>NC_056003.1:46680938-47930938 GCF_018446385.1 Zingiber officinale
AATGAAGATAAGTTTTAAAATTAAAATTTTCTATCATCATGTTAAAAAAAGGAAATTTTGTAAGAGAAGTTTTAAATTTTAAAACATGGTTTTAATTTTTAGAACTTTCCTTTTTTAACTCCTACTTTAGGAAAGAGAGCTTGTAAAATTTTACAAGAGTTTTTCTTGTAAAATTTTATAAAAAATATATTTCTTTTTTTCCCTTGATGAGGTGGCCGGCCACCTTGCTTGGTGCCCAAGCAAGGGGTCGGCCATATTAAAAATAATAAAATCATCAAATTTATTTTTCGTGATTGATTCAATCAAGAGAAAGAAAAGGAAAATTAAAAGGGAAAAGGAAAAAAGCTAGAGGAAGATTTTAATTTTTGTAAAATTCTTCCCTTATTTGCCTTGGGAAAGTAATATAAAAGAAGGGGTGAGGGGGCTTCATGAGACACAACTCTTATTATTTTGCTTGGAGATCTCAAGTGGTCGGCCCCCCTCTCCCTTCTCTTTTCCCTTTTGCTCTCTTCTCCTTGGTGGTGGTGGTGGCCAGATTTTAGAAGAAGAGGAAGGATTCTTTTGGGTGGTGTTCATCTTGGAGGATCGTTGCCCACACGACGTCCAAGGCGAGGCGAGGAATACGACAGAAGATCTCGAGGTCATTAGCTTACAAAGAGAAGGTATAACTAGTAGTTTTCTTCCGCATCATACTAGTTATTTTCTTTGTAAGAATTCTAAATACAAGAGGAAATTAGATCTAGTTTTTCGAATTTATTTTTCGAGTTTGTGTTTTCTTCTTTTTTGAATTTGTGATTCGATTGTTCTTTTTGGTTAACCTAGAGTTATTTAAGGAAATTAAATATTAGCTTTCCTTAAAAGGCTTTGACTAGGCGGTGGTGGTTGCTCCCATATCCAAGAAGGCCATGTGCCTCACCATGCCATCCTGGAAGCCAATTTTGAAAATTAATATTTAATAGAATTAATAACATAGGTAGATTTGAATCATTAGTGTTAAGCTCCGCTTACGATTCAAATCTAAACAATTAAGAACAGATAAGTTAAATTTGAAATCAATGATGTTAAATTCTGTCTGCGATTCCTAATTTAACTTCTAAAGAACACAATAGGTTATTTAAGGAAAGGTTCGACACTTGTACAAAAAATTTTGTACAGTGGAACCGGTACGTTTTCCTAGGACTAACCAACAAACCTCACACGGCCATGCTTCGGGGCCATGTGGCACCCAAACCCCTCTTCTATATAAGACTTCCTTCAAGATTTGAAAGGGGATCTTCTCCCCTTTGGGAGAAAGGAAGATCTGGGCGATTTCCCCCCATCTTGGAGGGATTTTCCGGTGATTCTAGGGAAGATCTTCACCGATTCAACTCCAAGATCGTGGGATTGGATTTGAAGACCGTTCTTCTTCATAGATAAGTTTTCTTTCTCTCTTTCTTTGGATTTGGGGGGATAAGGATACTTGTAATATTACTTTCTTTCGGATTCTTTCTTCGGTTTATGGAGTAGATCTTTTGTTCTAGGATTGAGGGAGTATTTGTAAGGATATCTTGATATAAAACTCTTGTGGATATGCCAATTTCCCATTTCTATGATTTTGTCCTGTTTTGTATCTATTTGATCTTGTGGGGAATGTTGTGATTGTGCCTAATTACCATGCTTGATTGAATGTTTGGATATCTTGTGGATCTTGTAGAGGTAATTCCTCATTCGATTTTCTGAGGGATCTTCGTGATAGGAACATGCCCGTGTAAGGACGTTTGAGGGAGGATCTTGAAGGTGAAATAGGGTCATTCAAGGGGGTAGGATAGATTTATGCATTAATCTTTATACCTAGATGCGTTTGATGAGAGATGAATTCTTAAGTTGATTATCCGAGGGACGCACGTGACAGGCAAGCCCGTGTAACGACAACATAGATTCATTCCTAATTGATCAATCTAGGTGTAGATTTTAGTCCTAGGTCAGTTGTCTATTGCAAGAGAGAACTGACAACTTTCTACAAATGATGGACAATTGAAGAATAAGATTTAGTAGATCATTTACATTGAATAACCTTACAAAGAAACCAAAACTCCTAGAACATCCCTTATCATCACCCTTATTCTTGTTTCCTATTCTTCCATTTGCATCTTTACCTTTGGTAGATTTACTTTGTACTTGTTAACTCATTGAATTGTTGTTTAGCTAATTCGCGTTGAGATATTCTTAGTACTTATTCCAGTCCTTGTGGATACGATAATCTTTTATATTACTTGCGATATTTCCATATACTTGCGGAGAGACAACACCTAGCAGCCCGATTATGGTGTCCGAAGAGTTTCTTGAGATTACGCATCATGTCATATGCGGTAGGCATGGCCTAGTGTTGATGTTGCAGCACATTTGACATAGAAGCCAAAATATAACACCGCACCATCTCATCTACCATGACCCATTTCTTATGATACTCAATCTCCTATTCACTAGAATCGCTATTAGGCAGGCTTGGACAGATCTCAAAAAGTGCGAACTTGTAACCTTCAGCAGTTAAGACAATATCCAAGTTTCATTTCCAATCAATGTAATTGGGACTAGTAAGTTTGTTTTCTTTCAATATAATAGCAAGAGGATTAAAAGTCATTTGAAATCCTAAGAATCACAAAATATTTGGTCAAAACTTTAGAATTTAAAATAATATTGATTCCTCAAACAATATCATTTAAATTCACCAACACCTCAAAACATCGTAAATTTTGTATGCCATGATAGTGTCGACGTATACAAATTCAAATATTTATAAGAGGGGGTTTTACCCATTAATCTTATTATCTTGTCAACCTAACTTTATGATAAATAAAATTAATAGTTGGTTTTTCTTCGGTCACACAAATAATAGCAGTGACCCGATGAGGAGGATACTATTAAATGCGCCTAAGTGTATATCATTACTTGATACTTAGTCCATTAAATAGGATTGTGCCCCTTCAGATGGATAAGATCACACAAACCTAAATAATTTCCTATAATCACCCATAAAGGGAGTTTGATCTAGTGATCCGCAAACAAAGTCATCCGATGTGGAGGAAGACACTCAAAGCCAACGCGTAAGTTTGAATGCATCACTTACAAACCAGTAATGGAGATCGTGGAGTTTAAATAATTCCTCTCCCACTTATTTATTTAAAACGAGGAATTTTAACATGCACACACATACAACACATATTAACAGCATAAAAAGACAATAAATATGAAAAATAATTTTCAAACTATTATGACCCATGTGCTTTTCTGAAGTTAAACTTGGATTGTAAATGAAACTTAACATTATTAATCCAAGTTCAACCCATGTGTTCATTAGAAGTTAAACCATATTACAGAAGTTGATTAAATATCTATTTGAAGGATTGGCTTCCAGGTCGTTGGCGAGGCACTCGACCATCTTGGGCATGGGATCATCCACCACTTCCTAATCAAAGCCTTTCAAAGAAATTAAATATTTAAACTCCTTATGGTAAACCCTAGGTTAAACTACAGATACCTCAATCAAAGCACAAGATCGCTAGCCTCTTGTGTTGGTACATCAGGATCTATACAAAGGAAAAATAAACTAGTACACAGCGGAAACAATTAACTAGTTATACCTTTCTTTGTAGCATAAAGACCTCTTGATCTTCTGCTGTATTCCTCTACTTCTCTTGGACGTCGTGTGGGTGACGATCTACCAAGACGCAAAGACCACCCAAGTCCTTCTTTCTTCCAAAACTTTCGGCCACCAAAGGATCAATGCTAGGAACACCACCTCTTGTTCTTCTTTCTTCCTTGCAACCCATCGGGCACAAGATGGTTGAAGCCTCTTGATGCCGCCGGCCTTGGGTGAGAAAGCAAGTGGAGAATAAGAATATGAGGGGGTCAGCCACAAGGAGAATAGAAGAGGAATAGAAATTGTGTAGATAATTATTTTCTCTAAGGCACCATCTATCCTCTTTTATAATCCTTGGTAATGGCTAAAAAGGAAAGATTTTAACAACAATTAAAATCTCTCTTTTAAATTTCCTATTATAGATGGCTACAAAAGGAAAGTTTTAAAATTACAAATCCCACTTTTAAACATTGTAGATGGCTACAAAAAGGAAAATGTTTCAAAATTAAAACCTCTCTTTTAAATCATGGTTACAAAAAAGAAAAGTTTTAACGAAAATAAAATCTCTCTTTTAAACCATTGTAGATGGCTACAAAAGGAAAGATTTTTTAAATTTAAAACTATCTTTTAAAACCATGTGGATGGCTTCAAAAAAGGAAAGTTTTTAAAATTTAAAATCTTTCTTTTAAAACATTATAGATGGCTACAAAAAGAAATATTTTAAAAAATCAAAACCCCACTTTTAAACCCATCTTGGTCGGCCCCTTGCTTGGGCACCAAGCAAGGGGTGGTCGGCCCCTTGCTTGGGCACCAAGCAAGGATGTGGTTGTAACGCCCGCCCTCCCTGCTAACCCTAAGGGACGGGGCTACGATACTCTATGTACATATTACAGCGGAAGACTTGAAATAATTTTCTTAGTTTAATAAAACTTTTCTTTTATTTTCAAATCCGAACTACACTAATATGGTTTCCATAACATGATAACAAGATAAATAGAAACATAACATCAAGTTACCCATATAGTACTACAATTTACGAAACCAAAGCGAAATTCTTAAAAGTTCTTAAAGCAGGTTCTTATTTGGTTGCCTAACCACCGCCACACACATCTCCTTGCCTCTCCTGCTGCTCCTTTAGCTCATCCAGCTTTTTCCTTTATCTGTGGTACAAGGAAAGTAAGCTATGAGCACTCATGGCTCAGTAAGTTCCTTTCCTACTCACTAAAACCGAAAATCATCACATGATCAAAGAATATCTCAACATAACATGATCTCAACTAGTCATGGCATAACATACCATACTCTTTAAGCATATCATGCAACATAACAAAATCATAACTAGTCATGGCATATCATCTCTTAAAGCATAGCATGATACATAACATAATCATATCTAATCATGGCATATCATAGCATCATCATAAGGTAGCATGGCATATCAAGCATAGCATGAAACATAACATACTCATATCTAATCATGGCATATCATAGCATCATCATAAGGTAGCATGGCATATCAAGCATAGCATGAAACATAACATAATCATATCTAATCATGGCATATCATAAATCATAGCATCATCACAACATGATCATAAGGTATATGCAATATGATTTTGAAAACATGTATCCGAAAAACATGTGTATGTCTCATGATCTTTAAAACCATTTCTTCTTACATATATACTTGAACATATTATCAACTTAAAGGGGATCCCGGCTATGTACCACTTACATATTGCGCGCAACCTATGTAGGTCCAAGGTAGCAAGTCTTGAACCCTACAAGGCAAACATACTAGGCCCGAGTCTTACTCCATCAACCTAGGGGCACTTAGGAGCCCATCCCTAACGAGGCCCGAGTCTTATTCCATCGACCCCGGGGCGCTTATGGAGCCCACCCTTGGTACAAGCCATATAAAGTAAAGTACATGTCATACTTATACATATCACACATCATAAGAGCATGCATCACTTAGGCACACATCATATCATAAAAGTATGCATCACTTAGGCATACATCATGTCATAAAAGTATGCATCACTTAGGCATACATCATATCATAAAGGTATGCATCACTTAGGCATACATCATGTCATAAAAGCATGCATATTTTCACCACATAGCATATCATAAAAGCATGTATATTTTCACCACATAGCATATCATAAAAGCATGCATATTTTCACCACATAGCATATCATAAAAGCATGCATATTTCTATCCACATAGCATATCATAAAAGCATGCATATTTCTAGCACATGTCATATCATGGAAAGTATGAATCACAAGCGTACATGTTTAAGCATAAGGATGTATCATGTGATTATACTATCATAAGAAACATGGTAACATAGTTAACTTGGATTCTAAGCTTCCTAATCCCTTGGGTTCTTATCATGGCCGAACCCCCTTAGATCTCAATTTAGGTAAAAATAACCTCCAAGCATGTGGAACCTAAATTATCATCATATCAATTTCATAGGAAGCATTACAAGCATGATTAACTTGGTTTCTAAGTTCTCCAAGTCCCTAAACTTCATGTGGTCGAACCTTATCAGGTGTGAAACAAGGTCCCAAATGTCATGAAAGCATGGAAACCTTAAACCATATTTATAACATTTTTCTTCCAAGTAACATAGTAATCATATTTGAGCTAATTCCTAAGTTCCTCAAGCCCTTAACATATGTCATGGCCAAAATTTCACAAGTATTCATTAGGGCTAAAAACAAGCATACAAGCATGTGAACTTGAACTAACATCATGTATAAATTCATAATAAGGTATCATACAAAGGGTATGGCCGAAACTTACCCTAGCCTCATTTTAGGTCATTAAACAACATATAGCATGAGAACTTTGGCTTTCTACTTATCATATTTCATGTAGAGTGACATGAGCATATTTAAATTTTGTTCTAGGGTTTCTAGGGCATCTATCCCTTCATGGCCGAGACCTACAATGGTCCATTTAGGTCATGGAAAAATTATACAAGCATGTGACACAATCAACACATTATCATATTTCCATAAGAAGCATTTTTAACACAATTGGTTTCAATTCTAAGGCCTCTAGGTCATTTAAACCCTACTTGGCCGAGACCCATCAGTGGTTAACTTTGCTTCAAATAGCCTAAAAGCATAGGAAGTCATACAAGTTTCATAGCATGTATAAAGACAAGCATAATAAACATACATGTGCATTGTGTCTTAGGCTTCCTAGGTTTCTTTCCTTTTTCTTTTATTTTTCCTCATGGCCGAAACCTACCATTCTCTAAACTAGGTTTTAAGTGGCCTAAAGCATGGAAAACCTAAGTAAGTTTCATGGCAAAAATTACTAAGAACATCATATACAAATTTGGTTCATAAACAAGCTAGGACCCTTGTGACCTTACAAGTCATATATCATGTAACTAAATTCTCTATACCCTAATTAAGCATGAGAGCATTAAACCACTTTCATATCTTAATATCACAGAGGTCTTGAGCATGTTAAAATTTTGTTTAAGCTTTCCTAAGCTATCCATCTTAACATGGCCGAAAATCTTAATGAAGAGTTCATGAATTTCTAGCAATATTCAACATGCAATTCTTTAAGAGAACTCTATATTCTATCATATAAACATGGTTACTTAAATTTAAAGGTCTTCCTAACCCTAAGCTCTTTTCTTGGCCGAAACATATGAGGGGATTTCCTTTGGTTCCAAGTAACTTTCAAGCAAGAAAACCAATAAAAGATCTTTAGTAATTCATAGAGGGAATCTTGTACTAGTTTGGTTAAACAATGATTTCCATAACCTCTTTAAAACATTTTTGGCCAAAATTCTAGGGTTAGGTACTCCTCTGACCAAGCATCATATAGGTATAAAAACATGAAGGAAAACCTTCCTACATAGCATAGAAAAATATCATGAAATGATGACTTGTTTAAACCTTCCTAGATTTGAAACTCTTCTTTGGCCGAATTTTCTTAAATTCTATTCTAGGTTTTCTAATCCTCATAAAATCTGAAAATCACATAAAAAGCCTTGTACCACAGGTGAGGGGAAGCTTACATCCTTTTCGCTTGTGGATCTAAGGTATGGTGATGGAAGAAGTAGCCTCTTCTTCTAGTTCCCTTCCCTTGTTCCTCTTGCTAAGTCCTCCTTGTATCTTAGGCTTTCTTAGGAGAAAACCTTGGCTTGGGGCCGAAGATGGAGGAGAGGGGCTAGGGTTCTCGGTGATGGAGAGGGGAGAATGAGAGAAATGAGAGAAAAATTAGAATTCTTCTCTTTACTTGCTCCCTTTTATGTTAAGGAGGAAGAAGTAGCAAAATTAGTTTTTGCTTTCCTTCTCCCTTAGCCTATTTTTATTTTTATTTATTTATTTATCCTCATCATTCATGGTGAAATAAGGGGGAATGAATCCCCTTAATTAGCCTCTTTTATTTTCGGCAAGAGAAGAGAGAAAGAGGGAGAGAAGGAAGGAAGGCAAGTTGCCTTTCTCTTGCTCTTTTCTTGTTTTCTTTTGGCTAACTTTTACTCTCACCCTTATCATGAGTTTCCCTCCTTTGCTATCAATATCTTCTCTCTATCCCAATTGGTTTCTACTAATTAATTCTATAAATTATAATATAAGAGGTTCAAGGTTCAATCCTTGACCTCCTCTTCTTTTTATTTCATTTTATTTCTTTTTGCTTCAACCCACTTCCTTTTATTTTTCTAAGGCAAAATCCTACATTCATATGCTTATCTTAAAAGTTTAGTGGGTGTTACAGTGGTCGACCATAAGGATGACTTGGGTGAATGCGAGGCTTTATACATAGAGGCTACAATAGGGACCTAAAGGAGGAATTGGTTTTGGCCTCCTGATGAGCTTGAGCTTCCTATGTTCGACCCGAACACCCAACTCAAGTTCATCAATAATAACTCATACCACTAAAGAGTTATTATTGAACTACCGCTGTAATCCCATATTACATTATGGGCTCCTTATCATGAGTGCGTTAATCTCCCTGTATTTAAGATATTGAATGTCCATTAATTAAATGAGTTACTAACAACTCACTTAATTAACATCTAGCTCCAAGAGTAGTACCACTCAACTTCATTATCATGTCGGAACTAAGTCCACCTGCACTGTTTACATGACAATCCTTATGAGCTCCTCAAGGGGGCATCATCATCCTAATAAATAGGACACAGTTTCCATCTATAATCAACAACACACCATATAAATAATATTATTTCCCAACTTATCAGGCCTATTGATTTAACGAATAAATCTCACCCTTTGATAAATTAAAGAAATAAATACTAAGTACATGTGCTTGTTATTATATTGGATTAAGAGTACGCACATCCATAAAAACAAAGCTTCTGTTCTTTTATGTAGTCAGTATTAAAGGAATAACCTCAAATGGTCCTGCTCAATACACACATAGTGTACTAGTGTAATTTTATAATCAAGATAAATTAGTACCAAATTACAGTACAACCATTCCAATGGTTTGTCCCAATCCATCTTGGTTGTGAGCTTCTATTTATAATTTATAAGGAACTGATAACATGATCTTCTGTGTGACACCATACACCATGTTATCTACAATATAAATTAAATTGACAACTATATTTAACTAAATGCAGACATTTAACCAATGTGATTCTCATTTCAAAATAAATGTTTATACAAAAGGCTAGGCTTTTAGTATACATTCTAACAATCTCTCATTTATACTAAAAGACTATGCTACCATATATGTTGCCATACATTTGATCCTCATCCCCTCAACATGCCCATCAAAAGCTCTCGCCGGAAGGGCCTTAGTGAAAGGATCTGCCAGGTTATCTTCTGATGTAATTTTGCCGACAACAACATCTTCTTGCTTTACGATGTCTCGTATCAGGTGGTATGTAACGACCACCCTTCTTACTACTACTACTCGCTAAGGATGACCGTTACTTAACTACTAACTCTACTTAACCGGTATGATTAAAAATTACATGGAAACCCTACCGAAAAATTTCGACAGAGTCACCCCTGTACTGGTGACCTTAAACTGACATACATAACATAATATACACAGCCACAGGCGGCTGGAACACATATCAAACACACAAAAGGAATAACATCACCACGCAGTTTAATGAAATCAAATCATGCAAGTAATGAATAGCGGAAACAAAATAAACATACAATTAACTAACAGCGGAAGACTAAATGACTCATCTAATACATTCTTAATAAATGGCAATCTTAATAAATTCTTAAACTAAGTCCCAAGGCTTCCATAGTCCTGGCATCACACACCATCCGCGCCACCTTGTCGCCTTCCTTTCTATATATTTTCCTTTCCTGTATCTGTAGTAAGAGGAAGTGTAGTATATAAGCAAAATTTGCTTAGTAAGTGCTATCTAACTCACAAATTCACGAATGTGCATGTATACGAAAGGAACTAAAAACTATATGCTCTAAAAAGAAATAAAGCATAAACATAACTGCTCATGTCAAACTAATAGCAAAGAAAAGCTAAGAAATCTACTCATGTAATTCTACTCGCTAATCATGCTACTCATCTAATAGGTAAACATGAAAACTACTCATCCACTAGATAAACATGGTAGAATAAAGAACTAAACTTACTGAATTCTAAACACCTTCTGAATCTTATTCCACTTGTTTAAAGACTTATTCTTTAATGCTTTATACTTATGTAAAACTTTCAAAACTTATACTTATAATACTTTAAAATAATAATCAACTTCTCTTGGGCCCGGCAACTGTGATTTTACTTTTGTAACGACCCAACCCATTCGGCGGCCCATTTGGCGACCCTATGGTCGTCGACCGTCGACCGTCGGCCGAGCCGTTACTACTAGATTATCTAAACCTAGGGACGACTATGGGAGCCCAGCCCAAGGATAGAGAGTCCAACACAGTGCCACTGATAAAAGTAAAATACTTGTTATCTTTTAATACTTCTATATAATGCCTCGGCATTTTCTTTAGAACCTTATGTGCCAAAATCCCTAAAGTCTTGACTTTGAGATCTACTTAAGGCCTTGACCTTTTTCTTTCTTTTCTTTATCTTCTTATACTTGTTAATACTTCTAAAAGAATACTTCCTTTAAAAGAAACTGAAATGTTTAAGCGAATTCTAACTTTAAAATGCTCAAACCGAAAATCTACCTACTATGCTAATGGAATTCTACATATTAAGCTCTAAAGATACTAGAAATTGATTGTTTTAGAAGGAAGGCTACTCATGCACATCTAATAACATAAGAAACTAGAAATCTGCTCTTGTTATTCCAATAGCAAAGGAACTAGAAATCTAAATCTGCACATGTTCATGTTATTTACTAAATCCAAATAGCAAAGGAACTGAATGAATATATAAATACACACTTGAATGAATCTGTTCATGTCTACTTCTACTTGAATGAATATAAATGCTCACTTGAATAAATCTGCTCAATCTACAATGCTTCCAAATACAAGGCTAGTTATATTCACTGCATGAATTCCGAAACCCTAATGCTACAACAGAACACTAAGGAGAAATCAAAACTTCGAACCATTCCTAACTATTGAAACTAACCCAAACCAACAATTCAGTGGAAGCCATGCAAGGAACATAATTCAGATTCAAAACTTCTCAAATCTGTTCTATAGAAATCAAAACCGCTATACCAAAACAAAGCCGCAACAGAACCTACACTAACTTCCTTCAAAACAGATTATTCACAGTATAAATCTACATAAACCAATGACAACAAATTGATTTCAAGCAAGTTCTCCAATATCTATACCAAATCCTTCCTATATACTCATGCTATCTCAAGGAAATTAATGAAGGAATTTCTACTGTAACAATTTGCTACTGGAAACCTAAAACTCTAATTGTTCTTCATGCTCATTGCTTAGAACAGCAAATTCTGAACTGCACAGCAACTCACGGCAGCAATATAAATTCCTTGCTCCCTACTTCATGCTTCGGAAAATAAACCACATGCCTAACTATACATCCTGATCAAATCTGAAACAAGCAACTCACGGCAAAAACCCTAAACCGACAATCATCACAGAAAAAAACTCGAAAACAAAGGAGATAGAAATCCGGAACTATCCTACTGTAGGTGAGCAGCGACTTACCTTCGTGTTCTTGGACTCACAGCCGAAAGGAGGCAACTAGGGCTTTGGAGAACTCGAGCTTTCAGTCCCTCCTTGTGCTCACGGCTCCTCCTCGACGAAAGGATCACAAGGAGATGAAGAAGCCTTTGGATGAGTCGTTGGCCGGCCACCGGAGACGCCCTAAAGCTCGGCTGTGTTTTTCGCCCGAGAGAATACGCCGTCGCCGAGAGAAAGGGGAGAAAAGAATTTTAGGTTTCGTGATTAATCCCTAAGTTGTTCCTTTTAATACCCTAAGGTTTCTGTTAACTAGTACTACTTAAATATATTTCGATACAGGTTTAGTTAAGAAAAGTTCAGCTGGTCTGTTGGTGGGCTGCGTTTTGCTTAAGACCCGACTCGTGGGTTCAAGTCTCGGCTGCAACCATTTTATTTCCTATTTATTCTCTGTTCTCTAACTACTACTTAAATAGAATTTTTCTCCTTCTTTAATAACAAAAGATCGCTAGCACTCTTGGTCAGCCCGGCTTTAACCAAATCCCAGGTCGCAGCTTCGATTCCTCAGCCGCGCACTTTTATTTTCAATTTATTTAAACGTTCCTAAATACTGCTTATATATATTTCATCCCATATATGTTCACAAACAGGTTGTAGACCAGTTGGCTGGTTGGGTTCGGTTAACACTCGGGCTAAGTCCGAGGTCTTGGGTTCAAAACCCCGCTTCAACACTTTCTTTTTCTTTTTTTTTTTAAACTTCTTACTCTTGGTAAAAATATCAAACGAACTCCAAAAATTACATAAAAATACTCTAAAAGTTTCTAAAAATCTCTAGAATATTTTAAAAGCATTTCTAAATATTTTTAAGGATATTTAGAACTCGAAATAGGAAAATTTGGGATGTTACAATTCTCCCTACCTTATAAAAAGTTCGTCCTCGAACTTAGAATAATTCTGGATATCTCTGTCTTATACTGTCCTTACGCTCCTAAGTAATTTCCTCGTGCTTCTAGTTGTAAATGACTTTCACTAATGGTACTCTTTGTTCTTTAGTCTCTTAACTTCTCGGTCCTCTATTATTCATATTGCATCGTACCCATTAGTGGTCCTTGGAAGACTTGATATCTTCTCTATCCTTTCTAAACATACTTATGTATATGAATACAAGAGAAACAAAACTTCTAACTTACTAAAGCGCATATAAGCAATTACTCTATACTGCAAATAATAAAGAAAGCATAAAAGAAAAAACTTAAATACTTTCTTACTTGAAGACGGCAAGGATGGTGCTGATGTGTGATGCTGGAGAATGGGAGCTGCGTGTACCGACCACCCTTCTTACTACTACTACTCTCTAAGGATGACCGTTTTAACTACTAACTCTACTTAACAGTGTTAAAAATTACATGGAAACCCTACCAAAAATTTCGGCAGAGTCTCGTGACCTTAAACCGACATACATAACATAATATACATAGCCGGTTGGAACACATATCAAACACACAAAAGGAATAATATCACCACGCAGTTTAATGAAATCAAATCATGCAAGTAATGAATAGCGAAAAAATAAAAACATACAATTAACTAACAGCGGAAGACTAAATGACTCATCTAATACATTCTTAATAAATGGCAATCTTAATAAATTCTTAAACTAAGTCCCAAGGCTTCCATAGTCCTGGCATCACACACCATCCGCGCCACCTTGTCGCCTTCCTTTCTATATCTTTTCCTTTCCTGTATCTGCGGTAAGAGGAAGTGTAGTCTATAAGCAAAATTTGCTTAGTAAGCGCTATCTAACTCACAAAATCACGAATGTGCATGTATACGAAAGGAACTAAAAACTATATGCTCTAAAAAGAAATAAAGCATAAACATAACTGCTCATGTCAAACTAATAGCAAAGAAAAGCTAAGAAATCTACTCATGTAATTCTACTCGCTAATTATGCTACTCATCTAATAGGTAAACATGAAAACTACTCATCCACTAGATAAACATAGTAGAATAAAGAACTAAACTTACTGAATTCTAAACACCTTCTGAATCTTATTCCACTTGTTTAAAGACTTATTCTTTAATACTTTATACTTATGTAAAACTTTCAAAAACTTATACTTATAATACTTCAAAATAATAATCAACTTCTCTTGGGCCCGGCAACTGTGCTTTTACTTTTGTAACGACCCAACCCATTCGGCGGCCCATTTGGCGACCCTATGGTCGTCGACCGTCGACCGTCGGTCGAGCCGTTACTACTAGATTATCTAAATCTAGGGATGACTATGGGAGCCCAGCCCAAGGACAGAGAGTCCAACACAGTGCCACTGATAAAAGTAAAATACTTGTTATCTTTTAATACTTCTATATAATGCCTCGGCATTTTCTTTAGCACCTTGTGTGCCAAAATCCCTAAAGTCTTGACTTTGAGATCTACTTAAGGCCTTGGCCTTTTTCTTTCTTTTCTTTATCTTCTTATACTTGTTAATACTTCTAAAAGAATACTTCCTTTAAAAGAAACTGAAATGTTTAAGCGAATTCTAACTTTAAAATGCTCAAACCGAAAATCTACCTACTATGCTAATGGAATTCTGCATATTAAGCTCTAAAGATACTAGAAACTGATTGTTTTAGAAGGAAGGCTACTCATGCACATCTAATAACATAAGAAACTAGAAATCTGCTCATGTTATTCCAATAGCAAAGGAACTAGAAATCTAAATCTGCACATGTTCATGTTATTTACTAAATCCAAATAGCAAAGGAACTGAATGAATATATAAATACACACTTGAATGAATCTGTTCATGCCTACTTCTACTTGAATGAATATAAATGCTCACTTGAATAAATCTGCTCAATCTACAATACTTCCAAATACAAGGCTAGTTATATTCACTGCATGAATTCCAAAACCCTAATGCTACAACAGAACACTAAGGAGAAATCAAAACTTCGAACCATTCCTAACTATTGAAACTAACCCAAACCAACAATTCAGTGGAAGCCATGCAAGGAACATAATTCAGATTCAAAACTTCTCAAATCTGTTCTATAGAAATCAAAACCGCTATACCAAAATAAAGCCGCAACAGAACCTACACTAACTTCCTTCAAAACAGATTATTCACAGTATAAATCTACATAAATCAATGACAACAAATTGATTTCAAGCAAGTTCTCCAATATCTATACCAAATCCTTCCTATATACTCATGCTATCTCAAGGAAATTAATGAAGGAATTTCTACTGTAACAATTTGCTACTGGAAACCTAAAACTCTAATTGTTCTTCATGCTCATTGCTTAGAACAGCAAATTCTGAACTGCACAGCAACTCACGGCAGCAATATAAATTCCTTGCTCCCTACTTCATGCTTCGGAAAATAAACCACATGCCTAACTATACATCCTGATCAAATCTGAAACAAGCAACTCACGGCAAAAACCCTAAACCGACAATCATCACAGAAAAAAAACTCGAAAACAAAGGAGATAGAAATCTAGAACTATCCTACTGCAGGTGAGCAGCGACTTACCTTCGTGTTCTTGGACTCACAGCCGAAAGGAGGCAACTAGGGCTTCGGAGAACTCGAGCTTTCAGTCCCTCCTTGTGCTCACGGCTCCTCCTCGACGAAAGGATCACAAGGAGATGAAGAAGCCTTTGGATGAGTCGTTGGCAGGCCACCGGAGACGCCCTAAAGCTCGGCTGCGTTTTTCGCCCGAGAGAAAACGTCGTCGCCGAGAGAAAGGGGAGAAAAGAATTTTAGGTTTCGTGATTAATCCCTAAGCCTCTGTTTGGATGGAGTGGGGCAAGGTTCATTAATGGAAGGGGAAGGGAGGGAAAGGAAGGGGAAGGAAGGGGAAAGAAATATATCTATCTTACCCTTGTTTGGAAGGGAGGGAAAGTTCATTTGAGAGTAAAGGGATGGAAATGATGATTAAATATATAAATTTACAAAAATATCCTCTTATTTTTTTAATAAATCTGCATGTGAAAAAATAAAAAAGGATAAAATTGGAATAATTTCTTCTTCTCCTTCCTTGCACCCCAAATTGGGGTGTAAGAAATTTCGCTGATTCCCGAGCATGCAAGGGGAAGCTTTACCTGTAACACCCCTAGAAAACCTAGATAAAGTAAGGGCAATGAGAGTACGAAGGTAGTGAAAAGAAGGTGTAAATATTCTAAGTTGAATATTAAGATGGGAAGGATTTAGATGATTAAAACTTTATGAATAAAGTTGAGAATATAAATCATCTATGCATGATTTATAATGGATGGAATTAATGTAGACAAAAGGAAGAAATATGAGATAATATATATATATATATGTATGAAATATTTATGCATAATGCATAATATTGTAATATATGAATTATTATGTACAAAAGAAAATAAAATGTTAGAAGAGAGATTGAACCTTGGATCTCTTGTAAGGAACATGTATAGGATATCAAAGGGGATAGGAGAATTATTGATAAGAAGAGAAAGGACTAAGTAGTTAAGAATAAGAAAGGATTCTTTTTACTTAAAAGGAAAAGGAAGTAAAAAGAAGTAAAAAAAATATGTTAGGAGAAGGATTTGATCCTTGGTTCTCTTGTGGATGCATGCATGTGTTAACCAAGTGGGATAGGAGAGGATATTGTAAGAGGAGAGATAGAAAATTTTATTAAAGGAGAGAAAAGAGAGAGATTAAGAGAGGACTCACAAGGCATATCTCTAGAATATTCCTATCATAAAGAAGAGGAGTAAATGGGGAGGATGAATCAAGTCAAATTTCCTCCCCTCATTTTAGTATAAATAGGCATGGAGGGGTGACTTCAAATTCATCCTCCACTCCTCTCCCTCTCCTCCTCCCTCTTGTGCCGAGACCCCCCTCTCCCTCTCCTCTTCTTCTTGTTGCCAAGCAACACAAGAGGAAGGAAGCTCCTCTTCCTCCTCACTCCCTCCCTCTTCTTTCTTCCTTGTTGTTGCCGAGCAACACAAGAGGAAGAAGCTTCTTCTTCCTCCCCGCTCCACCAAAAGACCTAGCCACTCCTTTCCCTCCATTGGTGCCGAACCTAGCAAGCAAGAAGAAAGGTCCAAGCAAGTTCTCAATTCTAGGAAACTTAAGCGAAGAAGGTAAGCTTCCCCTCACCTGTGGTACAAGGCTTTTTACATGTTTTTATGATTTTATGAGGATTTTAAAACCTAGAAACAAGTATGAGAAAATTCGGTTAAGAAGAGCTTTCGAAATCTAGTGATGTTTAACTAGTCTTCACTAAATGATAGATTTTCTATGCCATGGAAAAGGATTCTTCTTCATGTTTTTATACCTATATGATGCTTGATAAGAGGAGCACTTAACCCTAGAATTTCGGCCAAAAATATTTTTAAGAGGCTAGAGAAATTCATTGTTTTACTCAACTAGTACAAGATTCTTCCTATGAAATGTTAGGGACCATGTAATTAGTTTTCTTGCTTAGAAGATGTTTGAACTAAAAGGAAACCCACCCATATGTTTCGGCCAAGAAGGGGTTTAGGGTTAGGAATACCCTTAAATTTAAATAAACATGCTCATGAGGTAGGATACAAAGATGTTAAAAGATTTGTATGTTTCGGCCAAGTTGTTCATGAACTAAATTTATATGTTTGTTTCTTAGTAAATTTTACCATGAAACTCACTTAGGTTTTCATGCTTTAGACTACTTAAAAACCTAGCTAAAGAATGGTAGGTTTCGGCCATGTGAAGGAAATAAAAAAAAAAAAGGAAAGAAAGAAACCTAGGAAATGTTATGCAATGAAATTTATGTAAATGCCATGATATGTGATAGCATATGAAATGCTATACATAATGAGAAGAATGAAATTTATGTAAATGCCATGATATGTGATAGCATATGAAATGCTATACATAATGAGAAGAATGAAATGTATGTAAATGCCATGATATGTGATAGCATATGAAATGCTATACATAATGAGAAGAATGAAATTATGTGAATGCCATGATATGTGATAGCATATGAAATGCTATACATAATGAGAAGAATGAAAAATGAAATGCATGAAAGATTGTTAGGGATATGATATGATAGTTATGCATGATAAATTACTTTGTATGGTTTGTACCAAGGGTGGGCTCCGTAAACGCCCCGGGGTCGATGGAATAAGACTCGGGCCTCGTAAGAATTTTGATGCCCTAGGTCGATGGAGTAAGACTCGGGCCTAGTATGTATGTATGGTAGGGTTCAAGACTTGCTACCTTGGACCTACGTATGATGTATGTGGTACAAACCGGGATCCCCAATGATGATGATATTAATTTCAAGTATTTACAAGTATAAGTTTTCAAATTCATGATGCATTGCCTGCATATGTGCTTGAATTAGCTAATGATTTGATATGATGCCATGATGATATGAATATGATACCTTTGTATGTTGTATGCTTATGATATTACGCATGATGTTAATATACGATGATTTTCGGTTTTAGTGAGTAGGAAAGGAACTTACTGAGCCATGAGTGCTCACAGCTTACTTTCCTGGTACCGCAGATAAAAGAACTGGATGAACTAGAGGAGCAACAGGAGGAGCGGATAATGATGTGTGTGGTGGTGGCTCGGCAAAGAACGATTCGGACAGATTAATATGATTAGTTATAGAATCAATATATGCATATTTAATCTGTGATATCATGCTTATTTAAATAAAATGAATGGTTTAAAGTTTTTATTCTTCCGCTGCCATAGTATAACTGAAGCATGTACGTAAATAGTGTACGAACGTAGCGCCGCCTTTGGGTTGGGTAAGAAGGGCGGGCGTTACATTACCCTTCTCTCCCCTTCCCCTCCATGACTCACTCTCTCCCAAACAAGTATAAAAATTCTTTTTCACCATGTTTACCCTTCCCTCCCCTTTACTCACCTCCTCCCAAACATAGGGTAAGTTGTTCCTTTTAATACCCTAAGGTTTCTGTTAACTAGTACTACTTAAATATATTTCGATACAAGTTTAATTAAGAAAAGTTCAGCTGGTCTGTTGGTGGGCTGCGTTCTGCTTAAGACCCGACTCGTGGGTTCAAGTCTCGGCTGCAACCATTTTATTTCCTATTTATTCTCTGTTCCCTAACTACTGCTTAAATAGAATTTTTCTCCTTCTTTAAAAACAAACCATCGCTAGCACACTTGGTCAGCCCGGCTTTAACCAAATCCCAGGTCGTAGCTTCGATTCCTCAGCCGCGCACTTTTATTTTCAATTTATTTAAACGTTCCTAAATACTGCTTATATATATTTCATCCCATAAATGTTCACAAACAGGTCGTAGACCAGTTGGCTGGTTGGGTTCGGTTAACACTCGGGCTAAGTCCGAGGTCTTGGGTTCAAAACCTTGCTTCAACCCTTTCTTTTTCTTTTCTTTTTTTTTTTTTAACTTCTTCCTCTTGGTAAAAATATCAAACGAACTCCAAAAATTATATAAAAATACTCTAAAAATTTCTAAAAATCTCTAGAATATTTTAAAACCATTTCTAGTTGTAGACCAGTTGGCTGGTTGGGTTCGGTTAACACTTGGGCTAAGTCCGAGGTCTTGGGTTCAAAACCCCGCTTCAACACTTTCTTTTTCTTTCTTTTTTTTTTTTTTAACTTCTTCCTCTTGGTAAAAATATCAAACGAACTCCAAAAATTACATAAAAATACTCTAAAAATTTCTAAAAATCTCTAGAATATTTTAAAAGCATTTCTAAATATTTTTAAGGATATTTAGAACTCGAAATAGGAAAATTTTGGATGTTACATGGTACTTGCGCTCAATGTATTTACTTGCCTTATGAGCTCATGGTTCCTTCGAATTTGCTACTACACCACTATTATCACAATAAACTATGATAATTTTGGGCAAACTAGGAATCACATCTAAGTCCATCAAGAAGTTTATGAGCCATACAGCTTCTTTGGTTGCCTCAGAGGCTGCTACATACTCAGCTTCCATGGTGGAGTTCAAAACGTATTTCTACTTAACACTCCTCCATGCTATGGCTCTACCTCCCAAAGTAAGCACATACCCTGAGGTTGACTTACTATTATCCCTATCTGATTGGAAGTCTGAATCCGTGTAATCCACAGGGAGCAAATCATCTGTCTGGTAAACTAGCATATAATCTCTAGTCCTTTTAAGGTACTTCAATATATGCTTTACGGCAGTTCAATGTCCTTGTCCTGGGTTACTTTATATCTTCTAACCATGCCCACGACAAAATAGATATTCGTTCTTGTACATAGCATCGCATATATTAGGCTTCCTACAGCCGAAGCATAAGGAGCTGCCTTCATGTCCTCTATTTCCTTTGATATTTTAGAAAACATCTCTTTAGATAAAGTTACTCCATGCCGAAAAGGTAGAAAACCTTTCTTGGAGTTTTGCATGCTAAAACGAGGTAGGATAGTATCAATGCTAAAACGAGCTAGGATAGTATCGTATACATTGGTCAAATGTCTGCATTTAGTTAAATGCAGTTGTCCATTTAATTTATATTGTTGATAACATGGTGTGTGGTGTCACATAGAAGATCATGTTATCAGTTCCTTATAAATTATAAATAGAAGCTCACAACCAAGATGGATTGAGACAAACATCATTGGAATGGTTGTAGTGTAATTTAGTATTAGTTTATCTTGACTATAAAATTACACTAGTACACTATGTGTATATTGAGCAGGACCATTTTGAGGTTGTTCCTTTTATACTAAATGCATAAAAGAATAGAACCTCTGTTATTATGGATGTGCGTACTCTTAATCCCGATATAATAACAAGTACATGTACTTAGTATTTATTTCTTTAATTTATCAAAGGGTGAGATTTATTCATTATATCAATAGGACCGATAAGTTGGGAAATAATATTATTTATATGGTGTGTTGTTGATTATAGAAGGAAATTGTGTCCTATTTATTAGGATGATGATGTCCCCTTGAGGAGCTCATAAGGATTGTCATGTAAACCCTACAGGTGGACTTAGTTCCGACATGACAATGAAGTTGAGTGGTACTACTCTTGGAGTTAGATGTTAATTAAGTGAGTTGTCAATAACTCATTTAATTTGTACAAGTATAATTAACTGTGCTTTGAGGCATAATTAACTAAAAACCAAACACACAAAGGCATAAACCTAGCTTTGATACAAATTGTTGGTTTCTACTCGGAATACCGTTCTAATTCCCCTGTACAAAAATTTGTACAAGTATAGAACTATCCTAGCTACCCATGTGCTCTACTGAAGTTAAGTTTGGATTGCAAACGATGCTTAACATTATTAATCTAAATTGTCCTTCAGAAGTTAAACTTGGATTGGAAACGATACTTAACATTTTTATTCCAAGTTTAACCGATGTGTTCTTCATAAGTTAAATCATATTACAGAAGTTAATTAAAATATCTATTTCAGAGATAGGTTTCCAGGTTAAACATGACGAGGCACTAGGCCTTCTTGGGTATGAGATCATCCACCACTTCCTAGACAAATCCATCTCCTCTGTCGGAGATTAAGCTCCTTCTGAGTGAAAATGTATTTGAGACTCTTATGATCAGTGAGAATCTCAAATGTGATACCGTATAAATGATGACGCCAAAGCTTCGGAGCAAAGATGATGGCAGCTAACTACAGGTCATGAACTGGGTAGTTCTTCTCATGCTCCTTCAACTGACGAGAAGCATAAGAGACTACTCTGCCGTGCTGCATCAGAACAGCGCCCAAACCCTGAAGAGATGCATCGGTATAAAGTACAAATCCGTCATCTCCAGAAGGTAAAACCAAAACTGGAGCCGATACTAATCTCTGCTTCAGCTCCTGGAAGCTGGTCTCGCAATCCTCGGACCATACGAACTTCACGCCTTTCCGGGTAAGACGTGTCAGTGGCATAGCAATACGCGAGAAGTCCTCGACAAAACGTCGGTAATATCCGGCCAATCCTAGGAAACTGCGAACCTCCTGAACTGACTTTGGCTGCTCCCAACCGGTAACAGCCTCGATCTTCTGAGGATCAACTGAAATACCTCTGCTAGAAACCACGTGTCCCAGAAAACCAACTGAGGATAACCAGAATGCACACTTGCTGAACTTCGCGTACAGCTGATGTCGTCGAAGAATCTCCAAGACTGTGCGAAGATGCTGTGCATGCTCCTCCTCGGAACGAGAGTAGACCAATATGTCATCAATGAAAACGATAACAAACTAATCCAGATACTCCAGAAAGATGCGGTTCATCAAATCCATAAACACCGCTGGAGCATTGGTAAGCCCAAATGGCATTACCAAAAACTCATAATGACCGTATCTGGTACGGAAAGCTGTCTTCTGAATATCTGAGTCTCTGACCCTCAGCTGATGATATCCGGATCGCAGATCAATCTTAGAATACACTGATGTACCTCTGAGCTGATCAAACAAATCCTCAATCCGTGGTAATGGATATTTATTTCTGACGGTCACTGCATTCAGCTGCCTGTAGTCAATACATAACCTCATGGTGCCGTCTTTCTTCTTGACAAATAGAACTGGAGAACCCCATGGTGAAACACTAGGGCGAATGAATCCTCTGTCTAAAAGCTCCTGGAGTTGAACCTTCAGCTCGTTCAACTCTTTTGGTGCCATACGATACGGAGCTTTCGATGTCGGCCCGGTTCCCGGAATCAGCTCAATAGCGAACTCCACTGGCCTTCTGGGAGGCAAACCTGGCAGCTCCTCTGGAAATACATCTGGGTATTCCCGGACAACAGGAACATCGGAGAGCTGCGAACTACTACTGTCCTCAGTACTGATCAACAATAACAGAAAACCATGACAACCGTGAGACAGCAGCTTCTGCGCCTGAATCGCCGAAATAATCGAGATGTCGTCGTCTCTGATGCCAGTGAAACTCCACGAGGGTTGGTTCGGAGGCCGGAAGGTGACCACCCTCGTCTGGCAATCAACGGTAGCATGATATACTGATAGTCAATCCATGCCAAGAATGACATCAAACTCGATCATCTCCAATACTAGAAGATCTACCGTAAGTATCATGTTGCCAAAGTCTAACGGGCAACCTCTGATCTCCTGGGTGACGTCTAAAGTATCACCAGACGGTAAGGAGACAGTCAATCGCCGAAACCTAATAGTAGGTAATCTACCAATCTCCCGCATAAAGGTACGGGATATAAAAGAATGCGAACTACCAGTATCAATCAAAATATCAGCAGTAAATGCATAAATAGAAATCGTACCGCGGAAAACGGGCCCGCTGAGCATCCTCTCTGGTAATCGCATGAACACGACCGGTCTCTGGCGGAGGAGGAGGTGGTAACATGCCGGGCGTAAGCTCGCCATCGAGGCTTTGGACTATGTGCGATAAGACCGAGAGGATGGTGACGACATCATTGGTGAGGCCGAGATCGAGTCACGTCGGATAATAAGGTCTGGTGCAAAACTGGGGTGCTGGAGTACTCTGCCCAAGCATGCCAAATCTTTGCTGCGGAGGAGCTGCTCCACGTGAAGATTGGGCTTTCGCCCTCCTCGATATGTACCGGACTGACTGGACTGTAAGCCGTGTGCCGAGCCTTCACCTGACAATCTCGGCTCTGGTGCCCGGCTTTGCAATAAAAGCAAACCGACTGAGCAAGCCGGGGTGAGGTGATCTCTGGATCCACATCTGAAACAATGAGTATCACCGGAAGGTGGTTGCGGTTCTCACTGAGAAAACCGGAACGCCAAGAAGACCGCCACGATTTCGAGGCCTACGACGCCCAAGTACCACGACTGACCGTCTGCGACTACTCGTGACATCACATGTTCGCTGGACTGCTCGATGTCGACCAGTATGATTTCTTTTCTGTCCGGATATGTCGCCGAGCTAACTCTATCATCAAAGCTCGATTCAATGCATCAGAGTAAGATGTAATCCCTAATCCGGTAAGCTGTACATGCAAATAACCATCCAATCCCTGTATAAACTGCATCATGCGAGTTCTGTCCTCCGCAACTAACTCTGGACAAAACTGTGCCAACCGGAGGAATTCAGTATTATACTCGGTCACTGAGCGATTATTCTGCCTCAGACTCATAAAATCCTGTCGGCGAGCCATCTGATAGGACAGTGGAAAGATGCGGCTCTCAAAAGCCTCTCTGAACCTGGTCCATGTGATGTTGCGCTCACCAATAATAGAACGCTGAGTAATCCACCAGGCATTTGCTTCATCCCGTAAATGATAGGCAGCCAGCTCTGCTTTCTCCCACTCGGAGCAAGCCATATAGAAGAAAGTCTGCTCCATAGTCTCTATCCATGACAGAGACATACTCGGATCGAGATCTCCGCGGAAAAGAGTGAAACGAGTCTTCATCGACTCGGCCAGTGCTGGAATTCTAGCTCGTGCAGCGACAATATCAGTGAGCTGTGTCGGGACGGCGGAAACACTGGAGCTGACACTACAGATGGTACCGCGGAATAAATCGGAGGAGGAACTCCCGGTGCTGCTGTATATACCGGAGCATAAGCCGTCGGTGGTACTGCCTGGGGAACAAAAGTGGTGGCAACTGGAGGTACGGTAGAAAAAGGTACCGGATATGGTGCAGCTGCTGCTACTGTAGGCACTGGGGGCACTGGTGCCCCTGGTGTCGGGTATACTGTAGGTCCAAGTGGCGGTGGTCCTGAATACGCCGTAGGCTGCGCTGGAGCAGATGTCGGGTACACCAATGGTACCCCTGATGGTACTGTAAACAGGGTAGGCGTGGATACCGTCGGTGTGGCCAAAGTAGGTATCTCTACAAGAGCTATCGGGATTTGAGAGCCCGATGCTCCCGCTGCATCCTGAGTCTGTCCCTGACTGACAGGCTCACTAACAGTGGGCATCTCTGGCATATCCAGAGATCTCGTGGTCCTCGCACGTGGTTGTCCAGCACCACGTCTCGCAGCAATACGAGTAGATCGTCTCATATCTGTTAAATTAAATTACAGATATTAATACAATATAACCAACATAAAATAACAACATACCTATTTGCCGTCTGGAGATGTTCCGTCGCTGTCCAGTCCCCAATTTGACCTCAAAATTCCGAACGTACATATCGCCGGAAATCCAAATAAATCCGAAACGGAAATCCGAAACACAACCATATCGAAAATCCGATAATGCCCAGTTTGACTCGCAAACCTGGCTAACCCAAATATCCAGAATACCAACAACAGGTATCCGATAAATCTCCAGAACACCAAAAGCAGGTATCATAACCCGCTCTGATACCAAATAAATTGGTATCAGATAAATCCCGAAAATCCATAATAGAAAAATCCAACAAGTATCGCCAAACTTGGCGCTCTGATACCAAGTAAATAAATTGGTATCAGGTTATCCCAAACATCCAAAATATGAAAACAAAAGATCGTATAACCTCGCTCTGATACCACTAAATTGTCACGCCCCCAGAGGAGACCCTGTCCGAGAAAATTTCGGCAGCATCTCCCCTGTATGGTGGACAATCTGAAACTTTTCTACATCTCATATACATCAGCCACAGGCGGCTGGAATAATAACAAGAAATAAAAACAATCACCACGCAGTTTATATATATATTCAGCCTCTGGCTGTTACAACCACGCAGTATATAATAGTAAATAACAAAAGTACTCTGACTCGAAATCCACCCTACTCAACTACACTCGTAAAGCTCAAAACCGACGAACTCACCTCTTCTGCCATCCAGGCAGGCAAGTAGTAGAACAAAACCAAATCCAAATCCATCAATATAATAAAATCTATATCATGTCCATAAGCAAATAAATCCAGAACATAACGAGTTCAAACAGTCTAGAACAGAAAGAAACCACAGAAAACCAAACATATCCTGGAGGTCTGCAGGACCAGCACTATGTGCAGTGAGGACTAGCGACTGGAACTCCCTTCTGACCTGAAAATATCCACAATGGAGGCGGGGTGAGTCCAACACTCAGCAGGTACAGTTGATATGCAAAGTAAAGAAATAACACCTAACACTAATCATGCGTACAGTCTCCTGATATAAGAAAGATATAAATATGCATCTGAAATAAACAGGAGAATACTGTACTAACCAGGTCCTGAGTATAAGGTCAAACAGTCCGAGTGGTATAGGAATCCTGTATGCATGTCAAACATAGGTATCCAAACAATATGCAGCATACACAACACACAAGCAATAAATGCATCATGCATATGATGCCAATGATGCGTCCTGGTCACCCCTGACGCCAGTCGATCATCTCATACAAAAGTGAGGCCGAGTGGGTAGGGCTGTGACAACCGTGCACTCTGTCGTCACTACTCCTGATGAGTGACCGAGTGGACGGGATGCTGTCGGAGTACACCTATCCTCCTACCCCAAATCATAGATGGGGGAGCGCAATGCTCTCAACTCCCGGTACTCAAAGACGGGGAGGAATCCCTGCCGGATAACACGTTGTGTCACACTACCCATGAGCGGACCAACGGTGCCTTACTGCAACACACACAGCCTGAATCGACCACTAACCCATGAGTGGTGGTGTGTGCAGATCCATGTAACTGGCGATGTGCTCAACAATAATGGAGCGGACTATCGCACAGCATGCAATCATGCAAATGGTGCATGGCACTAACCACAAGAATATCCTGACCTAATCCACATATATATAAAGATGCATCAAAGGTCAACGAATCCAAAACAATCCAAAGGTATACAGAAGGTATAAAACCTAGGTCCTGAACATGGTCAAGCATGGCATATCACTACCCCTATAAGCATGTATAAACAGGTAAAATATACCTGAGATGCAAAACCAATCAATCAATCAAGCATGTAAGATTTGCGTAGTGATTAACCGAAACAGATAAGAAACACAATTAATGCAACATGTTAATTTAATTACTAAGCATATAAAATGACATAAGTCAAAAGTACCCGTCTCCAATAGAAATGTCCAATTCTGACTCCGAGATACTCGTCTCGCGTCAAGATCCTGTATTACCAATTGCATATATTTTTATTTAGCTACATTCTCATAAATAGCTAAATAACTCTCTAACCCTAAATTAGGGCAAATCCCTGACCAACACATAAACCCAATTCATTCATACATCATGAATCAAAATTACTACACCTTACCTCAATCAACTGTTGTAGATGTCGACATAAAATCAGCTACTGGAAACAAGGATGAGTTGCTTGATCAAGAACACCACAAACAACAACCTTTCTGCCACTGCCCAACCACTCAATTGATCCAAGGTAGGATAAAAATTAAAGATTACAAATCCAAACAACAATCTAACCTTACCTCTTCCTCACAGCCCCTCTTCTGATGATCCTCAGCCAAGATCGTTGCTACTAGCAACCAAGTGAATCGCTGGACCAAAGCACACCACAAGAAAACCAGATCAAAAATAAAAATCCTTGCACCTACTAAATTTCCAACCAAACAAAAACCTCACCGTGGACTTGATCAATGGCAAAGAGCACTAGGGCACAAGGTGGTCGTCGGCTCTAGGGCTCGGGTGCCGGCACAGAGGAGTCGGGATCACCGTACGCAGCGGGGAGGAGCGGCTGTCGCTGCACTGTTTCGTGCGGGAAAGAAAGAACTCGGCCGGCGACAGCGTCGGGTACGCACGGCTAGGGCACAGGGAAGAGGCTCGGCTCCACAAAGAAGAGGAAGAAGAAGATAGCCGACGCTAGGTTTCCCGTGGCCGGCGCTGCCTCGGAAAGGAGAGGGAAGGCCGACGCGAGGGCTGAAGAGCAACACCCGGCGGTGTTAAGTCACAGGCGACGGCGGTCGGTGCTCGGAAGAGAGAAACCGCCGACCGGCGGTTAGGGCAGAGAGGAGGAGAATCGGGCGGCGTCGGGGAGAAGGGCTCGGGCTCGCGGAAGAGGAAAAGAAACGGAGGAATAAAAATAAGGAAAAAGAAAAAGAAAAGGAAAAGAAAAATAAAACTTTTCCTCATTTAAATAGGGTAGTCTAAACAGGCTTTTCCGGACCCCGTTTTTATCCCCGTGAACTTATCCGTACGAGCTCCGAAAAATTCCCGAAAAATTTCCAAAAATTCCGAAAAATTCCCTTAATCATATTCGCCTATTTCCGGTATTTTACAACAATGGTGTAGAAGACTCTCGACTTTGATCCTAGGCTGGCTGCCGGAGACCAAAAACCCAGCTCCTTCTTCGCTGTCGCCCGAGCAGAAACGCCGCACGCAGACGGAATCGGGAGGAGGGAAAAGAATTAGGTTTAGGTTACGGAAAATTAAGGCCTTAAGTTCTCCTCTCTTATAACCTCATATTCTGTTAACTTGTTAATAAATTTTCTTACCTTTTCTAAACAAAACCGACGGCTGGATCACTTGGTCAGCCGGATTTTGACCAACTCTAAGGTCACTGCTTCGATTCCTTAGCCGCGCACTTTCCGTTTCAATTTATTTCCAATGTTCCTAACTATACCTTATATACATTTTATTCCATATATAATTAACAAAACTTTTGCAGACCAGTTGGTTGGTTGGGTTCGGTTAAGACATGGGCTAAGTCCGAGGTCTTGGGTTCAAAACCTGGCTTCAATACTTTCTTTTTCTTTTCTTTTTTTTTAACTTCTTCCGTTTGGTAAAAATACCAAACGAACTCCAAAAATTACATAAAAATACTCTATAAATTCCTAAAAATCTCTAGAATTTTTCTAAAATATTTCTAGATTTTAATAAGGTCTTTTAGAACTCTAAATCATGAAATTTGGGGTGTTACAACACTCAATATATTTGGTGAAAATTATTTATGAGGACATTATTACGATCAGGAGAACGATACAAACACATAGAAATTTGTTTCATAAAATTCTGATATCTCTATGTTCGTATTTAAGGTTTCGGCCACATATACGAACATGCGTTGAACAGTAACTTTCTTAATTAGTATTAAACTATATATGTTTTACTAAATATGAGCCTACAAAAATCAAAATTTTATGAAACAAGTTTCTATGTGTTTGTATCATTCTCATGATCGTAATAATGTCCTCATAAATAATTTTGAACTAATATATTGAGTATGGTGATTTTTAACCCGAATTTGACCTAATTCAGGTTAAAAAATTTACCACACTCAAAATATTATATCAAAATTATTTATGAGGATATTTTTATGATCAGGAAAATAATAAGAACACATAGAAACTTGTTTCATGAAATTCCAATATCTCTAGGTCCATATTTAAGCCTTCTGATTTTTTTTTAAAATTTTCAATTCTATGATGAATTTTGGATTCATCCTAGATTTGGGGGTGAATTCAAGATTCATCCCAGAATTGAAACATTTTAAAAAAAAATGAAAAAATTTGGAAGGCTTAAATATGGACCTAGAGACATTAGAAGTTCATGAAATAAGTTTTTATGTGTTCGTATCATTCTCCTAATTATAAAAATATCCTCATCCATAATTTTGATCTAATATTTTGAGTGTGGTGATTTTTTAACCTGCATTAAGTCAAATTCAGATTAAAAATTCCCAACACTTAATATATTACATTAAAATTTTAGATGAGGATATTTTTATGATTAGGAGAATGATATGAATACATAGAAACTTATTTAATGAAATTCCGATGTCTATAGCTCCATATTTAAGCGTTCCTATTTTTTAACCCGAATTTGACCTAATTCAGGTTAAAAAATAACCACACTCAAAATATTAGGTTAAAATTATAGATGAGGATATTTTTACAATCAGGAAAATGATACGAACATATAGAAACTTGTTTCATGAAATTTTGATGTCTCTAGATCTATATTTAAGCCTTTCGATTTTTTCTTTTTTTAATTTTTTTTTTTTTCAATTTTGGGGCAAATCTTGGATTCGTCCCAGATTTGGAGACGAATCCTGGACCCGTCCTATATTTGGAGACGAATCTAGGATTCGTCCCAGATTCTGGTATGAATTTGGCAACGAAAATATATTTTGCTGGGAATTTGAAACAAAAATATTTTCTTACAGATTTCGTCATTTGGGTCGATTTTTATTTTTGTCGTCAAAGTTGTTACAATTTTAGGACGAAAAATATTCATCCCAGATTTTCGTCCCTAAATCATTGTTTGTTTTAGTGGAAGTTCACTTGAAGAAAATGA
The DNA here is from genome assembly GCF_018446385.1 of Zingiber officinale. Lineage (NCBI taxonomy): Eukaryota > Viridiplantae > Streptophyta > Magnoliopsida > Zingiberales > Zingiberaceae > Zingiber > Zingiber officinale. The sequence continues at coordinate 46,710,799 of NC_056003.1, forward strand.
ACAGGATCAACAAGCAGAAGGCCCTCGTGTTGGTGATAAGTGCAAAGTGTTACCCTGTCCCAAAGCCAATCAGGAAAGTGAAAGGAGCGTGAATGCTTCTCCTAGCATCTCAAGCACCAATGAGAACAACATTTTATGTGGACTCAAATCTCTCATTCAGAATATTATCAATGACCTAAGCAGAGGGAATATTATTCAAAGTAATAATGGTGAATATATCAATATTGGTGTTAATCAGTAATTAGGGGAACCTATGGTTGGCACTGATATTCAAAGTAACTTTGAGGTTGTTGGTAATTCATGAGGCCGCAATAATGTAGAGGTAAGTCAGTTTAACAAGGATCAGACAAATGGAACTTAATGGAATCTAGCGAAGAAGCTCTACAAGCTGATCAAAAGATAATCGACTTTAAAAAGATATCAAATGTTTCTCATTATACAAAAGATGTAAACAGCGACAAGATTGTATCTGGAGTAGGACCTGCCTTTGAGAATGTTAATACTGACATCAATGAAGAGGATATATACATTCCCACATGATACTGAAGAACATAAACATTTTGCAGAGACAAGCAACTAGAAGAGCATCCTTCCGTTTTACGATGTTTCATCATGCTTTCAGTAAGTCAAAAGAGGCCTTTGATAGGATAAAGTCGAAGTCAAAAAAGAAAATACAAAAAGAAAAGCAAAGTTCTGACTCATATAACTCCCTTGGTTAAACCTTATCCATAGATATACTTATTCTATATCCATCTGGTCTAGCACCCTTTTAGACTCCTTAAAATTAATGATCTAGAGATTTATTTGCCGTATGGAAAGAGACAAGAAAAGGTCAGTCAGGATTTGAACAGTTTGAGGTTGAGGTTTGCATTAATATAATTGTAGATGTTCAATTATATAACAAGGTTGCTGCAGTTTTACCATCAGTTTGTAATAATGTAAAAATAATATATTATACATACTGTACTGTCGACTGCATGCATGCATGCATGATGTATGTGCCCTGGGCGTGAAAAAAGGTACGTGCAAAATGGCCCTTGTTTGAGGAACAGACGACCGATGGTCGTATTGGCCAAAGAGGAGAGAGGCTCGATACATCATTAATGTGGTGGTTTAGTTTACACTTTTGATCAATTCCTTTTCATCTAATATAATGGTGATGCTTAAGTACTGATACAGCCGGGGTCAATCTGGTCGGATTATTGCCCTATCATGTCTTTGTACGTTGGGCCGATGCCCTCCATAACTATAGAATCCTACCGAGCTCCAACTTCTTCTATCTGCACGGCCATATTAGGCCGGAACTATTAGGAACCTCGGTCGAATGGGCTCTCATTGACTTCGATCTTTGACAGTCCCTCACACAGAATCAACATCAGTAGGACTAACTATCTAGAAAACAATGTCGAGCTAATGCCCAGACAACACTAAGGGTGTGTTTCGTTTAAATTATCATATATAATCTTAATTACGTGATTACTAAGATTATGGGGAATAAAACATAATCAAATGTTATTTGGTTCAATTTAGATAATGTAACAAAAATTTGTTTATTTGAATGTTTTGATGAATAACTTAGTTTAATATTTTACTATATTACCCTCAGTTATAAATACAACTATGCATAATAATAATAATAATAATAATATTATTATTATTATTATTGATCCGGTGGTAAGGACGGGGGACCCTCGCTGGCGAAAGGTCAATGACACATGGAGGTCAAAGGTCAAGAGATTAAACCCTGAGACCCGACCGACCGGACAGAGATGGCCGACCGGCAGGAAATCCCCCGTGCCGAATGAAAGACAACCCGACTAGGGGTCGGGTTTCCGATGCTCTAAGGTAGAAAGGTTTCAGGGCGGAGCGGGGTGTCCGTTCGGCCAGGGCACAAGGCAACAAAGACAGGCAGGAGCAATCTCATCCGAGCATACGACCGAGAGTCCTCCCAAGTGGACCGATACCTACAACCGAGTAGAAGGGATATGTCTGCCGAGCGGCCGAACAGCTCGGCCCTGGAATAGACAGGAGGCGCAAGAGGACAAAGGAGACAGGGGATAACATCATCCTCGAGACGTCCGCCGTCGACAGGCAACAGGGTTGGCGGCCGGGCCGTACACAGGATCATACGGTGGAAGCTTCCACCGTCACATCCGGGATATGCTCGGACGATTGCGGAATGGCGTCAGAGGTACTTTTCTGACATGGGTTCGTTAAGGTATGTTTGGGGAAGCATGCACGCATCAAGAAGCGTGCCCGCGCCTCCCCGGGGTCCTATATAAGGACCCCCAGACGTCGACGAAGGTATGCGCGATCCCTTACTGTAGCCACAGTTACGCTGCCTCTCTCACTTCTCGTTGCCTGACTTGAGCGTCGGAAGGCCGTCGCCGGGAAACCCCTCAAATTGGCGTCGTCTGTGGGAACGCACCTGAATCCGAGCCTAGAAGATGGAAGAAGCTAGACGTCAACTTCTGGTAACGCTCTCTCCTGAAGAGCTCGAAACGCTCATCCAAGCGCGAGCAGCAAAAATCGTGGATCAGCAGCAGAAAGCTCAGGCCGAGCGGGCAGCAGGCGACATCAGCATCGGGGGGCCGAGCGCCACCCGAAGAGCGGCAGGAGCAACTCTCGATATGGGGGCAAAATAAAGGACTGACCGGCACCCAGATGGGGGCGCCACCCGCCCCGATACCTTTTCATCGGGCTCTATTCCAGACGCCTTCGGAGGTCGTGCAAGCTAATCAGGACAAAGGATCTTCGTCGGACGAAGCACCTGTCTGAGACGTCAGAAAAGGAAAAGCTCCCCGAACGAACACGCCACCCGAGCAGATCAACCGACAGTTTTCGGATGCCATCCTGCGTGATCCGCTGCCGAAGCATTATGCGCCCCCTGCGATCGGGGAATATAACGGGATAACCGACCCAGACGACCATCTGGGTAAGTTCGACAACACCGCCACTCTGCATCAATACACAGATGGTGTGAAGTGATGAGTGTTCCTCACCACCCTCTCGGGATCGGTACATCGGTGGCTTCGGAGGCTACCGGACGGATCTATCACAAGTTTCAAAGAGTTCCGAACGGTGTTTCTCCACCATTTCACGAGCAGCAGGCGCCACCAGAAAACCAGCGTCAATCTGTTCGCCATCAAGCAAGGTGCGAGGGAATCGCTCCGAGCTTACATTCAACGCTTCAACCAGGTGACCATGGATATTCCAACGGTCACCTCGGAAACAATGATGAACGCGTTCACGCAAGGGCTCATGGACGGTGATTTCTTCCGCTCGTTCATCCGGAAGCCGCCTCGGGACTACGACCACATGCTGCATAAGGCCAATGAGTACATCAATGTGGAGGAAGCTCAGGCAGCGAGAAGAAAGGAATCCCTGAATGACCAACCAGCTCCCGCCGAGCGGAAGCCGCTCGTCAGTCACCAACCCCCCAGAGGACCGCGAGCCGAAGCCGCCCGCCCTCATCAGCACATTCAGCCGCACGCCGTCCAGCATGTCGCGGCTGATCGGCCCAAGCCCAAGGGGAAGGTATGGACCCCAATGTTTTGTTCACTCCATCAGTCAGCTACTCACAACACCCGCGACTGTGGGAGCCTCCCCCCATCGCTCATCCTGCGCCAAGGAGCTATCGCCGCCGATCACCTTCACTAGACCGGCGACATCGACAACGGAGCCCCGTTCAAACGATAGAAAGGAGATCCCCCGAGCAGCAGCATCGTCAGCAGCCCGGGGTCCACCATCGGGCGTCGCATGAACGACCTCGACCATTCGCTCGGGAGGAGGAGAACAGGGGCAACGCATCTCGAGGCGAGATCAACATCATCGCCGGAGGCCCGATCGGAGGAGACTCCAATAGAGCCAGAAAGGCACACGCAAGGCAGCTGAGGATATACGCGATCGGCTGTAGCCAAGAGAGGGCGAGCGGACCCGAGATCAGCTTCGGGCCTAGGGACCTTGAGAGAGTCGAAGTCCCGCATGATGATCCCCTGATCATTCGAGCGGTAATAGCTAACTACACTATTCACCGCATTTTCATTGACACAGGCAGCTTGGTCAACATAATTTTTAAGAAGGCCTTTGACCAACGACAAATCGATCGAGCTGAACTACTGCCAATGATAGCCCCCCTCTACGGGTTCACTGGGAACGAAGTCTTGTCGGTCGGCCAGGTCCGACTGGCTATCTCTTAGGGAGAAGAGCCGCTCAGAAGGACAAGGACCACCAGCTTCATCGTGGTTGATGCTCCTTCGGCGTACAATGTTATCTTGGGGCGACCGGCTCTCAACGAGTTCCGAGCGGTCGTCTCGACCTTCTGCTAGAAGATCAAGCTCCCGGTGGAAGATCAAGTAGGGGAGGTACGAGGAGACCAACTGGCAGCTCGAAGATGCTATGTGGAGATGGTCCGAGCCGAGGCCAAGTCCGCTCGGAAAGTGTCGCGAGTCGAGGTAAATGCTATAACCGAAAAACCACCTTCTTTGGTTTACGAAGAAAAGGAGGAGGTACGACAGATTGACTCTTCCCGACCGGAGGCCACCACCTTCATAGCGTCCGACCTGGAGGAGAAGCAGAAGGAAAAGCTGATCAAATGCCTCCAGCGAAACTGCGACGTCTTCGCTTGGTCGACCCATGAGCTGCTAGGGGTCTCGCCAAGCGTAGCGTAGCATGAGCTTCACGTCAAGCCAGACGCTCGGCCGGTGAAGCAAAGGAAGAGGGACTTCAGCGCGGAGCAGAATATAATTATCCGGGTGGAGGTAGAGAAGCTTCTGGAGGCCGACCACATAAGGGAAATACAATTCCCAAGTTGGCTCGCGAATGTGGTACTGGTCTCCAAGCCGGGCAACAAATGAAGAGACTGTATCGATTTCCGGGACCTGAACAAGGCATGCTCGAAGGACTTCTACCCCCTGCCCCGGATAGATCAACTGGTAGACTCCACGGCCGGGTGCGAGCTGATATACATGCTGGATGCATACCAAGGCTACCATCAAGTGCCGCTCGCCCGAGAAGACCAGGAGAGGTCAGCTTCGTCACGGCGGACGGCACCTACTGCTACAATGTAATGCCGTTCAGGCTAAAGAATGCAGGAGCTACCTACCAGCGTTTGATGAACAAGGTATTCAGGGAGCAGATCGGACGCAACTTGGAAGTGTGTGTGGATGACATACTTATCAAGTCCTTCCGTGCGGCCGATCTCTATGCGGATATGGAGGAGACCTTCCAAACATTAAGAAGATACGAAGTCAAGCTTAACCCTCAGAAGTGCCTGTCCGGAGCTAAAGGCGGGCGCTTCCTGGGTTACATCGTGACCGAGCGGGGCATAGAAGCAAACCCCAGCAAGATAAAGGCATTGCAAGAGATGCCACCTCCCATAAATCTTCGAGAAGTACAGCGTCTCACCGGTCGGATAACGGCGTTGTCAAGGTTCATCTCTAAGACCGCCGACCGGAGCCTGCCGTTCTTCAAGATTCTGCGTAAAGCTACCAAGTTTCAATGGGACAAGGAGTGCGATCGGGCATTCGAGGAACTGAAGACTTACCTAAATTCCTTACCCATGTTGGCCAAACCGGTCGTAGGCGAGCCACTCCACATTTATTTATCTTCAACCGAGCATGCTGTGGGCTCGGCATTAGTAAGGTCGAACGACGAAGAATAGCCTGTATACTTCTTAAGTCATATCTTAAAGGATGCTGAGTCTCGCTACACCTGTCTCGAGAAGTTGGCCTTCGCCTTGGTCCTAGCCGCTCGGAGGTTGCGCCCTTACTTTTTGGCGCACACCATTATTGTGATGACGAACAGCCCGTTGGGAAGGGTACTCCTAAACCCTGAGGCATCCAGACGGCTAATCAAGTGGACGATGGAGCTAAGCGAATTCGACATCCAATACCAATCCCGCTCGGCGATCAAGGCACAGTCCTTAGCAGATTTCGTGACTGAGGTACAAAAACTCGAGCCCAGAGCTACATGGAAAGTATATGTGGACGGGTCGTCCACTCAGCTTGGAAGCGGAATTGGGATCCTGATACTTTTGCCTCAGGGAGAGAGGATGCATTTGTCCGTCCGGTTGGACTATCGGGCAACAAATAATGAAGCAGAGTATGAAGCCCTCATAGCCGGACTGCAGGCCGCACGGCATGTTGGAGCCAACCGAGTGGTGATCCACTCGGATTCCCAACTAGCGGCTCAGCAACTCATGGGCGCCTTTGAGATAAACAATGCAAGACTCAGGTTGTATGCGGAGGCCTTTGAAAAACTCAAGACCAGCTTCATTGAGGTGGTGGTCCAGAAGATACCCCGAACGGAGAACCAGGCGGCAGATGAATTAGCCAAGCTCGCAAGCTCGATATCGTCGGTCGTCATCCAGCAACCAATCGAGCAAGTATCCTTGGTAGCGCACGTAGATCGGATGGAGGGCCTCACATTCCTGAGCGATTGGAGAACGACCATCATGGAGTTTCTGCGCTCAGGGGCCATGCCATCCGATCGGGATGAGGCCCAGCTACTAAGGAGAAGAGCCGGTCGGTTCACGCTCATCGGAGATCAGCTTTACAAAAAGGCGTTCTCCCGACCTTTGCTGAAGTGTGTCAGTTCGGAAGACGCCCAATACATTCTCCAGGAGGTACACCAAGGATCTTGCGGTGGTCATCCGGGCGGCCGGTCTTTGGCTAGGAAGATCCTGCTAGCCGGATACTTCTGGCCAACTCTACACGAGGACGCCGCTCGGACCATTGCAACATGTCTTTCTTGTCAGAAGTACCACAGTTTCTCTCATAAGCCGACGGAGGAAATGAAAGCGTCCACAGTGTCCTGCCCCGTTCAACCAGTGGGGCATGGACATCGTAGGACCTTTCCCTATGGCGACCGGACAATTAAAGTTCTTGTTAGTGGCAGTCGATTACTTCTCCAAGTGGGTGGAGGCTGAGCCATTGGCCAAGATAACCGAGCAGATGGTCAATAAATTCATTTGGCAACACATCATCTGCCGGTTCGGTATTCCGCGTCGGCTCGTGTCGGACAACGGGCGATAGTTCATCGGAAAACAGCTCGAGGAATAGTGCGAGGGAAATGGCATTGAGCAGCACTTCATGTCTGTGGCGTATCCCTAAAGTAACGGTCAAGCCGAAGTAGCCAATCGGGAGATCCTCCGAATTCTTCGGGCTCAACTCGACCACATGGGAGGAAGCTGGATGGACGAGCTGCCGGGAGTCCTATGGGCCATCCGCACGACCCCCAAGGAGGGAACAGGAGTAACACTGTTCCACCTGGTGTATGGAGGCGAGCCGGTCATCCCAGTCGAAGTCGGCGTAGAGTCCGTCCGGATCCAGAACTACGACGAGGATAATTCCGAGCAGAGGCAGCTAGAATTGGATTTGATCAACGAGGAGCGAGCCAAAGCGTCCGTCCGGCTGATGGCCTACAGGCAAAGGATGAAGCGGAACTACAACCGCCGCGTGATTCCCCGAGCATTCCAGGTGGGCGACTTGGTCTGGAAGAAAGTGAAGCTAGTCGGGGGCGTAGGAAAGCTTGAGGCTCCCTGGGTAGGACCCTTCAAAGTCGTCGAGAAGCTCCGATCAGGAGCCCACTACTTGGAGGATGAAGATGGACGACGGCTGGATAGGCCATGGAGTGCTAACCACCTCCAGCCCTATCGGGCTGGATGAAAGGTGCGCCGATATAATATATTTCATGAATATTCCATTCGACTTTATACTTTGGCTGCAGGAATGAAAATTATAAGAACAAAGCAAAGGCATGAGCATTGTACGCCAAGCGGGTAGCTGCATGAGCGCGAGGGAAGACCCCGTGTCGTTCGACCGGGCGTATATTATCCGAGCCACGGGCTCGATGTCGAAGACCCCGTGCCGTTCGGCCGAGCGTATATTATCTGAGTCGCAGGCTTGATGTTGAAGACCGTCGAGCAGTGACGTTAAATCTTAGAGTCGAACCGGCGACTATAAAACCTCCGGCCTGAAGACCGTCGAGCAGCGACGTTAAATCTTAGAGTCGAACCGGCGACTATAAACCCCCCGGCTTGAAGACCGTCGAGCGGCGACGTTAAACTTTAGAGTCGGACTGGCGACTATAAACCCCCCAGATGAGGCAGCATCGCGTTGAAGCACTTCAGCGAGACATTAGCTGAAGTCCATGTAAAATGGAAAGTCGTTTGACCGATCGGCTCGAAAAAGAAAAATACTCAAGCGACGGACTCATAGAAATCCCAGACAAAGTGGAAGGTCGTTTGACCGATCGACAAAGTTAAGAAATTCCCTGCGGGAAAAAGGTCGAGAGACCAGTCGGCATGGTTACAAGGAACACTCGAAACAAAAGGATAACAGAGCAAAAGTGGGCATTCCAAAATTACATTTAAAATCTCGCCGACAAAGAGCGAGGTTACAGATGCCATTCATTAAAGCAAGGCCGTTTAAGCCGACCGGGAGAAGTACGGAAAAAAGCAAGTCTTCATTACAAGTAAGGTTGTAGTAGCCGATCGGGAGGATTATAGAAAACACTTGCACTCAAGAACGTCAAAAATGGGCTCGGAAATATGCTCCAGCAGCCCGGCAAGATCCTTGGGGGGAATAGAAGCCGCCTCCGAAATCTGGCCCTTGGTCTTCAAGGGTGTAGTTGTTGCTTGGATGGCTTCTTCAAAGGCAAGGACCAGCCAATCACTGAATTTGGTGCCAAAGTCCTCTGACCGGAAGTAATTGTGCCTCATCGTCGCGAAGCGCCCTGGTTCGCCATCTTGATATTCTTTGAAAGCGGCTCGGGCAGCTTCTAAGGCGTCCTAGAGATCTTTGATGTCTCCTCGAAGTTTAGCTTCAGTAGTCGATCGGCCATTTTGCTCGGCAGAGAGCATATTGGCTAACTCCTGGATGCGCTGCTCCAGCGCTCGGGGTTGCTGATTCTTGGCCTCCAAGTTGGAGATGGTTGTATTCTTCCTATTGGTCGCCAGCTTCATCTCCCGGTCGTGCGACTTGACTTGGGCCTCAAGGCCGGCTACCCTGGTCTCTAAACCAGAGGACTTGTGTCGTTCGGCCTGCAGTAGTTTCTCCGATTTGCTCAGTTAGGCTCGGAGTGTGGCATATGATGGGCCTTGAGCTGGCGCCCCACCAGAAATTTGAAGTTTTTTCAATTCTTCTTCCAGGGTAGCCAAGCAATTGCTGACCGCAATGTTCTCCACCTAGTACTGCTCAGACGGGATAATGTCAAGAACCCAGATTAAGCATAAAGTAAGTTAAAGAGCATACCCCGGTTGCTTGTTGCATATGGCTGTCACTGAGCTGTCCAGAGGTCATCAGGGTAACACGAGCCCTCGCATCTTCCCATACTTTGGTGAGCGGTCCTCGGATGGTGATCTGATGCTCCGGAACAGTTGGCTGATCAGCAGCCAAAAGGAACTCTTCAGTGGGAAGATGGAGAACGGCCTTGACCGTTCGGCGTCCGCTCGGATCGGATTGAGAAGAGGTGGATCGACCGGATGACTTGTTGAGTGGAGCAGAAACTATTCCTGAGCGCCTAAGCCGGAGACGAACCTGGGGCAGGGAAGTAACGGGTCTCGCTTCGAGGGAGGCCGCTGGTTGGTCGAGCTGGGAAGGAGTGCGGTCCGAAGAGACAGTCTCGGTTGAAGCAGGAACTGGGTTGACCGCCTCAGAAGGGGCGTCGACTGGCACGGTCTCTGGTTCCACAATTGTGAGATCTGTCCGGCGCCGCTTGCGTGTTATCAAGGGGGAATCGCCGACCAACTGCCCCACGTCTTCGGAGGTAGGCTGACCAGCTGACGATATGGCATCACGGATCGCTCCGGTCGCAGGGATCCGGCCGGTGGACTCACGGGCCTCTGTTGGAGCTTCTTCGCTCGCGTCCTCACGAGAGCCGACCGACACGATCCCCAGATCGGCCATCTCCTTAGCCGCCGCTGCTTCTATTTCGGCAGCCTTCAATTTCATCCGCTCGGTGGCCTTGGCGCGCCACATGATTTCACCTGCATAAAAAAAGAATAAATCAGTTAGACCAAAAGGAGCGGGGACAGAGAAAGCACTTACCCATGCTGCTCGGAAGCTTCGTTCGGATCGGGCTCAATCCGAATATGTATAACACCCCCACGTGAAGTAACTTATTGATGCTGAACCTCTGGCCAGCTAATAGGTTTGCTGCATGAAGATAATCCGGCTGGCTCTTGTATTTACCGAGGTCCGGCGGGCTCGGCACAATGGTCTGCCATTGGGTGTGAAAGGATGGCAGTTCGGGAAAGCAAAGGTAAAAATAACTTTCCTTCCAGTGCTTGTTCGAGGTCGGCATCTTATCGAAAAAGACAAGACCGATCCGCGATTGGAAGAGAAAAGTACCCCACTCGGACTGTTTGGGATAGTAGAAGTAATGGAAAATTTTGGGGACTAAGGGAATGCCGTGTAGCTTGAAAAGGATTACTACGCCGCACAACAACCTAAAAGAGTTGGGGACAAGTTGGCCGAGCGGGATGCGGAAATAATTACAAACCTCACGGATAAAAGGATGTAGAGGGAAGCGTAGACCGGCCACAAATTGGTCGCGAAAGAAGCAAACAGTGCTGGTCGGCGGATTGTGGGGCCGGTTGGAACAGGTGGACAAGACTAGGCTATGGTCAGGAGGGAGTTCGAATTCGTTAAGGAAGCGTCCCGCGTCAGCCTCGTCAAACCGGCTTACCATGGTCATATACCATAGGCTAGGAGAGGGATCAGAAGGCCGCGAGGTGCTAGCTATCGCCGGAACAGTACCAAGGAAGAAAGTACCGAGGAAAGAAGAATGAAAAGGTTGACGGAGGAGATCGAAACTATATTGAATGGAGGCAAAGACCACCAGAAGGCAGAAAACGGAAGAAAGTAGAGATAGGAGAAGGCTTACTGGGAGCAAAGCGTGAAGGAGGAGGTCGAAGGTTCGTCGGAGCACCAAGACAGGCGAGCGTCGGGAAGCTGGACACAAGAGGAAGCACCGAAGGCACGAAGGTAGGAGCGATGGAAGGGAAATCTGCGTCGGCGCTTCATAAACCCCGGACTCGGTCTACCACAACCGTCTGATCCAGGTCATCGAAACAAACGTTAGCATCAGACCGTCATATTTGAACTGATGCCTGTCCAATCGAAGCTGACGCCCTCGCCGTACGATGACGGCGGACTTGCCAAGTGGCGATCAGCAATTGGGCGACATTTAATGAGCGCCATTACTCGCGCGTGGGCAACTTAACGAGGATTGACACGAGCTCCGAGGAGACCCGATGACACCGACCGCCCCCAGAACAGTAGCGCAACAAGCAACGGATGGAAATCAAAACTACAAGGCATAGCCATCAACTCGCCGATCGACCGAGTGGTAGAGCGGTGTCACTCCAGTCGACCGGCAGTCCAGTCAGTCGGACTTAGCGCCTCCTTCGACTAGACTTGAGGGGGAGGCATGTGATTCGGTGGTAAGGGCGGGGGACCCTCGCTGGTGAAAGGTCAACGACACGTAGAGGTCAAAGGTCAAGAGATTCAACCCTGAGACCCGACCGACCGGACTAAGATGGCCGACCGGCAGGAAATCATCCCCCGTGTCGAATGAAAGACAACCCGACTAGGGGTCGGGTTTCCGATGCTCTAAGGTAGAAAGGTTTCAGGGCCGAGCGGGGTGTCCGTTCGGCCAGGGCACAAGGCAACAAAGACAGGCAGGAGCAATCTCATCCGAGCATACGACCGGGAGTCCTCCCAAGCGGACCGATACCTACAACTGGGGCAGAAGGGATATGCCTGCCGAGTGGCCGAACAGCTCGGCCCTGGAACAGACAGGAGGCGCAAGAGGACAAAGGAGACAGGGGATAACATCATCCTCGAGACGTCCGCCGCCGACAGGCAGCAGGGTTGGCGGTCGGGCCGTACATAAGATCATACGGTGGAAGCTTCCACCGTCACAACCGGGATCTGCTCGGACGATTGTGGAATGACGTCAGAGGTACTTTTCTGACATGGGCTCGTTAAGGTATGTTTGGAGAAGCGTGCACGCATCAAGAAGCGTGCCCACGCCTCCCCGGTAGACCTGACCACGGTTCGGAACCGACGGTTCCAGGTAGGTCGACCCTTAACCTTAACCGCCCAAGACGGTTACGGTTCACGGTTCGGTTCATGGTTCGTCACGGTTCGCCACGGTTCACGGTTCGTCACGGTTCGCCACGGTTCAAGATTAATATGTTAAAAAAAATTAAAAATTAAAAATTAAACAAAACATTAAAAATTAGAAATTAAAATTTTTTGAAAAAAGGGCTTGCACTTATTTAAGTTGCCTACGTATCCCTTTAGGGGAATCAAAGCCCACGTAGTTCTTTTACATTTTTATCCTTTTACATTTTCATTCACTTCCATTTCCTATTCCTGTCGTATTTGTTCCTTCAGTATCAAAATCTTCAACTTCGTCATCTGAAAGTTGCATTCCTTGGATTCTTTTCTCCGCTCTGGTCCAATCGTCCAGTAATGCTTGAGCTTCCAATGAGTCGGGAGACAAAGTTGATCGTTGTTCATCTAATATGTTGCCGCCGGCACTGAACGTCTGCTCCACAGCAACAGTTGACACTGGACAAGCTAAAATTTCTTTAGCGATCACGGAGAGAACGGGAAAGCTTTGAGCCTTCTGTGACCACCACTTTAAGATATCGAAGTTTTCGCTATCTGCTTCATTAAAATCAAAAGAAGTCGTAAAATAATTCTCAAATTCCTGTGTGAAACTTGAGGATCCTCGTGGACGTTTTGTCCGTTCTTTTAATAAGAGTTGTGCTTTTGTAAGTTTTAAATTACTACTAGTAGTTTGTTGAATTTCAGAAATATTAATTTGTGTTCCATATTTTGCATAATATTGATTATAAATATCATATAAATAAATTTTAACATTATATATAATATTAACTGGATCAGGGGAAGAAGAATCTTTAATTGGAATTAAAGCGTCATAATATAAAGTTAACATTTCTTGTAAAACTTCTAATTTAAATCTAGGATCTAAAGCAAATGCAATTAAATAAATTTCAGGAATTAAATAAAAATATTTTTTCCATTTAGTTTTCATAGCTAAGATGCAAGGAGATAAAGATTCATTATTAATATGTTCATTTAAAACTAATACTATATTAGAAAAATTTTCTAAAACTAATTGAGCAGTGGGATAATAAACACCGGAAAGTTGTTCGGTTGCATCATTAAATACTTTTAAAATTTCACAAATACTACTACAAATATTCCATTGTTGTGAAAATAAATATATATTAGTATTAGTATTTTGTGCAAAAAATGAACATAATAATTCTTTATATTGAAATGAATCTTGTAATAATTGGTATGTTGAATTCCAACGTGTTGGTACATCACGTGGAAATTTTTTAGGTCTCATTCCATTAATTTTACAAAATCTACCCCATTGTTTCATTATAGATGGATGAGACCATAAATAAGAAATTGCAATTCTAATTGGTTTAATATAACTTTCTAAAATTTTTAAACCATCTTGAACACATAAATTTAAAACATGGCATACACAACGAATATGAAAAAATAAACCTCCAATAATAGGTTGACAAACAAATTTTAGATCATCTATACAAGTGGTATTAGAACTAGCATTATCTAATGATATTGAAAATATTTTATGAGTTAAACCATATTCTTCTAAAATTAAACATAATAATTGTGCGATATTATGAGCATTATGTGATTCATCAAAAACTCTATAAGCTAATAATCTTTTTTGGAGGTTCCAAGAGTTATCGATCCAATGGCAAGTCACACCCATATACGAATGTGTTTGCCAATGATCACTCCAAATATCGAAATATAAAGAAACTTTATTATCTAATTTACTAAATTCATCAATTAAATTCTTTTTTCCTTGTTTTACTAATTTTTTAATTGTACGAGTAAGTGTAGTCCTAGGAACACGTTTAGCACATGGATTAAGAGATTCTTTACAAAAATCTTCAAATGTGCATTTAGATCCAAAACTAAAAGAAAGATGTTCTACGAAAACAAATTTAGCTAATGATTCTCTTAATTTATTATCCGAATATAAAAATAAACCGAATCAATACTACCGCTAGTTGAAGAAAATCTTGATAATTGTGTTTGAGAACGGTCGAGTCCATATTCCGTCGGGTGCTTCGTTTCTACATGTCGTTTCAACGACCCATAGCCATCGTCGGCTTGGAATTTGTAGGAAGCATTATATTGCACGCATTTCTCCGACGGAAGAGTGACCTTCTCAAAATGTTTAGTAAAAATAAGACTTTAGAGGAGGAAGTTCCGAACCTTAGAAGTAATTGCATCGGTACTTCCTTGTGTTTCGGTGTCGGATTCGGAAGATGCTCGATCTCATCATCGGTGGATTGAATGTTGGGGTCCTCCTCCCGCGGATTCATTATTTGTTTTCCTTCCGAGCTCGAGATGATGCACCTCCGCGACCTCCTTCCATTGTAATTGAAAATTGAAAGCGAAAGCGTGTAGAGATTAGAGATTACGAAAATGAGATTAAGAGTAGAGAAGATGTGTGAAAATGATGAAATGAGCTCTCTATTTATAGAGTTTTGATAGTAACGACACTAAATCATAGCCATTGATCAAAAACGGTCAAATGATCCTAACCGTTGAAAAAATACCCAAAATACCCTCCAACGAATCCGGTTAATCGGCGGTTCCATATGAACCGGTTAAGTTCAAACCGTTAAAAAAAATTTGTTTATGGCTCAACCTGCCGGTCACGTTTATTGATGAACCGCCGGGCCCCGTCAACGGCAACCGCCCTGACCGGGCCGGGTCCGGGCCAGACCTGGCCCGGGGTCGGGTCTACTCCCCGGGGTCCTATATAAGGAACCCCAGACGTCGACGAAGGTATGCGCGATCCCTTACTGTAGCCATAGTTACGCTGCCTCTCTCACTTCTCGTTGCCTGACTTGAGCGTTGGAGGGCCGTCGCCGGGAAACCCCTCCCAGCTCGGCTTCTTTGCAGGTCCGCCGGAACCAACAGTCGGAGACAGCGGAGCGTGCCACGTCCCCAGCGTCCGTCGACTCAGCGCTCGGACATGATCAATTATTATTATTATTATTTAAACTCTACTATATTTTACTATATTTTCACATTTTCCTTTATTTTTATTTATTTATTTATTTATTTTATTTTGTTTGTTTTTTTTTGATGTTTTTTATTTTTTATTTTATTTTTTAAGTTTATTTTTTATTTTTTATTTTATTTTTTAAGGTTTTTTTGTTTTAATTTTTTTTAATGTTTTTTTACATTTTTTCTATTTTTTATTTTTAACATTTTTTAATATTTTTTTACTTTTTTTTGAAAAAATTTTGTAACGTTTTTTTATTTTTTATGGTGTTTTCTCATTTTTTTTTTTAATTTTTTATGTTTTTTCTATTTTTTTAATGTTTTTTATTTTTTTAAAGTTTTTTTTAATAATTTTTTATTTTTTAATTAATTTTTATGGGGTTTTATTATTTTTTTTAATTTTTTTATGTTTTTTTTTAAATTTTATTTTTTTCTTTACGTTTTTCTTTTTTGTCCCATTTTTTTCTTATCCGAGGGAGGGTATTTTAGGTAAAAAATTTTATTAATCCCGGAATCAAGAAAAATTTCAATTTTCTGAGGTTTCCCGATTCCTGGTTACATGCCCTTTTTGCTGACATGTCGGACATTAAACATTACTCGAGAATCATCGATTACCTAAATTAAACAGGATTTTTATTGATAATCTTGAATGAATAACCCCCAATCAAACTCATCGTAAGAATATAGATTAACGGTTGTCGCCTCCCCTCCCTCCAAGACAGTCCACTAGTACGGATAACGCCTTGTTCATGCAGTCATTCACGCGACCCGTCTAGGGCTTGGATGGCAAATTACTTGGACTTTACATTTCCACGACTATACAAGATTTCACGAAGTTAAGTGAATGTATAATTTTCTTCTCTCACTCGAAGACAACTCTCTTCGTCTCTTTGAGCTCTCTCCCGCACGCACATGAGACTCTTGCTTTAGTCTGTGACTTGACCGTTAGAGGAGTCCCGTCAGCAATTCTAACTCTCTAGTAACGTACTTTGATTTACAAAATTAGACAGAGAGAAGCACCCCCGATGAAAAAAAATAATAATAATAGGGCACCTTCAACAACAATTTACAAAATCACTTTTAAGTGGTGGACCCCAGTTTGTTCCTTCTATTTGGGATTGGTCAAAGAAGACCACCAAGAGACGTAGTCCGATGCAACTGGCTGCAACCCCAAAACCGACCAAGCAAACAAAACGTTGCCCGACAAATTCATTCCCCCTGTTTTTACCAGTCGGCTCTTCTTCCTGCTCCATGTCCCCTGACCACCGGCAACCCGACACCATAACCATTCCTGTTCATCACCTCTGCTATCATGTATATCTATCTATCTATCTATCAATTTGCTGCTAGTATTTTCAGGGAAACATGGAACTAATCAATGTCAGCTCACCATCGTCGAGAACGGAGTTGGAGACGAGAGGCGTCCGGGTCCACAGCCACAGTGAGGCTGAGCGCCGGCGCCGGCAGCGGATCAACGCCCACCTCGCCACCCTCCGCAGCCTGCTCCCCTCCGCCAGCAGGGTTAGTTTAATTAATTCCTACGCATGCATCATTAATTACTTATGATTATAAGTTTGTAATTTCATTAATCGCTTGCAGTTGGACAAGGCGGCGCTTCTGGGGGAGGTGGTGCGTCAAGTGCGGGAGCTGCGGATGCGGGCGGAGGAGGTGGCTGTGGTGGTGCCTGGAGAAGCAGACGAGGTCGGGGTGGAGGAGGATGAAGAGGCGGCGCGCGATGAGACTAAGACAGTCGGCGGTGGGCAGCAAGGGAGGATGGTCCGGGCGTGGGTGTGCTGCGAGGACCGACCCGGACTGATGAGCGAGCTGAGCAGGGCGGTCCGGTCAGTCCGGGCTAGGGCGGTCCGGGCGGAGATGGTGACCGTCGGAGGGCGGACGAGGAGCCTGCTTCAACTGGAGGTCAACGAGGCTGAGGCAGCGGCGGCGGCGGCGGCGGCAGAGAGGGGGGAGGGCCACCACTCAAAGCTGCAGGCGGCGCTCTGGGCCGTCCTGCTCACCAACCGACACGGTGCGGTTGACAACTTCAGTAAGCGGGAACGTGTGTCGACCCGGTTCCGCAGCCGAACATAGATAGCTCTAACTCTAGTTAATTTATAAGTAGATTACTTTGCATATAATTAATTAACCTTGGATTGGTATTATCAGTTAGGAGCTTTCGACTTTCATTTAATTTAGAATGTAACGTGGATAATTATTATCATGTGGGCTAATGAAAAATAGGATTTATGAAGAAAATAAGAAAAGATCATCGTTCTCGAAATTTTATTAAAAAAGGAAATTTTATAGGATAATTCTTTAAACCGCTAAATAGATGTTTAAATAAATAAATCATAATCGAAATATATACTTGAAATATCAAAAATACTATAAATATAAAAAATAAAAATTATTAAAAATAATAAATATTTTTTAAATTTAAAATTTAAATTTCCGAATGAACTTCGATTCAAACCAAACAATGTCTCTTTATGATACTTGATCCTGTTTGAGAACTACAGAGATGACACGCTGGGCACGGGTAGAATACCTTTGATTCCAAAGGAAAGCTTCCTTTTGCTCATGTGTATACGGAGATGAGTCAACAAAATCATCAATGCTCAGAAACTAGGGGGAGTTCTTGGCGAATGCTCTCCGACGATCAAGTCAGTACAAATCCGGACGGATGGATGAAGAACAGTAAAAACTTGCACGCGAGAGTAAAGTTATAGATGTTCAGAGAATGTACCTCCGCCACGGAGATGACTCCTCCTTTATATATCACCTTTCAAAAAACTCCATAATCATGAGGTGACAAAGTGTGCCAGAGTTTGTTAGGCAGTGCGCAATAATTATTTGAGAAATTTTCCTTTAACCCACATGTATACTTCTTTTGTCGTTTATAACTTCTGTTATTGTTCAGGCCGATGAAAAAATATGTTGTTATAAATGGTCGGCTGACGGGGTACAAGAGGGTCCCTGAAGAAGGTTCTCGGGAAATATTATCTGACATGTGGTTTGTTATTCTGACATGTTGTTAGGATGTTATCTACTGATTATATCTCGGTCAATCGTTAAACCAACCACTCTGTTAGGATGTTGTCTGCTAAGTATATCTTAGCTGTTCGTTAAGCCGACCGCCTTATTAGGTTGTCTCGGCATTAAGCTACTCGGTTATATTCTATGTAGTTTTGAGGCATTCGTTCGGAGAATAATATAATACCCTGGACACGTTGAGAGTCTGTTTGAGAAACAATATAATAACTTATGCGTGCTAGAAATCTGTCCGATTCGCAATATGAAGCTAAGCGCCTTAAGTGCCTTAGGACGGGTCGGTATTTTGTCTGGACAGGCATACAACGAGCCTTTGGAGAAATGTTGTGTTATGAGAGATCCGGTCAATATCCCGAGCCAAAGTGTCTTGGGCCCGGTCGACCCTATGTCTGGCCAGGAGTATAGTAACTTGTAGTTAAAGTGCACCCGACTGTTCGACTAGATTTATAAAGCTATCCCGTTTATAGATAAAAGAGATGGGTATGAAGTCATGTGGACCTGGTCAATTCTACTATTGAATAGATACCCATAGGACTCATCGGTGATCTGATCAACCTGACATATATAGAGAGGTTTCTATATAGTAATGAGTTCGACCCTCCCTTTGTCAGTGGAGCGGCTATTTCGACCGGCCTATAAGGTTTATCGTCTTTAAACTCGATCGAATATTGAATGACCATGCATGTTGTTTCTTTAATTAAAAGGTGAAACACTAAAACCCTTATGTTCTACCATTTTAAGGGCTAGTTGACCTTTTTTCTGCACGTCTCAGAATCCGACTAGGCCCATTTGACGAGTCTAAGAACAGAGCATCCAATCGGAGCTAGATGGGGAGTTGTTTTCCTCCGTTGACTTTGTTTGTCACATCATCTTGACTTTGACCGTCACGTTATCTCCTGGGTCCACTCATTATAACCTGTATCACTAGCCTCCCCTCCAAGTTTAGTCGAAGGAGGTATAACCGACTGACTAGACCCAAGTCTTATCTGTTGGGTCACTTCGGAGCTAGAGGGGAGGAGGGGGTAAATAGCTTCTCGCGCTCATTCTCTTGCTTCATAGATATTAATTTGCAGCGGATAGAATTGAAGCCAAGCTCTCCAATGCTAACATATAGATTTACTTGGTATCCACCTCAAGAAGAGGTGACTAATCCAAGGATCCACACAACGAGCGTACTCTCCACTAAGAAAATAACTCCTTCTCGGAACAACCAGAGGTGGAGAAATCTCATACAAGACTCTCAATACAAACAAGAAGAAATATAAGAAAAACCTTACAAGATTTACAACATAGATGCTCTCTTCTTGTTTGGAAATGCCTCTTGATACTTGAAAATGTAGCAGCACCTTGACCTATTTGACTCTTCTTTACACCAAACTGGTCAACCATTGACCGAGGAGAATTGCTCTAACAATTTCTTCAAATAGATGATTGCACCTATAATTTCCATACATTGTTAAATATCAAAACTCAAACAACAAGACTCAAGCTTGAGCCAATTCAAGCTTAGTCAACCAGGTCAACCTTGCCCTAGGGAAATTGCACTGACATTACCTTCACCCATTCACTCCCTTTTACTACAACCGTTCGGAAATTCACACTCTCCTTCATCCCTTAAAGACTTAGCAATTGTTTCAAAAACTACTTATCCATATTCAGTTGTTCAGGAGTGATTACCGAGGATGCATGGAGAGGTGTATGGACAGAGGAATGATTTAGTTGTACCTCCATCATAAATGTCTATTTATGAGTTGATGCCACTTGGCCTTCCTTTCTATTTTCTGAAACGTCTTCTGATGCACGGCTCCTCATACAACTAAATAGTCTCTCTCTTCATACAGATCAACGGTATGTTGCATATCATTATAATCCAATGGCCATAATTGAATTATACTTTATAAAAATCTTAAACAACCCATACTTTCAACACTTTGCCTTTTGTTTTCTTCATTTTCTTCTTCGGCGACCTTTCACTTATAGTGTCCTCCTCTCCTTCCCTTAAGCAACCAGTAAGTCCTTCATCCTTTCCTTACTTCGTGTTTTCTCATGGATGAAGAATCTTTTGCCTACTAGTACACCTTGACCTTTTCAGATTTTAATGCCGCTAATAAAGCTTACATTCGTTCTCGGTATGAAATCTTCGAGAATTATTGAATCATCATCCCTTCTCTCAGCGACCATCCTCATCATTCTCCTACTAATCACATCACCTTTTTTATGGACCAGCTAGCATCTGGTCTTCGTTTCCCTGTTCCCCAGTTCTTGCCAGTGGTAAGCTAGTATTTTTGTATCCCTCTACAACAGTTTGCCCAAAATACTATCCACATCGTATGTGGCACATTCATGTTATTGTTAGAATGTATACTAAAAACCTAGTTTTTTGTATAAACATTTATTTTAAAATGAGAATAACATTGGTCAAATGTTTGCATTTAGTTAAATGCAGTTGTCCATTTAATTTATTTTGTAGATAACATGGTGTGTGACGTCACACACAAGATCATGTTATCAGTTCCTTATAAATTATAAATAGTAGCTCACAACCAAGATGGATTGTGACAAATCATTGGAATGGTTGTAGTGTAATTCGGTATTAGTTTATCTTGACTATAAAATTACACTAGTACACTATGTGTGTATTGAGCAAGACCATTTGAGGTTGTTCCTTTTATATTGACTGCATAAAAGAACAGAACCTCTATTATTATGGATGTGCGTACTCTTAATCTCGATATAATAACAATCACATATACTTAATATTTATTTCTTTAATTTATCAATGGGTGAGATTTATTCGTTAAATCAATAGGCCTGATAAGTTGGGAAATAATATTATTTATATGGTGTGTTGTTGATTATACAAGGAAATTGTGTCCTATTTATTAGGATGATGATGTCCCCTTGAGGAGTGTAACACCCACTAAGCTTTTAAGATAAATATGAGAATGATGAATTTGCCTTAGAAAAATATTAGTGGAATGTTGAACCAAAAATAAATAAAAAGAAATAAAAATAGGGAATGGTCAAGGATTGAACCTTGAACCTCTTATACTATAATTTATAGAATTAATTAGTAGAAACCAATTGGGATAGAGAGAAGATATTGATAGTAAGGAAAGGGAATGCATGATAAAGATAGGAGTAAAGATCTAAGAAGAGAAAACAAGAAAAGAGCAAGAGAAAGACAACTTGCCTTCCTCCCTTCCTCTCTCTTTTCCCTCTCTTGCCGTGACCTTAAATGAAGAATTAAGGGGATTCATTCCCCCTTGTTTCATCATGAATGATGAGAATAAATTAGAAAATAAAATAAATAAAAGAAAATAGAAAAAAAAGGCTAAGGGAGAAGGAAAGCAAAAACCAAGTTTGCTACCTCTTTCCCCTTAACATAAAAGAGAATATGTGAAGGGAAAATTCTATTTTCTCTCATTTTTCTCATTCTCTCCTCTCCCTCACCGAACCCTCAGTCCCCTCTCCTCCATCTTCGGCCCCAAGCCAAGGTTTTCTCCTAAGAAAGCCTAAGATACAAGGAGGACTTAGCAAGAGGAACAAGGGAAGGGAACTAGAAGAAGAGGCTACTTCTTCCATCACCATACCTTAGATCCACAAGCGAAAAGGATGTAAGCTTCCCCTCACCTGTGGTACAAGGCGTTTTATGTGCTTTTCGGATTTTATGAGGATTAGAAAACCTAGAATAGAATTTAAGAAAAATTCGGCCAAAGAAGAGTTTTCAAATCTAGGAAGGTTTAAACAAGTCCTCATTTCATGATATCTTTTCTATGCTATGTAGGAAGGTTTTCCTTCATGTTTTTATACCTATATGATGCTTGGTCAGAGGAGTACCTAACCCTAGAATTTCGGCCAAAAAATATTTTAAAGAGGTTAGGGAAATCATTATTTAACCAAACTAGTACAAGATTCCCTCCATGAATTACTAAGGGTCTTTTATTGGTTTTTCTTGCTTGAAAGTTACTTGGAACCAAAAGAAACTCACTCATATGTTTCGGCCAAGAAAAGAGCTTAGGGTTAGGAAGACCTTTATATTTAAGTAACCATGTTTATATGATAGAATATAGAGTTCTCTTAAAGAATTGCATGTTGAATATTGCTAGAAATTCATGAACTCTTCATTAAGAGTTTCGGCCATGATAAGATGGATAGCTTAGAAAAGCTTAAACAAAATTTTAACATGCTCAAGACCTCTGTGATATTAAGATATGAAAGTTGTTTAATGCTCTCATGCTTAATTAGGGTATAGAGAATTTAGTTACATGATATATGACATGTAAGATCACAAGGGTCCTAGTTTGTTTATGAACCAAATTTGTATATGATGTTCTTAGTAATTTTTGCCATGAAACTTACTTAGATTTTCCATGCTTTAGGCCACTTAAAACCTAGTTTAGAGATTGGTAGGTTTCGGCCATGAGGAAAAATAAAAGAAAAAGGAAAGAAACCTAGGAAGCCTAAGACACAATTCACATGTATGTTTATTATGCTTGTCTTTGTACATGCTATGAAACTTGTATGACTTCCTATGCTTTTAGGCTATTTAAAGCAAGTTTAAGCACTGATGAGTCTCGGCCAAGTAAGGTTTAAATGACCTAGAGGCCTTAGAATTGAAACCAAATGTGTTAAAAATGCTTCTTATGGAAATATGATAATATGTTGATTGTGTCACATGCTTGTATGATTTTTCCATGACCTAAATGAACCATTGTATGTTTCGGCCATGAAGGGATAGATGCCCTAGAAACCCTAGAACAAAAATTAAATATGCTCATGTCACTCTACATGAAATATGATAAGTAGAAAGCCAAAGTTCTCATGCTATATGTTGTTTAATGACCTAAAATGAGGCTAGGGTAAGTTTCGGCCATACCCATTGTATGATGCCTTATTATGAATTTATACATGATGTTAGTTCAAGTTCACATGCTTGTATGCTTGCTTTTAGCCCTAATGAATACTTGTTAAATTTCGGCCATGACATATGTTAAGGGCTTGAAGAACTTAGGAACTAGCTCAAATATGCTTACTATGTTACTTGGAAAAAAATGCTATAAATATGGTTTAAGGTTTCCATGTTTTCATGACATTTGGGACCTTGTTTCACACCTGATAGGGTTCGGCCACATGAAGTTTAGGGACTTGGAGAACTTAGAAACCAAGTTAATCATGCTTATAATGCTTCCTATGAAATTGATGTGATGATAATTTAGGTTCCACATGCTTGGAGGTTGTTTTTACCTAAATTGAGATCTAAGAGGGTTTGGCCATGATAAGAATCCAAGGGATTAGGAAGCTTAGAACCCAAGCTAACTATGTTACCATGTTTCTTATGATAGTATAATCACATGATACACCCTTATGCTTAAACATGTATGCTTGTGATTTATACTTTCCATGATATGATAGGTGCTTAAAATATGCATGCTTTTATGATATGTTATGTGGATAGAAATATGCATGCTTTTATGATATGCTATGTGGATAGAAATATGCATGCTTTTATGATATGCTATGTGGATAGAAATATGCATGCTTTTATGATATGCTATGTGGATAGAAATATGCATGCTTTTATGATATGCTATGTGGATAGAAATATGCATGTTTTGATGATATGCTATGTGCCTAAAATATGCATGCTCTCATGATATGCTATGTGGTAAAAATATGCATACTTTTTATGACATGATGTATGCCTAAGTGATGCATAGTTTTTATGACATGATGTATGCCTAAGTGATGCATACTATTTATGATATGATGTATGCCTAAGTGATGCATACTTTTATGACATAACGTATGCCTAAGTGATGTATACTTCTATGATATGCTATGTGACTAAATGATGCATTTTTATATATGCTACTTTACTTTGTAAGGCTTGTACCAAGGGTGGGCTCCTAATCAGCTCCTAAGCCTTTGGCTGTGTGATCCAGGCTAGTAAAAATAAAGGGATGGGCTCCTTAGTACGCCCCTAGGTCTATGGCTGTGTGATCCTGACCTAGTTCCTAGTATGATTCAAGACTTGCTACCTTGGATATACTTAGGAAGCGCGCTTATCTACGTGATTCATCTATGTGTGGTATAAGCCGGGGCCCTGATTATGTTGATATTATGTTCAAGTATATATGTAAGTAGAAATGGTTTTAAAGATCATGAGACATACACATGTTTTTCGGATACATGTTTTCAAAATCATATTGCATATACCTTATGATCATGTTGTGATGATGCTATGATATATGATATGCCATGATTAGATATGATTATGTTATGTTTCATGCTATGCTTTAAGAGCTTGATATGCCATGCCACCTTATGATTAGATATGATTATGTTATGTTTCATGCTATGCTTTAAGAGCTTGATATGCCATGCCACCTTATGATGATACTATGATATGCCATGATTAGATATGATTATGTTATGTTTCATGCTATGCTTTAAGAGATGATATGCCATGACTAGTTATGATTTCGTTATGTTGCATGATATGCTTAAAGAGTATGATATGTTATGCCATGACTAGTTGAGATCATGTTATGTTGAGACATTCTTTGATCATGTGATGATTTTTGGTTTTAGTGAGTAGGAAAGGAACTTACTGAGCCATGAGTGCTCATAGCTTACTTTCCTTGTACCACAGATAAAGGAAAAAGCTGGATGAGCTAAAGGAGCAGCAGGAGAGGCAAGGAGATGTGTGTGGCGGTGGCTAGGCAACCAAATAAGAACCTGCTTTAAAACTTTTAAAGAACTACGTTTTGGTATCATGGATTGTAGTACTATATGTATGACTTGATGTTATGTTTCTACTAAGTTTGATATCATGTTATTGAGGCCATGATAGTGTAGTTCGGTTTTGATGAAAAGAAAAACAAAAGATAAGTTTTTCTTAAACAAAGAAAATTATTTTAAGTCTTCCGCTGTTATTTGTACATAGAGTATCGTAGCCCCGTCCCTTAGGGTTAGCAGGGAGGGCGGGCGTTACAAGGAGCTCATAAGGATTGTCATGTAAACCCTACAGGTGGACTTAGTTTCGACATGACAATGAAGTTGAGTGGTACTACTCTTGGAGTTAGATGTTAATTAAGTGAGTTGTCTGTAACTATTTAATTAATGGACATATGATATCTTAAACACAGAGAGATTAACGTACTCATGATAAGAAGGAGCCCATATTATAATATGAGCTTGGTGTGGTAGTTCAATAATAACCCTTTAGTGATATAAGTTATTATTGATGGACTTGAGTTAGGTGTTCGGGTTGAGCACGGGAAGCCCAAGTTCATCAGGAGGCCAAAACCAATTCCTCCTCTAGGTCCCTGTTGTAGCCTCTTTATAAAAAAACCTTGTATCCAACCAAGTCCACTTCTTACCCAAGTAATGGGTCCACCACATCCTTGCTTGGTGCCCAAGTAAGGGTCGGCCAAGCTTTGCTTGGAGCCCAAGAGGTGGCCGGCCAAGCCTTGTTTGGTGCCTAAGCAAGGGGTTGGCCATAAGGAATTAAAAGAGAGTTTTAATTTTTTAAAATCTTTCCTTTTATAGTCATCCTCCACAAGGATTTAAAAGATAGATTTTAATTTTAAAATATTTCCTTTTATAACCATCCTCCAAGGGATTTAAAAGAGAGATTTTAATTTTTAAAACTTTCTTTTTATAGCCATCCACAAAGGGATTTAAAAGAGATATTTTAATGTTAAAATCTTTCCTTTTTTGTAGCCATCCACAATGGTTTAAAAGAGAGATTTTAATTTAAAATTTTCCCTTAATTATTGCCCAAATAAGGGCTGGCCACATATAATAGGAATTAAAAGGAAGGTTTTAATTTTAAATCTTTCCTTTTTTGCATTCACCAAGAATTATAAAAGAGAGGTAGATGGTGCCTTATGGTAAAACACAACCTAAGTCTCTTCTTTTAATCCTGTTTTAGCCGACCCTCTTCCCTTTCTATTCTCCCCTTGTTTCCTTTACCAAGGGCTGATGACATCAAGAGGCTCCATCTTCTTGTGGCCGATTACTTGGAGGAGAAGAAGAAGAGAAGGAGGCTCCCTATTCTAGCATCCCTTGGTGGCCGAAAGTCTTGGAGGCAAAGAAGTGGTTCGGGTGGTATTGTCTTGGAAGATCGTCGCCCACACAACGTCCAAGAGGAGGAGAGAAATATAGCAGAAGATCAAGAGGTCTATTAAAATAAAGGAAAGGTACAACTAGTTAATTATTCCGCTACGTATTAGTTAGTTTATTTTCTTTGTATGGATCCTGAAATACCAACACAAGAGGTCAATGATCTTGTGCTTCGATTGTGGTCTCTGTAGTTAAACCTAAGGTTACTATAAGGAGTTTAAATATTCAATTTCTTTGAAAGGCTTTATCTAGAAAGTGGTGGATGATCCCATACCCAAGAAGGCCGAGTGCCTCGCCAACAACCTAGAAGCCAATCCTTGAAATAGATATTTAATCAACTTCTGTAATATAGTTTAACTTCTGATGAACACATGGGTTGAACTTGGATTAATAATGTTAAGTTTCGTTTGTAATCCAAGTTTAACTTCTGAAAAACACATGGGTTGCTAGGAAAAGTTCTGTGCTTGTACAAATTTTTGTACAGGGGGAACATAATGAAATTTCGAGTAGCGCCAATAGTTATTTCGTCTATTTAGCATTCCCACTACGCCTCAAAATTTCTTTTTATTTTCCTATCCCAAGAAATCAGAACCAGGAGTTTTTCCTTTTCAATCTTTCCCAAAGTATGTTTTCTTCAAAGACATGCCCTCTTCCAACAAGGGTTAGAAGTCACATTTCTTTTTCCTTAAAATGCGTGAGTCTGCCTCTTGGCTAGCTGACTGGCAATCTTTCCTTCTCCCCTTCCTAACATAGGGAATTAAAAACAGGATACTACCTACATCACATACTTTCCCAAGCTAAGCAATCAACAGTTTAAGATCCACCGGTGGCTATGCGAAGGCCTCCTGCACTTGTTTTGTAAAATATCAAAAAAGGACGAATAACCATAAGAGAATTTTCTGAAATTTTTAAAAAAATTTCGAGAATTTTTCGGAGACCGTATGACTTCGATTACAGGGATAAAAACTAGACTCCGGGAAAGCCTATTTAGGCTACCCATTTAAACGAGGAAATGTTTGATTTTCCTCTTTATTTTCCTTTTTCTTTTCTTTATTTCTTCCTCCCCCACGTGCTCGAGCCATCCTCGATGCCGTTCCCTTTCCTTCTTCTCCTCTCCCGTCGCCATGCCCTAACCGCTTCTTTTCCTAACCGGCGATGGTTTCTCCTCCCTCACGTGTAAGGCAGTGGGCAAGAGGAATTGGGCACTTCCTCTTCCCGATTCCTCTTCCCACATTTCTTCTTCTTCCCGATCTCCACCGTTGCCCTTCTCCCTGCTCGAGCCATGATTGTGGCTACGAGATGAGGCCGAGCGTCGACGCCGATCCTTCCTGTAGGAGGATCGGTGGCCGGCTTGAAGGGGGGTTGGATAGCTAGGCCGCCCCCAAATCGATTTCTTCTCTATAAAAAGTTAGTGCGTAGCGGAAATACAAAAACTAAAGCAATTAGAAACAAATAAGAATACAAACGCTAACACGCTCGATGTAACGTGGTTCGGAGATGATGCTCCTACTCCACGATGTGCCCTTGAGGTGGACGAGCCCTTGATCCTTTGGTGGATTAGTCTCCGACAATCTCCGGCTAAAGCTTCTCCTTCTCGGTGGAGCAAACCTCCCACAAAATGATCTCTTCCTCTTTACAAGATGGAGTTTAGATTGGGAGGAAGAGAATTGAACTTGGAAGCTTTGGGAAAGACTAAGAAGGTTTACAATTAGCACCAGTAACCTTCTTCAAGCCCTCAAAACATCCCTTAAATAAGAGGAGAGAGTTGATCAACAATCAACTCAAACCTTGACACCAGTCGACTGGTCCAAGCACCAGTCGACTGGTGTGTCGTTGGACACAGCCAACGGCTCTCTGTAGAAAGCCAAATTTTGCCAATGGCTATGTATCAGTCGACTGGTCTCAGGACTAGTCGACTGGTCCCCATAGCCGACAAGCACAGAACCATTCTGTGCATTCTGTGAATTTAGATCAGTCGACTGGTCCCAGTACATTCACTCTTCTCATCCTTTCCGGAGTCGCCTTTGAAGTCCTCTTCCTCGGCCTTCGTCCCTCAGATGCACCCGAGCCCGCGGCTCCTCTCCGTGCCATCCTTCACGTTGCCTTGAAGTCCACTTCCCTCGGCTCCACTCCATTGCTCCTCGTCCTACGGTCCCTCGGATGTCTTCCACACCACCCTTCACCGACTCAACGATCCGAGCCCTTGGATGAGTTCCACATGTATTTCTCCAAGTCCTGCAAGACTCAAACACATATCAAATACATATGAAAGTCAAACTTAAACTCTTTGATACACACATCAAAACCTAGGTCGATTGTACCAATAATCTCCCCCTTTTTGATGTGTGGCAATATGTTTAAGTTAGGCATAATAACTTTGAAAATTTGAAGCAATATGTAAACATGAAGCATAAAACCCAAGCTCCCCCTTAACATATGCTCTCAACCTAAATTTTCAAAGATTAACCAAGTAGGTTTCTAACTTAAACCTTCTCTTTTCTCCCCCTTTGACACCATCAAAAATATTGTACCAGACACGTACACATACTATGGTATCAGTTCTAACCAAATGTGGACCAAAAAACTGATTTCAGAACCCCTCAAAGTGCTGAAAGGCTGGTACCAGTCGACTGGTACCTGTCAAGTCGACTGGTACATGTTGAACCTAAATTTCAACCGTCTGAGGCCAACTTCAGAAATGCATAAAAAATTCCAAAAAATTCAAAAAATCATGAATTTTTGACAACATATTTCTTGAAATGTCCTTTAACTAGAAAAAAATATGTTTTCATGAAAAGTCAGCCTATTTTTGAAATTTTGACCAAGTCTCAAGAATTCCAAAAGTATGTATGTTTGTATCAATTTAAAACCCAGTTTTGCACTGATATGTTTCAATATAACTATACCATAGTAAATAAAATATAGAATTATTTTCAAAAAATTTAAAATATCCAACTATGATCTATGGGCAAGATGTCCATTAATTAAACATTTGCTTTCCCCATAGTTGGTCTATGATCACTAAAAATTGATACATCACATAACTCATCAAAATGCCATAAGCATATGTGAATTATTTGTATCATCCTAATATCTCACATTTATAGTTAGAAAAGAAGACAAGTCATTGTGAGATAAAGGTAACTTCTACTTAGTCCTCTTAATCATGAATTTCTAGCAATGCTAAGTGCTCCCCCTTAAGGTCTCAAGTCAACCATATAGGAAAAATTAGAATTATGACTTCCATAGTTGACTTGACCTAAAATCCTCTAACCCTTGAGGATTGATTTTGGCACCCAATAGAAATTCTTTCTAATTGGGTTAACCAAATATTCCTTGGGGATCCATTTTCTATCTATGGTCTTTGTTTTTGATTGCCCCCTAGCAAGTAAACAATGATAGGTCTTTTCATTATTTGGTTCATTGTATCCTATCCCATTTTTCTTAAAACTTGCCCTTTGGCTCCCAATGATCATGTTTAGGGTTTTAGAGCCAATTTCAAATTTCCTAAGGGCATTGGTAAGGTATTCTACCCTTTCCCTTAATTTCCAATTTTTTTATTCTAAACATGAATCATTTGAAGAATTAAAAGAACCATGCATATTGGTGTCCATAGAACACATGGATTCTAATTTTTCTTCAAGTATGCTAATATCATGTTTCAACGACTTGTTTTTCCTTTTTGCCTTGAACAAGTCATCATTTGTGCTTGAAATAATTTTAATTAAAATATGAGGAGGAATATTATGTACCTCACTTACCGAGAAGTCCGAATCCGAAGTTTGACCTCCCCCTTCACTTGAGCTCCCTTCTTCATCTTCACTTGAGCTCCTTCCTTCTTCTTGTTCGGATGAGGTGGAAGCTACATCATTAATTCCCATTAGAGAAAAATTTACTACATGGTGCTCTTCTTCCTCCGATGATGATGATGGATCATCCCATGTCACCTTTAGATTTTTGACTTTCTTCCCCTTTTCTGTTGTCTTTTTCTTTTCTTCCTTCTTCTTCAATAGGGGGCATTCATCTCTTATGTGTCCCTCTCCTTGGCAATTGTAGAAAATGATCTTCCTTGTCCTACTTTTGCTTCTTGAGCTTTTTCTAGCATGGGATTTGTGTTGGGTTCTTCGGGCCACGAAAACCGCTTTTCCGCGTCGCGGAAACCCCGAAGGACCCAAAGCCGTAGATCCGTGCAAAGATTCGTATACAAAATTTGAAAAACTATTTCTTGTACGAGTTCAAAAACTGATCTACTACTTAGATCTACGAGGAAAAAGTGTTTACCCTTGATGCGCGCCCTACGCGAATCCCGCTCTTCCAAGGTGTTGCCGGATCTTAAGACCGTCAAGCGCCGGTCCTCTAGAAGTATCCACACGGACAACTTAGGTGGAGAAAACCTCACACAAAGGTGTGCTAGCACCTTGGTAAGGTTCGGCCAAGTAAGGAGGAGAGGGAGAGGGAGAGCTTGAGAGGAAGGAGAAAGAAGATGCAACACTTGAATGAAAAATCAAATTCTCATTCACACCCAAAGTGGCCGGCCACTCTCCATGGTAAAACCACCAAATTAATTGCATTAATTGCAATTAATATGAAACCATTAAGAGTTGTAACCCCCATGAGGTGGCACTCTAGGATGATGTGGATCAACACTATTGGTCCACATCTTGCCACCTCACTAAATGACATGGCAACATGTGTAACCTCCTCATTTAATGTGGGCCGGCCACATTAAATGCTATGGAGGCTTGTAACCTCCATGAGGTGGCACACATTGATGATGTGGAGCAATCCTATTGGTCCACATCTTGCCAACTCACTAGTGATGTGGCAAAAAGTCAAGTCAAACATGACTTTTTCTCTTCCTCTCAAATCAAGTCAAACTTGATCAAATCTCTCTCATGGTTGATCTAATCCAACCATATGATTCAAGCCAACTTAATATAATGAATCTAATTCATTAAATTAAGTTGATTTAAACATGAATCAACTTGAGTCCAACTCAATTAGCCCAATTTGGATTACTCTTAATCCAATATGATTCATCAAATGAATCTAATCCTCTTGGTTCATCATATGAACCAAATCTCCATCTAATTGTCCTAAGTGTGTGACCCTATAGGTTCTTGTAACGTTGGCAATGTCCTAAACCTATTTAGGAGCATAAGTAATGAGCGGTATCTAGCAACACATCATTACTACCCAAGTTACAAGAATGTTGAGATCCAACATCACCTTGTGACTACTAATTGTGACTCCTCACAAAATATGTGACATTGTCCTTCTATCCTAGACATCTAGATTGATCAATGTGAGGCATAGACCGTGTCATCGTCTAATCAATCTAAATCTTGAACTCCAAGTAGACTCACTCGATCAAATGAGCTCAACATCTAATGTTGACTCATTTGGGCATGGTCATGCACTTAGTGGTCTCACTCTATCAAGAATACCGATGTCGCTCACGTCATATGGGAGGGATAGATCCCATCTACATCACTAACATCCCCCTACATAATTCGTTATATACCCAGTAATCGCCTTTATAGTCCACCCAGTTACGGGTGACGTTTGACGAAACCAAAGTACATAACTCCTTATGTAGGGATCCATGGTGACTTCAGGTCTAAGGACTAATAGTCATACTAATAGCCACATGAGAAAGTATATGACACTCATATAACAATCCATGATACTTTCTCATGGCGGGTCATTCAGTATACATTCTCTAATGCATACCCATGTGTCAGCTTGATATCTCTATATCCATGACTTGTGAGATCAAGTCATCGAGCTGACCTACATGCTAGTCTTATTGTATTAACATTGTCCCTGAATGCTAATACTCGACTAGGAATGATTTAGAGTAGTGTTTCCTATATCATCTCACTATCGATTCAACTAATCGATTGATATAGGTATGAACCTTCTACTAAAGGACGCTATTATACTTAGTCTATTTGGCACTAGTATAAATAAGTATAATAACCAAACAAAAGCCTTTATTAATATACAAGAATATGATATACATGAGTCCATACAATCATCAAATGATTGGCTCTAGGGCTCTAACTAACAATCTCCCACTAGCACTAGTGCCAATCAGTATAGGCTCTAAGGCCTAAAGACCTAGTGTGACCATCATGCTTCCTCTGTGCCAAAGCCTTGGTCAAGGGATCTGCGATGTTAGCCTCTGTAGGTACTCTGCAAATCTTCACATCTCCTCTATCAATAATCTCTCGAATGAGATGGAAGCGTCGTAGTATGTGCTTGGTCCGCTGGGCTCAATTGGATCAGCGATGCTAGGAACCACTCCATGTTCAGTGATGAACTTGCGGATCCAAACTGCCTCCTTTGCTGCCTCTGATGCAGCAATATACTCGGCCTCTGTTGTAGAATCAGCTACTATGTCCTGCTTCGAACTCTTCCAGCTCACAGCACCACCATTTAAGCAAAACACGAACCCTGACTGCGATCGGTAATCATCCTGATCGGTCTGGAAGCTAGCATCACTGTAACCCTTTACAGTTAGCTCATCATTGCCTCCATATATCAAGAAATATTCTTTAGTCCTTCGTAAGTACTTAAGAATATTCTTGACCGCTATCCAGTGACTTTCACCTGGATCTGACTGGTATCTTCTCGTCATGCTCAAAGCATACGAGACATCAGGTCGAGTACATAGCATGGCGTACATGATCGATCCTATGGCTGAGGCATAAGGGATCTGATCCATGCGGTCTCTCTCCTCTCTAGAAGAGGGACCTTGAGTCTTCGAAAGACTCACGCCATGTGACATCGGCAGAAATCCCTTCTTGGAGTTCTGCATGGCAAACCGAAGGAGTACCTTGTCAATATATGTACTCTGACTTAGGCCAAGCAATCTCTTAGATCTATCTCTATAGATCTGTATCCCTAGAATGTGGGATGCCTCACCTAAGTCCTTCATTGAGAAGCAACTCCCTAGCCAGGCTGACTGAAGCATAGGGATGTCCTTCCCAATGAGTAGTATGTCATCCACATATAATATGAGGAAGACAACTATGTCCCCTACAACCTTCTTGTAGACACAAGGCTCATCTTCGTTCTTGATGAAACCAAACTGTTTGATCGCATCATCAAATCGAAGATTCCAGCTCCGAGAAGCTTGCTTTAGTCCATAAATGGACCTATGCAGCTTGCATACTCTGCTAGTATGCTGTGGATCTACAAAACCCTCAGGTTGTGTCATGTACACATCCTCGAGTAGGTTTCCATTCAGAAACGCGGTTTTGACATCCATCTGCCATATCTCATAGTCATGGTAGGCTGCAATAGCAAGCATGATCCGAATGGACTTAAACATCGCCACTGGAGAAAAGGTTTCATCATAGTCAATACCATGAATCTGCTTGAAACCTTTAGCTACCAAGCGACCCTTATAGATAAGTCCATCCATGTCAGTCTTTCTCTTAAAGACCCACTTGCACCCAATGGGTTTTACCCCTTCAGGTGGATCAACCAAAGTCCATACTTGGTTGGTGTACATGGATTCTATCTCGGATCTCATGGCTTCTAGCCATTTCTCGGAATCTGGTCTCATCACAGCTTCCTGATAGGTGGTAGGCTCATCCTCTATGAGCACAATGTCATCATGGTCAGACAAGAGAAATGAGTATCTCTCAGGCTGACGACGTACCCTATCAGACCTGCGAAGAGGTATGTCTACATGAACCGGTTGTTGTTCCTCAACTCCTTGTGGAACAACATCATCCACAACACTTTGTGGTTCCAGTTCAATTTCAATCGTGGCATTAGTGCTATTGTTCGCATCTTGAACTTCTTCAAGATCGAACGCGCTCCCACTAGTCTTTCTAGAAACAAAGTCTCTTTCCTTTGCCACAACTACCTTGTGCTGACTGGGAATGTAGAAGTAATATCCCTTAGTTTCCTTGGGATATCCGATGAAATAGCACTTGTCGGATTTGGGTCCTAATTTGTCTGAGACTTGACGTCGTACGTAAGCCTCACAACCCCAAATCCTCATGAAAGACACCTGGGCATCTCTCCCAGTCCATATCCTATATGGTGTCTTTATCACGGCCTTTGATGGAACTCGGTTGAGTATGAAAGCTGCCGTGTCTAGAGCATATCCCCATAGATATGTCGGAAGATCTATGTGACTCATCATAGATCGTACCATATCTAATAAGGTACGATTCCTCCTTTCGGATACACCATTCCACTGTGGTGTTCCAGGAGGAGTGAGTTGAGATAAAATCCCACACTCAACTAAGTAGTCACGAAACTCATGGCTTAAGTATTCACCACCACGATCTGATCGAAGTACCTTAATACTCTTGCCAAGCTGGTTCTGTACTTCATTCTTGAATTCTTTGAACTTTTCAAAGGATTCATAAGTACACATAACCGTATCTACTGAAGTCATCGGTAAATGTGATGAAGTATCTATAACCGCCTCTAGCAGCGACATTGAAAGGGCCACATACATCACTATGTATGAGTCCTAACAAATCGATCGCTCTCGCTGTGCCCACTAAAGGAGTCTTGGTCATCTTGCCTCGTAGGCATGACTCGCATATCTCATATGATTCAAAATCAAATGAGTCCGAAACCATCCTTATGGAGTGGGATAAGCGCTTGTCATTTATATGACCTAAGCGGCAATGCAGAGGTAAGTTTGGTTCAAGTCATTCGACTTGATCCTCTTGGTATTTATGTTATAGGCAGGCTCTCTAGGTCTAGAATGTAGAGTCCGTTTATCGAGGTGCACTACAATAGAACATATCGTTTAAAAGGCGGAACAACATTTGTTCTTTATTATAAAGAGTATCCTCTCTTGTCCAAACAAGAAACGATATTATGCTCTTTGTCAAGCGGGCACATAACAACAATCATCTAATTCTAGTACTAGCCCAGAGGCGAGATAGATGATAAGTTCCTACAATAGCAACTCGTGCTCCATTGCCTACTCGTAGGTCTATCTCACCCTTCGTCGATGCTCTATTCCTCAGCGCTTGTACATTAGTACAAATGTGCGAAGCACATCCGGTATCTAATACCCACGATGAAGAAATAGAGAGGTTGACTTCTATAACATTTATACCTGAAGTAGAAATTTTATTTCTCTTCTTCTTAAGATCTTCCAGGTATTCTTTGAAGTTCCTCTTCCAGTGCCTTGCTTGTCCTTGATATAGGTGACAAAGATGTTCAACCATATCGTAAGCGCTCATAAACTCATGTTGCTTCTGAAGCTCAAAGTTCATGGTTGCGAGCATAAGACAAGACACATCTAATGCGTCATCTCGATGCTTCTTGTAAGCATCTCGGTCTGCTCGCGTGGCAGTGGCAGGAGGGGCCTCCGGAAGGGGCTGCTCTAGAACGTACAGTTAGAACTATTCTCAGATTCCTGTACCAGTCCAGGAAATTTGCTCCGTTGAGCTTGTCCTTCTTAAGGACAGATCGCAGAGAGAAAATGTTCGTATTTGACGTCATGGTTATCTATAACAGAAAAATTTGCAGAAATATATATCATATTCTTTTAAAATCATTTAATTAGGCCTTTAACTAAATGATGCTCCCACTGAATACCTTAATTCTTGTGGGACAAGATCCACATCATACTAACCCTTGAGTTAGCTTTGGCTAATACGCCCAAGGCTTAGTATGATCGGTAGGTAACGATTACCAATTACATCTCTATGCAACTCTTGTTTATAGAATCAATATCCGCATTTATATTAAAACTCGAGTTAGCTTCGGCTAATACGCCCGAGAGTTAATATAGATGTGATTTTGACCTATCTTTTCCAACCGTTGGAATAATGCCTTTAGTTGACTCGATCCAACCGAGTAACTAGGAATACTCAATCTAATTGAGTTTGTATTCACCCATGCGTTGATAGGCGGGACCAAGATTGTCCCTCCGTACCCTACCAAGATAATATGTATTGCTCTGCTTTGGCAGATTCAACAATACATGTGATCGAGGTAGTGATAGGTATCACGGCACGGTTAGGCATTTAGAGTTGGTTCGATCTAGATCTAATCTAATCGAGAAGGATGCATCTTGTGCATGACTTAGATCTAATCTAATCGCAAGGGTGCATCATGTGCACGACTTAGATCTAATCTAATCATTAAGGCACTAATTAATTAATTAACTATTAAACATGCATCAGATACATAATAATTAATTAATTAATCTATTTGTGATTTAGTCATGGCCCTACTACGATCTTCTCAAGCCAATGAGAAGATCGAATGGTCAACCTAGGGTCAACAGCTTCTCCAAGCTCCTCCCTTTGACCACCTTGTGTTGCTCGTGCCCGCCTCGGAACTCCGTCTCGTGTGGACCCTCCACCGCTCCAATTTGTACATTACAATTTGAAACTCGAGTTACATTCGAGTCTAAATCTAATTTACAACAAGAATAAAAGATGAGGCACGACGCACAGGTCGCGAATAATAAAATAAATACAACACGCGAAAACACATCACGGCATGCAGGCCGTATTATGAATTACAACACAACCAATCATATTGGGTTTTGGGCCATGACTATCACAAAATTAATATATAATTCAAAATTATATTTTTCATAATTTTTTGTAATTTTAAAATTAATTTTTACAATTTTACAAGTAAAATTTCCCGGCGGTCCCGTTTAGCGGTTTCGGGCGCAATCGCGGAACGGATCCCCTTGCGGGGCCCAGGGGCAGCGCCCCTACCCGCGATCTAACCATCGCGAGGGTTCCTTTGCGATCCAACAGCGCCTAAACCCGCTGTCCCAAAACGATTTGGGCCGAGACATTACCGTTTCGGAAAAATCTTCCCGACGGGTTCGTTTTTAGCGATTTCGGGTGCGATCGCGGAGCAAATCCCCTTGCGGGGTTAGGGGCAGCGCCCCTACCCACGATCTAACCATCGTGAGTTGCTCCGTTGCGATCTAAAGGCACCCGAGTCCGCTGTCCCAAAAGATTTTGGGTCGAAACGAAGCCGTTTGGGAAAATTCTTCCCGATAGCCGAAGCCTACAAGTGCCGAGACACTTGTGCTTCGCCTATAAGGAAAAATTACCCATAAAAACATAAAAATTGAATTTTTACAGAAAATCACAGAAGTGTTTTTTTCCAAAAACCAAAAACTAACTCGTACAAGTCTTTGCACGTGGCTCTGATACCACTGTTGGGTTCTTCGGGCCGCGAAAACCGCTTTTTCGCGTCGCGGAAACCCCGAATCGTAGATCCGTGCAAAGATTCATATACAAAATTCGAAAAACTATTTCTTGTACGAGTTCAAAAACTGATCTACTACTTAGATCTATGAGGAAAAAGTGTTTACCCTTGATGCGCGCCCTACGCGAATCCCGCTCTTCCAAGGTGTTGCCGGATCTCAAGACCGTCAAGCGCCGGTCCTCTAGAAGTATCCACACGGACAACTTAGGTGGAGAAAACCTCACACAAAGGTGTGCTAGCACCTTGGTAAGGTTCGGCCAAGTAAGGAGGAGAGGGAGAGGGAGAGCTTGAGAGGAAGGAGAAAGAAGATGCAACACTTGAATGAAAAATCAAATTCTCATTCACACCCAAAGTGGCCGGCCACTCTCCATGGTAAAACCACCAAATTAATTGCATTAATTGCAATTAATATGAAACCATTAAGAGTTGTAACCCCCATGAGGTGGCACTCTAGGATGATGTGGATCAACACTATTGGTCCACATATTGCCACCTCACTAAATGACATGGCAACATGTGTAACCTCCTCATTTAATGTGGGCCGGCCACATTAAATGCTATGGAGGCTTGTAACCTCCATGAGGTGGCACACATTGATGATGTGGAGCAATCCTATTGGTCCACATCTTGCCAACTCACTAGTGATGTGGCAAAAAGTCAAGTCAAACATGACTTTTTCTCTTCCTCTCAAATCAAGTCAAACTTGATCAAATCTCTCTCATGGTTGATCTAATCCAACCATATGATTCAAGCCAACTTAATATAATGAATCTAATTCATTAAATTAAGTTGATTTAAACATGAATCAACTTGAGTCTAACTCAATTAGCCCAATTTGGATTACTCTTGATCCAATATGATTCATCAAATGAATCTAATCCTCTTGGTTCATCATATGAACCAAATCTCCATCTAATTGTCCTAAGTGTGTGACCCTATAGGTTCTTGTAACGTTGGCAATGTCCTAAACCTATTTAGGAGCATAAGTAATGAGCGGTATCTAGCAACACATCATTACTACCCAAGTTACAAGAATGTTGAGATCCAACATCACCTTGTGACTACTAATTGTGACTCCTCACAAAATATGTGACATTGTCCTTCTATCCTAGACATCTAGATTGATCAATGTGAGGCATAGACCGTGTCATCGTCTAATCAATCTAAATCTTGAACTCCAAGTAGACTCACTCGATCAAATGAGCTCAACATCTAATGTTGACTCATTTGGGCATGGCCATGCACTTAGTGGTCTCACTCTATCAAGAATACCGATGTCGCTCACGTCATATGGGAGGGATAGATCCCATCTACATCACTCACATCCCTCTACATAATTCGTTATATACCCAGTAATCGCCTTTATAGTCCACCCAGTTACGGGTGACGTTTGACGAAACCAAAGTACATAACTCCTTATGTAGGGATCCATGGTGACTTCAGGTCTAAGGACTAATAGTCATACTAATAGCCACATGAGAAAGTATATGACACTCATATAACGATCCATGATACTTTCTCATGGCGGGTCATTCAGTATACATTCTCTAATGCATACCCATGTGTCAGCTTGATATCTCTATATCCATGACTATTGAGATCAAGTCATCGAGCTGACCTACATGCTAGTCTTATTGTATTAACATTGTCCCTGAATGCTAATACTCGACTAGGAATGATTTAGAGTAGTGTTTCCTATATCATCTCACTATCGATTCAACTAATCGATTGATATAGGTATGAACCTTCTACTCAAGGACGCTATTATACTTAGTCTATTTGGCACTAATATAAATAAGTATAATAACCAAACAAAAACCTTTATTAATATACAAGAATATGATATACATGAGTCCATACAATCATCAAATGATTGGCTCTAGGGCTCTAACTAACAATTTGTTAGATGAAATTTTTTTAAAAGCTCTTCTCATTTTTCTTACCATATACGCCTCTTGGTCGCTATCCATTGAGGCGCTTGATTCTTCGGAGTCGGAGGATGGTGGGGATGAAAACTTCTTCTTCTTACCCTTTCCCTTGTTTGCCACAAGGGCTACTCCTCTTGATCTATTTGCTTCTCCTTCTAAACCTTCAACCCTTGTTTCGTGAAGCTCCATTGTTGAGAAGAATTCATCTAGAGAGCTCTTCTCTAGATCCTTTCAAATGTAGAATGAATCTATAATAGAGCTCCATGTCGAGTTTCTTGGGAAAGCATTGATGACTTTCATTATGATGTCTCAGTTGGAGAGTTTCTCACCTACACTTGTTAGTCCACTTAAAATTTCTTTAATTTTAGCATGAAGTGTAGATACCTTATCTCCCTTCTCAAGCTTTACATTGTTGAGTTGAGTTCGGAGAAGATCTCTTCTTGCCAATTTAGCCTCCGATGTGCCTTCATGAAGCTCCACTAGCTTTTCCCATAACTCCTTGGCGCTTGAGTAGGTTCCCACCCTTGTTACTTCTTGTTGGGGAAGAACATTTAGTAGATGATGGATGACTTTCGAATTCGCTAAATGTTCTTCTCTTTGCTTCTTGCTCCACCTTGTTTTCTCAAGTATCTTATTGTCTTGATCCTTAGGCACTTCGAAACCATTTTCCATGATTAGCATAATATCAAAATCGGTTTCGAAGAATACCTCCATTCTCTTCTTCCACCAAGAGAAGTCCCCTTCGAATTTGGGTGGATGAATGTTTGAGCCGGCCATTTGATGATGTTGTTCTTCTTGGCGATTAGTCCGTTGAAGAACGTCCTTGCTCTGATACCAACTGTAGGAGGATCGGTGGCCGGCTTGAAGGGGGGTTGGATAGCTAGGCCGCCCCCAAATCGATTTCTTCTCTACAAAAGGTTAGTGCCTAGCGGAAATACAAAAACTAAAGTAATTAGAAACAAATAAGAATACAAACGCTAACACGCTCAATGTAACATTGTTCGGAGATGATGCTCCTACTCCACGATGTGTCCTTGAGGTGGACGAGCCCTTGATCCTTTGTTGGATCAGTCCCCGGCAATCTCCGGCTAAAGCTTCTCCTTCTCGGTGGAGCAAACCTCCCACAAAATGATCTCTTCCTCTTTACAAGATAGAGTTTAGATTGGGAGGAAGAGAATTGAACTTGGAAGCTTTGGGCAAGACTAAGAAGGTTTACAATTAGCACCAGTAACCTTCTTCAAGTCCTCAAAGAATCCCTTAAATAAGAGGAGAGAGTTGATCAACAATCAACTCAAACCCCAACACTAGTCGACTGGTCCAAGCACCAGTCGACTGGTGTGCCGTTGGACGCAGCCAACGACTCTCTGCAGAAAGCCAAATTCTGCCAACGGCTATGTACCAGTCGACTGGTCTCAGGTCCAGTCGACTGGTCCCCATAGCCGACAAGCACAGAACCATTCTGTGCATTATGTGAATTTGGATCAGTCGACTGGTCCCATGATCAGTCGACTGGTCCCAGTACATTCACTTCTCTCATCCTTTCCAGAGTCGCCTTTGAAGTCCTCTTCCTCGGCCTTCGTCCCTCAGATGCACCCGAGCCTGCGGCTCCTCTCTGTGCCATTCTTCATGTTGCCTTGAAGTCCACTTCCCTCAGCTCCACTCCATTGCTCCTCGTCCTGCGGTCCCTCAGATGTCTTCCACACCACCCTTCACCGACTCAACGATCTGAGCCCTTGGATGAGTTCCACATGTATTTCTCCAAGTCCTGCAAGACTCAAACACATATCAAATACATATGAAAGTCTAACTTAAACTCTTTGACACACACATCAAAACCTAGGTCGATTGCACCAACACTTCCTTCTCTTCGCGCCACCGTCGGCCAAGCATCTTCTCCTCTACCGACACAAACAACTTGCGGAGCATCCCAAGTTGTTCCCTCTCCCAAATCAGCGCTCGCCTCCCGATTCACACCTCGGCGTTGCCCAACCCGCCGAGTCCTCTTCCCTTTGATCACCTAGTAGTGCCCTAGTTTTACCGTGGCCTCATTTTCTTCCTTCCTTCATCCCTGTGGTAGGGCATCGTGATGCCGTCGATCATCGACACCGGCTAAGGCATAGCTGTTGGACACCACCCATCCAACCACTAGAAGGTATGGTGTGCCACTTTGTCTTTGTTCATCTTCCAACATAACCGCCGGTCACTATGTTGATTTGATGAGCAAGCTGGTTGCAGATTAGGGCTCCAAGGGTAAGCAACCTGATCTTCTTCTCTGTTTATCGTCCCTCCTCTGTTCCTAATCCTTCTCTTCTTTACTGCTGATTTAGGTCATGGTCGGAGAGGAAGGGGGTAGTGAAGAAGAGGGTAAGGTGAGGTTCTGTGATCGTGAGGTGAATCCAGCAGAGAGGTTACGTTGCTGTGGGGTTTTCTTGGTTCCGGCAGCACTCCTTCCAGCAGCTAAGATTGAGGTATGGTGTAGGGATTTGGATTACATGAATTAGGTATGATTGGATTATGATTAGTTAGGGTTTTTCCCTAAATTGTTCTTAAGGATTTTTTTATAGCTATTCGTTTGAATTGTAGCTAAATAAAAATGTATATATATATTGGTGACACAGGACTTTAACGCGAGACAAGTATCTCGACCTCGGATTGGACCTTTCTATTGGAGGCAGGTACTTTGACTTATCTTTTTAGATATGTTATTTGGTATGCATAGTAATTTTTTAACAAGTAGTAATAATTATGTTTCATATCTGCATCGGTTTGTCACTACCAGATACCTGTTACATGTTTTGTTTACCTGTTATGCATTTTATGTTAGTACCACTTGATTATATATGCTTATAGAGGTAGTGACATAACCATGCCTTAGTATGTTCAGGACCTAGGTTTTTATACCTTATCTGATCTGTGTACCTTTGATTTGATTCTTTATCCTATGGTACACATTTTGCAGAGATGGATAGGCTCAGGATATTCCCATGCTTAGTATCATGCACCATCTCGCATGATTACATGCTGTGCGATAGTCGGCTCCATTATTGTTGAGTACATCGCCAGCTACATGGATCTGCACACACAACCACTCATGGGTTAGTGGTTTTTATCAAGCAAGGTGTGTTGCAGCAAGTTGCTCTGTCAAGGGCTCCGTTGGTCCACTCATGGGTAGTGTGATGCAGCGTTGTAGTAGGACAATGATCCCTCCTCTAGACTGGCTCAGGGAGATGAGAGCATTGAGC
Source organism: Zingiber officinale (assembly GCF_018446385.1). Taxonomy (NCBI): domain Eukaryota; kingdom Viridiplantae; phylum Streptophyta; class Magnoliopsida; order Zingiberales; family Zingiberaceae; genus Zingiber; species Zingiber officinale. Next base: position 46,753,480 of record NC_056003.1, read on the forward strand.
TCCCCCACTTATGATTTGGGGTAGGAGGATAGGTGTACTTTGACAGCATCCGGTCCACTCGATCACTCATCAGGAGCAGTGATGGCAGAGTGCACGGTTGTCACAACCCTACCCACTCGGTCTCACCATCATGTGTGAGATGGCTAACTGGCAGTAGGGGTGACCAGGACATATCATTGACATCATACGCATTGATGCATTTATTGCTTGTGTTTGCTGCATTTATTTGCTGCATATTGGGTGGATGCATATGTTTGATATGCATACAGAATTTCGATACCTCTCGGTTTATTATCTATGCACCAGGTCCTGGTTAGTGCAGTTGTTCTCCTATTTATTTCAGTTGCATTTATCTTTCTTATATCAGGAGACTGTACGCATGATTAGTGCTATTTGTTATATTTCTTACTATGCATGTCAGTAGTTACCCGCTGAGGAGTTGACTCACCCTGTTGATATACTATTTTCAGGTTGAGGCCGTCTGGAGGATTTCCAATCGCTAGTCCCCTCCAGATTTCGAGGATTTTCATATGGTCCTTTTTATTGTTATTTTCTTACTATATAGTTGTCATTGTATTGAACTTATGCTGGTTTTGCTTTATGGATATTGTATTATCTTTTTTTGTCGATGAGTTTTATTGGATATGTTTTACTACATTCCTGCCTGGATGGCAGACGAGGTGAGTTAATTTTATTGCGTCATGATTTGAGATTTATAGGTGTAGTTGAGTAGGATATAAGTTTTGAGCTTTATGGGTGTAGTTGAGTAGGATATTTGAAAGGATTTTTTTATCGTTGCATTAGTTTAGTTTTACTATTAAACTGCGTGGGTGTTTGACTTATTTTTATTGTTATTGTTTCGGTTGTGTTGGCCGAGGTATCTGAATTGATGTAGTAAGTTTCAGATTGTCACCCGTACAGGGGAGATGCTGTCAAAATTTCTTCTGGCAGGAACTCCCCCAGGGCGTGACATGTTTGTCTTGAGTCCTATACACAAGAAGCTTCCAGGCTTCCTTGGTAAGCTTCGATAACTTGGTCACTGTATTATCACTCACTAAGGTATTCTTTATTTTATGCAGTGAAAGCCCTTTTCTCAGCTCTAGTCTATGACTCAATCAACCTGGAAGAGTAAAAAATCCTTGCTAAGGAGCAAGAACTATAGGTCGAACGAGGCATACAACTAGCCGCCCCTACCAATGAGGCTTCTGAGAGTCTCGTAGCTAAGTCAGTGCGGCCTCTACTTTCGAGGAGTTACCTTCCCCTTTGCCTCCGTCGTTTGAAGGCTTTCCCTCGGAAGGAGAGGATGCTCCTCTAAAAGGCACAAAGTTGTCCACGCCGAAGTCCCTGCAGAACTAGCGTCGTCCACCGAAGAGCCTTCAAGTGAGGTACCCTCCACTCACTTATCTCTCGTCCAAACAGAGCCTACGCAAGAGGAAGTACAAGAGCAATCTTTCGAGCAAACCTTGTCCACTCTTCCCTATGCTAGCCCAACATTAGAGCTTGCTCAAACTCAAGAGGTAATTTCCTTATCGGATTAGTCAATAGACCCTGCATTTGTCATATCTCCTCGTGCAAAAACTCCTTCGAGCTATGTTGGGCTGAGATTGTTAGGATCCTTCGTACGGCTAGAGAGGGGGGTGTGAATAGCCGACCCCAAATCTCTCGCGTTTCTTCCTACAATTCGTTAGCGCAGCGGAAAATACAAAGAAACGAAAGAGAAGAAAACCAAACCTTAACACGAGGATGTAACGAGGTTCGGAGATTAGGGCTCCTACTCCTCGGCGTGTCCGTAAGGTGGACGAGTCCAGTCAATCCGTCGGTGGATGAGTCCCCGGAGAACCGGCTAATACAATATACTCCTTGTGGGTGGAGAAACCTCGCCACAAACGTTTGCAACAGCAAACAAAGAGTACAAGAACAAAGAGTAAGCAAGAAATACAATAAGAATACACAAGCACTCTACCAATCTTGCTTTCTCGTCATTGAGTCCGGATGAGCGGCGACTTCAAAAACTCTAACAATGTTCCGATCGGTGAAGCTCACGAAGCTTTGGACGAGCTCAACAAAACTCAAGCACAGCAGCACTTAGCAACAGGAGAGGTTCGCACAGAAGATGCCCTCGATCCTTTTATACTGCGAAGAAGGCGAGAAAACTGGCGTTGCGTCGCAGCTAGAACTGATCGATGCGGCCGATCGAGGAAAGTGGATCGTCACCGATCGGTGCGTGGACCGATCGGTGTCTGATCGGTCCACGACCGATCAGCGCTCCGAACTCGCTATCGTGCTCGATCGGTCGTGGGGCCGTCGGGCCTATCTTGTCGGTCCCGGACCGTCAAGGCTTCCTAGAGTTACCCAACTCTCGTGGAATCTGATCGGTCCTGGACCGATCCCACCTCAGCGTCCCGATCGGTCCGGGGACCGATCGGGCTCATCTTGATCGGTCCCGACCGTCGGTAAGCCTGAACCATGATCGCCTGGTTATCGATCGGTCACGGACCGATCGATAACCGTATCAGATCGATGCCGGCCGATCGAGCTTGGTTTTTGCCCAAACCAAGTCCCAAGTCTCCCAAGCCAACATCCGGTCAACCTTGACCTGTTGGTATATCAGGCTTAGCATCCGGTCACTCCCTTGACCTGCTAAGACTCTCCACCAAGTGTCCGGTCAATCCCTTTGACCTACTTGGACTTTTCCACACCAGACGTCCGATCATCCCGATCCATCCGGATTTAGGACTTTCCCACTGCCTGGCTTCACTCACGGGACTTTCCACCTGCCTAACATCCATTAGGACTTTCCCCTAGCTCACTCACTAGGACTTTCCACCTTGGGTTAGCACTTTGTCCGGCTTCACTCACGGGACTTTCCAAGCGCCTAACATCCCATTAGGACTTTCCCCCAGCTTCACTCACGGGACTTTCCACACGCCTAACATCCAGTTAGGACTTTCCTTCACTCAAGTCCATTTCCTCGTGCCAAGCTCCCTGCTTGGACTTTTCCAGTGCCAAGCTCCCTGCTTGGACTTTTCCGGTGCCAAGTCTCCATACTTGGCTTCACTCACCAGGACCTACGGTTGCACCAATAATCTCCCAAACATCTATCCTTGTCCCATATCAAGAATAGAACTCTCTCACGAGTGTCAAACATCAACATACAACTCAACTAGGTCAATCTTGACCTAAGGTTGCATCAACAATCTTCCCAAGTCAAACATCAAAATACAACTCGAGTCAAGTCAACTCGAGTCGGGTCAACCAGGTCAACCTTGACCTAAGGTTGCACCAACAATCTCCCCCTTTTTGATGTTTGACAAAACCATAATCAAGTTAGGTTAACCCGATAACCTAACTTAGGTTTTCCAACCATCTTCCAATGTCCAATGTTCTTTCCTTGAACATAACCTGGACATTCTCCCCTTAGGTTAACCCGATAACCTAACTTGGGTTCTCCAATAATTCTCCCCCTTTTTGACACACATCAAAAAGTATTCCAATGTTCTTCCTCGAACATTCCTTGACATTATTCCCCTAGCTTAGGTTAACCCGATAACCTAGCTTGGGTTCTTCAATAATTCTCCAATGAACACTCTCCCCTTTTTGACACACATCAAAAAGAAAAGGAGGATATCAAGGTCAAGAGTTTCTTCCTAATGAAAGTCCCATACCTTTCATTGAAACTCTTAATTTCCCCCTTGATACTAAACTCAACAACCAACTTAGTGATAATTCCATATCACTCAAGTCTTTAGGAGTAAAATCTCCCCCTAAAAGTCAACTCCCCTTGACAATTAGGTAAAAACTCCCCCTAAAGGTCAACTCCCCCTTGACCATTGCACCAACAATGTCTTGGAGAGTTTCAAACCTTTAGAAATCCACAAAACCCAACTTCCAGTTGAAATTTCAGACCAACAGCTGAAAATCAGAAACTGGCACGCACTGATCGGTCCCCAGACCGATCAGGAACCCCATGGATCGGTCCCCAGACCGATCCACGCTTTCTGGATCGTCACTGATCGGTCACCAGACTGATCAGACCTTCGCCAGATCGCACCAAGCTCCTGGATCTCACTGGATCGGTCTGCAGATCCACAATCCTCTGGATCGGTCCGCAGACCGATCAGATCTTCCCTGGATCGGTCCCCGGACCGATCCAGCCACTGAAATCAGAATTTCTGATTTCCCCTTCCGGAAATTCAGAAACTCCTAATAAATTCCAGAAAATTCCAAAAATCGTGAAATTTTGAGGATACATTCCTCATAACATACACTATCATGGAAAAATAGTTTTTTATGAAAATAGTTTCTATTTTCAAATCTTGATACAAAATTCGAAAACTTTGAAATAGTTCAAAGTTAAGTCAATTTTGTATCACAATGTCCAATGATGAATGCTATCACTAGGAAAGCTTCATCAAGGTTTTTCAAATCAATTTTAAAATGCTTTTAAAACCATTTGAATTTAGGACCATAATCTTAGGGCTAGATGTACATGACTTGTACACAAGCTTTCCCTATGATCCCCATTTCTTGAATTAGGCTCATCTAGGTACAAGGACTATGCACCTTGATCCTAACTCATGATCCTAATATCTCACACACATCTAAGGTGTATCAAACCACATTCAAGTCAATTTGATGTGAGATATGGGTTAAGGTCAACTTAGGCTAAGTTCTCATGCATTTTCTAAACACCAATTTGATCTCAATATCAAATTATATGTTTGTCCTTAAATCAATTTTATTGATTATAATGCAAGAGATGATGACATGGCATATAATGATATCATAAGTAAAAACATGTGCCAATGTCATGATGTCATGGCATAAAGTTTGAATTTTAACTAAAGCATGACATATAAATAACCTAAGCATTATCATGACATTTCAAATGATCATAAATTAAATATGATGTCATGACATGGCATATGACAAACAATCATGGTAAGTTAGCACAAATGAAATACCTAGATTACCTATCTAAGTATCCTTAATCACTTAGCTAATTTAACATCTAATCCTAGATTGCCCTTATATCCCTAAGAGAAACCAAAATCCCAATTATGGTATTTCCCTAGGTTTTCCTCAAATTGTGCCACTTAAGATTAAAAATGATATTTCCACCATTAGGCACATTTAGCTCTTCAAGGAGTAACTAGTAATTCTATTTCATTTTCAAAGGTTATCAAAACCTTGAAAATGCTCCTTGAGTGTCAATTTCCTCAAAGTTGGGTTAACTACCCTCCTTATTGGAGTTGACACTCTCTAACCCATCTATGGGGTAGAGAAAATGCTCCTAGGAACCCAATACCTATTAGAGCTCATTGGGTTCACTAAATATTCACTAGGGATAACTTCCCTAGCAACCCTCCTAATGACCCTCTTAGGCTTTGAAGCCTTGGTCATCTGGGTCTCATCAAGGTCAACTATAGGGGTGACTCCCCTTGTAACCTTGGTAATGGTCTTCCTAGCCCTAGGTTTTGTTCCATAATCGAATGGAACATTGTGATAAGTGGGTTTGACCATTTGGGACTTAGGTTTGTGACCCAAACCCTTTTTGTCCTTGGACATTGGTTTTTGACCCTTAAACCCTAGAGATGACTTCTCCATGTTTTTAAGAGCCTTTTCTAAATTATCAAGTCTTGACCTCAAGACTTGATTTTCCCTCTCTAATACCTCAAGTTTTAATTTGTCATTTTCTCTTGAGATATTCCTAGGCATGTGTCTAGTCTTCTTGGGATTTCTACCTAGGTTTTCCTTAATTTTAGAAGCGTTAAACCTAGGGTTGGTATTTCTAGTGTTATCCTTACCTAGGCTAACATGTTTAGCACCTAAGCACATGTGTTGATTTCTAGTGTTAACATGCTCATCATTATTTGCAATAGCAATAAAACTACTAGCATGTTTCTTATTTGAATTGCAATAGTGTGCCTTAAAAGGTACCTTAGGGTTTGCCTTAGCTTCCCCTATCGATGTGCATCCCTTGTCCTTGTGAGGTTGCCTCCCCCTCGGACAATGGCTCCTATAGTGTCCCCGTTGCTTGCATTGAAAGCACACCACGTGCTTCTTGCCTTTGCGTGTTGGGACTCCGGCTACCTTGACCTTTGGCGCCGGTGGAGTCTTCCTAACTCTCTTTGGACATTTGCTCTTGTAATGTCCATACTCCCTACACTCAAAGCATAATATATGTAATTTATTTGAAACTAAAATGCTTGAGTTACCTAGGGTTTGGGATGGATGACTCTCTCCTTCATCCCTTCCGGAGGTGGAAACTTCTTCTTCTTGCTCCGAACTTGAGCAAGAGGAACTCTCCTCCTCTTCTTCCTTGGATGTTGAGTAGCCCTCAACTCCCAATTCGCTCCCTCCATGATGTGAGCTACTTGGCTCACTAGGCTCCTCTTCATGGCTTGAAGTGGAGCTCTCCTCATGGTACTTGGCCAAGTTATCCCACAATTCCTTGGCATTGTTGTATTTACCTATCTTACACAAAATATTAGTAGGTAATGAAAATTCAATTGTTTTAGTTACCTCATTGTTGATCGTGGATTGGTGGACTTGTTCCTTCGTCCACTTGTTCTTCTCTAGAGGCTCTCCTTCTTTATCCATTGGAGGACAAAACCCTTCTTGTACACAAAACCAGTTCAACATATTAGTCCTAAGAAAATACATCATCCTTACCTTCCAATATGTGAAGTTGTCGTTGTAGAAGGGTGGAATCGTGATGTCTTCTCCGAATTGATCCATCTCTAGCTTTGCTCCCACGGGTGTTGATCCGACGAAGAGCGTACCTCGCTCTGATACCACTTGTACTAGAGAGGGGGGTGTGAATAGCCGACCCCAAATCTCTCGCGTTTCTTCCTACAATTCGTTAGCGCAGCGGAAAATACAAAGAAACGAAAGAGAAGAAAACCAAACCTTAACACGAGGATGTAACGAGGTTCGGAGATTAGGGCTCCTACTCCTCGGCGTGTCAGTAAGGTGGACGAGTCCCAATCCGTCGGTGGATGAGTCCCGGAGAACCGCTAATACAATATACTCCTTGTGGGTGGAGAAACCTCGCCCCAATGCAACAGCAAACAAAGATTACAAGAACAAAGAGTAAGCAAAAATACAATAAGAATACACAAGCACTCTACCAATCTTGCTTTCTGCCATTGAGTCGGATGAGCGGCTTCAAAACTCTATCCGGTCAGTGAAGCTCACGAGCTTTGGGCGAGCTCAACAAAACTCAAGCACAGCCAACAGTAAGGAGGAAGAAGGGTTCTAAGATGCCCTCGATCCTTTATACTGCGAAGAAGGCGAGAAAACTGGCCGTTGCGTCGCAGCTAGAACTCGATCGATGCGGACCGATCAAGGAGAAGTGGATCGTCAGCGATCGGTGCGGACCGATCGGTGTCTGATCGGTCCACCGATCGGCGCTTTCTCGAACTCGCTATCGTGCTCGATCGGTCGTGGGGCCGATCAGGCCTATCGTCGGTCCCACCGATCAAAGAGTTACCCAACTCTGTGGAATCTGATCGGTCTGGACCGATCCCACCTCAGCGTCCGATCGGTCCGGGGACCGATCGGGTCCATCGATCGGTCCCGACCGATCTAACCATGATCGCCTTGTTGGTTATCGATCGGTCACGGACCGATCAGATACCCAACCGTATCACTGGATCGGTCTGCAGACCGATCCAGAGCTTGGTTTTTGCCCAAACCAAGTCCCAAGTCTCCCAAGCCAACATCCGGTCAACCTTGACCTGTTGGTATATCATGCTTAGCATCCGGTCACTCCCTTGACCTGCTAAGACTCTCCACCAAGTGTCCGGTCAATCCCTTTGACCTACTTGGACTTTTCCACACCAGACGTCCGATCATCCCTGATCCATCTGGATTTAGGACTTTCCCACTGCCTGGCTTCACTCACCAGGACTTTCCACACTGCCTAACATCCCAGTTAGGACTTTCCCACTGCCTGGCTTCACTCACCAGGACTTTCCAACTGCCTAACATCCCAGTTAGGACTTTCCCACTGCCTGGCTTCACTCACCAGGACTTTCCAACTGCCTAACATCCCAGTTAGGACTTTCCCACTGCCTGGCTTCACTCACCAGGACTTTCCACACTGCCTAACATCCCAGTTAGGACTTTCCACTGCCTGGCTTCACTCACCAGGACTTTCCCTCGTGCCAAGCTCCCTGCTTGGACTTTTCCAGTGCCAAGCTCCCTGCTTGGACTTTTCCGGTGCCAAGTCTCCATACTTGGCTTCACTCACCAGGACCTACGGTTGCACCAATAATCTCCCAAACATCTATCCTTGTCCCATATCAAGAATAGAACTCTCTCACGAGTGTCAAACATCAACATACAACTCAACTAGGTCAATCTTGACCTAAGGTTGCATCAACAATCTTCCCAAGTCAAACATCAAAATACAACTCGAGTCAAGTCAACTCGAGTCGGGTCAACCAGGTCAACCTTGACCTAAGGTTGCACCAACAGAGATGACCTCATCAGTTTTCAACCACTTTTGATATGTCGTCTGCCCAGGCCATAACTTCTCCCTCAACTACCTTGACTAGCCAGATACTCCTAAGGGGTTAGGGCTAGCATTTTTAAAAAAAATTCCTGACCCTTCCCAACTCCCAACTCGTTCTCATCCCAAATTTTTCCCGACCTGAATGTTTCTCGACCCGAGTGGTCGGGATTTTTCCCAGCCTGATCAAAATCGGGAAAAGGATTGGGAACACAAGCTCTACCCGACGGGATTCCCGTCCCGATCCGACCCGATCCGACCCGACCCGGCCCGACCCGGCCCGACCCGGCCCGACCCGAATATATTAATAATAATTTTAATTAGACTTTTTTTTAAAAAAAATAACATAGAAAATTAGGGTTAAAAATTAAAATATCTAAACATGAAGGATGATTTAAAAAACCAAAAAAAGAAAAGTAGAAAAGAAAGAAAACTAGGGTTAAACACTTGACTTGCGCATCTACTCATTCAGCCGTTCATGCCGCACGCGAATCACGCCGTTCACCCTTTGTCGTTCACCATTCGACGTTCACCGTTTTCCCTTCGCCATTCGCCCTTCGTCCTTCGTGTTCGCCCTTCACCGCTTGTCGTTCGCTGACTTATTCCACTAAAACCCTAGCCGACGCTAACACCTCCTTTTCGATCCGTTGCTGCCACCTGTCTGTACGGGAGCTCCCTTATCTCTCTTCCATCTCTCTGTGTGTTCAACTATAGCATCGAAGCTGTGCTACCTCCCCCGTTCCAGTATCGGGTCTTCACGACAGACATTCTCCTCCCTCTCTTTGTCCGTGCTCTACTGGCCAGTAAGCTAAAGTAGCAAAGAGCCACATTGTTCTATAAAGGTATTTGCCAAAACTTTGCTGTAATTGCTACATTAGTTACAATCATAGCTTCTGTTTGATGTTGTTGCTTTCATATGGATTCAATCAATTTGTTCACCATGATGGCATGTTTATTGTGTTTCTAGTGAACTAAATTTTCATGTTCAAGTCATTGAAGCTAATGTTCAAGATATTGAAGCTCATTTCAATGAACACCAACATCTAGTTCTGTGCACCAACATGGTAATATCGTGTTCAAGGATCCCATGTTCTGTTCTTGGTTCTTGGCTCATTTCAATTATTAACCAAGCTTTTATCTTCTGTTCTTGTTTCTGTAAATTATCTATTGGGAGATTGAGTCTGGGTGGTACTTAGACTGAAAATATGGATCCTGAAACGTGGTAATATGCTCGAGTTTTGCAAATGTGAAACTAGAACAGAAAATAGGCTTTATAAGGTTCAAAGGTCGACTGATAATTTTGGGTTAAAATCTTTAGTAGATGAAGGATCATATGGAAGAGTGTACTTTGCTGTTCTAGAGGATGGGAAGCAGGTTGTTGTAAACAAGCTTGATTCTTCATCTGAAGACAACACCTATGAATTTTTGACTTAGGCTTTTCTTTATTCATCTGCAATAGACATTTCTTTTTTTTTTTTTGCCTCTCCCTTAAGCTTAGTAAAAGCTGGACTAACCATTGAAGCACTACATTTAATCTGACATGTAAAGACTTAATAACTAAAGCACTTTCTCTTAACATCAGGTCTCTATGGTCTCAAGGATGAAGCATGAAAATTTTGTGGAAATGCTGGGATATTGTGTTGATGGGAATATTCGTTTGATGGTCTATGAGTTTGCAACCATGGGTTCTTTGCATGATGTTTTGCATGGTACATAATAGTTGTATTTACTTCTCTACTTTTTTTATTTTCAGTTGCTTGTTTACTTATTTTAGCACCTGTAAGGCAGTAAATTATTTTTTTAAACTGTAGACAGTAAAGTAATCTCGACTGATTACTAATATCAACTCAAAATACTACTGTATAATAAAAATATTTGAACATTCAGGATATCATCTCCCTATCCGATGAGATTCCGAACATTCGGGTCTCGACACTTGTTGGGTACAGGATCGGGAGAAAAATTAATTCTTAATTTTTAATGGGACGAGGATGGGGTAAGATGGTTATGGGACGGATCCCTACCCGATTCCACTCCTATAAGGGGTCATCTAATAGAGGCTTGGGAGGAGGCTGGAAATCAGCTCAGTGAGCTAACTCCTAGGGAGTTAGAAAACGAATATGTTTACATACGAACCAAGGTGAGGTATTTTAATCTACCACTTTCTCTATTAATTGTTTCTAATGCTATTTGTCCTTTCCTTTTGAGATGGGCGATTTAGATGAGTACTAGCCAACAATTATACATTTTGGTATAGAAAAATGAATCATTAAAATAGAAACTTTCTAAAGCTACTATGGCCCCCTCCTCTAAATGGTTGAGTGGGCTAGAAACCCAACTCCAAGAGGCATGACGACTAGCCAAAGTTGAACTTGAGAGAGTGACCAACTTATAGACTACCTTGGAGACTACTTAGGTTAAGTTTCAATCAGAGATGGCCCTCTAGGCACATATAAAGGCAAAGCTGGATGCAAAAACTACAAAATTTGATCTCCTAACTGTTAGAACCCCGTGATAGTTTGATGTGGTCAACTAAAGTTATCACAAGAAGTCAAGTGAAAGACGTAGCTAGCGAGAAGGATGGTACTGGAAGGAAGTCAACGAGCTCGGTACATTCAAAGGATGAGATGTTGTGGAAGAGTATACCGACGGACGAGAAGGATATGCACGACGTTCAAGGGACGAGAAGACGAGAAGCCGAGAAGGAAGCTTGCTCGAGGAAAAGTTCAGAGTTGGGTTCAGGTGAGCTTAACTCCGATTAGTCGGAGAATCACCTATATAAAGAACTACGTGAAGAGATCAACTTTGAGCTGAGTTGCTTGTGAAAGGTACCTTCCATGGCTAGAAGGCGCCTTCGATGAACAGTACTAAGGTACCTTCCATCCTTTGAAGGTGCCTTCGCTAGCCATTAGCCTAAGATAAAGTTTTATCCTTGGCGGATAAACTCTATCCGATTGAAGATGCCTTGGATATTTTTGGAGGCGTCTTCAAGCTGCGGATAACTTTTTTCAAGGGCTATAAAAAGATCTCTAGACCTAGGAAATAATCATCAACTCTTGCATTCATTTTCCAGTAATTTTTTGAGTGTTCAACCAGTGTAATATGCTTCTCTGCCTTCAACGAAGGAGACTTTTTAGTGTTTTTATTTGTCTTGGATTAACATCCACCTAGGTTGTAACCAAGTAACTCTTTTGCCTCTTCTTTTTAGTTGTTAATTTAATTTAGTATAATTGTGCTACTAATTAGAGTTGAAAGATCGAGAAAGGTCTATTTTATTTGTGTAGGAAATTCACCGCCCTCTTGCCAACCCCATTGCAGCAACAATTGGTATTAGATCCAAAATGTTTTAGAAGGACTAACCGCCGACTGAAGTACCGAGACGATGTCCGGACCGAGCATCTACCTGCAGAAGTTTGAGGGAGAATTTGCGTTATAGAAAAATGCATGGAGGTATTTTTTAAAACTAATTTTGAAGTTTTATTAATAATTAAATATAGTTTTGAAGCTCCAAAATATCAAAAAGATGAGTAAAAAGAAGAGTACTGATGTGCATAGATTATATACACTTTTATGCATACTTTGACGCACATCTACTTGTATTTTATGAGCATAATCTATGTTTATTGCATCATATTTTATTATAATGTCATACTTCCATTATATTATGTTCGGAGATCTATTCTTTGTTTGTTTTGATTGATAGGACGCTATTTAGAGAGAAAATGGAGCTAAATTGCACACAAGAGCAACTCCGGAAGAAATCCAGCTTGGGCCGTGTATGCCACACGACTGTGTGGCCATTATCTTGCTTTGGTCGTGACAATTGGCACGGCCGTGCCAATGTTCCAGAGGCAAGGAGGATCACGACGGTGTGACCCACACGGCCGTGTCAACAATCCAGAGGCTGATCAAGGCAAGGCCGTGCCAAATGGCACAGTCGTGCCATTTCTCTAGAGGTCGTGTCAGCTCCCTGTGTCCAAGAAGCACACGACCGTGCCAAATGGCACTTCCGTGCTAAGTTTCCTATGGCGAGGAAGGCCACGGCCGTGTGAATCCACATGGCTATGTGACTTTGGCAGAAAAGAGGAAGGCCATGGCCGTGTGAGCCACACGACCGTGTGATTCAACCCAAGAGGAAGCAGTGTGAGGGCGTGTGGATTCCACATGGTCGTGTGACGAAGAACACAGGCCGTGCCACGCCAAAACAGAGCTGTGTTGAATTCTGAGCAGATTGTAGACCGATCATAATTCGGCCATAACTTTGCCCTCCGTTGGAGTTTTGGGATGTTTTTTTATACCGAAACGACGTAGATGACTTTAAGATCTATAACTTTTCTTCAGATCCAACATAGATAAAGCACTTTCTACCCATGCTAAATGGCACGACCGTGCCTCTCAACCGCGGGTTCAACTAGACCTCCGCCCAAACTGCAGACCAAATTTTGAACCACCATAACTTTCGGCTCGATAGGAGCCAGACCTCAATCCAAGTATCAGATTGAAGATAATTTCAAGACATACAAATTTAGTTCATGGTAAATCACGAGAAAATCTGATTTAATAGGTGAAAAATCCAGTTTACCGGACCCCTGTAATCCTGATTTTCTTGGGCAGCTTGGAGGAGGTATTAAAGGGTCAAGATCCCCATTCTTTGACTCATCTTGGGTTTGGGACTTTGTCCCTCTCCTTGGGGAAGGGTTTCCCCTTAGGGGGAAACTCTAGAGCTTCATTCTCCTTCATTCCTTCACGATCCGTCCATCTCCAGAGCAAGGAGGCATCCCCAAGACATCGGAATCTTCGGCAAGCATCTCTTCTTCCCCTTCTTCTCGAATCTAGGGTTGTAAGTATGCTTTATTTTATGTTTTGGGTTTGTTTTTCCTTTGCAATGGAGTAGATCTCCAGACCTGGGATGTAGGAAGTATTTGTGATGGGATGGAGATGTAAAACTATGTAGATTTTGTATGTTTCTATTCAATTACTTGTTAATGCCTTGTTCATGTTTGATGATGTGTGTGTATGAATGCTTATATATATCTTTTGCATGTTTTATCAAATGGTTGTATAGAATTGTTAATCTCGTATGGGGGATACCCTAGATCGTATGACTGAGGGGCGTCGTGACAGGGCTGCCCCGCTAACGGACGTCTAGGGTATCACCTTAAAAGGAGAAGCAAATCTCCAAAAGGAATTAGGGGATCTAGCGTAATCTCTATTTCTATTTCTATGTTATTGTGTGTTAGTGTGTTTCTATATTGTATAACCGAGGGGCGTCGTGACAGGGCTGCCCCGCTAACTGACTTCATAGGAATCACTTCTATTTAGTAGCATAGGACATAGAGTAGGAGATCATGCTGGCATATCCACTACAGGGGAGAGTCGGTAATGAATCTAATTTCCTACAAGAGCATGAACATAGAGGATAGAAACTAAACAATCTATGTAACATCACCTAGCATTACAAAGAAATCGAAATCCTAGAATCTATCGTCCTCCATTCACTATGCTCATTCTCTCTCTACTCTCTCTCTTTTCTCTTCTCTTTCTCTTTAGAGTTTGTTAACAACTTTAGATTGTCTAGATAATTCACCGTGCGAAGTTAACTAGTGCTTAATCAACAGTCCCTGTGGATTCGATATCTTTTTATTACTGACGACGTAACCGTACACTTGAGGTGCATAACTAGTTTTTGGCGTCGTTGCTGGGGACTGTTTTCGATCAACATTAGTTGATTAGCGTATGAGTTACTCTAGACATTTTTCTTTTTCTTTTTGCATTTCCTTTCTAGTTTTTATTATGCATTTTCTTTCTTGTCTTTAATTCTATATTTTTGGTTTTTCTTATAATCCTTTTTAGATATCTTGAGCACTAACATGTCAAGCAGACCTTTAAGAGAATTTTTCACACTCATGAATGCAAGAGCAATATCTCCCATCTATAAAGATCATGACTCAGAAGATGATGAATTTGAGTTCATTTGTGGAGTGTGTGATAGCACATCTCATCCAGCTGCTATTTGTCACTTCTTTCAAACATCTACTAATACTCCGGAACTTCAGTATTTGGTTCAACCTCAACATCAAGATACATATAAGCAAGTTCTTGATACTTATGGCTATGACTGGGGAGATCATCAAATTCAGAACCTTCAAGCCCAGAATTCCAGAGTAGAGTGAGCAGTCATTATTCCAGCAGCAGATCTTTGACCTGCCTCAATGTTACAATCAATTTTGGATGGATCATCAAAATTTTGATTACAACTGCATACAAAATGTTGAGCATTCTTCCCATGTGTATCATAGTCCGTTAGAGTTTCAAGATGATTTTTCATTAGACAAACCACATCATTCACAACCAGATGAGCCGATTGACTTGGAGGACTCTCAAACCCCAAATATTCCTGCTCCAAGTCAGATGAAGACCACAACACAAGATTATGAAGAGCTAATGGTGCAACGGGGGATCCTAACTTTACAAACATTACTACAAATTTCTAATAAAGTTGTTGATCTTTCTATTGATGATATTAATGTTAGTGGACTCTTCACTACTTATGATGATGATGTGGTGGATAAAAGTGTAGGGACATGTACTATGGAGGAAACGTCCCAAGAATCACCTCCTTTGATCGTACAACCAATTGATACTATGGAATTTGCAAGAATGAAATTGGTTGAGGATAATTGTGTAGGGACTTGTGCAATGGAAGCAAAGCCCCAAGAATCACCATTTTCAGAGGCACCACCACTTGAGTCAGATCTAGAACCAATACCTAATTCTGAAGAAGTCACATCCACATGTTTAGAACTTTCAGTTATCTCTCAGCAAAGCATGGTTAGTATTTCTTGTGATCTTTTGGAAAACTTTATAGAGGTACCTATAATTGACTTTGTTGGATGTGATTCAATTTTTATTACTTATTCATCTTATCTTGATATGGTTCTAGTTCTATACTATATAACATGTATATGGGAGGTTTGTTTTTCTTTTTAGTGTGCAGGTTTTCATGAGGCCAATAATTGGAAGCTCAATATAAACCGTCTCCGATCGTTGGAAAGGACTTTTAAGAAGACGAAGATGAAGAGAGCGGTGATACACTACATTATTCTTATAATGACAACTCTCTTCATAATAACTTGGGCCATTGGAAGAAAAGTTCGGAAGTTTCTCACTCTGGCAAGATCGCGATTTCGATGAGCCTAATAAGGGGTCGAGCTAATGACCTTAAACAAGCGCTTCTTGGGAGGTAACCCAAGTTCAATCTTGTTTTCATTTTAGTTTTAGTTTCTTTCTAATTTCTTTTTACTTCATTGATAATAAATCATGCCCTCTACTTAATTTTTCTTGTCTATCTTATTTTTATAGATTTCAAAGTTGTGGAGGAATGTGAGTATTGGATAGAGGAGTATCTTTAAAAACATGAATGCCAACCATTTGGAGTTCATCACTTCGTAACTTCTCTAAACTTCATAAATCGCCTCCATATATCATTTCTAGTTTTCATTGGGACAATGAAAAGTTTAAGTCTATGGGGATGTTTGGGCTTAGTATAGGTTTTCATGTTCCTTAGTTTTTTTTGCTTATTTCTTTTTGCATAATAAATTTTTCCTAGTTGCATCACTCATCATATCATGATTGTTTATTCCTTATTACAAAATACTAGCATGTTTATTCTAGATTTTATGTGGTTTATGTGTTACTTATGGTGCTAGTATGTTTAGTGATCTATTTTTTTTAATCTATGATAGCATGAAGTGAGCAATGTTTTTACTATAAGAGTTTAAGTATTGACCTTGTTTTAGGACCTCTATACACTTTGCCTAGTTTTGATAGTAGATAACTCTAAAAATAGTCATGATTCATAGAACTTGATTAATACTAGTTTTTCTATGGTGACTTCTCAAACTACATTTTGGTTACTGGATGAGGCTTGAATCATGTTAACTCATTTGGAAAAATCAAAATATCCCAACATTTGCATTTATGTGCATTTGTATACAAGTGTTGCATCTTGCAATCACTTAAAAAAAATGAAATGAAAAAAATAAATAAATGAATAAGGGTTATAAAAAATAGTTGTCGTGAGTGGAAACTAGTAAGTTACCCCTTTGAGACCGAGTTAGGTTACTGGAGAAATAACTGCTATGTTTCTCTTGATATCGAGCACGTCTTTGAGACCTTGGGTAGATTGAGAAGGATGAACCAAGCGTGTGGCAGGTAAGTGCCTATCGTCAGAAGTATAAGGAACACAATTTTATGATGACTTGACTAGGATTAGGAATTGATACTTGATAAATTTAGGTTACTATTGCACTGAGCACGAAGAACTATTACTTAGGTCATACTTAAACTACTTTTGTATCTTGCTCATCAATGAAATCATTTGATAGGATTAGTTTGACTTGCTAGATATTATGATGCACTATCTAACCACATGAGTCTAGATTGCTGGTTTTGCTTGAGGACAAGAAAAGGTTTAAGTCTGGGGGTGCGATGTGCATAGATTATATACACTTTTATACATACTTTGACGTACATCTACTTGTATTTCATGAGCATAATCTATGTTTATTGCACCCTATTTCATTATAATGTCATACTTCCATTATATTCTGTTCGGAGATATGCTTTTTGTTTATTTTGATTGATAGGACGCTATTTGGAGTGAAAATGGAGCTAAATTGCACACAGGAGCAACTCTGGAAGAAATCCAGCTTGGGCCATGTATGCCACACGGCCGTGTGGCCATTATCTTGCTTTGGTCGTGCCAATGTTCTAGAGGCAAGGAGGATCACGACCGTGTGACCCACACGACCGTGTCAACAATCCAGAGGCAGAGCAAGGAAAGGCCGTGCCAAATGGCACAGCCGTGCCATTTCTCCAGAGGCCGTGTCAGCTCCCTGTGTCCAAGCAGCACACGGCCGTGCCAAATGGCACGGCCGTGCTAAGTTTCCAATGGCGAGGAAGGGCACGACCGTGTGAATCCACACGACTGTGTGACTTTGGCAGAGAAGAGGAAGGCCACGACCATGCGACTCAACCCGAGTGGAAGCCGTGTGAGGCCGTGTGGATTCCACACGGTCGTCTGATGAAGAACACGGGTCGTGCCATGGCAAAACAGAGTTGTGCTGAATTCTGGGCAGATTGTAGACCGATCGTAATTCGTCCATAACTTTACGCTCCGTTAGAGTTTCGGGATGTTATTTATACCAAAACGTAGCTGACTTCAAGATCTACAACTTTTCTTCAGATCCAATAGAGAAAAAGCACTGTCTACCTGTGCTAAATGGCACGACCGTTCCTCTCAACCGCGGGTTCAACTGGACCTCCGCCTAGACTGCAGACCAAATTTTGAACCACCATAACTTTTGGCTCGGTTGGAACCAGTGCTCGATCTAAGTATCTGATTGAAGATAATTTCATGAGCTACAACTTTGGTACATGATGAATCAAGAGAAAACCTTGTTTAAAGGGTGAAAAATCTAGTTTACCGGACCCCTCTA
Organism: Zingiber officinale; assembly: GCF_018446385.1. NCBI lineage: Eukaryota > Viridiplantae > Streptophyta > Magnoliopsida > Zingiberales > Zingiberaceae > Zingiber > Zingiber officinale. The sequence continues at coordinate 46,771,498 of NC_056003.1, forward strand.
ATCCTGATTTTCCTAGGCAGCTTGGAAGAGGTATTAAAGGGTCAAGATCCCCATTCTTTGACTCATCTTGGGTTTGGCACTTCATCCCTCTCCATGGAGAAGGGGTTTTCCCTTAGGGGGAAACCCTAGAGCTTAATTATCCTCCATTCCTTTACGATCCGTCCATCTCCGGAGCAAGGAGGCATCCCCAAGACATTGGAATCATCGGCAAGCATCTCTTCTTTCCCTTCTTCTCGAATCTAGGGTTGTAAGTATGCTTTATTTTATGTTTTGGGTTTGTTTTTTTCCTTTACAATGGAGTAGATCACCAGATCTAGGATGTAGGAAGTATTTATGATGTGATGAAGATGTAAAACTATGTAGATTTGCCATGTTTCTATTCAATGACTTGTTAATGCCTTGTTCATGTTTGATGATGTGTGTGTATGAATGTTTATATATATCTCTTGCATATTTTATCAAATGGTTATGTAGAATTGTTAATCCCGTAGGGGGGATATCCTAGATCATATGACCAAGGGGTGTCGTGACTGTTAGAGTGTATACTGAAAGCCTAATCTTTTGTAAACATTTATTTTGAATAAAGAATCACATTTGGTCAAATTATCTACATTTGTTTGTAGTTGTTCAATTAATTTATATTGTAGATAACATAGTATGTGATGTCACATACAGAAGATAATGTTATCAGTACCTTATAAATTATAAACAGTAGCTCACGACCAAAATGGAAAGGAACAAACCATTGAAAGGTCGTAGTGTAATTAGGTATTAGTTTATCTTAACTATATAATTACACTAGTACACTTAGAGTGTATTGAGTAGAACCATCAGAGGTCGTTTCTTTTATACTGACTTTATAAAGGAACAAAGACCTCAGTTATTATGGAAGTGTGTGCTCTTAATCCTAATATAATAACAAGCAGATATATTTGATATTTATTTCTTTAATTTATCAATGGGTGAGATTTAGTTCGATAAATCAAAAGACCCGATAAGTTGGGAAATGATATCACTTATAGTGTGTATTGTTGATTATAGAAGGAAACTGTGTCCTAGTGATCTAGGTTGATAATGTCCCCAAGAAGAGCTCATAAGGATTGTCATGTTAAACCCTGCAGGTGGACTTAGTCCGACATGACAATAAGGTTGAGTGGTACTATTCTTGGACTAAGATCGATATTAATTAAATGAGTTGTCAGTAACTCACTTAATTAGTGGACATCCGACATCTTATACACAGGGAGACTAACACACTCATAATAAGAAGGAGCCTAAAAATGTAATTTGGGATTGGTGCGGTAGTTCAATAATAGTTCTCTAGTGGAATGAATTATTATTTATAAAATTAAGTTGTGTGTTCGGGGCGAACACGGGATACTTAATTTTATCGGGAGACCAAAACCAATTCCTCCTCTCGGTCCCTATCGTAGCCTCTTATTTATAGAGTACTATACCCACCTATACCCACCTTCATACCCATGTTGTAGGGGCCGACCAAGCTAGCTTGAGGATCAAGCTAGGGCCGGCCAAGCCTTGGTCCATGGGTGGCCGGCCCTAGCTTGAACCCAAGCTTAGGTGGCCGACCCTATTAATTAGAAAAGAATTTTAATTTTAAAATTTTCTTATGTGGAAGATATAATTTATTAGAGAGATTAAAAATTAAAATATCTCTTTTATAAGTTTCTACAAAAGATTAAAGAAAGAGATTAGATCTCTTTCCTTATTTGTAGATTGGAAGGATATTTTATTTTTCTTCTTTATAAATTATTCACATGTTGAAAAATTAAAATTATAGAAATTTCTTTTTATCAACCATGAAGGGATTTTAATTGGAAATTTTATTTTTTTAAAATTTCCGAGGACAAATAAGGAATTTTAATTGTTGATTGAAAATTGCCTTGTTTGCTCCCATGAGGTGGCCGACCATGACATGTTTAATTAGGAAATTTTATTTTATTTTTCTTAATTAATTCATGTCAAGGAAAGTTAAGGAAATTTTATTGTAATTAAATTTCCTTATTTGCCAAAGCTAAGAATTATAAAAGAGGGGGTTTCGGGAGCCTTCATGGTGAACAACCTCTATTATTTTCTCCCTCTTTTCTTCCTTGGTGTGGCCGGCTCTTCCCTTTCTCTTCTCTCCATCCTTGTGGCCGAAACTCTCATCTCTCTTGGAGATCAAGGTGTGGCCAGATTCTAGCTTGGAGAAGAAGGAGAGAAAGCTTGCATCCCTTGGAGCATTGGTGGTGGTTTCTCTTCATCCTTGGAGGTGCTCTTGTTGTGGCCAAACCTTGCAAGGAGGAGAAGAAGGTGCTTTGGTGGTTTCTCATCTCGGAAGATCGTTGCCCACACAACGTCCGAGGTTAGAAGAGGAATACGGTAGAAGACCTAGAGGTTTTTGTTTGCAAAAGAAAAGGTATACTAGTATTTAATTTCCGCATCATGCTAGTTTAATTTCTTTGTAAAAATACCAAATACAAGAGACATGTGATTCTAGTATTTCGAATTTGTTTTCGATGTTGTGTTCTTTTGTTTTTCTTTTCCTTGTGATTTGATTGTTCTTTTTGGTTGGCCTAAAGTTATTTAAGGAAATTAAATATTAGCTTTCCTTAAAAGGCTTTGTCTAGGCGGTGGTGGTTGTTCCCATATCCAAGAAGGCCATGTGCCTCGTCATGCAGTCCTGGAAGCCAATTTTGAAAATTAATATTTAATGGAATTAATAACCTAGGTGATTTGGATCGAACGTGTTAAGTTCCGCAGGAGATCCAAGTCTAAACCTAAAAGAACAAATAAATTAAACTTTGGATCAAACATGTTAAGTTCCGCAGGCGATCCAAGTTTAATTTAAAAGAACACATGGTAGCTAGGAAAAGGTTCAGACCTTTGTACAAAATTTTTGTATAGTGGAACCATTAGGTTTTCTGAGTAGCAACCAACAATTGGTATCAGAGCTAGGGTTTTGCCTCTGTGTATTTGGTATTAGTTTAATTATGCACATGTCATACATAATTTAGGCAGGTTAATAGTAGGATGTGCTAACTTTGTGGATGCAGGATCCAACTATTATGGCTTATAGTTAATAAGTGTGTGATTGGACCCTTGGACATGTCAAGGGCATTTTATTGTGTGTGCATGATTGTATTATAAAATACAGCAGGAGCTGTATTTAGTTTTATTAGGATTTTATTTTTTTGATCTAGTTACATGTACATTCCTTCGAGGAATATAGGATCGAAAAATGTAAAATTCTATTTATGTCGCGGATCGAAACTTGTAAGGCATAGAACTTTTTGAGGACCAAAGGCGCAGCGGAACAAGGAGCAAGATGGATGCGACAACTAGACCCGGTGGCAGTGGCCAAAGATGGCAGCAGCTAGGGTTGGCGATACACGGAGGACAGCAATAGATAAAAGCCATAATAGTTGAAAATTAGTTTTTCTATTTATTGCTTTTTATGTTGTGACTGTGTGTGCTTGTTAGTAAGCATGTTAAGTAGGCTAGCATAGTCAAAATTCCTCACTTTAAATAACTAAGTGGGAGAGGGATTTATTTTTAAAATAAATTCCACGGTCTCCATTATTGGTTTATAAGTGATGTAACAAGCTTGCGCGTTGGCTCTGAGTGCCTTCCTCCATATCGGATGAGCTTGATTGTGGATCACTAGATTAAACTTCCATTTTTGGATGACTATAGGAAGTTAATTAAGAGCGTGTGATCTTCCCCATCGGAAGGGGCACAATCTTATTAATGGACTTAGTGTCAAGTAATGGTATACACTTAGGCACATCTAATAGTATCCTCCCCATCGGAGTCACTACTATTATTCGTGTGACCAAAGGAAACCAACTATTAATTTTATTAGTCAAAAAGTTAGGTTGACAAGATAATAAAATTAATGGGTTAAACCCTCCTTTTATAAATGTTGAATTTGTATACTGTAGGACCATTGGGCCGGCTAGAAGGGGGGGTTGAATAGCCCTGATTAAAACACAACCCTTTCTCGGCAATTAAGCTAACACTTGAAAAATAGATTAAGCAGAAAATAAGGCATAAAAACGAGGCACCGGATTTGACTTGGTTACAACCGGGGAGGTTGTTAATCCAAGGAAGATGGTTGCACTAAGAACTCCTTCAGGCGGAGAAGCCTCGTTTACAGCAGTGTAGGCACAAAAAGAAAGAAGCTAATCAAAGCAATGGAAGCACACAAGTGTTGTTACAATTTCTGAACTGATGAAAAGCTTCTGGACCAAGGCTATATTTATAGCCTTGGTCGGGGCGCCTGGAAGGGTTCCGGGCGCCCTGGGGGGATAAAATTTATCCCCCAACGGTTGGATCGAGTCAAAGCTCGATCCTGTGAAAAAGTCACTTCCGGGCGCCCGGAAGGGTTCCGGGCGCCCCGGACAGCTCCGGGCGCCCCGGACAGTTCCGGGCGCCCCGGAGCCAAAAGTCAACCCAGTTGACTTTTGGTCCGTGCTCTCTTCTCCGGTTCAGCTCGCCTCTGGTCCGGGTCTTTCTGCTCCGGCTCCGCTTTGCTTGGGTGATCTCTGACATCCGGAATAGGGCTCACCCGAACCCAACTTCCGGTCTTCTCGAGCGGGCTTCCCTCCGGCTTTTCGTCCCTCGGAATCGCCACGTGTTTCCTTCTCGTCCGCCGGCGTACTCATCCGTAGTCTTCGTCCCTTGGACGCACCGCGTGCCGTCCTTCTCGCTAGTGCATCTCTTGCTCCCCTAGCAATCTTCCGCTCCGTCTTTCGTCCCTCGGAACCACTGCATGCTTCCTTCTCGTCCATTGATGTACTCTTCCGCAGCATCTCGTCCCTCGGACTGCCGTCCTTCTCGCTAGCTGTGTCTTCCGCTCGACTACCTGTGTTCCTAAGCTCCTGCACACTTAGACACAAGGTTAAAACAAACAGGACCTACCTTAACTTGTTGATCACACCAAAACAACCTTGGGGTTCCAACAATCTCCCCCTTTTTGGTGTGATCAACCCAAGTTAAGCTAGGGTTAAAATAGACATAAAATAGAATTAACTTAAATTGCAATTTAAGTGCAAAAAGATAGAAAAAATTAAATCTATCTACCTCCCCCTAGACTTATACTTTCCCTTCTCCCCCTTTGATCACAAAAAAAATGGGGTTCCAAGAAAAATAACTTAAGGGTTAAAGACTTAGAAAAAATATTTCTTGAAAAGTTTTAAGTTTTTAAGAAATTTTAAAAAAAATTTCTAAGTTTCAGAAAAAAAACTTAGGAGAAAATGATTTGACAATTTTTCTAATAAAAAATCCTAAGTAACAAAATTAAAAAAATTCTAACTTTGAATTTTTGAGAATTTTTAAGCACATTTTTTTAAAGCAAATGACTTAGGCAATTAAAAAAAATCTAAGTAAGTAAATTTCAAAATTGAAATAAAATATTTTGAATAACCTTTTTAAAGCACTAATTAATGCTTCATTGGTAAGTTAATTAAACATTTATTTCAATATTTTGGCTTCCAGGTCGTGGCGAGGCACTAGGCCTTCTTGGTTATTGGAGCAACAATCACTTCCTTGACAAAGCCTCATAAAGAAATTCTTTGTTTAATTTTCTCACTTAAAGCGCTAATTTTAATTTTAAAATTTAGTTTAAGCATGATTTAGGAACCCAATATAGGTTCCAACCTACTGGATTAACCAAAAAAATTTTGTGGATATTTTTTCTTGAAATGTTCCTAATTTGTCCCGGGTGATATTTAAAGTACCAATTTAAATTATTAAATCTTCTAACATTGGTTTTAGATGAACATGCATAATTTTTTAAGTTATCTATTTGAATTTTCAAATTTTGATTTTCTAATTCCAATTTTTCATTTTTTAATTTTAATTTATCTAATTCTTCTAAGGGACAAGACTTAGCTAGAATTACTTTTAAATTTTTATTTTCACTTTCTAATTTGCAGCAGTCTTTTGTTAAAAGTTTAACAAACTTAAACATTTTATCGGGAGGAAGAGATCGTACCTGACTTACCTTTTCGATCTCGTTGTCCGTTTCTCCCCCTGAACTACTACTTTTTTCCGACGTGTCTCCCCTTCATCGATGCTCTCGATGCTCATTTCAGAAGAGTTTGAATCGCAGTCATCGTCTTGATGACTCGCCATCAGTGCGAGTCCGGAGAATGCTTCGACTTCCGATTCGGACGACTTATCATCCCACGTCGCCTTCAGGGCCTTTCTTTTCTGGATAGGCTTCTTACCCTTCTCCTTGTCTTTGTTCTTCAGCTTGGGGCAGTTGTCCTTGACGTGCCCTTCTTCGTCGCAGTGGTAGCAGTGGATCGTCCTTTTCTTCTTCCCCTGCGGATGGTTAGTAGATCTAGATTTACAAAGTTTCTTGAATCTTCTTACCATCATTACCATTTCCTCGTCGTCGAGAGAGGATTCCGACTCAGGTTCATCTCTCGAAGCTTTGAGGGCGACGTTATTCTTGGGCCCCTTCATTCCTGCACATCTTGACTCATGGACTTCAAATGTTGAAAAAAATTCTTCTAATAAAATTTTTTCTAAGTCCTTAGAAATGTAAAAAACATCTACTAGTGATGCCCATTTTGAATTTCTCGGAAATGAATTTAACGCGTACCTTCGGTTACTTACCTTTTCTCCGAGATTCGTGAGTCCGGTGATGATTTCTTTTATTCTTGAGTGCAGATGTGCAACTGTCTCGTCTTCCCCAAGTCGCAGGCTGGTGAGCTGATTGCGAAGCAGATCTCTTCTAGCGAGCTTGGCTTCGGACGTCCCTTCGTGCAGCTCAAGGAACTTCTCCGAAAGTTCCTTTGCAGAGTTGTATTTATCGATCCTGTTGACTTCTTGAGGCGGAAGAACGCTTAGCAGATGGTACTCTGCTTTGCCGTTCGCCACGAAGTCGGCCTGCTCCTTTTTTGTCCATTTATCTATTTCCTTGTCCTCTGGAGCTTCAAAGCCAAATTTCATTGTTAAAAATAATTCAATATCTGTTGTAAGAAATACCTGCATCAGTTTTTTCCAGGTAGCGAAGTCCCCTTCATATTTCGGTGGGTGGATGCTTGGTCCGGCCATCGCGTTGCTTCGTTCGGCGGTTAGTCCTCCTGAAGCGCCTCGGCTCTGATACCACATGTAGGTCCGTTGGGCCGGCTAGAAGGGGGGGTTGAATAGCCCTGATTAAAACACAACCCTTTCTCGGCAATTAAGCTAACACTTGAAAAATAGATTAAGCAGAAAATAAGGCATAAAAACGAGGAACCGGATTTGACTTGGTTACAACCGGGGAGGTTGTTAATCCAAGGAAGATGGTTGCACTAAGAACTCCTTCAGGCGGGGAAGCCTCGTTTACAGCAGTGTAGGCACAAAAAGAAAGAAGCTAATCAAAGCAATGGAAGCACACAAGTGTTGTTACAATTTCTGAAATTGATGAAAAGCTTCTGGACCAAGGCTATATTTATAGCCTTGGTCGGGGCGCCTGGAAGGGGTTCCGGGCGCCCTGGGGGGATAAAATTTATACCCCAATGGTTGGATCGAGTCAAAGCTCGATCCTTTGAAAAAGTCACTTCTGGGTGTCCGGAAGGGTTCCGGGTGTCCGGGCGCCCCGGACAGCTCCGGGCGCCCCGGACAGTTCCGGGCGCCCCGGAGCCAAAAGTCAACCCAGTTGACTTTTGGTCCGTTCTCTCTTCTTCGGTTCAGCTCGCCTCTGGTCCGGGTCTTTCTGCTCCGGCTCCGCTTTGCTTGGGTGATCTTTGACATCCGGAATAGGGCTCACCCGAACCCAACTTCCGGTCTTCTCGACCGGGCTTCCCTCCGGCTTCTCGTCCCTCGGAATGGACACGTGTTCCCTTCTCGTCCGCCGGCGTACTCATCCGCAGTCTTCGTCCCTTGGATGCACCGCGTGCCATCCTTCTCGCTAGCTGCGTCTCTTACTCCCCGAGCAATCTTCCGCTCCGGTTTTCGTCCCTCGGAACCACTGCATGCTTCATTCTCGTCCACCGATGTACTCTTCCGCAGCATCTCGTCCCTCGGACTGCCGTCCTTCTTGCTAGCTGCGTCTTCCGCTCGACTACCTGTGCTCCTAAGCTCCTGCACACTTAGACACAAGGTTAAAACAAACAGGACCTACCTTAACTTGTTGATCACACCAAAACAACCTTGTGGTTCCAACATATACGTCCACACTATCGTGGCATACAAAATTCACGGTGTTTTAAGGTGTTGGTTATTTTAAAATAGTATTATTTGAGGAATCAATATTATTCTAAATTTAGAGTTCTGACCAAAAGTTATTTGTGATTCTTAGGATGACTTTCAACCCACTGGCCATCATACTAAAAGAGAATAGACTTACTGGTCCTAACTATATAGATTGGAAAAGGAATCTAGACATTGTTCTTACTGCTGAAAGCTACAAGTTTGTACTGACTGAACCTTGCCCTGATACACCCAATGGTGAATCTACCCAAGAGGAGATTGAATATCATAGGAAATGGGTAAAAGAAGATGAGATGGCGCGGTGTTACATTTTGGCTTCAATGTCAAATGTAATGCAACATCAGCATCAAGATTTACCAACAGCCTATGATATTATGAACAATCTCAAGGAACGCTTTGGTCACCAAGATCGGGCCTCTAGGCAAGAAGTCATGAGAAAGATAATGACAGCCACCCTGCAAGAGGGTACTCCTATAAGAGATCATATCCTAAAGATGATGGCTTATCTGAATGAAATTCAAATCCTTGGAGGAGAAATTGATGGGGAAACCTAGATCGATATGATCCTCCAGACGCTACCTAGAAGATTTGAGCAATTCCGCCTGAATTACAATATGAATAAAAGGGTATATTCATTGGCGGAACTACTGACAAAACTTCAGGTAACAGAAGGTTTGTTTCGTCACAATTCTCAGATTCACTATGCTAAAAATGGTTCTACTTTAAAACCGAAAGGAAAGAAGAAGAAGAAACAAGTTAGCTCAGCAAAGAAAGTGAATAAATCTCAAAGTACAGGACCTAAAGCTGTAGTGAAGAAGCCGAAGGACAAATACTTCATCTGCAAGCAGTCAGGACATTGGAAGGCAGACTGTCCTCGTAGGAATCAAAACAACAAAGGTATATCTCATACTCTGGTTGTTGAACCACTGATCATGTCTGCAATTCTTTGCAGGGGTTCCAGGAAACCCGACGACTATATGAAGGTGAGATAACCGTCTACATGGGCAATGCTACTAAGGTGGCGGCTGTTGCAGTGGGAGATGTCTACTTATCTTTTAATAGGAATAGAAATTTGGTTTTAAGAAATTGTCTTTATGTACCCAGTTTTAGAAAGAATTTAATTTCAGTTTCTAAACTGTTTTTGGATGGATATTCAGTTTCCTTTAGTAACGATGTGGTTATTAAGAGAAATAAAGTGATTATATGTTCTGGTGCATTAGTTGGCAATTTATATACTTTAAATCCAATTTCTCCCACAAAGTAAAATATGGAAATTAATAACACATCTTCTAACTCAAATAAGAGAAAAGAACCTTCGGAAATGAACCAAGCATATCTTTGGCATCTAAGGCTTGGTCATATTAACTTAAGTAGGATTCAAAGGCTTATAGCCGATGGACTCTTGGGTTAATTAGAGTTGGAAAATTTTCCAACCTGTGAATCTTGCTTGGAAGGTAAAATGACCAAGAGGCCTTTTAAGGCCAAGTGGTATAGAGCCAAAGAAGTGTTAGAATTGGTTCATTCTGATTTGTGTGGTCCTATGTCTATCCGGGCAAGAGGTGGTTTTGAATATTTTATCTCTTTTATAGACGATTATTCAAGATACGGATACATTTATCTAATGTGCCGCAAGTCCGAGTGCTTTGATAAGTTCAAAGAGTACAAGGCTGATGTGGCGAAATGACTAGGTAAAAGTATTAAAACACTACGATCTAATCGTGGTGGCGAATACCTCTTAGGAGAGTTTAGGAATTACTTATCAGAGGTCGGGATTCAATCCCAATTGTCTGCACCTGGTACACCCCAACAGAATGGTGTGGCAGAACGAAGGAATAGGACTCTTATGGAGATGGTTAGATTGATGATGAGTTATTTAGAATTACCAAATTCGTTTTGGGGATACGCTCTGGAAACGGCAGCGCACATTCTGAACTTAGTACCTTCTAAATCAGTATCTTCTACTCCCACAGAATTGTGGAATGGGCAAAAACTCAATCTAAGACATATTCGGATTTGGGGTAGTCCAGCACATGTGCTGAAACCAGATGCTGATAAGTTAGAATCTCGTATAGAAGTTCGCATGTTTGTGGGTTATCCCAGAGGAACGAAAGGTGGTTTATTTTATAGTCCTAATGACCAAAAGGTCATTGTTAGCACCAATGCCCAATTTTTAGAAGAAGACTATATAATGGATCACAAGCCCAGTAGCAAAGTTGTTTTAGAAGAACATAGAGAGGACACGTCTACTTTAGTACCAACAGTACAAGATGAAGTACCACAAGAGACTGCAACACGTGTCACACATGATACTCAATTACAGACGGTGCCTCGTCGTAGTGGGAGAGTTGTGAGAGAACCTGAGAGATTCATGTTTTTGGGAGAGTCTTCCGACTTGATCCTGGGTAAACATGAACCTGATCCTCGAACATATGACGAAGCACTCCAAGATATAGATGCAGTATCTTGACAAAAGGCAATGAATTCTGAAATAAAGTCTATGTACTCTAATAAGGTCTGGGAGCTTGTAGAACCACCTGATGGTGTAAAAGTCGTTGGATGCAAGTGGATCTACAAAAGGAAAAGAGGGACAGACGGGAAGGTAGAAACCTTCAAAGCTAGGTTTGTTGCGAAAGGGTACACTCAGAAAGAGGGAATCGATTATGAGAAGACCTTTTCACCGGTAGCCATGCTTAAGTCTATCCGGATACTCTTATCCATTGCTGCTCATATGGATTATGAGATTTGGCAAATGGATGTCAAGACAGCTTTCCTTAATGGAAGTCTTGAAGAGAACATCCATATGAAGCAACCAGAAGGGTTCATTGAAAAATGCAAAGAGCATCTAGTGTGCAAGCTCAATCGATCCATTTATGGACTGAAGCAAGCTTCAAGGTCTTGGAACATCCAGTTTAATGAAGTAATCCAGTCATATGGATTTATTCAGTGTCCGGATGAGTCTTGTGTATACAAGAAGTGTAACGGAAACGTGGTGATATTTCTTGTACTATACGTAGATGATATTTTGTTAATTGGCAACAATGTCAAGGTATTATCAGACGTAAGGGTATGATTGTCCAAACATTTTGATATGAAGGACTTAGGAGCAAGCGAACTTTGTGGCGAATGGATTAGCTGAATTTTACCTACTAAGTGTACTACCACCTCAAGAAATTAGCAGAATCGGCGCTTATGCATCAGCAAAGGAACTTTGGAAAAAGTTCCTAGAGTTACACGAAGGAATGTCTGAAGCAAAGCTTGCTAGATGGGTTCTTCTCCAAAATCAACTGATGAACCTCCAACTAAAAGAAGGAGAATCAGTAGCGCAATTGTACACTAAACTGAAGGAGCTGATTACTGGACTCACGAATTTCGGAGAAAAGGTAACAAACTAATATTCTCTAAGGTACACATTAAATGCTTTTCCAAGGACACCCAAATGGCCCTCAATTATCGACTCCTATTATATTTCTAAAGATCTAGAGGTAATCACATTAGAAAGTTTAATTTTCACTTTAGAACTTCATGAATCTAGTTGTGCAGAATTAAAGAAGCCAAGTCAGACAAATGCCCTAAAGGCAAGAATAGATGATCCAGACTCTGAAGCATCAATCGATGAAGATGAAGTAGCATTATTGGTAAGAAAATTTAATAAGTTTATTAAATCTAATAAATTTAATAAGTCACAGGTGAAAAACCACTTTCGGAGCAAAAGGAAGGTACGATGCTATAACTGCCAAGGAGAATGGCACATCAAGGATGACTGCCCCGAACTGAAGAAGAAGGAGAAGGACAAGGGAAAAAAACCAACAAGATTGAAGTACAAGAATCTGAAGGTAAAATGGGATGAATCGTCATTCTCTGAATCCGAGAGGGGGGGTCCTCTGAAGAAAACAACGACAAAGGGGGAGCATCGAACACGAGATAAGTGAGGTACGCGCACTATCCCCCAAGAAATCTTTTGAATTTATCAAAATACTTTCTAAAAATATGTGTAAATTAGAAAAATAAAATATTGATTTAAAAAGACAATTAGTCAATGCATGTCTACTAGAATTGTTTGATAATTTAAAATTAAAAAATTACAAATTAAAAGCACAAATTGAAAAACTAGAACATGACAATGAATATTTGAATTTGAATATCTTTCAAAAATCAACATTAAAAATAATGGTAGAATTAATTGGTACATAAGAAATCACTAAGGATAAATTATGAAAATCTCTAGAAATTATGTATCTCCTAAATTTTTAATAAATCCAGTAGATAAGAACCTATATTGGGTTCAAAAATCTTTTTTAGATTAAACTATATTTTTTAAAATTATTAGAATAGAAAATGTCTCAATTAGAAAAATAATTTTAAAATTTTTCTGTTTGTATTTTGAGTTGAAAATTGTTTTCAATGCAATCTGATTATTTAATCTACAAATAGAAATTTTCTTTTAATTTTATTTACTGTTGAGTTATTTTTTAAAAAAATTATCAACAAAAATCATTCTTTAAAGTTTAAAATTATTTCACAAATTTTAAATTTTGATTTTCTGTGATGAAACATGATTACAGATACTAGCTTACTGGAAATTGTTGTAATGCACCCGTTGAAAAGTTTTTTCAATTTTTTCTAACAGTTTACTTTATTTTTTTTTTCAAAATTTTCCCTGATTTTTTTATGTGATAGGGGGAGATATAAGTTAAAGATTAAGGGGGATTTAGGATAATTCCCATAATTTTTATCATTGTATTTTTTTTTTGCAATTAACTTGTTTAATTCATTGCTTTATTATATTAATTCATTGTATTTTTTAACCTTAACTTGAACTTGAGTTAATGCACATTAAAAAGTGGAGATTATTAGTACCCCGAGGTAGTTTTGATATAGTCAACTAAAGTTTAGTTAGGTTTTGTTGTGTTTGATCCTTATGTCTAAGTGTGCATGAGCTTAGGACGCAGCTAGTGAGAAGGATGATACGGGAAGGGAGTCGATAGGCTCGGTGCATCCGAAGGACGAGATGTAGTAGAAGAGTACACTGGCGGATGAGAAGGATGTGTGCAACATTCTAGGGATGAGAAGCCGAGAAAGAAGCCTTCTTGAGGAAAAGGTCAGAGTTGAGTTCAGGTGAGCTCAACTCTGGTTAGCCTGAGAATCACCTACGCGAAGAACTATGCGAAGAGATCAGCTTTGAGCTGAGTTGCCCTGTGGAAGGAGTCTTCCAAGGCTGGAAGGTGCCTTCGATGAATAGTATGAATGCGCCTTCTTGCCTTTGAAGGCACCTTCGCTAGCCATTAGTTGAGGATAAAGTTTTATCCTTAACGGATAAACTCTATCTGATTGAAGGCGCCTTGGACCTCTTTGGAGGTATCTTTAAGTGATGTACGTAGATTATATAGACTTTTATGTGTTGGATCGAGAAGCGCTAAGGGGGGGGGGGTGAATAACGCTCATGGCTTTCACAAATTTCATATTCGAAAACGTATCGACTTGAGTAGCGGAAATTAAAATAAAATCACACACACAGAGAACTCCAAGATTTACTTAGTTCATTGCCTAGGGTGACTCCTACTGCAAGGCCCACACTCGTTGAGCGTTTACTTTGGGCAACAACTATAATATCACAAAGTTACAAGTATGAAATAAGTACAACAATAACTAAATTATACCGACAACAGAAATACTGAAATTGAAGCTCCGGGTCGTCGGGGTGTTGCTACAACACTTCTGGAACGTTTCTTGAGCAGCACACGGAAGAAGGATTGCTTGGCAAAGTGTTGATCCCAGCTGCTGGTCAAAACCTCCTGATAAAGGCCGTTGAGGGCGCCTCCAAGACCCTTGAGGGCACCTCCAATCCCCGGGTCAGCCGCGCGTAGATAAGCTCTGAAGCAGTCTTGCCTATCCACTTGATGGCGCCTCCAATCCCCTGAAGGGTGCCTTCAATGCCGTCCGAGGTGCCTCAAGCCTCTATGAGGGCATCTCCAGCCTGGCTTCCTGCGGAACTTCTGCCTTACACCTGAGGCACCTCCAAGCTCCATGGAGGGCGCCTCGGGTACTGTTCATCCGAGGCAAACCTTGTTATTTTTCCCTACAAGATATGTTAGTTCACAAAACAACAACATATCCTACAAAACAAAGTTTACACATAATAATAACATAAACATAAATGTGTGACAGTCAATGGACTGTCCGGTTCTGACTTCGAATTTTCGACCAGAAACCCTAGGTCGAACCGACGCCTACTATTCCCTCAGCAGGGAACGCGTCCTCACCTACTCCACTCAGGAGAAGTTACCTTTTGCTAGTTCTGTCCTCCAGACTGACTGGGCTTTTGCTCGGTGCTCGAGTTTTCCGATCTTCATGCTAGATGCTCGCTCCACGACCTGTCCAGACTTCTACCTGGTTCACGACACCAGGATTTCCATCTAGGGTTACTACCCCCTAGGACTTTTGCCCAAAGCTTCGAACCGCCAAGACTTTCCGCCTAGGGTTACCACCCCTAAGACCTAGGGTTTTCCCTTTGCCTAACCACAGCTAGGACTTTTCTTCACCTAGGGTTACCACCCCCTAGGACCTAGGGTTACCACCCCCTAGGGTTTTCACCTGCCTAACCGCAACTAGGACTTTTGCCTAAGTAAACTTAGGACTTTCCTGCAATCTCAATTAAACATATCAGATAACAAAACAGCTTAACTTTGAACCCTTTGACATACTCAAAACACAGGTTCGATCGTCGACACCAACAATCTCCCCCTTTTTGATTATGACAACACAATTTAAAGTTAAGTAAAAATATAACAATTAAATAAGGAAATTTAAACATAAGCATCATGAGCATTAATGCACTAATTGAAAAAAACTTATGCTTCCTCTTTCATTATGTTTAAATTCTTAATTTGTTTAAATTCTTAACTCTTAACTTTGACCTTTCTCTCCCCCTTTGACATAAATAAAAAAGAATACTAAGTAGAGAGAATGTTGTAAAGATAAAAAATATTTATTTTTAAGCTCCCCTTGAAAAGTAACACTTTAAAAAAGTTTTTCAACAAAAATTTTAGCTTTGAAAAATAGTTTAAAAAAAAACTTAGCTAAATTAGAGTTTCTTTGAAAATACATAATTTTTCAACAAAAATTTAGCATTGAAAAATAATTTCTTTTAATAGATGCTTAGCTAAGTTAGAAATGCTTTGAAAAATATTTAACTTTTTCAACAAAGACTTTGATAAACATAAGTTTTGAAACTTTCATATATTTTTCGAAAAAACAAACTTAGCTAAATTTTCAGCTTTAACATGATTGCGTTGAGAAAACACCTTGTTAAATAGCTAAGTTTAGAAAATAATTTAATTAAATTTACTTATTAGTTTTGAAAATTACTGAGCTAAAAACTTAGCTGAAAGGGAGTTTATAAACATTTAGGTTTGAAAGAAAAATTTCTTGCAACAATACTTAGCTTTTGTTAGAGTGTATACTGAAAGCCTAAGCTTTTGTAGACATTTATTTTGAATAAAGAATCACATTTGGTCAAATTATCTACATTTGTTTATAGTTGTTCAATTAATTTATATTGTAGATAACATAGTATGTGGTATCACATACAGAAGATAATGTTATGAGTACCTTATAAATTATAAACAGTAGCTCACGACTAAGATGGAAAGGAACAAACCATTGGAAGGTCATAGTGTAATTAGGAATTAGTTTATCTTAACTATATAATTACACTAGTACACTAAGAGTGTATTGAGTAGGACCATTAGAGGTCGTTTCTTTTATACTGACTTTATAAAGGAACAAAGGCCCCAGTTATTATGGAAGTGTGTGCTCTTAATCCTAATATAATAACAAGCACATATATTTGATATTTATTTCTTTAATTTATCAATGGGTGAGATTTAGTTCGATAAATCAATAAGCCCGATAAGTTGGGAAATGATATCATTTATAGTGTGTGTTGTTGATTATAGAAGGAAACTGTGTCCTAGTGATCTAGGTTGATAATGTCCCCAAGAGGAGCTCATAAGGATTGTCATGTTAAACCTTGCAGGTGGACTTAGTTCGACATGACAATAAGGTTGAGTGGTACTACTCTTGGATTAAGATATTAATTAAATGAGTTGTCAGTAACTCACTTAATTAGTGGACATTCGATATCTTAAACATAGGGAGACTAACACACTCATAATAAGAAGGAGCCCAAAAATGTAATTTGGGATTGATGCGGTAGTTCAATAATAGTTTTCTAGTGGAATGAATTATTATTGATAAAATTAAGTTGTGTGTTCGGGGCGAACACGGGATGCTTAATTTTATCGGGAGACCAAAACCAATTCCTCCTCTCGGTTCCTATCGTAGCCTCTTATTTATAGAGTACTATACCCACCTATACCCACCTTCATACCCATGTTATAGGGGCCGGCCAAGCTAGCTTGGAGACCATGCTAGGGCCGGCCAAGCCTTGGTCCATGGGTGGCCGACCCTAGCTTGAACCCAAGTCTAGGTGGCCGACCATTATAAATACAAAAGGATTTTTAATTTTAAATTTTTTCTTATGTGGAATACATGATTTAAAATAGAGTTTAAAAATTAAAATATTTCCTTTTATAAGATTCTACAAAAGATCAAGAGAAGAGTTAAATCTCTTTCCTTATTTGTAGATTAAAAAGTTGATTTTAATTTTGGTAAATACTTTACTTATTTATCATCCACATGTTGAAAAGTTAAATTTTAAAATTATAGAAATTTCCTTTTATTGCATCAATCATGAAGGGATTATTAAAGAGAAATTTTATTTTAAAATTTCTCCGAAAGCAAATTAGGAAGCTTTAATTTTTCTAGCGAAAAATATCCTTGTTTGTTTCCTTAGTGTGGCCGGCCATATACACTAAGAAAAGAATTTTAATTTTAATTAATTAAAATTTTCCTTTTCAATGGCAATAGAATTAAGGAAGGTTTTATTAAATTTTCCTTATTTGCTAAGGCTAAAGGATTATAAAAGAGGGGGTTTTGGGTGCCTTTGTGGGAAGAACCTCTATTATTTTTCTCCCTCTTTTCTTCCTTGGTGTGGCCGGCCCCTTCAAGTTCTCTCCTCTCCTTGGTGTGGCCGAACCTCTCATCCTCCTTGGAGATCAAGTGGTGGCCAGATTTTAGCTTGGAGAAGAAGGAGAGAAAGCTTGCATCCCTTGGATCTTGGTTGGTGGAAAAAGATCTTCATCCTTTGGAAGCTTTGTGCTTGGCCGAAACTTGAAGGAAGGAGAAGAAGGTGCTAGGGTGTCCTCGTCTCGGAAGATCGTTGCCCACACAACGTCCGAGATTTGAAGAGGAATACGGTAGTAGATTAAGAGGTCATTATCTACTAAGAAAGGTATAACTAATATTATTTTCCGCATCACGTTAGTTTTATCTCCATGTAAAAATACCAAATACAAGAGACATGCGATTCTAGTTTTTTCGAATTAGTTTTCGAAATTGTGTTCTTTTGTTTTATTTCTTTTCCTTGTGATTTGATTGTTCTTAGAGGTTAACCTAGGGTTACTATGGGAAGGTTAAATATTTAATTTCCTTAAAAGGCTTTGTCTAGTCGGTGGTGGTTGCTCCCATATCTAAGAAGGTCATGTGCCTCGCCATGCAGTACTAGAAGCCGATTTTGGAAATAGATATTTAATTGTCTTCGTGACCTAGGTGATTTGGATCGAACGTGTTAAGTTCCGCAGGAGATCCAAGTCTAAACCTAAAAGAACAAATAAATTAAACTTAGGATCAAACGTGTTAAGTTCCGCAGGCGATCCAAGTTTAATTTAAAAGAACACATGGTAGCTAGGAAAAGGTTCAGACCTTTGTACAAAATTTTTGTACAGTGGAACCGATAGGTTTTCCGAGTAGCAACCAATAATTGGTATCAGAGCTAGGGTTTTGCCTCTGTGTATTTGGTATTAGTTTAATTATGCACATGTCATACATAATTTAGGCAGGATAATAGTAGGATGTGCTAACTTTGTGGATGCAGGATCCAACTATTATGGCTTATAATTATTATGTGTGTGATTGGACCCTTGGACATGTCAAGGGCATTTTATTGTGTGTGCATGATTGTATTATAAAATACAGCAGGAGTTGTATTTAGTTTTATTAGGATTTTATTTTTTGATCTAGATACATGTACATTCCTTCGAGAATATAGGATCGAAAATGTAAAATTCTATTTATGTCGCGAATCGAATCTTGCAAGGCGTGGAACCTTTTGAGGACCAGAGACGCAGCGGAACAAGGAGCAAGATGGATGCGACAATTAGATTCGGTAGCGGTGGCCAAAAATGGCAGCAGCTAGGGATGGCGGCACACGGAGGACAACAATAGATAAAAACCATAATAGTTGAAAAATAATTTTTCTATTTATTGCTTTTATGTTGTGCTGTGTGTGCTTGTTAGTATGCATGTTAAGTAGGCTAGCATAGTCAAAATTCCTCATTTTAAATAACTAAGTGGGAGAGGGATTTTAAATAAATTCCACCGTCTCCATTACTGGTTTGTAAGTGATGCAAACAAACTTGCGCGTTGGCTCTGAGTGCCTTCCTCCATATCGGATGAGTTTGTTTGTGGAACACTAGATCAAACTTCCATTTTGGATGACTATAGGAAATTAATTAAGAGCGTGTGATCTTCCCCATCGGAAGGGGCACAATCTTATTAATGGACTTAGTGTCAAGTAATGGTATACAATTAGGTACGTCTAATAGTATCCTCCACATCGGAATCACTGCTATTATTCGTGTGACCAAAGGAGACCAACTATTAATTTTATTTGTCAAAAAGTTAGGTTGACAAGATAATAAAATTAATGGGTTAAACCCTCCTTTTACAAATGTTGAATTTGTATACGTCCACACTATCATGACATACAAAATTCACAGTGTTTTGAGGTGTTGGTTAATTTAAAATAGTATTGTTTGAGGAATCAATATTATTCTAAATTTAAAGTTCTGACCAAAAGTTATTTATGATTCTTAGGATTACTTTCAACCCACTGGCCATCATACTAAAAGAGAATAGACTTACTGGTCCTAACTACATAGATTGGAAAAGGAAGCTGGATATTGTTCTTACTGCTGAAAGCTATAAGTTTGTACTGACTGAGCCTTGTCCTGATGCACCCACTGGTGAATCTACCCAAGAGGAGATTGAATATCATAAGAAATGGGTAAAAGCAGATGAGATGGCGTGGTGTTACATTTTGGCTTCAATGTCAAATGTATTGCAACATCAACATCAAGATTTACCAACAGCTTATGATATTATGAACAATCTCAAGGAACTCTTTGGTCACCAGGATCGGGCCTCTAGGCAAGAAGCCATGAGAAAGATAATGACAGCCACCATGCAAGAGGGTACTCTCGTAAGGGATCATATCCTAAAGATGATGACTTATCTAAATGAAATACAAATCCTTGGAGGAGAAATTGATGGGGAAACCCAGATCGATATGATCCTCCAAATGCTACCTAGAAGTTTTGAGCAATTCCGCCTGAATTACAATATGAATAAAAGGATATATTCATTGGCGGAACTACTGATAGAACTTCAGGCAGCAGAAGGTTTGTTTCGTCACAATTCTTAGATTCACTATGCTGAAAATGGTTCTACTTCTAGAGAGAAAGGAAAGAAGAAGAAGAAACAAGTTAGCTCAGTAAAGAAAGTGAATAAATCTCAGAGTACAGGACCTAAAGTTGGAGTGAAGAAGCCGAAGGGCAAGTGCTTCATCTGCAAGCAGTCAGGGCTTTGGAAGGCGGACTGTCCTCGTAGGAATCAAAACAACAAAGGTATATCTCATACTCTGGTTGTTGAAACATATTTAGCGGTGTTATCTACCAGCACCTGGTGTGTAGATACGGGAGCCACTGATCATGTCTGCAATTCTTTGCAGGGGTTCCAGGAAACGCGACGACTATATGAAGGAGAGATAACCATCTACATGGGCAATGCTACTAAGGTGGTGGCTGTTACAGTGGGAGATTTCTACTTATCTTTTGATTGAAATAGAAAATTAGTTTTAAGAAATTGTCTTTATGTACCTAGTTTTAGAAAGAATTTAATTTCAGTTTCTAAACTGTTTTTGGATGGATATTCTGTTTCCTTTAATAACAATGTAGTTATAAATAGAAATAAAGTGATTATCTGTTCTGGTGCATTAGTTGGCAATTTATATACTTTAAATCCAATTTCTCCCACAAAGCAAAATATGAAAATTTATAACACATCTTCTAACACTAATAAGAGAAAAAAACCTTCGGAAATGAACCAAGCATATCTTTGGCATCTAAGGCTTGGTCATATTAACTTAAGTAGGATTCAAAGGCTTATAGCCGATGGACTCTTGGGTTCATTAGAGTTGGAAAATTTTCCAACTTGTGAATCTTGCTTGGAAGGTAAAATGACCAAGAGGCCTTTTAAGGCCAAGGGGTATAGAGCCAAAGAAGTATTAGAATTGGTTCATTCTGATTTGTGTGGTCCTATGTCTATCCAGGCGAGAGGTAGTTTTGAATATTTTATCTCTTTTATAGATGATTATTTAAGATACGGATACATTTACCTAATGCGCCGCAAGTCTGAGTGCTTTGATAAGTTCAAAGAGTACAAGGCTGATGTGGAGAAAAGACTAGGTAAAAGTATCAAGACACTACGATCTGATCGTGGTGGCGAATACCTCTTAGGAGAGTTTAGGAATTACTTATAAAAAACCGGGATTCAATCTCAATTGTCCGCACCTAGTACACCCCAACAGAATGGTGTGGCAGAACGAAGGAATAGGACTCTTATGGAAATGGTTAGAGCATCCATATCAGAATCCTCATCCAAAATCTATAATTTAGGGTAAAAGAACTACTTTATTAAATTTAGATATCCATTTTTCACTACATAATACATCAGCTTCCCTATAATTTATCATATATTTATTTTTTAATTATTTTTTCTCTTTCCTTCATATTTTTTATTATTAGATGAGGAGAGAGATGGAGGAAAGAGAATTTTTTTATTATTAGTGGGAGGAGAGAGAAATAGTATTTTAATGTTTAGGGAATGGAATCCATTCCCTAAATTTAAAGAACTACTGTTCATAAAATGTATCTTTAAGGAATGGGTAGGGTAGCTGATGCGGATGTTTTTTTAATGTAAAATGTAAAATTTAAGGTAAAAATTTAATTCAGGGTAATTGATGTGGATGCTCTTAGATCGATGATGAGTTATTCAGAATTACCAAATTTATTTTGGGGATACGCTCTAGAAACGGCAGCGCACATTCTGAACTTAGTACCTTCTAAATCAGTATCTTCTACTCCCACAGAATTATAGAATGGGCGAAAACCCAGTCTAAGACATATTCAGATTTGGGGTAGTCCAGCACATGTGCTAAAACCAGATACTGATAAGTTAGAATCTCGTACAGAAGTTCGCGTGTTTGTGGGTTATCCCTGAGGAACGAAAGGTGGTTTATTTTATAGTCCTAAAGCCCAGAAGGTCATTGTTAGCACCAATGCCCAGTTTTTAGAAGAAGACTATATAATGGATCACAAGCCCAGTAGCAAAGTTGTTCTAGAAGAACTTAGATAGGACACGTCTACTTTAGTACCAACAGTACAAGATGAAGTACCACAAGAGACTGCAACACGTGTCACACTTGATACACAACCACAGACGGTGTCTCGTCGTAGTGGGAGAGTTGTGAGGGAACATGAGAGATTCATGTTTTTGGGAGAGTCTTCGGACTTGATCCCGGGTAAACATGAACCTGATCCCCAAACATATGACGAAGCACTCCAAGATATAGATGCAGCATCTTGGCAAAAGGCAATGAATTCTGAGATAGAGTCTATGTACTCTAATAAGGTCTGGGAGCTTGTAGAACCACCTAATGGTGTAAAAGCTGTTGGATGCAAGTGGATCTACAAAAGGAAAAGAGGGACAGATGGGAAGGTAGAAACCTTCAAAGCTAGGCTTGTTGCGAAAGGGTACACTCAGAAAGAGGGAATCGATTATGAGGAGACCTTTTCACCGGTAGCCATGCTTAAGTCTATCCGGATACTCTTATCCATTGCCGCTCATATGGATTATGAGATTTGGCAAATGGATGTCAAGACAGCTTTCCTTAATGGAAGTCTTGAAGAAAACATCCATATGAAGCAACCAGAAGGGTTCATTGAAAAAGGCAAAGAGCATCTAGTGTGCAAGCTCAATCGGTCCATTTATGGACTGAAGCAAGGTTCAAGGTCTTGGAACATTTGGTTTAATGAAGTAATCCAGTCATATGGATTTATTCAGTGTCCGGATGAGTCTTGTGTATACAAGAAGTGTAACGGAAACGTGGTGGTATTTCTTGTACTATACGTAGATGATATTTTGTTAATTGGCAACAATGTCAAGGTATTATCGGACGTAAGGGTATAGTTGTCCAAACAATATGATATGAAGGACTTAGGAGATTGTGCACACATTCTTGGGATCAAAGTTATAAGGGATCGCAAGAAAAGAATGTTGTGTCTATCCCAAGCTTCATATATAGATACAATCTTTGCTCGTTTTAGCATGCAGAATTTCAGGAAAGGTTTCTTACCTTTTAGGCATGGAGTAGCTCTATCTAAAGAGATGTCTCCGAAGACATCAAAGGAGTTAGAGGACATGAAAGGAATTCCTTATGCTTCGGCTGTAGGAAGCCTTATGTATGCAATGCTGTGTACGAGACCTGATATCTATTTCGCCGTGGGCATGGTTAGCAGATATCAGAGTAATCCAGGACAAGGACATTGGACTGCGGTAAAGCATATATTAAAGTACCTGAGAAGGACTAGAGATTATATGCTAGTTTACCAAGCAGACGATTTGCTCCCTGTGGGTTACACGGATTCAGATTTCCAATCGGATAGGGACAACAGTAAGTCTACATCAGGCTATGTGTTTACTTTAGGAGGTGGAGCCTGTAATGCCCGAAAATTCTCGAAACTACATTATAAATATTCTATGATTTTTCGGGGATTTTTAGATATTTTTCTGGAATTTTCCGAGTAGCGGAAGCAGCAAAAATAATTAGAACCGCAAAATAGCTTAGGCGGGAATCGAACCCGGAACCCCTCGGATCCGATAACTTTTAGTTAGCCTTAGTAACCGGTGAACCCAGTAGGGCCGTGCTGAAAGAAAGAGGATTGAATTTAATTTATATTAGAGTTGGACCAAAGTACCCACTTAATATAAATAGGAAGTTTAAGTGGGGTTTGGATTATTTGATTTGGTTTGGTTTGACAACTTCTCCACCGAGACCTAACCTCACGCTGCCCCCTTCCTCTCCTCCCTCTCTTGGCGCATCAAGCCAAGGGCTTCTAGGAGCACCTCCCGGCAACATCAAGGGCACGAGGACGCTCCCCTCCGGGAGAGGAACGCTTAGACGCAGGAAGATCGTCGAGAAGTCGTCTCCACCGGAATTCTAGCGAATAGTATTGTAAGGAAATTAGCGTACGAGGTAAGAAACCCCTCACCTGCAGTATAAGTAGCTCCGTTTGGTTTTCTATGCATTAGTTTAGTTATATGCAGATTTTTCGGACACATAGGGTGTATTTAACCCTCCTCGCAGGTTTAGGGATGTAGTGAATACCTTTGGATGGGTCGGACACGTCTTTCCCCCTTCAGTTGGAGGTTTTAGATGTTGTCGGGTGCCTAAAGGTAGTCTCCCTAATAGAGGGGAGAGTTTAAGCACACTAGATGTTCGATTAAATGATTAGCTCAGTAAAATGCAACTTAGGTATTTTTAATAGCTCATTAAATGCAATAGAAGCATTTAAAATAGCTTAGTTAGCCTTACTACAGCTTACATGGGACTACGGTCCAATGGGTGGGCTCCCACAGTCGCCTCTAGGTTTAGATAACCTAGCTCTAGGTTCAGATAACCTAGAAATAGCAAAATAAGCAATTAGTAGTTATGTTCAGTATTTTATTTTCAGTGGCACTGTACAGGATTAGATATCCACTAGGCTGGGCTCCCATAGTCGGTCTCTAGGTTTAGATAACCTAGTAAACCTTACTAAATTCGGGATTTACAACCCCGGGTCTAGTTAAGGATGCGCGCATAATATGTACAGTTGCCGGGCCCACTAGCAGTATGATTATGTACTTTAATCTATTACATTTAGTTTTTCAAAACTCACAAAGATTAGTTATGTTAGTTGAGTTTGAATTCAGCTTCACTCTAGCTCAGTTTATGTTCAGATCAGTTTAGTTTTCTGTTGATACAAATGATAGTTTATCATTAGCTTTATTGCCATGATTAGTTTACTTCTATGTGTTGTATGCCATGCCATGCTTAGCATATTCAGTATGTATTTTCAAATAGCATGTTTTAAAAACATATTGCATCGTATGCATGTTTTAGTGAGGTAGATGGTTTCTTACTAAGCTTAAAGCTTACAGATACTATTTTCCCTTATACTGCAGATAAAGGTAAAGGGAAGATGGACTAGCAGAGGAAGCTGGAGGTCAATGCAGAGATGGTGTGTGTTGCAGGAACATGGAATAAAATATCCTTAGGGGATCTAGCAAGCTTAAACAATTGAGCCTTTAGTATTTCTATTTTCACGCATTTTTAATTGTTAAATGCTACGAACTAGTAAATCATGCTTTATATCCAGTTTAGAATGCTAGCTTTATGTCATTAGAATATATTCTATGGATTGTATAAGTGAAATGTGAGATTTTGGCACGAACAAGCGCTGAAATCAGAGTTTCAGTGCGAAATCAGAACTGGATTGTGCCACTGGATCGGTCAGCTGACCGATCCAGTCGCGAACAGAGAGTTTAAGGATCGGTTAGCCGACCGATCCAAATGCGAACAGAGGGTGCAGCAACTCACTGATCGGTCAGCCGACCGATCAGTGAGCCACTGAATCGGTCAGCCGACCGATCAGTGAGCCACTGAATCGGTCTACCGACCGATCAGTGCACTCCTGGATCGGTCGGTGGACCGATCCAGCCGTATACAGCAGCGAGATGGCTTGCTGATCGGTCAACCGACCGATCCAGAGTCTTCTTCCGTGCCAGGGTCAAGCTGGATCGATCACTGGATCGATCCGACAGCCCAATCGATCCATGGGTCGATTGAAATGCCTGATTACAGCTAGCAGGACATCCAAAAGGCATAGAATATCTCCCCTAGCATGTGTACGACTCCTAGGTACACCTAGAATATTAAGTTCAGTTTACAGTAATTAGTTTTGTAAAAATTTTAATCAATCCAGATTTTTCACAATAGTAATTTAGCACAACATTACGTAACGATCGGCCTCGCAGCCTAGTCAATAGGAGGCGGGTCGTTACAGAGTGGTATCAGAGCAGTGTTCCATACTTCCTACACACACATCAGCATTGAACCTGCAACTTCCAAGTAAGAATACCTCTACTTTATTTATGTTTCTTGCTTTCTTGTTATAGTTCATGTTTATAGATAACTGATGCATGTTAGTATGTGATAGTAGATAACATGATAGCAATAGTTATACAATTATAATTGTATTAGTTATACATGTCCTATCCTCTATGTCTTTAGAAATGGCACGAGGACGCCCAGCTAGAAAGACACCAGCTACTGAGCCCAGCATGAGGGCCTGCCCCCTGCACGACAAAGATTGGTGGCTCGATTCAGAGTTAAGAGCAGGAGATAGCCACTCTTAGGGCTAATCGGCAGAATACCCCCACAACTGATCTAGCAACCCCAGCATTTATAGAGGTTCCACCTGTCCAACCTACAGCAGAGGCAAAGAGGGAAGCCTATATGATCCAGGCAGAGAGTCAAGCCGAGAACTTCGTGCACTAGTGAACCATGGGATGCGCAAGCCGGTTCAAAACACGAGAGTACAATGGAGCTCGACCGCCGTAACATGAGAAGGTGAAGTGTGCCTCCTTCACCGACAGGGATGCACGCATGTGGTGGGAGAGAATCGGAGCCCCAGTGAACCAGATGTTATGGGATGACTTGAGAAGGAGTTCTTTGAGGAATTCTTTCACATGCGGGTTATGAACCGCCACTACGACGAGTTCGAGTTTCGTCAGGGCAACCTTTCAAAGGAGGAAGCCGTGAAGAAATTCAACAGTTGGCTCGTCTATGCCCGTAACTAGTCAGGATAGAAAAGAACGAGTCCGGTTGATGCTCAAGATGCCGAAATAGCAATGAACGTGGTGGCGGCATCCTCGTGCCGCAACCACCGAAGAACTAGTCAGCAGTGCCTTGACCACCGAGCACTACCGAATAATATCAAGCCAGGCAAATCCCCGTAACCTAAGGGTCAAGGAGGCTCTGTATCCGTAGCAGGCCACACCTCATGGCTCTAATCGAAAGGAACTCCGAATAAGCGCAAACCAGGTTACCCAAAAGGAGGACCAGCCCAGTTATCCAAAGTGTGCTACTTGTGGGAAATTCCATCCTGGAGTTTGTCGTTAGGGCACACGAGGATGCTTTGAATGTGGACAAGAAGGGCACATGGCTAAGCAGTGCCCAAACAAGACCAGTTTTCCTCAGCCACAGCTGATTCAGTACGGAGGCCAGCCAGCACAGTTGCATCAGATGCAGGCCGCTCTAGATGGTCCACACATCAGCCAGGGTAGATTAGAAGCCCCTCCAGCTATGACCAATGCGAGGATCTACTCACTCACCAGAGAGGACGTTGCAAATGCCTCGACAGTTGTTACAGGTCAGATTAGTATTTTTCAGCAAATAGCAACTGTCTTATTCGATACTTGGGCAACCCATTCTTATATAGCCAGGGCATTCGCAAACAAGTTAGCAATACCTCCAGAGGTACTCATTAGTCAGTTTCTGACGACATTACCTTCGGGAGAAATTATGGCATCTACGCACTGGCTCAGAGCAGTATCAGTCATTATAGCAGACAGAGAACTCTTCTGTGATCTGATCATGCTAGATATGACCGACTACGATGTCATCTTTGGAATGGACTTCCTGATCAGATACGGTGCTTCCATAGAGTGCCGTAAATAGAAAGTCGTAATCCAACCCGAAGCAGAAGCACAGTTTCAATACATCGGGGAACCAAGGAGAAAGGCCAAGAGGTTTCTCTCAGCTATGAAGGCACAAAGATTAATGGATTCAGGGTGTACGGGATTTTTAGCACATGTAGTCAGTACCAGTCAGGACACGGACCAACAGCTAGCAGAGGTCCGAGTCGTAAGTGACTACCCAGCAGTCTTCCCTGAAGAGTTACCAGGATTAGCACCAGATAGGGAGATTGAATTTGAGATAGAGCTCATTCCCGGTACCAACCCTATTTCCAAAGCACCCTACCGCATGGCTCCAGCCGAACTGAAGGAACTTCATGAGCAATTACGGGAGCTACTTGACAAAGGCTTCATACGCCCTAGTCACTCACCATGGGGAGCGCCTGTATTGTTCGTGAAGAAGAAGGACAGGAGCATGCGCCTATGCATAGATTACATAGCACTGAACCAAGTCACCATTAAGAACAGGTATCCTCTTCCCAGAATAGATGACCTGTTCGATCAGCTAAAGGGAGCAGTAGTGTTCTCTAAAATATACCTCAGATCAGGTTATCATCAGGTGAAGGTTAAAGAAGGGGATATACCCAAGACAGCATTCAGGACCAGATACGGACATTATGAGTTCGTAGTCATGCCCTTTGGCATGACAAATGCTCCAGCTACTTTCATGGACCTCATGAACATGGTATTCAGGGAATATTTATATAAGTTTGTTATCGTGTTCATCGACGACATCCTTATCTATTCCAGAACACAGGAAGAACATGCAGAGCACCTGAGGACAGTATTGCAGATCCTTCAGCAGAATCAGCTGTACTCCAAGTTCACGAAATGTGAATTTTGGCTAGATCAGGTGTCCTTCCTGGGTCACATCATCTCAAAGGATGGTATCATGGTAGACCCCAGTAAGATAGAAGCTGTGAGCAATTGGAAAAGACCCAAGAACGCCAGTGAGATCAGAAGCTTTCTGGGATTAGCAGGTTAATACAGGAAATTCGTAGAGGACTTCTCCAGGATAGCCTCCCCACTGACAGCTCTTACCAGAAAGAACAGAAAATTTCAGTGGACAGAGGACTGCGAGAACAGCTTCAACGAGCTGAAAAGGAGATTGACCAGTGCACCTATTCTTACTCTGCCAGAGAACGCAGATAGCTTTGACATATATAGTGATGCCTCGAAGTTGGGACTAGGAGCAGTGCTGATGCAAGATGGCATGGTGATCGCCTATGCCTCTAGACAACTCAAGGATTATGAGAGGAATTATCCTACTCATGACCTTGAGCTTGCAGCAGTAGTGTTCGCTCTCAAGATTTGGAGACATTACTTGTATGGAGCTCAGTGCAGGGTGTATACAGATCATCAGAGTCTGAAGTATTTCTTCACTCAGAAGGATCTGAATATGCGACAACGCAGATGGCTAGAACTGGTCAAAGACTATGACATAGATATCCTCTACCATCCAGGAAAAGCAAATAAGGGTAGCAGACGCCCTCAGCAGAAAGTCCAGTGCTACCTTATTATCTCTAGCAGCCATGTCACCACCCCTACAGAAAGAGATCACAGATTTCAGTTTCGAACTCATAGTCGGACAGCTCTCTACTATGACCTTAGAGTCGACCTTGCTTGGTGACATCTAGACAGCTCAGGAGCAGGATCCTGAAATTCAGAGAATCAAGCAAGGTATAGCAGAATCAGAAGGTGGAGAGTTCAGAATATCAGATAGTGGGGTGTTGTATTTCGGTGATAGGCTATGTGTTCCAGATCAGGAGGAACTACAGAGGAAAATCCTAGATGAGGCTCACAAGTCTCCCTATGCGATGCATCCCGGCTCCACCAAAATGTACCAGGACTTGAAGAAACGTTTTTGGTGGCCAGGGATGAAGAGGAGCATCGCTCGATATGTCAACACCTGCCTAACCTATCAGAGGGTTAAGGCAGAACATCAGAGACCAGGAGGAGTTTTGCAGCCCATCCAGATCCCAGAGTGGAAGTGGGAGGATATTTCCATGGACTTCATAGTGGGATTACCCAGGACCACAAATGGTTTTGATACCATCTGGGTAATAGTCGACAGGTTGACTAAATCAGCCCACTTCCTAGCTATCAGAATATCCTATTCCATGGAGCAGTTAGCTCAGTTGTATCTCAAGGAGATCGTCAGGCTGCATGGAGTCCCACGAACCATTATTTCAGACAGAGACAGTAGGTTCACATCACACTTCTGGGAGTGTGTACAGTCAGCTTTGGGCACGAAGTTAAAGTTTAGAACAGCCTTCCATCCTCAGACAGATGGTCAGACGGAGCGAGTAAATCAGGTACTCGAAGATATGCTCCGAGCATGTGCCCTAGAATTCAAGGGAAGTTGGTGCAAATATCTGAGCTTAGCAGAGTTTGTATACAACAACAGCTATCAGGCCACTATCGGTATGGCACTTTATGAGGCTCTCTACGGGCGGAGGTGTAGATCTTCAATCTGCTGGTATGAGAGTGGTGAACAGAAAGAACTAGAGCTTCAGACAGATCTAGTAGCAGATACCACAGCAGCTATACAGCAGATCCGCCAGAGGATAGAGACAGCTCAGAGCCGCCAGAAGAGCTATGCTGATACACGGCGCAGACCCTTAGAGTTTTCAGTCGGGGATTCAGTGTTCCTCAGAGTAGCTCCCATGAAGGGAGTAATGCGTTTTGGGAAGAAGGGCAAGCTAAGTCCCAGATATGTGGGACCATACCTTATCAGCAGAAGAGTGGGCAAGGTAGCATATGAGCTAGAGCTACCTCAGGAAATGTCAGCTGTCCACAATGTATTTCATGTCTCTATGCTGAAGAAGCATACCCCAAATGCCACCCAGGTGATTGAGCCCCAGTTGGTACAGATCCGCGAAGACCTCAGCTATGACAGTCGGCCTATTCAAATAATAGACCGAGCAGTTATGAAATTGCGGAACAAGGAAGTACCATTAGTGAAAGTTATTTGGCAAAGTCACACAGCAGAATAGGCAACTTGGGAGACAGAAGCCAGCATGAGACAGAAGTACCCAGAATTATTCTAAGTTTGAGGATGAACTTTTTATAAGGTATGGGGGATTGTAATGCCCGAAAATTCTCGAAACTGTATTATAAATATTCTATGATTTTTCTGGGATTTCTAGATATTTTTCCGGAATTTTCCGAGTAGCGGAAGCACAAAAAATAATTAGAACCGCAAAATAGCTTAGGCGGGAATCGAACCCGGAACCCCTCGGATCCGATAACTTTTAGTTAGCCTTAGTAACCGGTGAACCCAGCAGAGCCGTGCTGAAAGAAAGAGGATTCAATTTAATTTATATTAGAGTTGGACCAAAGTACCCACTTAATATAAATAGGAAGTTTAAGTGGGGTTTGGATTATTTGATTTGGTTTGGTTCGGCAACTTCTCCACCGAGACCTAACCTCACGCCGCCCCCTTCCTCTCCTCCCTCTCTCGGCGCATCAAGCCAAGGGCTTCTAGGAGCACCTCCCGGCAACATCAAGGGCACGAGGACGCTCCCCTCCGCGAGAGGAACGCTTAGACGCGGGAAGATCGTCGAGAAGTCGTCTCCACCGGAATTCTAGCGAATAGTATTGTAAGGAAATTAGCGTACGAGGTAAGAAACCCCTCACCTGCAGTATAAGTAGCTCCGTTTGGTTTTCTATGCATTAGTTTAGTTATATGCAGATTTTTCGGACACATAGGGTGTATTTAACCCTCCTCGCAGGCTTAGGGATGTAGTGAATACCTTTGGATGGGCCGGACACGTCTTTCCCCCTTCAGTTGGAGGTTTTAGATGTTGTCGGGTGCCTAGAGGTAGTCTCCCTAATAGAGGGGAGAGTTTAAGCACACTAGATGTTCAATTAAATGATTAGCTCAGTAAAATGCAACTTAGGTATTTTTAATAGCTCAGTAAATGCAATAGAAGCATTTAAAATAGCTTAGTTAGCCTTACTACAGCTTACATGGGACTACGGTCCAATGGGTGGGCTCCCACAGTTGCCTCTAGGTTTAGATAACCTAGCTCTAGGTTCAGATAACCTAGAAATAGCAAAATAAGCAATTAGTAGTTATGTTCAGTATTTTATTTTCAGTGGCACTGTACAGGATTAGATATCCACTGGGCTGGGCTCCAATAGTCGGTCCCTAGGTTTAGATAACCTAGTAAACCTTACTAAATTCGGGATTTGCAACCCCGGGTCTAGTTAAGGATGCGCGCATAATATGTACAGTTGCCGGGCCCACTAGCAGTATGATTATGTACTTTAATCTATTACATTTAGTTTTTCAAAACTCACAAAGATTAGTTATGTTAGTTGAGTTTGAATTCAGCTTCAGTCTAGCTCAGTTTATGTTCAGATCAGTTTAGTTTTCTGTTGATACAAATGATAGTTTATCATTAGCTTTATTGCCATGATTAGTTTACTTCTATGTGTTGTATGCCATGCCATGCTTAGCATATTCAGTATGTATTTTCAAATAGCATGTTTTAAAAACATATTGCATCGTATGCATGTTTTAGTGAGGTAGATGGTTTCTTACTAAGCTTAAAGCTTACAGATACTATTTTCCCTTATACTGCAGATAAAGGTAAAGGGAAGATGGACTAGCAGAGGAAGCTGGAGGTCAATGCAGAGATGGTGTGTGTGGCAGGAATATGGAATAAAAGATCCTTAGGGGATCTAGCAAGCTTAAACAATTGAACCTTTAGTATTTCTATTTTCACGCATTTTTAATTGTTAAATGCTACGAACTAGTAAACCATGCTTTATATCCAGTTTAGAATGCTAGCTTTATGTCATTAGAATATATTCTATGGATTGTATAAGTGAAATGTGAGATTTTGGCACGAACATGTGCTGAAATCAGAGTTTCAGTGCGAAATCAGAAACTCCGATCGATCCACGGATCTATCAGAGTTGAGTTGTGCCACTGGATCAGTCAGCTGCCCGATCAAGTCGGTAACAGAGAGTTTAAGGATCGGTCAGCCGACCGATCCAAATGCGAACAGAGGGTGCAGCAACTCACTGATCGGTCAGCCGACCGATCAGTGAACCACTGGATCGGTCTACCGACCGATCAGTGCACTCCTGGATCGGTCGGTGGACCGATCCAGCCGCATACAACAGCGAGATGGCTTGCTGATCGGTCAGCCGACCGATCCAGAGTCTTCTTCTGTGCCAGGGTCAAGCTGGATCGATCACTGGATCAATCCGACAGCCCAATCGATCCATGGGTCGATTGAAATGCCTGATTACAGCTAGCAGGACATCCGAAAGGCATAGAATATCTCCCCTAGCATGTGTACGACTCCTAGGTACACCTAGAATATTAAGTTCAGTTTACAGT
This sequence comes from Zingiber officinale, assembly GCF_018446385.1. Classification (NCBI taxonomy): domain Eukaryota; kingdom Viridiplantae; phylum Streptophyta; class Magnoliopsida; order Zingiberales; family Zingiberaceae; genus Zingiber; species Zingiber officinale. The sequence continues at coordinate 46,804,094 of NC_056003.1, forward strand.
AATTAGTTTAGTAAAAATTTTAATCAATCCAGATTTTTCGCAATTGTAATTTAGCACAGCATTACGTAACGATCGACCTCGCAGCCTAGTCAGTAGGAGGCGGGTCGTTACAGAGCCATTGCATGGAGGAGTGTTAAGCAGAAATACATTTCGGACTCAACCATGGAAGCCGAGTATGTGGCAGCCTCTGAGGCAGCTAAAGAAGCAGTATGGCTCAGGAACTTTCTAATGGACTTAGATGTGATTCCTGGTTTGCCCAAAATCATCACAATTTATTGTGATAATAGCGATGCAGTTGCAAACTCGAAGGAACCACGAGCCCATAAGGTAAGTAAACATATAGAGCGTAAGTACCACCTGATACGAGATATCGTGAAGCGAGGAGAAGTTGTCATCACCAAGATTGCATCAGCAGATAACCTGGCAGATCCTTTCACTAAGGCCCTTCCAGCAAAAGCTTTCGATCGTCATGTGGAGGGGATGGGAATCAGATGTATGGCAGAAGATATGGCAACTTAGTCATTAGTATAAGTGGGAGATTGTTAGAGTGTATACTGAAGCCTAAGCTTTTGTAGACATTTATTTTGAATAAAGAATCACATTTGGTCAAATTATCTCCATTTGTTTGTAGTTGTTCAATTAATTTATATTGTAGATAACATAGTATGTGATGTCACATACAGAAGATAATGTTCTCAGTACCTTATAAATTATAAACAGTAGCTCACGACTAAGATAGAAAGGAACAAACCATTGGAATGTCGTAGTGTAATTAGGAATTAGTTTATCTTAACTATATAATTACACTAGTACACTAAGAGTGTATTGAGTAGGACCATTAGAGGTCGTTTCTTTTATACTGACTTTATAAAGGAACAAAGGCCTCAGTTATTATGGAAGTGTGTGCTTTTAATCCTAATATAATAACAAGCACATATATTTGATATTTATTTCTTTAATTTATCAATGGGTGAGATTTAGTTCGATAAATCAATAAGCTCGATAAGTTGGGAAATGATATCACTTATAGTGTGTGTTGTTGATTATAGAAGGAAACTGTGTCCTAGTGATCTAGGTTGATAATGTCCCCAAAAGGAGCTCATAAGGATTGTCATGTTAAACCCTGCAGGTGGACTTAGTCCGACATGGCAATAAAGTTATGTGGTACTACTCTTGGATTAAGATATTAATTAAATGAGTTATCAATAACTCACTTAATTAGTGGACATTCGACATCTTAAACATAGGGAGACTAACACACTCATAATAAGAAGGAGCCCAAAAATGTAATTTGGGATTGGTGCGGTAGTTCAATAATAGTTCTCTAGTGGAATGAATTATTATTGATAAAATTAAGTTGTGTGTTCGGGGCGAACACGAGATGCTTAATTTTATCGGGAGACCAAAACCAATTCCTCCTCTCGGTCCCTATCGTAGCCTCTTATTTATAGAGTACTATACCTACCTATACCCACCTTCATACCCATGTTATAGGGGTTGGCCAAGCTTGCTTGGAGACCAAGCTAGGGCCGGCCAAGCCTTTGTCCATGGGTGGCCGGCCCTAGCTTGAACCCAAGTCTAGGTGGCCGACCATTATAAATACAAAAGGATTTTTAATTTTTAATTTTTTCTTATGTGGAATACATAATTTAAAAGAGAGTTTAAAAATTAAAATATTTCCTTTTATAAGATTCTACAAAAGATTAAGAGAAGAGTTAAATCTCTTTCCTTATTTGTAGATTAAAAGGTTGATTTTAATTTTGATAAAAACTTTACTTATTTATCATCTACATGTTGAAAAGTTAAATTTAAAAATTATAAAAATTTCCTTTTATTGCATCAATCATGAAGGGATTATTAAAGAGAAATTTTATTTTAAAATTTCTCCGAAAGCAAATTAGGAAGCTTTAATTTTTCTAGTGAAAAATTTCCTTGTTTGTTTCCTTGGTGTGGCCGGCCATATACACTAAGAAAAGAATTTTAATTTTAATTAATTAAAATTTTCCTTTTCAATGGCAATAGAATTAAGGAAGGTTTTATTAAATTTTCTTTATTTGCCAAGGCTAAAGGATTATAAAAGAGGGGGTTTTGGGTGCCTTTGTGGGAACAACCTCTATTATTTTTCTCCCTCTTTTCTTCCTTGGTGTGGCCGGCCCCTTCAAGTTCTCTCCTCTCCTTGGTGTGGCCGAACCTCTCATCCTCCTTGGAGATCAAGTGGTGGCCAGATTTTAGCTTGGAGAAGAAGGAGAGAAAGCTTGCATCCCTTGGAGCTTGGTTGGTGGAAAAAGATCTTCATCCTTTGGAAGCTTTGTGCTTGGCCGAAACTTGAAGGAAGGAGAAGAAGGTGCTAGGTGGTCCTCGTCTCGGAAGATCGTTGCCCACACAACGTCCGAGATTAGAAGAGGAATACGGTAGAAGATCAAGAGGTCATTATCTACTAAGAAAGGTATAACTAATATTGTTTTCCGCATCACGTTAGTTTTATCTCCATGCAAAAATACCAAATACAAGAGGCATGCGATTCTAGTTTTTTCGAATTAGTTTTAAAAATTGTGTTCTTTTGTTTTATTTCTTTTCCTTGTGATTTGATTGTTCTTAGAGGTTAATCTAGTGTTACTATGGGAAGGTTAAATATTTAATTTCCTTAAAAGGCTTTGTCTAGTCGGTGGTGGTTGCTCCCATATCCAAGAAGGTCATGTGCCTCGCCATGCAGTACTGGAAGCCGATTTTGGAAATAGATATTTAATTACCTTCATGACCTAGGTGATTTGGATCGAACGTGTTAAGTTCCGCAGGAGATCCAAGTCTAAACCTAAAAGAACAAATAAATTAAACTTAGGATCAAACGTGTTAAGTTCCACAGGCTATCCAAGTTTAATTTAAAAGAACACATGGTAGCTAGGAAAAGGTTCAGACCTTTGTACAAAACTTTTGTACAGTGGAACCGATAGGTTTTCTGAGTAGCAACCAACAGCTTTTTCAACAAAAACTAAACTATAGTTAAATATTTGCTTTGAAGACACTTTCATCAAAGTCTTAGCTAAACTTTTGAAAATAATAGTTTTTCAAGTAAAAGATTTTTAAAGTTTTAATACTCAGCTTCAAACGTAATGGTTTTTGTAGCAAGACTTATTTAAAAGTACTCAACTTAAAATAGATTTTAAAAAACTTTAACTTAAAAAAAATTGATAGAATCAAAGATAAAAAAAAATCCTTGTAAAAGTACTTAACTGAGTGAATGAAATACTTGAGCAAATACTGAGTTTTTGTAGACAATTTATTTTCCATTTTTAAAAATAAGTAACTTAGCTCGACTTCCTTCACTCCCCATTGATTAATGCCTTAATAAATTCTTAGGGTCATAGAGTCCAAGCATATAAATTAACAAAAACTTAGCAATTATGTAACACCCCACCCCCTCACTGCTGGACTGTGAGGGCAGAGCGCTACTGGACTACTAACTTTACTTAACTAACATTGCACACATGTTGATAGTAATTCCTGAAACTCTCGGAGAACTCAAAACATACCATTAACTAGTAGCGGAAGACTAAATGACTCATCTAATACATTCTACTCAACTCTTTGTTAATAAATTCTTATGCTAAATCCCAAGGCTTCTATAGTCCAGGCATCACACATCCATCCGCACCTCCTTGTCGCCTTCCTTTTCTATAACTTTTCCTTTTCTTTATCTGCAGTAAGAGGAAATGTAACTATAAGCAAAATTGCTTAGTAAGTGCTATCTAACTCACAAAACTCGAATATGCATGTGAATAAAATAAATCTAAAACTAATTTGTGAAGTTTTGAAAACTATTTTCATAATAGATAAAAATGATAATCAAACTGTTGATGGGCCCGACAACTGTATTTGCTATGCGCGCATCCCTAACTAGACCCGAGATAGCTGGTCCCGAATCTAGTAGGGTTTACTAGGTTATCTAAACCTAGGGACGACTATGGGAGCCCAACCCAAGGACAACTAAGAGTCCAGCACAGTGCCACTGATAAAAGTAAAATACTGATTTATAAGCTGTTTTATCTTAATTACTGCTTCTTTAAATGCCTTGGCATTTTAACGAGCACCTTGTGTACCAAAATCCCTAAAGTCTTGACTTTGGGATCTACTTAAGGCCTTGGCCTTTTTCTTTCTTTTCTTTATCTTTCTTATACTTGTTAATACTTCTAATAAAAGAACGCTTCTTTAAAAAATGAAATGTTTAAACAAATTCTAACTTTGAAATGCATAAACAAAAATATGCATACTATGCTAATCAAAATTCTGCATACTATACTAATCAAGATTTTGCATTCTATGCTACACTATTTCTGCATACTATACAAACATAAATTCTGCACTATAATACTTAACCAAACTGCACTATAATCTTTTTCTTTAAAAACTGCACTATAAGTTCCACAAAAAATCTGCACTACAAGTTCCACCAAAAATCTGCACTATAAATTCCACCAAAAATCTGTACTAAAAGTTCCACCAAAAATCTGCATTATAAACTTTAAAGAAATTTGCACCATAAGATCTTAAGAAATCTGCACTACAAGCTCTAAAGGAATCTGCTCTAAAGAAATCTGCATTTTAAGCTCTAAGAAATTTGCACTACAAGCTTAATTAAAATCTGCACTATAAGCTTACATAAAAATCTGCACTATAAGCTTATTTAAAAATCTGCACTATAGGCTTAATTAAAATCTACACTATAAGCTTAATTAAAAATCTGCACTATAAGCTTAATTAAAATCTGCACTATAGGCTTAATTAAAATCTGCATTATAAACTTAATTAAAATCTGCACTATAAGCCTACATAAAAATCTGCACTATAAGCTTAATTCAAATCTGCACTATAGGCTTAATTAAAATCTGCACTATAGGCTTAATTAAAAATATGCACTATAAGCGCTTCTCATGCTTCGAATTCAAGAAGAACTGTAACGCCCGAAAATTCTCAAAACTATTTTAGAAATATAGTATGATTTTTTTGGAATTTTTAGATATTTTTCCAGAATTTTTAGAGTAGCGGAAGTAGCAAAAATAAATATAAGTGAAAAACAGCCTAAGCGGGAATTGAACCCGAGACCTACAGTTTACGGATAATGTTAGTAACCAGTTGAACCCAGCAGGGCCGTGCTGAAAGGAATGGGGACCAATAATATTTATACTTAAGTTGGCCGAAATTACCACTTAATATAAATAGGAATTTAAAAGAGAAATTGCTATTTTTCTTTAAGGAGAAAACTTTTCTCTCCTCACCCTAGCCACACGCCGAACCCCCCTCTTCTTCTTCCTTCTCTCGGAGCCAACACCCAAGCAAGCCTAGGGTTTCATCCCTAGGGCCATAGGAGTGCCTTCCGGTGACATCTCGGACACGAGGACGCTCCCCTCCGCGAGAGGAACAGGCTCCGAGCATGTGCCCTAGACTTCAAGGGAAGTTGGTGCAAATATCTGAGCTTAGCAGAGTTTGCATACAACAACAGCTATCAGGCCACTATCGGTATGGCACCTTACGAGGCTCTCTACGGGCGGAGGTGTAGATCTCCAATCTGCTGGTATGAGAGTGGTGAACAGAAAGAACTAGAGCTTCAGACAGATCTAGTAGCAGATACCACAGCAGCTATACAGCAGATCCGCTAGAGGATAGAGATAGCTCAGAGCCGCCAGAAGAGCTATGCTGATACACAGCGCAGACCCTTAGAGTTTTCAGTTGGGGATTCAGTGTTCCTCAGAGTAGCTCCCATGAAGGGAGTAATGCTTTTTGGGAAGAAGGGCAAGCTAAGTCCCAGATATGTGGGACCATACCTTATCAGCAGAAGAGTGGGCAAGGTAGCATATGAGCTAGAGCTACCCCAGGAAATGTCAGCTGTCCACAACGTATTTCATGTCTCTATGCTGAAGAAGCATACCCCAGATGCCACTCAGGTGATTGAGCCCCAGTCGGTACAGATACGCGAAGACATCAGCTATTACAGTCGGCTTATTCAGATAATAGACCGAGCAGTTAAGAAATTGCGGAACAAGGAAGTACCATTAGTCAAAGTTATTTGGCACAGTCACACAGCAGAAGAGGCAACTTGGGAGACAGAAGCCAGCATGAGACAGAAGTACCCAGAATTATTCTAAGTTTGAGGATGAACTTTTTATAAGGTATGGGGGATTGTAACGCCCAAAAATTCTCAAAACTATTTTAGAAATATAGTATGATTTTTCTGGAATTTTTAGATATTTTTCCGTAATTTTTAGAGTAGCGGAAGTAACAAAAATAAATATAAGCGAAAAACGGCCTAAGCGGGAATTGAACCCTAGACCTACAGTTTACGAATAATGTTAGTAACCAGTTGAACCCAGCATGGCCGTTCTGAAAGGAATGGGGACCAATAATATTTGTACTTAAGTTGGCCGAAATTACCACTTAATATAAATAGGAATTTAAGAGAGAAATTGCTATTTTTCTTTAAGGAGAAAACTTTTCTCTCCTCACCCTAGCCACACGCCGAACCCCCCTCTTCTCCTTCCTTCTCTCAGCGCCAACACCCAAGCAAGCCTAGGGTTTCATCCCTAGGGCCATAGGAGTGCCTTCCGGTGACATCTCGGACACGAGGACGCTCCCCTCCGCGAGAGGAACACGTAGACGCGAGAAGATCAACGAAGGGACCTTCTCCACCGGAAACTAGCGCTTAGATTTGTAAGAAATCTAGCACACGAGGTAAGAAACCCCTCACCTGCAGTATAAGTAGCTTCCGTTTGGTTTTCTATGCATTAGTTAGTTATATGCAGATTTTTTTTCTCGACACATAGGGTGTGTTTAACCCTCCTCGCAGGTTTAGGGATTTAGTGAGTACCTTTAGATGGGCCGGACACGTATTTCCCCCTTCAGTTAGAGGTCTTAGATGTTGTTGGGTGCTTAGAGGTAGTCTCCCTAATAGAGGGGAGAGTTTAAGCACACTAGATGTTCGATTAAATGATTAGCTCAGTAGAATGCAACTTAGGTATTTTTAATAGCTCAGTAACTGCAATAGAAGCATTTAAAATAGCTTAGTTAGCCTTACTACAGCTTTCATGGGACTACGATCCAATGGGTGGGCTCCCACAGTCACCTCTAGGTTTAGATAACCTAGCTCTAGGTTCAGATAACCTAGAAACAACAAAATAAATAATTAGTAGCTATATTCAGTATTTTATTTTTAGTGGCACTGTACAGGATTAGATATCCATTGGGCTGGGCTCCCATAGTCGGTCCCTAGGTTCAGATAACCTAGTAACCTTTCTAAATTCGGGACTTGCAAACCCGGGTCTAGTTAGGGATGCGCGCACAGCAGGTACAGTTGCCGGGCCCAACCAGCAGCATGATTATGTATTTTCACATATTATGTATATAGTTTTCAAAAGTTCATAAAATAGTTATATGAATTCAGTACAGTTTTAGTATCAGATCAGTAATAGCTTAGCTCAGTATCATGCTCCAGCTTAGTCTTTTTCCTGTGATTATGCATGATAACTCTATGTTCAGTTCGATATACATGTTTGGATGATTGTAGGCCATGCCACCTTTTACATGTTCAGCATATGTTTTAAATAGCATGTTTTAAAAACATTATTAGCACCGTATGCATGTTTTGTGAGGTAGATGGTTTCTTACTAAGCTTTAAGCTTACAGATTCTATTTTCCTTATACTGCAGATAAGGGTAAAGGAAAGATGGACTAGCGGAGGTTGGAGGTCAATGCAATGATGAGGATGTGTGTGGATGGAACATGGAATAAAGATCCTAGGGATCCAGCAATTTCAATTAAGCATATGAACTTTAGTATTTCTATTACACTTTGTTTTAGCATGTTAAACGCCATGAGCTAACGAACCATGCTTTAGATTATGCTTAGAATGTTAAATATATGATGTTAGAATGTTAGTTGTCATTGTTAGAGTGTTTCCTAGCCATCTTAGAACATGTAATGTGATTGAGGCACGAAAAAGTGCTGAAATCAGGAGTTTCAGTGCGAAATCAGAACCCAGATCGGTCTACAGACCGATCAGAGTCGAGTTGTGCCATTGGATCGGTCAGCTGACCGATCCATGCGCGAACAGAGAGTTGGCGTCTGTTATGGATCGGTCAGCCGATCGATCCATGTGCGAACAGAGAGCACAGACGCTCACTGATCGGTCAGCCGACCGATCAGTGAGCCACTGACCGATCAGTGCACTCCTGGATCGGTCGGTGGACCGATCCAGCCACATACAGAAGCGATGAAGCTTGTGGATCGGTCAGCCGACCGATCCAGGGTTTCTCTCCGTGCCAGTATCAAGCTGGATCGATCACTGGATCGATCCGACAGCCCAATCGATTCATGGATCGATTGAAATGTCTGATTACAGCTAGCAGGACATCCGAGAGGCATAGATTATCCTCCCTAGCATGTGTACAACTCCTAGGTACACCTAGAATATTAAGTTCAGATGTTACAGTAATTAGTTTAGTAAAATTTTAATCAATCCAGATTTCCGCAATAGTAATTTAGCACAGCATTACGTAACGATCGGCCTTACAGCCTAGTTAGTAGAAGGCGGGTCGTTACAAGAACAAAGGTCCGAAACTACTCCTACTGCAGGTGAGAAGCACTTACCTTGCTTCTTGGACTCACAACCGATCAAAAAGGGCTTCTAGGACCTTGGTCGGCCGCCGGAGACGATGCCCTAACTCCCTTTTGTTTTCTGCCCGAGCTCCGCCATCGTACGTAGAAGAGAAGGAGAGAATGATTTAAGTCACGGGAAAACAGAGCATCAACTTATCCCTTTTTATAACTTAATATTTCTGTTAACTCCTTAAATAAATTCGCTACCTTTTCTAAACAGACAAATCCAACATCAACTTATCCCTTTTTATAATCCAATATTCTGTTAACTATCTTAAATAAATTCGCGACCTTTTTCTAAACAAACAAATCCAACATCAACTTATCCCTTTTATAATCCAATATTCTGTTAACTATCTTAAATAAATTCGCTACCTTTTCTAAACAGACAAATCCAACATCAACTTATCCCTTTTATAATATTCTGTTAACTATCTTAAATAAATTCGCTACCTTTTCTAAACAGACAAATCCAACATCAACTTATCCCTTTTATAATCCAATATTCTGTTAACTATCTTAAATAAATTTTGCTACCTTTTCTAAACAGAACCGCCTGCTTGACCACTTGGTCAGCTGGATTTGCTTAAGGCTTGGTTCGGCTGGAGGTTGCAGGTTCGAATCTCGGCTAATTTTTTTTATTTTTTGCAACTTGTTTCTTTTGGTAAAAATACCAAACGAACTCCAAAAATTGCATAAAAATACTCTAAAAATTTCTAAAAAACTCTAGAATTTTTATAAAGCATTTCTAAATATTTTTAAGTACTATTAGGACTCGAAATGAGGAAATTTGGGTTGTTACAAATTATTACATATGATTTTCCTAAATTTACATCTGACCCATTCTAGGTTATGAAGCATGTTCAGCTTATGAGTGAGTGTAAGATGGAGTTAACTTTATTTAATTCTTATCAATATTTGAAATTGAGGTAAGTTTGAAAATTTAGTGAGTTTGAGTTTTAAATGAGTAAACATTTAAAATTTTGAAGTTTTTAAAAATATAATTAATTCAATTTTAAATCATAATTTGAAAATATGATTTGAGAATTAATTAAGATTTTAAAAATTAATTATCATGGCGATTAATTATCATAATTAAGTTAAATTTATTAAATTGATTAAATTGAATTAAGGTTGATTAATTAGATTAAATTAAACTAGGTTGATTAAATTCGACTAAGTTCATCCTAGGTCCATCTCACCTGATTCTAAGTTGTCAATCAGGAAATCTTATGTATTTTTGTGAGATAGTTATGCTTAATTTAGATTATGTCTAATAATTAATTTACATTTGGGTTAGACTTAGGTTTTACAATTAGTCAATTAAATACACATTTCAAGTATCGACTCCCAAGCTGTGGCGAGGCACTAGACCTTCTTGGGTATGAGATCATCTACCACTTCTAGATAGAGCCTTTCAAAGAAATTATATGTTTAATTTTCCTTTTGAAACTCCTAGGTTTAACTAATCAAGTGCAAATTACGCCTAGGTCCTTAATCTATTCTAATCTAAGCATGCATATTATAAAGAAAAGAAAATAACAATCATCAAACAATTCTATTTATTTATTAAGATAGTTTTTCTATTGGCTCCCCCTGGATCATAGCCTTGATATGGTCTATCAAGGTAATGGACTTGATCCTTGGGGACCTAATATTTACTAAGTCCAACTTGATTGACCAAGTTGGACTTAGGTACCCATGTTTGAACTACCTTTCTATTTGGTATGTTAACAAGTGACAGATATGAATGGTATTTTCTTTTTGTTCTAAATCCTAGTTGGGATCGATTGTATACGACATTCTGTTTTCCAATAATCAAGTCAAGATTCTTGAAACCCAGTGTAAACCATTTCAATCCAATCTTCAAATCCTTGACTTGAGTTTTCAGACTGAAATTCTCTTCCTCAAGCTTTTGAACTTGAGTTGAGGTTTGTTACGTCACCACAAGTGTACGGTTATGTCGTAAGTAATATAAAAGAATATCATATCCATAGGGACTGTTGATTAAACACTAGTTAAATTCGCATGGTGATTTATCTAGATAAACATGGAAAAAGAGAGTAAGAGAAAGAAAAGAGAGAAGAGAGAAAATGGATCTTAAGAGGGGATTGAGCTAGGAGGATGAAGGATGATAGATTCTAGGATTTCGGTTTCTTTGTAATGCTAGGCGATGTTACAGAGATTGCTTAGTTCCTATCATCTATGTTCATGCTCTTGTAGGAAGTTAGATTCATTACCGACTCTCCCCTGCAGTGGATAAGCCGGCATGATCTCCTACTCCATGCCCTATGCTACTAAATGGAAGTGATTCCTATGAAGTCCGTTAGCGGGGCAGCCCTGTCACGACGCCCCTCGGTCATACAACATAGAAACACACTAATACACAATAACATAGAGATAGAAATAGTGATTATGACCGATCCCCTATTTCCTTATGGAGATTTGATTCTCCCTTCAAGGTGATACCCTAGACGTCCTGTAACGCCCGCCCTCCCTGCTAACCCTAAGGGACGGGGCTACGATACTCTATGTACAAATAACAGCGGAAGACTTAAAATAATTTTCTTTGTTTAAGAAAAACTTTTCTTTTGTTTTTCTTTTCATCAAAAACCGAACTACACTATCATGGCCTCAATAACATGATATCAAACTTAATAGAAACATAACATCAAGTCATACATATAGTACTACAATTCATGATACCAAAACGTAGTTCTTTAAAAGTTTTAAAGCAGGTTCTTATTTGGTTGCCTAGCCACCGCCACACACATCTCCTTGCCTCTCCTGCTGCTCCTTTAGCTCATCCAGCTTTTTCCTTTATCTGTGGTACAAGGAAAGTAAGCTATGAGCACTCATGGCTCAGTAAGTTCCTTTCCTACTCACTAAAACCAAAAATCATCACATGATCAAAGAATGTCTCAACATAACATGATCTCAACTAGTCATGGCATAACATATCATACTCTTTAAGCATATCATGCAACATAACGAAATTATAACTAGTCATGGCATATCATCTCTTAAAGCATAGCATGAAACATAACATAATCATATCTAATCATGGCATATCATAGTATCATCATAAGGTGGCATGGCATATCAAGCTCTTAAAGCATAGCATGAAACATAACATAATCATATCTAATCATAAGGTGGCATGGCATATCAAGCTCTTAAAGCATAGCATGAAACATAACATAATCATATCTAATCATGGCATATCATATATCATAGCATCATCACAACATGATCATAAGGTATATGCAATATGATTTTGAAAACATGTATCCGAAAAACATGTGTATGTCTCATGATCTTTAAAACCATTTCTTCTTACATATATATACTTGAACATAATATCAACATAATTAGGGCCCCGGCTTGTACCACACATAGATAAATCACGTAGATAAGCGCGCTTCCTAAGTATATCCAAGGTAGCAAGTCTTGAATCATACTAGGAACTAGGTCAGGATCACACAGCCATAGACCTAGGGGCGTACTAAGGAGCCCATCCCTTTATTTTTACTAGCCTGGATCACACAGCCAAAGGCCTAGGAGCTGATTAGGAGCCCACCCTTGGTACAAGCCTTACAAAGTAAAGTAGCATGTATAAAAATGCATCATTTAGTCACATAGCATATCATAGAAGTATACATCACTTAGGCATACGTTATGTCATAAAAGTATGCATCACTTAGGCATACATCATATCATAAATAGTATGCATCACTTAGGCATACATCATATCATAAATAGTATGCATCACTTAGGCATACATCATGTCATAAAAAGTATGCATCACTTAGGCATACATCATGTCATAAAAGCATGCATATTTTCACCACATAGCATATCATGAGAGCATGCATATTTTAGGCACATAGCATATCATCAAAGCATGCATATTTCTATCCACATAGCATATCATAAAAGCATGCATATTTTTATCCACATAGTATATCATAAAAGCATGCATATTTCTATCCACATAGCATATCATAAAAGCATGCATATTTCTATCCACATAGCATATCATAAAAGCATGCATATTTCTATCCACATAGCATATCATAAAAGCATGCATATTTCTATCCACATAACATATCATAAAAGCATGCATATTTTAAGCACCTATCATATCATGGAAAGTATAGATCACAAGCATACATGTTTAAGCATAAGGGTGTATCATGTGATTATACTATCATAAGAAACATGGTAACATAGTTAGCTTGGGTTCTAAGCTTCCTAATCCCTTGGGTTCTTATCATGGCCGAACCCCCTTAGATCTCAATTTAGGTAAAAACAACCTCCAAGCATGTGGAACCTAAATTATCATCACATCAATTTCATAGGAAGCATTATAAGCATGATTAACTTGGTTTCTAAGTTCTCCAAGTCCCTAAACTTCATGTGGCCGAACCCTATCAGGTGTGAAACAAGTTCCCAAATGTCATGAAAACATGGAAACCTTAAACCATATTTATAGCATTTTTTTCCAAGTAACATAGTAAGCATATTTGAGCTAGTTTCTAAGTTCTTCAAGCCCTTAACATATGTCATGGCTGAAATTTAACAAGTATTCATTAGGGCTAAAAGCAAGCATACAAGCATGTGAACTTGAACTAACATCATGTATAAATTCATAATAAGGCATCATACAATGGGTATGGCCGAAACTTACCCTAGCCTCATTTTAGGTCATTAAACAACATATAGCATGAGAACTTTGGCTTTCTACTTATCATATTTCATGTAGAGTGACATGAGCATATTTAATTTTTGTTCTAGGGTTTCTAGGGCATCTATCCCTTCATGGCCGAAACATACAATGGTCCATTTAGGTCATAGAAAAATCATACAAGCATGTGACACAATCAACATATTATCATATTTCCATAAGAAGCATTTTTAACACATTTGGTTTCAATTCTAAGGCCTCTAGGTCATTTAAACCTTACTTGGCCGAGACTCATCAGTGCTTAAACTTGCTTCAATAGCCTAAAAGCATAGGAAGTCATACAAGTTTCATAGCATGTACAAAGACAAGCATAATAAACATACATGTGAATTGTGTCTTAGGCTTCCTAGGTTTCTTTCCTTTTTCTTTTATTTTTCCTCATGGCCGAAACCTACCAATCTCTAAACTAGGTTTTAAGTGGCCTAAAGCATGGAAAATCTAAGTAAGTTTCATGGCAAAAATTACTAAGAACATCATATACAAATTTGGTTCATAAACAAACTAGGACCCTTGTGATCTTACATGTCATATATCATGTAACTAAATTCACTATACCCTAATTAAGCATGAGAGCATTAAACAACTTTCATATCTTAATATCACAGAGGTCTTGAGCATGTTAAAATTTTGTTTAAGCTTTTCTAAGCTATCCATCTTATCATGGCCGAAACTCTTAATGAAGAGTTCATGAATTTCTAGCAATATTCAACATGCAATTCTTTAAGAGAACTCTATATTCTATCATATAAACATGGTTACTTAAATTTAAAGGTCTTCCTAACCCTAAGCTCTTTTCTTGGCCGAAACATATGAGTGGGTTTCTTTTGGTTCCAAGTAACTTTCAAGCAAGAAAAACCAATAAAAGACCCTTAGTAATTCATGGAGGGAATCTTGTACTAGTTTGGTTAAATAATGATTTCCCTAACCTCTTTAAAATATTTTTGGCTGAAATTCTAGGGTTAGGTACTCCTCTGACCAAGCATCATATAGGTATAAAAACATGAAGGAAAACCTTCCTACATAGCATAGAAAAGATATCATGAAATGAGGACTTGTTTAAACCTTCCTAGATTTGAAAGCTCTTCTTTGGCCGAATTTTTCTTAAATTCTATTCTAGGTTTTCTAATCCTCATAAAATCCGAAAAGCACATAAAACGCCTTGTACCATAGGTGAGGGGAAGCTTACATCCTTTTCTCTTGTGGATCTAAGGTGTGGTGATGGAAGAAGTAGCCTCTTCTTCTAGTTCCCTTTCCTTGATTCCCTTGCTAAGTCCTCCTTGTATCTTTGGCTTTCTTAGGAGAAAACCTTGGCTTGGGGCCGAAGATGGAGGAGAGGGGACTGAGGGTTCGGTGAGGAAGAGGAGAGAATGAGAAAAATGAGAGAAAATAGAATTTTCCCTTCACATATTCTCTTTTATGTTAAGGGGAAAGAGGTAGCAAACTTGGTTTTTGCTTTCCTTCTCCCTTAGCCTTTTTTTTCTATTTTCTTTTATTTATTTTATTTTCTAATTTATTCTCATCATTCATGATGAAACAAGGGGGAATAAATCCCCTTAATTCTTCATTTAAGGTCACGGCAAGAGAGGGAAAAGAGAGAGGAAGGCGAGTTGTCTTTCTCTTGCTCTTTTCTTGTTTTCTCTTCTTAGATCTTTACTCCTATCTTTATTATGCATTCCCTTTCCTTGCTATCAATATCTTCTCTCTATCCCAATTGGTTTCTACTAATTAATTCTATAAATTAGAGTATAAGAGGTTCAAGGTTCAATCCTTGACCATTCCCTATTTTTATTTCTTTTTATTTCTTTTTGGTTCAACATTCTACTAATATTTTTCTAAGGCAAATTCATCATTCTCATATTTATCTTAAAAGCTTAGTGGGTGTTACACGTCCGTTAGCGGGGTAGCCCTATCACGACACCCCTCGGTCATACGATCTAGGGTATCCCCCTACGGGATTAACAATTCTACACAACTATTTGATAAGACATGCAAAAGATATATATAAGCATTCACACACACACATCATCAAATATGAACAAGGCATTAACAAGTCATTGAATAGAAACATAACAAATCTACATAGTTTTACATCTCCATCACATCACATCACAAATACTCCCTAATCCTAGATCTGAAGATCTACTCCATTGCAAAGGAAGAACAACCCCAAAATATAAAGAAAAACATACTTACAACCCTAGATTTGAGAAGAAGGGGAAAAAGAGATGTTTGCCAATGATTCCGATGTCTTGGGGATGCCTCCTTGCTCCGAAGATGGATGGATCTTCAAGGGAATGGAGGTGAATGAAGCTCTAGGGTTTCCCCCTAAGGGGAGAACGCTTCCCCAAGGAGAGGGACGAAGTCCCAAACCCAAGATCCCCTTGAAAAGGGGGAGAAACCCCCCTTTATAGAGTAGGGTGTGGCCTCCACACGACCTATGACACGGTCCTGTGGCCTTCACAATGCCGTGTGCATCTTCTTCTCGGCTAAGGTGACACGGCCGTGTAGATTCACACAGTCGTGTGCCGCTTCAACACTAGATGACCTACATGACCGTGTTGCTCACACGACCTCACCCAACTTTGAGTCACACGGCCGTGTGGCTCACACGACCGTGTGGCTCACACGGCCGTGGCCTTCTTCCTCTCTGCCAAAATCACACGGCCGTGTATATTCACACGGCAGTGGCCTTCTTCACCTGCATGGCCTCTAGAGAAATGACACGGGCATGCCATTTGGCACGACCTTGCCTTGCTTTGCTTCTAGATTGTTGGCATGGCCATGTGGGTCACATGGCTGTGGTCCTCCTTGCCTCTGGAACATTGGCATGGTCGTGCCATTTGGCATGGCCAAAGAATAATAATGGCCACACAGCTGTGTGGCCTACACGACCCAAGCTCTTGTGTGCGTTTTAGCTTTATTTTTGCTCCAAATAGCGTCCTGTCAATAAAAACAAGCAAAGAGAAGATCTCTAAAAAAAATATAATGGAAGTATGACATTATAAAGAAATAGGGTGCAATAAACATAGATTATACTCATGAAATACAAGTAGATGTGCGTCAAAGTATGTATAAAAGTGTATATAATCTATGCACATCACACCCCCAGACTTAAACCTTTGTTTATTCTCAAGCAAAACCCGTAATCTAGACTCATGTGGTTAGATAATGCATCATAATATCTTGCAAGTCAAACTAATCCTATCAAATGATTTCATTGGTGAGCAAGATAAAAAAGTAGTTTTGAGTATGCCTATGTTTATCAAGTTTCAATCCCTAAGCCTAGTCAAGTCGTCATAGACCGTATTCCTTATGCTTCTGGCGATAGGTACTTACCTGCCACACGCTTGGTTCATCCTTCTCAATCTACCCAAGGTCTCAAAGGTGTGCTAGATATCAAGAGAAGCATAGCAGTTATTTCCCCAGTAACCTAACTCGATCTCAAAGGGGTGTAACTTGTTAGTTTCCACTCATGACAACTATTTTTTATATCCCTTATTCATTTTTTTTCATCATTTTTTAAAGTGATTGCAAGATGAAACACTTGAACACAAATACATATAAGTGCAAATGTTGGGATATTTTGATTTTTTCAAATGAGTTGACATGATTCGAGCATCATCCAGTATCCAAAATGTAGTTTGAGAAATCACCACGAAAACACTAGTACTAATCAAGTTCTATGAATCATGACTATTTTCAGAGTTTTTTACCATCAAAACTAGGCAAAGTGTATAGAGATCCTAAAACAAGGTCAATACTTAAAGTCTTATAGTAAAAACATTGCTCACTTCATGCTATCATAAATAGAAAAAGATAGATCACTAAACATACTAGCACCATATGTAACACATAAGCCACATGAAATCTAGAATAAACGTGCTAGTATTTTGTAATAAGGAACAAACAATCATGATGTGATGAACGATGCAACTAGTAAAAAAAATTTATCATGTAAAAATAAATAAGCAAAAACTAAACTAAACCAAATGCATCTAATGCATCCCCCCAGACTTAAACTTTTCATTGTCCCAATGAAAACTAAAAACAATGCGGAGGAGATTAAAAGTAAGAGAAGTTACCAAATGATGTGTGCCCAATGCCCATGTCATTAACTTCTCCATCATGTAGTTGCACTCCTCCTAATCTTTGAATCCTATAAAAGAAGATTGACAACACAAATTAAGTAGAGGATACATGTTTATTAAAAAGAAAGAAATGAAACTAGATAGAACTAAAGACATAAAGGAAAATAAGGAAAATGAACTTGGGTTGCTTCCTAAGAAGCGCTTGTTTAAGGTCATTAGCTCGACCACCTCATTAGATTCATCTAAATCTCGCTCTTGGAGGGGTAAGATATTTTAGAACCCTCCTATCAGGGACTCTTATTATAGAGAGAGCTTTCAACAAAGGAGCTACAAAGTAAAGTATAACTCTCTCTATCTTCGTCTTCTTAGAAGTTTTTTCAGGTGGTCGAAGATGGTTGAGATTGAGCTTCCAAATATCGGCCTCATGAAAATCTGCACACTAGAAGAAATACAAATCTCCCACATACATGTTAAATAAGATAGAACCAAAACCATATTAAGATAAGAAGAATAAGAAATAAAAGCTGAATCACATCCAACAAAGTCAAATATAGGTACCTCTATAAAATTTTCTAAAAGATCACAAGAAGTACTAACCTTTCTTTGCTGAGAGATACCTGAAAGTTCTAAACATGTGAATGTGACTTCCTCTGAATCAAATGATGGTTCTGGCTCTGGCTCAGGTGTTGGTCCTACCAAAGGTGGTGATTCTTGAGACTCTGCCAACTCTGCATAAGTCCCTACGCATTGGTCCTTAGCTTGTTCAATCTTTGTAACTCTCATAATCTCTAAGGGTTGTGTGGACAAAGGAGGTGATTCTTGAGATACTGCTTCCACAACACAACTCCCTACACTTCCTTCCATATCATCATCATCAACACAGGCTTCAAAAAACAAACCAACATCAATATCCTCAATAGGAGAATCAATTACAAGAGGATCA
The DNA here is from genome assembly GCF_018446385.1 of Zingiber officinale. Classification (NCBI taxonomy): domain Eukaryota; kingdom Viridiplantae; phylum Streptophyta; class Magnoliopsida; order Zingiberales; family Zingiberaceae; genus Zingiber; species Zingiber officinale. The sequence continues at coordinate 46,822,518 of NC_056003.1, forward strand.
ATAACTTCTCTTGCAATTTTAAGTTGATCTATCACATCACATTCTTCATTTGAAAATTCAATTTCATCATAACACCTTGTAAACCCAGATGGTAGATATGAAAACTTGATATCCTCTGCATTATCATCACAATCCTCATCCGAAGAGTCTTCATCTTTATATACATTAGGAAATCTGCACTCAACCATATTTGGATCACAGAATTTTCCAGGACTTTCATCTTCATTGACCATCACTAGCCTTTGTGGAAAAGGAACCCTTAGTGAAGGTCTTGGGAAAGGAACTTCCTTTTTTTCATATTCCCTTTGAGCTTGCGGAGGAGGTCCAACATGCTTATCTAGTGTTGGTGTGATCAATCATTGAGGAAAAGGTACTTGTGGCCTTTGGGAACTTCCTAGAGTAATGGAATTGAGTTCTTGTGGTCTTCTATTATTCTTCTCCTCAATTCTGTACAAGTCCTTTCTCAGAAGTTCTTCATGATTCTTGCCACTTCTCAACTTAATATCACTACCATTTTCACTAAATCTTGTCTGTGTAGGAGGGGAATCTTGTTTGAACCATTTTGAAACAATGCTATCAATCTTTTCCCCCAAATGTTTGAACCCCTCATTCTGTGACTTGTGAATTTCAAAATTCATAGATGGTTGAATTACAATTTGTTTGACAGGTTCTCTTACATTTATGGCTTGCACTTCTTGAATTTTTGAAGGAGATTCCATCCAACTTTTGTTCGACTATTCATGGAGGTTCAATGTCACTTGATCAATTAATGTATATGCTTCATCTACACTCGTCCATAAAAGAACCTCCAGCCGATGAATCTAACAAACACTTATCTGAGAAAGAAATTCCCCTATAGAATATGTGCAAGGTCAGCCATTTCTCTAAACTGTGATGAGGGCACTATCTTTGAAGACTCCTGAATATATCCCATGCTTCAAATAGTGATTCTCCATATGCCTGAGCAAAATTGGTGATGCAATTCCTCATATAAATTGTTCTACTTAGAGGGAAAAATGATTCAGAAATTGCTTCTCTAATTGTTCCCAACTTGTGATGCTTTGAGGACGGAGAGAATATAACCAAGTCCTTGCTTTATCCTTGATGCTAAAAGGAAATTCCATCAATAGAACTACATCTACTGACACTCCTTCACAATTCACAATATCACAAAGTTCTAGAAATGTCTCAAGATGTAGATAAGGACTTTCTGATACTTCTCCTCTAAATTTGTGACCTTGTATCATGAAGATTAACTCTGGGTCTAGTTGAAAACTTTCTTCTTCAATCTGAGGCTGCATAATAGGAGATAAAAATCTTACAGAAATGGGTGCAGAGAAATCTCTTAAGGACCTGCTTGACATGTTAGTGCTCATGGTATCTAAAAAAATTATAAGGAAAAATTAAAAATGCAGAATTAAAGACAAGAAATAAAATGCATAATGAAAACAAGAAAGAAAATGCAAAAAGAAAAAGAAAAATGTCTAGAGTAACTCATATGCTAATCAACTAATGTTAATTGAAAACAGTCCCCAGCAACGACGCCAAAAACTTGTTACGTCACCGCAAGTGTACAGTTATGTCGTCAGTAATATAAAAGATTATCGTATCCATAGGGACTGTTGATTAAGCACTAGTTAACTTCACACAGTGAATTATCTAGACAAATGTGGAAAAAGAGAGTAAGAGAAAAAAAAAGAGGGAAGAGAGAAAATGAATCTTAAGAGGGGATTGAGCTAGGAGGATGGAGGATGATAGATTCTAGGATTTCGGTTTCTTTGTAATGCTAGGCAATGTTTCATAGATTGCTTAGTTCCTATATTCTATGTTCATGCTCTTGTAGGAAGTTAGATTCATTACCGACTCTCCCCTGTAGTGGATAAGCCGGCATGATCTCCTACTCTATGTCCTATGCTACTAAATGGAAGTGATTCCTATGAAGTCCGTTAGCGGGGCAGCCCTGTCACGACGCCCCTCAGTCATACAACATAGAAACACACTAACACACAATAACATAGAGATAGAAATAGTGATTATGTCTGATCCCCTACTTCCTTGTGGAGATTTGCTTCTCCCTTCAAGGTGATACCCTAGACGTTTGTTATTGGGGCAACCCTATCATGATGCCCCTCGATCATACGATCTAGGGTATCCCCCCCTACAAGATTAACAATTCTACACAATTATTTGATAAGACATTCAAAAGATATATATAAGCATTCACACACACACACACACATCATCAAATATGAACAAGGCATTAACAAGTCATTGAATAGAAACATGGCAAATCTACATAGTTTTACATCTCCATCACATCACAAATACTCCCTAATCCTAGATCTGGAGATCTACTCCATTGCAAAGGAAGAACAACCTCAAAACATAAAGAAAAGCATACTTACAACCCTAGATTTGAGAAGAAGGGGAAGAAGAGATGCTTGCCAATGATTCCGATGTCTTGGGGATGCCTCCTTGCTCCGGAGATGGACGGATCTTCAAGAGAATGGGGGTGAATGAAGCTCTAGGGTTTCCCCCTAAGGGGAGAACCCTTCCCCAAGGAGAGGAACGAAGTCCCAAACCTAATATCCCCTTGAAAAGGGGGAGAAAACCTCCCTTTATAGAGCAAGGCATGGCCTCCACACGACCCATGACACGGCCGTGTGACCTTCACACCGCCATGTGCATCTTCCTCTCAGCCAAGGTGACACGGCCGTGTAGATTCACACGACCGTGTGCCGCTTCAATATTAGATGGCCTACACGGCCATGTTGCTCACATGACCTCACCCATGACACGGCCGTGGCCTTCTTCCTCTCTACCAAAATCACATGGCCGTGTATATTCACGCGGCCATGGCTTTCTTCACCTACACGGCCTCTGGAGAAATGGCACGGCCGTGCCATTTAGCATGGCCTTGCCTTGCTCTACCACTGGATTATTGACACGGCCGTGTGGGTCACACGGCCGTGGTCCTCCTTGCATCTGGAACATTGGCACGGTCATGCCATTTGGCACGACCAAAGCATGATAATGGCCACACGGCCGTGTGGCCTACACGACCCAAGCTCCTGTGTGCGTTTTAGCTCCATTTTTGCTCCAAATAGTGTTCTATTAATAAAAATAAGCAAAGAGCAGATCTCCAAACAAAATATAATGGAAGTATGATATTATAAAGAAATAGGGTCCAATAAACATAGATTATACTCATAAAATACAAATAGATGAGCGTCAAAGTATGCATAAAAATGTATATAATCTACACACATCATGGTTCCTGTCTGAATCGGGTCAGTCAAGGATTCAGAGATAGTCACTTCTTTAATAGCTGTTACCTCCTTTAGAAGTGATTTGATCTGAATGTTAGATTTTGCTAATTTATGCATCAGATAATTAACTAAATTATATAACCGAGAAGTACTTACAGAGAGATTAGGCCCTTCGGAAATGGATACGGATCCGTGGCTTTGCTTAGACACATTTTCTGATTCGTACTCAGTTTTGGACTCGAACTTAGACTCGGTTTCCATAATATTTGCTTGTACCGGTAGAGCGAGTAAGCTTGCTTATTCTTCTTCATCGGATTCGGATTCATCTGATGACTCGGACTATGTTGGCTTCAACACCTTCTTCTTTCTAGCCTCCTTTGTCTTGCTTGTACCTGCAACCAACGTAACACCTTTCTTGACCGGAGTAGTATTAGTTTGCTCAAATAATTCGTCTATTAAATCATGCTTACTTACTTTCATATTGGAAGTACCTTCGTGTAGCTCAATCAGCTTCTGCCACAATTCTTTTGCACTTGAGAAGGGGCCGACGCGGTTCAGCTCTTCCTTGGTTAGGTCACACTAAAGTGTATACGTTGCTTTAGTGTTTGCTTCTACCTTCTTTATCAGAGTTACATCCTAGTTCTCGCACAAAATTGGTTTGCCGGTGTCGTCAGTTGGAAGTTCAATAATGATTTTGATGATCATCTATACTTCGAAATGAATTTGAAGGTATGACTTCATTAGGCCCTTCCAGTAGCCGAAATCTTCTCCGGTGAAGAGCGGTGGGCGGTCGGTGCTATAGCCTTCTTGAAGAGCCATTTTAGAAAGACAATCTCGCACACAAAAAAAACAAGAAACTTTGTTCCAAGACTTGGTCTTGGATTAGCAGTGCGGGATTAAGAGAAAACTAACAATACACTAATTTTAAAAAATATAATAATAATAATAAAATATAAAAAAAACTATTATTACAAAATTTTGAAAATATGATATCTTGTTAATATTGACCAACGGTGAAAAGATGAAATTGAATTTTTTAAAAATAGTTTTAGAGGGAAAAATGAAAGGAACCCCCCTGCTATGAATTGGAGGGAAAAAACGAAATGAAATTTAAATTGAATTTTGTTAAAAAAAAGTTTAACAAAAACGATATCTAATTTTGTTTTTCAAAAGGGAACCCCCCTGCTCGATTGATGGTTTCACCAATTTAGAACGGCCTGGCTCTGATACCAATTGTTGGATCGAGAAGTGCTAGAGGGGGGGGGGTGAATAGCACTCGTGGCTTTCACAAATTTCGGATTCGAAAACGTATCGAGTTGAGCAGCAGAAATTAAAATAAAATCACACACACACACAGAAAACTCCAAGATTTACTTGGTTCGGAGCCTAGGGCGACTCCTATTCCAAGGTCCACGCTCATTGAGCGTTTACTTTGGGCAACAACTATAATATCGTAAAGTTACAAATATGAAATAAGTACAACAATAACTAAATTATACCGACAAAAGAAATACTGAAATTGAAGTCGTTGGAGTGTTGCTACAGCACTTCTGGAGCGTTTCTTGAGCAGCACACGGAAGAAAGATTGCTTGGGAAAGTGTTGATCCCAGCTGCTCGTCGAAACCTCCTGATAAAGGCCATTGAGGGCGCCTCTAATCCCTAGGTCAGCCACGCGTAGATAAGCTCCGAAGCAGTCTCGCCTATCCACTTGAGGGAGCCTCCAATCCCCTGGAGAGCGCCTTCAATGCCGTCTGAGGCGCCTCAAGCCTCCATAAGGGCGCCTCCAGCCTGGCTTCCTACGCAGCTTCTGCCTTGCACCTGAGGCGCCTCCAAGCTCCATGGAGGGCGCCTCGGGTACTGTTCATCCGAGTCAAACCTTGTTCTTTTGTCCCTGCAAGATATGCTAGTCCATAAAATAACAACATATCCTGTAAAACAAAGTTAGCACATAATAATAACATATAAATAAATGTGTGGCAGTCAATGGATTGTCCATTTCTGCCTTAGGATTTCTGACCGAAAATCATATGTCGAACCGACGCATACTATTCCCTTAGCGGGGAATACGTCCTCACCTACTCCACTCAGGAGAAGTTACCTTTTCCCAGTTCGGTCCTCTGGACCGACTAGATTTTTGCGCAATGCTCTAGTCTTCAGGTCTTCATGCTAGACGCTCGCTCCATGACATGTCCAGACTTCCACCTGGTTCGCGACACTAGGATTTCCACCTAGGGTTTCCGCCCCCTAGGACTTTTGCCCCAAGCTTCGACCCGCCAAGACTTTTCACCTAGGGTTTCAACCCCCTAGGACCTAGGATTACCACCCCCTAGGGTTTTCCCTTTGCCTAACCATAGCTAGGACTTTTCTTCACCTAGGGTTACCACCCCCTAGGACCTAGGGTTACCACCCCCTAGGGTTTTCACTTGCCTAACCGTAGCTAGAACTTTTGCCAAAATAAACTTAGGACTTTCCTGCAATCTCAATCAAATATATCAGATAATAAAATAACTTAACTTTGAACCCTTTGACATAATCAAAACACAGGTTCGATCGCCGGATGCTTCCCGCACCAACATTATGCATGTTTTGATGCACATTTGCATACTTTATGCATCCTTTATCTATGCATTTTTATACTTCTTATCTTACTTTTAGCATAGTTACTCTTCTTTATTCGGAGATATTCTCTTTGTGCATTTCCTGTTGACAGGATTAAAATTTGAAGAGAAAACGACATTCACAGTCGATCCGGACAACAAATGAAGGCAAATGACACTAGCTGTGTGACCCTACATAGTCGTTGTAAGGAACTAGGGCGCTAAATAATTGAAAGCGCAGCAAAAGATATCTAGTTCCTTATCAAGAGGATCCATGCAAAGGGAAGAATAAACAAGTAGCCTAAACTAAGTTTCATGATACTTATAACTTTGGTGCTTGCACATGATCTCCCGACATCTAGGATCTCAGCACGATCAAGCGTTCGCGCCTCTAACGGTATCCACATGAACAAGTGTCTCTGTTTGTCTCACAAACTCTTAAAGTGGAGAAGAAAACTACCTTAGGTTGTGCTAGCAACCAAGAAGGTGAGTTTCGGCCAAGATGAGGAAGAAGGAAGAAGAAGAAGAAGAAGAAGAAGAAAAGTTTTTCATCTAATGAAAAATTATCATCCATAAATTTTCATTTATATCCATCTCATGAATACCAAAGGGTTTTGTAGGACCATTGCGGCCGGCTAGAAGGGGGGGTTGGATAGCCTGCAAAAATAAAATACAACCCTTCCCGACTTTTCAAACTAACACTTGCATAAGAATATAAAAGTAATAAAACATAAAGGAAGAGGCACAAGATATTTACTTACAACCGGGGAGGTTGTTAATCCAAGGAATAAAGCTCGTACTAGTATCTCCTTTAGGCTGAGAAGCCTCTTACAGCAATGACGCACAAAAAAAAGAAGCTAAACTACAATTAAGCGCACAAGTGTTGAAAGAACGGATTGCTTTCTGATTATTGAAAAGCTTCTGGACCAAGGCTATATTTATAGCCTTGGTCGGAGCACCCTGAGGGTTCCGGGCACCCTGGGGGGGGGATAAAACTTTATCCCCCAACGTCTAGATCGCTAAAGACTTGTTCTGGTCAAACTTCAAGGTCTGGGCGCCTGGAGCCATTCCGGGCACCCCGGGTTGTTCCGGGCGCTCGGAATGGTTCCGGGCGCCCCGGAGCCTAAAGCCAACCAATGTTGACTTTTTCATCCGGGGACCACTGCTCTAGTTCAGTTCACCTCAGTCCTGGTCTCCTACTCCGGATCCGCTCGCTTGGGTGATCTCTGTCATTCGGAAAAGGGCTCACCCGAACCCAAGTTCTGGTCTTTTCAAGCAGGCTTCCGCTTCGGCTCCTCGTCCCTCGGAATCGTCGCATGATTCCTTCTTGTCCGTCGGCTCTTTCCCGTGCCGACCTTCTCACTAGCTGCTCTTTTGCTCCCCGAGCAATCTTCCGCTCAGGCTTCTCATCCCTCGGAACCACCGCACGCTTCCTTCTCGTCCACCAGGGTACTCTTCCATGGCACCTCGTCCCTCAGACGCTCCGAGCCCGTCGGCTCTCTCCCCATGCCGTCCTTCTTGCTAGCCGTGTCTTCTGCTCGAGTACCTGTGCTCCTAAGCTCCTGCACACTTAGACACAAGGTTAAAAACAACACATGACCTAACTTAACTTGTTGATCACACCAAAATAACCTTGGGGTTCCAACAATCTCCCCCTTTTTGATGTGAGCAACCCTGTTAGTAATTAGCCCTAAGAGCCAATCATGAGATGATTAGGCCTTTTGGTTACTAATTGGGTAAGACTCAAATGAACCCACTCATTAGATTGAGTCCAATCCTAATTAGACACATTGGATTCATGAGTTAGACTCAATGGGTTAGACTTATTGGGTTATTGGATTAATGGTTAATCCAATATAATAAATCCAACCCATTAAGAGGGATACAAAGAGATAAAAGACCCTTGGTATTCATGGGATGAATATAAATAGCCTTTTGGGTTTATTTTCATGAGATGAGAATGTGAGAAGAAAAGGTGACTCTTGATCTCCCTCTTCCTCCTCCTCCTTCTTCCATGGCCGAATTTTCTTCCATGGCCGAATCATTCTTCTTGCTAGCACAAGAAAATGGTTCTTCTCCGAAGGCTTCGTTCGTGGGACGAATGAGGATATGTTCGTGTGGATGACATAGAGGCGCGGACTCTTGAACGTGCTGAGATCTGGAATCAAAGAAAAGGTTGCTGTCAGGATTACGAAGGGCACACAACAAAGGTATAATTCTATCATGTAGCTTAGCATAGATTAGTTTATAGAAATTGTTTCTTCCCTTTTGCATGGATCCGCTGGATACGTGGATCTTGTATTTTTTTTTGCTGCATTTTTGCGTCTTTTGGCGTGCTAGATCTCAACAGTGGTATTAGAGCCACTTGCGAAAGAGATATGCTAAGTTTTAGAATTTTTATATATGATATAGAAATTGCATGATAGGATTTACTGTGATTTGCAAACTCTTATGAGTTTCGGCCACATAGGGTTTCGGCAAAGAGAGTAAATCTCGACCAGACTATGAGTCTTGGCTAGATTTTGTGTCTCGGCCAAATCTTGACTCTTGACCGAAAGTTGGTATGTGACCAACAAGGTCTCGGCTAGAGTTGTTTTCTTTGGAACAAAACAAAGTTGGTGTGTGACCAACAAGGTCTCGGCTAGAGATGTTTTGTTTAGAACAAAACATAGTTGGTATTGTGGGTAGTGTCTCAGGCAAGGCAACAACTCCTAAACGAGTATGTAAAATTAATTTTGCTTCGGGGGCGCTGCCCCCTGAAACCCCCACAAGGGGCGCTGCCCCTTGACCCCGCCCACTAACCGGCTAGTGGGACCGCCGTGGCGTTGCGGCTCATAATTTATTTGTTGAAATCATAGTAAATTTTATGTCATTAGTATATTGTGAATATAAATGACATGGTGCATGGTTATGGCCCTTTGACCCCAATGTGATTGGATGTGTGTAATGTTGGTGCGGGAAGCATCCGACGATCGAACTCGTGTTTTGATAATGGAAAAGGATTCAAAGTTAAGGTGTTTTGTATTCTAACAAGTCTACTTGAGGATTTCAGGAAAGTCCTAGCTGCGGTTAGGCAAAGGGAAAAATACTAGGGGGTGGTAACCCTAGGTCATAGGGGGTGGAAACCCTATGCGGAAAAGTCTTGGCAGGTCGATGACTTCAGGCAAAAAGTCCTAGGGGGTGGTAACCCTAGGTGGAAAGTCCTGGTGTCGCGAACCAGGTGAAAGACTGGACTAGCCGGGAAGCGGATGTCCAGCAGAAAGTCCGGAAGCATCGAGTGCTGAGCAAAAGTCCAGTCGATCTGGAGGATCACACTGGCGACAGGTAAATCTCCTAAGTGGAGTAGGTGAGGACGCGTTCCCCGTAGAGGGAACAGTAGGCGTCGGGTCGACCTAGGATTTCCGGTCGGAAATCCGAAAGTCAGACCCGGACAGTCCGGGGACTGTCTTAAACATTCTTTATTATCCATACTGTTATTTTGTGCTAACTTTGTGTTGCAGGATATTGTTTGGGACTAACATGTCTTGCAGGTACAAAATAACAAAGATTTGCCTCGGATGAACAGTGTCCGAGGCGCCTCCATGAGGCTTGGAGGCGCCTCGGGTTCAAAATCCTGAGCTGGCGCGAGGAGCAGGCTTAAGGCGCCTTGGATGGGTTGAAGGCGCCTTAGACAGCTTGGAGGTGCCTTAGACAGCTTGGAGGCGCCTTGAATGGTTTGAAGGCGCCTTCAGGTCGCGACAGTCAAAGGGTTATCACAGCGAGCAGATCGGGATAAAATTCTCGTTTAAGGCGCCTTGGAGCTTGTTTAAGGTGCCTGGAACACTATTTATAAAGGGGGTTCGACCAGCAGCTCAGATCAACGAACTCCAAGCAATCCTTACGCTACAAGCTGCTCTAGAAACACCCAGAAGTGCTGTTACAAGTCTCCGACAACCCGGAGCTCCAGATTCTGCTACTTTATTATTGTCGGTATAATTTGTTTTAGTTCTTTCAATTGTAATATCTTATTGTACATTTTACGAGCATATAGTTGTTGCCCACGGAAAGCGATCAAGGATCGCGGGCCTTCGAGTAGGAGTCACCTTAGGCTCCGAACGAAGTAAAATCTCTCGTGTCTTTCTGTGTGTGTTCGTTCTTTATTCCGCTGCGTGTTTAAATTACTCCGATAGTTTTTACGATTCCGATACGAACGAAATAGCCGCGAGCGCTATTTACCCCCCCTCTAGCGCGTCTCGATCCAATAATTGGTATCAGAGCGGGGTTGTTTTGAATTGGTGCAACCACCATTCAAAACAGTTTTCTTCGTGGTATTTTGTTTCGGAGTCAATTAGAAATTAGCTAATTAGCTAAAATTCTAATTCTTTTCTAATCAGTGTTGCTCTAAGTTGGTCAATACCACTTGAGCTCGTTATTTTCTTCCTCCCGCACTACTAATCCAAGACTCAGTCTTGGAATAGATCTTTTTGTTTTTGTTTGTTTAGGTCTAAATGACTCAACAAGAAGGATATAGCACTGTTCGTCCCCCACTATTTTCCGGAGAAGACTTCGGATATTGGAAGGGGCGAATGGAGATATATCTGAAGATCCAGTTCAACACCTGGATGATAGTCAAGATAGGACTGTAACTACCAACTGATACAGACAGTAAGCCTACATCCTGTGAGAACTGGGAGCCAGCCTTTATAAAAAAGGTGGAAGCCGACGCCAAAGCTACCTGCACCATCCAGTGCGGTCTTACCAAGGAGGAGCTCAACAGAGTTGGTCCCTTTTCAACCGCAAAGGAACTCTGGGAAAAGTTGATCGAACTCCACGAGGGCACCACCGACACAAAAGTAAGTAAAAGAGATTTATTATTCAATAAATTGTATAATTTAAAAATGCAGGAAGGTGAGACGGTGAGCCAGCTTCACGCGCGCATCCAGGACATTCTCAACTCTCTTCATACAATTGGACAGAGAGTCGAAAATCGGGACGTCATAAGGTACGCATTAAATTCGTTTCCAAGGAGTACATTGTGGGCATTAATGGTAGATGCCTACAAGGTCTCCAAAGACTTATCTTCTTTAAAGTTAGATGAGTTATTTTCTGAATTTGAACTACATGAACAAACTAATGCACAGCCATCCGAGAAGGGTATTGCTTTGGTTGCAGGTACGAGTAGAACACGGGAATCAAGAGTACGACGAAAAATTGAATTGGAATCAGAAGAGGAACCCGACTCAGAAGATTCAGAAGATGAACTGACCAGCGAACTCGTGAATCTTGTGAAGAAGCTCTACAAGAAGAAGAAGGGCTTCAACAAGAAAGATCTGAAGAAGGCAGTTCAATCTAAGGGGGCCCAACCGAACTCAAAGGTAAAGTTCGAAGTCACTTGTTACGGGTGCAACTAGAAGGGGCATATCAAAGCCAACTGTCCTAACCAAAAGGAGGCAAAAAAGCAAAGAAGAAAGAAGGCCCTGAAGGCAACTTGGGACGAATCTTCTTCGGAGGACGACGACGATGAACTTGATCAAACAAGTCTACTCGCACTGATGGCCCGGACCAGATCATCGAGAGTGAGAGCGAGTCAGAAGCCGAGTCCGAGCAAAGCCACGGATCCACATCCGTTTCAGAAGGGCCAGACTCCACTGTAAGTATTCCAAGGCTTAATAATTTAGTTAATTACTTACTTTGCAAACTAGCTAAGTCAAACCTTAGGATTAAATCACTTCTAAAGGAAGTAACTGTCCTTAAAGAAGTGACAAACACTAATTCCTTACTTGATCAAGTTCAAATTGGAAATTCAACTCAAGTTCAAAAACTTGAGGAAGAAAATTCTAGTTTGAAAAATCAGGTAAAAGATTTAAAAAATACTTTAGAACGGTTTTCTCTGGGATCCAAGAATTTGGACCTAATTCTTGGGACACAAAGAGCCGTCTACAACAAAACTGGGCTGGGATATAAAAGTAAAAAAGAAATATAGATCTTACTTATCCTTAATAAACAAACAAAGTAGTAAATTAGTCCAAGCATGGGTCCCTAAGTCCAAATTGATCAATCAAGTTGGATTTGGCTAATACTGGGTTCCGAAGGATCAAATACACTACCTCGATAGACCATATCAAGGCTATGATCCAGGGAAAGCTAAAAGGAAAACGATCTTAAAAATTTAAAATTCAAAATCAAATTAGAAATTAAATTATAAAACTCTAAATTCAAAATCAAATTAAAAATTCAAAATTAAATCATAAATTCAAAAATAGATGGTGGATCCAAACTAGCTGGCACCTCCAACTGAACTACCCGACAGGGTAACTGAACCTAATTTACTCGAAATGGGCAAAACAAGAGTAGATTACCCGGTAGGGTAATTAAGGCTAGTCTAAAAACAAGCTAAGTTTAACTTGAACCATAGTACCGGTGAAGTTTTTGGATGATAGTACGTTAGGGAAACTTGGGCATCGAATGTCTAGGAAGATATGGCTTCGACCTGGTGCATTTGTCCAAGTGGAACTGACCGAAGCTACCCTTAAATGGATCCCAACTAGTTAGACCAAGGTTTATATTAAGTTCAATGGGTAGGACTATTTGGAAAACCTCGAAGGCATGGTTACTTTAATGAGCTCCTTGTGACTCACCATAACCCAGAAGTTTACCAAAGAATACTTACTTGTTGAACCCAAAGCTAAACCTGAATCTAACACAAAGTTAAACCAGACTATTAAACTCAACAATAATTCATCACACAACAAATATAGGATTCCCTGATTGACAATTTAGATCGGGTGAGATGACTAAGAAATTAATTTCAAAACTATTTTAGAAATTAATTTCAAAATTATTTTAAAAACTTAAATTATTTTAAAAACTTAAATTATTTTAAAAAAACTTAAATTTCAAAATTATTTTTCAAACTTAAATTTCAAAATTATTTTTCAAACTTAAATTTCAAAATTATTTTAAAAACTTAAATTTCAAAATTATTTTAAAAACTTAAATTTCAAAATTATTTTAAAAACTTAAATTTTAAAATTATTTTAAAACTTAAATTTCAAAATTATTTTTAAAACTTAAATTTCAAAATTATTTTTAAAACTTAAATTTCAAAATTATTTTTAAAACTTAAATTTCAAAATTATTTTTCAAAACGTTAATAACCATAGGATTGAGTGTTTGCTAAATTACTTCGAATACAATTGAGTAAGATAGAAAATCTAAGGAGTCTACTTCAATTAAAGCTATCTTTAATCCATTAAAAACCAATTCAAACTACTTCATGTGTAGGAATTGGATCAATGGATGTTGGATAGTGGATGCTCCAGACATATGACTGGAGATAAGTTGAAGTTTACTAAACTCAAGTACAAGAAGTTAGGATCAGTTGCATTCGGCAACGATGGTAAACTTAAGGTAATCGGAAAAGGTAATATTGAACTTAGTTCCGATTTCATTATTCGAAATGTTCTATTGGTTGAGAATTTTAACTTTAATTTACTAAGTATAAGTCAATTATGTGACAGCGGATATCTAGTTAATTTTGATAAATCTGGATGTCTAGTTAAAAGCATCGAAAACCCTGAGATTAGACTTAAGGGACTTAGGAAGAATAACATCTACACAATTGACTTATCTGTATCCTCAATAAAGTGTCTCTTGACACAACAAGAGGAAACCCAACTATGGCACAGAAGACTGGGTCACACGCACACAAGACTCATATAAAAAATGAGTCAAAATGGTCTAGTTAGAGGCTTGCCCAAATTAAAATTTATTGAAAACTCAATCTGTGATGCGTGTCAAAAAGGAAAACAAACCAAGTCAACCCATAAGTCAACCAACCTAGAAAGAACTAACACCGTACTTGAGCTCCTTCACCTTGACTTATTTGATTCACATGGAGCCAAATCACTAAGCAAGAACCAATATTGCTTAGTAATAATTGATGACTACTCTAGGTACACATGGGTAAAATTTCTAAAAACAAAAGATGAAACCTATGAAATATTTAGTAATTTTTGCAAATTAACAGAAAATGAAAAAGATACTAAAATTAAAAGAATAAGAAGTGATCATGGAGGGGAATTTGAAAATCATAGGTTTACCCAACTTTGTAAAATAAATGGATACCAACATGAATTTTCATGTCCTAGAACCCCCCAACAAAATGGTCTAGTGGAATGTAAAAATAGAACATTACAAGAAGCCGCTAGGACTATGTTAAACGAATATCATTTAAATCATCAATTTTGGGCTGAAGCGATAAATACTGCAAATTATATTCAAAACAGAATTTTAATTAACAAATCTCACAATAAAACACCATATGAACTCTACTATCATAAAATTCCCAATCTAAACTATCTAAAAGTATTTGGGTGTAAAGTTCACATTTTAAATACTAAAGATTACTTAGGAAAATTTACACCCAAGTCTCACCAAGGAATATTCTTAGGATACTCCTCTACCAGTAGGGCCTTTAGAGTATATAATCAAAATACCTTGAAAGTTGAAGAAACAACTAATGTAATATTTGATGAAGAAAACAGCTTACCTTATATGAATGAAAATCCAAGAGCTATAGAAGATGATGAAATACAACCTAATCTTAATAAGCCAGAAGAACCAGTTTCTGACCCACAGATAAGACCAACTAGAGTAAGTACCTCTCACCCACCTGACCAAATTTTGGGTGACCCAAATGTAGGAGTCAGAACTAGATCATCCTATAGAAACCTTAGTCAGATTGCCCTCATTTCTAAAATTAAACCTAAGACTATAGAAGAAGCCCTACCTGATCTAGACTGGATCATTGCAATGCAGGGTTTAGGGTGACCCAGAAGAACCAGTTTCTGACCCACAGATAAGACCAACTAGAGTAAGTACCTCTCACCCACCTGACCAAATTTTGGGTGACCCAAACGTAGGAGTCAGAACTAGATCATCCTATAGAAACCTTAGTCAGATTGCCCTCATTTCTAAAATTAAACCTAAGACTATAGAAGAAGCCCTACCTGATCCAGACTGGATCATTGCAATGCAGGAAGAATTAGCACAATTTGAGAGAAACCAAGTCTGGGACCTTGTACCTAAACCCATAGATAAATCAATAATAGACACCAAATGGGTTTTTAGGAACAAGTTGGATGATCACGGTGATATAATAAGAAACAAAGCTAGGCTAGTAGCCAAAGGGTTTAGTCAAGTCGAAGGCTTAGACTATGATGAAACCTATGCTCCGGTAGCTAGACTCGAGTCCATAAGAATGTTATTAGCCTATGCAGCAAATAAAGGGTTCAAATTATACCAAATGGACGTTAAATCAGCCTTTTTAAATGGTTTTATCAAGGAAGAGGTCTACGTAAGCCAACCTCCAGGGTTTGAAGACATAGACTACCCTAACCATGTATTTAAATTAAAAAAGGCATTATATGGACTAAAACAAGTCCCTAGAGCATGGTATGAAAGATTATCTAATTACTTAATATCCAAAGACTTTAACCAAGGACAAATCGATCCGACTTTGTTCATGAAAACTATAGAAAAAGACATCTTTATAGCCCAAATCTATGTTGACGACATAATCTTTGGCTCAACTAATTCAAAATTCTTAAAAGAATTTGTCAAATTAATGAAAAGTGAATTTGGAATGAGTATGGTTGGGGAACTCAACTTTTTCTTAGGCTTACAAATAAAACAAACCAAAGATGGAATCTACATTTATCAAACTAAATATGCTAAGGAGTTAGTTAAAAAATTTTGTATGGAAAATTCAAAAATTATAAATACTCCAATGGCAACCAACATAAACATTGACTCTGACCCTGAAGGAAAACCAGTTGACCCAAAATACTACAGGAGTGCAATAGGTAGTTTACTTTATCTAACTGCAAGTCGACCCGACATATTGTTTGCAGTAGGTATGTGTGCAAGATACCAATCCTGTGCAAAAGAGTCACACCTAACATATGTTAAAAGAATACTTAGGTATATTAAAGGAACTTTAAATGCAGGACTCTGGTATCCAAGAACTTGCATCTTTGACCTTTATGGCTATTCTGATTCAGACTATGCTGGGTGCAAATTAGATAGGAAAAGTATAAGTGGTAGCTGCCAGATTCTAGGTCAGTGCCTAGTAAGTTGGTCAAGCAGAAAGTAACATTGTGTTGCTCTATCCACTACAGAAGCTGAATACATAGCCCTAGGAGAATGTGCATCTCAATTATTATGGATGATGCATACATTAAAAGACTATCAACTAGAATATAAAAATACAAAAATCTTTATTGATAATATCAACTCAATTAATCTAACCAAAAATCCTATTCACCATTCTAGGACTAAACACATAGAGGTAAAACACCATTTTGTAAGGGATCACGTAGCTAAAGGTGAAATTGCACTCAACCATGTTGAGTCCAAATCAAACCTAGCTGACATCTTTACAAAACCCTTATCTGGACTTGAGTTCAGTGCACTTAGAAGACAAATAGGAATGTGTTGGGTAGAGTAGGTGTCTTATCTTGTTGTTACTCATCATTCTTTCAAAATCTAGGAAAAATAATTTTCAAAATTCCCAATTTCCTAGATTTTTCAAAATTTTGGAATTAGCCTAAGCATTTCCCCTAGAAATCATGTTCCCCTAGAGTTAAGCTAGAGCATCTCACAAACACCTAGGTCTACCTTGATTGTGATTGGAAAACATAGAACAGCGTGAGATGCATAGGGTACAGCCTGGACTCAAGAATGCTTATATCTGTGCATCGATATGAGTCTGGGCGTTAAAAATGCAATATACATTAATCAAGTTGAGTCTTCCAGCTCTAGTCAAATCTAACTGGACCAAATCAACTTGACTTGACTAACCATGTGAAAACTGTTGCCCTATAGGGAGTCAGCAAGTAGCTAAAGGTTAGACAGTTGGTAAAAGGACATTCAGTTTTCTGCTTAAGCATGTTTTTTTAGGGCTCTGATACCTAGTAAGTTAATCAATATGACTCATGCTTGGACGTAAGGACCAACTGAATTTGAATGAATAACCTAAACCAAATTTAAATATTGTTCAAACTTAAGTTTACTATTAACCTAAGTTTTCAAATTCAATACTTTTAAAGAGCTAAGCTAAGTTACAATCTTAATGTTCAAATCTTTGTTAAGCCTAGCTAACTTTGAAATCTAACATTGTAAATTCCTATTTTTTTTAAAAAAACTTAAGTTATTACCCTCAGAAATGAATGTTAAGTATCTAGTTATTCAAAAGTCTATTATTTTTGATATATGGCAAAGGGAGAGAGTAGCAAACATGCAAATGTAAAATTCAAATTTAAAATAAAAAAAAGGGGGAGCAATAGTCAAGGGGGAGCATCAGTTAAGGGGGAGCATTCATCTATACTTAGCAAATTTGCCTGTGTTAAAAATGGTTATCTATTCGTTTGTTTACTTAACTTTGAATTTGAGTTGCCATAATCAAAAAGGGAGAGATTGTTGGTGCGGGAAGCATCCGACGATCGAACTCGTGTTTTGATAATGGCAAAGGATTCAAAGTTAAGGTGTTTTGTATTCTAACAAGTCTACTTGAGGATTTTAGGAAAGTCCTAGCTGCGGTTAGGCAAAGGGAAAAACCCTAGGGGGTGGTAACCCTAGGTCATAGGGGGTGGTAACCCTATGCGGAAAAGTCTTGGCAGGTCAATGACTTCAGGCAAAAAGTCCTAGGGGGTGGTAACCCTAGGTGGAAAGTCCTGGTGTCGCGAACCAGGTGAAAGACTGGACTAGCCGGGAAGCGGATGTCCAGCAGAAAGTCTGGAAGCATCGAGTGCTGAGCAAAAGTCCAGTCGATCTGGAGGATCGCACTGGCGACAGGTAAATCTCCTGAGTGGAGTGGGTGAGGACGCATTCCCCGTAGAGGGAACAGTAGGCGTCGGGTCGACGTAGGATTTCCGGTCTGAAATCCGAAGCCAGACCCGGACAGTCCGGGGACTGGCTTAAACATTCTTTATTATCCATACTATTATTTTGTGCTAACTTTGTGTTACAGGATGTTGTTTGGGACTAACATGTCTTGCAGGTACAAAAAAACGAAGATTTGCCTTGGATGAACAGTGTCCAAGGCGCCTCCATGAAGCTTGGAGGCGCCTCGGGTTCAAAATCCTGAGCTGGCGCGAGGAGCAGGCTTAAGGCGCCTTGGATGGGTTGAAGGCGCCTTAGATAGCTTGGAGGCGCCTTGAATGGTTTGAAGGCGCCTTCAGGTCGCGGCAGTCAAAGGGTTATCACAGCGAGCAGATCGGGATAAAATTCTCGTTTAAGGCGCCTTGGAGCTTGTTTAAGGCACCTTGAACACTATTTATAAAGGGGGTTCGACCAGCAGCTCAGATCAACGAACTGTTAGGACCGAAAATAGCTAGAGGGGGGGGGGGGGTGAATAGCTCGTCGCGTTCGCTCGGTGGTCGGCGTTGCTTGTTTCTTCAAAGATATGGCAGCGGAAAATGCACAAACAATCACACAACGCTAACACGGTTGGTTTACTTGGTATCCACCTCACAAGAGGTGACTAATCCAAGGATCCACACCAACACACACACCCTCCACTAATAAAACTCTCCTTTATGGTAACTACCAAGGGCGGAGAAGCCCTACAAGACTCAATACAAGAAGAGAGGGAAAGGATACAAGAAATACAAGCTTACAAGCTTACAATGAGTATAAACCCTAACCCTAGCTTCTCTTCTTGGCTTTGATCCGCCTCTTGACTTGGAGAACTTCCAAGATCCTTCAAGAACTGGCGATCTGAGCTTTGTGAGTGCTGTGGAGGAGCTGGCGAGAGATCTGGAGTGAATCGGTGAAGAGATGCCGAAGGAATCGTGCGCCTGCGGCCTTTATCGACGCCAACGGTCGGATCCCGATCGATTCGAATGTTCCCAATCAATCGGGGAGGCTTTGGATCGATCCACGGATCGATCCAGAGCGCCTCTGTGCTCTGGAGTAACGCCTGGATCGATCCATGGATCGATCAAGCGCTTATCGCGCGAAGCAGCATCGTCCCGATCGATTCACTGATCGATTGGGACATCTGGATCGATCCACGGATCGATCCAGAGGCTCTCTGTTCGCTAGAAAAGGCCTGGATCGATCCACTGATCGATCCAACACTTGGTTTTTGCCCAAAACCAAGTTCCAAGCCTCTCAAACCAACATCCGGTCAACCTCGATCTGTTGGTACATCATGCCTAGCATCTGGTCACTCCTTTGACCTGCTAGGACTTCCCACCAAGTGTCTGGTCAATCCCTTTGACCCACTTGGACTTTTCTATTCATGCCAAGTATCTGGTCACTCCCTTGACCTACTTGGACTTCCATCAGATGTCTGGTCAATCCCTTTGACCTATCTGTATTTCCTCGTGCCAAGTATCCAGTCAATCCTTTGACCTACTTGGACTTCCCAACACCAGATGTCCGATCGTCCTTGATCCATCTGGATTTTCCCTTGCCTGGCTTCACTCACCAGGACTTTCACCTAGCTTCACTCACTAGGGCTTTCACCTGGCTTCACTCACCAGGGTTTTCCATCTGCCTAGCCTCACTCACTAGGGCTTTCACCTGGCTTCACTCACCAGGACTTCCATTCTACCTAACATCCCAGTTAGGACTTCCCAATCAAGTATCCGGTCAACCTTGACCTACTTGACTCTTCTTCAATCAATTTCTTATTGTCAAACATCTAAACTCAAACCAAGACTCAGCTTGGTCAACCAGGTCAACCTTGACTTGAGGGATGTTGCACCAACAATCTCCCCCTTTTTGATGTTTGACAATACCACAATAATACTTACAATACCACATGTAAGTTAGGCTAATCCTATAGCCTCAATCTTCATGCCACCAGGTAATGAACACATAAATTAAGCTCTTCATTCTCCCCCTAAGAGGGCACACTCCCTCTAGGTAATGAAAGCCTAACTTACACCCATTCACAGGTCCTTTCATTCTCCCCCTATTGGCACACATCAACCCATCTTTGGGTACACATCAACCCATGCCCTAATTTTGGGTACACATCAACAAATCCATTTGTTGACGACTCTCCCCCTGAAGAATTGCTCATTTTTGTTCACAACATCACTCGTTGTGATCAACACGATAATGAAGGTCCCATACCCTTCATTTATCCTTAACTCCTCCCTCAATGTAGACAAATACCCAACCTTGAGCATTCTCTAACCACTTGAGTTCCCACTTGAAATAATGAGGATATCCACTCCCAATTACCAGTTCAAAAGCTCATACATGAGCATTTTCTTTAAAGAAGGTTAACCACCTTCCAAGGTTCATAAAAATAATTTTTCATGTCTTTAAAAAGTCCCTCCCCCTAAAGACATGGTGGTAACTTCTGTCATTGCACCAACAATGACTTGGAATCCCTAAACCTTTAGGAAACCCAAATTTAGAAGTTTTGAGGTTCAAATACTCAAAATTTGAAACAAACCTCAACCTAAACTTCAATTAAGCCTTCCTTAACCAATCCATCCTTGTTTTCACATGAAAACACCCTTTGTATGTATACAAATGTGTTGTAGGGGTTTGGAATGGTTACCTAGACTCAAAGAGGTTCAAAGATGCTGAAATTAGGCCTTCCCAGCCAAAATCAGCAACTTGGATCGATTGGAGTTGGGTTCCAATCGATTGAACCGTTCTGAATCGATCCACTGATCGATTCAGACTACCTGGATCGATCGGCTGATTGATCCAGCGAGCTTCTGCTCGCGGGAGACTTGCCTTCTGAATCGATCCACGGATCGATTCAGGCACTCCAATCGATCCATGGATCGATCGGAGCTCTGATAGTTGCTGAAATTCCATTTCAGTCAACTTCAGAAACCCCTAGAAAATTCTACAAAAATCCAAAAATCATGAAATTTCATGTAGACATTATTTAGGGCATACTTAATCATGGAAAAATAGTTTTCTATGAAAATACATCATATTTTCAAAGATTGACACAAGCTTGAAAACTTGCTAAAACTTTAGCGTTTTCTTCAAGTTTGTGTGTAACTATTCAATGGTGATTACTATCAAAAGATAGCCTTCACCATGGTTTTCCAAAAGCATTTTAAAAACATTTTCAAAACCAATATCCCATCATGTTCCTTGGGCATAATGCACATGACTTGTACATTAGCTTTCCCAATGATGGGAAAACACATAACTATGTGTTTTGATGAACCTAAAACTCAAAAGAATGCACTAAATCAACATCTTGAGCTTTATTCATCATCCTAACATCTCACTTGTATCTAATGTGTACTAAAAACACATACAAGTCATCTTATAGGTCTTTGTGAGATGTAGATTTTGGTTTTGCCCTTAATCTAGGGATCATGCATATCTATCTAGGCATTTTGGAGATATTAGACACCCACCTAGGATGTCACTTGTTAATAAGTGTTGTTAAATGCCTTTTGTCCTTAATTACAAGGAATTAAACTTAATGCAAGATAATGTTATGGCATACATCAAAAAGAAATAATTTTCAAAAGAAAATATCCTATAACTACATGATGTATGAATGTCATGACATGGTATTTTTTGGATTTTTCATAATAAAACATGAATGCAAAAATAGACATGATGTCATGGCATATGATGGGCAAACAATCATGGCAAGATTTAGCATAAATAAAATATACCTAGATTAACTATCTAAATATCCTTAAAATCTTAGCTAAACTTACAACTTAAACCTAGATTGCCCTAAAGTGCTTCAAGAAAGTGTCAAAACCTAAATTGGCATTTCTAATTCCCTTGATTAATGTATGCCAATTGAAAATAAGCATATCCTCAAATGTTGGCATGTTTCATTTTTTGACAAGAGTAGCACCTTTAAGTTAAGGCCCGGATCGCCTTAAATTTCCTAAGAACATACCAAAATCCCAACTTGGTAGTTCTTCTGAATTTCCCAATATGTGCCATTTAAGATTAGAATCAATTCTTCCACCATTAGGCACATTTTACTCTTTCAAGGAGTAAATAATAATTCCATTTCATTTTCAAATGTTAACAAAACCTTGAAAATGCTCCTTGAGTGTCAATTTCCTCAAAGTTGGGTTAACTACCTTTCTAATCGGAGTTGACACTCTCCAACCCATTTATGGGGTAGAGAAAATGCTCCTAGGAACCCAACACCTATTGGTGCTCCTTGGATGCTCTAGGTACTCACTAGGGATAACTTCCCTAGATACCTTCCTAGTGACCTTGTTGGGCTTCTTAGAAGCCTTGGTCACATTTTCTAGGTCAACTTTAGGGATAGCCTCCCTTGTAACCTTGTTAGTAACTTTCTTAGTCACTTTGGTTGCAAAGATACTTCTAGGGATATCTTCCCTTGTATCTTTGATTTGACCTCTAGACTTAGGGTTTTTTCCATAGCTATATGGAACCCTATGATAACTAGGCACATCCCTTTTAGCTTTGGGTTTGTATCCCAAACCTCTATGGCCATTGGATGACTTTTGTACCCCTAAACCTAGGTTATGCTCATTTTGCCCTTTTAGGATATTTTCCATCCTTTTTAGGGTCTTTTCCATTTTATCAAGTCTTGATCTCAAGACTTGATTTTCTATCATTAAATCCTTAGATTTTGATTTTTCATTACACCCATGAGCATTTTTGTTTTTGGGCTTGTATCTATTATCCTTAGTGCTCTTGCCCAAGTGTCCATCTACCTTCCTAACCTTAGGTTGAGTAGTTTTGGCATGTAGGGCCACATGCTTTTCCTTAAAGCCCTCATGCTTCCTATTCTTATGGTAAATCGCATTAAAATGATAAAAATTAGAACTATCATGATTTTTACCATAATGTAAAGGGGTAGGCTCAATAAAAGATACCTTCTTCTTTACCTTGGAGGCTCCCCCTTGACTAGTGCCTCCTTGAGCCTTGACCACCTTCTTCCCCTTGGGGCATTGACTTCGGTAATGCCCCTTTTGATTGCAAGAGAAGCATATAATATGCTCCTTGCTCTTCTTCGTGTTGGGGATGATCTCCTTGGGCTTCACCTTGCCTTTTTGTGCCACTTGGCCCTTCTTCTTGGCCAGTTTAGGGCACTTGCTCTTGTAGTGCCCATGTTCCCTACACTCAAAGCATATAATATGATTTTTATTATTAATTGAAATATTTATACCTTTGCTTGTAGGGGTGGCATCTTTTCCTTTGGATCCGGAGGTAGAAGCTTCCTCTTGATCGGACCTTGATTCTCCTCCATTTGATTTTTCTTGACTTGTGGAGGTAGAATCTTCTTCCTCCTCTTCGTCTCTTGACCCGGATGTAGAAGCTTCTCCTTCTTCTTGATCCGGTGTCACCAAGGATTGCTCCCCCTCAATCCTAGAAGTGGAGGCTTCATCATCTTGAATATGAAACAAGGAGTATGCTCCCTCCTTGTTCCCTTCATTGCATTCCCTTGAGGATGAAGCTTCTTGAATTTCCTCTTCTTCGGAGGTTGAGCATCTCTCAACCTCGGAGTCCTCCTCTTGGTCTTGCTCCAAAGAGTCACCCTCTCTGGATACTTCTTGCTCTTGTACAGTGGAGGGGATCTCTTCATGAAGCTTGGTCAATTTGCTCCATAATTCCTTTGCATCTTCAAATTCTCCAATTTTGCAAAGGATGGTGCTTGGCAATAAATTGACCAAAAGCTTGGTCACTTTGTCATTTACCTCGCACCTTTGGACTTGCTCCAGGCTCCATTTGCTTTTCTTTAGAACTGTGCCCTTTGAATTTCTTGGAGCTTTGAAGCCTTCCATTAGAGCAAACCATTGCTCTATCTCCATCATAAGAAAATTTTTGATTCTTGATTTCCAAAAATCGAAACTTGTGGAAGTGTACGGTGGAGCCACCCTTGTGTCAAATCCAAGTCCATCTTGGAATTGCATCTTGAAGTTGAGCTTGATAAAGTCTTGAACTTGAAGAATTTGCTCCAACTTCTTCACCCTCTAGCTTTTCTTGATATGCTTGACCCTTCCGGCGATGATTCCGGTGAAGAGCGGCCTTGCTCTGATACCACTTGTTAGGACCTAAAATAGCTAGAGGGGGGGGGTGAATAGCTCGTCGCGTTCGCTCGGTGGTCGGCGTTGCTTGTTTCTTCAAAGATATGGCAGCGGAAAATGCACAAACAATCACACAATGCTAACACGGTTGGTTTACTTGGTATCCACCTCACAAGAGGTGACTAATCCAAGGATCCACACCAACACACACACCCTCCACTAATAAAACTCTCCTTTATGGTAACTACCAAGGGCGGAGAAGCCCTACAAGACTCAATACAAGAAGAGAGGGAAAGGATACAAGAAATACAAGCTTACAAGCTTACAATGAGTATAAACTCTAACCCTAGCTTCTCTTCTTGGCTTTGATCCGCCTCTTGACTTGGAGAACTTCCAAGATCCTTCAAGAACTGGCGATCTGAGCTTTGTGAGTGCTGTGGAGGAGCTGGCGAGAGATCTGGAGTGAATCGGTGAAGAGATGCCGAAGGAATCGTGCGCCTGCGGCCTTTATCGACGCCAACGGTCGGATCCCGATCGATTCGAATGTTCCCAATCGATCGGGGAGGCTTTGGATCGATCCACGGATCGATCCAGAGCGCCTCTGTGCTCTGGAGTAACGCCTGGATCGATCCACGGATCGATCGAGCGCTTATTGTGCGAAGCAGCATCATCCCGATCGATTCACTGATCGATTGGGACATCTGGATCGATCCACGGATCGATCCAGAGGCTCTCTGTTCGCTAGAAAAGGCCTGGATCGATCCACTGATCGATCCAGCTCCTGGATCGATCCACTGATCGATCCAACACTTGGTTTTTGCCCAAAACCAAGTTCCAAGCCTCTCAAACCAACATCCGGTCAACCTCGATCTGTTGGTACATCATGCCTAGCATCTGGTCACTCCTTTGACCTGCTAGGACTTCCCACCAAGTGTCTGGTCAATCCCTTTGACCCACTTGGACTTTTCTATTCATGCCAAGTATCTGGTCACTCCCTTGACCTACTTGGACTTCCATCAGATGTCTGGTCAATCCCTTTGACCTATCTGTATTTCCTCGTGCCAAGTATCCAGTCAATCCTTTGACCTACTTGGACTTCCCAACACCAGATGTCCGATCATCCTTGATCCATCTGGATTTTCCCTTGCCTGGCTTCACTCACCAGGACTTTCACCTAGCTTCACTCACTAGGGCTTTCACCTGGCTTCACTCACCAGGGTTTTCCATCTGCCTAGCCTCACTCACTAGGGCTTTCACCTGGCTTCACTCACCAGGACTTCCATTCTACCTAACATCCCAGTTAGGACTTCCCAATCAAGTATCCGGTCAACCTTGACCTACTTAACTCTTCTTCAATCAATTTCTTATTGTCAAACATCTAAACTCAAACCAAGACTCAGCTTGGTCAACCAGGTCAACCTTGACCTGAGGGATGTTGCACCAACACGAACTACAAACAATCCTTACGCTACAAGCTGCTCTAGAAACACCGAGAAGTGCTGTTACAAGTCCCCGACAACCCGGAGCTCCAGATTCTGTTACTTTATTGTTGTCAGTATAATTTGTTTTAGTTCTTTCAATTGTAATATCTTATTGTACATTTTACGAGCTTATAGTTGTTGCCCACGGAAAGTGATCAAGGATCGCGGGCCTTCGAGTAGGAGTCGCCTTAGGCTCCGAACGAAGTAAAATCTCTCGTGTCTTTCTATGTGTGTTCGTTCTTTATTCCGCTGCGTGTTTAAATTACTCCGATAGTTTTTATGATTCCGATACGAACGAAATAGCTGCGAGCGCTATTCACCCCCTCCCCCCCCCCTCTAGCACGTCTCGATCCAACATGTAATGTTGCAATTTATAATACGACCTGTGTGTCATGCCTTCATCCCTTTTATTCTTGTTGTAATTAGATTACACTCGAATGTAACTCAAGTTTCTTTAGATTTTGTAATGTACAAAATTAGAAAGAGTTAGTCTTCTGGAAGATACGTGAAAAGGAAGGAAGGACAACAACACACGACAACCGAGGAAGTGCTTGGAGAAGCTGCTTAGACATAGGTTGACTTATCGCTCTTCTCATTGGCTTGAGAATATCATAGCTTATATGTGCCATAACCATGCCACGTTTAAACTTGTGTATATGTTGATATATGCCATGATGTATGTGATGCATGTGTAGCTATCGTAATTAGGTCATTTACATATGTCTACCAGAGTTTGGTACTCATTACTACCTTGATCATCTATAGTCAGGTTTGCCAAAGCAAAGTGGCTCGTTTTATCTTGGTAGAGTGCGACAGGACAATTGTGATGTCTGACTACTGACCTTTGGGTATGACTTAATTAAGTTACCTCAATTGGATTGAGAACTTAAAGACATATCCCATAAGATGTAAATCATATTATACTAGTCTTGGGCGATTAGCCAAAGCTAACTCAAGATGAATTATAATATGTATTTCATAAGATGGGAAACAAACAAACAGTGTTGTTCATCTAAGGATACAAGAGTTACATAGGATGTAATTGGTGAACGTTGTCTACCTAAGTTATACAAATCTTGGGCGATTAGACAAAGCTAACTCAAGAAAAGTATAATATGGATTTTGTCCAATTGGTACACGTTGCCTACCTATTTATACAAGTCTTGGGCGATTAGCCAAAGCTAACTCAAGATGAGGTATAATGTGGATCTTGTCCCACTAGAATGTCTTTGCTTATGGGTATAGAACTAGTAGTGACTTGCTTCTATCAAGCTTTAGAATTTAGTGGGAGAATCTTTAATTAAAGGACTAATTAAATGATAGATATATGATACTAAGACCTGCATTTCACTGTTGTAGATTACCATGTCATCAAGTACAACAAATACCCTTTCTTTGCGATCTGTCCTTGATAAGGACAAGCTCAATGGAGCTAATTTTCAGAACTGGTATAGAAACTTGAGAATAGTCCTCAAGAAAGAATGAAAACTGTATGTCCTAGAGCAGCCTATTCCTGAAGCACCCCCTACTAATGCCACTACAGTTGATAGGGATGCTTACAAGAAGCATCAAGATGATGCAGTAGATGTGTCATGCCTCATGCTCGCCACCATGAACTCTGAGCTTCAGAAGCAACATGAGAACATGGATGCTTATGATATGGTTGAACATCTTAAACAACTGTATCAAGGACAAGCAAGGCATGAGAGATTTGAGATCTCTAAAGCACTGTTTCAATGTAGAATGCAAGAAGGAACTCCCGTAGGGCCTTATGTGCTCAAAATGATCGGATATGTGGAGAATCTACAAAGGTTGGGATTCCTACTAGGCCAAGAATTGGCCACTCACCTTATCTTGCAGTCGTTACCTGGCAGTTATAGTCAGTTTGCCATGAAGTACAACATAAATGAAATTGACAAGCCACTGCCTGAAATGTTGAGCATGTTGAGAATTGCTGAACTCAACCTTAAGAAGGCAAAGCCTGGATCCATTTTGATGGTATCTAAGGGAAAAGGCAAGTGGAAGCCTAAAGGTAAGGGTAACATCCAAGTCAAAGGCAAGGGTAAGGCTCATGCACTGAAACTCAAAGGTGGGGTTGTTAAGAAAGGAACCTGCTTCCACTGTGGTGAGACCGGACAATAGAAGAGGAACTGCAAGGTATACCTAGAGGAACTGAAAAAAGGAAGAGAAGTGAGACTTCTGCCTTAGGTATATATGTTACAGATGTCAATCTATCTATTTCTTCTTCACGGGTATTATATACCAAGTGTGTATCTCACATTTGTACTAATGTGAAGGGGTTGAGAAATAGTAGATCATTGATAAGGGCAAAGTGGACCTACGAGTAGGCAATGGTGCAAGAGTTGTTGTTGTCGCTGTAGGAACATATTCCTTATCTTTGCCTACTGGGCTTGTTTTAGAACTTAAAAAGTGCTGCTATGTGCCTACCTTGACTAAGAACATTATCTCTGTTTCTTATTTGGACAAGAAATGTTTTTCATTTGTAATAAAGGACAAATGTTGTTCCATTTATTTCAATGAAATGTTCTATTGTAGTGCACATCCTGTGAATGTACTCTATGTTCTAGACTTTGGCAACTCAATCTATAACATAAATACCAAATGGTTCAAGTCTAATGATTTGAATCAAACATATCTCTGGCATTCTCGCTTAGTTCACAAAATAAGAGTTGTATATCCCAACTCCATAAGGATGGATTTTGGACTCATTTGATTTTAAATCATATGAGGAATGCAAATCTTGTCTTCGAGGCAAGATGAGAAAGACTCCATTTAGTGGACACCGCGAAAGGGCTAATGATCTTTTAGGACTCATACATACTGATGTATGTGGCCTTATTAGAGTAGTAGCTAGAGGAGGCTAACATTACTTCATTACTTTTACTGATAATTTTAGTGAATAGGGCTATGTGTTTCTGATGAGACACAAGTTAGAATCCTTTGAAAAGTTCAAAGAATTCAAGAATGAAGTATAAAATCAACTTGGTAAGAGTATTAAGGTGCTTCAATCATATCGAGGTGGGGAATACCTTAGTCAAGAGTTTCATGACCATCTCATTGAGTGTGAGATCATATCTCAACTCACTCCACTTGGAACACCACAATGGAATGGTGTATCAGAAAGGAGGAACCATACTTTATTAGATATGGTATGATCGATGATGAGTCATACAGATCTTCCTACTTCCTTCTGGGGATATGCTCTGGTGATAGCCGCTTTTACACTTAACCGAGTTCCATCAAAGGCTGTCATAAAGACACCATATGTGATATGGACAGGGAAGAGTCCCAAGATGTCTTTTATGAAGATTTGGGATTGTGAGGCTTATGTTCGATGACTAGTCTCTGATAAACCAGGACCCAAATCGGACAAGTGCTATTTTATAGGATATCCCAAGGAAACAAAGGGATATTACTTCTATAATCCCACACAAGGCAAAATATTTGTTGCCAAAAATTGATGTCTTTCTAGAAAGAGAGTTTATTTCTAGAAAAACTAGTGGGAGTGAAGTCGATCTTGAAGAAGTTCAAGATACATAAACTAGCACCAAAATCTTGATGGAAATTGAACAGATACCATAAGATGTTGTGGATCAGGATTTTGTTACACCACAAGAGGTTATGGAGCAACAACCTGTTCAAGTAGCACAAACTCTACACAGATCTGATAGGACCCATCGTCAACATGAGAGATATTCATTTCACTTGTTTTACAACGATGATGTAGTGCTTATTGGTCTTGATGAGCCTAGATGTTATCAAGAAGTTGTACAGGGTCTAGATTATGAGAAATGGCTAGAGGCTATGAGATCCAAAATGGAATCCATGTACACTAACTAAGTATAGACTTTGGTTGATGCACCTGAAGGGATTAAACCCATTGGGTGTAAGTGGGTCTTCAAGATAAAGACTGACATGGATGGTCATATGCATACCTATAAAGGTAGATTGGTGGCTAAAGGATTCAAGCAGATTCATAGTATAGACTATGATGAAACCTTTTCACCAATTGCGATGCTCAAGTCCATTCGGATCATGCTTGCTATTGCTGCTTACTTTGATTATGAGATATGACATATGGATGTCAAAAACACATTTCTTAATGGAAATCTACTCGAAGATGTACACATGACACAACCTGAGGGTTTTGTAGATCCAGAGCATGCAGGAAAGGTTTGTAAGTTGCAAAGATCCATTTATAGATTGAAGCAAGTTCCTAGAAGCTAGAATCTTTGATTCGATGATGTGTTCAAAATGTTTGGTTTCATTAAGAATGAAGATGAACCTTGTGTCTACAAGAAGGTTAGTGGGAGCACAGTCTTTTTCTCATATTGTATGTAGATGACATACATCTCATTAGAAATGATATCCCTACTCTTCAGTTAGTGAAGACTTGGCCTAGGAATTATTTCTCAATGAAGGACTTAGGTGAAGCAGCCTATATTTTGGGCATCAAGATCTATAGAGATAGGTCCAGGAGATGGCTTGGTCTAAGCTAGAGTACATATATTGACAAGGTGCTTAAACATTTTACTATGGAGAATTCCAAGAAGGGATTCCTGCCTATGTCACATAGTGTGAGTCTTTCGAAGAATCAATGCCCTTCTTCTAAGGTAGAAAGGAACTACATGGATTAGATTCTTTATGCATCTGCTATAGGGTCGATCATGTACGCCATGCTTTATACTCGCACAGATGTCTCGTATGCGTTAAGCATGACAAGCAGATACTAGTTAGATCCAGGTGAAGGTCACTGGACATCAGTCAAGAATATTCTTAAGTACTTGAGAAGGACTTAAGATTATTTCTTGATCTTTGGAGGCGATGAAGAGCTTGCTGTAAAGGGTTACAACTGTTGATGTAAAGCGTTACAGCTGTTGCTGTAAAGGGTTACAGTGGTGCAAGCTTCCAAAATTGACAAGGACGCTTCTAGATTGTAGTTAGAGCATGTATTGTACTTAAATGGTGGTCTTGGGTATTGGATACTACAATAATTTCATCTCATTAGAGGGATCCTCGATATATGAGATATGAGGATATGCAGATAACCAAACAATACTAACATTACAATTCCTTTGATCAAGGCTTTGGTACCAAGAAAGCATGATGGTCACACTAGGTCAATGGATATGAGATATTTTAGTGATTGGTGCTAGTGATATAAGGAGATTGTTAGTATAAGCCCTAAGAGGCAATCAAGAGTTGATTGACTTAGGACATTTGTATCATATTTCATTATTTCATTAGAAGGCAAAGGTTTTGGTTATTATATTTACTTCAGTTCAGTGCCGAATGAATAAATATAATAATGTCCTTGGGTAGTAGGTTCTTATCTACAATAATCAATTGGTTGAATTGATAGTGAGATATTGTAGAGAACACTACTCTTAACTATTCCTAGTCGAGCATTAATATACAAGGACAATATTAATGCGTTAAGTCTAGCATGTAGGTCAACAGATGACTTGATCTCACAAGTCATGAATATGAGATATCAGGTTGACACATGAGTATATATTAGTGAATATATACTTAATTGACCCGCTATGAGATGTTTCATGGATCATTATATGAGTGTCATAAATATTCTCATGTGACTATTGGTATGAATAGTCCTTAGACCTGAAGTCACTACGGTTCCCTACATAAGGAGTTATGTACTTTGGTATCGTGTACTTTGGTATCGTCAAACGTCACCCGTAACAGGGTGGACTATAAAGTCGATCACTGGGTATGCAATAAATTATGCGGAGGGATGTGAGTGATGTAGATGGAATCTATCCCTTTCATATAACGGAAGCGATATCTGTGAGCCCCTTGATTAGTAGGACACAGGAATGTATGACCATACTCAGATAAGTCAATATGATATATTGAGCTTATTTGTATAGTGTGTCTACTTGGAGATCAAGAAACATAAAGATTGATAAGGGGATGACACGGTCCATGCCTCATTGATCAATCTAGATATCAAGGATAGAGAGACTGATTTATACAAGATAATAGCCATGGACATGTTAGATCGGATCTCGACTTTCTCGTCACTTGGGTAGCAATGATGCATTGCTAGATGCCACTCATTATTTATATATCATAAATGTTGATTTGGATACATTGCCAACGTTACGAGAGCCTATAGGGTCACACACAAAGAACATATTGGTTTGGAGATGGGTGTTTTCGTTTGACTAAAATATTAAGGATATTAAGAATAATGGGTAAATCCAAAGTGTTGGTGTCATCTTAGTGGTGATTGGCACTAGTGCTAGTGGAAGATTGTTAGTAATTAGCCCTAAGAGCCAATCATGAGATGATTAGGCCTTTTGGTTACTAATTGAGTTAGACTCAAATGAACTCACTCATTGGATTGAGTCCAATCTAAATTAGACACATTGGATTAATGGATTAGACTCAATGGATTAGACTTATTGGGTTATTGGATTAATGGTTAATCCAATATAATAAATCCAAGCCATTAAGAGAGATACAAAGAGACAAAGGACCCTTGGTATTCATGGGATGAATATAAATAGCCTTTTGGGTTTATTTTCATGAGATGAGAATGTGAGAAGAAAAGGTGACTCTTGATCTCCCTCTTCCTCCTTCTCCTTCTTCCATGGACGAATATTCTTCCATGCCTGAATCATTCTTCTTGCTAGCACAAGAAAATGGTTCTTCTTTGAAGGCTTCGTTCGTGGGACGAACGAAGGATATGTTTGTGTGGATACCATAGAGGCGCGAACGCTTGAACGCGCTGAGATCTGGATCCAAAGAAAAGGTTGTTGTCGGGATTGCGAAGGGCATGCAACAAAGGTATAATTCTATCATGTAGCTTAGCATAGATTAGTTTATAGAAATTATTTCTTCCCTTTCGCATGGATCTGCTGGATAAGTGGATCTAGTATTTTTTTTCGCCGCGTTTCCGCGTCTTTTGGCTCGCTAGATCCCAACAAACCCAAGTTAAGCTAGGGTCAAAATAGACATAAAATAAAACTAACTTAATTTGTAATTTAAGTGCAAAAAGATAGAAAGAATTAATTTTGCAATTTAGTGCAAAAATTTGTCTACCTCCCCCTAGACTTATACTTTCTTCTCCCCCTTTGATCACATTAAAAAAATATGGGGTACCAAGAAAAAATTCTAAGGGTTAATAACTTAGAAATTTATTTCAATAAACTTTAGAATACTTTTCTAAGTCACAAATATCAGAAAAATTTCTAAAAAAATTTGAGAAATTTCTAAGTTTTTGTAAAGATTATTTTTGAAGATTTTAAAAAAAATTTAAACAGAAATTTCTAACTCCAAAAAAACTTTTGACTTAGGCAATACTTTTTTTTTTAAAATTTAAAAAATCATTCTCAAGTTATTGCCATTTCTTTAATATCATTATGATATCTAAATTTCCATTTTAGTCTATCATAATTTCTTAAATCATAACTTTTCAGATTTAATGCAAACAATATTAAATATGCTGAAAATTGTATTCATTCTTTTAACATGTAATTTTCTATTATCTTGTGAAGATTCTTTAATTTACAATTTATTGCTTGCGTTTCTTTTAACTCATTATTAGTTAATAATTTTTTAGAATTTATTTTACAAAATTCTTTTGACAAAATAATTGGTAAAGAATCTTTTGGCAATGTTTCTATTTTGTGAAATTCTTTTGACAAAATTATTTCTAATTTGCAAAAATCAAGCGGCAATGTTTTGAGTGAATAATTCAATTGGTCAAGAGGTGGCAAGCATACCTTACTTACCTTGTTGGCCGTTGATTCTCCCCCTGTTGAATTACTTTCTTTCGAAGATTCTCTCCCTTCATTGATGGTCATCTGGGATGAGCTTTCTGTGTCCTCGGGATGGAGTTCGGCTGTCTCGGCAGTTTCCTCGTTCTAGGACTGTTCTGATGGTGACTTGGTGTCCATCGAGGAGTTGTATTCGACTTCGGCAGGTTCTTCGTAGATGTTCAAGAACTTTTCCCAAAGTTCTTTTGCGCTTTTGTATTCTCCAATTCTGTTGAGATCTTCATCTGGTATCACGCTTAGAAGGTGAAGTTTTGCCCGAGCGTTTGCCATAGACCCGTCACGTTGCTCATTGGACCAGTGGTGATACTCGAGTTCTTCTCCATTCGTTGCCTTTGGTGCTTCATAACCAGATTTCATTATTAAAGAAATACCAAAATTAGTATTTAGATATACCTCCATTTGTTTCTTCCATAAAGAAAACTCCCCCTCGAATGCTGGTGGGTAGATGCTAGCTACAGCCATCATTTTGTTGCTTTAGATGGCGGTTAGTCCTTCTAAGGCGTCTTGGCTCTGATACCACTTGTTGGACCGTTGCGGCCGGCTAGAAGGGGGGGTTGGATAGCCTACAAAAATAAAATACAACCCTTCCTGACTTTTCAAACTAACACTTGCATAAGAATATAAAAGTAATAAAACATAAAGGAAGAGGCGCAAGATATTTACTTGGTTACAATCGGGAAGGTTGTTAATCCAAGGAATAAAGCTCGTACTAGTATCTTCTTCAGGTGGAAAAGCCTCTTACAGCAATGACGCACAAAACAAATTAAAGAAGCTAAACTACAATTAAGCGCACAAGTGTTGAAAGAACGGATTGCTTTCTGATTATTGAAAAGCTTCTGGACCAAGGTTATATTTATAGCCTTGGTCGGGGTGCCCTGAGAGTTTCGGGCACCCTGGGGGGGATAAAACTTTATCCCCCAATGTCCAGATTGCTAAAGACTCGTTCTAGTC
The DNA here is from genome assembly GCF_018446385.1 of Zingiber officinale. Lineage (NCBI taxonomy): Eukaryota > Viridiplantae > Streptophyta > Magnoliopsida > Zingiberales > Zingiberaceae > Zingiber > Zingiber officinale. The sequence goes on from NC_056003.1 coordinate 46,856,644, forward strand.
AAACTTCAAGGTCCGGGCACCCGGAGCCATTCCGGGCGCCTCGGGCTGTTCCGGGCGCCCAGAATGGTTCTAGGCGCCCCGAAGACAAAAGTCAACTAGTGTTGACTTTTCATCCGGGGACCACTGCTCCGGTTCAGTTCGCCTAGGTCCGGTTCTTCTACTCTGGATCCGCTCACTTGGGTGATCTCTGTCATCCAGAAAAGGGCTCACCCGAACCCAAGTTCCGGTCTTCTCGAGCAGGCTTCCGCTCCGGCTCCTCGTCCCTCGGAATCATCGCTTGATTCCTTCTCGTCCGCCAGCGTACTCATCCGCAGTCTTCGTCCCTAGGTCGCATCGAGCCCATCGTCTCTCTCCCGTTCCAACCTTCTCACTAGCTGTGTCACTTGCTCCCCGACCAATCTTCCGCTCCGGTATCTCATCCCTCGGAACCACCGCACACTTCCTTGTCGTCCACTTGGGTACTCTTCCACCCAACCTCGTCTCTCGGACGCACCGAGCTCGTAAGCTGTCTCCCCGTGCCGTCCTTCTCGCTAGCCGCGTCTTCCGCTCGAGTTCCTATGCTCCTAAGCTCCTGCACACTTAGACACAAGGTTAAAATCAACACAAGACCTAACTTAACTTGTTGATCACACCAAACAACCTTGGGGTTCCAACAGGTTTTGCCCTTTCATCTTCCAATTCAATGGCTCAAAATTGACCATTCAATCCAATGGTTCAAAATTGACTATTCATCTTCCTTGGTGACTATTCATCTTCCTTTGTGAACTCAAGTTCACCCAATGGGTCTAACTCGTTAAACCATATTAATCCAAATTATCTCCATGAACATCAATCCAAATTGGCTCTATGAATCTAATTCAAATTTGACTCAATCCAATAATTGGATCCAATTGAGTGTAACTCAATGAGTCTAATTTGGATTAGATTTAATCCAATGATCCATCATATGAATCCATTTACAAATTAACTTGTTCTTTGTGTGTGACCCAATAGGTTTGTATAACATTGGAAATATATTCAAATCAACATTTAGATACATAAGCAATGAGTGACATCTAGCAAGGCATCATTTCTTGTAGATTAGACTTGAATTCATGTTTAACAACAAAGATGATAAGGTGTGAAAAACATGGATATAGTCTTCTTATTAAGAATAATTTCCCTTTAAGATTGCCCAATCATGATCTCACTACTATTCATAACAAGGAAAGTTGACAGTTAAAATTAGCAAGTCAACATTCTAAATTGTTGTCAACTTTTGTTTCAAGAAATGTTCCTTTGGTTAGTCGTAGTGTTCATGATTTTAATTTCAAAGAACTTCATTTTGTTTTGTACAATATTCATAACGATTTGGATTCGACTAGCAATTTTATTGCAAGTAAAGAATGCATGGGAGAGGAACAATTTAAAAAATTGCAAGAATGTTTTAAAAGTGAGAGAGAATTGTGTGAAAAGATTTCTAGAATTATGAATTCTTATAAAGCTCAAATGGAATTTAATGAAGATTTTAGAGGCTTTATGAAATTTTTACAGAATGATATAGATAAATTGTTTGAATATCATAAGTTTTTTAGAGATGAAGTAAAATGGTTTATTAAGGCCTTTCCTTTTCCCCTTCCTGAATTTCCTAATTTACCACCTCCTCCACCATATTGATTTCATCGAGATGATGAAAAGTTTAAGTTAGGGGGGGGTGGTTCGAAAACCTGAAAATTTTTGCATTTTCTATTTTATTTTGCATTTGTTCTTGTTTTGCTTGGATTGTTTTGATAGTCACTTGACTGTCTTTTGAAAACCTTGTGGCATACGTCTTGAGAATATCAAACTTCACTTATATGCTTTCTTGTCTTTTAGTAAAAATGTTAGCACATTTATTATCTTGATTCATGATGTTTTGAATGATGCTAGTAGTATGCTTAGTGTATTTCTTTTCTCTATCTTGAGTAGCATGAAATAAGCTAAGTATCATATGGAGATAAGTTTGAAATTTGGCTTGACTTTAAGGATCTTACCTTCACTATACTCGAGCTTGGATAGTTGATATCATTGAAATAGTCATGATTCATCTTGTTTGTTTAGTACTTGGTTTCCATGGTGATTTCTCAAACTTCATTTTGGTTACTGGATGATGCTCAAATCATGTAAGCTGATTTGGAAAAATTAAAATATCCCAACACTTGTGCTAAAAGTACATTTGTAAATAAGTTTTGCACAATGCAAATACTTATATATATAAAAAAAAGTGAATAAGAGATATAAAAAATAGTTGTCGTGAGTGGAATCTAGTAAGTCACCCCTTTGAGACCGAGTTAGGTTACTGGGGAAATGACTGCTTAGATTATATTGAGATTGAGCATGTAACATTCAAAATTTCCTCATTTCGAGTCCTAATAGTAATTAAAAATATTTAGAAATGCCTTGAAAATATTCTAGAGATTTTTCGAAATTTTTAGAGTATTTTTATGTAATTTTTGGAGTTCGTTTGGTATTTTTACCAAAAGGAGGAAGTTTCAAAAAATAAATACGTTCGACCGAGGTTCGAACCCGTGACCTCCGACCCAACCCGAGTCTTAAGCGAAGCGGGATAGCCAAGTGTCCAAGTGGGCGGTGCTGATTAAGGAAGGAGCGAATTTTACTTAAGTAGTAGTTGGTAATAGGATACTTGAGTTATAAAGAGAGGAACTTAGGGCTTGATTTTTCCGTGACCAAACTTTTCCCCTCCCTTCTTCTCTCTCAGCGCGGCTTTCTGCCCGAGTGAAACCGAAGCCGGGATTAGGGTTTTTCTCCGGTGTCAGCTTAAGGTGTTCTTCGAGGGGTTCTCTCCACCATCACGACCTCTTCGTTGAGGAGAGCTCAGGACACAAGGGAGAGCCGGAATCTTGAGTTCCTCCGAAAACCCTAGAAGCATTAAAAGTCTCCTTCTTCGGTTGTAAGTCCAAGAACACAAGTAAGTGTTACTCACCTACAGTAAGTGTAGTTCCGAGATTAGATTTCTTTCTTTTGTTTCCATTGTAGCATGTTTGAAGATTTTGATGCTCTATGAAAACCCTAGGATCGGTGGGTATAAAGAAGGGTGTTTGTGTACAAAATTAGGATTTGTTAGAGGTTAAGAGTAGCATGTGTGCTTTGATTTCTTTCTTCTGATTTCAGTTTTAGCATCTCAGCTGTAGCATCTCATTGTTACTGATATGTATATGTAATCAGCATTCTGAATTCTCAGGTTTAGATCCACAACATCTCAGTTGTAACATCTCAGTTGTAGCATCTTATTGTTACTGTAATTGGCCGTGTAGTTTTGGTTTAAATTTGGAGCATGAAATGGTTTAATTCAGAACAAAGAACATGGGAAAAGATTAAGTGTGTGGAGCATTTCGTTCCTTTTTGGTTTTCTGCCATGCCACAGTTCCAGGAGGAATTGCTTCTTTGGCTTTCGGATTTTGGTTGTAGAGATTTTTGGTTACTTTACAAAAGTTTAAGCTGTGAATTTGTTTACATAGGTTTTGTTTTAATTTCACGGCAAGTTTAACTTGATCTTATGCAAAGAAAAGGTGCACGAGTAGCTCCCGTGGGGGTTGCTATGCAATTTGGCTCTTTTGGCTGAACATGAGAAAGCATAGACTTGTTGATTAGCATGTAGTTTAGATCTCCTTGTAGTGTAGAATTTTAGTGCAGTTTAGATCCCTTTGTAGTGCAGAATTTTAGTGCAGTATAGATCTCCTTGTAGTTCAGAATTTTAGTGCAGTTTCTTTAAGTAACTCGTGCTTTAGCATGTGCAGATCATATTTGAGTTTTCTTTTGTTTTCTTTGCTGCTGTACAGAACCTAAACTGCCCTCTTATTCCGAGTATATAGATAGATTTCTTGTTGATTAGAATAAATGGTCATATGAATAGGTTCTTACCATATTTTCGGACTTTTGTACATATGCATTTATGAGTAAATATAAGCAAGAAAAGACCAAGGTCTTGATTTGATCCCAAGTTCCAGAAGTTGAGGATCAAAGGCATGCTTAGTGCTTGAAGAAATGCCGAGTCATTATATATTAGACGTAATAAAAGATAATAAGTATTTTATTTTAAGAGGCTAGTACCCGACTTCCGAGGTTGTCGTTAAACAAATCCAGGTGACCGTTTCCGAGGTCTCGGCCCTGGTAAGACCAAGGTCTTCACCCTCGTAAGACTGGTGGCTTGCTACCCCAGCCCCTATTAGAGAGCGCGCTTTGGTACTACGCCTGGGCCCAAGAGAAAAGTTTTTTATTATTTTGAAGTATTAAACTATACGTATTTGAACTAGCAAAGCAAGTGTCATAGAAGTTTAATTCAGCAAGTTAGCTTCTTATTCCCAAGTTCAGCAAGTTAGAACTGTTTGTTTCTTTTAGCACTGCAAACCTTAGTTTGGTTGCTACTTTCATGAAGCATTAAAGATATTAATTTCTAATTAGCATATTTCTAGTTTTTTCCTTGCTATTAAATGTGCACGAGCAGATTTCTAGATTTCTTTGCTATTAGGTATACATGAGCAAATTTTCTAGATTCCTTGCTATTAGAATTACATGAGTAGATTTTCTAGATTCCTTTGCTATTAGATATACATGAGCAGATTTTCTAGTTTTCCAATTGCTATTGATTCGAGCATAAGCAATACTGATCTTTATTTCTAGTTCCTCGTTATTAGTTGAGCATGAGTAATTTTCCTTGCTATTGAATATGCATGAGTAGATTTATTTCTTAGTTTTGTTTGCTATGAGTTGAGCATGACCAGCTTCCTTTGCCACTAGATATGCACGGGTATACTTTCTAGTTTTCCTTTGCTATTAGACTAACATGTGCAGCTATATATGTTTCCTTTTAAAGCATTCAGTTTCTAGTTTCTTCTTGTATACATGCATATCCGAGTTTTGTGAGTTAGATAGCGCTTACTAAGCATCCTCTTATAGTTGCATTTCCTCTTACTGCAGATAAAGGAAAAGGAAAGCTATAGTGAAGGAAGGTGACAAGGAGGTGTTCGATGATGTGTGTGATGTCAGGACTATGGGAGAGACTTGGGGCATTATTAAGTTTCCATGTTTTAGTGGTTAAGAAACATTTGAGATTGTACCTTATATTCCATGTCATTTGAGATTATTCTTGTTTTAGATCGCATGCTAAGATGAGTTCAGTTTAGTAAGTAGGTACTTTTGTGTTTGCATTGAGATATAGTTTCATTGTTTTTGCTATTATGAGTTATATGTGCATGTTAGAATTTGGAGTATTGTATTGTATTCTAGTCTTGCTGAACTGCATATACTGTGCCAAAATTTTAAGTTTTCTGGAAAAATTTAATGTACAGTTTGTTGTACTAGTTAAGTAAGAATCTATAGTAGTTATGTAACGGTCACCTTTAGTGAGTAGTGAGAAGGGTGGTCGTCACAGAGCACGCCTTTGAGACCCTGGGTTGATTGAGAAATATGAACCAAGTGTGTGGCAGGTATGTGTCTATCACCGAAAACATTAGGAACTCATCTGGATGATGACTTGACTAGGAAATAGATTGAAACTTGAAAAGTTTGGGTCACTTTTTGCAATGTGCACAAGAGACTTATGCTTGAGCCATACTTGACTTGTTTTCATGATCATGCTTGTTAATGAAACTTTTTGATAGAGTTAGGAAAGTACATTAGGGATTATGAATACATTGTAGAGCATATGAATTAAGATTGCAGCATTTTTGCTTGAGGACACGGAAAAGTTTAAGTTTGGGGGTGTGACGTGCGTAGATTGTATACACTTGTTTAGCATGTTTTGAAGCACATTCATATATTTTGTGCATGCTTTATCTATGCATTTTCATACTTCCAGCTTTACTTTTAGCATATTTACTCTTTTTATTCAGAGATATGATTTTGTGCATTTTCTATACGCAAGAGTCGTATTTGGAGATGAATTTATGATCGAGGCTAAATCTACAAGCTAATGAAAGGAGGAAGACACCATCTTGGAGTGCCACACGGCCATGTTTGGTAGATTGACCTAGGTCGTGTGGTGATGCTTACCCATGCAAGCCTTGCCAGAGCCAAAGCAGTACACAGTCATGTCCCAGACACGGCCGTGCAAGCCTTCCAGAGCCAAAGCAGTACATGGCCGTGTCCCAGACACGACCATGCAATTTTCCCAGAAGACAAACAAGCCCTGGCCGTGTTTTAGACATGGCCGTGCATGAGTTCCAGAGTTGGAAGCAGCACAGGCTGTGTAGATCTACACGGTCGTGCAAGGGAGGCAGTGGCAGAACATGTCATGACCGTGTGCATCACACGGCCGTGTGAGAGGGGCAGCAAAGAGAATGACCTAGGCTGTGTCTCACACACGGCCGGGTCTTGGGGCCATGTGGCACCCAAAATCTCAGCTCTATATAAGGGTTTCTTCCACCATTTGAAAGGGGAGTTTTCTCTTTTGGGAGAGATCAAGATTTGGGCGATTCCTCACCTTCTTGGAGGGATTTTCCGGCGATCTAAGGGCAGATCTTCAACGAATCGACTCCGAGAACAAGGATTGGATCCGAAAACCATTCTTCATCGTAGATAAGCTTTTCTTCCTTTTCTCTTCTTGGATTTTGGGATCAAGATGCTTGTAATCTGCTTGTCTTTGGGTTTCTTTTCTTGTTCTATGGATTAGATCTATTTGTTCTAGGATGGAGGGAGTGTTTGTAATATGATTTGATGTAAACTCTTGTGGATATGCCAATTTCCTATTTCTCGGATGTTGTCTTGTTTGTATCTATTTGATCTTGTGTGGATTGTTGCGATTGGACTTGATTACCATACTTGATTAAATGTTTGAGTGTCTTGTGGATCTTCTAGAGATAATACCTCATTCGATTATCCGAGGGACGTACATGACAGACAAGCCCGTGTAAGGACGATTGAGGGGTAATCTTGAAGGTGAAATAAGGTCATTCAAGAGGATAGGATAGATTGTATGCATTAATCTTTTATATCTTGATATGGTTAAGAAGTAATGAATTTCTATGTTGATTATCCGAGGGACGCACGTGACAGGCAAGCCCGTGCAAGGACATCATAGGAATCATTCCTAATTAATCACATAAGAGATAGATTTTAGTCATAGGCTGATTGTCTATTGCAAGAGAGAATCGGCAATCCTCTACAAATGAAGGACAATTGAGAAATAAGATTTGGTAGATCATTTACATTGAATAACATTAAAAAGAAACCAAAACTCCTAGAACATCCTTTTATCATAGCCCTTATTCCTATTTCTATGTTTTACTTTCCATAATTGCACTTAGTTTTCTATAAATCAATTGATTAGTTGTTTAGTTAATTCGTGTTGAGATATCTTTAGTGGTTATAACTAGTCCCTGTGGATATAATATCTTTCTTTATTACTGACGACGTATCCGTACACTTGTGGAACATTAACAAGCGCTCGCTCGACCTATGGTCAACCGGTTATATGTTGAGAATATTATACCGAGCTAAATGTATTTCTACTCGGGCGGACTTTCCCCGACTGAACATATACAAGCATGGGAGCGCTCACTCGGCCTGTGGTTGGGCGATTATATGCTGAGAATATTATATAAGGTTAAATTCCTTTATACTCAGGCAGGCTTTGCCCGACCGAACATATATAAGTGCGAGAGTGCTCACTCGGCCTGCGGTCGACCGGTTATATGTTGAGAAAATTATATAAGGCTGAATGCCTTTATGCTCAGGCGGGCTTTACTCGGTTGAGCACGTTGGTTGCTACTCGGAATATTGTAGTGGTTCCCCTGTACAAAAATTTTGTACAAGTCCTAAATTTTTCCTAGTAACCTATTGTGTTCTTTAGAAATTAAATTTGGAATCGCAAACAGAACTTAACATTATTGATTCCAAATTCAACTTATATGTTCTTAGAGGTTTAGACTTGGATCGCAAATGATGCTTAACATTATTAATCCAAATCCACCCATGTTACAAATTCGATCAAATATTTATTTTAGAGATTGGCTTCTAGGTTAAACATGGCGAGGCACTAGGCCTTCTTGGTTATGGGAGCATCCACCACTTCCTAGACAAAGCCTTTCAACAAAATTCAATATTTAATCTCCTTATAGTAACCCTAGGTTTAACCATTAAGAACAATCGAATCACAAGATTGAAAAAACAAAAGAAACACAAAATCGAATCATAAATTTGAAACCTAGAATCGTTAGACTCTTGTGTTTGGTATTTCAAAATCCATACAAAAGATGAACTAGTTATACCTTTTGTAGCTTATAGACCTCATGATCTTTTGCCGTATTCCTCTTCTTATCTCGGACGTCGTGTGGGCGATGATCTACTGAGATGAGAATCCACCCAAGCCTCCTTCTTCTCCTTGCAAGTTTCGGCCACCAACAATCTCCTAGAGATGAAGAACTTCGGCCACCAACCAAGCTCCAAGGGATGCTATGAAATAATATCTCCTATCTCTCCTTCTTCTCCAATCAAAATCTAGCCACCAAAAATCTCCTAGAGACTATATGTCGCCGGCCACCAAAAGAAGAAGAGAAGAGGAAGAGTAATGGAAGAGGGTCGGCCACCACCAAGGAAGAGAGGAGAGGAATAATAGATGTGTTGTTATGAGGTGAGGCACCACTACCCTCTCTTTTATATTCCTTGGTCTTAGCAAATAAGGAAAGTTTTAAACATAATTAAAACTTCCTTATATTCCTTTTCCAATGAACAAAAGAAAAATTTAATTAAAATTTCCTTTTATTCTTTTAATGGCCGGCCCTACAAGTCCTCCAAACAAGGAAAGCTTTAAACACAAAATTAAAACTTCCTAATTTATTTTTGGAAATTTTTTAAAAATAAAAATTTCTCTCTTTAAAATTCCCTTCATGGTTGGTTATAAAAGGAATCTTTTATAAATTAAAATCACTCTATTAAAACATGTGGATGATTACAAAAAGGAAAGTTTTCTCCAAAATTAAAATCTTCCTTTTAACTACAAATAAGGAAATATATCAAACCTTTCTCTTAATTCTTTGTAGAAACTATAAAAGGAAATATTTAATTTAAAACTCTCTTTTAAAATCATGGCTTCCACATAAGGAAAGATTTTAAAATTAAATCTCCTTTTAATTTTATTGTGGTCGACCACCTAAGCTTGGGTTCCAAGCTAGGGTCGGCCACCACTTGACCCATCTAGCCTTGGTTTGGCTTGCCCTAGCTTGGGTTCCAAGCTAGGCTTGGTTGACCACCTTAAAGTGGGTAAGGAGTTGGGTTTAGGTGAGTATAAGACTTTATAAATAAGAGACTACGACAGGGACCACAAGGAGGAATTGATTTTGGTCTCCCGATGAACTTGAGCTTCCCGTGTTCGCCCCGAACACCCAACTCGAGTTCATCAATAATATCTCATTCCACTTAAGAGTTATTATTGCACTATCGCACCAATCCCATATTACTATATGGTGTGAGATCTTGGAAAATTTAATTAATAGGGTTATTTGGAAAATAGCCTTATAGAATTTTTCCGGAAATTTTAGAAATTTTCTGGGAATTTTTCGGAGCTCGTACGGAGGGTTTTTAGGGGATCGATCGGCGGGTTCGGATAAAGCCTGTTTGGGATACCCGTTTAAGTGAGGAAAAGTTTTAATTATATATTCTTTTTCTTATTTCTTTTCCCCAAACGCCGACTCTTCACCCAACCCGAACACCTGCTTTCCCCGATCTCCCCGACTCCTCTTGCTGTCTCTTTCTCGCGGACGAAGCATAGCCGACGGTTCCGGCGATCGTCGACCTCGACGGAAACTAGTGGGGTCACCGGAGCTCAACGGCGCCAAGGGAGTCTAAGCCAGATCTGGTCGAGGGGGTTCAATTTCGGCAGATTTTGCAACCCAGCGTTTGACGATCGGTGGCTAGGGCTTGGTGAGGAGCCGGATCTCGTATCGTCTCCGACTGGTAGGCTTACCCTCTCCTCCCCTCGTGTTGCTCACAGAGCAGTCCACACCTCCTTTCTTACTGGAATTGGGCAGCGACACCATCGGGATGTGATCCAGAGAGGTAGGGCTTCGTCGGACCTGTCCAGTGACGACAGTGGTGAGGTAACAGCCTTATTTTCATAGTGTTTGTCCAATCCTCTTCTCTGTTCCTCGATCCTTCTTTGTTCTTGATTCTCAATTTCTAAGTTGCGAAATTAGGTCACGGAGTTGTGCTTGGGTTGCCGGGCAGAGATTAGAGCGGTTGACGCTTGATTAGTGGACCTCCTCTTCCTTGCTGCTGATTGAGATTCCGGTTGGAGGTGAGTTCTGGTTAGCATTAGGTATTGCTGGATTAGGGTTCTCTATTTCTTGTTGATCTGTGATCTTTGCTTGATTCCTTGGTCCGGTTGATCCAGTAGGTTGTTGTTCTGCGGTGTTCTTGATTCAGTTCACTTGGTCCAGCAATACTTCAACCAACAGCTCCCCTACTTCCAACAGATCACCTTGTAGTCCAGTGGTGGAATTGAGGTACGCGTAGAGGTAGTTGATACATATTGTATTAGGTATGATTTAGTATGATTGATTTTGTGTAGGTTTTTGATCTTGTTGTAGAACGGTTAATTTAGGTTTATGTGTTGAATTATGAGTAATTGGATTACTAGTTGTTGATTATGATTAGATTTGTTTACGTAGATTTAATCTAACGGAATAATTAGGGTTAAGTAATTAACCCTAGTTAACTATTGGATCTAATCTAAGTTTGGATTTCTAATCAAATTGGTGATTAGGGATTTGGTAACTAACCCTAGTCGACCATTAGGTTTAGTTAGGTAAGTTGTGGTTATGATGATTAGGGTTTTTCCCTAATTTGATTTTAGGGATTTTATTTGGCTATTCTTGGGATTTAGCTAAATAAAATATATATATGTTGTTTGACGCAGGACTCTGATTCGAGACGGACGTCTCGGCTTCGGATTTGGATTGACTGTACCTTCTATTGGAGGCGGGTACCCTTTGACTTATCTTTTGATAATGTCTTATGATATGTGTAGCTTATATATATTTACTAGTGGTAGATAGTAGATTATTTCTTCCCTGGTTTTAGCTAGTTGATACCTATCACATGCTTCATCTGCTAGTTGCTTTACTTCAGGATTGGATATTATATCTCTTGCCATGTGTATATATGTTCATAGAGATGCATATCTATAGTGCTCTACTCTACTGGATTAGTTGCTTTACATGTGTGATACATGCTCTTGGATTCATGATACTTACATCATTGTTATATGTGATGTCTTTGGATTTATGCTGTTTATTATCCTTGTTATATATGTGTTTATCTGTTTGGCATCTACACATATGGAGGAGGATATGTTCAGGTATGACATACTGTAGCCGCATGCACCATATCGCATGATTGCATGCTGGGCGATTGACGACTCCATTATTGTTGAGCTCGTCGGCCGGCTACATTGACCTGCACACCACGTGACCATTGCATGGGTAGTGGCACAGCACACAGGGTGTGTAGGTTGCTCGGTGGTGCTCCGCTGGAGGCTCCACTCATGGGTAGTGTGATAGGCAGCGTGGTAGCACACCGGGGTCCCTCCCCGTCATTGTGTACCGGGAGATGAGAGCATGGCGCTCCCTCCTATAGTGAGGTTGGAGGATAGGTGTACTCCGGTGCATCCCGTCCACTCGGTCACTCTTCAGGGGTAGTGACGGCAGAGTGCACGGTGTCACAGCCCTACCCACGCGGTCTCACCATTGTGTGTGAGATTCTGACTGGCGTCAGGGGTGACCATGTCATTTGCATCATATGCACAGATTGCATTAATTATGATTGATGCATTTTGGTGATTGCATATGATTGACATGCATACAGGTTATATGCTTTTGCTCTGACTATCTTTATCTGTGTATGTTTACAGTCAGTTGCACAAGCCTCGCAGGTGAGTACAGTTTATTTCAGTTATGCATTTTCTTATTATTCTTGCTATAGACTGTACTTTATGCCTATTGCTGGTTACTACAGTTTATTTCGGCTATGCATATCTGTTATTCTGTTAGGAGACTATACCGTAGGTTGTATGGTTAGAGAACTGTACTATTGATCCTATGGTTTAGGAGACTGTACCTTAGGTTTTTACTGGTGGATATATATTGCTGTACATGTCTATTGGTTTACCTGCTGAGTTCTTGAACTCACCCCGTTGTTACTATTTTTTTCAGGTTGAGGCCGTCAGGAGAGATTCCCGTCGCTAGCCCCTTAGTCGCGAGGATTTCTAGATATCGTTTTCAGTATTCGCTTTTATACGTATACTTGTGATGTGGGTTTGTATTGTGGACTTTACATTGAACATTCGGGTTTGCTACTTTTGTTTTCCGCTGCGGTTATATTTTCATTACTTCGTGGATTGGTTTTCTTCGTTGTAGTGGAGTAGGCTGTTTACATATATCTTCGAGATTCTATATCGTTTTTCCTTATTAAACTGCGTGGATTGATTTTATATTGAATTGTGTGGAATGTTGATATAAACTGCGTGGTTTGTTTCTTATTTGTATTGTATTGTTCCGGCCGTGTGTGGCCGAGGTATAGATATATGTATACTGAGATTCATATTGTCCGCCGTACAGGGGAGATGCTGCCGAAATTTCTTCGGACAGGGACTACCTGGGGCGTGACAATTTATTTGGTATCAGAGCGGGTTTACGGTATCTGCTCTTTGTGTATTGGATTCTTGAGTTTATCTGATACCAATTTATTTGGTATCAGGGCTAGGCTCCGATTCGGATTTTTGTGTTCCGGAGTTTGTGAGCATATCTGGATATTTTCGGATTGTACGAATTTTCGTCGATTTTCTCGTTTCGGAATTCCGAGGCATTTTGACGAGGTTTTATTGGATCTATTTGGGGGCTATGCAGCGACAGGACATCTCCAGACGGCAATAGGTAAATCAGGTAATTTTATAGTTTTCATACATGTAGTGATATCTGGATAACATTTTTTTACATATATGATACGTGTTCTAGTACTTAAACGTGGTCGCACATGTATGAGGGCGATCGATTCTCTAGAGACAGAGTCTCCAGAGAGTTCTGTTAGGGTTGAGCCTGTCCGTCAGGGATAGACTCCTCAGGGTATTGCGACCACGTTAGACTGTCAGATCATGACGGTTCCGACTTCAGAGGTACCTACCTCGCCTGTACCGCCAGTAGTACCTACAGGGTACTCGGCACCTTCTCTAGCCGTGCCTACTGCGTACTCGGTACCACCACAGACATCTGTGCTGGTTACTACATACTCGGTACCTGCACCAGCAGTACCGGTTACATCTTACCCGGTACCGTCCATCGTACCTTTAGTCGTCCCTACTTATGCCTACTCTGTAGTTCCACTAGTGGTTCCTACCCTGTTTATGTGGCAGCACCAGTGGTACCTCTTCCAACCTATCCACCAGTACCACCCATAAGATCAACTCCAGTGATTCTGCCCAGTACCGCAGCGATATCTACGGATATGGTTGTGGCACGAGCATGGATCCCAGCCTTGGCGGAGTTGGTGAAAAGCCAATTCACGCTATTTCGCGGGGAGACTGATCCGAGCGTGGCTCAATCTTGGATAGAGTCTATGGAGCGGACAATCTTTTACATGGCCTGCTCCGAGTGGGAGAAGGCTGAGCTGGCTGCTTACCACTTACGAGACGGGGCAAAGATCTGGTGGGACACACAGCGCTCCATTATAGGCGACCAGCATAATACCTGGAGGAGATTTAGGAAGACATTCGAGAGTCAGTATTTTCCTCGGGCGTATCAGATGACACGTCGGCAGGATTTTCTGAGTCTTCGACAGAATAACCGCTCAGTGATGGAGTATAATGCCGAATTTAATTGGTTGGCTAGATTCTGTCCTGAGTTGGTTGTCGAGGGCAGATCTCGTATGCTCTAGTTGTCCAGGGACTAGACGGGCATCTTCAGGTGAAGATTACCGGTTTTTGTAGTTCATCATACACAGAGGCACTGGATAAAGAGCTTATGATCGAGTCTGCTCATCAGGGAGTGAATGCAGACAAGAAGAGGAAGCAGACTGATCGGACTTCCGGACAGATCCAGCAGATACAGACTACTGGACAGCAGCAGAGCAGTCACACTCAGACGGGTTAGGGTACTTCTGGGTCATTTGGCCGACCCCAGAAGTCTGGACGATCTTTATCTGGACGTTCCTGGTCTTCTTAGCAGAACCGGAAATAGTCCACCGGTGACTCTCACTGCACCCGATGCGGGTCCCGAGATCACATCATCTCTGCATGCACCTTGGATAGTCAGTTTGCTATTATTGTAAACTGCCTAGGCACGTGAGCCGAGACTGTTCGCTAAAGGCTCAGCATGTATCTTCCGGAGTTCTGTTCCGGGAGGACAGTTGGTCAGTCGGGGACTCAGCGAGGTGGGCCGAAAGACCAATCTTCGCATCGTCAGCAGAGGACAGCTCCCCCTGCAGCAGCTGCATATGGCATGCATGGGCAGGAGCATTCCGGTGTCCTTGTGGAGAGCCCCACGGTATTCCGCCTTAGTGTTCTCCAGTACTATTCGTCAAGAAGAAGGATGGTACTCTGAGGTTGTGCATTGATTATAAGCAGCTGAATGCAGTGACTATCAGAAATAAGTACCCCTTGCCACGGATTGAGGACTTATTTGATCAGCTCAGAGATACATCAGTGTATTCTAAGATTGATCTACGGTCTGGATATCATCAGCTGAGAGTTAGAGATTCTAATATTCAGAAGACAGCATTTCGCACCAGATACGGACATTACGAGTTTTTGGTAATGTCATTTGGGCTTACCAATGCTCCAGCAGTATTTATGGATTTGATGAACCGTATCTTTTTGGAGTATCTGGATCAGTTTGTGATTGTATTTATCGATGACATATTGATCTATTCACGTTCCGAGGAGGAACATGCGCAGCATCTTCGCATAGTCTTGGAGACTCTTCGACGACATCATCTGTATGCGAAGTTCAGCAAGTGTGCATTTTGGCTTCTCTCAGTTGGTTTTCTAGGACATGTGGTTTCTAGCCGAGGTATTTCAGTTGATCCTCAGAAGGTCGAGGCTATCACTAGCTAGGAGCAGCCGAAGTCAATCCAGGAGATTCGCAGTTTCTTGGGATTGGCTGGATATTACCGACGATTCGTTGAGGGTTTCTTCAGCATTGCTATGCCGCTGACACGTCTGACTAGGAAAGGCGTGAAATTCACGTACTCAGAGGCTTGCGAGACCAGCTTCCAGGAGCTGAAGCGGAGATTAGTATCAGCACCAGTTTTGGTTTTACCTTCTGGTGATGACGGATTCGTACTTTATACAGACGCATCTCTTCAGGGCTTGGGCGCTGTTTTGATGCAGCATGGTAGGGTAGTCTCCTATGCTTCTCGTCAGTTGAAGGAGCATGAGAAGAACTACCCAGTACATGATTTAGAGCTAGCCGCTATTATCTTTGCTTTGAAGATTTGGCGACATCATCTTTATGATATTACTTTTGAGATTCTTACTGATCATAAGAGTCTCAAGTATATTTTCACCCAGAAGGAACTCAATCGCCGACAGAGGAGATGGATGGAGTTCCTGAAGGATTATGATTGTACTATTAGCTACCATCCGGGTAAAGCTAATGTGGTTGCTGATGCACTTAGCAGGAAGTCCAGAGGGACTTTAGCTTGTCACCGAGTTTTAGTCACGGACTTGATTCAGGGATTCTCCGAGTTGGGCCTTGAGGAGCAGGGACGGACAGAGCAGGGTATTCTTGTTACCATGGTTGCTCAGTCATCGATTAGGATGAGGATTCGAGAGGCCCAGGCCGGAGATCAGCATTTACAGTTCATTAGCAGCCAGATAGCTTCCGGACAGCAGACCGAGTTTACACGAGATGTCGGGGGTATTGTTTATTTCCGAGGCAGATTATGTGTACCTCAGTCTCACCCGGTCATGGAGGAGTTACTTTAGGAGGCTCATCATTCTAGATTTGCTATCCACCCAGGTGGGACCCGTATGTATCGTGATTTGAGGCGTTCCTATTGGTGGAATGGTATGAAGAAAGACATCGCGGAGTTTGTAGCCAGATGTCTTGTCTGTCAGCAGGTGAAGGCTGAGCACCAGAGACCTGCTGGTTTACTTCAGCGGATCCCTATTCCAGAGTGGGAGTGGGAGCATATTACTATGGATTTCGTGGTTGGTATGCCTAGGACTCGTCGAGGCCAGGATGTGATTTGGGTAATCGTTGACCGATTAACCAAATCCGCACACTTTTTAGCGATCCGGAAGACTGATTCTCTGGATCGATTAGCTGAGTTATATTGTCGAGAGATTATCAGATTGCATGGAGTTCCGTTGAGCATTATATCTGATAGAGATCCACGGTTCACGTCCCGATTCTGGCAGAGTCTGCAGTAGGCCTTGGGCACACAGCTTCGTTTCAGTACGGCATTCCATCCGCAGACAGATGGACAGTCAGAGCGGACTATTCAGACTTTAGAGGACTTGCTGAGGTCTTGCGTTATGGATTTCGGAGGCAGTTGGGAGGACCACCTGCCATTAGTGGAGTTCGCCTACAACAACAGCTATCATTCGGCTATCCAGATGGCACCGTTTGAGGCGTTGTATGGTAGGCCTTGTCGGACACCCACCCTCTGGGAAGAGGTTGGGGAGGCCCAGTTGATAGGACCTCAGAGAGCTCAGCAGGATGCAGAGTTAGTTCGCACTATTAGGCGGAGGATGTCTGAGGCTCAGGACCGTCAAAAGAGTTATGCTGATCAGCGGCGGAGACCCCTGGAGTTCTCTACTGGTGATCATGTATTTTTGAGAGTTTCACCCACGAAAGGGGTGAAGAGATTTGGTCTTCGAGGTAAGCTAGCTCCACGATATATTGGGTCATTCCAGATCTTGGAGAGGATTGGAGCAGTAGCTTACCGTCTGGCGATACCACCATCTCTAGCCGGCATTCATGATGTATTCCATGTATCTATGCTGAGGAGATATGTATCAGATCCGGCACATGTTCTGTCGGATATATCAGTTCCTATTCAGGCGGACGTTACTTATGAGGAGGTTCCAATACGGATTCTGGACCGTAGAGAGCGTCAGCTGCGGAACAAGACGGTCCGACTGGTTAAAGTCGGATGGCAGCATCATTCTGACGAGGAGGCTACGTGGGAGCTGGAGGATACGATCCGAGCTCGATACCCCCATCTTTTTACTTGAGGTATGTGGGTTAGAGTTTCTTCAGCATTTATACTACATGGTTATATTTCAGTGTTTGCTATTGGTTATAGCGAAATTTGGGGACCAAATTTTTATTAGTAGGGGAGGATGTGAGATCTTGGAAAATTTAATTAATAGGGTTATTTGGAAAATAGCCTTATAGAATTTTTCCGGAAATTTTAGAAATTTTCTGGGAATTTTTCGGAGCTCGTACGGAGGGTTTTGAGGGGATCGATCGGTGGGTTCGGATAAAGCCTGTTTAGGATACCCGTTTAAGTGAGGAAAAGTTTTAATTATAAATTCTTTTTCTTATTTCTTTTCCCCAAACACCGACTCTTCACCCAACCCGAACACCTGCTTTCCCCGATCTCCCCAACTCCTCTTGCTGTCTCTTTCTCGCGGACGAAGCATAGCCGACGGTTCCGGCGATCGTCGACCTCGACGGAAACTAGTGGGGTCACCGGAGCTCAACGACGCCAAGGGAGTCTAAGCCAGATCTGGTCGAGGGGGTTCAATTTCGGCAGATTTTGCAACCCAGCGTTTGACGATCGGTGGCTAGGGCTTGGTGAGGAGCCGGATCTCGTATCGTCTCCGACTGGTAGGCTTACCCTCTCCTCCCCTCGTGTTGCTCACAGAGCAGTCCACACCTCCTTTCTTGCTGGAATTGGGCAGCGACACCATCGGGATGTGATCCAGAGAGGTAGGGCTTCGTCGGACCTGTCCAGTGACGACAGTGGTGAGGTAACAGCCTTATTTTCATAGTGTTTGTTCAATCCTCTTCTCTGTTCCTCGATCCTTCTTTGTTCTTGATTCTCAATTTCTAAGTTGCGAAATTAGGTCATGGAGTTGTGCTTGGGTTGCCGGGCAGAGATTAGAGCGGTTGACGCTTGATTAGTGGACCTCCTCTTCCTTGCTGCTGATTGAGATTCCGGTTGGAGGTGAGTTCTGGTTAGCATTAGGTATTGCTGGATTAGGGTTCTCTATTTCTTGTTGATCTGTGATCTTTGCTTGATTCCTTGGTCCGGTTGATCCAGTAGGTTGTTGTTCTGCGGTGTTCTTGATTCAGTTCACTTGGTCCAGCAATACTCCAACCAGCAGCTCCCCTACTTCCAACAGATCACCTTGTAGTCCAGTGGTGGAATTGAGGTACGCGTAAAGGTAGTTGATACATATTGTATTAGGTATGATTTAGTATGATTGATTTTGTGTAGGTTTTTGATCTTGTTGTAGAATGGCTAATTTAGGTTTATGTGTTGAATTAGGAGTAATTGGATTACTAGTTGTTGATTATGATTAGATTTGTTTACGTAGATTTAATCTAATGGAATAATTAGGGTTAAGCAATTAACCCTAGTTAACTATTGGATCTAATCTAAGTTTGGATTTCTAATCAAATTGGTGATTAGGGATTTGGTAACTAACCCTAGTCGACCATTAGGTTTAGTTAGGTAAGTTGTGGTTATGATGATTAGGGTTTTGCCCTAATTTGATTTTAGGGATTTTATTTGGCTATTCTTGGGATTTAGCTAAATAAAATATATATATGTTGTTTGACGCAGGACTCTGATTCGAGACGGACGTCTCGGCTTCGGATTTGGATTGACTGTACCTTCTATTGGAGGAGGGTACCCTTTGACTTATCTTTTGATAATGTCTTATGATATGTGTAGCTTATATATATTTACTAGTGGTAGATAGTAGATTATTTCTTCCCTGGTTTTAGCTAGTTGATACCTATCACATGCTTCATCTGCTAGTTGCTTTACTTCAGGATTGGATATTATATCTCTTGCCATGTGTATATATGTTCATAGAGATGCATATCTATAGTGCTCTACTCTACTGGATTAGTTGCTTTACATGTGTGATACATGCTCTTGGATTCATGATACTTACATCATTGTTATATGTGATGTCTTTGGATTTATGCTGTTTATTATCCTTGTTATATATGTGTTTATCTGTTTGGCATCTACACATATGGAGGAGGATATGTTCAGGTATGACATACAGTAGCCGCATGCACCATATCGCATGATTGCATGCTGGGCGATTGACGACTCCATTATTGTTGAGCTCGTCGACAGGCTACATTGACCTGCACACCACGTGACCATTGCATGGGTAGTGGCACAACACACAGGGTGTGTAGGTTGCTCGGTGGTGCTCCGCTGGAGGCTCCACTCATGGGTAGTGTGATAGGCAGCGTGGTAGCACACCGGGGTCCCTCCCCGTCATTGTGTACCGGGAGATGAGAGCATGGCGCTCCCTCCTATAGTGAGGTTGGAGGATAGGTGTACTCCGGTGCATCCCGTCCACTCGGTCACTCTTCAGGGGTAGTGACGGCAGAGTGCACGGTGTCACAGCCCTACCCACGCGGTCTCACCATTGTGTGTGAGATTCTGACTGGCGTCAGGGGTGACCATGTCATTTGCATCATATGCACAGATTGCATTAATTATGATTGATGCATTTTGGTGATTGCATATGATTGACATGCATACAGGTTATATGCTTTTGCTTTGACTATCTTTATCTGTGTATGTTTACAGTCAGTTGCACAAGCCTCACAGGTGAGTACAGTTTATTTCAGTTATGCATTTTCTTATTATTCTTGCTATAGACTGTACTTTATGCCTATTGCTAGTTACTACAGTTTATTTCGGCTATGCATATCTGTTATTCTGTTAGGAGACTATACCGTAGGTTGTATGGTTAGAGAACTGTACTATTGATCCTATGGTTTTGGAGACTGTACCTTAGGTTTTTACTGGTGGATATATATTGCTGTACATGTCTATTGGTTTACCTGCTGAGTTCTTGAACTCACCCCGTTGTTACTATTTTTTCAGGTTGAGGCCGTCAGGAGAGATTCCCGTCGCTAGCCCCTTGGTCGCGAGGATTTCTAGATATCGTTTTCAGTATTCGCTTTTATACGTATACTTGTGATGTGGGTTTGTATTGTGGACTTTACATTGAACATTCGGGTTTGCTACTTTTGTTTTCCGCTGCGGTTGTATTTTCATTACTTCGTGGATTGGTTTTCTTCGTTGTAGTGGAGTAGGCTGTTTACATATATCTTCGAGATTCTATATCGTTTTTCCTTATTAAACTGCGTGGATTGATTTTATATTGAATTGTGTGGAATGTTGATATAAACTGCGTGGTTTGTTTCTTATTTGTATTGTATTGTTCCGGCCGTGTGTGGCCGAGGTATAGATATATGTATACTGAGATTCATATTGTCCGCCGTACAGGGGAGATGCTGCCGAAATTTCTTCGGACAGGGACTACCTGGGGCGTGACATATGGGCTCCTTCTTATCATGAGTGTGTTAGTCTCCCTGTGTTTAAGATATTAAATTCCCACTAATTAGATGAGTTATTGACAACTCACTTAATTAATATCTAGCTCCAAGAGTAGTACCACTCAACCTTATCATCATGTCAGACTAAGTCCACCTGCAGGGTTTACATGACAATCCTTATGAGCTCCTCAAGGGGACATCATCAACCTAGATTACTAGGACACAGTTTCATTCTATAATCAATAACACACCATATAAATAATATCATTTCCCAACTTATCGGGTCTATTGATTTATCGAGCTAAATCACACCCTTTGATAAATTAAGAAATAAATATTAAGTATATGTGCTTGTTATTATATCATGATTAAGAGCACACACTTCCATAATAACAGAGGTATTGTTCTTTTATATAGTCAGTATAAAAAAAAACTACCTCAAATGGTCATGCTCAATACACTCACAGTGTACTAGTGTAATTTATTAGTCAAGATAAACTAATACCTAATTACACTACAACCACTCCAATGATTTGTCTCATTCCATCTTGGTTGTGACCAATTGTTTATAATTTATAAGGTACTAATAACATGATCTTCTGTGTGTGACACCACACACCATGTTATCTATAATATAAATTAATCGAACAACTATACTTAGCATATAAATGTAGACATTTAACCAATGTAATTCTTTATTTCAAAATAAATATTTAGTATACACTCTAACAAAGCATATATAAGTGCAGGGGGGCGGTCGCTTGGCCTGCGATCGGCCAGTAATATGTTGAGAACCTTATATAAGGGTAAATGCCTTCATGCTCGGGCGAGCTTTGCCCGACCGAACATATACGAGCGCGGGAGCGCTCGCTTAGCCTATGGTCGGCTTGTTATATGTTGAGAGTTTTATATAAGGCTAAGTGACTTTATACTCAGGCGGGCTTTGCCCGGCCGAGCATATGCGAGCGCGGGGGCACTCGCTCGCCCTGCAATCAGCCAGTTATGTATCTCCTCTATTTCTTCTGACTTAACTCCTTCCATCACTCGCTCGACCCATCTATCATAACCCGTATCAGGGACGATGAGGAGTTTAAGTCTGGGGGGTGTTTGCATAACCTGAATTTTCCGCTTCTCTTTTATATTTTTTAGCACTTTACTTTCAACATTTTCATTTGTTTTTTTTGTTCTGCATTTTGTTTTGCTTTGCTTGCTTTCAGTTTCTACTTATGCCTTTGTTTTATTTGCTAGAACTTGTTTTTAATCATCACTTGACTATCTTTTAAAATATTTTGTGGCATATCAAGAACATCATTCCTAGCCACTACTGACTTGTCCAATAGCAAAATTATTTTCACGTTCATTTCTTGATTCATGCTATTGTGGACATAATGCTAGTATGTCTAGTGTACCTCTTTACTCTATCTCAATAAGCATGAAATGAGCTAAGTATTGTGCGGAGATAAATTTGAGTTTTGGTTTAATCTTAAGTATCTTATTTTTACTTAAACTTGAATGGTTGATATCATTAGAATAGTCATGATTTATCTTATTTGTTTAGTACTTTAGTTCCCATGGAGATTTCTCAAAATATACAGTACGATAAAAATGTTAAACTACAATGCCACAAAGACAACAGTTTTAGAAGAAACTATTGTAAATTTGATAAAAGACAACGATTTTAGATAAAACTGTTGTCTTTGAGCTCCCATAAAATACAAAAGACACCAGTTTTGTAAAAATCATTGTCATTGAGCAACTTTTTTTTTAAATCAACAAAGTATTTTATAACGATTATCTAAAACTATTATCTTTAAGTGCTTTTTAGGGGCTATGACAACAATTTTGTAAATTATTTTATTTTTATATTGTTTTGACTTTATTCTTTCACTGTTTTTCCCTCTCTCTGAAAAATTTTTGGCACCGTATTTTCCCCCTTAGCCTTCTTGAACCCTTATCCATTTTTATTTCCCTCTCCCCATATGATCTCTTCATGCTCCTGCTGCTGAAACCCTAAGCATCTTCATTCAACCCCTCTCCAGCGAACCCCTCTCCATGAATTGTTAAGTGGAGAGGAGGTGGAGGAAGGCAATGTAACACCCATAGGATCCCTATAAATTTTACATAAATTTATGCATGATTAAATAGGTTTCATGTGGATTCTTCTTTTAAAAAAATAATAATAAAATAAAAAGAACCAAAAAGAGGCATGACCAAGGATTGAACCTTGGACCTCTTGGTAAGTGGTTCCATGTTATAACCAGTAGCCCCAGCAAGGGTGTGCTGATATGAAAAGAGGGAAATCATGGTTAAAGGTAAGGAAAGTGAAGGATCTCTTCAATAAAGAGGAGAAGTCCAAGTTTCTTTCCTCTTCTTACAATGAAAAGAGAGTTTTACTTCCTCCCTTCATTTAGGATGAGTAAAAGAAAAGGGAAGGAAAAGTTCATTTTTACTTCTTCCTTTCATTTGGAATAAAAGGAGAAAAGAAAGAGAAAGTTTCATTTTTCTTCTCTTCCTCCTCCCTCCTCCTCTCCACCGAAACTAAGCTTTATCTTCCTCACCATTGCCGAACCAAGCAAGAAGGTTTTCTCTCTAGGAAAAGCTACACAACCAAGGGTACTTCTCTTAGAGGATTAAGCGAAAGATGTAAGTATCCCCTCACCCGCAGTACAATAGTTTCGTACGCTTTATGTTGAAAGATTGTAAAAAAAAAGACTTAGGGATTTTCCTTGCAAGTTTCGGCCAAGATGAGGAGTTGTCGTCACTTAGGGTTGTCAAGTTTACAATTTATGCTTCATGTTGTAACAAAAAGTCTAGAACCCCACTCTTTAGGTTTCGGCCAAGATGGAACATAAGGTTTAGAGCAAAGTGTTGAAACCTAAACATGCTTGTTTATGCTCCTTCATGATACATGATTTATTACATGTTGTTAGTTAAGTTTTCATGCTACATATTGTACAAATAAAACCTAGAACCTCACCTTAGGTTTCGGCCAAGATGGAACATGAGGTTTAGATCAAAGTGTTGAAACCTAAACATGCTTGTTTATGCTCCTTCATGATACATGATTTATTACATGCTGTTAGTTAAGTTTTCATGCTACATGTTGTACAAATAAAACCTAGAACCTCACCTTAGGTTTCGGCCAAGATGGAACATAAGGTTTAGATCAAAGTGTTGAAACCTAAACATGCTTGTTTATGCTCCTTCATGATACATGATCTATTACATGTGGTTAGTTAAGTTTTTCATGTTATATGATGTATGAACAAAACCTAGAGTCTTACCTTAGGTTTCGACCAAGGATGAACACAAGGTCTAGGGCAAGGTTTTGAAAGCTAACCATGCTTGTTTTATGCTTCCTCATGATGTATGATTTCCTATGCAATGTTAGGTTAAATTTCCATGGCTTATGTTGCATGAAAAACCTAGAAACACCACCTTGAGGTTTCAACCAAGGTTGAATATTAGAGTTAGAACCTCACTCATGGTTACCAAAGGACTCACTTGCTATGCTAGGTAAGTTGCAAAAGTTTCATGCTTTAAATTGAGTTAAGGAAAATTTAAAACATGCCTTCATGTTTTGGCCTAGATAAGAAGAATGAGGTTAAGAAGCTACCTAGGGTTCCTAAGGTCTTACATGCTATGATTAATGATTATGAAGACTTAGGTAGTTGATTTCATGTATCCATGTTGTTTGAAAATCTATGATGTATGTTTATATGTTTCAGCTAAGCATGATTTAGGGCTAGTAAGAAGTTTCAAAAACCTTAATCATGTATGTTGTTGACTCTTATGATATGATATGAATTTTTATGTCACCATGTTAATTGATTTGTGCACTTCATGTTATCATGTTATGTTTTTATGAGATACTATATAATGTGCACTTCATGTTATCATGTTATGTTTTTATGATATACTATATGTTATGTGCACTTGGTGCCATCATGCTATGTTTATGCAAGGCTTATGTAAGATGAAAAAGCCTAAGAGATGCTTCCCTTAAGTTGGGATCAAAAGCACTCTTTATGATATGACAAGAACATGAAATGTTATGATATGACAAGAACATGATATGTTATGATATGACATGATATGACATGCTATTTTACTTTGTATGGCTTGTACCAAGGGTGGGCTCCACAAGCGCCCCTAGGTCGATGGTCTATGAAACAAGCCTAGTAAAAGGGATGGGCTCCTAAGTTGCCCCTACGTTGATGGTCTATGAAACGGGCCTAGTTCCTAGTAGGTTCAAGATTAGCTACCTTGGATCTATTTAGGATGTGTGCATTTATATATGTATGTGGTATAAGCCGGGCCCTCATGTTGAGATTATGTTTAAGTATGTATATGATATATGTTTTCAAAAGGACATCTTGCATATACTCATTTCATGATACATGTTTTCAAAAGAACATCTTTCATCTACAAGTTCATGTTATATGTTTTCCTTTATGCTTCTTTAAGATGCTCTTGAAATATGTCTATGATGCTTATATGATCATGTTATGCTCTCACATGTTATGATATGATTTTATGCTCTCACATGATATGATATGACTTATTGTTTATGCTCTCACATGATATGATATGACTTTATGTTATGCTCTCACATGTTATGATATGATTTTAGGCTCTCACATGATATGATATGACTTATTGTTTTTGCTCTCACATGATATGATATGACTTTATGTTATGCTCTCACATGTTATGTTATGATTTACCAAATGAACATGTTATCATTTTATGTTCGTGCATGAATCATGGTTTTTGTGAGTAGGAAAGGGACTTACTAAGCCTATGACTTATAGTTTTTATGTTTCCTTGTACTGCAGAAAAGGAAAGGAATGACTAAACTAAGAGGAGCAGCAGGAAGGCAAGAGTGTGTGTGGCAATGGCACGGTGGAAGAAAACTGCTATATGTTTTTAAGTTCTAAGTTTGCATATGAACCATGTGTTATCTTTATGCTTTGATAGTACTTTAACTAGTATGGATAGTTATGCACTTATGTTCTTCATGTTTCATGCTAGTATGCCTATAATATCATGAATTATGTTTCAAGTAGTTGGTATTAATTAAGTTGTATGCATGAATACTAGTAAGTCTACATGTTCAGCATGATAAGCATGATGATTAGTGTAGAAAAAAAAATTAAGTAACTGTTTTCGCTGTCATGATTTTATATGTATGCACGTATGTAAGTAAGTAACCCCGTCCCTCCTTAAGCAGTGGGAGGGCGGGCATTACAAGCAATGAGTTCATTCACTGAAACACATGCCAGTGACGGTGTCTCGCCTGACCTTGTTTGCTAGCTTGACTACATCTAGGGCATGGTCGATGCTCTCTCTTTTGTCCGGTGGAAGCGTCATTTGGTTCATGTCCACCTTCATCTCTTTCCTCTGCTTATTTGTTAGGGTTTCATCTTACCTGCTTCCTCATGAGGATGTTGTGGTCAAGATCTCCGAACGCGAACTCATCATCATTGTGGAGGAGTTTGGGTGTCTTCTGGCTATGGTGTACTTGAAGCGTGAGGTACCCTAATCGATGAAAAACAAATTAAAATATGTATATTTTGGCGTAAACTTTGATGTTTACTGGGATTAAAATGGTGGCTTTGTTTCTCAGCAGTTGTTTCTTGCATACTAGTATGCAACGAAAGGATGACCAAGGTTCAACGTGATCTTAGGGCTCTTCGTCGATTGCCTCAAAACCTTTTCCACTCTTGGACATTCCCCTGCCATCGAAATCAGTTACCCTGGTCGGGACATGCAACTACTTTTGAAGTAAGCTTATTCTTTCTCTTGATTGTGTATCTATAAAGCTAAACTCCATTGCTGCAAAGGTTAGATTGTGAAGGTATGTGTAAATTCATCAAGCAGTTTGTGTTCTATCTCTATGAATTAATTGTTTGCTGAATTCTATTGGGTACTCTTGTGATCTCTACGTTACTGTGCTAAAAAACCAGTTGTTCTTTCTTTAGGTGCACTTGGTTTGATTCCTCCTTGTTCTTTACATGTTGAAGTATAGTTGTCTGATAAGTTATATGCATTGGTTTGTGATGTGAGTAATCTATTCGATGTTATTTTAGGTGATTTTGTTTAGAAAGATATATATGGAAAGCTCTTGAGCCTCCATCCCCCAAATCTTTTTGATGAAGGTAGGTCCCTAATCTTCGACCTTGGCTAAAACATCCAAGGTCTTTACCAGTTGCCCCAGCTACCACTTCTATTGGTTTAGGTGATTTAGTATCTTTATCAAGCTTTGTAGAATCATCATTGTGTAACCACATTTGTCCCAATTATTTTAGAATGACCATATGAATTGTTCTCGAAGCTATTACAACTTGATTATTGTGTTTGTTTTCTGCATAAGCCAATTCTATTTTTCTAGATGACAATTGGAAAAGAGAAACACTTCAATGGTGCATCAACTCATTAACATTTGATATATGAACTTGGGAGATAGTCCTAATGCGCCTCCCTATTGAATTTACTTTTATATGGTTCTTCTCATTTCTTCTTGTATTACTTCTATTTTGAGCTACGCACTAAGAATTTGTTTAAGTTGAGATGAAAGATAAATTGCATTGTTATAAAGCCCTATTGTGTCTTCTTGTATTCTTCTTCATAAATTACATCTTCTTGTATTACTTATCATTTTTATATTGCTTTTATGTGCTACTGCTAACAGATTTGTTATAAAGACCTATTATGTCTATCATGTTAAAAGATTATTACTTCACTCCCATAATGCAATAATTCAATTGAAATGTCTATTGTGTCGGTTAAAGGATTGTCTTTGAATAGTTGCCCATATAATTAGGTGGTATTTCTTCTAACAACATCTTCTTGTGTTGTTTATTTATGCTTTCTTCTAACTTCTTGTAAGTAAATTTTAATATACCGACCAATATGGAAAGAGATTTGAACAATGACTGATACCATATTGTGATGATGAGTTTTTACTCCTAGTTGCTTGCCATACACCACATCTTTTTTCCTCAATCTTGGACAACAAATGCTGTTAGTTACATTAGTTTTCCTCTCTTAGACAATGTGGGATACCAGATGCCAAAGACTTCTTACAGAACTAGTCATGGACAAGAACTGCTATATAGATTAGAGATAATGGAAAGATAATATTGGAGGCTTCTACTACGTTTCATATTCCATAATGTTTCCTGCTTTTATATTTGTTCTTTAAATTAGTTACTTCTGAAGCTTGTTATCGATATATCCATATAAAAATGATATTCCCTAGAATTATTATTAACTCATATTGGGATCACACTTTTTTAGATCAAATCCAAATTGCATAATCTAATAATCTATGATACACTAGCCAAACTGTAAACTTAACAACTAGTAAAGCTTGTTTGATTAACCAAACCAATGTTCTCCATGTTATGTTGCCTACAAGGTATTGGCTATCTTGATGATTTACTGTTCTTGTTGATTTCTTATGCCGTGATTGATTATTTCTTCCAATTCCTCTAAAACTATCAAGGTATTGATTTTTGAATTCTAAGAATAGTTTAACAATATTGTTATTGATTATATGTCTATTGAATGTTACTACATTTTGATATTTTCCTTCCTAAGTACTTAGAAAATGAAACTATACTAATTTTTATTGGAGGTTCATTATTTTCCAACTTTAGTATTGGAGACTCCTAATCCAATGATAATGAGTATTCATATGCATTTTTCACATGTCAATTGTGAATATTTAAATGCACTGGAAAAAAAATATAAGATCAGCAGATTCATAAGGATATATGCTTCTTGCACCTTATTTTTAATAAAGGTAAAAATATGTGTTGTAAATGAAGTTTATTTGTTTATTTGTCAGTATAAAGGTAAAATCTAAATTATCAGATCTTTGCATATTTAGAAATAAAAACTCAAGCAGGCTAGATAATGTTGTTACTTCTATGCATAATGATTGTTAAATAATTTGGAAGCTTAAATTAGGTCCTTAGAAACTTTTCTAATTTTGTGGGTAAACAAACATATATTTCTCCAAAAAATGATAGTAGGTAGGGAACACCAACTAAGGAGTTTTTGTTTATTTATTTATTTATTTTAAGCCTCGTGTATTGCTTATCATATATTCATATATTTTGTGTCATTTTATTTTGCAGGTTCTATGGTTTCTGAGCGCTATGGAGAGAGTGATTTTAAGTAGGTTTTTGTTCAGAAGGTAGGAAATGGTGAGATTTTTTATTTTGTATATTTAGTCTAATTTTTTTTTGTATTTATCATCTTTTTTTATGGTATTTTTTGGGTGAGTTTGTTTTAAGATTTAGATGAGATTTCGTTATAGATAAGTAAAAATCATGCAGTTACTCAGGGGCAATTCATAGAGGACAACAGTGATAAAAAAACACATTCATTATATAATAGTAATACTTAATGCAAGTCAAACTAACATTTTCTTGTATGCA
This sequence comes from Zingiber officinale, assembly GCF_018446385.1. Taxonomy (NCBI): domain Eukaryota; kingdom Viridiplantae; phylum Streptophyta; class Magnoliopsida; order Zingiberales; family Zingiberaceae; genus Zingiber; species Zingiber officinale. The sequence goes on from NC_056003.1 coordinate 46,885,607, forward strand.
TCACGAATTTGATAGAGTTGCATCCCCTTTAATTTCCATATCTATATTTTTGTTACTTTAGGTTGAATCCAAACCTATTAATTATGCACTGGTAGGTGGATGGTTGTTTCTTATAGGTGCATGGCTAAGCTACTCCTGTGTCATATTTACATGTCCCATGTGGGACAAGGCTTCCCATTTTTTTAAGCCTGTTTGTCATCTTTTCTCCTTGCAATGTTCAGTATTCGTGTCAGTTAACCATGTATCAAAGTATTCTTAATATTCATAATATATATTCAACTTTTTTATTTATCAAAATACATAAAAGTTATTAAGATATAAAATCCATATTTGACAAGATGAATTTCTGATTTTCTGATATAAAATCCATATTTTTTAAACTTATTTATGATTTTGAAGACTACAACTAACAACTAATTTTATATACCATTCAGCTACTCTTTAATCATAATCTCTAGTACAATACATAAATAATACTAAAGGAAATGGAAGAAAAAAAAGAAAGAATAATTCTTCTTTCTTTATTCACTGCTACCTATTTGATTTTATGAACATTGTGTACAAAAACTTGAGCAATTCAAAGTTTGTGTTGGTGTCTGAAATATTCTATAAACTTTGTTTACAAGCTGCTTTACAGGATTTGGTTACAGATAAGGAAAGTGTTGGTGCGGTTAGCACTAACGGTCTAACTCAAGTTTTGATGAATGACAAAGTAAATTTAATTAGGTTTGTTATGATATAATGATCTGACTGAGTGTGCAGGAAAAATCCAACTAGGTCAACGAGTCGATTGGATAGTTGGTACGAAGTCTAGCTAGGTCGACGGGCTGACCGGATAACTGGCACAAAGTCCAGTTAGGTCGACGGGCCGACCGGATAGCTGGCAAGAAGTCCATCTAGGTCGACGGGCAGACCGGATAGCTGGCACGAAGTCCAGCTAGGTCGACGGGCCAACCAGATAGCTGGCACAATGTCTAGCTAGGTCGACGGGTCGGCCAGATAGCTGGCACGAAGTCCAGCTAGGTCGACGGGCCGACCGGATAGCTAGCATAAAGTCCAGACTGGTCAACGGGCTGACTGGATGTCTTGCAAAAAATAAGTAAAGGTAAATCACTGGAGGAGAGTGATTGTGAGGACGTGTCCCAGTTGAGGGATAGTAGGCGTCGGTGAGACCTTGACTAGATTCTGGTCTCGAGGAGACATAGTCTAATTACTACTATTTATTATTTATGCTAACACTTGTCTTGCAGGATATTTGGACTAACACATTTTGTGCAGGGCAAGCAAGAAAGCAAGTCTACCTTCGGGTGAACAGTGCCCGAAGGCGTCCTCCATGGCTATGGAAGGCACTTAGTATTGTTCATAGAAGGCACCTTCCATGGCTTTGGAAGGCACCCTCCGCAGGATAATTTTTGGAATCGGTCGTAGATAAGTGCCGGTTTTCTCCGGATAGGATTTGTCTTATTGGAGTGCCTTCCATGCTTATGGGAGGTGCCCTCCAAGCCCTTTATAAGGCAATATCGAGTAGGCACTTATATATCAAGTATATACGAGCTACTACACGTGCATTGAAGCTTCCGATTACATCTGATTCTTGCTACGACTCTACTATGAAGCTGCCAAGCCTGACGACTACTCCAAGGAATTTCAATCGTGGCCGACAAATAGACATCAACACAAAGTACCTCATTTCAATTTCTAAAAAGTATTGGTAAGATCTGTTTTTATACTTAATTACTATAAAAGGACAAGTGCAGTGTGTTGCACTTGACCTAACATCCCTTTTACTCAATTCTCTCTTCTGTAGGTACCAGAAGTGATTTTTAGTGGATTGTCCATTGATAGGTCCGCGAGAACTAGGCCTTGGAGTAGGAGTCACCGAAGGCTCCGAACCAAGTAAAAATCACTTGTGTTCTTCTCGTGTTTCTTGTCTTTTATTTCTTACTTGCTGCTACGTACTCATGTTTTCAACAACCAAAAAAGAAGCATTTTGATAATCACATGATTCACCCCCCCCCCCTTCTCACGTGCATCACGATCCAACAAGTGGTATTAGAGCAGGTATCACTATGATTTGGTGCAACCACCAATCAGGCAAAAGGGGTGAAATCTTTTTGTTTTCTCATTTTTTTTTCAGTTTTAAGTTTTCAACATAATCCAAATTGGTATAGTTACCTCTTTGGAAAAATTTTTTTCGTAGTAAATTAAACTAAACTGGTGCAACACCAATTCAGCCTTAAATTTTTTCTTTTTCTCCCACACTGCTAAATCCAAGACCAAGTCTTAGGATCCTCTTCCTTGTTTCTTTGTGTGCAAGGGTTATGGCCCAAATTGAGAGTTTCAGCACCGTCCGTCCTCCCCTGTTCAATGGTGATAACTTCCCATTCTGGAAGAAGCGAATGGAGGTATATCTGAAGACAGACTTTGACCAATGGTTCATCATCACCAGAGGCTACAAGGCTCCTGTCGACAACTCCAGAAAACTAATGGACCCTGAACAATGGAATCCGAAGATGAAGAAGAAAGCTTAGACGGACTTCAAAGGCCTTAACACACTACAATGCGGGCTAATGAAGGAAGAGCTGAACTGAGTGGGCCCACATGAAAATGTGAAGGAACTGTGGGACAAGCTCATCAAACTTCATGAAGGAACCAGCGACACTAAGGTAACTAAAAGCGATCTTTATTTAAATAAGTTATTTAATATAAAAAAATGAAAGAAGGAGAATCGGTGAGTCAACTCCATGCGAGGATAAAGGACATCCTCAACGGGCTTCACACCATCGGCTATCAAACAGAGAACTGCGACCTAATAAGGTATGCTTTAAACATATTTTCTCATAATGCATTATGGGCATCCATCGTGGATGCCTACAAAATTTCAAAAAAACTTTCAAAATTAAAGTTAGATGAACTATTTTGTGAACTTGAGCTACACGAACAAACTAATGTCAGAACCGAGAAAGGTGTTGCTCTTTTTGCAGGTTCCTCCAAGAAAAAGTCAAGAACCAAGCCTGCTTCTGAAAGTGAGTCTGACCAAGACTCAAAATATGAAGAACACTTGTTGAACTTGGTAAGAAAAATGTGCACTAGGAGAAAGAAGAAATTTAATAGAAATGACCTGCAAAAGATCAACTCCACTACCAAACCAAAGAATGTGACCTACTTCGGATGCAACAAGAAGGGTCACTACAAGAACGAGTGCCCAAAGTTGAAGAACGACAAAACCAAGACAACCAAAAAGAAGGCACTCAAAGCAACGTGGGACAAATAGTCTTCAGATGAATCGGAAGCCGAAGAGTAGAAGCACCGAAGCTACCTTGTGCTGATGGCCTGCAAATCAGAATCAGAATCAGAGGACAAATTGGAAGACGGGTCCAAACCCTAATCAAGCCACGAGTTCGTACTCATTTCCGAAGGTTCCGCTGAGGTATGTTTTAATTTAAGCAAAAAGTTTTTTAAAGTCATTTCATGCTTAAATAGAAAATTAACTGAATAATAAAAATCAAAATAACACTACAACAAAAAATGTCTATTATGACATTTTCTTTATGACACTTATTGAAAAGTGTCATTATAAATATTTTATAATGACACTTTTTACATTAGATTTTTTTTTAAAAAAAATATCATATTAGACATGTTACAGTGACATATTTTATAAATGTCATTATATTATAAACATATTAACATAAAATTTTCCATCCGCACGATCATTTCCTTCCCTCTTCCAAAAGGCCGCACATGAGGGGGTCGAAGCCTTGCAGGCAACCTGTTCACAAAAGGTCGCACATGAGGGGGCCGAAGCCTTGCCAGGCAACCCGTTCACAAAAGGCCGCACACGAGGGGGTCGATGTCGGGTAGTGGCATGTAGCAAGACATCGACATCGCTATCTATAAGATATGACAAATAAATATTATGTGTTATTGGAGAAATAATCTTATAGAATTTTATGAGAATTTTCAAGAATTTTTTAAGATTTAAATCAGTTTGTATGACACGAGATAAATTTATTAAATTTAGTGAAAGTCGATTTGAAATATCTATTTAGTTGGGAGTTGTTCGAGTAAGATTAATCTAAGTTAAAACGTTTAATAGGTTATATAAATTAAAACATTAATTTCTCTCGTTAATTCCTCACACGCGACCCCTTTTCCCCAATTTCCCCCTCTCTTCGTGCCATCACCAATGCCCACCGCCTCCTCGCACTCCGCCGCAGGGCGTCGACACCGACGATTACGAAGGGTCGGACACCTCTGGTGTAGCCTCCATGGCTACCAGCACCGGACGAGGTCGCGACGGGTGCGGAGGACAACCCCTCTCCCTATATCCTCGCGCCAAGCAACGCCGACGTTGTGCCCTAGCTCTCGATCCACTGCCAGCCAATCTCTCTCTCTTCCCGATCCATGATCACCGTGGCCTCCTCATACCAGAGCAGCATCATCCACTCATGGTGCCGAGCCTAGCCTGATAGCATCGCTGTCCTCCATTGCTCAGAGTCGGTGCCATCCATTTGACCTAGCGCCGCCGATGTTTAGAGCTACTGATGTCAGTGTAACCATCATCCAGCCATGCCTCCCCGTGTCCTGCTTCCCTTCTCTTCTCCCGAACTAGCCGACGCTGTGAGCCACTGCTGGGTAGTGTAGATCCACTGAGAAGAGGCCAAAGGGTAATTCTGATTTTGATTTCTAGGGTTGTGTAAACCTGATTGCTTCACTTAATGGAGTGGAATTTGGATTAACCTTTGGATGTAATTGATTGATTGTTATGTTGAGGATATCAATAAATTTAAGCCTTGCTAAGACATAGGCATCCGATCACTAGCCGGGCACCAAGGTGTGGTCGCTACTGTTCCAGTAGGACCAAGAGTTCGATTAAGGTATATTTCTTGGTTTAAGAATTTAGTGATCATTAAATAAGTTAATTCTAGATTGGTTAACAATTGATCGGGATTATGATAAGTATGTTTGATTTGTGAGGAGTTTAGATAGTGAAGTTAATGAATATGTTAATTCAGATTTGGTTAATAACGGATGGCTAATGCTCCATCCCATTTCTTGTTTGTATTGCTTGGTATTTTATTTTTTAGTTGTATGGCCGCCTAGCATTTTATTTGTTTCCTGAATTTCTCTATAAATATTGCAAGTCTAGTTGATGAATCAAAAAATATTCTTCCAGAAATTTTGTGTTCAAGTTATTTTTTTTCTTTCTCCATGCATGGTTGAATTTTATTTGTAGTTAAAAAGAGAAAACAAATTGGATACCTAGAATTAGCAGTAATCTTGACCATACTTATTCAGTTGGGTATACCAATGAGATGTGCTATATGTTCAAGCATTGAGCTCATTTATTATGGGGCAACCTTGCAAACAATTTTTTGTCAATTCTAATATATCCTTGTGTGTTGAAGTGGAAAAATATTCAAGACTCTAGCTAAGGTTTTTAAAGCACGAGAACTATTTTTATTGCTTTTCTATTTATTTATTTATTGGTAGAGTTCATAAAGTACAAGTATCAATCTTTCATGCTCCTTTATGTTTGTCAAAGTAGTCTATATATGGTTCAAAGGTTTACCAATTTCTTTGTGTATGTGACTAGCTATTAAAATTCAAGTAGAATTGAAGTTAAGGTTGATAGTATCAATCTTTCATGCTCCTTTATGTTTGTCAAAGTAGTCTATATATGGTTCAAAGGTTTACCAATTTCTTTGTGTATGTGACTAGCTATTAAAATTCAAGTAGAATTGAAGTTAAGGTTGATAGTTTTGTAACGCCCACCCTCCCTGCTAACCCTAAGGGACGGGGCTACGATACTCTACGTACATATTACAGCGGAAGACTTAAAATAATTTTTCTTAGATTAATAAAACTTTTCTTTTGTTTTCATATCCGAACTACACTAATATTGTTTCCATAACATGATAACAAGATAAATAGAAACATAACATCAAGTCACCCATTTAGTACTACAATTTATGAAACCAAAGCGTAATTCTTAAAAGTTCTTAAAGCAGGTTCTTATTTGGTTGCCTAGCCACCGCCACACACATCTCCTTGCCTCTCCTGCTGCTCCTTTAGCACATCCAGCTTTTTCCTTTATCTGTGGTACAAGGAAAGTAAGCTATGAGCACTCATGGCTCAGTAAGTTCCTTTCCTACTCACTAAAACCGAAAATCATCACATAATCAAAGAATGTCTCAACTTAACATGATCTCAACTAGTCATGGCATAACATATCATACTCTTTAAGCATATCATGCAACATAACATAATCATATCTAATCATGCCATATCATAGTATCATCATAAGATGGCATGGCATATCAAGCTCTTAAAGTATAGCATGAAACATAACATAATCATATCTAATCATGACATATCATAAATCATAGCATCATCATAACATGATCATAAGGTATATGCAATATGATTTTGAAAACATGTATCCGAAAAAAAAAACATGTGTATGTCTCATGATCTTTAAAACCATTTCTTCTTACATATATACTTGAACATAATCTCAACTTAAAGGGGATCCCGGCTATGTACCACTTACATATTGCGCGCAACCTATGTAGGTCCAAGGTAGCAAGTCTTGAACCCTACAAGGCAAACATACTAGGCCCGAGTCTTACTCCATCGACCTAGGGGCACTTAGGAGCCCATCCCTAACGAGGCCTGAGTCTTATTCCATCGACCCCGGGGCGCTTATGGAGCCCACCCTTGGTACAAGCCACATAAAGTAAAGTACATGTCATACTTATACATATCATACATCATAAAAGCATGCATCACTTAGGCACACATCATATCATAAAAGTATGCATCACTTAGGCATACATCATGTCATAAAGGTATGCATCACTTAGGCATCCATCATATCATAAAAGTATGCATCACTTAGGCATACATCATGTCATAAAGATATGCATCACTTAGGCATACATCATATCATAATATTATGCATCACTTAGGCATAGATCATAAAAACATGCATATCTTAAGCATAAAGCATATCATCAAGCATGCATATTTCTATCCACATAGCATATCATGAAAGCATGCATATTCTAAGCACATCACATATCATCAAAGCATGCATATTTCTAAGCACATATCATATCATGGAAAGTATAAATCACAAGCATACATGTTTAAGCATAAGGGTGTATCATGTGATTATACTAACATAAGAAACATGGTAATGTAGTTAACTTGGGTTCTAAGCTTCCTAATCCCTTGGGTTCTTATCATGGCCGAACCCCCTTAGATCTCAATTTAGGTAAAAATAACCTCCAAGCATGGGGAACCTAAATTATCATCACATCAATTTCATAGGAAGCATTATAAGCATGATTAACTTGGTTTCTAAGTTCTCCAAGTCCCTAAACTCATGTGGCCGAACCCTATCAGGTGTGAAACAAGGTCTCAAATGTCATGAAAGCATGGAAACCTTAAACCATATTTATAGCATTTTTTTCAAGTAACATAGTAAGCACATTTGAGCTAGTTACTAAGTTCTTCAAGCCCTTAACATATGTCATGGCCAAACTTTTAACAAGTATTCCTTAGGGCTAAAAACAAGTATACAAGCATGTGAACTTGAACTAACATCATGTATAAATTCATAATAAGACATCATACAATAGGTATGGCCGAAACTTACCCTAGCCTCATTTAGGTCATTAAATAACATATAGTATGAGAACTTTGGTTTTCTACTTATCATATTTCATGTAGAGTGACATAAGCATATTTAATTTTTATTCTAGGGTTTCTAGGGCATCTATCCCTTCATGGCCGAAACCTACAATGGTCCATTTAGGTCATGAAAAAATTATACAAGCATGTGACACAATCAACATATTATCATATTTCCATAAGAAGCATTTTTAACACCATTGGTTTCAATTCTAAGGCTTCTAGGTCTTTTAAACCCTACTTGACCGAGACTCATCAGTGTATAAACTTGCTTCAAATAGCCTAAAAGCATAAGAAGTCTTACAAGTTTCATAGCATATATAAAGACAAGCATAATAAACATAAATGTGAATTGTGTCTTAGGCTTCCTAGGTTTCCTTCCCTTTTTCTTTTATTTTTCCTCATGGCCGAAACCTACCAATCCCTAAACTAGGTTTTAATGGCCTAAAGCATGGAAAACCTAAGTAAGTTCCATGGTAAAAATTAATAAGAACATCATATACAAAGTTGGTTCATAAACAAGCTAGGACCCTTGTGATCTTACATGTCATATATCATGTAACTAAATTTTCTATACTCTAATTAAGCATAAGAGCATCAAACAACTTCCATATCATAATATTACAGAGGTCTTGAGCATGTTAAAATTTTGTTTAAGCTTTTCTAAGCTATCCATCTTATCATGGCCGAAAATCTAAAATAAGAGTTCATGAATTTCTAGCAATATTCAACATGCAATTCTTTAAGAGAACTCTATATTCTATCTTACAAACATGGTTACTTAAATTTAAAGGTCTTCCTAACCCTAAGCCCTTTTCTTGGCCGAAACATATGAGTGGATTTCTTTTGGTTCCAAGTAACTTTCAAGCAAGAAAACCAATAAAAGGCCCTTAGTAGTTCATGGGGGAAATCTTGTACTAGTTTGGTTAAACAATGATTTCTCCAACCTTTTGAAAATATTTTTGGCCGAAATTCTAGGGTTAGGTACTCCTATGATCAAGCATCATATAGGTATAAAAACATGAAGGAAAAACCTTCCTACATAGCATATAAAAATATCATGAAATGAGGACTTGTTTAAACCTTCCTAGATTTGAAAACTCTTCTTTGGCCGAATTTTCTTAAATTCTTTTCTAGGTTTTCTAATCCTCATAAAATCCAAAAATCACATACAAAGCCTTGTACCACAGGTGAGGGGAAGCTTACATCCTTTTCGCTTGTGGATCTAAGGTGTGGTGATGGAAGAAGTAGCCTCTTCTTCTAGTTCCTTTCCCTTGATTCCCTTGCTAAGTCCTCCTTGTATCTTAGGCTTTCTTAGGAGAAAACATTGGCTTGGGGCTGAAGATGGAGGAGAGGGAAGTGGTGTTCGGTGAGGGAGAGGGAGGATGAGGAAATGAGAGAAAAATAACCTTCTCTTTTCTTGCTCCCTTTTATGTTAAGGGGGAAGAGGTAGCAAAATTGATTTTTGCTTTCCTTCTCCCTTAACCCATTTTCTATTTTTATTTTATTTATTTTATTTTCTAATTTATTCTCACCATTCATGATGAAATAAGGGGGAATGAATCCCTTTAATTCCCTCTTAAATTTTCGGCAAAAATGAAGAAAGAAAGAGGGAAAGAAAGAAGGAAGGCAAGTTGTCTTTCTCTTGCTCTTTTCTTGTTTTCTTTTGGCTAACTTTTGCTCTCACCCTTATCATGAGTTTCCCTCCTTTGCTATCAATATCTTCTCTCTATCCCAATTGGTTTCTACTAATTAATCCTATTAATTATAATATAAGAGGTTCAAGGTTCAATCCTTGGCCTCCTCTTCTTTTTGTTTCATTTTATTTCTTTTTGCTTTAACCCACTTCTTATTATTTTTCTAAGGCAAAAATCCTACATTCATATGCTTATCTTAAAAGCTTAGTGGGTGTTACAAGTTTAAAGAAGTATGAATAAACTAAGCTCTATTAAATTTGTGTAGTATGCATTTTCTCCAATTGGTTTAAGTGATAGTCAGAAAACTGAAGTCCCCCTCCAGCGTTAAAATTTGGTTCACATTATTGGAAAAATATGTTGACAAGTATGTTCTATTTTTTTATGTTGACAAGTATGTTCTATTTTTTTTATTTTAATATATTGTAATGATTATGCCAATTTTCAGGTTTGCCTCTCAATCATGCAATTCAATGATATTTTTTCTCTCCATAGAAAGAAGACTACATTTGAGCATGAGACTAGCTTGTAAGTACATGTACAAGCTATAGGAACTGCTATATAGGTTTGAAATTGACTCCTCTTTTTTCTTGAAGTCTTTATTATTCTTGTACGTTCTTCTCTTTCATTTCCTTTATTTTCCTTTGTACTATTGAAGGATAGTTCTTGATAGATGTGATTATTCTCTTTCATTTACTAATGATGTTTGCTTTGTTGGTGCACATATACTATTATAGAAATATAACAATAAAATTTTTTCATTGTTTGCTTTGGTGTTTGCAGTTATCAGTAAGTGAAGACTACTATTAGATGCATATGGAACAATCCTATGTATTTTTCTCATTTGGTATGATATACAATCTTTTTAATTATTTTTATTAATTTTATATTTTTATTGTTTTATTTCACTTATACAAATATATGCATTTATTTGTAGGTGACAGGTACTTGGATTTTTGTGAATCAATATAATGGTTGAAGACGATCCATCTAGCTGAATTTTTATTTTATGAGACATTGTTAGTTTTAAAATTTAATATTCTGAGTGTAGGTGTTGGTTGTTTTGGATGTAAAAGATTTATCATTAGTATTACATTTGTAAAATTGACTCAAATTATTATTAAATGAATAAAAATATCTATTAGCGATTAAATTTTGTTTTGTAATTTTTTTTCTTTATATTCTAAATGGTGGATGAATTGTATGTGTAAATATTTAATTCAAGTTATATATTTTAAATAAATAATAATAATAATAATTTTAAATATATTGATAAATTACTATAATGATATTTATTAATGTCATTATAAATTAGTTAAGGTGACATTTATAAATGTCACTATAATATGATTTTTCCTGACATTTTAGACTGTCGTTATACCCCTATATTGTGATAGTTTTAAAGTTAGCATTGATATTATATAATGACATCACAAAATGTCAAGAATGCGAGGAGGGTCTAAGACGACATCACTTTATAGGGCATTTTTCGATGATGTCACTAAAACTTAAGTGTCACTAAAAATATACTATAAGAACATTTATGTGTGTCATTATAGATCTTTTTTCTTGTAGTGTAAGATGCTCCTTGAGGAAAATCAATGCCTCAAGGAACAAATTGAAAAATCTAATCCAAAAAAAGTCATAAAACTTGAGGAGGAAAATTCAACACTAAAAATTAAAATTAACAAACTTAAAAGGTTGTTAGAAAATTTCACAACTAGGTCAAAAAGTTTGGATCTAATATTAAATAATTAAAAAGTAGTATACAGCAAATCTGAGCTTGGATACAAGTCCAGTTCAATAAATAAATCATTTATGCCACTTGTAACTCAAAACAAAACACAATCTAAAGATTAGGTTCCAAAAGTGTGCCTAACCACACAAGTAGGATTGAACAAATACTACATACCTAAAAATAAAATATATTATATAAAATCAAATAACCATCCAAAACATAAAACTAAATCAACTAAACTAAAATCAAATAATAGAAATAACTACAGAACTAAATCAAACTCAAACTATCATCAAGTTCATTACAATTATAAAAGTAATTGACATAAACTCAGAACTAAAATTTAATCCAGATCAATAATTCAGGGGGAGGCTCTAATCTAGTTGGCACCTCCAAAAATAACCTACCCGGCAGGGTAATTAGAATTAGCTTAAAAAGGGATAAAAGTTTAACTTGACCTACGGTACTGGTGAAGTTTTGGATGATAGTAGGTTAGGGAAGCTCCGTCTATGCATGTCTAGGAAGATATGGCTTCGACCTCATACATTTGGCTGAGTGGAACTAACTAAAGCTACCCCTCATGGATCCTAAATAGTTAGACTAAGGTTTTGTACTAAGTTCAGTGGATGAAACTATTTGAAAAACCTCAAAGATATGATTACTCTAATGATATCTAGGTGACTCACTATAGCCCAAAAGTTTGTCTAAAGATTGTCTATTTGTTGAGCTCAAAGCTAAATTTGAATCTAACACAAAGTTAAACCAAATCGTGAAATTTAACTTAACTCATCTCACAAAAATTATAAGATTTCCTGATTGAAAACATAGATCGGGTGAGATGACTAAGGACATTAAATTAAATTCAAATTAAATTAAATTAAAATAAATCAAATTAAAATTAAACTCAAATTAAATTCAAAAAAATTAAATTAAATTCAAATGAAATTTAATTAAATTTAAATTAAATTCAATTCAATTTAAATTCAAATTAAATTAAATTAAATTTAAATAAAATTAAATTAAATTCATATTAAATCAAATTAAATTTAAAATTAAATTAAATTAAATTAAAATTGAACTAAAATTAAATTAAACTCAAATTAAATTCAAATCAAATTAAATTAAATTCAAATGAAATTGAATTAAATTCTAATCAAATTAAATTAAATTCAAATTAAATTAAATTAAATTCAAATTAAATTAAATTAAATTCAAATTTAACTTAAAAATAATTAACTTAAAAATTAGCTTAAAAATAATTAACTTAAAAATAATTAAATTAAAATTAACTTAAAAATAATTACCTTAAAAATTTAACTTAAAAATAATTAACTTAAAATTTTAACTTAAAAAAAAATAACTTAACTAAAATTTAACTTAAGAACATAAACATTCAAATTGATCTTAACTCCTACCTGTTTTAGGAATTCATCTGGATTTTGGATAGTGGTTGCTCCAAACTCATGACTGGGGATCACACTAAATTCACTCAACTAACCTACAAAAGCCTAAGAATAATTGTCTTTGGAAACAACAGCAAACTTAAGGTAATTGGGATAGGTAATATTGATCTCAAAAATTGATTTTATTATTAAGAAAATATTACTTGTTGAAAATCTCAAATAGAACCTTATTAGTATTAGTCAATTGTGTGATTCTAGATATAATGTTAGATTTCTATCATCTGAATGTTTGATTAAACACTTAGATAACCCTACTATAAGTCTGAAAGGGGTCAGAAAAGATAATATTTATGCAATTAATCTAACCACTTCTTCACTTAACTGTTACTTAACACAAAAAGAAGAAACCTGGTTATGACATAGAAGAATGTCACACACCAACTTTTGAAATATAAGTTAAATGGATTAGTCAGAGGCTTACCAAAATTATCCAACTTAGACTCAACAATCTGTAATGCTTGTCAATAAGGAAAACAAGTAAAATCTACTCATAAACCAACTGATCAACTTCAAATAAATTCAACACTAGAACTATTACACTTAGACTTATTTGATTCCCATGGAGTCAAATTAATAAATGGAAGTCTATATTGCCTAGTAATAATATATAACTACTCTAGATTCACCTGGGTAAATTTCTTAAAAAGTAAAGATGAAACATTTGAAATCTTCACTAATTTTTGCAAACAAGTTAAAAATGAAAAAGACCTAAAAATTAAAAGAATTAGAATTGATAACGGAGGTGAATTTAAAAATTACAACTTTAACCATTTTTCCTTGAAAATGTTTACCATCATGAATTTTCATATCCTAAAATGCCTCAACAAAATGGAATAGTAGAAAGAAAAAATAGAACTCTACTTGAAGCCTCTAGGACAATGCTAAATGAATATAACTTACCAAAATACTTTTGGGCAAGAGCTGTTAGTACAACCTATTTTGTACAAAACTGAACTACAATAAATAAAACTCACAATAAAACCCTATTTGAATTATATTATAATAAAAAACCTAATATTAAATATTTTAAAGTATTTGGATGCCCAGTCTACATACTAAATACAAGAGAACACTTAGAAATTTTTTTCTCAAAAATAGAAAATGGAATATTTATAGGATATTCATTAAATAGTAGAGGTTATAGAATATATAAGAAAGTTACACTGAAAATTGAAGAAACCTCAAATGTGAAATTTGAAGAAACCAACCAAAACTTATAATAAATCCAAATTCAACCAATTGATTTTGTTCAAGGTAACACTAGTCAAGGGGGAGCCAATGAAAGCCTAATTCACAAAGAAGAAGATCAGCTTCAAGTGAATGAACCTCCCAGAACTCTAAGAGTCAACCTAGATCATCCAATTGATAAAATAATTGGTGATCCAGATCTAAGGGTTCAGACTAGGTCATCCTTCAGGAACTTAAGTCAAATATCCCTAATTTCAAAGATTGAACCCAAAATAATAGTTGAATCCTTAGTTGACCCAGATTGGATTATGGCAATGCAAGAAGAGCTAGCCCAATTTGAGAGAAATGTAGTCTGGGACTTAGTACCACTACCCAAAAATAAAAAAATAATAGAAACAAAATGGATATTCAGAAATAAAATAAGTGAAACTATGGAAATTATTAGAAATAAGGCTAGACTAGTTGCTAAGGGATTTAGTCATATAGAGGGACTTGACTATGATGAAACATATGCCCTAGTAGCCAGACTTGAGTCCATTAGAATGTTACTTAGCTATACAACCCATAAAGGATTTAAACTTTATCAAATGGATGTAAAATCTACATTTTTAAATGGGCTAATCAAAGAAAAAGTTTATGTAGGTCAGCCACCTAGGTTTAAGAGTTTAGATCATCCTAAGCATGTATTTAAACTTAAGAAAGCTTTATATGGACTTAAACAAGTGTTAGTTAGAGCCCTAGAGCCAATCATATGATGATTGTTGTATGGACTCGATGCATCATATTCCTATATATGTATAAAGGCATTTCTTTATGGTTATTATACTTACTTGTATTGGTGTCAAATAACTAAGTATAATAGCGTCCTTGAGTAGAAGGTTCATATCTATATCAATCGATTGGTTGAATCGATAGTGAGATGATATAGAGAACACTACTCTTAATCATTCCTAGTAAGTATTAACATTCAGGGACAATGTTAATGCAATGAGACTAGCATGTAGGTCAACTCAATGACTTGATCTCACAAGTCATGGATATAGAGATATCAGGTTGACACATGAGTATGTATTGGAGAATGTATACTGAGTGACCCGCCATGAGAAAGTATGACTATAAGTCCTTGGACCTGAAGTCACCATGGTTCCCAACATAAGGAGTTGCATACTTTGGCTTCGTCAAACGTCACCCGTAACTGGGTGGACTATAAAGGTGATTACTGGGTATGTAACAAATTATGCGGAGGGATGTAAGTGATGTAGATGGGATATACCCTCCTATATGACAGGAGTAACATCATGATTCTTGATAAAGTGAGACCACTAAGTGCATGGCCATGCCCAAATGAGTCAATATGAGATATTGAGCTCATTTGATTAGAGTGAGTCTACTTGGAGTTCAAGATATAAATTGATTAGAGGATGACAGGGTCTATGCCTCAATTTGATCAATCTAGATGTCATGGATAGAAGGACATTATCATATATTGTGAGTGTCACAATTAGTAGTCACAAAGGTGATGTTGGATCTCAACATTCTTATAACATGGGTAGCAATGATGTATTGCTAGATGCCGCTCATTGTTTATGTTTCTAAATAAGATTTAGAAACATTGCCAACGTTACAAGAACCTATTGGGTCACACACAAAGAACAAGTGGATGGAGATTAGGTTCATATGATGAACCAATTGGATTAGGTTCATATGATGAACCAAAATTGGATTAAGAGTAATCCAAATTAGACTTATTGAGTTAGACTCAATTGGATTCAATTGTTGAATGAGTCTAATTTAGAGTTGATTCATTGAGTCAATTTATATTAATGAATTGAGATTCATTAAATTGAAATTGACTTGAATCAAAGATTGGATTTAACTCAACAAGGAAGATGTGTGGTCAAGTTTGACTTGACCAAATGGGAAGTTGAAACATCAAGTTTGACTTGACTAAATGCCACTTCATGAAGGATAACTCATCCTACATGGCATGGCCAACAAATACATTCTTGCTACATCATCTCCACATCATCAAGGGAGAGCAAGAGGCATGGAATGTCAAGAGTCATAGGCCCTTGGCATTCCATGTGTGGTCGGCCATATGAATGCAAGATTCATTGACATTGAATTGTAATTTTTGAGTTGCATCTTCTTCCTTGGTTTTATTCTTCCTCCTTCTCCTGAGTTGGTGTGAGTCCCAAGCAAGGTGAAGGTGATTTTAGTTCCAAGAAGATAGGGTGGAGTGAAAGTCACAAGGAGGGTACTTAGAGGAGTGTATGAAAGTCATTGCTTCTTTTTACTTTCTCTCCTTTTCTTACCTTTTCAATCCTACCCGAGAGCCCTAGGGAGTGCTAGCACACTTGTGGTGCTATCATTTCAATCTAGAGTGTGATGGATCGAAAGCGCTAGAGCGCCTCGTGGCTATTTCGTTTTTCGAAATATCGGAATCATAAACTTAAGTAACGCAGCGGAAAAAGTAAAGCAAGCACAGAATGACACAGGGAGTTTACTTCGTTCAGAGCCTTTGACGACTCCTACTCGAAGGCCCGCGATCCTTGATCGCTTTCCGTGGGCAACAACTATAAGCTCGTAAAATATTACAACTGGAATACAGTAGAGATTGCAATTATGTAAAGCAAAAACTAATACCGACAACGAAAGATTTAAGAGTCTGAGCTTCGGGTCGTCGGCGTCTAGTTGTAGCACTTCAAGGTCGTCTCGATGGCAGCACTTCACAGAAGAAAGCTTAGAATTTCTTGTCCTTTTAGCTGCTCCCTCGACCCTCTTTTTATATGACATTCCGGGCGCCTGGAGTGTTACGTGGCCAACCAACCAGGATGCTCCACGTGGCGAAGTCGCGGCAGGGATAAAACTTGGTCCCGGGCGCCCGGACCACCTTTTTCCAGCAGGTTCCTCTCCTACAAAACAAGGTTAGTCCGAGCAAATACCCTGCAAGATAGTGTTAGAATCTGATAAATCATAGTAAAGAAGAACTGACAGTCTTCGGACTGTCCGAGTCTAACTTCGGATTTCCAACCGGAAACCCTAGGTCGACCTGACGCCTACTGTTCCCTCTACGGGGAACGCGTCCTCACCTACTCCCCTCAGGAGAGATTACCTGATGCCAATCCGATCCTCCAGACCGACTGGACTTTCCGCCTAGGGTTACCAC
The DNA here is from genome assembly GCF_018446385.1 of Zingiber officinale. NCBI lineage: Eukaryota > Viridiplantae > Streptophyta > Magnoliopsida > Zingiberales > Zingiberaceae > Zingiber > Zingiber officinale. The sequence continues at coordinate 46,902,560 of NC_056003.1, forward strand.
GCCCTAGGACCTAGGGTTTTTCTCCACCTAGGGTTGCCACCCCCTAGGACCTAAGGTTGCCGCCCCTTGGGGTTTTCCCTCACCTAGGGTTACCGCCCCCTAGGACCTAAGGTTGCCGCCCCTTAGGGTTTTCCCTCACCTAGGGTTACCGCCCCCTAGGACCTAAGGTTGCCGCCCCTTAGGGTTTTTCCTCACCTAGGGTTACCGCCCCCTAGGACCTAAGGTTACCACCCCTTAGGATTTTCCCTTTGCCTAACCGCAGCTAGGACTTTCCTGAAACACTTATTCAACATGTTAGATCACCACAAACCTTAACTTTGAATCTTTTGCCATTATCAAAACTCAGGTTCGATCGTCGGATGCTTCCCACACCAACAGAGTGGTTTGAGAATCACTTATTGTTCGTGTGGATACTTCTAGAGGTGTGTACGATTGAACACACTTGAGATCCGAAGAACCTTGTGTTGGTTAGTCCTAGGAAAATGTACCGGTTCCACTGTACAAAAAATTTTTGTACAAGTGTCGAACCTTTCCTTAAATAACCTATTGTGTTCTTTAGAAGTTAAATTAGGAATCGCAGACGAAACTTAACATCATTGATTCCAAATTTAACTTATCTGTTCTTAATGGTTTAGATTTGAATCGCAAGCGGAACTTAACACTATTGATTCAAATCCACCTATGTTATTAATTCCATTAAATATTAATTTCCAAAATTAGCTTCCAGGACTGCATGGCGAGGCACATGACCTTCTTGGATATGGGAGCAACCACCACCGCCTAGACAAAGCCTTTTAAGGAAAGCTAATATTTAATTTCCTTAAATAACTCTAGGTTAACCAAAAAGAACAATCGAATCACAAATTCAAAAAAGAAGAAAACACAAACTCGAAAAACTAATTCGAAAAACTAGATCTAATGCCTCTTGTGTTTGGAATTCTTACAAAAAGAAATAACTAGCATGATGCGGAAAACAATTGCTAATTATACCTTCTCTTTGTAAACTAATGACCTCGAGATCTTCTGCCGTATTCCTCGCCTCTCCTTGGACATCGTGTGGATGACGATCCTCCAAGATGAACACCACCCAAAAGCTATCTTCCTCTTCCTCTAAAATCCGGCCACCACCACCACCAAGAAGAAGAGAGCAAAGGGAAAGGGAGAAGAGAGAGGGTCGGCCACTTAGAGAGACTCCACCAAGAGAATAAGAATTGTTGTGTCTCATGAAGCCTCCTCACCCCTTCTTTTATAATACTTGCCCAAGGCAAATAAGGGAAGAATTTTTACAAAAATTAAAATCTTCCTCTAGCTTTTCCTTTTCCCTTTTAATTTTCCTTTTCTTTCCTCTTGATTGAATCAATCACCAAAAAATAAATTTGATGATTTTATTTTTTTAAACATGGTCGGGCACCTTGCTTGGGCACCAAGCAAGGGTGGTCGACCCCCATAAGAGGAAAGGAATTTTATTTTTTATAAAATTTTACAAGAAGAAAAACACTTATAAAATTTTACAAACTCTCTTTCCTAAAGTAGGAGTTAAAAAAGGAAAGTTCTAAAAATTAAAACCATGTTTTAAAATTTAAAAATTCTCTTATAAAATTTCCTTTTTTAACATGGTGATAGAAAATTTAAATTTTAAAACTTATCTTCCTTTTTTTTCTTAAACCATGAGGATGGTTAAAAAGAGGAAAGTTTTAAAACTTTTAAAACTCTCTATTAAAACATGTGGCCTAATTCAAATAAGGAAGTTTTAAAAATTAAAATCTTTCTTTTAAAACTTATAGTTTTCTACAAAGAGAAGATTTTAAAAATTCAAAACAACCCTCCTTGTTTGAATTCAAAACAACCCTCTTTTAAAACTAGCTTGGTCACCAAGCAATAGGGCCAGCCCCTATAGAAGAGGATGTGGCCGGCCCTTGCTTGGTCACCAAGCATTAGACCGACCCCCTTCTTGGACACCAAGATGGGCTTATATTTGAATGGACTTGAGGCTATGATGAGGCTATGACAGGGACGTAGAGGAGAAATTGGTTTTGGCCTTCCAATGAGCTTGAGTATCCCGTGTTCACCCCGAACACACAACTCAAGTTCATCGATAATAACTCATTCCACTAGAGAGTTATAACCGCACTACCGCACCAATCCCAAATTACATTATGGGCTCCTCCTTATCATGAGTGTGTTAGTCTCCCTGTGTTTAAGATAACGAATGTCCACTAATTAAGTAAGTTACTGACAACTCACTTAATTAATATCTAGCTCCAAGAGTAGTACCACTCAACTTCATTGTCATGTCAGACTAAGTCCACCTGCAGGGTTTAACATGGCAATCCTTATGAGCTCCTCTTGGGGACATTCTCAACCTAGATAACTAGGACACAGATTCCTTCTATAATCAACAACACACACTATAAGTAATATCATTTCCCAACTTATCGGGCATATTGATTTATCGAGCTAAACCTCACCCTTTGATAAGTCAAAGAAATAAATATTAAACATATGTGCTTGTTATTATATTAGGATTAAGAGCACACACTTCCATAATAACTAATGTCTAGTTTTTTTATTAAGTCAGTACAAAAAGAACTTACCTAAATGGTCCTACTTAATACACTTAGAGTGTATCAGTGTAATTTATTAATCAAGATAAACTAATACTTAATTACACTACGACTATTCCGATGGTTTGTTCCTTTCCATCTTAGTCGTGAGCAACTATTTATAATTTATAAAGAACTGACAACATGATCTTCTGAGTGTGACACCACACTCCATGTTATCTACTATATAAATTAATTGAACAATTACATTTAACAAATAAATGCAGATATTGACCAATGTGATTCTTTTATTTCAAAAATAAATGTTTACAAAAACTAGGCTTTTACTATACACTCCAACAGCCCCCATTTTAGGCAAGGCAAATTCGGATACTCGTCGATCCATATATAACTAAGAATTTAGTAATTTCCATTTCTTAAGATAAAAACTCTAAACATGGTGCTAGTGATCAATTTGTTTCAGAGTTGACTTTTAGATCACTCCGACTAAATAGGAACGTTCTCCAAAAATCTCGATTTGGATTTTGTTTGACGAATAAAATGAGAGACGTATGGTAGATACCCGACAATTTCCTTCAAATTCGATAGAAGATCTTATATTCGATCCAAATAGAAGAGGATATAGAAGGATTGTTATAATATGTAGAGAGCTAGGAGGAGAGGCGAAATAGTTTCTTTCATTTCTTTGAATTTGATTTGTAATAGAAAACTTGAAGCAATGCTAGCATCTTTATTGTACTTGGTATTCACCTCCTCAATCTCATAGATACACTATGAAAACCTCCTTCCTGGAGATGGATAAGCCTCATACAAGCTTAAGCACGAGAATATAACAAGAACACGAAAGTAAATACAAATACAATAAACACCTTGCTCTTAATCTCTTGTTACTCGAAGATACCTCTTGTTGACTCGAAAATGTAACAACATTTTACTCCAGATTTACCAAAAACGGACATGAACAACTATGCTTCAAATCTCTATGAAACTCCTTTTCTATAGTCGACGCCTCCTAATTGATTACGCTTATCCCTAATCAATTATTGTCAGTACGAAAAAAACTTACTAAATGATCCTACTCTTTACTCTTAGAGTGTATCAGTGTAATTGATTAATCAGATAGACAATAATATTTCAAGGCTTTTTGTGCTATCATAAAAAAACCCTCAATCGATTACCCTAATTGATTGGTTTGGCTTTAATCAATTGTACAATCGATTCTTACACCTTCTGTGTTGTTGCAACAAATCTCCCAAACGATTACCCTAATCAATTGGGCAATGCTAAATCAATTAGTCTAATTGATTCAATACTTTTCTGTGCTCCACAAAAATAGCCCCTAATCGATTAGAACAATTCCCAATCGATTAGGTAATTTGCCTAATCGATTCAACACCTTTTGTTCATGAGACACTCTCTCAATTGATTACCCAAATTGATTATTTTGGGCTAATTGTCCTAATCGATTACCCAACCCTAACTCTCTTAATCCGAGTTTAGGATTCTTTTGTCCAACCCTCAAGTCATCTATGACTCGTTGAAACTTTCTGTTGCTTAGCATCCAGTCAACCTTGACCTGCTAGGACTTCTTCACCAAGTGTCCGGTTAACCCTTGACCTTGTGTAGTTTTAGAGATATGAATCATGCATGTATTAGGTAAGTTTCTATCCCTAGAAGCATAAGGAACACAGTTTTATGATGACTTGACTAGGCTTAAAGATTGATACTTGACAAATTTAGACTACTATTGAACTGAGCACGGAGAACCATTACTTAGACTATACTCAAATAAATTTTGTATCTTGCTTATCAATGAAATCATTTGATAGGATTAGATTGACTTGCTAGAGATTATGATGCACTACTTAACCACTTGAGTTTAGATGCAGTTTTTGCTTGAGGACAAGTATATATTTAAGTATGGGAGTGTGATGTGTGTAGATTATATACACTTTTATGCATGTTTTGACGCACATTTATTTATATTTCATGAGCATAATCTATGTTTATTGTACCTTATTTCATTATGATGTTATATTTTCACTCTTTTTGTTTAGAGATCTACTCTTTGCTTATTTTTATTGATAGTATGCAATTTGGAGTGAAAATAGAGCAAAAGTTGCACATTGGAGCAACTAGAGAAGATCAAGCTCAGGTCGTGTGGTCTTTCCCATGGCAAAGCAATCTTTGACCGTGTGAACTCACACAACCGTGCCACACATCAAAGAGAAGATGACCACGGTTCCAGAGTCAAAGCATACCACAGCCGTGTGGCCCAACCAGAGAAGGAGAAAGACATGGCCATGTAATCCTACACGGTCATGCCACTCATCCAAGAGAAAACAAGACATGGTCGTGTGGATCCACACGGCTGTGTGACTTTAGCCGAGGCTAAGAAGACACCAACCGTGTGGATGCTACATGACTGTGGCATGGGCTATGCCAAGCCCGTGCCCTGCCCTATTTACAAAGGGTTTTTCTCCCCTTTTTGAAGAATCTTTGGCTTGGGGTTCATCCCCATTCCTTGGAGAAGGGTTCTCCCTCTTGGGGGAGCCTATATCTTCCATCTTCTTCACCGATCCATCCATCTCTAGAACAAGGGAGCACTTTCAAGGACACTACGCTTCAAAGATAAGCATATCTTGTCTCTATCTCCATGTATTGAGTTGTAGTTTGCTTCTTTCTTTATCTTTGGATTGCATCTCTCCTGTAATGGAGCAGATTCTCTAGATCTAGGATGTAGGAAGTAGTTGTGATGTGTTGTGATGTATGAACTATGTATTTAGATATTTTCTATGCAATGATATGTTTATATCATGTTCTATGTGTGTTGGGCCTTGTATATATTTGACGAAATATGTGTGCGGTCAATTCATGTAGATATGAGGGTTTTATCTCTATATTAAGGTTGCTACTAGACTAGATAATCGGGGGATCCTTAGTGACAGAGGATACACATTAAATCGGACATCTTATTACCTTAGTGAAAGAGAGCATCGATACTTACCCACTTTCGAGAGTCAAAAGATCTTAACATAGGGACTAATCCTTGTTAGGGTATTCTAATTAGAGTGGATGTTGGTGCAGTTAGCACTAACGGTCTAACTCAGGTTTTATTGAATGACAAAGTAAGTTAAGTTAGATTTGTTGTCATCTAACAATCTAACTAAGTGTGTAGGAGAAGTCCAGATTGGTCGACGGGCTGACTGGATATCTGACAAGAAATCCAGCTAGGTCGACGGGCTAACTGGATAGTTGATACGAAGTCCAGATAGGTCGACGGGTTGATCGGATATTTGACACAAAGTCCAGCTAGGTCAACAGGCTGATTGAATAGTTGGCACGAAGTTTAGATAGGTTGATGGATTGACCGGATGTCTAGCAGGTGTTAGGATGTATACTAAAAGTCTAGCTTTTGTATGAACATTTATTTTACAATAAGAATCACATTGGTCAAATGTCTGTATTTAGTAAAATGCAGTTGTCCATTTAATTTATATTGTAGATAACATGGTGTGTGGTGTCACACAGAGGATCATGTTATCAGTTCCTTATAAATTATAAATAGTAGCTCACAACCAAGTTGGATTGGGACAAACCATTGGAATGGTTGTAGTATAATTTGGTATTAGTTTATCTTAACTATAAAATTACACTAGTACATTATGAGTGTATTGAGCAGGACCATTTGAGGTTGTTCTTTTATACTGACTGCATAAAAGAACAGAACCTCTATTATTATGGAAGTGTGTGCTCTTAATCCTGATATAATAACAAGCACATATACTTAGTATTTATTTCTTTAATTTATCAATGGGTGAGATTTATTCAGTTGGATCAATATGCCCGATAAGTTGAGAAATAATATTATTTATATGGTGTGTTGTTAATTATAGAAGGAAAGTATGTCCTAGTAATCTAGGTTGATGATGTCCCCTTGACGAGCTCATAAGGATTGTCATGTAAACCCTGCAGGTGGACCTAATCTGGCATGACAATGAAGTTGAGTGGTACTACTCTTGGAGCTAGATGTTAATTAAGTGAGTGTTAGTAACTCATTTGATTAAAGGGCATTCAATATCTTAAACGCAGGGAGATTAACGCACTCATAATAAGAAGGATCCCATAATGTAATATGGGATTAATGTGGTAGTTCAATAATAACTCTTTAGTGGTATGAGTTATTATTGATGAACTTGAGTTGGGTGTTCGGGGCGAACACAGGAAGCTCAAGCTCATCGGGAGACCAAAATCAATTATTCCTCTCGATCCCTATTGTAGCCTCTATAAAGCCTTATATCCACAAAGTCCACTTCTTACCCAAGTAATGGGTCGGCCACTTCCTTGCTTGGTGCAAGGGGGCCGGCCAAGCATGGGCTTGGAAACCAAGAGGTTGCCGGCCAAGCTTGGTGCCCAAGCGGCCACTAGAAAAGGAAAAGGAAGTTTTGTTTTAAAACAAAATTTTGTTAAAATCTTTCCTTATTTGTAGTTATCTACAATGGTTAAAAGAGAGATTTTATTTTGTTAAAATCTTACCTTTTTTGTAGCTATCTACAATGGTTAAAAGAAAGATTTTAATTTCCTTTTATAACCATCCTTATGGTTTTAAAAGAGAGTTTTAAATTTTTAAAATCTTCCCTTTTATAGCTTTCTACAAAAGATTAAAGAGAGATTTTAATTTTGTTAAAATCTTTTCTTATTTGTAGTTATCTATAATATTCAAAAGAGAGATTTTAATTTTTGATAAAACTTTCCTTTTTGTAACTATGATTTTAAAAAAAAAGTTTTAATTAATCTTTCCTTTTTGTAGTTGTCTACATGTTTTAAAAGAGAGAGATTAATTTTAAAACTTTTCTTTTGTTGCCATGTACAATAGGAAATTTAGAAAAGAGAGATTTTAATTGTTGTTAAAATTTCCTTTTTAAGGGGAGGCCACAAATAAGGAAGTTTTAATTATGTTTAAAACTTTTCTTTTTTGCCATGACCAGGGATTATAAAAGAGAAGTAGAGGGTGCCTCATGAGAAAACAATTCTAAGATCTCTCTAAGTCCTCTCTCTTAATCCTTGTGGTGGTCGGCCCCTCTCTTTTCTCTTCTCCCCTAGATTTCTTCCTTTAGGCTAGCGGCATACCATCTTTCCTTCTCTCCCTTTCTTCTTTCTAAGGCCAGTCTTCATATCCATTGGTGGCCAAAACTTGAAAGAAAAGGAGAAGACTCTATCTTGGTGGCCAGTTACTTGGAGAGGAAGAAGAAGAGGAGTTTCCTATTTTGGCATCCCTTGGTGGCTCGAGAGTCTTGGAGGAGAAGAAGTGGTTCGGGTGGAGTTATCTTGGTAGATCGTCGCCCACACGACATCCAAGAGGAGGAGAGGAATACAACAGAAGATCAAGAGGTCTTTAGCTACAAAGAAAGATATAACTAATTAATGGTTTCCGCTTCGAATTAATCAGTTAGTTTTCTTTGCATGAATTCTGAAACACCAACACAAGAGGCTAGCGATTTTATGTTTTGATTTCATTCTATCGATTTTATATTTCAATTTTGCATTTCGATCTTGTGTTTCTATTGTGGTCTCTGTAGTTAAACCTAGGGTTACTGTAAGAAGTTGAATATCCAATTTCTTTGAAAGACTTTGTCTAAGAAGTGGTGGATGATCCCATAACCAAGAAGGCCTAGTGTTTCACCATCTTTAACTTGGAAGCTAATCTTTGAAATAGATATTTAATCAACTTCTGTAATATGGTTTAACTTAGGAATATCACATCGGTTAAACTTGAAGTAAAAATGTTAAGAATCGTTTCCAATCCAAGTTTAACTTCTGAAGAGCAACTTGGATTAATAATGTTAAGCATCGTTTGCAATCCAAGTTTAACTTCAGTAGAGCATATGGGTAGCTAGGTTAAGTTCTGTGCTTGTACAAATTTTTGTACAGGGGAAACAGAATGGAATCCAGGTGTAGCAACCAACAATTGGTATCAGAGCTAGGTTTTTGCCTCTGTGTGTTTGGGTTTCAGTTAATTATGCACTTTTCACACATAAGTTTAGGCAGGATAATAGTAGAATATGCAAATAGATTAACTCTGTCATTGCAGGCTCCAACTATTATGGCCTATTGTGATTGTGTGTGATTGGACCCTCGGACATGTCGAGGGCATTTTATGTGTGTGCATGATTGTAATTATTAAATACAGCAAGAGTTGTATTAGTTGTTAGGATTTTACATTCTGTTCAATCTAGATTACATGTACATTCTTTCGTGGAATATAGGATCGATAAATGTAAAATTTTATTTTTGTCGCAGATCGTATCCTTGCGAGGCGTGGTACTAATTGAGCACCAGAGGCACAGCGGAAAAGGAAGTATGATGGACGCGATGACGTAAACCCTTTGGCGGCTAGGGTTGGCAGCATACGGAGGACAGCTATCGATGAGACCATAATAGTTGGAAAATTAGTTTTCATATTTATTGCCTTTTATGCTGTGATGTGTGTGCTGTGTTTGTGTGCTTGTGTGCATGTTAAAATTCCTCGTTTCTAAATAACTAAGTGGGAGAGGAATTATTTAAATTCCATGGTCTCCATTACTGGTTTGTAAGTGATGCATTCAAACTTGTGCATTGGCTCTGAGTGCCTTCCTCCACATCGGATGAGTTTGTTTATGAATCACTAGATCAAACTTCCTTAATGGATGATTATAGGAAATTATTTAGGAGTGTGTGATCTTCTCCATCTGAAGGGGCATAATCCTATTTGATGGACTAAGTATCTGTAACACCCCGCCTCCTACTATCTACGCTGCGAGGCTGGGGGTTACATTATGCTTAACTATTTTGGGACTATCACTGAATATTATGGTGCGGAAAAAAATTGAACTAATTAAAACTCTATGCTATGTGCTGTAAAATATGAAGTTTATATTCAGAATACATTTCTGAAGTTATACATAAGCTATGAAGGGAACCTAGACTCTCTATTTGGTAGAAGACTGGATGCAGACACTTCTTAGCTGAAATCAGACATTCCAATCGATCGACTGATCGATTGGAGTGGTTTGATCGATCCACTGATCGATTCAACGTGCTACTGTGCACGGAAGTCCCGCCTGGATCGATCGGCTGATCGATTCAGTTTGGCCAATCGATCTGATGATCGATTCAGAGGCTCTCTGTTCGTGGTTATAAATTCTCGATAGATCGGCTGATCGATCCATGGCCGATCGATCAGCTGATCGACTAATCAACTCTCTGTACTCCACAGATCGCTTCCCAATCGATCGGCTGATCGATCAAGGGCTCCTCAATCGATCGGCTGATCGATCAAGGGCTCCTCAATCGATCAGCTGATCGATTCCATAGTGTTCTATACGCGGGGACTTCTTCCAATCGATCGGCTGATCGATTGTGGACTGCTCAATCGATCGGCTGATCGATTGGGTTTCTGATTTCTGTAGAAATTAGACCCGACCTCGTACAGAATCCTCAGAAATGCAACTACAAACACAACACTACCTCTAGGCCTGTCATTACTCATGGTTAGCTATCTAACATCCAAACAATAAGCAATCTAAGCATAACTTTCATGATTTAAATCACTTAACATCTTAAACTGCAGAAAAGTAACAACATAAGGAAATGCTAAGGTTGAAGGTTTGCTAGTTTCTCCAAGGTTTTCATTCCAAGTTCCTTCCCACACACATCTTCATCGCATTGCCTCCAGCCTCCCTATTCCATCTTCCCTTTACCTTTATCTGCAGCATAAGGAAAAAGGGTAACTATAAGCTTGTGAGCTTAGTAAGAAACCATCTACCTCACAAAACATGCATTAAACGAAATCATGCTTTCTTTTAAAATATGCAGTGCTAATAAACATGATGAGAATCATACTAGAATACTGAAACATGGCAGTCAACTTCGAAACATGTCTATTTGTGTATCAATAAGAACTAAACTGATACATGAGCTAAGCTAATCATCATCACAATAAGAACTAACTGAAACTAAGCTGTATTCACATATTTGTTTCGTGAGGTTTGAAAACTATTTTCATAAGTAGATAAAAATACTAAACATGCTGTTGATGGACCCGACAACTGTATTTGCTGTGCGCGCATCCCTAACTAGGTCCGAGGTAGCAAGTCCCGAATCTAGTAGGGTACTAGGTTATCTAAACCTAGGGATGACTATGGGAGCCCAACCCATGGACAACTGAAGTCCAGTACAGTGTCACTGATAAAGTAAAATACTGATTCATAGCTAATATATCTTATCTTGCTTTTACTAGGTTATCTGAACCTAGGGCTAGGTTATCTGAACCTAGAGGCGACTGTGGGAGCCCACCCAATGGACCGTAGTCCCATATAACTGAAGCAAGATCATGTATGTTAACGAAATACCTCTATGGCATTTAACTATACTATTAAAAATGCCCACTGTGGTATACGACTATACTAGTCATTTTATCGAGCACCTGGTGTGCCCTAATTCTGCATACGACTACACTAAGGTCATAAAAGCGATCTAGAATCATAAAAGCATGCGAATAGCTACTAATGCTGCAGGTGAGGGGTTACTTACATCCTGCGCTAAATATTCTTACAACTCGATCGCTAGATTTCTTGAGACGATGATCGTGTCGACGATCTTCTTACGTCTATGCTTTCTTCTCGCGGAGGGGGATGTCCTCGTGCCAGAGTTGTCGTCGGAAGGTGTTCCTACGCTCCTAGGGATGAAACCCTAGATCTCCTTGGCCTTGGGCGTGAAGAGAGGGTGTGGGAGAAGAGATGGCGTCGGGTGAGGGTGAGGGAAAAAGAGAGTTGTCGTTTGGAAAAATAATAACTCCTCTCTTAATTCCCTATTTATATTAAGTGCTTAACACCATCCAACTAAATCTTAAATAGAATTGTTCTCCTCTTCTTTCAGCACACCCCTGCTGGGGCCCCTTGGTTACTAGAGTCATCTATAAGGCGTAGAGTCTAATAGGTCTCGGGTTCGATTCCCGCTTAGGCTATTTTACGTTTTTATTTAATTTTACTACTTCTGCTATTTTAAAAATTCCAGAAAAATATTCTAAAATTCCAAAAAAATAATAGAATATTTATAAAATTAATTTGAAAATTTTTGGGCGTTACAATCCCCCATACCTTATAAAAAGTTCGTCCTCGAACTTAGAATAACTCTGGGTACTTCTGTCTCATACTAGCTTCTGTCTCCCAAGTTGCCTCTTCTGTTGTGTGATTTTGCCAAATTACTTTTACTAATGGTACCTCCTTGTTCCGTAATTTCTTAACTACTCGGTATATTATCTAAATAGGCCGACTGTCATAACTGAGGTCTTCGCGGACTTGTACCGACTGGGGCTCAATCACCTGGGTGGCGTCTGGTATATGCTTCTTCAGCATAGAGACATGAAATACGTTATGAATAGCTGACATCTCCTGGGGTAGCTCTAGCTCATATGCTACCTTGCCAACTCTTCTGATGATAAGGTATGGTCCCACATATCTGGGACTCAATTTTCCCTTCTTCCCAAAACGCATTACTCCCTTCATGGGAGCCACTCGGAGGAATACTGTATCCCCAACTGAAAACTCTAAGGGTCGGCGCCGTGTATCAGCATAGATTTTCTAGCGGCTCTGAGCTGTCTCTATCCTCTGGCGGATCTGCTATATAGCTGCTGTGGTATCTGTTACTAGATCTGTTTGAAGTTCTAGTTCTTTCTGTTCACCACTTTCATACCAGCAGATTGGAGATCTACACCTCCGCCCGTAGAGAGCCTCGTAAGGTGTCATACCGATAGTGTCTTGATAGCTATTGTTGTATGCAAATTCTGCTAAACTCAGATATTTGCACCAACTTCCCTTGAAGTCTAGGGCACATGCTCGGAGCATATCTTCGAGTACTTGATTTACTCGCTCCGTCTGACCATCTGTCTGAGGATGGAAAGCTGTGCTAAACTTTAACCTGGTGCCCAATGCTGACTGTACACACTCCCAGAAGTGTGACTTGAATCTACTATCTCTGTCTGAACTAATGGTCCATGGGACTCCATGCAGTCTGACAATCTCCTTGAGATACAACTAAGCTAGCTGCTCCATGGAGTAGGATATCCTGATAGCTAAGATGTGGATTGATTTAGTTAATCTGTCGACTATTACCCAGATGGCATCAAAACCATTCGTGGTTCTGGGTAGTCCCACTATGAAATCCATGGAAATATCCTCCCACTTCCATTCTGGGATCTGGATAGGCTGCAGAACTCCGCCTAGTCTCTGGTGTTCTGCCTTAACCCTCTGACAGGTCAGACAGGTACTGACATATCTAGCGATGTCTCTTTTCATCCCAGGCCACCAAAAACGTTTCTTTAGGTCTTGGTGCATCTTGGTGGAACCAAGATGCATCGCATAAGGAGTCTTGTGAGCCTCATCTAGGATCTTCCTACGTAGTTCCTCCTAATCCGGAACACATAGTCTGTCACCGAAATATACTACCCCACTATCAGCTACTCTAAACTCTCCACTTTCTGATTCTGCTAACCCTTTCTTGATTTTCTGAATTTCAGGGTCCTGATCCTGAGCTGTCTAGATGTCACCAAGCAGGGTAGATGCTAATGTCATAGTGGAGAGCTATCCAACTATTAGTTGGAGACCAAAGTCTGCAATCTCCTTTTGTAGGGGCGGTGACATGGCTGCTAAGGATAGTAAGGTAGCACTGGACTTTCTGCTAAGTGCGTCTGCCACCTTATTGGGTTTTCCTGGGTGGTAGAGGATGTCTATGTCGTAGTCTTTGACCAGCTTGAGCCATCTGCGTTGTCGCATATTCAGATCCTTCTGAGTGAAGAAGTACTTCAGACATTGATGATTTGTATACACTCTGCACTGAGCTCCATACAATTAATGTCTCCAAATTTTTAGGGCGAACACAACTGCTGCAAGCTCAAGGTCATGAGTAGGGTAGTTCCTCTCATAGTCCTTGAGTTGTCTGGAGGCATAGGCTATCACCTTACTATTTTGCATCAGTACTGCTCCTAGTCCCAATTTAGAGGTGTCACTATAAATATCAAAGCTGTCTGTGTTTTTTGGCAGAGTCAGAATGGGTGCACTGGTCGATCTTCTTTTGAGCTCCATGAAACTGTTCTCACAGTCCTCTGTCCACTGATATTTTCTATTCTTCCTGGTGAGAGCTGCCAGTGGGGAGGCTATCCTGGAGAAATCCTCTACGAATTTTCTGTAATATCCTGCTAGTCCCAAAAAGCTTCTGATTTCACTAGCATTCTTAGGTCTTTTCTAGTTACTCACAGCTTCTATCTTACTGGGGTCTACTATGATACCATCCTTGGAGATGATGTGACCCAGAAAGGATACTTGATCGAGCCAGAATTCACATTTCGTGAACTTGACGTATAGCTGGTTCTGCTGAAGGGTCTGCAGTACTATCTTCAGGTGCTCTACGTGTTCTTCCTGAGTCCTGGAGTAGATAAGAATGTCGTCGATGAACACAATAACAAACTTATCTAAGTATTCTCTGAATACTCTGTTCATGAGGTCCATGAAAGTAGATGGAGCATTCGTCATGCCAAAGGGCATGACTACGAACTCATAATGTCCGTATCTGGTCCTGAAAGCCGTCTTGGGTATATCACCTTCTTTAACTTTTACCTGGTGGTATCCCGATCTGAGATCTATTTTTGAGAACACTACTGCTCCTTTTAGCTGATCGAACAGATCATCTATCCTGGGAAGAGGATACCTGTTCTTGATTGTGACTTGGTTTAGTGCCCGGTAGTCTATACACAGGCGCATGCTCCCGTCCTTCTTCTTCACGAACAATACAGGCGCTCCCCATGGTGAGTGACTAGGGCGTATGAAGCCCTTGTCAAGCAGCTCCTGTAGTTGCTCCTGAAGTTCCTTTAGTTCTGCTGGAGCCATGCGGTAGGGTGCTTTGGAGATGGGATTTGTACTGGGAATAAGTTCTATCTCAAATTCAATCTCCCTGTCTGGTGCTAGGCCTGGTAACTCCTCAGTGAAAACTGCTGGGTAGTCGCATACAACTCGGACCTCCTCTAGCTTTTGGTCCTTGCCCTGACTAGTACTGACTACATGTGCTAAGAATCCCGTACATCCTGCATCAAGTAGTTTCTGTGCTTTCAGAGCTGAGAGAAACTTCTTGGCCTTTCTCTTTGGTTCTCCGGTGTACCCAAACTGTACTCCTGCTTCAGGTTGGAATACAACTCTTTGTTTACGGCACTCTATAGAGGCACCGTACTTGATCAGAAAGTCCATTTCCAAGATGACATCGTAGTCAGTCATATCTAGCACTATCAGATCACCAAAAAGCTCTCTGTCTGCTATAATGATTGGCACTGCTCGAAGCCAGTGCGTCGATGCCATGATTTCTCCTGAAGGTAGTGTCGGTAGAAATTGACCACTGAGTACATCTGGAGGTATTGCTAACTTTTCGGCAAATGTCCTGGATATATAAGAATGGGTTGCCCCAGTATCGAATAAGACAGTTGCACTTTGCTGTAAAATACTAATCTGACCTGTAACAACTATCGAGGCATTCGCTACGTCCTCTCTGGTGAGTGAGTAGATCCTTGCATTTGTTGTGGCTGCGGGGCCTTCTAGTCTGCCCTGACTGATGTGTGGTCCATCTATAGCAGTATGCATCTGATGTAACTGCGCTGGGTTACCTCCGTACTGAATCGGCTATGGTGAAGGGACACTGGTCTTGTTCGGGCATTGTTTCGCCATATGCCCTTCCTGGCCACATTCGAAGCATCCTGGTGTACCCTTGCGACAAACTCCTGGGTGGAATTTCCCATAAGTAGAGCACTTAGGGTAGGTAGGCTGTTTACTAGCTGGTCCTCCTTTTGGGTAACTCCCTGGTTTACATTTGTTACTGGAGTTCCCTTTCCAGTTAGAGTTGTGGCCCTGGTGTTTCTGAGCACCTGAGCCTCCTTGGCCCTTAGACTCTGAGAGGGCTTGCTTCTGCTGTTTGATGCTATTCTGGTAATGTTCGGTGGTCAGAGCACTACTTATCAGTTCTTCTGTGGTTTGCGGCCTATGAACGCCGCTGGCCACGTTCATTGTTATCTCCGGCCTTAGCATTTTAAGCATCAACCGGACTCGTTCTCTTTCAGTGCTGACTAGTTCGGGGCATAGATGAGCCAGTCTGTTGAATTTCTTCACAGCCTCCTCAACTGATAGGTTGCCCTGATGAAATTCAGTGAACTCGTCGTAGTGGCGGTTTGTAACCCGCATGTGGAAGAACTCTTCAAAGAATTCTCTCTCGAAGTCGGCCCATGTCATCTGGTTCACTGGGCGCTTCCCTTTGATTCTCTTCCACCACAAACGTGCGTCTCCTGTCAGGCAGAAAGTGGCGCATTTCACCTTTTCATGTTCTGGCCAGTTCAGAAGCTCCATCGTACTCTCCAGTGTTTTGAACTAGGCTTGAACATCCCATGGTTCACTGGTGCCTGAGAAATTCTCTGGCTTGATTTTCTGCCACTAGATCAGATAAGCTTCTCTCCTTGCCCCTGCTGCTGGGGCTACTGGTGCTGCAGGTTGGACTGGTGGAACCTCTATCACTACTGGGGTTGCTGGGTTAGGTTCTGGAGTGACAGTGGGAGTGTTCTGCTGATTAGCCCTTAGGGTGGCTATCTCCTGTTGCTGTTCAGCTAGTTGCTTCTGTAACTGAGCCACTACAGCTGCAAGGTCTGGGGGAGGCACTTAACTGCCTGCCTCATGCTGGGGCTCAGTAGCTGGGGTCTTTCTAGCTAGGCGTCCTCGTACCATTTTCTAAAGAAGTAGAGGGCATATATCACTAATACAATCATAGGTACATAACTACTATTACCATGCTAGATGTTGGCATACATAAACAAGCTTTAGTTTCTATAAGCATGGAAGGAAACAAACATAAATAAAGTGAGAGGTATTCTTACTTGGAAGCTGTAGGTTCAATGCTGATGTGTGTGTGGAGGAAGTATGGAACTTTGCTATGATACCACTCTGTAACGCCCCGCCTCCTACTGTCTACGCTGCGAGACCGGGGGTTACATTATGCTTAACTATTTTGGGACTATCACTGAATATTATGGTGTGGAAAAAACTGAACTAATTAAAACTCTATGCTATGTGCTGTAAAATCTGAAGTTTATATTCAGAATACATTTCTGAAGTTATACATAAGCTATGAAGGGAACCTAGACTCTCTATTTGGTAGAAGACTGAAAGCAGACACTTCTTAGTTGAAATCAGACATTCCAATCGATCGACTGATCGATTGGAGTGGTTTGATCGATCCACTAATCGATTCAACGTGCTACTGTGCATGGAAGTCCCATCTGGATCGATCGGTTGATCGATTCAGTTTGGCCAATCAATCTGATAATCGGTTCAGAGGCTCTCTGTTTGCGGTTTTAAATTCCTGATCGATTGGCTGATCGATCCATGGCCGATCGATCAGCTGATCGACTCATCAGCTCTCTGTACTCCACATATCGCTTCCCAATCGATCGGCTGATCAATCGAGGGCTCCTCAATCGATCAGCTGATCGATTTCATAGTGTTCTGTACGCGGGGACTTCTTCCAATCGATCGGCTGATCGATTGAGGACTGCTCAATCGATCGGCTGATCGATTGGGTTTCTGATTTCTGTAGAAATTAGACCCGACCTCGTACAGAATCCTCAGAAATGCAACTACAAACACAACACTACCTCTAGGCCTGTCATTACTCATGGTTAGCTATCTAACATCCAAACAATAAGCAATCTAAGCATAACTTTCATGATTTAAATCACTTAACATCTTAAACTGCAGAAAAGTAACAACATAAGGAAATGCTAAGGTTGAAGGTTTGCTAGTTTCTCCAAGGTTTTCATTCCAAGTTCCTTCCCACACACATCTTCATCACATTGCCTCCAGCCTCCCTATTCCATCTTCCCTTTACCTTTATCTGCAGCTTAAGAAAAAAGGGTAACTATAAGCTTGTGAGCTTAGTAAGAAACCATCTACCTCACAAAACATGCATTAAACGAAATCATGCTTTCTTTTAAAATATGCAGTGCTAATAAACATGATGAGAATCATACTAGAATACTGAAACATGGCAGTCAACTTCGAAACATGTCTATTTGTGTATAAATAAGAACTAAACTGATACATGAGCTAATCTAATCATCATCACAATAAGAACTAACTGAAACTAAGCTGTATTCACATATTTGTTTCGTGAGGTTTGAAAACTATTTTCATAAGTAGATAAAAATACTAAACATGCTACTGATGGGCCCAGCAACTGTACTTGCTGTGCGCGCATCCCTAACTAGGTCCGAGGTAGCAAGTCCCGAATCTAGTAGGGTACTAGGTTATCTAAACCTAGGGATGACTATGGGAGCCCAACCCATGGACAACTGAAGTCCAGTACAGTGTCACTGATAAAGTAAAATACTGATTCATATCTAATATATCTTATCTTGCTTTTACTAGGTTATCTGAACCTAGGGCTAGGTTATCTGAACCTAGAGGCGACTGTGGGAGCCCACCCAATGGACCGTAGTCCCATATAACTGAAGCAAGATCATGTATGTTAACGAAATACCTCTATGGCATTTAACTGTACTATTAAAAATGCCCACTGTGGTATACGACTATACTAGTCATTTTATCGAGCACCTGGTGTGCCCTAATTCTGCATACGACTACACTAAGGTCATAAAAGCGATCTAAAATCATAAAAGCATGTGAATAGCTACTTATGCTACAGGTGAGGGGTTACTTACATCCTGCGCTAAATATTCTTACAACCCGATCGCTATATTTCTGGAGACGATGATCGTGTCGACGATCTTCTTACGTCTATGCTTTCTTCTCGCGGAGGGGGACGTCCTCGTGTCAGAGTTGTCGTTGGAAGGTGTTCCTACGCTCCTAGGGATAAAACCCTAGTTCTCCTTGGCCTTGGGCGTGAAGGGAGGGTGCGGGAGAAGAGATGGCGTCGGGTGAGGGTGAGGGAAAAAGAGAGTTTTCGTTTGAAAAAATAATAACTCCTCTCTTAATTCCCTATTTATATTAAGTGCTTAATGTTGGGGATCGGACGGCCGGCTTGAAGGGGGGTTGGATAGACGGCGCCCCCAAATCGTTGCTTCCTACGTATTCGTTAGCACAGCGGAATACAAAGAATACAAATACGAATACTAAAGCTAATCTAAAGACAAGGAAAGAACAAGCAAACCAATGACACGTTCGTTTAACGTGGTTCGGAGATTAGGGCTCCTACTCCACGGCTGTCCGTAAGGTGGACGATCCCGATCCTTCGGTGGATTACTCCCCGGCAAACTCCGGCTAGCACAATCCTCCTTGTCGGTGGAGAAACCTCGCCACAACTCGATCAAGAACACTTGGATTGCTAGGGCACTAGGTGACTACTAATTAGAGGTTACCCACCACTAATTTCGTCAACTCAAACCAAGCTCCCAAGCTTTGGTTTTATAGGCCACGGGTTGGAAAACCCCGCCTACCAGTCGACTGCTAAAAGTACCATTTGACCATTACATCCCAACGGCTCGATTCCACACATTCTGCTCGATGCCACGATCGGCCGATCGCGATCGCTAAAACATGCGATCACTACGGTGGTGCTACAAGACTACTACAAGATCGCTACAAAGAAACCCTAAAACTAGGATTTTACTCCGAGTACAATCTCGCGTAGCCTCACCCTTATGACTCACTTGATTCTTCCTTTGCAGCTTTGACCTTTGCCTTCAAGCCTACTTCCTTTGGCTCTCGCCCTCGGATGCAAGCCCGCGGCTCATACCCAATGCCATCCTTCGCGTATGCCTCGAAGTCGCTTCCCTCGGCCCTTGTCCTCGCTGCCTTGTCCACGGTCCCTCGGATGCTCCATCCTTCACCGGACCCGAAGCCATCAACCTGAGTCATATGTGTATCCTGCAAACCTGCACAACTCAAATACACATATCAAATACAAGGGTGAACCTAACTTAAACCCTTTGCCCAAACACCAAAACACATGGTCCCGCGGACCATTGGGATTGCTCCAACACTTAACACCATCCAACTAAATCTTAAATAGAATTGTTCTCCTCTTCTTTCAGCACACTCCTGCTGGGGCCCCTTGGTTACTAGAGTCATCTATAAGGCGTAGAGTCTAATAGGTCTCGGGTTCGATTCCCGCTTAGGCTATTTTACGTTTTTATTTAATTTTACTACTTCGGCTATTCTAAAAATTCCAGAAAAATATTCTAAAATTCCAAAAAAATAATAGAATATTTCTAAAATTAATTTGAGAATTTTCAAGCGTTGCACAAGTAATGGTATATACTTAGGCGCATTTAATAGTATCCTCCCCATTAGAGTCATTGCTATTATTTGTATGACCGAAGAAAAACCAACTATTAATTTGTCAGAAAGCTAGGTTGACAAGATAATAAAATTAATGGATAAAACCCCCTCTTACAAATGTTTAAATTTGTATACGTCCACACTATCGTGGCATACAAAATTCATGGTGTTTGAGGTAATTTTATTTGTCATAAAGTTAGCTTGATAAGATAAATAATGGGTAAAACCTCCACTTACAAATGTTTGAATTTGTATACGTCCACACTATCGTGGCATAAAAAATTCACGGTGTTTTGAGGTGTTGGTGAATTTAAATAATATTATTTGAGGAATCAATATTATTTTTGATCCTGTCCGAGCGTTGAGTCGAAGAAAACTGGGGACGTGACGCTCTCTGCTGCCTTGGGGTGATCTCCGCGCTGACGTGGACCTCCGATGAACCTGCAACAAAGCCGGGCCGGGAAGGGGTTCCCGGCGACGACTCTCCGATGCTCAAGTCAGGCAACGGCGAGAGCAGAGGCAAAATAACGAGACTGTGGCTACAGTAGATTAGAAAAGCATACCTCTGTCGAAGTCCGGAAGTCTTTATATATGACCCCGGAGAGGCGGGTGCACACTTCCCGAGGCGTGCATGCTCCTCAAAGCATACCTCAGAATGATTGTGTCAAAAAAATGTGCCTGACGCCATACCGCAATTGTCCGAGCATATCTCTGCCACGACAGTGGAAACTTCCATCGTATGATCCTCGGTACAGCCCGGCCGCCGACCATGCTGATTGTCGGCGGCAGGTGTCTCGAGAATGATATCACAAGCTGCCATTTTTGTCCTCTTCTAAGTCTTTTGTCTCTTACTGGGCCGGACGGGATGCCCGCTCGGCCTCCAGGGCGCTCGGGTGCGCATGCGCATCAGACCGGGCGAGAAGGCCGCTCGGTCAAATACTCGGACGGGAGTGCGATCTGGTTGACCTGCGGTTCGGCCGAGAGGATCGGCCGCTCGACACGACAGTTTCGCTATAAGGGAGCTTGTGAATGTCGGAAGCTCGACCCAAGGTCGAGCTATCTACACGCCGGCCCGGGGTTTACTCCGACCGGTTGGCCAGGTGGCTTCCCCCCGCTCAGCCGGGACCTTGACTCCCCCATGTCGTTGACCCCTCCTTATGTGGGCCCCGATTCTTACCACCGAATCACGTGCCTTCCCTTCAAGTCTAGTCGAAGGAGGCTACAAGTCCGACTGACTGGACCACTGGCCTGGTGACATCACGGCCGCTCTGCCCCTAGCGTAAATATTTATCCGATCGGGCACTGTGCAGTGAATGATGCCGCTCGGCATATCACCCGCCTGCACTTGGCAGATACTGGTCTTACAGTCGTCTATCTTGTCGACCCAGCGTCAGTCGATGCTGACGTCCCTCGAATTTCCTCGAGATTCGCACAAATCCTGGCCATTAAGGATGAGCACGGGCCCGCGCCTGCGTAATGGATGTTATTAAATGCACTTTACGGGGTGACGCCACGTGGCCAGGCAGCCGTCATCGCCTGCTCGAGTTGTCAGGCTCGAGGTGACCCTTGGCGCTTTGAATTCAACGGTCGGATGGGCTCCTCGGATCTCGTGCCCGGGATCGGACGGTTCCCGTCGTTCGAGCCCAACCTTTATAAGGCCGCCTCCTCTCCTTCCGCCGCTTCCGCTTTATCTCGTCCGTGTTTTCGAAGGCTCCTGCTCTGTTCTCCGGCGAACCAGTTCTCCGCCTTCCGGCCATTTACTCTCTTCTCTGACCATCTTTTTTTTCTTTAAGAACTCTCTGCCCATTCCTTTTTCGTTCCCTTCGCGCTTTTCTCCGCATTCCGGTGGTGTCTGTGCTTCATGGGCACTATTTTGCTCACCTCCTCCGTCGCCTTTTTTATTTTTCCTTTGCTTCGCATTCCGACGGTAATGGCCAGTTCCACTGCCCCCTCTCCTGGCCTTTGGTATCAAACCATGGAGAGTCAGTTTGATTCGGGGGATGCCTTTAGACTGATTAATACATATGACCTCCCTGCTGACCATAAACTCATTTTGGCCAAGTCATCCGACCGGCCACATGACCCATCGGTCGGGACTGTTACCTTCTTTCGTGACCAATTTGTAGGTGGCCTTAGGTTTCCAATCCACCGATTCATCTTAGAAGTTTGTAATTATTTTCGCATTCCACTCAGCCAGCTCGTGCCTAATTTCTTTAGGCTGTTGTGCGGCGTAGTTGTGCTTTTCCGGGTGCACAATATTCCACTCAAGCCTCAAATCTTTCACTATTTTATTACCCCAAGCAATCCGAGATCAGCACCTTCCTATTTCAATCGCGGATCGACTTAGTCTTCTTCGACAAAATGCCTACCTCCAACAAGCATTGGAAGGATCATTTCTTCTTTTTGAGTTTTCCCGAGTCGCCACCCTTCCGAACCCAATGGCTAACTTCGTTGCCGACTCCCCCCGACCTGAAAAGGTACCGGACCAAACCTGCCTTTCTACACGCGGCTAATCTGCTGGCCAGGCTGAAGCTGGACATCCATAAGCTGTTGCCCGAGGGGATGATGTATCTATTCGGGTTATGTCCGATCCGAACGCAACTTCCGAACGGCCCTACTAAGAAATAACCTTCTCTCTTTTCTTTGAGTCTAACTGATTTTTTTTTCTTTCTCGCAGTCGAGACTATGATGAAAGCGGTGGTGTTTGGCAAGCTGAAACGCAAGGCCGCCGAGATAGAGGCGGCTGTCGTGCAGAAGGCGGAGAAACTAGGCATCACCCCGATCGACTCTCACGAAAGTGAGAGTGAAGAGGTCCAGACGGCGGGAGAGGCGTCTGCCGCTCGGACGGTCACCACCGATGCAGCTGGGGAGACCGCTCCATCGAATGCGCCACTGGCCACTCGGCCAGAGGAAGCCGGATCTAATGACGATGAACTTCCGTTGGTCGGGCGCAAACGCCACCGAACGAGCACCCCCACTCGCTCTGCCACCTCAGTCGTTCACGTGTCCGAACAGATGGGCGATCCTCCAGCTCCTGCGTCTGTGGAAGCGCTGCCTTCCGACCCCATTGTGGCTCAACCTCTTAGCTCACTTCCTCCAGCTCGCCGTATAATCCAGCGATCTCTCATTCGCTCCGAGCCGGCCGGACAATCTTCTGCCCCATCAGTGTCCGCTCAGTCTACTCCGGGCTGGAACAGGACGATCAAGGCTCTGCTCCACTTACCAACAGAGGAATATTTGCAGAAGGCTGATCAGTCGTCGAGCCCCGAACACTTGATAACAATTCGGGGGCCCCACACAAAAGTCTGGGAGGACGCTCGAGCGCGCGTGGGCGTGATGCCACCTGGGCTGCTCGGCAACAGCTACCTGCAACAAACTACAGGGGTAACTCTTACAAGTCTTTATTTCTTATCCCCCATTCGGCATTGACTATTCTTCACATTTTTAACTGAATCGCAACATTGGGGGAAAGTATAGCGGTCTGCCACCGCTTAGCTTTCCTTGAGAAGGAATTCAAAAAACCCAAGGTCTCTGGTGGGACTCCTCTTCAAGGCCCTTCTTATGCCGAGCTGAAGGCTGATCTGGATAAGACCAACAAAATGCTGGAGGCCGAGCGGCACAGATCCTCGGGCTTGCAAACGATGGTGGACCAGCTTGAGACCCAAGTCAAAACATATGACAAGAAGATCACATTGGCCACCAACAGGAAGAATCAGGCCATCACCAACCTGGAGGCGAAGAATGCTGAGGCTCGAGCGCTTGAGGTGAAAATCAACGAATTGACCGACCTACTGACCACTGAGAAGGACGGACACTCGGCGGAGGTGGCCACTCTTCAGAGTGATCTGAAGACCCTTCAAGACGCATTAGAGGCCTCCCGAGCTGCCTTTAAAGAATATCTAGACTCCGAGCTGAGCCGAGTTGCTATCATGCAGCAAAACTATATCCGCTTGGAGAAGTTTGTGGAGAAAACCTGCGATCGACTCGTCCACGCATTTGAGTTAGCCATTACTGCCACGGCCGACTACTTGAAGGCCAAGGGTCGGCTTTCTGAGGACTTCATTATTCCCGTCCGGGATCACGCTGATCTCCTAACCACGATTCCGGATGAGATTTTTAATTATCTAGAGTGAAGTCGTGGCATACGTATTGGTCGTTCGACCTATCTTGTTTTATACGTTCGCCTTTTTTGGCTTAATGAACTTTCCTTATTGCTCTTCTGCTGTGTGTTTCTGTGCGGGTTATTCGCTCCTTTGATCTTCACCAAATTCGTGGCAACATCTTTCAATTTTCAAACTGCTGCTCAACAATCGAGTACTTGAGTCTTGTTAAGCTTAAGCGATGCCTTGGCCGGATTATTACAGAGGCTGATCGGCGACAAGCCGGCTTTTTAATAGCCGCTAGTTCAACTATGAATTTAATGTCGCTGCTCGACGGTCTTCGGGCCGGGGGGTTTATAGTCGCCGGTCCTACTCTGGGATTTAACGTCGCCACTCGGCGGTCTTCAAGCCGGGGTTTTTATAGTCGCCGGAATGACTCTAGGATTTAACGTCGCCGCTCGACGGTCTTCAAGCCAAGATTTTTATAGTCGCCAGTTCGACTCTGGGATTTAACGTCGCCGCTCGACGGTCGTCAAGCCGGGGTTTTATAGTCGTCGGTTCGACTCTGGGATTTAACGTCGTCACTCGACGGTCTTCAAACCAGGGTTCTTATAGTCGCCGATCCGACTCTGGGATTTAACGTCGCCGCTCGACGGTCTTCAAGCCGGGGTTTTTATAGTCGCCGGTCCGACTCTGGAATTTAACGTCGCCGCTCGACGATCTTCAAGATGGGGTTTTTATAGTCACCGGTTCGACTCTGGGATTTAATGTCACCGCTCGACGGTCTTCAAGCCGGGGTTTTTATAGTCGCCGGTCCGACTCTGGGATTTAACGTCGCCGCTCGACGGTCTTCAAGCCGGGGTTTTTATAGTCACCGGTCCAACTTTGGGATTTAACGTCGCCGCTCGACAGTCTTCATTCGGCAAAAATATTCGTATCCTTGGTTTCCTTTGATTTTACTCCTGCGGTCAAAAGATACAGCAGGATTGAATATTATGAGTTACAATGGCACACCTTTCACCCGGCTCGGTAAGGCTGTAGGTGATTTGCGCTCCACGGTCATTCTAGCTTCCATCCATCTTTATCCTCGAGGTAATAGGCGCTCGAATGAAGCTTTTCTACAATCTTGAACGGCCCAGCCCAAGGAGCTCCCAGCTTAGTCACATCGCCGACCGGCTTGACTTTCTTCCAGACGAGGTCACCGACCTGAAAAGATCTGGGAATTGCCCGTCTGTTGTAGCTTTGCTTCATCCTCTGCCGGTATGCCATCAACCGAACAACGGCCTTGGCTCGCATCTCGTCCACCAGGTCCAACTCCAAATGTCTCCGCTCAGCATTGTTCTCGTCGTAGACTTTGATCCGGTCGGATTCTACCCCGACTTCTACCGGACGATGGCTTCTCCCCCGTACACCAAGTCAAAGGGGGTCGCTCATGTTCCCTCCTTGGGCATCATTCGAAGCGCCCATAATACCCCGGGCAGCTCGTCCACCCAACTGCCACCTTCATGGTCGAGCCGAGCCCGAAGAACTCGTAAGATCTCCCGATTGGTTACTTCGGCTTGCCCGTTACTTTGGGGATATGCTATGGAGGTGAAGCCTTGCTAGATTCTGTACCCCTCACACCATTCCCTGAGTTGCTGACCCAAGAACTGCCTCCCATTATCAGAGATGAGCCGTCGCGGGATGTCGAACCGACAAATGATATGCTGCCATATAAATTTCTTGACCATCTCTGTAACACCCACGAAATTATAAGATAGGTATATGAGCATTATTTTTCCTTAGAGCATAGAAATGAAAAGAATAAGAGAAAAGGGAAAATAAGAACAAAAATATAGAATAAGAAGAGGTGAGGTCAAGGATTGAACCTTGAACCTCCCACATATGATGGAGATAAATTGATGCATGATAACCACTAGGATAAGGAGTAATATTTGGATGGAAAGAGATGAGAGATTTAATTAAAGGTGAGAAGGAAATAAAATAAAACTAAACAAAAGAGCAAGAGAAAACCAAGTGGCTTACCTTCTTTTCCTCTTGGTTAAGAAAAGGAGCAAGCAAAAGAGGAATTGCTTACTTCCCTCCCCCTCTCAATTTTCATGGGAATTAAAGGAATAATGGAGAAGAAGAGTTGAGGGAATGAATGAAGACATGTTTCATTTAACAAAGGAATAAATAGATTTAGGAGAAGGAAAACAAGAGAGTAAGTCCTTTTCTTTCTTCCTCCTTCTTCCTTCTTCATTCCTCACCGAACCAAGAACTTTTTCCTCTCCTCATCCCAATAGCTAAGTTAAGTTCTTCTCCAAGAAAACTAACTTCCGTGAAGAAGCCTTCAAATCCTAGCCCTTCCAAGAAAAAGAAACAAAAGGAGGTACAAGAAGAAGAAGCTTTCTCCTTCCTTGGCACCTAGAATACTTTTCTCTCTAAGGAAAACCACAAGCGAAAGGATGTAAGTTTCCCTCACCTGTGGTACAATAGCTTTTGTGTGTTCTATGAAGATTCGGTTACAGAAAAATCTAAGCAAACCTCATGAAGAATTTCGGCCAAGATAAGACCAAAGGAAGGACCTAGGAAATGTAAAGATCTAAATTTCGACATGCTTGATATGTTTCATGTGACATGTATTTTATGGTAGGGATTTATTTCATGTTTCTATGCTAGAATGTTAGTTAGAACTTAGATTCATGATCCTAGACTTTCGGCCAAGCATGAACAAAAGAATTAGGTAAGCTTAAGCCTTAAACTAAAACATGCTCCTTTGTTCTTATGATAGGTGCCCTATGATAATGGTTTTGTTAACATTTTCTCCTACTTGTATGTTGATTAGAACTTCAATTTCATGCTCATGAATATTCGGCCATGGTAGAATTAAGGGCCTAGGAGAGCTTTAACTTAAAACTAAGCATGCCATGATCTCCCTAAGATAAGATATGAAGCTATTATGATATGCCATGATTGTATGTTGATTTGAACTATATTTCATGTCTATAAAGGTTTGGCCATGTTTATATTTGAGGCCTAGGGGAGTTTAAAACAAGTCTAAGATGCTCATGACCTTCTTGATGAAATGATATGAAACTAACTTAATGTTCTTAGGCTAGTTTGTTGCATGGAAATTTGGTTACATGCTCTATAACTTTCGGCCACACAAGGTTTTAAGGCCTAGGAAACTTAGAACCTAACTCAACTATGCTCATGTTGTTCCTTGAAATATTTGCTATGAAAGTTGTTTAAGGTTCTCATGCTTTTAGGACACTTGAACCCTAGTTTTAAGTCCTACAAGTTTCGGCCATGACATGTTTAAGGGCTTAGGAAACTTATAACCTAACTCAACTATGCTCATGTTGTTCCTTGAAATATTTGCTATGAAAGTTGTTTAAGGTTCTCATGCTTTTAGGACACTTGAACCCTAGCTTTAAGTCCTACAAGTTTCGGCCATGTCATGTTTAAGGGCCTAGGAAACTTATAACCTAACTCAACTATGCTCATGTTGTTCCTTGAAATATTTACTATGAAAGTTGTTTAAAGTTCTCATGCTTTTAGGACACTTGAACCCTAGTTTTAAGTCCTACAAGTTTCGGCCATATCATGTTTAAGGGCCTAGGAAACTTAAAACCTAACTCAACTATGCTCATGTTGTTCCTTGAAATAATTGCTATGAAGTTGTTTAGGGTTCACAAGCTTGAATGATAATTTTTAACCCAATGAATGTTTGATAAGTTTCGGCCATGATAAGTTGTAAGCTTAAGAAAACCTAGAACTCTACCTAAACTTGCTCATGGTGTTTTTCTTATGGTATAGGAAATGATACTTATTTAGGGTTCACATGTTGGTATGGAGTTTTTACCTAAAACCCAATCTATATGTTTCGGCCACTATAAGATATTAGGGTTAGAAATCTAATTATGTTTCCCATGTATCTTATATGCCATGTTTATGAGATTGCTATGCTTCTATGTTTAATTATGCACATTTATGATCTATACATGATGGAAACCCTTATGCTATGTTGTGTGTTATTTATGATGAGCTGTGTGCCCAATTTACGCATGATATATGTGATGAGCTGTGTGCCCAAGTTTACATGCTATTTATGATGAGCTGTGTGCCCAAACTATGCATGTATTTATGATGTGCTGTGTGCCCAAATTTTACATGTCATTATGATGAGCTGTGTGCCCAAAATTCTATATAGTATGATATGATAAGAAATATGATGTGCAAGAAATGATAAGAATCATGATATGTATGACATGCTACTTTACTTTATATGGCTTGTACCAAGGGTGGGCTCTATAAGCGCCCCGGGGTCGATGGACTAAGAAACGGGTCTCGTTAGGGATGGGCTCCTAAGTGCCCCTAGGTCGATGGACTAAGAAACGGGCCTAGTTATGTATGCCTTGTAGGGTTCAAGACTTGCTACCTTGGACCTACATGGGACGCGCGCATTTATGTATGTGGTACAAGCCGGGGCCCTAATCATGTTATGAATATGTTTAAGTATACAAGTAATAAGTTTTCAAAGGACATGTTGCATATGTTATTGCATGAATCATGTTTTTGAAAGTCATCTTGCATAACACATTATGATTATGTGACGATACACCATGATGCCTATGATTATGTTATGTTATGTTATGTTAGGATGAACCTTACGATTATGTTAGAATATGTTATGATCATGATTATGTTATGTTAGGATGCACATTATGACTTTATTAGGATATGCCATGATACCATATGATTATGTTATGATATAATGCTTCTATACATGATATGATGAGTTGTCTTTATGCTTTATGCCTTGAAACTTTATTTATGCTATACGGTTTTCGTGAGTAGGAAAGGATCTTACTGAGTCTTGAGTGCTCACAGCTTACTTTCCTTGTACCACAGATAAGGGCAAAGAATGGATGTACTAAGGGAGCAGCAGGAGGGGGCAAGGAGGACGTGTATAGTAGTGACTTGGCTAAAGAGAAAGACCTACTTCTAGTTAATAAGAATTATGTTCATGTTGTTTCTTTTATGACTCTATGACACTTCATCATGCTCTTTAATATTATGGGTTAAATTTATGTTAAGCATGTTATGTGACTCATATGATAGGTAGTTAGCGATGATTATTTGAAAAGTAAAAGAAAAGTTTAAAAAGAAAAAAATATATACTATAGATAAGACTTCCGCTGTTTTTAAGAAGAGAAGATAAGTAACCCCCGTCAGCTTAAGCAGGAAGGGGCGGGGCATTATAATCTCCTCGGTTATTTTAGCTAGCGGCTCGGCTTCAATCCATTTGGAAAAATAGTCTACTGCTACTAGCAAGAACTTTCGTTGTCCGATCGCCATTGGAAATGGTCCCACAATATCCATGCCCCATTGATCGAACGGGCAGGACACTGTGGAAGTTTTTAATTCTTCCGCAGGACGATGTGAGAAATTATGGTACTGTTGACAGGATAAGCACGTGGCGACTGTCCGGGCGGCGTCCTCCTGTAAAGTTGGCCAAAAGTAGCCGGCCAAAAGAATCTTCCTCGCCAATGAGCGGCTGCCCGGATGCCCGCCGCATGAGCCTTGGTGTACCTCTTGCAGAATATAGTCCACATCCTCCCGGCCAACGCATTTAAGCAGAGGCCTGGAGAATGCTTTTTTGTAGAGCTGGTCGCCGATGAGGACGAACCGACCAGCTCTCCTTCTGAGCAGATGCGCCTCCGACCGATCGGATGGCATTGCTCCTGACTTCAGAAACTCTATTATAGTCGTCCGCCAGTCATTTGGAAATGTGAGTCCCTCCATCCAGTCGATGTGGGCGACCAAAGATACCTGCTCGACTGGTTGCTCGATGACGATCAGTGATATCGAGCTGGCTAGCTTAGCCAGTTCATCTGCAGCCTGATTCTCCGTGCGGGGGATCTTCTGTATCACCACCTCTCGGAAACCGACCTTCAGTTTGGTGAAGGCTTTTGCATAAAGCTTGAGCCTGACGTTGCTTATCTCAAATGCTCTCGAAAGTTGCTGAGCAGCCAACTGTGAATCTGAATGAATCAAAACATTGCTAAATCCCACATGCCGAGCGGCCTGCAACCCTGCTATCAGCGCTTCATACTCTGCTTCATTGTTGGTTGCCCGATAGTTCAGCCGTATGGAGAGGTGCATCCGTTCTCCGTGGGGGGAAACCAACAGCATGTCAACCCCACTTCCCTGCCAAGTGGACGATCCGTCTACATACACCTTCCAGGTGGCTTCGGGCTTGGGATTTTTCACCTCCATGACGAAGTCTGCCAATGACTGGGCCTTAATTGTCGTTCGAGGTTGGTACTGTATATCGAATTCACTAAGCTCGGTTGTCCATTTGATAAGCCGTCCAAATGCCTCTGGGTTGAGGAGGACTCTCCCTAGAGGATTGTTCGTCATAACGATTTTTGTATGCGCCAAGAAGTAAGGCTGGAGCCTCCGAGCGGCGAGGACTAATGCGAACTTCTCAAGACTAGTGTAGTGGGATTCGGCATCCTTCAGAATGTGACTTAGAAAATACACCGGCTGTTCTTCATCGTCTGGTCGTACCAATGCCGAGCCAACAGCATGCTCGGTCGATGATAAATAGACATGGAGCGGTTCGCCGGTAATTGGCTTGGCTAATACAGGCAAAGAGTTCAGATAAACCTTCAAAGCTTCGAACGCCCGGTCACATTCTTCATCCCATTGGAATTTAGTAGCTTGGCGCAGAATCTTGAAGAAGGGCAAGGCTCGGTCGGCCGTCCGGGAGATGAATCGCG
This sequence comes from Zingiber officinale, assembly GCF_018446385.1. Taxonomy (NCBI): domain Eukaryota; kingdom Viridiplantae; phylum Streptophyta; class Magnoliopsida; order Zingiberales; family Zingiberaceae; genus Zingiber; species Zingiber officinale. The sequence continues at coordinate 46,933,354 of NC_056003.1, forward strand.
ATAATGCTGTTATCCGACCGGTAAGGCGCTGAACTTCCTTAAGATTTATAGGTGGCGGCATATCTTGCAATGCCTTCGCCTTGCTAGGGTTTGCCTCGATGCCACGCTCGGTAACGATGTATCCCAGGAAGAGTCCACTTTTGGCTCCGAACAGACACTTCTAGGGGTTCAACTTGACTCCGTATGCTCTCAGCATCTGGAAGGTTTCTTCTATATCTACGCACAGATCGGTCGCTCGAAGTGATTTAATGAGTATGTCATCTACGTATACCTCCAAGTTCCACCCGATCTGCTTTCGGAACACCTTGTTCATGAGCCGCTGGTACGTAGCTCTGGCATTCTTTAGTCCAAATGGCATCACGTTGTAGCAGTAGGTGTCGTCCGCCGTGATGAAGCTGACTTTCTCTTGGTCTTCTCGGGTGAGCGGCACTTGGTGATAACCCTGATAAGCATCCAGCATGCATATCAGTTCGCACTCAGCAGTTGAGTCCACCATTTGGTCAATTTGGGGCAGCAGGTAAAAATCCTTCAGACACGCCTTGTTCAGGTCACGGAAGTCGATGCAGACTCTCTATTTGTTGCCGGGCTTGGAGATTAGCACCACATTTGCGAGCCATCTTGGGAACTGTACCTCGCGTATGTGGTCGGCCTCTAGGAGCTTCTCGACTTCCGCCCGTATGATGACGTTCTGCTCGGCACTATAGTCCCTCTTCCTTTGCTTGACGGGACGAGCGTTCAGCCGGACGTGTAGCTCATGCTGCGCGACGCTTGGCGAGATTCCTGGCAGCTCGTGCGTTGACCACGCGAAGACGTCATGGTTTTATTGGAGACATCTGGTCAACTTCTCCTTCTGGCTTGCCTCCAGGTCGGAGGCTATGAACGTCGTGGCCTCTGATCGGGCCAGGTGGATCTGTACCTCCTCCTTTTCTTCATAAACAAAAGTAGGAGGCTTTTCGGTTATAGCGTTTACCTCAATACAGGGGGCCTTCCGAGTGGACCTCGACTCGGCTCGCACCATCTCCACATAGCAACGTCATGCTGCCAACTGATCTCCTCTAACTTCTCCCACTTGGTTTTCCATGGGGAACTTGATCTTCTGATGGAAAGTTAGACGACAGCTCGGAACTCGTTGAGGGTCGGTCGGCCCAAAATTACGTTGTATGCCGAGGGAGCGTCCACAATGATGAAGTTAGCAGTCCGCGTCCTTCTAAGTGGCTCTTCCCCGAGCGAAATGACCAACTTCATCTGACCGACTGGTTGAACCTCGTTACCCGTGAATCTGAACAAGGGCGTGGTCATTGGCAACAGCTCCGCCCTGTCGATCTGGAGCTGGTCGAACGCCTTCTTGAAGATGATGTTGATCGAACTCCCTGTGTCAATAAAGATGTGATGAATAGTGTAGTTTGCTATTACCGCTCGGATGATGAGGGCATCATCGTGCGACACTTCCACTCCCTCGAGGTCGCCAGGACCAAAGCTGATTGCCGACCCGTTCGCCTTCTCTTGGCTGCATCCCACAGCATGAATTCCAGTCGTTGGGCGTACGACTTGCGAGCTCGGTTAGAGTCACCACCTGTTGGTCCACCAGTGATGATATTGATTTCCCCCCGAGAGGTATTACTTTTATTTTCTTCCTCCCGAGCAGACGGTCTGGCCTGCTCAAGGGAGACTCGAGGGTTGGCCCTTGGCTGGTGATGTTGCTGCTGATGGCGGTGCCGCTCGGGTGAACGCCTAACTATTCGCCGCTCGGCGTGCTGATGATGAGCTCGCCTGTCCAGTGAAGGTGATCGGCGGCGATAGTTCCTCGGCTCAGGTTGGCTGACCGGGGGGAGACTCCGGCAGTCCCGAGTGTTATGAGTGGTTGATTGATGGATTTTGTAAAACATGGGCGTCCATACCTTGCCTTTTTGTCGAGGCCGCTCAGCCGCAATGTGCTGAACGGCGGGCAACCTGGAATCTTGAGGTGGCCTCATCCCCTCGGCACGTGGTCCTCTCGGCGATTGCTGGTTGGTGTGTGTTTTTCGTTCGGTTTGGGCTGGGGGCTCGCCTGTCGCTTCCTTCTTTCGGGCCGCTTGTGCTTCCTCCACGTTAATATACTCACTTGTTTTTTTCAGCATGTGGTCGTAGTCACGAGGTGACTTCCTGATGAGCGAGCGAAAGAAGTCCCCGTCGACTAAGCCTTGTGTAAAAGCATGTATCATTGTCTCAGACGAGACCGCGGGGATGTCCATAGCTGCTTGGTTGAAGCGCTGGATGTAGGCTCGGAGAGTTTCTCTTGACCTTTGCTTCATGGAAAAGAGGCTGATGCTAGTCTTCTGATAGCGTCGGCTGCTAGCAAAGTGATAGAGGAATGCCGTTCGGAAGTCTCTGAAGCTCTTAATTGATCCGTCGGGCAACCTCCGGAACCAGCGTTGTGCCAAACCGAACAATGTAGTGAGGAAGACTCTGCATTTGACTCCATCGGTGTATTAATGAAGAGTAGCTGCATTATCGAATTTACTGAGATGGTCGTCCGGATCGGTTGTACCGCTATACTCTCCGATCGATATTAGAGTGTAATGCTTTGGGAGAGGGTCTTGTAAGATCGCCTCGGAGAACTGGCGATTGACCCGCTCGAGGGATGACTCTGCACGCGGCGCTTTCCCCTTTCTGGCGTCCCGCACGAGCGCTTCATCGGACGATCCCTGATTGGCTAGGGCCAGCTCCAACGGACTCTGGAACAGGGCCCAATGGAACGGAATAGGGGCGGGCGGCGCGTCTCCTGGTGTGCCGATCTGCCCCTTGTTCTGTGCCCAGATAGAGTATTGTTCTGGTCGGTCCTCCATTGCCGCTCGGCCTCCAAAAACCAAGGCGGCCTACTGCGCTGTCCTCTCGGCTTGGGCCTTTTGCTGTTGCTCGACCATCTTTACGGCTCGCGCTTGGATGAGTGTGTCGAGCTCCTCGGGAGAGAGCGTTACCATGAGTTGGCGTCCAGCTTCTTCCATCTTCTCGGCTCGGATTCAGGTGCGTTCCCACAGAAGGCGCCAATTTGATCCTGTCCGAGCATTGAGTCAACGAAAACTGGGGGTGTGGCGCTCTCTGCTGCTTTCGGGTGATCTCCGCATTGACGTGGACCTCCGGTGAACCTGCAACAAAGCCGGGTTGGGAAGGGGTTCCCGGCGACGACCCTCCAACGCTCAAGTCAAGCAACGGCGAGATGAAGCAGAGGCAAAATAACGAGACTGTGGCTACAGTAGATGAGAAAAGCATACCTCCAGTCGAAGTCCTGAGGTCTTTATATAGGACCCCAGAGAGGCGCGTGCACGCTCCTCAAAGCATACCTCAGAATGGTTGTGTCAGAAAAGCATGTCTGACGCCATACGACAATTGTCCGAGCATATCTCTGTCACAACAGTGGAAACTTCCACCGTATGATCCTCGGTACAGCCCGGCCACCGACCATGCTGATTGTCGGCGGTAGATGTCTTGAGAATAATATCACTAGCTGCCTTTTTTGTCCTCTTCTAAGTCTTTTGTCTCTTACTGGGCCGGACGGGATGCCTGCTTGACCTCCAGGGCGCTCGGGTACGCATGCGCATCAGACCGGGCGAGAAGGTTGCTCCGTCAAATACTCGGACGGGAGTGCGATCTGGTTGACCTGCGGTTCGGCCGAGCGGAACGGCCGCTCGGCATGACGGTTCCGCTATAAGGGAGTTGTAAGCGTCAGAAGCTCGACCCGAGGTCGAGCTATCTACACGCCGGCTCAGGATTTACTCAGGCCGGTCGACCAAGTGGCTTCCCCCCGCTCAGCCGGAACCTTGACTCCCCCGTGTCGTTGACCCCTCCCTTTGTGGGCCCCCGATTCTTACCACCAGATCAATTTTAAATTCTAAGGTTTTAACCAAATGTTGATCGAAGACAGACCAACTATTAATTTTATTTGTCATAAAGTTAGCTTGATAAGATAATAAAATTAATGGGTAAAATCTCCTCTTACAAATGTTTGAGTTTGTATACATCCACACTAACGTGGCATATAAAATTCACGGTGTTTTGAGATGTTGGTGAATTTAAATGATATTGAGGAATCAATATTATTTTAAGATCTTGACCAAATATTTTGTGATTCTTAGGATTTCAAATGTTTTTCAATCCCCTAGCTGTTATATTAGAGAATACACTTACAAGTCCCAATTATATTGATTGGAAACAAAAAGTAGACTGTCCTCACAAAATTGATAACAATAAATGTGTATCCTATTCGTTAGTTGTTGAAACATGTTTAGTGGTATTATCTACCGGTACCTGGTGTGTAGATATAGGAGCCACTAATCATGTCTGCAATTCATTGCAGGGGTTCCAGAAAACCCGACGACTACATGAAGGGGAAATCACCGTCTACATGGGCAATGCTACGAAAGTGGCAGCTGTTGCAGTGGGAGATGTTTATTTATCTTTTGATAAGAATAAAACATTGATTTTGAAAAATTATCTTTACGTACCAAGTTTTAGAAAGAACTTGATTTCAGTTTCTAAACTATTTAAGGATAGATATTCTATCTCTTTTGATGACAAAGTTGTTATCAAGAAAAAAAAGGAGAAGTTATCTGTTCTGGTATGTTGGTTGGCAATTTATACTCTAAATCCAATAACTCCCACGAAGCAACAAATGGAAATTAATAACACATCTTCTAATTCAAATAAGAGAAAGCAACCTTCGAAAATGAACCAAACATATCTTTGGCATCTAAGGCTAGGTCATATTAACTTAAGTAGGATTCAAAGGTTAATAGTCGATAGACTTTTGGGTTCATTGGTGGTGGAAAACTTTCCAACCTGCGAGTCTTGCTTGGAAGGAAAAATGATCAAGAGACCTTTGAAAGCTAAGGGGTATAGAGCCAAAGATGTGTTGGAATTGGTTCATTCTGATTTGTGTGGACCTATGACTATCCAGGAAAGATTTGGTTTCGAATATTTTGTCTCTTTTATAGATGACTATTCGAGATACGGGTACATTTACTTGATGCACTGCAAGTGTGAGTGCTTTGATAAGTTCAAAGAGTACAAGACTGATGTGGAGAAACATCATGGTAAAAGTATCAAGACACTACGATCTGATCGTGGAGGATAATACCTCTTAGGAGAGTTTAGGAGTTACTTATCAAAGGATGGGATTCAATCCCAACTATCTGCACCTGGTACACCCCAATAGAATGGTGTGGCAGAACGATGGAATAGGACTCTTATAGAAATAATTAGATTAATGATGAGTTATTCAGAATTACCAAATTTGTTTGGGGATATGCTCTGGAAACGGCAGTATACATTCTGAATATGGTACCTTCTAAGTCAGTACCCTCTACTCCCATAGAATTGTGGAATGGGCGTAAGCCTAGTCTGAAGCATATTCGGATTTGGGGTAGTCCAGCATATGTGCTGAAGGGAGACACTGATAAGTTGGAATCACGAACAAAAGTTCTCTTGTTTGTGGGTTATCCTAAAGAAACAAAAGGTGGTTTATTTTATAGTCCTAAAGATCAGAAGGTCATTATTAGCACCAATGCCCGATTTTTAGAAGAGGACTATGTAATGAACCACAAACCCATGAGTAAAATTGCTCTTGAAGAAATAAGAGAAGACACGTCTATTTTAGTACCAACAGTACAAGATGAGATACCACAAGAAACTACCACACGTGTCACAAATGATGCACAATTACAAGCAGTGTCACATCGTAGTGGGAGGGTTGTTCGGTAACCTGATAGATTCATGTTTTTAGGAGAGTCTTCAGACTTGATCCCTGGTGAACATGAACCTGATCCCTGCACATATGATGAAGCACTCTAAGATAAAGATGCAACATCTTGGCAAAGAACAATGAACTCTGAAATAGAATCTATGTATTCTAATCAGGTCTGGGAGCTTGTAGAACCACCAAATGGTGTAAAAGTCATTAGGTGTAAATGGGTCTACAAAAGAAGAAGAGGGAAAGATGGGAAGGTTGAAACTTTCAAAGCAAGGCTTGTTACAAAAGGGTATACTCAGAAAGAGGGAATCGATTATGAGGAAACCTTTTCGCCGGTATCCATACTTAAGTCTATTCAGATTCTTTTATCTATTACTGCTCATATGGATTATGAGATTTGGCAAATTAATGTCAAGACAGCTTTCCTTAATGGAAGTCTTTAAGAAAACATCCATATGAAACAACCAGAGGAATTCATTGCGAATGGCAAAGAGCATCTTGTATGTAAGCTCAATCAATCTATGGACTAAAGCAAGCTTCGAGATCTTGGAACATTCTGTTTAATGAAGTTATCCAGTCTTATGGATTCATTTAGTGTCCGGATGAGTCTTGTGTATATAAGAAGCATGACGAAAATGTGGTGGTATTTCTTGTACTATACGTAGATGATATTTTGCTCATTGACAACAATGTCAAAATGTTGTCAGAAGTAAGGGTATTGATCCAGTGGTGCTAGGACAGGATCGGGTATGGTTGTCCAAGTGTTTTGATATGAAGGACTTGGGAGAATGTGTACATATTTTTGGGATCAAAGTAATAAGGGATCGCAAGAAAAGGATATTGTCCTTATCCCAAGCTTCATACATCAATACTATCCTAGCTCGTTTTAGCATGCAAAACTCCAAGAAAGGTTTTCTACCTTTTCGGCATGGAGTACCTTTATCTAAAGATATGTGTCCTAAGACATCAAAGGAGATAGAGGACATGAAGGCAGTTCCTTATGCTTCGGCTGTAGGGAGCCTAATGTATGTGATACTATGTATGAGACCAGATATCTGTTTTGTCGTGGGCATGGTTACCAGATATCAAAGTAACCCAGGACTGGGACATTGGACTATCGTAAAGCATATATTAAAGTACTTAAAAAGGACTAGAGATTATATGCTGGTTTACCAGGCAAATGATTTGCTCCCTGTGGATTACACGGATTTGGACTTCCAATTAGATAGGGACAGTAGTAAATCAACCTCAGGGTATGTGTTTACTTTGGGAGGTGAAGCCATAACATGGAGGAGTGTTAAGCATAAATGTGTTTCGAACTCCACCATAGAAGTTGAGTATGTGGTAGCCTCTGCAGCAACCAAAGAAGCTGTATGGCTCATAAACTTCTTGATGGACTTAGATGTGATTCCTGGTTTGCCCAAAATTATCATAATTTATCATGATAATAATGATTCAGTAGCAAACTCGAAGGAACCACGAGCCTATAAGGTAAGTAAACACATTGAGTGCAAGTACCACCCGATACGAGACATCGTAAAATGAGGAGAAGTTGTTGTCACCAAGATTACATCAGCAGATAAACTGGATCCTTTCACTTAGGCCCTTCAGGTGAAAGCTTTAGATTGGCATGTTGAGGGGATGGGAATCAGATGTATGGCAGCATATATGGCAGCATCGTCTTTTAGTATAAGTGGGAGATTGTTAGGATGTATACTAAAAGCCTAGCTTTTTGTATGAACATTTATTTTGAAATAAGAATCACATTGGTCAAATGTCTGCATTAGTAAAATACAGTTGTCCATTTAATTTATATTGTAGATAACATGGTGTGTGGTGTCACGCAGAAGATCATGTTATCAGTTCCTTATAAATTATAAATAGTAGCTCACAACCAAGATGGATTGGGACAAACCATTGGAATGGTTGTAGTGTAATTTGGTATTAGTTTATCTTGACTATAAAATTACACTAGTACATTATGAGTGTATTAAGCAGGATCATTTGAGGTTGTTCTTTTATACTGACTGCATAAAAGAACAGGGCCTGTATTATTATGGAAGTGTGTGCTCTTAATCTCGATATAATAACAAACACATATACTCAGTATTTATTTCTTTAATTTATCAATGGGTGAGATTTATTTAGTTGGATCAATAGGTCTGATAAGTTGAGAAATAATATTATTTATATGGTGTGTTGTCAATTATAGAAGGAAACTGTGTTCTAGTAATCTAGGTTGATGATGTGCCCTTGAGGAGCTCATAAGGATTGTCATGTAAACCTTGCAGATGGACCTAGTCCGGCATGACAATGAAGTTGAGTGGTACTACACTTAAAGCTAGATGTTAATTAAGTGAGTGTTAGGAACTCATTTGATTAATGGACATTCGATATCTTAAACGCAGGGAGATTAACGCACTCATAATAAGAAGGAGCCCATAATTTAATATCGGATTGGTACGGTAGTTCAATAATAACTCTTTAGTAGTATGAGTTATTATTGATGAACTTGAGTTGGGTGTTCGGGGTGAACACAGGAAGCTCAAGCTCATCGGGAGACCAAAACCAATTCCTCCGCTCGACCCCTGTTGTAGCTAGCCTCTATAAAGCCTTATATCCACAAAGTCCACTTCTTACCCAAGTAATGGGTCGGCCACATCCTTGCTTGGTGCAAGGGGGTCGGCCAAGCATGGGCTTGGAAGCTAAGAGATGGCCAGCCAAGCTTGGTACCCAATCTAGGGGTCGGCCACAAGAAAAGGAAAAGGAAGTTTTGTTTTAAAACAAAATTTTGTTAAAATCTTTCCTTATTTGTAGTTGTCTACAATGGTTAAAAGACAGATTTTATTTTGTTAAAATCTTTCCTTTTTTGTAGCTATCTACAATGGTTAAAAGAAATATTTTAATTTCCTTTTATAGCCATCCTCATGGTTTTAAAAGAGAGTTTTAAATTTTTAAAATCTTTCCTTTTATAGCTTTCTACAAAAGATTAAAGAGAGATTTTAATTTTGTTAAAATCTTTCCTTATTTGTAGTTATCTATAATGTTCAAAAGAGAGATTTTAATTTTTGATAAAACTTTCCTTTTTTGTAACCATGATTTTAAAAGAGAAGTTTTATTTAATCTTTCCTTTTTGTAGTTGTCTACATGTTTTAAAAGAAAGAGATTAATTTTAAAACTTTCATTTTGTTTCCATGTACAATAGGAAATTTAGAAAAGAGAGATTTTAATTGTTGTTAAAATTTCCTTTTTAAGGGGAGGCCACAAATAAGAAAGTTTTAATTATGTATAAAACTTTCATTTTTTGCCATGACCAAGGATTATAAAAGAGAAGTAGAGGGTGTCTCATGAGAAGACAATTCTAAGATCTCTCTAAGTCCTCTCTCTTAATCCTTGTGGTGGCCGACCCCTCTCTTTTCTCTTCTCCCCTTGATTTCTTCCTTTAGGCCGGCGGCATACCATCTTTCCTTCTCTCCCTTTCTTCTTTCTAAGGTCGGTCTTCATATCCATTGGTGGCCGAAACTTAAAAGAAAAGGAGAAGACTCTATCTTGGTGGTCGGTTACTTGGAGAGGAAGAAGAAGAGAAGGAGTTTCCTATTTTGGCATCCCTTGGTGGCTCGAGAGTCTTGGAGGAGAAGAAGTGGTTCAGGTGGAGTTATCTTAGTAGATCGTCACCCACATGACATCCAAGAGGAGGAGACGAATACAACAGAAGATCAAGAGGTCTTTAGTTACAAAGAAAGGTATAACTAATTAATGGTTTCCGCTTCGAATTAATTAGTTAGTTTTCTTTGCATGAATTCTGAAACACCAACACAAGAGGCTAGCGATTTTATGTTTCGATTTTGTGGTATCAATTTTGTATTTTGATTTTGCGTTTCGATCTTATGTTTCTATTGTGGTCTCTATAGTTAAACCTAGGGTTACTGTAAGAAGTTGTATATCCAATTTCTTTGAAAGGTTTTGTCTAGGAAGTGGTGGATGATCCCATAACCAAGAAGGTCTAGTTCCTCGCCATGTTTAACTTGGAAGCCAATCTTTGAAATAGATATTTAATCAACTTCTGTAATATGGTTTAACTTAGGAAGATTACATCGATTAAACTTGGAGTAAAAATGTTAAGTATCGTTTCCAATCCAAGTTTAACTTCTGAAGAGCAACTTGGATTAATAATGTTAAGCATCGTTTGCAATCCAAGTTTAACTTTAGTAGAGCACATGGGTAGCTAGGTTAAGTTCTGTGCTTGTACAAATTTTTGTACAGGGGAAACAGAATGGGATCCAGGTGTAGCAACCAATAGCAAGATGGTAAGTTAAGGTAAGTCACTAGAGGGGAGTGACTTGGTGAGGACACGTTCCCCGTTTGAGAGAACTGTAGGCGTCGATCCATGAAGCTAGTCCGGGCACCCAGAAGGGATCTGGGCGCCCGGAATTCAAAAGTTTATCTCGTCACAACGTGGAGCGCACTGATTGGCTGAACCGACGTCACTGTAACGCCCCACCTTCTATTAACTAAGCTATAAGATCGGGGGTTATGGTTGCTAAACTATTCTGTGGCCACCACTGATGTATAATGTGAAGAAGGCTGAACTAAATTAAAAACTTTGCTAATTGCTATTAAAACTTGAATTTATGTTCAGAATACACTTTCAATGTTGTATATATGCTAAAGAAGGGAATCTAAACTTTCCACTAGATCAAGGAGCTGAAATTAGACGTTTCCAGCTGAAATCAGACTTCCCAATCAATTGAAGCTGAGAGTCGATCGATTGAAAGGGCTTCAATCGATCCACTGATCGATCCAGCGTGCTTCTGCGCATGGAAATCCTTTCTGAATCGATCGGCTAATCAATCCAGCCTGGGCCAATCGATCAGCTGATCAATTCAGCAGCTCTCTGTTCGCGGAAATTACTTCACGATCGATCGGCTGATCAATCCACGGCCAATCGATTAGCTGATCGATTCATCAGCTCTCTGTACGTAGAAAATCACTTCCCAATCGATAAGTTGATCGATTGAGGACCCTCCAATCGATCGGCTGATCGATTGGAGCTCTGATTTCTGCTGCATTCCACCACTAGTCCATATACAATGCAAATATATCAACATAAAAGCATCATAAGATTCCTAGGCATGTCATTACTGTAATTATTCGTGGTTTATTAACTAACATCAAGATAACCAGTGGTTTAGGCATAGCATGGTGCATACTTTCACAATTCATGATATTTAAATATTCTAAATGTGCGGAATAATAAGAATGTAAGAAATTCTAATTCTTTAAACTTGCTAGTCCCCAAGAGTCTTTATTCCAAGTTCCTTCTCACACACATCTTGATACATTGCCCCCCAGCCTCCGCTAATCCATCCTCCCTTTACCTTTATCTGCAGTATAAGGAAAAGGAAACTATAAGCTTAGGAGCTTAGTAAGAACCATCTACCTCACAAAACATGCATTCGATGAAATCATGCTTTTAAAAGATGCTATTTGGAACACATGCTGATATTCATGCTGAAAATGCAAACATTGCATACTGATATATGAGTCATGGCAATCAAATACTGATCATAGAACTATCTTATTGTATCAATAAGAAAAATTGAACTGATACATAAACTAAGCTAAACTAATGCTAGGCTAATGCTAAATCTGAATTGCATCCACATAACTGACTTGTGAAGTTTTGAAACTATTTTTCATAATAGATAAAAATAATAATCATGCTGCTGATGGGCCAGGCAACTGTACTTGCTATGTGCGCATCCCTAACTAGGCCCGAGGTAGCTAGTCCCGAATCTAGTAGGGTTTACTAGGTTATCTAAATCTAGGGATGACTATGGGAGCCCAACCCAAGGACAACTAAGAGTCCAGCACAGTGCCACTGATAAAAGTAAAATACTGATTCATAAGCTAATTTATCTTATCTTGCTCTTACTAGGTTATCTGAACCTAGAGCTAGGTTATCTGAACCTAGGGGCAACTGTGGGAGCCCACCCATTGGACCGTAGTCCCATATAAACTGAAGCAAGACTAAGCATGCTATTTCAAATGCTTCTATGGCATTTAACTGAGCTATAAAAATGCCTGCTGTAGCATTTAACTGTGCTAATCATTTTATCGAATACTTGGTGTGCTCTATCTCTCCTCTCTATTAGGGTGTTGGTGCAGTAAGCATCCGACGATCGAACCTCAGTTTTGATAATGGCAAAGGGATTCAAAGTTAAGATTTCTTGTTATCTAACGTGGTTAAATAAGGTTTCAGGAAAGTCCTAACTGCGGTTAGGCAAGGGAAAATCCTAAGGGGGGGTTACCTTAGGTCCTAGGGGGTGGTAACCCTAGGTGGAGGAAAAACCTAAGGGGCGGCAACCTTAGGTCCTAGGGGGCGGTAACCCTAGGTGGAGGAAAACCCTAAGGGGCGGCAACCTTAGGTCCTAGGGGGCGGTAACCCTAGGTGGAGGAAAACCCTAAGGGGCAGCAACCTTAGGTCCTAGGGGGTGGTAACCCTAGGTGGAGAAAAACCCTAGGGGGCGGCAACCCTAGGGGGCGCCTTTCATTTTTTTCCCTCCAAAACTGTTTTCAAAAAATATATTTTCATCTTTTCACCATTGATTGGAATTAGTGAAATATCGTGTTTCCAAAAAATTTGTATTAATATTTTTTTTTTAATATTTTAATAATATTTTATTATTTTCTCTCGAAATTCCTGAATTACTATTTTTATTTCTCTCCCGCACTACTAATCCAAGACCAAGTCTTGGAACAAGTTTTATTGTGTTTATTTTACGAGATTCCTTCTAATGGCCTACGAAGATGAGTACAACTCCACATGCCTACCACTGCTGTCTGACGAGAACCTCATATACTGGAAAGACCAGGTGAAGCATCAATTAAAGACCGAAGCAGAAATATGGACCATAGTCCATATTGGATTCACTCTTCCCACTAAAGAAGGTGTACCCATCACCTGTGACAAGTGGGATGCACCAACAATAAGGACATTCGAGGCAAATGCAAAAGCAACTTACATTCTCCTATGCGGACTAACAAATTCAGATCTTGATCGAGTTGGAAAGTTCAATAATGCTAAGGAGCTTTGGGAGAAAGTGCTCAAGCTTTATGAGATCCCTTCAGAGTTAGAAGATCAAATAGAACCTGAGTCCGAATTTGAAATTGAATCCTCAGAGTCAACCTCCGAACCAGACTCAGAAAAATCAGAGCAAACCGATATCATAGCACTAATGGCCAAAGATGAGATATCTGAATCTGAGTCAGAATTTGAAATGGCAACAGTCAAGGGGGAGGATCCTATCACGGATCTAAAAGGTAAAATTGTAAATTCAAATTGTAAATCTCTCATAATCTGTTTTAAGTGTAGGAAGAGAGGGCACTATAGAAACGACTGCCCCACTCGTAAGACTCAACCGGCACAATCGGAGGAGAAGGAGAAAATGATCAGGAGAGGGAAGAAATACATCAAATGCTCCAAATGCAAACTAATGGGTCACTACAAAAGACATTGCCCAGAAAGAAGATCCAAGGATTCAGAGGGAGAAATCAAGGTTAGTACATTTACATTATATGAAAATCCAGTTTTTGCAACACATGATTGCACTAGTTTAACTAATCTTGCTTGTTCTAGTATAGATTTCTCTTCAAAAATAGATATGCATGCTAATAATGTAATGAATAAAATTAATTCAAATAAAAATAAGAAATTAACTCTTAGAAAATTAGAAATACAAAATAATATTTTAAAAGATAAAATTGATAAATTAGAGAAGATTGTTAATAACTTAGTCAAATCACGAAATCTAGACTTAGGTTATAAGTCTAAAGTAAAACTTAAACAGTACAAACCAAGCTATAATCAAGTACCTTTTATTTACCAAACTTAATTTAAATAAAACGTAAATCAATAACATAGGAGGAGGCTCCAGAATAGCTGGCACCTCCGAAATTAATCCACCCGATAAGGGTAAACAAGAGTAGACTACCCGACAGGGTAATTAAGGTTAGAAAAAATGGGCTAGGTTTAGCTTGACCCACGGTACTGGTGAAGTTTTTGGATGATAGTACGTTAGGGAAGCTTGGGTATCGCATCGACCTGGTGCATTTGGCCAAGTGGAACTGACCGAAGCTACCCTTAAACGGATCCTAACCAGTTAGACCAAGGTTTAGTATTAAGTTCAATTGGTAGGACTATTTGGAAAACCTCGAAGGCATGGTTACTTTAATGAACTCCTTGTGACTCACCATAGCCCAGAAGTTTATCCAAATAATGCTTACTTGTTGAACCCAAAGCTAAACCTGAATCTAACACAAAGTTAAACCAGACCCTTAAATTAAACAATAATTCATCTCACAGTAATTATAGGATTCCCTGATTGACAATTTAAATCGGGTGAGATGATTAAGAAATTAAAATTGACTTAACTTAAATCAAGTTAATTAACAATTAAATTATTTTCACTTGAATTATTTTCTAACTTAATTTCAAAATTATTTAAATTTTTTTCAAAAATTACTTTCAAAATTATTTAAAAATATTTTCAAAAATTACTTTTCAAAATTACTTAAATTTTTTTCAAAAATTACTTTAAAAATTATTTAAAAATCTTTTCAAACTTAATTTCAAAATCATTTAAAAATCTTTTCAAAAATCTTTTCAAAAATCTTTTCAAAATCATTTAAAAATCTTTTCAAAATCTTTTCAAAATTATTTAAAAATCTTTTCAAAATCTTTTAAAAATTATTTAAAAAATCTTTTCAAAATCTTTTAAAAATTATTTAAAAATCTTTTCAAAATCTTTTCAAAATTATTTTAAAATCTTTTCAAAATCTTTATTTAAAATCAATTTCAAAATTATTTGAAAATATTTTCAAAATCTTTTCAAAATTATTTAAAAATCTTTTTAAAAATCAATTTAAAAATTATTTAAAAATCTTTTCAAAATCTTTTCAAAATTACTTAAAAATCTTTTCAAAATCTTTATTTAAAAATAAATTTCAAAATTATTTGAAAAATCTTTTCAAAATAATTTTTAAAACTTAATTTCAAAATTATTTTAAAGTTTATTTGAAAAATCTTTTCAAAATAATTTAAAACTTAATTTCAAAATTATTTTAAAATTTATTTGAAAAATCTTTTCAAAAATTACTTTCAAAATTATTTAAAAATCTTTTCAAAATTTCAAACTTAATTTCAAAATTATTTAAAAATCTTTTCAAACTTAATTTCAAAATTATTTTAAATTTTATTTGAAAAATATTTTCAAAATTATTTCAAAACTACTTAAAAAATTATTTGAAAAATCATTTGTAATATCCTCTAAAAAATTAATTTCAAAACCCTTTTCAGAAGTTATTAAATTCTTTGAAATTATAAAATCTTCAAAATAATGGTCACTTATTTGGAATTCTAACTGATATTTTCAATGTTGTAAATTAGAGTAAACTCCATCTCACACTCACTCATATGCTAAACATGCTTGTTAATCTAGAATGACTGAGATGGAAAATTAGGAAAATAATTTTTTAACCTCTCATGCTTGAACTCCTGAACTTAAAAATTTATTAAGGCATTAATTAAGGAGGAGTGATTTTGAGTCGGTTTTAAAATTAGTTTTTCTTTAAAATTTTTAACTTGACCTTAAAATTAAAAACTATTTTTGACATATCTTCGAAAATTCAAGCTATTTTTAACTTAGCTTTAAAATTAAAATTATTTATGACCTGACTTTTAATGTTTTCAAAGCTGAGTACTTAATTAAGTTTTCTCTAACCAAACTTAGTTAAATTATTTTCTAAATTAGCTACTTGGCAAGATATTTTCTCAACGCAATCATTTTTACGCTAAAAACATAGCTAAGTATTTTCAAATATAGCTAAATATTTTTTTTCTTTTCAAAAACATTTAGCTAAGTACTTTTTAAAGTGTTTAAAACAAAAAAAAATAAATTTAGCTAAGTATCTCGCAAAGCAATTGTTTTCAAATGCTAAGTTCTGCTGAAAATGCTAAGTATTTTCCAAAGCATTCTCAAAATTTCATCAAAACGATTTTTTAAAAAAAAAAAATCTTACAAACTAAATCTTTTTGAAATCACAAAAATTTGCTAAGTTACTATTTAAAGACAAAATAATTTTATCTCAGCTAAAAGTATCTCTCAAACTAAAGGAAGAATTTTGCTTTCAAAATTATCATTTCATCTATCTAAAAGTCGTACAAGAAAAACTAAGTGTTTATCAAAAGTAAATTAAAAGATTGGAAGATAAGATTGAAAATTATCTTTGAACGTTAAGCTAAGGCCCAGATTTTCTTCACTCTCTTGGGTATTTTGATATATGGCAAAGGGGGAGAGTAGGAAGAAATTCAAAGAATATTATAAAATTAAAACGAAACGAAAATTTTGTTGTGAATGTGCCTATGCTTTATGCCTGTGCTTATTTATGCGTATCTTTATTGCATTTTTACTTAACTTTGAATTTCGGTTGCCATAATCAAAAAGGGGGAGATTGTTGGTGCAGTAAGCATCCGACGATCGAACCTCAGTTTTGATAATGGCAAAGGGATTCAAAGTTAAGATTTCTTGTTATCTAACGTGGTTAAATAAGGTTTCAGGAAAGTCCTAACTACGGTTAGGCAAGGGAAAATCCTAAGGGGGGGGTAACCTTAGGTCCTAGGGGGTGGTAACCCTAGGTGAAGGAAAATCCTAATGGGGGGGGGCAACCTTAGGTCCTAGGGGGCGGTAACCCTAGGTGGAGGAAAAACCTAAGGGGCGACAACCTTAGGTCCTAGGGGGCGGTAACCCTAGGTGGAGGAAAACCCTAAGGGGCGGCAACCTTAGGTCCTAGGGGGCGGTAACCCTAGGTGGAGGAAAACCCTAAGGGGCGGCAACCTTAGGTCCTAGGGGGTTGTAACCCTAGGTGGAGAAAAACCCTAGGGGGCGGCAAACTTAGGTCCTAGGGGGTGGTAACCCTAGGTGGAGAAAAACCCTAGGGGGCGGTAACCCTAGGTCCTAGGGGGTGGTAACCCTGAGCGGAAAGTCCATCGATGCGGAGGCTGGGGCAGCAGTATATCTCCTGAGTGGAGTAGGTGAGGACGCGTTCCCCGTAGAGGGAACAGTAGGTGTCGGGTCGACCTAGGGTTTCCGGTAGGAAACCCGAAGTCAGGCTCGGATAGTCCGGAGACTATCAATATCACTTCTATTATGCGTAATGTGCTAACTTTGTGCTGCAGGGTATATTTGGGATTAATGTATCTTGCAGGGACAAAGTGCAAAGGTTAACCTCGGATGAACAGTGTCCGAGGCGCCTCCATGGAGCTTGGAGGCGCCTCGGGTGCAAAAGCTGACCTGGCTGCGAAGCTTCAATGGAGGCGCCTTGAAGGGGGTTTAAGGCGCCTTGGAAGGCGCCTTGACGGGGGTTTAAGGCGCCTTGGAAGGCGCCTTGAATAGGGTTTGAGGCGCCTTAAGCAGATGAAGTTCGACCAGATCAAGTTTGATCCGTGCGGAAGAATCGGCAGCATGGAGGCGCCTTGAACAGCCTTCAAGGCGCCTTGAACACCCTTTATAAGGGGGTTTCGACCAGCACTTCAGAACATCAAGTCTTAAGTGATTCAAGTGCTACGTGCTGCTCCAAACGACGTTCCGAAGTGCTGCTCCAAACGACGTTCCGAAGTGTTGCTACTTGTGCCCGACGACCAGGAGCTCCGAATCTTCATTTCTTTGTCGTTGGTATAATTATTTACTGTCGTTCATTGTACTTCAACTTGTAATCTTTTATCGAGCTTATAGTTGTTGCCCACCGGAAGCGATCAAGGATCGCGGGCCTTCGAGTAGGAGTCGCCTTAGGCTCCGAACGAAGTAAACGACCGTGTCTCTGTGTTTGTGTTTATTTACATTTTTCGCTGCGTATTTTACTCCGATAGTTTTACGAATAGAACGAAATAGCCACGAGCGCTATTCACCCCCCCCCTCTAGCGCGGTCTCGATCCAACATAGGGGACCACCTCTAGGCACCCAACAGCGTCTAAAACCCCAAAACTAGAGAGGGAAACATGTCTGGCCCATTTAGAGGTGCTCAATTAACCCTAAACTTACGAGGAGGGTCAAATACATCCTACGTGCCGAAAAATATGCATATGACTGAACTAAAAACATAAAAACATATGATTAACTACTTATACTGCAGGTGAGGGGTTACTTACTTCCTGTGCTAGGTTTCTTACAGTTCTGATCGCTAGGTTTTCGAAGAAGAAGATCTCCTCGACGATCTTCTTATGTCTACGCGTTCTTCTCGCAGAGATGAGCATCCTCGTACTAGAGTCGTCGCCGGAAGGTGCTCCTACGACCCTAGGGATGGAACCCTAGGTCCCTTGGGGCTTGGTGTGCCGAGAGGGTGAGGAAGAGGGAGAGGGCGGCGATTGAGAGTGAGAGTGAGGAAGAGTTGCCGATCCAAAAAATAATAAAGCCTCACTTAAATTCCCTATTTATATTAAGTGATTAATATGACCCAACTAAATCATAAATATAATTTCTCTCCTCTTCTTTCATCACACCCCTACTGGGGCCACTTGGTTACTAAAGTCATGCTATAAGTTGTAGGGTCTAATAGGTCGCGGGTTCAATTCCCGCTTAGGCTATTTTACATTTTTATTTAATTTTTGCTACTTCTGCTACTTCAAAAAATTCCATAAAAATATTCTAAAATTTCAGAAAAATAATAGAATATTTCTAAAATTTATTTGAGAATTTTCGGGCATTACAATCCCCCATACCTTATAAAAAGTTCGTCCTCGAACTTAAAATAACTCTGGATACTTCTGTCTCATATTAGCTTCTGTCTCCCAAGTTGCCTCTTCTGCAGTGTGATTTTGCCAAATGACTTTTACTAATGGTACCTCCTTGTTTCATAATTTCTTAACTGCTCGGTCTATTATCTGAATAGGCCGACTGTCATAGCTGAGGTCTTCGCAAACTTGTACCGACTGGGGCTCAATCACCTGGGTGGCATCTGGGATATGCTTCTTCAGCATAGAGACATGAAATACGTTATGGATAGCTGACATCTCCTGGGGTAGCTCTAGCTCATATGCTACCTTGTCAATTCTTCTGGTGATAAGGTATGGTCCCACATATCTAGGACTTAATTTGCCCTTCTTCCCAAAACGCATTACTCCCTTCATGGGAGCCACTCGGAGGAATACTGTATCCCCCACTGAAAACTCTAAGGGTCGGCGCCATGTATCAGCATAGCTTTTCTGGCGGCTCTGAGCTGTCTCTTTCCTCTGGTGGATCTACTGTATAGCTACTGTGGTATCTGCTACTAGATCTGTCTGAAGTTCTAGTTCTTTCTGTTCACCACTTTCATACCAGCAGATTGGAGATCTACACCTCCACCCATAGAGAGCCTCGTAGGGTGCCATGCTGATAGTGGCCTGATAGCTATTATTGTATGCAAATTCTGCTAAACACAAATATTTGCACCAACTTCCCTTGAAGTCTAGGGCACACGCTCGGAGCATATCTTTGAGTACCTGATTTACTCGCTCCGTCTGACCATCTGTCTGAGGATGGAAAGCTGTGCTAAACTTTAACCTGGTGCCCAATGCTAACTGTACACACTCCCAGAAGTGTGACGTAAATCTACTGTCTCTGTCTGAAATAATGGTCCGTGGGACTCCATGCAGTCTAACAATCTCCTTGAGATACAACTGAGCTAGCTGCTCTATGGAGTAGGATATCCTGATAGCTAGGAAGTAGGCTGATTTAGTCAATCTGTCGACTATTACCCAGATGGCATCAAAACCATTCGTGGTTCCGGGTAGTCCCACTATGAAATCCATGAAAATATCCTCCCACTTCCATTCTGGGATCTGAATAGGCTGCAGAACTCCTCCTGGTCTCTGGTGTTCTGCCTTGATCCTCTGGCAGGTCAGACAGGTACTGACATATCTAGCGATGTCTCTTTTCATCCCAGACCACCAAAAACGTCTCTTTAGGTCTTGGTACATGTAACCCCCGAAAATTCTCAAAACTATTTTAGAAATATTCTATGATTTATCTGGAATTATAGGATATTTTTATGGAATTTTTAGAGTAGCGGAAGTAGCAAAAATAAATAGAAAACGAAAATAGCCTACGCGGGAATTGAACCCGAGACCTATTGGGTCCTACGACTTATAGCGGACTCTAGTAACCAAGTGAACCCAGCAGGGTCGTGCTGAAGGGAAAGGGAATCAATTAAATTTATATTAGAGTTGGGCAAAATTACCCAATTAATATAAATAGGGAATTAATAAGTGAGGAGTTATGAGATTTATTCGTGACTTTCTCCTCCTCGCCCTAACCTCACGCCGCCTCCTCCCTTCTCCTCTCCTTCTCTCGGCGCCAACCACAAGAACAAGCAAGGGTTCTGTCCCAAGGGTTCCAAGGGCAAATTCCGGCGATGACTTCGACACGTGGACGCTCCCCTCCACGAGAGGAACGCATAGACGCAAGGAGATCGTCGAAAGGATCTTCCCCACCAGAAATCTAGCGATTAGAATCGTAAGAAACTTCAAGCAGGAGGTAAGAAACCCCTCACCTGCAGTATAAGTAGATTTTCGTACGATTGAATGTTTTTAAATTAGCTATATGTAGACTTTTCGACGTATAAGGTGTATTTAACCCTCCTTTTCAGGTTTAGGGATCTAGTTGAGCACCTCTAGATGGGCCAGACACGTTTTCTCCTTTCAGTTGGAGATTTTAGACGTTGTCGGGTGCCTAGAGGTGGTCTCCCTAACAGAGAGGAGAGTTGGAGCACACCAAGTGTTCGATAAAATGCTTAGCTCAGTAAAATGCTACAGTAGACATTTCTAATAGCTCAGTAAATGCAATAGAAGCATTTAAATAGTTTAGTTAGTCTTGCTACAGCTTATATGGGGCTACGGTCCAATGGGTGGGCACCCACAGTCACCTCTAGGTTCAGATAACCTAGTAAAAGCAAGATAAATTAATTAGCTATGATTCAGTATTTTATTTTCAGTAGGGGCACTATACAGGATTAGATATCCATTGGGCTGGGCTCCCATAGTCGGTCCCTAGGTTTAGATAACCTAGTAAACCCTACTAAATGCGGGACTTGCAAACCCGGGTCTAGCTAGGGATGCGCGCACAGCAAGTACAGTTGCCGGGCCCAAACAGCAGCATGATTACTATTTTCACTTATTCTGATAATAGCTTTCAAACTCGTAATCTAGTTATGTGAATATAGTGTTAGCTCAGTTTTAGTTTCAGTTTCAGTTTAGTTCTCCTAGTTTATACCATGAAATAGCTCCATGCTTAGATTTTATTATGCATGCCATGTTTCAGTATTTATGCCATGTAACTTCAGTATGCCATGCTTTAACAAATTCAGTGCATGTTTTTAAATAGCATTCTTTAAAAACATGTTTGCATCGTTGCATGTTTTAGTGAGGTAGTTGGTTTCTTACTAAGCTTAAAGCTTACAAATACTATTTTCCCTTATACTGCAGATAAAGGTAAAGGGAAGATGGACTAACAGAGGAAGCTGGAGGTCAATGCAGAGATGGTGTGTGTGGAAGGAACCTGGAACGAAGATCCTTATGGAGTTTAGCAAATTAAGAACTTAGTTTCTTTTCTTAAGATACCTTTATGCATTTCTAGTGGCTTAAATGCTATAAATTAATAAACCTCGCACTATATCATGTTAGAATGCTAGTTGATAGATATTAGAACGTTTTCCATGCATTATATAATTGTTGTGTGAGATTTTGGCACGAACAAGTGCTGAAATCCGGGGTTCTGATTCGAAATCAGAAACTTGATCGATCTACAGATCGATCAGAAGTGGGTTGTGCCACTGGATCGGTCAGCTGACCGATCCAGTCGCGAACAGAGATTTAGCAGAGAGTACAGAAGCTCACTGATCTGTCAGCCGACCGATCAGTGAGCCACTGGATCGGTCTACCGACCGATCAGTGTACTCCTGGATCGGTCGGTAGACCGATCCAGCCGCATACAGAAGCAAGGTAGCTTGTGGATCAGTCAGCCGACCGATCCAGAGCTTTTCTCCGTGCCGGTATCAAGATGGATCGATCACTGGATCGATCAGACAGCCCAATCGATTCATGGATTGATTGAAATGCCTTATTACAGCTAGCAGGACATCCAAGAGGCATAGATTATCTTCACTAGCATGTGTACAACTCCTAGGTACATCTAGAATATTAAGTTCAGATTTTACAGTAATCAGTTTAGTACAATTTTAATCAATCCAGATTTTTGCAATAGTAATTTAGCACAGCATAATGTAGCGATCGGTCTCACAGCCTAATCAGTAGAAGGTGGGTTGTTACAGAGTGGTATCAGAGCAGTTTCCATACTTCCTACACACACATCAGCATTGTACCTGCAGCTTCCAAGTAAGAATACCTCTCACTTTGTATGTTTATTGCTTTTCTGTTATAGATAACTAAAGCATGCTTGTTTATGATAGTAGTTAACATGATAACAATAGTTTCTCTATTATGCTTGTATTAGTCATGTATGTCCTGCATGTCTTTAGAAATGGCATGAGGACGCCCAGCTAGAAGGGCACCAGCCACTGAGCCCCAGCATGAGGCAGGCAGTTCAGTGCCTCCCCCAGACCTTACAGCACTAGTGGCTCACTAGCTGAACAGCAACAGAAATAGCCACCTTAAAGGTCCCACTGGAAGTCACTATGGTAACACCTACCATAGTCTGAGGTTCCATCAGTTACCCCTGTAGCCCCAGCAAAGGTGGTGAGGCAGAGAAGCCTATCTGATCCAGTGGCAGAGAGTCAAGCCGAGAATTTCTCGAGTAACAATGAACCATGGGATGCTCGGGCATGGTTCAAAACTTGAAAGTACGATGGAGCTCTGACCTGGCCGGAAGTAGAGAAGGTGAAGTGCGCCTCCTTCTGTGGTGGGAGAGAATCAGAGCGAAGCGCCCAGTGAACCAGATGACATGGGCTGACTTCGAGAAGGAATTCTTTGAGGAGTTCTTTCACGTGCGGGTCACCAACCATCACTACGACGAGTTCACTGAGTTTCGTCAGGGCAACCTATCAGTTGAGGAAGCCGTGAAGAAATTCAACAGGTTGGCTCGTCTATGCCTTGAATTAGTCAGCACAGAAAGGGAACGAATCCGGTTGATGCTCAAGATGCTGAGGCCGGAAATAGCAATGAACGTGGCTAGTGGCGTTCATAGGCCACAAACCACAAAAGAATTAGTGAGCAGTGCTCTAATCACTGAGCATTACTAGAATAGCATCATGCAGCAGAAGCAAGTCCTCTCAAAAGCTAAAGGTCAAGGAGGCTCAGGCACTCAGAAACAGCAGGGCCACAGCTCCCATGGCTCTAACTGGAAAGGGAACTCCAGCAATAAGCGCAAACCAGGGAGTTACCCAAAAGGAGGGCCAGCCAGCAAGCAGCCCAGTTATCCAAAGTGTGCTACTTGTGGGAAATTCCATCCGGGAGTTTGTCGTAAGGGCACACGAGGATGCTTTGAATGCGGACAGGAAGGGCATATGGCCAAGCAGTGTCCAAACAAAACCAGTCTTCCTCGGCCAGCCGATTCGGTATGGAGCCCGACCATCTCGATTACATCGGATGCAGGCGCTTTAGATGGTCACATATCAGCGGGCAAATTAGAAGCTCCTCCATTCGACCAATGCGAGGATCTACTCACTCACCAGAGAGGACGCAGCAAATGCCTCGACAGTTGTTACAGGTCGATTAGTATTTTACAGTACACAACTGTCTTATTCGATACTAGGGCAACCCATTCATACATATCTAGGGCATTTCCGAGAAGTTAGCGATACCTCCGGAGGTACTCAGTAGCCATTCCTTACGACATTACCCTCGGGAGAAATCATGGCGTCTACGCGCTGGCTCAGAGGCATTCACTATAGCGATGAGATCTCTTTGCGATCCGATAGTGATTAATATGACCGACTACGACGCCATCTTCGAGATGGACTTCTTGATCAAATCTGATGCCTCCATCGAGTGCGTAAGCGAAAGTCATATTCCAACTGGCGAAAGCACGATTGGTCGTCGGAGAACCGGGAGAAAGGCCAAGAAGTTTCTCTCGGCTATGAAGGCACAGAGGTTGATGGATTCGGGATGTACGGGGTTCTTAGCACACGTAGTCGGCACCAGTCAGGACAAGGACCAACAGTTAGCAGGTCCGAGTCGTATGTGACTACCAGTAGATTCCCGAAGAGTTACCAGGCCACTAGACTGGGAGATCGAATTTGAGATAGAGCTCATTCCGGTACAAATCCTATCTCCAAAGCACCTTACCGCATGGCTCCAGCAAACTGAAGGAACTTCATGAGAAACTACAGGAGGCGCTTGACAAGGGCTTCATCCATCCTAGTCACTCACCATGGGGAGCACCCTATTGTTCGTGAAGAAGAAAGATGGGAGCATGCGCTTGTGTATAGACTACCACCTGAACCAAGTCACAATCAAGAACAGGTAGCCTCTTGATAGATCTGTTTGATCAGCTAAAGGGAGCAGCGGTGTTCTCTAAAATAGACCTCAGATCAGGTTATCATCAGGTGAAGGTTAAAGAAGGGGACATACCCAAGACAGCATTCAGGACTAGATACGGACATTACGAGTTCGTAGTCATGCCCTTTGACGTGACAAATGCTCCAGCTACTTTCATGGACCTCATGAACAGGGTATTCAGAGAATACTTAGATAAGTTCGTTATCGTGTTCATCGATGGCATTCTTATCTATTCCAGAACTCAGGAAGAACACGTAGAGCACCTGAAAATAGTATTGCAGACCCTTCAGCAGAATTAGCTGTACGCCAAGTTCACCAAATGTGAATTTTAGCTAGATCAGGTGTCCTTCCTGGGTCACATCATCTCAAAGGATGGTATCATGGTAGACCCCAGTAAGATAGAAGTTGTGAACAACTGGAAAAGACCCAAGAACGCCAGTGAGGTCAGAAGCTTTCTGGGATTAGCAGGTTACTACAGAAAGTTCGTAGAGGACTTCTCCACGATAGCCTCCCCACTGACAGCTCTTACCAGAAAGAACAGAAAATTTCAGTGGACAGGGGACTGTGAGAACAGTTTCAGCGAGCTGAAAAGGAGATTGACCAGTGCACCTATTCTGACTCTACCAGAGAACACAGATAACTTTGACATATATAGCGATGCCTCGAAGTTGGGACTAGGAGCAGTGCTGATGCAAGATGGCAAGGTGATCGCCTATGCCTCCAGACAACTTAAGGATTTTGAGAAGAACTATCCTACTCATGACCTTGAGCTTGCAGCAGTGGTGTTCGCTCTCAAGATTTGGAGACATTACTTGTATGGAGCTCAGTGCAGAGTGTATACAGATCATCAGAGTCTGAAGTACTTCTTCACTCAGAAGGATCTGAATATGCGACAGCGCAGATGGCTAGAACTGATAAAGACTACGACATAGATATCCTCTACCACCCAGGAAAAGCGAATAGGGTAGCAGACGCCCTCAGCAGGAAGTCCAGCGCTACCCTATTATCTCTAGCAGCCATGTCACCGCCCCTACAGAAGGAGATCTCAGATTTCGGTCTCGAGCTCATAGTCGGGCAGCTCTCTACTATGACATTAGAGTCTACCTTGCTCGGTGACATCCAGACAGCTCGGGATCATGAAATTCAGAGAATCAAGCAAGGTTTAGCGAGAATCGGAAGGTGGAGAGTTCAGAATATCGGATAGCGGGGTGTTGTATTTTGGTGACGGGCTATGTGTTCCGGCAGGAGGAACTACAGAGGAAAATCCTAGATGAGGCTCACAAGACTCCTATGCGATGCATCCTGGCCACCAAAATGTACCAGGACATGAAGAAACATTTTGGTGGCACAGGATGAAGAGAGACATCGCTCAATATGTCGACATCTGCTAACCTCGAGAGGTTAAGGCGAGAACATCGAAGACCGGGGAGTTTTGCCCATCTGAGATACCAGAATGGAAGTGGAAAGACATTTCTATGGATTTTATAGTGGGATTACGAACCATGAATGGTTTTGATACCATCCGGTAATAGTCGACATTGACTAAATTAGCCCACTTCTTAGCTATCGGGATATCCTACTCCATGGAACAACTAGCTCGGTTGTATCTCAAGGAGATCGTTAGATTACATGGAGTCCCACGAACCATTATTTCACGAGACAGCAGGTTCACGTCACACTTCCGGGAGTGTGTACATACGCCTTGGGCACGGTTAAAGTTTAGCATGACCTTCCATCCGACGGATGGATGAGACGGGCGAGTAAATCGTGTACTCGAGGATATGCTCGAGCATGTGCCCTAGATTTCAGGAAGTTGGTGCAAATATCCGAGTTTAGCGAATTTGCATACAACAACAACTATCGTGCCACTATCGGTATGGCACCTTATGAGGCTCTCTATGGGCGGAGGTGTAGATCTCCAATCTTGGTATGAGAGTGGTGAGCAGAAGAGCTAGAACTTGAGACAGATCTAGTGGCGGATACCACAGCAGCTATACAGCAGATCCGCAGAGGATAGGCAGGACAGCCAGAAAAGCTATGCTGATATGAGATAGAGACCTTTGGAGTTTTCGGTGGATTGTGTTCCTTAGAGTAGCTCCCATGAAGGGAGTAATGCGTTTTGGGAAGAAGGGCAAGCTAAGTCCCCGATATGTGGGACCATACCTTATCAGCAGAAGAGTGGGCAAGGTAGCATATGAGCTAGAACTACCTCAGGAAATGGCAACTGTCCACAATGTATTTCATGTCTCTATGCTGAAGAAGCATATCCCAGATGCCACCCAAGTGATTGAGCCCCTGCTGGTATAAGTCCGCGAAGACCTCAGCTATGACAGTCGGCCTACTCAGATAGTAGATCGAGCAGTTAGGAAATTGCGGAATAAGGAAGTACCATTAGTAAAAGTTATTTGGCGAAATCACACAGCAGAAGAGGCAACTTGGGAGACAGAAGCCAGCATGAGACAGAAGTACCCAGAATTATTCTAAGTTCGAGGACGAACATTTTATAAGGTATGGGGGATTGTAACGCCCGAAAATTCTCAAAACTATTTTAGAAATATTCTATGATTTATCTGGAATTATAGGATATTTTTATGGAATTTTTAGAGTAGCGGAAGTAGCAAAAGTAAATAGAAAACGAAAATATCCTACGCGGGAATTGAACCCGAGACCTATTGGGTCCTACGACTTATAGCGGACTCTAGTAACCAAGTGAACCCAGCAGGGCCGTGCAGAAGGGAAAGGGAATCAATTAAATTTATATTAGAGTTGGGCAAAATTACCCAATTAATATAAATAGGGAATTAATAAGTGAGGAGTTATGAGATTTATTCGTGACTTTCTCCTCCTCGCCCTAACCTCACGCCGCCTCCTCCCTTCTCCTCTCCTTCTCTCGGCGCCAACCACAAGAACAAGCAAGGGTTCTGTCCCAAGGGTTCCAAGGGCAAATTCCGGCGACGACTTCGACACGTGGACGCTCCCCTCCGCGAGAGGAACGCATAGACGCAAGGAGATCGTCGAAAGGATCTTCCCCACCGGAAATCTAGCGATTAGAATCGTAAGAAACTTCAAGCAGGAGGTAAGAAACCCCTCACCTGCAGTATAAGTAGCTTTTCGTATGATTGAATGTTTTTAAATTAGCTATATGTAGACTTTTCGACGCATAGGGTGTATTTAACCCTCCTTTTCAGGTTTAGGGATCTAGTTGAGCACCTCTAGATGGGCCAGACACGTTTTCTCCTTTCAGTTGGAGATTTTAGACGTTGTCGGGTGCCTAGAGGTGGTCTCCCTAACAGAGAGGAGAGTTGGAGCACACCAAGTGTTCGATAAAATGCTTAGCTCAGTAAAATGCTACAGTAGACATTTCTAATAGCTCAGTAAATGCAATAGAAGCATTTAAATAGTTTAGTTAGTCTTGCTACAGCTTATATGGGGCTACGGTCCAATGGGTGGGCACCCACAGTCGCCTCTAGGTTCAGATAACCTAGTAAAAGCAAGATAAATTAATTAGCTATGATTCAGTATTTTATTTTCAGTAGGGGCACTGTACAGGATTAGATATCCATTGGGCTGGGCTCCCATAGTCGGTCCCTAGGTTTAGATAACCTAGTAAACCCTACTAAATGCGGGACTTGCAAACCCGGGTCTAGCTAGGGATGCGCGCACAGCAAGTACAGTTGTTGGGCCCAAAAAGCAGCATGATTACTATTTTCACTTATTCTGATAATAGCTTTCAAACTCGTAATCTAGTTATGTGAATATAGTGTTAGCTCAGTTTTACTTTCAGTTTCAGTTTAGTTCTCCTAGTTGATACCATGAAATAGCTCCATGCTTAGATTTTATTATGCATGCCATGTTTCAGTATTTATGCCATGTAACTTCAGTATGCCATGCTTTAACAAATTCAGTGCATGTTTTTAAATAGCATTCTTTAAAAACATGTTTGCATCGTTGCATGTTTTAGTGAGGTAATTGGTTTCTTACTAAACTTAAAGCTTACAGATACTATTTTCCCTTATACTGCAGATAAAGGTAAAGGGAAGATGGACTAACAGAGGAAGCTAGAGGTCAATGCAGAGATGGTGTGTGTGGCAGGAACCTGGAACGAAGATCCTTAGGGAGTTTAGCAAATTAAGAACTTAGTTTCTTTTCTTAAGATACCTTTATGCATTTCTAGTGGCTTAAATGCTATAAATTAATAAACCTCGCACTATATCATGTTAGAATGCTAGTTGATAGATATTAGAACGTTTTCCATGCATTATATAATTGTTGTGTGAGATTTTGGCACGAACAAGTGCTGAAATCCGGGGTTTTGATTCGAAATAAGAAACCTGATCGATCTACAGATCGATTAGAAGTGGGTTGTGCCACTGGATCGGTCAGCTGACCGATCCAGTCGCGAACAGAGAGTTAGCAGAGAGTACAGAAGCTCACTGATCGGTCAGCCGACCGATCAATAAGCCACTGGATCGGTCTACCGACCGATCAGTGTACTCCTGGATCGGTCGGTAGACCGATCCAGGCGCATACAGAAGCAAGGTAGCTTGTGGATCGGTCAGCCGAACGATCCAGAGCTTTTCTCCGTGTCGGTATCAAGCTGGATCGATCACTGGATCGATCAGACAGGCCAATCGATTCATGGATCGATTGAAATGCCTGATTACAGCTAGCAAGACATCCGAGAGGCATAGATTATCTTCACTAGCATGTGTACAACTCCTAGGTACATCTAGAATATTAAGTTCAGATTTTACAGTAATCAGTTTAGTAAAATTTTAATCAATCCAGATTTTCGCAATAGTAATTTAGCATAGCATAATGTAGCGATCGGTCTCACAGCCTAGTCAGTAGAAGGCGGGTCGTTATAATACATCTTGGTGGAACCAGGATGCATCGCATAAGGAGTCCTGTGAGCCTCGTCTAGGATCTTCCTCCGTAGTTTCTCCTGATCCGGAACGCATAGTCTGTCACCAAAATACAATACCCCACTATCAGATACTCTGAACTCTCCATTTTTTGATTCTGCTATCCCTTGCTTGATTTTCTGAATCTCAAGGTCCTGATCCTGAGCTGTCTGGATGTCACCAAGCAGGGTAGATACTAGTGTCATAGTAGAGAGCTATCCAACTATATGTTCGAGTTTGAAATCTGTAATCTCCTTTTGTAGGGGCGGTGACATGGATGCTAGGGATAGTGAGGTGGCACTGGACTTCCTGCTAAGTGCGTCTGCCACCTTATTGGCTTTTCCTGGGTGGTAGAGGATGTCTATGTCATAGTCTTTGACCAACTCGAGCCATCTGCGCTGTCGCATATTCAAATCCTTCTGAGTGAAGAAGTACTTCAGACTCTGATGATCTGTATACACTCTACACTGAGCTCCATACAAGTAATGTCTCCAAATTTTGAGGGTGAAGACGACTGCTGCAAGCTCAAGGTCATGAGTAGGGTAGTTCCTCTCGTAGTCCTTGAGTTGTCTGGAGGCATAAGCGACCACCTTGCCATTTTACATCAGTACTGCTCCTAGTCCCAATTTAGAAGCATCACTGTAAATATCAAAGCTGTCTGTGTTTTCTGGCAGAGTCAAAATGGGAGCACTGGTCAATCTTCTTTTTAGCTCGATGAAGTTGTTCTCACAATCCTCTGTCCACTGAAATTTTTTGTTCTTCCTGGTGAGAGCTGTCAGTGGGGAGGCTATCCTGGAGAAATCATCTACAAATTTTTTGTAATAGCCTACTAATCCCAAAAAGCTTCTGATTTCACTAACGTTCTTAGGTCTTTTCCAGTTACTCATAGCCTCTATCTTACTGGGGTCTACCATGACACCATCCTTGGAGATGATGTGACCTAGGAAGGATACCTGATCGAGCCAGAATTCACATTTCGTGAACTTGGCGTACAGCTGGTTCTGCTGAAGGGTCTGCAGTACTATCTTCAGATGCTCTGCGTGTTCTTCCTGAGTTCCGGAATAGATAAGAATGTCGTCGATGAACACGATAACAAACTTATCTAAGTATTCTCTGAATACTCTATTCATGAGGTCCATGAAAGTAGTTGGAGCATTCGTCACGCCAAAGGGCATGACTACGAACTCATAATGTCCGTATTTGGTCCTGAAACCTGTCTTGGGTATATCACCTTCTTTAACTCTCACCTGGTGATATCCCGATCTGAGGTCTATTTTAGAGAACACGGCCGCTCCCTTTAGCTGATCAAACAGGTCATCTATCTTGGGAAGAGGATACCTGTTCTTAATCGTGACTTGGTTTAGTGTCCGGTAGTCTATACACAGGCGCATGCTCCCGTCCTTCTTCTTCACGAACAATACAGGTGCTCCCCATG
The DNA here is from genome assembly GCF_018446385.1 of Zingiber officinale. Taxonomy (NCBI): domain Eukaryota; kingdom Viridiplantae; phylum Streptophyta; class Magnoliopsida; order Zingiberales; family Zingiberaceae; genus Zingiber; species Zingiber officinale. Next base: position 46,963,962 of record NC_056003.1, read on the forward strand.
GTGAGTGGCTAGAGCGTATGAAGCCCTTGTCAAGCAGCTTCTGTAGTTGCTCCTGAAGTTCCTTCAGTTCTGATGGAGCCATGCGGTAGGGTGCTTTGGAGATGGGATTTGTACTGGGGACGAGTTCTATCTCAAATTCAATCTCCCTATCTGGTGCTAGGCCCGGTAACTCCTCAGGGAAGACTGCTGGGTAGTCACATACAACTCAGACCCCTTCTAGCTTTTGGTCCTTATCCTGACTGGTATTGACTACATGTGCTAGGAACCCCGTACATCCTGAATCCAGTAGTTTCTGTGCTTTCAAAGCTGAGAGAAATTTCTTGGCCTTTCTCTTTGGTTCTTCGATATACCCAAACTGCACTCCTGCTTCAGGTTGGAATACAACTTTCTGTTTACGACACTCTATGGAGGCACCGTACTTGATCAGGAAGTCCATTCCCATGATGACATCATAGTCAGCCATATCTAGTACGATCAGATCGCCAAAGAGTTCTCTGTCCGCTATAATGACTGGCACTACTCGGAGCCAGTGCGTGGATGCCATGATTTCTCCGGAAGGTAGTGTTGTCAAAAACTGACCACTGAGTACATCTGGAGATATTGCTAACTTTTCGGCAAATGTCCTGGATATATAAGAATGGGTTGTCCCAGTATCGAATAAGACAATTGCACTTTGCTGTAAAATACTGATCTGACCTGTAACAACTGTCGAAGCATTCGCTACGTCCTCTCTGGTTTATGAGTAGATTCTTGCGTTCGTCGTGGTTGAGGGGGCTTCTAGTCTGCCCTGGCTGATGCGTGGACCATCTAAAGCATCCTGCATCTGGTGCAACTGCGCTAGTTTGGCTCTGTACTGAATCGGTTGTGGTGGGGGAAGGCTGGTCTTGTTCAGGCATTGTTTAGCCATATTCCCTTCTTGGCCACATTCGAAGCATCCTCATGTGCCCTTGCGACAAACTCCTGGGTGGAATTTCCCACAAGTAAAACACTTGGGATAGCTAGGCTGTTTACAAGCTGGTCCTCCTTTTGGGTAACTCTCTGGTTTACGTTTGTTACTGAAGTTCCCTTTCCAGTTAGAGTTGTGGCCCTGGTGTTTCTGAGTACCTGAGCCTCCTTGGCCTTTGGACTCTGAGAAGGCTTGCTTCTGCTGCTTGATGTTGTTCTGGTAGTGCTCGGTGATCAGAGCACTACTTACCAGTTCTTCAGTGGTTTGCGGCCTATGAACGTCGCTGGCCACATTCAGTGTTATTTCTAGCCTTAGGATTTTGAGCATCAGCCGGACTCGTTCTCTTTCGGTGTTGACTAGTTCAGGGCACAGACGAGCCAGCCTGTTGAATTTCTTCACAGCCTCCTCAACTGAAAGGTTGCCCTGATGAAATTCAGTGAACTCGTCGTAGTGGCGGTTTGTGACCCACATGTGAAAGAACTCCTCAAAGAATTCTCTTTCGAAGTCGGCCCATGTCATCTGGTTCACTGGGCACTTCTCTTTAAACCTCTCCCACCACATACGTGCGTCTCCTGCCGGGCAGAAGGAGGCACATTTCACCTTTTCATGCTCTGACCAGTCCAGAAGCTCCATCGTACTCTCCAGTGTTTTGAACCAGGCTTGGGCATCCCATGGTTCATTGGTGCCTGAGAAGTTCCCTGGCTTGATTTTCTACCACTGGATCAGATAGGCTTCTCTCCTTGCCCCCGCTGCTAGGGCTACTGGTGCTGTAGGTTGGACTGGTGGAACCTCTATAACTACTAGGGTTGCTATGTTAGCGTCCGGAGTGGCAGTGGGAGTGTTCTGCTGATTAGCCCTTAGGGTGGCTATTTCTTGTTGCTGTTCAGCTAGTTGCTTCTATAACTGAGCCACCACCTCTGTAAGGTCTGGGGGAGGCACTGAGCTGTCCGCCTCATGTTAAGGCTCAATAGCTGGTGCCTTTCTAGCTGGGCATCCTCGTACCATTTCCTAAAGAAGTAGAGGACATACATAACTACTACAATCATGTTTACATAACTACTACTATCATGTTAGATGCTAGCATATATAAACATGCTTTAGTTATCTATAAACATGAAAGCAAGAAACATAAATAAGGTGAGAGGTATTCTTACTTGGAAGCTGCAGGTTCAATGCAGATGTGTGTGTGGAGGAAGTATGGAACTTGCTCTGATACCACTTTGTAACGCCCCACCTTCTACTAACTAAGCTATAAGATCGAGGGTTACGGTTGTTAAACTATTCTGTGGTCACCACTGATGTATAATGTGAAGAAGGCTGAACTAAATTAAAAACTTTGCTAATTGCTATTAAAACTGGAATTTATGTTCAGATTACACTTTCAGTGTTGTACATATGCTAAAGAAGGGAATCTAAACTTTCCACTTGATCAAGGAGCTGAAATCAGACGTTTCCAGCTGAAATCAGACTTCCTAATCGATTGAAGCTGAGACTCGATCGATTGAAAGGGCTTCAATCGATCCACTGATCGATCCAATGTGCTTCTGCACATGGAAATCCTTTCTGAATCGATCGGCTGATCGATCCAGCCTGGGCCAATCGATCAGCTGATCGATTTAGCAGCTCTCTGTTTGCAAAAATTACTTTCCGATCGATCGGCTGATCGATCCATGGCCAATCGATCAGCTGATCGATTCATCAGCTCTCTGTACGCGGAAAATCACTTCCCAATCGATCGGCTGTTCGATTGAGGACCCTCCAATTGATCGGCTGATCAATTGGAGCTCTAATTTCTGCTGCATTCCACCACTAATCCATATACAATGCAAATGTATCAACTTAAAAGCATCATTAGATTCCTAGGCATGTCATTACTGTCATTATTCGTGGTTTATTAACTAACATCAAGATAACCAGTGGTCTAGGCATAGCATGGTGCATACTTTCACAATTCATGATATTTAAAAATTCTAAATGTGCGGAATAATAAGAATGTAAGAAATTCTAATTCTTTAAACTTGCTAGTCCCCAAGAGTCTTTATTCCAAGTTCCTTCTCACACACATCTTGACACATTGCCCTCCAGCCTCCGCTAATTCATCTTCCCTTTACCTTTATCTGCAGTATAAGGAAAAGGAAACTATAAGCTTGGGAGCTTAGTAAGAACCATCTACCTCACAAAACATGCATTCGATGAAATCATGCTTTTAAAAGATGATATTTGGAACACATGCTGATATTCATGCTGAAAATGCAAACATGGCATACAGATATATAGTCATGGCAATCAAATACTCATCATAGAACTATCTTATTGTATCAATAAGAAAAACTGAACTGATACATAAACTAAGCTAAACTAATGCTAGGCTAATGCTAAATCTGAATTGCATTCACATAACTGACTTGTGAAGTTTTGAAACTATTTTTCATAATAAATAAAAATAATAATCATGCTGCTGATGGGCTCAGCAACTGTACTTGCTATGCGCGCATTCCTAACTAGGCCCGAGGTAGCTAGTCCCGAATCTAGTAGGGTTTACTAGGTTATCTAAACCTAGGGACGACTATGGAAGCTCAACCCAAGGACAACTAAGAGTCCAGCACAGTGTCACTGATAAAAGTAAAATACTAATTCATAAGCTAATTTATCTTATCTTGCTCTTACTAGGTTATCTAAACCTAGGGGTAACTATGGGAGCCCACCCATTAGACCATAGTCTCATATAAACTGAAGCAAGACTAAGCATGCTATTTAAAATGCTTCTATGGCATTTAACTGAGCTATAAAAATGTCTACTGTAGCATTTAACTGTGCTAGTCATTTTATCGAACACTTGGTGTGCTCTATCTCTCCTCTCTATTAGGGGACCACCTCTAGGCACTCGACAACGTCTAAAACCCCAAAACTGGAGAGGGAAACATGTCTGACCCATCTAGAGGTGCTCAATTAACCCTAAACTTGCGAGGAGGGTCAAATACACCCTACGTGCCGAAAAATCTGCATATGGCTGAACTAAAAACATAAAAACATATGATTAACTACTTATACTGCAGGTGAGGGGTTACTTACTTCCTGCGCTAGGTTTCTTACAGTTCTGATCGCTAGGTTTTCGAAGAAGAAGATCTCCTCGACGATCTTCTTATGTCTACGCGTTCTTCTCGCAGAGATGAGTGTCCTCGTACTAGAGTCGTCACCGGAAGGTGCTCCTACGACTTTAGGGATGGAACCCTAGGTCCCTTGGGGCTTGGTGTGCCGAGAGGGTGAGGAAGAGGGAGAGGGCGGCGATTGAGAGTGAGGATGAGGAAGAGTTGCCGATCCAAAAAATAATAAAGCCTCGCTTAAATTCCCTATTTATATTAAGTGATTAATACGACCCAACTAAATCATAAATAAAATTTCTCTCCTTTTCTTTCAGCACACCCTTGTTGGGGCCACTTGGTTATTAAAGTCATGCTATAAGTTGTAGGGTCTAATAGGTTGTGGGTTCAATTCCCGCTTTGGCTATTTTATGTTTTTATTTAATTTTTGCTACTTCTGCTATTTCAAAAAATTCTAAAAAAATATTCTAAAATTCCAGAAAAATAATAGAATATTTTTAAAATTTATTTGAGAATTTTAGGGCATTACAGTCACGGTCCAGGTGCCTGAAAGGGATTCGGGCACCCAGAGCTACCTATATAAGGAGCCCTCCACCTAGAGAAAAATCACACAACTTTCTTCTACGATTGCTCTATTGCACACTATTCCTGTGACGCTGCAAAGCTCCTTCGACAATCTGTGACTCAATTCCTTTTTCCTTGTTGTCGGTATTCTTTTTATAATTCTTGTTCAAAATCATGTAATACTTTTGAGAATTATTAATGATTACCCAATGAAAGCACTCTCACATGTAGGCCTTGGAGTAGGAGTCGACGAAGGCTCCGAACCAAGTAAAATTGGTTTTGTTAGTATTGTGTTTAATTTTCTGTTTCCGTTGCTTACTCGATAACGAATTTTCGACGATCGCTATTCACCCCCCCCCCCTCTAACGAACTTTACAATCCAACAAGTGGTATCAGAGCAAGTACTGCTCTGATTTGGTGCAATCACCAATCAGGCAAAGGGGGTCATTTTCAAAAGCAAAATTATATATCATTTTCGTTTAAAAATTATTCTTACGCTTTTCATTTTTTCTCTCTAAATTTTTTTTTGAAAAATTCACTTCAATGTTTTTACTATTAGTTTAAATTGACAAAATAACCATTCTAGTAAAAAAAATTCATAATACTTTTTATTATTATTTTTTAAAAAAAATATTTGGAGAAATACCTTTAAATTCTTTATCTCCCACACTACTTACCCCAAGACAAAGTCTTAGAAATCGCTTCATGTCTATAATTTTTACAAGTGTATCAATGTCTCATCAAGAAGGACAAAGCATCCACGAACTGCCACCATATGAGATATACGAGAGGCACGAATTCAATTTGTGGAGGATGCAGATGGAAAGCTTCATCTTTATGAATAACTTTGATGGCGGCATGGCACTGAGATAATCAACCGAGAACTCGGAAGCACACCAAAAGGTAATAAAGTTAATTTCAGATCTATTACCTAACAAAGTTACATGCAGGATATGAAAGGTCAAGGATGCTCACGAGTTTTGGACTAACCAGACCAAGCTTCACGAGGAACCCTTGGAGTTAGAGAATCAAGTCAAAATCGAATCCAGACTCGAGTCAGATCCAATGGAGAAGCCTACTGAATTAGAGGATGTGCTTAAGGTTAGTATAATTTACCAAAATACCCTTATCAGTAGTAGTTTAAATTATCTGCATGATAATCTAGATAATTATGAAATTATCCCTAATATGCTGCACAATCAAGATTTTGATCCAGTCAATCAAGACTTTGATCAAATTGGCATCAACCGTGACTTGGTCAAACATAACATTAACTAAATCAATTTAGACACATTAATTAATTTTGAAAAATTAAAATTAAATAAAAATATAGAAATAATTAATTGAAACATTAAAATAAATTTAAATTTAAAAACTAATAAAATAGATTTAGATAAAATCAATAAATATCTTAATAAAATATTTAATAATCTAGATAATATTAATCTAAAAAATCCTATCGAAAACCAAGATAATTTAATTAATAAAAAATTAAATTTTAAAGATAGGACTAATTTAATAAATTCTAACTAATAATATAAATTTAAAAGATAAAGAAAATATAAGGATAAATTCAAACACTTTAATAAAATCAAAACCAAAGTTAACAAATTCAAAATTAAATATTAAAGATAACATCTTAAACAAAGATAATTCAAAAAATTCAAAATCAACAATTAATACAAAGTTAAAAGATAAACCTTTAAAGAAATATAATTCAAACAATTCGAATTTAAAAACTAATAAAAACTTAAACACTAAAAATAATCTTAACTTAATAAAATTAAGATTGAAAGAGAATTTAAATATTAAATACACTCCTTTAAAGAATGGCAATTTGTCCAATTTAATTAATTCAAAATTAAAAATTTAAATTTAAATTACACATTAAATATCAAATAAAATTTTCTTTAATTATACAAAAATCTTAAAAGAAAAATAAATAATTTAGAAGGAGACTCCAAATTAATTGGCACCTCCAAAAAAACTAACCTACCTGGCAGGGTAATTAGGATTAGATTAAAAAGGGATAAAAATTTAACTTGACCTACGGTACTGGTGAAGTTTTGGATGATAGTAGGTTAGGAATACTCTATCTATACATGTCTAGGAAGATATAGCTTCGACCTGGTGCATTTGGCTTAGTGGAACTAACTGAAACTACCCTTTACAAATCCTAACTAGTTAGACAAAAGTTTTGTACTAAGTTCAATGGATAGGACTATTCAAAAAATCTCGAAGGCTTGGTTACTCAAATGATGTCCAGGTGACTCACCATCGCCCAGAAGTTTATCCAAAGAATGTCTGTTTATTGAGCCCAAAGCTAAACCTGAATTTAACACAAAGTTAAACCAAACCCTGAAATTGAATTTAACTCGTCTCACAAAAATTATAGGATTTCCTGATTGAAAATGTAGATTGAGTGAGATGACCAAGGACCTTAAAATTAAATTAGATTAAAATAAATTAAATTAAATTAAATTTAAAAAATAAATTAAATAAAATTAAAAATAAAACTTAAAACTTAAATTAACTTAAAATTAAAATTTAAAACTTAAAACTTAAAAATTAATTTATACTTAAAATTTAAAACAAACTTAAAATTAAATTAAACTTTAAACTTAAAATTTAAAACTTAAAATTAAACTTTAAAAATTAAAATTTAAACTTAAAATTTAAACTTCAATTTAAAATTAAAATTAAACTTTAAACATAAAATTTAAACGTAAAATTTAAAATTAAATGTAAACTTTAAACTTAAAATTTAAAATAAAACATAAATTTAAATTTAAATTTAAAATTAAAATTAAAATTAAAACTTAAAATTTAAAATAAAACTTAAATTTAAAATTAAAATTAAACTTTAAACTTAAAATTTAAAATAAAATTTAAACTTAAAATTTAAAATAATCTTAAAACATAAAATTTAAACTTAAAATTAAAATTTAAAGTTAAATTAAAATTAAAATTAAGTTAAGTTAACCTTAAATTAAACTTAAAATTAAAATTAAAATTAATTCTAATCTATGTTATTTAACTTAAATTTCAACTTAATTTAAAAACTTGAATTTAACAACTTATTTAATTTAAATATACTTAATTCTTAACCTTAATTAAAAAAAATAACCTAACCTACTTATCTCCTAATTTATTTATCAGATTAATTAATCAATTAATACTCTCAATCAAAATCCTTTTAAAAATCCTTTAAAATTATTTTAAAAATATTTAAAAATTATTTTAAAAATCTTTAAAAATTATTTTAAAAATCTTTAAAAATTATTTTAAAAATTATTTTAAAAATCCTTTAAAAATAATTTTAAAAATCCTTTTAAAAATTATTTTTAAAAACTCCTTTTAAAAATATATTTTTAAAAATCATTTTAAAAACTCTTTTAAAAATCATTTTAAAAATTCTTTTAAAAATCATTAAAAAATCTCTTTTAAAAATCATTTAAAACTCTATTAAAAATTATTTTAAAATCAATTTAAAAATTCTTTTAAAATACTGTTTCTTTTTATAAAATCCTTTTAAAAATTATTTTAAAATATTCTTTCAAAATCATTTTAAAACTTAGACACTTAACTTAAAACTTAAATCTTAATTAAATTAATTAAAATTTAATTAAATTACACTTTAAAATTAATAATTAATAAGTAAATAATTAAAAATTAATTGTTTAGTTTAACTTTATTTAAGGACTTAAGTTGACTTGATCAGTACGTTAACTTAACCAAATTAAAACATTAACTTTACACAAAGTTATTTCTAAATCAAAGTTGACTTTACATTAAAATATTAATTAAAATTTTATCTATTTTAATTAAATCATACTTGATTTAAATTGAACCTTACTTAACTTTATTTAATAACTTTAATAAATTTAACTTCTTGTTAATACTAACCTTAAACTTAGTTAATCCTACTTAAGTTAAATCTAAAAAAAATAAAGTAAATGAAAAGTTAAATTATAAATAATACTTTCATTAATCAATTAACTCAATCAATTAATATGAAATTTAAATTATTTTAATCAAATTATTGGTTGCTACTCAGAAAACCTAGAGGTTCCACTGTACAAAAATTTCGTACAAAGGTTTGAACCTTTTCCTAGCTACCATGTGTTCTTTTAAATTAAATTTTGGATCGCCTGCGGAACTTAACACGTTTGATCCAAAACTTAATCTATTCGTTCTTTTAGGTTTTGACTTGGGTCTCCTGCGGAACTTAACACGTTCGACCCAAATCACCTTAAGTTATTAATTCCATTAAATATTAATTTCCATAATTGGTTCCCAGTACTGACGTGGCGAGGCACATGACCTTCTTGGATATGGGAGCAACCACCACCGACTAGACAAAACCTTTTATGGAAAGCTAATATTTAATTTCCTAAAATAACTTTAGGTTAACCGAAAAGAACAATCAAATCACAAGGGAAAGAAAAACAAAAGAACACTATATCGAAAACAAATTCGAAACTCTAGAATCGTATGCCTCTTGTATTTAGTATTATTTCCAAAAATAACTAGTATGATGCGGAAAGAAAAATTACTAGTTATACCTTTTAGAAAGACCTCTTGATCTTCTACCGTATTCCTCTTCTAACCTCGGACGTTGTGTGGGCAACGATCTTCCGAGATGAGAACCACCAAGCACCTTCTTCTTCCTTACAAGTTTCGGCCATCAAAACTTCTCCTAGGATGAAGAGGTTCGGCCACCACCACCATGCTCCAAGGGATGCTAGAAAAGAGGCTTCTTTTCTCTCCTTCTTCTCCTTCTTAGATCCGGCCACCAAAGCTATCTCCACCATGAGAAAGTTTCGCCACACAAAGGAGAGGAAAGAAAGGGCCGGCCACACCCAAGGAGAAAAGAGAGGAAAAATAGAATAGAGTCGTTAGCCTTGAAGCCTCCTCTACCCCTCCTTTTATAATCCTTGGTCTTGGCAAATAAGGAAAATTTAATAAAAACTTCCTTAATTCTTTTGCCATTGAAAAGGAAAATTTATTTAATTAAAATAATTTTCTCTTTTCAAATTATAATGGTCGGTCACTCTTCTCCCCAAAACAATGAGAGTTTTAATTAAAACAAAATTAAAACTTCCTAATTTGTTTCTAGAAATTTATAAAATTTCTCAAATAATTTTAATCCTTCATGATTGGTTAATAAAAGAAATTTTATAAATTAAAATCTTTCTTTTAAACATGTGGATAATTTCCAAAAAGGAAAGTTATCTCTAAAATTAAAATCTCCTTTCAATCTACAAATAAGGAAAGATATTAAATCTTTCTTAATCTTTGTAGAAACTAATAAAAGAGAATTTTTAATTTTCAAACTTTCTTTTAAATCATGAATATAATTAAAAGGAAAGTTTTACCAAAATTAAAATCAACCTTTAATCTACAAATAAGGAAAGAGATTTTAACTCTTCTCTTAATCTTTTGTAGAATCTTATAAAAGGAAGGATTTAAATTTTTAAACTCTCTTTTAAATTATATTATCCACATAAGAAAAATTTTAAAATTAAAATTCCTTTTTATTTTAATAGGGACGGCCACATGAATTCACCCATGAACATACCCATGGCCGGCCCTAGCTTGATCTCCAAGCTAGCTTGGCGGGCCCCTATAGGATGGGTAAGAAGGTGGGTATAGGTGGGTATAGTACTCTATAATTAAGAGGCTACGATAGGGACCGAGAGGAGGAATTGGTTTTGGTCTCCCGATAAAATTAAGCATCCCGTGCTCGCCCCGAACACACAACTTAATTTTATCAATAATAATTCATTCCACTAGAGAACTATTATTGAACTACCGCACCAATCCCAAATCACATTTTGGGCTCCTTATCATGAGTGTGTTAGTCTCCCTGTGTTTAAGATAACAAATGTCCACTAATTAAGTAAGTTACTGACAACTCACTTAATTAATATCTAGCTCCAAGAGTAGTACCACTTGTAGCTCCCACCCAAATTCTTTACTACTACTCTTAGGGTGAACGTTACTTAACCACTATTTTTTTTTTTATCAAACATGCAATTAAGTGAGACAACAAGTAAGCATAGCATACGGACATATGTAGCTTATATACTTCTACTGCCCAATCAAATAGAACATGCCTACTGTACCTAAATAAGCATAGCTACTTGACTACTGATCATATGTACAACATGCCTCTATATCTATTAAAAGAATGTAGTGATTCATTCTGAGATTTTAAAAAAAACTACGGTACTTAAGTTTCAAGGCAGCAACATAAAAAGGGAAATCTGTATTGCATGCTGCAATTGTAATGGGAAGAAAATTCCAGCAACTTTCAAATTTCCTATTTGCATACTACTGGTTACGCATAAGATTTCTGCTATACAAGATTTGCATGCATTTACAATAGAATTTCAAAGAGACTCAACTTCAATAATTACCAGTCCGACTTAAATCAAGCAGTACCAAGAAACGTTTCAGCAATACTAGGTAACCAATCAATTTACTGTAATAAAACTTGTTGATCACAGAAACTGATCCTACTGCAGAAATTTCATGCTATAACAGAATCTAAAGCAACTGAGCATACCACTTCACACTTCTAATTAAGTTTGCAAACTGAAAATCAGATATGAACTTCCTTTATAAAAATCGAACTCAAATCAGATATGGTCTTACTTCACACTTGCTGATCCGAAACAAGCACTTACTGCAGAAATTCCAAGCAGCACTTAACCATAACAAAAGAATCATTAAAGCTAACCAAATATAGCAAATGAATCTATCACTACAGCAGAAAGAGTTAAGATGAATCATACGGCAGATTCTCATTGAAGCAATCTATACCAATCCTTAGCAATGCAAAATAAATTCTACTCTAGCAGTAACTAAAAACACCAGCAGGTACGATTTATAAATTCTTCTAGCAAGGTCCCAAGCTTCCATATCAGCCACCACACACACACCATCAACGACTCCCTGTCGCCTTCTTCTACACCACTTTAGCTTTTCCTTTATTTTTATCCGTATCTGCAGTAGGAGGACAGTAGTATCTATAAGCTAAAAGCTTAGTAAGTGCTTTCTACTCACAAAATCCGATAAGGAATGCATAAGCATAACAGAAAACAGGAAGTACATGCTCAACATGAAAATAGCAAATAGAACTACATCATGCATCTCTAAAGGAAACAACCATTTAACTTGCTAGAATTTGCAACTGAGATAAAAGAAAGAGCTTGTTCTGTTTGTTTCCAAATTAATACTTTTATACTTTAAAATAATATTCAACTTAACTTGGGCCCGGCATTGTACCACTTTGCGCGCCTTTCTTAATGAGAATTGAGGTAGCTAATCCCAAAACCATTAAGACACTTCTAGACCTTATGTCTAGGGGCAACTTGGAGCCCATCCCTTGGACATTGTGTCCGGTACATGCCTTTTAAAAGTAAAATACTTTTCTTTATATACTTCTTTAATTACTTCTTCTAAATAAATGCCTTGGCATCTATTTAAACACTTAGTGTGCCTTGATTCTAACTTCTGAAACTTAGGATCAGATTGTATCTTAATATTTCTTTACTTGTACTTCTCTCATTTATTCAACAAACAAGAGATTTTAAACTACATGGCACTGATATAAAATATTATCCAGTACATGTTCAAATAAACTCCACAATAATTAAAGAAAGAACAACTATATCACTGAAATATAACATGATATGTTCAAACCAAATTCAACAGCCAATAACAGAACTACATGGTCATAGATGGTAATCTTAGTTAGGCTCACAGCAGTAAAAGTTTCCACACATCAAGCTTGTAACAACTAACTTATTCATAAACCAACAATCTTTCATCATGCTGTAGCTTGAAGTAATTTGTATCTACTTAAACATGCTTGAATTGTGAGGTAAACACATCAAAAACCTGCTGTGATAAACAAAGGAAACATCAAGATTCTGTCCGTGTATTAAAAATAGCCAAAAGAACCTATCCCAAATCTTAAACCGGATTGTAAAACAAGGGTTGCAATCAATTCCATACTCTAGAATGAAAAAACTGCTCTTGTTCATTACACAATAACAAAACGCAAACGAAAACCCCGAAAGCTACTCCTACCGCAGGTGAGAAGCACTTACATCGGGTTCTTGGACTTACAACCGAAGAGAAGTGTCCTAGGGTTTCGGTAGAGCTTCGTTTCCTCCCGTTTCCTTGTGTTCCCCGAGCTTCCCCTGCCGGAATGGTCACCCACGGGTGGAGATCGGCCGGAAAACACCTCGCCGACGCCGGAGGGAGGAACCCTAGCCTTGGCTGGGGTTTTCGCCCGAGAGAAGAAACGGCGCCGCGTGCGTGAGGAGAAGGGAAATTTTGAGAGAAAATTTTAGGTTTTCCTCTCTTAACTTAACCTCTTTTACAACCTAGGTTATTTTATTAAATACCATACCTTAAATATATTTCTCTCCCTCTTAGGTTAACACAGCCCGCTGGCGCAGCTGGTCAGCTGAGTTTTGCTTGAAGCCACAGGTTTGGATTTCAAATCCTCAGTCGCGCACTTTTAATTCCAATTTATTTTAAACGTTCCCAACTATAGCTTAAATATATTTCGCTACATACTTGGTTAACAAATCACGCGCAGCTCAGCTAGTCGGGCCGGTTTCGCTTGGGTCAGTCCGACCCGAGGTCGTGGTTTCGAATCTCACCTTCTACATTTTTGGTCAAAACTTCTTTCTTTTGTAACCCTACTAAACGACCTCCAAAAATTGTATAAAAATACTCTAAAAATTCCTAAAAATCCCTAGAATATTTTAAAAGTATTTTCAAACATTTTCAAAGATATTTAGAACTCAAAGTAAGGAGAATTGGGTCGTTACACCACTCAACTTCATCGTCATGTCGGACTAAGTCCACCTGCAGGGTTTAACATGACAATCCTTATGAGCTCCTCTTGGGGACATTCTCAACCTAGATCACTAGGATACAGTTTCCTTCTATAATCAACAACACACACTATAAGTGATATCATTTCCCAACTTATCGGGCTTATTGATTCATCGAACTAAATCTCACCCATTGATAAATTAAAGAAATAAATATCAAATATATGTGCTTCTTATTATATTAGGATTAAGAGCACACACTTCCATAATAACTGAGGTCTTTGTTTCTTTATAAAGTCAGTATAAAAGAAACGACCTCTAATGGTCCTACTCAATACACTCTAAGTGTACTAGTGTAATTATATAATTAAGATAACTAATACCTAATTACACTACGACCTTCCAATGGTTTGTTCCTTTCCATTATGGTCGTGAGCTACTGTTTATAATTTATAAGGTACTGATAACATGATCCTCTGTGTGTGACACCACACACCATGTTATCTACAATATAAATTAATTGAACAACTATATTTATCATAAATGTAAACATTTGACCAATGTGATTCTTATTTCTAGATAAATGTTTATACCAAAAGCTAGGCTTTTAGTATACACTCTAGCACAAATAAGTATTAAATTATTGAATTAAGTAAAAGTTAATCAATAAACTATTGATAATGATTAACTGTTATTGAATTAATAATAAATTATTTTATTTAACCTTAACTAAAGTTTAACTTAATATACCTAAATCTAAAATTAATCATTTTTAGAATAATTGATTAATGATTAATCAAACTTAAATGAATAATTATACCAAGTATATAGAGATAATTATGTAAATAATAAAATTTATAAACATAAGTGTTACTAACCCTAAATCCCCCAAAACACTTAGGTAGAAAAATGTGCTAAGGCTTTGAAATTTAATATACTCAAACCTTAGTGTTAATTTGAGGAGATATAAATTAAGGAGGAGTAATAAATTCAGCGGGAGGATCAAATTTCTTTAAATGTTTACTTAGAAAATTGTTTCCTTAAGCTTTTTCATTAAATATTCCTTAGGAAATTTTCTTCTCTAAAAATTCCTTAGAAGATTTTTCTTTAAAATTCCTTTTGAAAATCTTACTTAGAAAAATTCCTCCTTAAAACTGTTTTGAAAATCTTTACTAAATGATCTTTAGAAAACATTTACTAAGAATATCGTCCCTTTTGTAAATATTTACTTTTCTCAAAAGTTTCTTTTAGGTTTACTCAGAAATTTTGGAAATAAATTTGTCAGATTTTTTTTCCTTGAAAAACCTTTTAAACGGTTCAGAAAATTAATTTGAAAAGTATGTTTATCTGTTTCCCTTTAACTATTACATAATGCTTGATCTCACTATGTTATCAGATTAAGGGGGAGGATTAATAGCTATAAATATTGCCATTTTTTAAAAAATATTATTACCCGTTTTGTAAAATTGATTTGAAAACTGCTTCAAATTTTTTAGCATTTTCAAAGATTTAAAGTTTTTTTTTAACTTTATCAGCCTTATGAATTTTAAAAATGTTTTCATACTTTATTTTTTAAGTTAGCTTTAAATCATCAGTTTGACAACTATTTAAGTTTTTGAAATAGTGCTTTAAAAGAAGTTTTTTAAAAAAAATCTTGGTTTCAAAATCTTAGACACTTAGCTCTTTTCAAAATATTCTTTTCTTTTGTTTTGAATTTTTTTAAAAAAATCCTCTAACCTTAAAGTTAAATTTTTGCAAAAATATTTTGTAACTTTTGGAAAGTTAGTAGATTTTGAATTTTTTTTAGTTATTTGGATATCCTAACATAAAATTTTAAAACCTTCATTTTTGAAAAATTACTTTATAAGATGGCTTTAAAAGACTTTTCCAATATTAGTAACTTATTTACTAAAACATTCATTTGAAAATCACTTAACAATTTTTTTTAAAATTATTAACTTATTCTCATAGTTAACTCCCCTAAGTAATCCTAGAAAAGTTTTCTGCTGTCTTTCCTTTACTTAGTCAATTTTCCCTAACTTGTCTATACTTATTTTTTGATGAATGTCAAAGAGGGAGGGTTAGGTGGATTAAGTTAGCAAAAATCTAGAAAAAACACCAAAATCAAAAATCTAGACAAAACACCAAAAATAGTCTAAACTTGGAAAACCATATCATCTGTCTAGTTATTTTTGTATATTTTTTATTAACTTAACTCAGGTTGTCATTGCATCAAAAAGTAAGAGATTGTTAGTATGGTTAGCATTAACGGTCTAACTCAGATTTTGATGAATGATAAAGTAAGTTAAATTAGATTTGTTGTGATCTAACGATCTAACTGAGTGTGCAGAAGAAGTTCAGATATGTCGACGGGCCGACCAGATATCTGGAAAGAAATCTAGCTAGGTCGACGGGCTGACCAAATAGCTGGTACGAAGGCCAGATAGGTTGACGGGCTGATCGGATATCTAGCACGAAGTCCAGCTAGGTCAACGGGCTAACCTGATAGCTGGCACAAAGTCTAGATAGGTCAACAGGCTGATCGGATATTTGGCAGGATGGTAAGTTAAGGTAAGTCATTGGAGGGGAGTGACTTGGTGAGAACGTGTTCCCCGTTTAAGGGAACTATAAGTGTCAATCCAACTTAAATCCATTTTAGAAATCTAAGTTGGGATCATGACTAGATTCTGGTCTCGAGAAGATAGAATCTAATTACTACTTTGTTTTATATTTGTGGTAACTTTTGTTTTGTTGGGTAGTATAATGTTTATTACCTCAGACTAATCTTTTTCTTGTAGGAAAAAGCTTTTATTGGAAAAAGGGGTTCGGGCGCCCGAAGCTGGTCTAGGCGCCCAGAAGGGATTCGGGTGCCCGAAATGTAAAAGTTTATCTCGTCACAATATGGAGTGCGCTGATTAGTAGACCGACGTCATGGTCCAAGCGCCCAAAAGGGATCCGGGCGCCTGGAGCTACCTATATAAGGAGTCCTCCACCTGAAGCAAAAACACACAACTTCTTTCTACGATTTCTCTGTTGTGAACTGTTCTTGTGATGCTACGAAGCTCCTCCGACAATCTATGACTCAATTCCTTTTTCCTTGTTGTCGGTATTCTTTTCATAATTCTTGTACTAAATCGTGTAATACTTTTATGAATTATTAGTGATTGCCCGATGAAAGCACTCTCACGTGTGGGCCTTGGGGTAGGAGTCAACGAAGGATCTGAACCAAGCAAAATTGGTTTTGTTAGCATTGTGTTTAATTTTATGTTTCCGTTGCTTACTCAATAACGAATTTTCGACGATCGCTATTCACCTCCCCCCTAGCGAACTTTACGATCCAACAGTGGATACTCCAGTACTACCATTAGGAAGTACATTAGCTAACTCTAGCGATTGTATGACCAGGGGGGCCTGTGATAGAGGGTAACCCTTTAGACAGACTTTCTAGAGTTACTTCTTTACTTAATGTGTTATAACTTGGGTAGACTCTCTGGTATGACTTTCGTAAGGTTGTATCAGACTCTAGTTAAAAGCCCTACAGGAGTATAAGAATGGAGTTAGGTAGATGAACAATGCATAGGGACATTAACTAGCATCATAATAAAAGTGAAATCCTAGAATCTATCCATCTCCAAATTCAACTTCACCTTCTCCTTTCTTCTTTCTCTTTTGTCTAAACCTTCTCTTCCCTCTTCTCAACCTCTCTTCTAGCATTTGAGAACCAACCTTTAATTGTTTAGATAATTCACTGTGTGAAGTTAACTAGTGCTTAATCAACAGTCCCTGTGAATTCAATATCTTGTTTATTACTGACAATGTAACCGTGCACTTATGGTTCGTAACATGTGGCGGCAAAGTACCACCAGTGGCTCCCTATTGTTGTTGTTGTTGTTGTAGTAGTAATCTTTGTACTCTGGCATTGATGAGTAGATCTAGGTCTTCTAGTGCCAGAGTAATAGTAGTGAGTCTTCCAACTTCTTCCATCCCTGATTCTCAAACTCAAGCAAAAATTTCCAGAGACGGCGCCAAATTTGATCCTGTCTAAAAAGTACAGAGATGACTCGCTGGTCATGATGAATCGGAAGTTGACTGGTAGAAAACCTTTCACTCCATAGGAAAGCTTCCTTATACTCTTGCGTACACAAAGACAAGCCAACAAAATCGTCAATGCCAAGAAAGCAGGGGGGAGTCCCCGACGAAGGCCCTCCGATGCTCAAATCAGTACAAATCTAGATGGGTGAATGAAGAACAGTAAGAACATGCAAGCGAGAATAAAGTTATAGATGTTCAGAGAACATACCTCCACCACGGAGAGGACTCCCCCTTTATATACCACCTCTTAGAAAACTCTATAATCATGAGGTGGCAAAGTATGCCAGAGTTTGTTAGGTAATGCATAATATTTATCCAAGTAATCTTCCTTTTACCTACATATGTACCTCTTTTGTCATTTTTAGCTTCTATTATTGTTAGCTAGAGCCCTAGAGCCAATCATTTGATGATTGTATATTGGACTTATTGTATCATATTCTATATAAATAAAGGCATTTGGATTTTGGTTATTATACTTACTTGTATTGGTGCCAAATAAACTAAGTATAATAATGTCCCTGAGTAGACGGTTCTCACCTATATCAATCGGTTAGTTGAAACGATAGTGAGATGATATAGGGAACACTACTCTTAATCATTCCTAGTCGAGTATTAACATTCAGGGACAATGTTAATGCAATAAGACTAGCATGTAGGTCAACTCGATGACTTGATCTCACAAGTCATGGATATAGAGATATCAAGTTAACACATGGGTATACATTAGAGAATGTATACTGAATGACCCGCCATGAGAAAGTATCATGGATCATTATATGAGTGTCATATACTTTCTCATGTGGCTATTAGTATGACTACTAGTCCTTAGACCTGAAGTCACCATAGATCCCTACATAAGGAGTTATGTACTTTGGTTTCGTCAAACGTCACCCGTAACTGGGTGGATATATAACAAATTATGCAGAGGGATGTGAGTGATGTAGATGGGATCTATCCCTCCTATATGACGGGAGAGACATCGGTATTCTTGATAGAGTGAGACCACGAAGTGCATGGGCATGCCCAAATGAATCAATATAGGATATTGAGCTCATTTGATTTAGTGAGTCTACTTGGAGTTCAAGATTTAGATTGGTCAGAGGATGACACGGTCTATGTCTCACATTGACCAATCTAGATGTCTAGGATAGAAGGACACTTGTCATATATTGTGAGGAGTCACAACTAGTAGTCACAAGGTGATGTTGGATCTCAACATTCTTGTAACTTGGGTAGTAATGATGTGTTGCTAGATACCGCTCATTACTTATGCTCCTAAATGGGTTTAGGGACATTGCCAACGTTACAAGAACCTATAGGGTCACACACTAAGGACAATTAGATGGAGATTAAGTTCATATGATGAACCAAGAGGACTTGATTCATTTGATGGATCCAATTGGATTAAGAGTAATCCAAATGGGCTAATTGAGTTAGACTCAAGTTGATTCATGTATACAATGAGTCTAATTTAGATTTTGACTCATTGAATCAATTTAATTAAATAAATTAGATTCATTATATTAAGTTGGCTTGAATCAAATGGTTGGATTCGATCAACCATGGAAGAGATTTAGTCAAGTTTGACTTGACTTGAGAGGAAGATTAAAAGTCAAGTTTGACTTGACTTTATGCCACCTCATTGGTGAGTTGGCATTGATATGGACTAATGATGTTACTCCACATCATCATAGGTGCCACTTCATGGAAGTTACAAAGTCATTGTCTTTAATAGCTTCACATTAATTGCACTTAATGCAATTTTGGGAGTTACACAAAGGAGAGTGGCCGGCCACTTTTGGTTTGAATGAGAATTCAATTTTTCATTCAAGTGTGCATTTTCTTCCTTCTTCCTCTCAAACTCTCCCTCTCCTCCTTCCTTGGCCGAACCACATAGGTGCTAGCACACCTTGGTTTTTGGTCACCTCCACCTAGTGTGTTCGTGTGGATACGTGTAGAGAGTTGTCTACGTTGACAACTTCGAGATCCGGCGTATCGAGGACGAGCGGGATACACAAAAGGGCACACAACAAGGGTACAGATCTTCATCATGTAGATCTAGAAGTTTTGTAACTCGTACTCGTATGTTTTTCAAATTTTTCTTCGCACGAGATCCGTTGGCTAGGGTGATTCGGGGTTTCCGCGACGCGAAGTATCAGAGCCACGTGCGAAGCTTGTACGAGTTTAATTTGATTTTTATGAAAAATTAAAGCTTCTGTACATTTCTGTAAATTTATGATTTTTATAGTTTTAAGAGTAATATTTCTCGTAGAAGCGAAGCACAAGTGTTTATACACTTGTAGGCTTCGACTACCGAGAAGTTTTTCCCAAAATCCTTTTGAGATAGCGGGATAAGGTGCTCTTGGATCGCTTAGGAGCAACTCGCGATGGTTAGATCGTGGGTAGGGGTACTACCCCTAACCCCGCAAGGGGATTTGCTCCGCGATTGCGCCCGAAATCGCTAATCGGGACCGCCGGGAAAAATTTACTCATAAAATCTGTAAAATTATGAAAAATTACAGAAAAATTACAAAAATATATAATTTTGAATTATATATTAATTTTGTGATAGTCATGGCCCAAAGATCCAATTCAATTGGATAATTGTGTTGTAATTCATAATACGGCCTGCGTGCCGTTATGTGATGTGCATGCTTGTATTTTATTTTTCGCGACCTGCGCGTCGTGCCTTTCTTTTATTCTGGTTGTAAATTAGATTTAGACTCGAATGTACTCGAGTTTCAAAATTGAAATGTACAAAAATTGGAGCTGTGGAAGGTCCACTCGAGACGGAGTTACGAGGAAGGCGCGAGCAACACAAGGTGGTCAAAAGGAAGGCGCTTGAGAAGTTGACCTTAGGTTGACCATCCGGTCTTCTCATTGGCTTGAGAAGATCGTAGTAGGGCCATGACTAATCACAAAACTTAGTTAATTACTTGTGTATATGATGCATGTTTAATTAAGTAATTAATTAGTGCCTAGCGATTAAGATTAGATCTAAATCGTGCACAAGATGCACCCTTACGATTAGATTAGATCTACATCGTGTACAAGATGCACTCTATCGATTAGATTAGATCTATTTCGTGTATATGATACAACATCATTTAGATTAGATCTAAATCACGACAACTCAAAATGCCTACCATGTCGTGATACCTACCACTACCTCGATCGCATGATGTTGTTGAATCTGCCAAAGCAGAGCAACATATACTATCTTGGTAGGGTACGGAGGGACAATCTTGGTCCCGCCTATCAACGCATGGGCGATTACAAACTCAATTAGATTGAGAATTCCTAGTTTACTCGGTTGGATCGAGTACAACTATAGGCATTCTTCCAATGGTTGGAAAGGTAGGACAAAATCACGTTTATATTAATTCTCGGGCGTATTAGCCAAAGCTAACTCGAGTTTTAATAGAAATGCGGATTTTATCCTATAAACAAGAGTTGCATAGAGATGTAATTGGTAATCGTTACCTACCGATCATACTAAGTCGTGGGCATATTAGCCAAAGCTAACTCAAGGGTTAGTATGATGTGGATCTTGTCCCACATGAAATTATAGAATTCAGTGGGAGCATCATTTAGTTAAAGGCCTAATTAAATGATTTAGAATATGGTATTTATTTCTGCTTTTATTTCTGTTGTAGATTACCGTGACGTCGAATACGAACACCTTCTCTCTGCGATCTGTCCTTGAGAAGGACAAGCTCAACGGAGCAAACTTCCTGGACTGGTACAGGAACCTGGGAATAGTTCTCACTCAGGAACGTAAACTGTACGTTCTGGAGCAGCCCATTCTGGAGGTCATACTCGCGACCATGAACTCAAAGCTTCAGAAGCAACACGAGTTAATGGGCGCTTACGATATGGTTGAACATCTTCGTCAACTGTATCAAGGTCAAGCGAGGCATGAGAGATTTGAGATCTCAAGGGCACTGTTTCAGTGCAAGATGTCAGACGGGGCTCCTGTAGGCCCATATGTACTCAAAATGATTGGGTACATAGAGAACCTACAAAGGTTGGGGTTCCCACTTGGCCAAGAGCTGGCCACTGACCTGATCTTGCAATCCTTGCCGGATAGCTACAGTCAATTCGTTCTAAACTACAATATGAACGAGATTGACAAGCCACTGCCCGAGCTGCTTAGCATGTTAAGAACTGCTGAGCTAAACCTTAAGAAGGCTAAGCCCAACACTGTTCTGATGGTTCAGAAACATAAGGGCAAGGGCAAGCCCAAAGGCAAGGGAAAGTCCCAAGCCAAGGGCAAAGGCAAGGCACTGAAGCCTAAAGGGGGGGTCGCCAAGGATGCTACCTGCTTCCACTGCGGTCAGACCGGGCACTGGAAGAGGAACTGCAAGGTATACTTGGAGGATCTTAAGAAGAAGCGAAGTGAGACTTCCACTTCAGGTATATATGTTATAGAAGTCAATCTATCTATTTCTACATCATGGCTATTAGATACTGGATGTGCTTCTCACATTTGTACTGATGTGCAGGCGCTGAGAAATAGCAGGGCATTGACAAAGGGCGAAGTGGACCTACGAGTAGGCAATGGAGCAAGGGTTGCTGTTGTTGCTGTAGGAACTTACTTTCTATCTCTGTCCTCTGGGCTTGTACTAGAGTTAGTCGATTGTTGTTATGTGCCTGCATTAACTAAGAACATTATATCAGTTTCTTGTTTGGACAAGAAAGGTTTCTCGTTTACTATAAAGAACAAATGTTGTTCCGTCTATTTAAACGATATGTTCTATTGTAGTGCACCTCTGATTAACGGACTCTACATTCTAGATCTTGAAAGCCCTATCTATAACATAAATATCAAGAGGTTCAAGTCAAATGACCTGAACCAAACCTACATCTGGCACTGTCGCTTAGGTCATATAAATGACAAGCGCTTATCCCAGCTCCATAAGGATGGTATGCTGGACTCATTTGATTTTGAATCATATGAGGTATGCGAGTCATGCCTACGAGGCAAGATGACCAAGACTCCCTTTAGTGGGCACAGCGAGAGAGCAACTGATTTGTTAGGACTCATACATAGTGATGTATGTGGCCCTTTCAATGTTGCTGCTAGAGGCGGTTATAGGTACTTCATCACATTTACTCATGATTTCAGTAGATATGGTTATGTATACTTGATGACACATAAGTCTGAATCCTTTGAAAAGTTTAAAGAATTCAAGAATGAAGTACAGAACCAGCTTGGCAAGAGTATTAAGATACTTCGATCCGATCGAGGTGGAGAATACCTTAGCCATGAGTTCTGTGACTATCTAGCTGAGTGTGGGATTCTATCCCAACTCACTCCTCCTGGAATACCACAGTGGAATGGTGTATCCGAAAGGAGGAATCGTACCCTATTAGATATGGTACGATTAATGATGAGTCACACAGATCTTCCGACATACCTATGGGGTTATGCTCTAGACACGGCAGCTTTTATACTCAACCGAGTTCCATCCAAGGCCGTGATAAAGACACCATATAGGATATGGACTGGGAGAGATGCCCAGGTGTCTTTCATGAGGATTTGGGGTTATGAGGCTTACGTTTGACGTCAAGTCTCAGACAAGTTAGGACCCAAATCCGACAAGTGCTATTTTATTGGATATTCCAAGGAAACTAAGGGATATTACTTCTACATTCCCAGTCAGCACAAGGTAGTTGTGGCAAAGACTGGGGTCTTTCTAGAAAGGGACTTTGTTTCTAGAAAGACTAGTGGGAGCGCGTTCGATCTTGAAGAAGTTCAAGATGCGAACAATAGCACTGATGCCTCGATGGAAATTGAACTGGAACCACAAAGTATTGTGGATGATGTTGTTCCACAAGGAGTTGAGGAACAACAACCAGTTCAAGTAGACATACCTCTTCGCAGGTCTGATAGGATACGTCGTCAGCCTGAGAGATACTCATTTCTCTTGTCTGACCATGATGATGTTATGCTCATAGAGGATGAGTCTACCACCTATCAGGAAGCTGTGATGAGACCAGATTCCGAGAAATGGCTAGAGGCCATGAGATCCGAAATGGAATCCATGTACACCAACCAAGTATGGACTTTGGTTGATCTACCTGAAGGGGTAAAACTCATTGGGTGCAAGTGGGTCTTTAAGAGAAAGACTGACATGGATGGACTTATCTATAAGGGTCGCTTGGTAGCTAAAGGTTTCAAGCATATTCATGGTATTGACTATGATGAAACCTTTTCTCCAGTAGCGATGTTTAAGTCCATTCGGATCATGCTTGCTATTACAGCCTACCATGACTATGAGATATGGCAGATGGATGTCAAAACCACGTTTCTGAATGGAAACCTACTCGAGGATGTGTACATGATACAACCTGAGGGTTTTGTAGATCCACAGCATACTAGCAGAGTATGCAAGCTGCATATAGTCTAAAGCAAGCTTCTCGGAGCTGGAATCTTCGATTCGATGATGCAATCAAACAGTTTGGTTTCATCAAGAATGAAGATGAACCTTGTGTCTACAAGAAGGTTGTAGGGGACATAGTTGTCTTCCTCATATTGTATGTGGATGACATACTGCTCATTGGGAAGGACATCCTATGCTTGAGTCTGTCAAGACCTGGCTATGGAGTTGCTTCTCAATGAAGGACTTAGGTGAGACATCCCGTATTCTAGGGATACAGATCTATAGAGATAGATCTAAGAGATTGCTTGGCCTAAGTCAGAGTACATACATTGACAAGGTACTCCTTCGGTTTGCCATGCAGAACTCCAAGAAGGGATTTCTGCCGATGTCACATGGCGTGAGTCTTTCGAAGACTCAAGGTCCCTCTTCTAGAGAGGAGAGAGACCGCATGGATCAGATCCCTTATGCCTCAGCCATAGGATCGATCATGTACACCATGCTATGTACTCGACCTAATGTCTCGTACGCTTTGAGCATGACGAGCAGATACCAGTCAGATCCAGGTGAAAGTCACTGGATAGCGGTCAAGAATATTCTTAAGTACTTAAGAAGGACTAAAGAATATTTCTTGATATATGGAGGCAATGATGAGCTAGCTGTAAAGGGTTACAGTGATGCTAGCTTCCAGACCGATCAGGATGACTATAGATCGCAGTCGGGGTTTGTATATTGCATTAATGGTGGTGCTGTGAGCTGGAAGAGTTCGAAGCAGGACACAGTAGCTGATTCTACGACAGAGGCCGAGTATATTGCTGCATCAGAGGCAGCAAAGGAGGCAGTTTGGATTCGCAAGTTCATCACTGAACTTTGGGTGGTTCCTACCATTGCTGACCCCATTGAGTTCTATTGTGACAACAATGGAGCTATAGCACAGGCGAAGGAACCTCGCTCACACCAGCGGACCAAACACATACTACGATGCTTCCATCTCATTCGAGAGATTATCGAGAGAGGAGATGTGAAGATTTGCATAGTACCTACAGAGGCTAACATCGCAGATCCCTTGACCAAGGCTTTGGCACAGAGGAAGCATGATGGTCACACTAGGTCATTTGGGCTTAGAGCCTACACTGATTGGCACTAGTGCTAGTGGGAGATTGTTAGCTAGAGCCCTAGAGCCAATCATTTGATGATTGTATAATGGACTTATTGTATCATATTCTATATAAATAAAGGCATTTGAATTTTGATTATTATACTTACTTGTATTGGTGCCAAATAAACTAAGTATAATAATGTCCCTGAGTAGACGGTTCTCACCTATATCAATCGGTTAGTTGAACCGATACTGAGATGATATAGGGAACACTACTCTTAATCATTCCTAGTCGAGTATTAACATTCAGGGACAATGTTAATGCAATAAGACTAGCATGCAGGTCAACTCGATGACTTGATCTCACAAGTCATGGATATAGAGATATCAAGTTAACACATGGGTATACATTAGAGAATGTATACTGAATGACCCGTCATGAGAAAGTATCATGGATCATTATATGAGTGTCATATACTTTCTCATGTGGCTATTAGTATGACTACTAGTCCTTAGACCTGAAGTCACCATAGATCCCTACATAAGGAGTTATGTACTTTGGTTTCGTCAAACGTCACTCGTAACTGGGTGGACTATAAAGGCGATTACTGGGTATATAACAAATTATGCAGAGGGATGTGAGTGATGTAGATGGGATCTATCCCTCCTATATGACGGGAGAGACATCGGTATTCTTGATAGAGTGAGACCACGAAGTGCATGGGCATGCCCAAATGAGTCAATATAGGATATTGAGCTCATTTGATTTAGTGAGTCTACTTGGAGTTCAAGATTTATATTGGTCAGAGGATGACACGGTCTATGCCTCACATTGACCAATCTAGATGTCTAGGATAGAAGGACACTTGTCATATATTGTGAGGAGTCACAACTAGTAGTCACAAGGTGATGTTGGATCTCAACATTCTTGTAACTTGGGTAGTAATGATGTGTTGCTAGATACCGCTCATTACTTATACTCCTAAATGGGTTTAGGGGCATTGCCAACGTTACAAGAACCTATAGGGTCACACACTAAGGACAATTAGATGGAGATTAGTTTCATATGATGAACCAAGAGGACTTGATTCATTTGATGGATCCAATTGGATTAAGAGTAATCCAAATGGGCTAATTGAGTTAGACTCAAGTTGATTCATGTATACAATGAGTCTAATTTAGATTTTGACTCATTGAATCAATTTAATTAAATGAATTAGATTCATTATATTAAGTTGGCTTGAATCAAATGGTTGGATTCGATCAACCATGGAAGAGATTTGGTCAAGTTTGACTTGACTTGAGAGGAAGATTAAAAGTCAAGTTTAACTTGACTTTATGCCACCTCATTGGTGAGTTGGCATTGATATGGACTAATGATGTTACTCCACATCATCATAGGTGCCACCTCATGGAAGTTACAAAGCCATTGTCTTTAATAGCTTCACATTAATTGCACTTAATGCAATTTTGGGAGTTACACAAAGGAGAGTGGCCGGCCACTTTTGGTTTGAATGAGAATTCAATTTTTCATTCAAGTGTGCATTTTCTTCCTTCTTCCTCTCAATCTCTCCCTCTCCTCCTTCCTTGGCCGAACTACATAGGTGCTAGCACACCTTGGTTTTTGGTCACCTCCACCTAGTATGTTCGTGTGGATACGTGTAGAGAGTTGTCTACGTTGACAACTTCGAGATCCGGCGTACCGAGGACAAGCGGGATACGCAAAAGGGCACGCAACAAGGGTAAAGATCTTCATCATGTAGATCTAGAAGTTTTGTAACTCGTACTCGTATGTTTTTTGAATTTTTCTTCGCACGAGATCCGTTGGCTAGGGTGATTCGGGATTTTCGCGACGCGAAAAAGCGGTTTTCGCGGCCTGAAAAACTCAACAATTATTATTGAGGCTGATGAAAGAATATACTATTATAAATGGTCAGCTGACGGAGGACAAGAGAATCCCTGAAGAAGGTTCCAAGAGAATATTATCTAACACATGGTTTGTTTTTCTGACAGACGGTTAGGATGTTGTCTACTGAGTATATCTCGATCGATCATTAAACCGGCCGTCCTGTTATGATGTTGTCTACTAATTATATCTCGACTGGTCGTTAAGCTAGCCACCTTATTAGGCTCTCTCAGCATTAAGCCACTCGGCTATATTCTATGCAGTTTTGAGACATTCATTCGGAAAATAATTTAATGCATGCCCTGGACACATTGAGAGTTTGTTTGAGAAACAATATAATAACTTGTGCATGCTAGAAATCTGTCTGATCAGTAATATGAAGTTAAGCTCTTAAGTGCATTAGGCTCGGTCTGTATTTTTTCTAGATGGGCGTATAATGAGCCTTTGGAGAAATGTTGTGTTCTAAGAGATTTGGTCAATATCTCGACACAAAGTGTCTTGAGCCTGGTTGACCCTTTGTTTGATCGGGATCATAGTAACTTGTAGTTAAAGTGCACCCGGCTCTCCAACTAGATATATAAAGCTATCCCCCTAATTATGGCCCAACTTGTCGTGAATTGGGCATCAAACCATGAAGTATCAAACCCCTCCTACGCTAATGTAGCATAGAAATGACTTGGGTGACGACCAACGAAAGCAACGATAGGATGGTAAACTTAGGATCGTATGTTATTTCTATTTTTGGGATTTTTAATATAGAATTAGGGGTTTTGGGTTTTGATTCTAAATCCTACGAATGAAAAGCAAAACGTGTAGGAAACTAATCTAATGCTGGAATGAAATCTAACTAAGTGTGAATAATTAATCCACAACGCATTGTCACACTACGCTATGGATTAACTATCAACACAATTAAACTAAGAAATGAAATTACAAAGCATTAAATGAAACCTAATCTAGTAAATGAAAAACAATGCAAATAATAAAGCTAAACGTAACCTAACTATAATTGTAGAAAATAAAAGACAACATAAGTAAAGCATAAAACGAAACTAGCATGTAACGAAACCAACAAGCATGTAACAAAACCTAAGCTAATGTATCCTAATTGCATTAAATCAAAATTAGAACTTAACGAAATTGAACGAACAAGACAAAGCAAGAATTAAACATGCCAAAATGCATCAAATTAAACCTAACTATTAGTTGAAGCATTTCATTGAACACGTTGCATGCGTGAAACTAATTACACATACTACATGCAATTCAAACATGGAAATTCAAGTTAATACAAACATTCAACCACAAAACATCAACAAAAGCAAATTAACACAATTAATAGAATTAAACTAAGAAAACTAAACTAATCCAACCACAATTCACACATCTGCTTCCGATTACCAACAACTATCCTCGTCATCACACAAAGGAC
Source organism: Zingiber officinale (assembly GCF_018446385.1). Classification (NCBI taxonomy): domain Eukaryota; kingdom Viridiplantae; phylum Streptophyta; class Magnoliopsida; order Zingiberales; family Zingiberaceae; genus Zingiber; species Zingiber officinale. The sequence goes on from NC_056003.1 coordinate 46,992,343, forward strand.
CCGACTCTGGAACCCCCAAAGTCGGTGGACATAGCACTCTGCCGGTGGCTGCTTGCTTTGACAACAATGGGATGATCGCAATCTTCCAACGAAGAACCCCTTCATTGAAAGTTGGCTGGAGATGAAAATGAATTGCTGTGAAATGGAAGAATCGTCGCTCCTCTGGAATCTACCGCCTGAACCCCAGTCGGAAGACACTGTCGGAAGGTGGATGTCTTGCCGGAGAAATCCTCTCCGGCAAGGTGGATGCTTGGAGTCGTCTTCGAAGTTTGCTGCCCCCTGCCGAGTACTTGCCGTCATCACCGATTGAAATCTAGAAGAGGAAGTGTGGGATGTGGATGGCCAGCCGGCGGCAATGAAAGCAAAGGAAAAGAGGTCGCCGGCCGGAGAGAAGGAAGAAGAAGAGGATGGGGTGCGCTGTGGAGAAAGTTCGTGTGCCCTAGCTCGCGGGAAGAAGTCGCAAAGAAGAGGGAGCTCCTGTTCTATTCCGTCCGCGTGAAGAGGTAAGGTTTCTTAGTGGATCGGGTTTGGGAATGAATGGGATCCGAATCCATTAAGAGAAGGGTAATTGGGTTATGAAATTGGGCTTCAAGATTGGGCTTTTGGATTGGGTTTTAAGAGTTGAATTGTTGGCTCAAATTGGGCTCTTTTCTTGATCCAAATTGGAGACAATTGGACTTGGATGAGGATGATCTCTATGGACGGTTCAGATCTCTTTAAATGAGGATGAAGGGATGGATCACTTGATCTAACTGAAGGGGCAGGATCTCACTGATCTTGATCAATGGTCCACATTAATTCAGCTTGATCTCCTCCGTTTGACCTCAAAATCAAGCCAAATTTAATCCGGCTCGACCCTAATCCATGGCTCTTTCGATTTCCTACAAAACCACATTGAAACATGCAATTAAATTTTACAATTTGTAAGAAATTTATAATTAAGTCCAAAATAGATTCTACTCATAAAATATAATATAACTATAAAATTAAGCATGTGAGAAGGTAAAAATGCTAAGTATAAGAGTCAAAATAATTAATAAAAATGCTAGTTATCAACTCCCCCACACTTATTCTTGCTCGTCTCGAGCAAATCAACAAAAGAAGAAAACAACTAAAATACATTTCCCTAGCAGTTCTCAATCATATATAGAAAATATTGAAAAGAAAGTTACCTAGGATTGTCCAATTCAAACGACCAAAGCATTCATAGATTCAATTCATACATGAATTAACAAACAAGATAACTTCAATCCACAATCAATAAATTGAGAATGATAACAAAATAACCTCACAAGGCAAGTAATGGTGGCTCTCCTCACATATATATGCAATAGTGGAGCTCACTCAAGCTACTCATGATTTATGCACTACCATATGCTTGCTTTGCTTCTAATCTCCACCACTTTAAACACAAGAGTGCACAATAAAATAATGAAGGCATCAATTATGTAAGAGAATCATAGATCAAGCAAATGATAGTGTAAGAGAAGAAATAAGGAAGAAAAAAAACAAGGTAATGGTGGAAGACATGGACATAATGGAACGTTACATAGATGATTATAAGAAAATAATGCCCCAAAAGTATCCCATCCAACTTCCAAGATAGCTCTAAAAACTCAATAAAAATGTAAACAATCTCTACGATATCTTTTCAATAAACATTCACTCATGATCTATAAAATCCAAATTTTGCTACCATAAAGATTGTTACTCACAAAAAAATTCTATCACCTTTCATCAATACAATAAAAATGTGAAAAACTTCTACTCTAGCATTTCATACTAAAATCTACACATGATATACAATAATATCTCAATATTGCTAAAATAAAAATTATCACTCACAAAAAATTTACCACAAATGAATACAAAATATCACATGTCAAAGATTTTCACAAATCTAATAAATATATAGACAACCTCTACTATAGCCTTTCAATAAAATACCACTAATGATATACAATAAATTCCAATGTTGTTACAATAAAGATTATCACTAACAAAAAGTTCTACCACATATGAATGTAAAAATAACACAACATTTCAAAGTATTTTTTTCTTTTTCTATTTTTTTCTTTTTTTTCTCTTTTCTACTTTTTTTCTTTACTATTTTTTTGTGCATCACTATACAACATCATCAATAGCTCAAATAAAAAGATAAATAGCATAGTTTACCTATGGTGATCAAGCATGGTTCACCTATTCTTCTTCTAAATTTCACTAAGCTATTTCTCCCCCCCCCCCCCCCCCCCCGACTCTTAAATTTTTGTCCGTCTTGGGAAAAACACTCATCATGTAACATCCAAGATATCTACATCCAAAAGAAGAATAGAGGGAAATAAATGGAAGAGAGAAAAGAATGAAATGCCCAAAGATAAGGGAATTATGTAACCAACATTTGATAACAAAAGGAATGAATAAAAGAAAGTGAGATAGCCTTCATAAAAATCATGCAAACCTATGATAATGTGGTCTTGAAAGAATTAAACAAGTTCTAGAGTAGCATTAACCACAAGTGCATCACACATCAATAGGAATAATAGGCTCAAAAATATCCTCACTAGGTATATCAAAAATTATCATCTCAATCTACCAACATAAAATCCATCATCAAGTTGTAATCACATGCAATCCAAGAATCCAATCATGACAATAAATCATCAAATTCGACAATCAAATTTAACTAACTTTCACAATTTCTAAATTGATAAAAAGAACACATAAGAAATTTATTATGAAAATCAACAAGACAAACTAAAAATAAACTACCAAATAAAAACAAACAATGCAAACAAAGCAAAGAAAGTAAAGACATATATACAAGCAAAAAGGAAAAGAAGAAATAAGATGGAACAGACTCCCCTGAATTTCTGGCGGTCGAAGTCGATTCAGTTCCAAAAGTCATTCTAGAAGTGGGATGATTGTAGGTGAAGTGAAGAATGCTCCCTCCACCTTCGCCTCCTTAAAAATTTTCTCCGGTGGCCGAAGATGGTTCAGTTGGAGTGTCCACTCCAGAAGCTTCTTTATTGCATAAAATGTTAGGGCTTTCTTCAAGTGATAGAATGCATCCTTGTGTGAATGACTGCCAATGAAATATCTGAAGAAATCTTGTGCACTAAAAAGAGGATGTAATTCCTGCACGTATATTATGTCAGATAGACTAGAAATAATAACAAAATCAACAGAGCATGAATCAAAAGATGTGTCATATTTAATACAATAAAAATGAATTACCTCCATGGAATTTCCTAAATATTCAGAAGAAATATCAACCTTACCATCTTGAAAGGTACCTGGAGGTTCTAAAACAGGAAATGTGACATTATCTTGATCACGTAAAAGATTTGGCTCTGAATCAAGTACAATCAATGGGAGTGATTCTTGAGTTTCCCCTACACTTCCATCATCACTAAGTAAAATAGCAGGCTCCACTAGCTCAAATGGTGGTAGAATAGTCATAGGAAGCGATTCTTAGGTCTCCCCTACACTTTCATCATTATCTCCTATACCTGCAACATTAAGACTATCTAGAACAACAATATCATCAACAACAATAATATCAGAATCAACTACAACATCATGATACAAAAAAACTAGAAGAGTCATGTAGAGTAGCAGAATAAAAGTCAGGAATATCACAAACTCTACAATTCATCTCCTTAGGAATTGATGTAGTAGGTTGATCTGATTGCAACTGTAATCATGTCGATGAATGTGTTCTTGGTTGGAACTATGTTTCTTGTTGTTGCAAAAATTGTTATGACTGCTCCCTATAATGTTGCTCAGGTTGATGGTGCTGAAAGTAAGGCTGATAAATCTGGGGCCACTTAGAAATCCCTTGTTGTGTATTTCCATACCTGAATCCTTCAATTAAATTATGCATATTCTGCTGATGAGTCTGATAATACTGAGGATCAAGCTGCTGATACTGGGTTCTGGTTGGGAATACACTGCAAAGGAATGAACATCTTCGGTAATCATCAGTCTAGTCCCATATTATTGATAATTTGCAGCCATAATCTCGATAAGTTCTCTGGCCTGAGTAGATGTTTTGTTAACTAAAGCCCCTCCATTAGCTACATCAACCATACTCCTGCCCATGGGACACAATCCCTTATAGAAGTACATAATCAGTAGTTGATTGTTTATCTGGTGCTGAGGGCAACTAGCAACAAGACTTTTAAATCTATCCCAATATTCTTGAAACTATTCTCCTGTAAATTATTGAATTCCACAAATACTCCTCTGAATAGCTGCGATCCTAGAAGCAGGAAAGAACCTCGCTAGAAATAATTTCTTCATCTCTATCCAACTGGTGATAGAGTTGAGTGAGTGACAATACAACCAATTTTTTGTTGAATTTGCTACTGAAAATGGAAATGCTCTAAGTCTAACATCTTCTTCTCATATGCCATGTGGGTTCCATGAAGAGCACATCATATCTAGTTCTTGTAGATGTCTATTGGGATCTTCACCAGAAAGTCCATGAAATTTCGGTAATATGAACAATATTCCATAACTCAAAGTCTACTTCTAAATCAGAATATTGAATGCAGAAAGAATCGACTAACAAATCTAGTGCCCAAAGCTCTCTGAGAGTCTTTTCAATGTTCTCCATTTTACTCATCAAGTCTGAGATCCTGAACACACTGAAACTCTAAACTGCTGATAACACACAGATTTCCTGGTCTTTCCTGAAACACTCATGCAAATATCATCAAAAGACACAGGAAAATATACAAGATAGTAGACATGCATACAAAAGAGGAAATAATTAAACCCCTAACAATGTTTTTGAATTTTTTTTGCAACCATAAAAAATAGAAACAAGAAAAGACAGAAAATAGAGAAACAATCCTAAGATTACCAAACACCGCTACTTTTCCCTGGCAATGGCGCCAATTTGAGTATGGCCCAATTTTTCATGAATTAGGCATCAAACAATGAAGTACCAAACCACTCCTACGCTAATGTAGCATAGAAAGACTCGGGTCTTCCGCCAACGAAAGCAACGATAGGATAATAAACTTAGAATAGTATGTTATTTCTATTTTTGGGATTTTTAATATAGAATTGGGGGTTTTGGGTTTTGAATCTAAATCCTACGAATGAAAAGAAGAACATGTAGGAAACTAATCTAATGCTGGAATGAAATCTAACTAAGTGCGAATAATTAATCCACAATGCATTGTCACACTATGCTATGGATTAACTATCAACACAATTAAACTAAGAAATGAAATTGCAAAGCAATAAATGAAACCTAATCTAGTAAATGAAAAACAATGCAAATAATAAAGTTAAACCTAACATAACTACAATTGCAGAAAATAAAAGACAACATAAGTAAAGCATAAAACGAAACTAGCATGTAACAAAACCAACAAGCATGTAATGAAACCTAAGCTAATCTATCCTAATTGCATTAAATCAAAATTAAAACTTAATGAAATTGAACGAACAAGACAAAGCAAGAATTAAACATGCCAAAATGCATCAAATTAAACCTAACTATTGGTTGAAGCATTTCATCGAACATGTCACGTGCGTGAAACTAATTATACATACTACGTGCAATTCAAACATGGAAATTCAAGTTAATACAAGCATTCAACCACAAAACATCAACAAAAGCAAATTGACACAATTAACAGAATTAAACTAAGAAAACTAAACTAATCCAACCACAATTCACACATCCACTTCCAATTACCAACAACTATCCTCGTCGTCACACGAAGGACCCGACTCCTGAACCCCAAAAGCCGGTGGATAGAGCACTCTGCTGGTGGTTGGTTGCTTCGACAACAATGGGATGATCGCAATCTTCCAACGAAGAACCCCTTCGCTGAAAGTTGGTCGGAGATGAAAATGAACTGTTGTGAAATGGAAGAACCGCCGGTCCTCTGGAATCTACCACCTGAACCCCAGTCAGAAGACATTGTCGAAAGGTGGATGTCTTGCCGGAGAAACCCTCTCTGGTGAGGTGGATGCTCGGAGTCATCTTTGAAGTTTGATGCCCCCTACCGAGTACTTGCTGTCGTCGCCGATTGAAATCTAGAAGAGGAAGTGTGGGCTATGGATGGCCGACCGGTGGCAGTGAAAGAAAAGGAATAGAGGCCATCATCTAGAGAGAAGGAAGAAGAAGAGGACGGGGCGCGCTGTGGAGAAAGTTCGCATGCCCTAGCTCGTGGGAAGAAGTCACGAAGAAGAGGGAGCTCCTGTTCTGTTCCGTCCGCGTGAAGAGGTAAGGTTTCTTAGTGGATCGGGTTTGGGAAGGAATGGGATCCGAATCCAATAAGAGAAGGGTAATTGGGTTATGAAATTGGGCTTCAAGATTCGGCTTTTGGATTGGGTTTTAAGAGTTGAATTGTTGGCTCAAATTGGGCTCTTTTCTTGATCCAAATTGGAGATGAATTGGACTTGGATGAGGATGATCTCTATGGATGGTCCAGATCTCTTTAAATGAGGATGAAGGGCTGGATCACTTGATCTAACTGAAGGAGCAGGATCTCACTGGATCTTGATCAACGATCCACATTAATTCAGCTTGATCTCCTCCATTTGACCTCCAAATCTAGTCAAATTTGATCCGGCTTGATCCTAATTCATGGCTCTTTCGATTTCCTACAAAACCACATTAAAAATGTGCAATTAAATTCCATAATCTGTAAGAAATTTACAATTAAGTCCAAAATAAATTCTACTCATAAAATTAAGCATGTGAGAAGGTAAAAATGCTAAGTATAAGAGCCAAAATAATCAATAAAAGTGCAAGTTATCACCCCCTTATACATAAAGGAGATGGGTATGCATTCTTATATACCCCGTCAATTCAACTATTGAACAGATACTCATAGGGCTGACCGGTGATCAAATCGACCGGGCATATATAGAGAGACTTCTACATAATAATGAGTTTGACCCTTCCTTTGACGGTGGATTGGCTATTTCGGTCGGCCTATAAGGGTGACTATCTTTAAACTCGATCGACTATTGAGTGACTAGGCAAGTTGTTTCCTTAGTTCAAAGGTGAAGCAATAAAACCTTTATGTTCGGTCGGCTTAAGGGTCGGTCGACCTTTTTTCCAAATGGCTCAAAACCTAACTAGCTCATCCGACGAGCCCCAACACCGAGCAGCCAATCAGAACCAGATGTGGAGATATTTTCCTTCATTAATTTTGACTGTCACATCACCTTAACATTGATGGGCATGTTATCTCTTGGGTTCGATTTTTATAACTCTTGTTAGGATCTCTTCGTACGGCTAGAGAGGGGGGGTGTGAATAGCCACCCCAAATCACTCGTTTCTTCCAACAATTCGTTAGCGCAGCGGAAAAATAAACTAGAAACGAAAGGAAGAATATCAAACCTTAACACAGCGATGTACGAGGTTCGGAGATGATGCTCCTACTCCTCGGCGTGTCCGTAAGGTGGACGAACCCAATCAATCCGTCGGTGGATGAGTCCCCGGAAAACCGGCTAATAAAAACTCTCCTTCTGGGTGGAGAAACCTCGCCACAGAAACTTCTTGCAACAGCAAGAAAAGAGTACAAGGAAAACAAGAAATAAAGTACAATACAAATGTAAACTTTCTTGCCTTCTCTTCGACTGGAAGAAGCAGCCGCTCCCAAGCGCCTACAACAGCAGGTGACCCAGCCGGAAGCTCACGCGAAGCTTCAAAGCAGCTCAACAAAGCTCAACAACAAGCTTAGCAGCACCAAGAACAGGAAGAAGGAAGAAGTAGGAAGCTAAAGGAGAGGCCTCACCGAAGTCCTGTAGCCCTCTTTTATACCTACGAAGAAGAAGAGCAGAGAACTAGCCGTTGCTACGCAACGGCTAGTGCGTGGACCGATCAGGCTGAAGCCTGATCGGTCCAGATCCTCTCTGATCGATCTTGGGGACCGATCAGGACCTGTGCTGATCGGTCCCCAGACCGATCAGCACTCTTCACAGAGAACTCGCCCAAGTTCTCTGATCGTCTCCTGATCGGTCTGTGGACCGATCAGGGTGCATGTGGATCGGTCCACAGACCGATCCCCTCCTTTTCTCTTTGCCTTCTGTTCGCTTTCTGATCGGTGAAGAACCTCAGTAAGCCACTGATCGTTATCTGATCGGTCACCAGACCGATCAGATACCCAGCGTATCGCTGGATCGATCCACTGATCGATCTAGAGCTTGGGTTTTGCCCAAACCAAGTTCCAAGTCTTCCAAACCAATATCCAGTCAACCTTGACCTATTGGTATCTCATGCTTAGCACCTGGTCACTCTCTTGACCTGCTAAGACTCCCTACCAAGTGTCCGGTCAATCCCTTTGACCCACTTGGACTTTTCTCTTCGTGTCAAGTATCCGGTCACTCCCTTGACCTACTTGACCTTCTCAACACCAGATGTCCGATCACCCTTGATCCATCTGGATTTTTCCTTGCCCGGCTTCACTCACCAGGACTTTCACCTAGCTTCACTCACTAGGGTTTTTACCTGGCTTCACTCACCAAGATTTCCAATCTGCCCGGCTTCACTCACCAGGACTTTCCAACTGCCTGGCTTCACTCATCAGGACTTTCTCACTGCCTGGCTTCGCTCACCAGGACTTTCCCACTGCCTGGCTTCACTCACCAGGACTTCCACTTTCACCTAGCTTCACTCACTATGACTTTCCACACTGCCTAACATCCCAGTTAGGACTTTCCCACTTGTCAAGCTCCCTGCTTGGATTTTTCCCGTGCCAAGCTCCCTGCTTGGACTTTTCCAGTGCCAAGTCTCCATACTTGGACTTTTTGCGTGCCAAGCTCCCTGCTTGGACTTTCCCAGTGCCAAGTCTCCATACTTGGACTTTTCAGGTCAACCAGGTCAATCCTTGACCTAGGGTTGGACCAATAAATTCCCAACCATCTATTCTTGTCTCACATCAAGAATAGAACTCTCTCACGAGTGTCAAACATCAACATGCAACTCAACTAGGTCAACCTTGACCTAAGGTTGCACCGACAATCTTCCTAAGTCAAACATCAAAATACAACTCGAGTCAGGTCAACTCGAGTCAGGTCAACCAGGTCAACCTTGACCTAAGGTTGCACCAACAATCTCCCCCTTTTTGATGTTTGACAAAACCCATAATCAAGTTAGGTTAACCCGATAACCTAACTTAGGTTTTCCAATCATCTTCCAATGTCCAATGTTCTTTCCTTGAACATTCTCTGGACATTCTCCCCTTAGGTTAACCCGATAACCTAACTTGGGTTCTCCAATAATTCTCCCCCTTTTTGACACACATCAAAAAGAATTCCAATGTTCTTCCTCGAACATTCCTTGACATTCTTCCCCTAGCTTAGGTTAACCCGATAACCTAACTTGGGTTCTCCAATAATTCTCCAATGAACACTCTCCCCTTTTTGACACACATCAAAAAGAAAAAGAGGGTATCAAGGTCAAGAGTTTCTTCCTAATGAAAGTCTCATACCTTTCATTGAAACTCTTAATTTCCCCCTTGATACTAAACTCAACAATCAACTTAGTGATAATCACATATCACTAATCCTCAAAAGTCTCAAGGAGTAAAAACTCCCCCTAAAAGTCAACTCCCCCTTGACAATTAGGTAAAACTCTCCATAAAGACCAACTCCCCCTTGACCATTGCACCAACAATGTCTTGGAGAGTTTCAAACCTTTAGAAATCCAAAAACACCACTTCCTAAAACTAAAATTTCAGACATCCAGTCGAATTTCAGCAATTCAGCACGCACTGATCGGTCCCCAGACCGATCAGGAACCCCTTGGATCGATTCCCAAATCGATCCTCTTTCTGGATCATCACTGATCGGTCACCAGACCGATCAGCCCTTCACCAGATCGCACTCGTGCTACTGGAACTCACTGGATCGGTCTGCAGACCGATCCACAATACTCTGGATCGGTCCGCAGACCGATCAGATATTCCCTGGATCGGTCCCCGGACCGATCCAGCCACTGAAATCAAAACTTCTGATTTTCTCCCCGGGAGAAGTTCAGAAACTCACAGAAAATTACAGAAAATTCGAAAAATTGTGAAATTTTGAGGATACATTCCTCATAACATATACTATCATGGAAAAATAGTTTTCTATGAAAATAACTTCCATTTTTCAATCTTGATACAAAGTTCAAAAACTTTGAAATCGTTCAAGTTTAACTCAACTTTGTATCACAATGTTCAATGATGAATGCTATCACTAGGAAAGCTTCATCAAGGTTTTCCAAATCAATTTCAAAATGATTTTAAACCTTTTAATTTAGGACCATAATCTTAGGGCTAAATGTACATGACTTGTACACAAGCTTTCCCTATGATCCTCCATTTCTTGAATTAGGCTCATCTAGGTACAAAAACTATGCACCTTGATCCTAACTCATGATCCTAATATCTCACATACATCTAAAGTGTATCAAACACATCCAAGTCAATGTTGATGTGAGATATGGGTTTAGGTATCTTAGACTAAGGTCTCATGCATTTTCTAAACACAAATTTGATCTCAATATCAAAATGTATTTTTCATCCTTAAATCAATTTCATTGATTATTAATGCAAGAGATGATGACATGGCATAAAATGATATCATAAGTAAAAACATGTGCCAATGTCATGATGTCATGGCATAAAGTTTGAAAACTTAAATAAACATGACATATAGATAACCTAAGCATTATCATGACATTTCAAATGATAATAAAATAAATATGATGTCATGGCATGGCATATGGCAACCAATCATGGCAAGTTAGCACAAATAAAATACCTAAATTCCCTATCTAAGTATCCTTAGCCTTGGCTAACTTAAAATCTAACCCTAGATTGCCCATATATCCCTAAGAGAAAATCAAAATCCCAATTATGGTATTTCTCTAGGTTTTCTTAAATTGTGCCAAATAAGACTAAAATCGATATTTTTCAAATATGGCACAATTTACTCTTCAAGGAGTAAACGATAATTCCTTTTCATTTTCAAAGGTTCACAAAACCTTGAAAATGCTCCTTGAGTGTCAATTTCCTCAAAGTTGGGTTAACTACCCTTCTTATTGGAGTTGACACTCTCTAACCCATTTATGGGGTAGAGAAGATGCTCCTAGGAACCCAATACCTATTTGAGCTCATTGGGTTCACTAAATATTCACTAGGGATGACTTCCCTAGCAACCCTCCTAATGACCCTCTTAGGCTTTGAAGCCTTGGTCGTTTGGGTTTCGTCAAGGTCAACTATAGGGGTGACTCCCCTTGTAACCTTGGTAATGGTCTTCCTAGCCCTAGGTTTTGTTCCATAATCGAATGGAACATTGTGGTAAGTGGGCTTGACCATTTGGTACTTAGGTTTGTGACCCAAACCTTTCTTGTCCTTGGACTTGGGTTTTTGACCCCTAGACCCTAGAGTCAAATCCTCAAGAGCCTTTTCTAGAGAGTCAAGTCTTGACCTCAAGACTTGATTTTCTTTCTCTAATACCTCAAGCTTTAATTTATCATTTTTCTTTGAGGTATTCCTAGGCATATGTCTAGATGATTTTGGATTCCTACCTAGGTTTTCCTTAGCCTTAGATGGGCTAATTCTAGGGTTGGCTTTCCTAGTGTTATCCTTATCTAGGCTCACATGTTTGGCACCTAAGCATGTGTATCGATTTCTATAATTAACATGCTTATCATTCTTGACAATAGCAATAAGGCTACTAGCATGCATCCTACTAGAATTGCAAGAATGTGCCTTAGAGATTACCTTAGGGTTTGCCCTAGCTCCCCTATACATGTGCTCGATCTCTTGTCCTTGTGAGATTGCCTCCCTCTCGGACATTGGCTCGATAATGTCCCCTTCGCTTGCATTGGAAGCACACCACGTGCTCCTTGCCCTTGCGTGTTGGGACTCCGGCTTCCTTGACCTTTGGTGCCGGTGGAGTCTTTCTAACCCTCTTTGGACATTTACTCTTGTAATGTCCATACTCCCTACACTCAAAGCACATTATGTGTAATTTATTTGAAATTGAAATGCTTGAGTTACCTAGGGTTGAGGTGGGATGTATGCTTTCTTCTTCATCCCTTCCGGAGATAGAAGCTTCTTCCTCTTGCTCCATTCTTGAAGAAGAACTCTCCTCCTCTTCTTCCTTATATGTTGAGTAGCCCTCAACTTCTAATTCCTCTTCTCCATGATGTGAGCTACTTGGCTCACTTGACTCCTCTTCATGGCTTGAAGTGGAGTTCCCCTCATGGAACTTAGCCAAGTTGTTCCACAACTCCTTGGCATTGTTGTATCCATCTATCCTACACAATATATCGTTAGGTAATGAGAATTCAAATATTTTCATTACCTCGTCGTTGATTGTGGATTGGTGGATTTGCTCCTTCGTCCACTTCTTCTTCTCAAAAGGTTTTCCTTCTTTATCCATCGGAAGAGTGAAACCTAATTGTACACAAGTCCAATTTTCAATGTTAGTCATAAGGAAATACTTCATCCTTACCTTCCAATACGCGAAGTCGTCGCGATCGTAGAAGGGTGGAATGGTGATGTCTTCTCCGAGTTGATCCATCTCTAGCTTTGCTCCCACGGGTGTTGATCCGATGAAGAGCGACCTTGCTCTGATACCACTTGTTAGGATCCTTCGTACTCGGCTAGAGAGGGGGGGTGTGAATAGCCGCCCCAAATCGCTCGTTTCTTCCTACAATTCGTTAGCGCAGCGGAAAAATAAACTAGAAACGAAAGGAAGAATATCAAACCTTAACACAGCGATGTACGAGGTTCGGAGATGATGCTCCTACTCCTCGGCGTGTCCGTAAGGTGGACGAACCCAATCAATCCGTCGGTGGATGAGTCCCCAGAAAACCGGCTAATAAAAACTCTCCTTCTGGGTGGAGAAACCTCGCCACAGAAACTTCTTGCAACAGCAAGAAAAGAGTACAAGGAAAATAAGAAATAAAGTACAATACAAATGTAAACTTTCTTGCCTTCTCTTCGACTGGAAGAAGCAGCCGCTCCCAAGCGCCTACAACAGCAGGTGACCCAGCCGGAAGCTCACGCGAAGCTTCAAAGCAGCTCAACAAAGCTCAACAGCAAGCTTAGCAGCACCAAGAACAGGAAGAAGGAAGAAGTAGGAAGCTAAAGGAGAGGCCTCACCGAAGTCCTGTAGCCCTCTTTTATACCTGCGAAGAAGAAGAGCAGAGAACTAGCCGTTACGGCAGTGATCGTCTCCTGATCGGTCCAGAGACCCCTGATCGGTCTTGGGGACCGATCAGACTGCTGATCGGTCCCGGCACCGATCAGCACTCTCCTGCAGAACTCGCCCAAGTTCTCGATCGTCTCGATCGGTCCGTGGACCGATCGGTATGGATCGGTCCACGCACGATCCTCCTTTCTCTTTGCCTTCGCTTTCGATCGGTGCGGACCGATCAAGAACCTCGATAAGCCATCGATCGTTATCGATCGGTCACCGACCGATCAGATACCAACAGATCGCCGGATCGATCCCGATCGATCCGAGCTTGGTTTTGCCCAAACCAAGTTCCAAGTCTTCCAAACCAATATCCAGTCAACCTTGACCTATTGGTATCTCATGCTTAGCACCTGGTCACTCTCTTGACCTGCTAAGACTCCCTACCAAGTGTCCGGTCAATCCCTTTGACCCACTTGGACTTTTCTCTTCGTGTCAAGTATCCGGTCACTCCCTTGACCTACTTGACCTTCTCAACACCAGATGTCCGATCACCCTTGATCCATCTGGATTTTTCCTTGCCCGGCTTCACTCACCAGGACTTTCACCTAGCTTCACTCACTAGGGTTTTTACCTGGCTTCACTCACCAGGATTTCCAATCTGCCCGGCTTCACTCACCAGGACTTTCCAACTGCCTGGCTTCACTCATCAGGACTTTCTCACTGCCTGGCTTCGCTCACCAGGACTTTCCCACTGCCTGGCTTCACTCACCAGGACTTCTACTTTCACCTAGCTTCACTCACTAGGACTTTCCACACTGCCTAACATCCCAGTTAGGACTTTCCCACTTGCCAAGCTCCCTGCTTGGATTTTTCCCGTGCCAAGCTCCCTGCTTGGACTTTTCCAGTGCCAAGTCTCCATACTTGGACTTTTTGCGTGCCAAGCTCCCTTCTTGGACTTTCCCAGTGCCAAGTCTCCATACTTGGACTTTTCAGGTCAACCAGGTCAATCCTTGACCTAGGGTTGGACCAATAAACTCCCAACCATCTATTCTTGTCTCACATCAAGAATAGAACTCTATCACGAGTGTCAAACATCAACATGCAACTCAACTAGGTCAACCTTGACCTAAGGTTGCACCGACAATCTTCCTAAGTCAAACATCAAAATACAACTCGAGTCAGGTCAACTCGAGTCAGGTCAACCAGGTCAACCTTGACCTAAGGTTGCACCAACACATATCAATACTCAAATTAAAAGTTATGATCCATTAAAATTCAAAAGATAGTCTCGAGTTGATTAGGCATCAGAATGGTACTATATTCATAGCTGTAATTTCACAAAACTATTCTCCTTTTATCTTCTTCTTTTTAATTAGAGTTAGCAATACAATTCAAACATCTCATTCGTTTTGGATTAATAGCTACATACATAGACAAGAAGTGGAAGGAATGTGTAGTTGGCCATTGCCAATTAGCTTCATTTCCTTGGCTTCCTTGAGCACTGTAGCACTCCATTGAGTGAAGTACTTTTCATCCACCCCAATCTTTCCATCTTTGAACAAGCCAAAGCATTTGTGCTGGTCAACGACATCTCCACACTCCACCTGATCCCCCTCTGGATCCTGCCATGACCCCTTGTGTTGCATCCCTGCTGCATCCGCCATCCACCGGTAAACATACTGCCCCGCTCCGGCCAACTCACTCCACCCCTTAGGGTAGAATTCCATGATGCTGCTCTTCTCCTCCATCAGGAACAAGTTCGCTAGCTGAGCTCCATGAGGTGACACCAACACATCCGTCTCCCTCATCAGCTTCACCTGTAACAATACTATCCATATATCATAGCTACATATATGTGATGTATTTTAACTCTACAGATTTACACAGTTGGTATTTATATATGGTGTTATTGTAATAGATTATGAAGTTGATTCCTAACTGTGCAAGATGCATCACGGGTTATCTAACCCCATGCAAAGAACCACTATGCTAGATAAAGCCTCCATAATGTATCTCCCTTTCAAATCGTATGGAATAGTCCTGAAAGAGCCCCAAGATGAGGATTATCACCTTTATTACTGCAATAGGTACATATCAATCACACATAAATTATATCAAAGATATCAGTCTTCTAGTAATGTATTAGAATAAAACAAGTAAATTTTATTAATTAGAGTTTAGTTTTTGAGGAATTGTTATTATTAACAAACAATTAAGGGTGAAAATTCAGCTCAGGTATTCGAAATATGATCCATTAGGTCGGTTAGTTATTTTAAAAAGTCAGGTTTAGGTAATACTCTAATCCAAATTTGTTGTTGTCGAATCTTGGAGAGGATTTTTCCTGTTCAAAACTCGATCGAGTACCCATCTATTATTATATATGAATTAAAGTGATTGATGTTGTTTTTCTTATTTCACAAGAAACCAACATTGTTCATCAATGGCAACTTGGATGATTTTCATATGTTTGGTGATCCAAATTTTTTTTTCAATGGTATAAAATTCTTCTCATTTATTCCATTAATATCTTTTTTAAAAAAAAATGTATAGTACCCAACATCGGGTACTTGATATTACCCTAGTATCCAACCTCATCGGGTAGTGATCATATTTTTTTGTTTGCTCGATGTGTCAGATACCCAATTATAACTATCCGACGTTGGACTAACTCAATATGACCCTTGAAGTTTAAAGGATTATAACTTTTGACTCAGAACTCAAAATCAGTCTCTATCAGCGGTCACATGTTCATAATTCATACATCTACATTCATTATGGGGGAACTCGTAACCGCCAAATTTCATATCCAAAAAGTAACGTTTAGACATTCATCAAAGCCTCCAAAAATATTTTTACTATTTTAGTAATTTTTATTTTTATGGTATTTAAAATAATTTTAATATTTATGTTATTTATCAATTAGAGTTTATTTATATCAGCATCCTGTTTTATTAATTTTGATTTCTATTAAGAATTTTTATTTCTAGAAGAATTTCTTTTCTTTTTCTATAAGATAAGAATTGAGGTATATATATAGATATTTCTTTTTCTTTATCTCAGGGTTTAAATTCTATAAATACCTGTTTAGTAGAGGAGATCCTCTGGTGCATTTTTGCGGACCAGAGGATAGTCCCTTTGCATGTATTGATGGGAATTGATAGTCCCTATCAGTAAAATAGGTGGGGACCATCAATCCCCACCAACGAATGCAAAGGGACCATCCTTTGGTTTGCAAAATGCTGACCAGAGGATTCAGCTTTTCTGTTTAGCTGTACGAGGATTCATCCTCTATTATTAACAAAGTTTCCTTTTTGGCAAATGATGAGTTTTGTCTTTGTTTTTTTCTTGCCTTCTTCTCAATTCTTCCTTTTGTCTACCTATGGAATAATCACTATTCTGCCTGACGTCACTATCTTATCCTGACTAGGTCTGTAAACAAGTCAAACCGAAACAATTTTTGTAGTGTTCAAGCTTGTTTGATAAGGTAATCAAGGCAAGCCGAGCTGACCCTAGCCTAAAATGAACCAAATCGTTAAAATGATTATTCAAGATTAGATTGATTTTTTTTATGAGCTTGAGCTTGATTTGAACTTGGCTTGAACTTAATTCGTTTAGATGTTATCGAACTCTTAATTCAAACTTATTTGATTGTTTGAAATTTTTATATTTTAAACTTGTTTGATTAATTATTAAACTTGACAATACAAGTTTATTTATTTATTTTAATTTTTTTTATTTATTTAGAAAATTAATAATAGATTTATTGATGAACATGATTCACTAACATCTTTAATGAACATTCACGAACATCATTCATGAATATTATTTACGAATGTTGTTCACAAAAATTATTCACGAATATTTTTATAAATATTATTCATGAATGAATGTTAACGAATTGAACGTATATGTATTTATTTTTTTTCATTTAATTAATTAAACATATTATTTAAATTTAATTATTTAATTGATCTTTATCGGATGTATATATAAATCGTTACCAACCTATTAACTAATACTCAATTCAATTTACTGCCCTAATCCTGACAAAATCCTACGTGCTACCAACCCCTATAACAACATAATATGTATATAAATACTAAAATACTGTAGTCTATTAAGAAATATAACTGTCAATAATTGATATGTACGGTACCTGATCACAAAATGTCATGTTGTTTCCCCATGCAACCTGAACCCTGCAACCTTCCACCCTAGCGCACTCCCTTTCAAAGATTCCGATCACCGCCGACTCGTTCTTGAACGCCCTCGAACCCAACCGGAGCAGCAACGTCAAGCGAATCGTCACCATCGAATCCTCCTCCCAGCGATCTCCCACGACGCCGCAGTGCGCTCTGGCCCTGCACCGCATCCCTGCGTAAACCTCCCTCCGCCTCTGCTTCCTCATCGCGCCCTCATTGTGCCGGAACACCACCGCCTTTTCGAAGCACGCCACCCCTCCTCCTCTACCGTCGCTGCCACCG
This sequence comes from Zingiber officinale, assembly GCF_018446385.1. Taxonomy (NCBI): domain Eukaryota; kingdom Viridiplantae; phylum Streptophyta; class Magnoliopsida; order Zingiberales; family Zingiberaceae; genus Zingiber; species Zingiber officinale. The sequence continues at coordinate 47,009,997 of NC_056003.1, forward strand.
AAGTCCTCTATCCTCACCTCCCCGATGGTCGCCTCCGCGAGAGTGCGCACCCACTTGCCCATGGTCGTCCTTAACTCGCCGCGGTGAAACAGCACCCACCGCGCCGGCACCACGCATTGCTTGCGCTGGTGCCACGACGCGAATGGAAGGAGCGCGCCGAGGCCGTGCCACAGGTTGTCGTAGTCGTAGAAAGTGTCGGAGACGAAGGTGAGGCCGGGGAGGAGAGCGGCGCCGTCTGGAAGCGCCTCCGGCCATGCGAGTGCGTACGAGTTCCTTGTTCCGTTGGATACGTCGCGCGCCGAGATACAGAGAAACCTTCCGTTCGACGTCATCGACGGGAAGTAGAGATACTGGCTATCGCCGCCGTCGAAGGAGTCATTGAAGGAGCTCATGAACCAGGTCCGTCCCGACGTCGGCCGATCGGCGAACTTCAAGTCCTTGAGCGGGAAGAAAGTGACGAGTTGGTTGAGGATAGGGCGAGTCCCGTTGAGCTCCGCCTCAGGAGGAGAAGAGATCGAAGGTAGCGAGAAGAGATCGAAGGATTTCACTCGGAAGAGGAGGAGGAGGAAGAGGAGGAAGGTAATCACAAAAAGAAAGATTGAAGAACGCTTGCTTGAGAAAGGAAGATTGAAGAACTTGAGATTCTGCTCATGGCCAGCGTTCATGGTTGTTGGAAACACACAATCGATCGAGAGAGAGGGACGGAGATGAATCTGATGATCGGTCGATCGAAATCTGCTTACATGTATGATCTGAATCCATTAATATTTTAATATTCTGAAATTTGAATGCGGAAAAAATGGCAACATAATCTCTTTAATTAATTGGTATATATGACGTCCCCATTTTAGGCAAGGCAAATTTGGCTACTCGTCGATCCATATATAACTAAGAATTTAGTAATTTCCATTTCTTGAGATAAAAACTCAGTGCTAGCTAGTGATCAATTTGTTTCATAGTTGACTTTTAGATCACTCCGACTAAATAGGAACGTTCTCCATAATCTTGATTTGGATTTTGTTTGACGAATAAAATGAGAGACGTACGGTAGATACCCCGGAGGAGGATATAGAAGGATTGCTATAATATGGAGAGAGCTAGGAGAGGATAAATAGTTTCTTTAATTCGTTTCTTTGAATTTGAATTTGATTTGTAATACAAAATTTGAAGCATTGAGATGGATAAATCTCGTACAAACTTGCACGAGAATATAACAAGAACACGAAAGTAAATATAAATACAATAAACACTTTGCTCTTGATCTCTTGTTATTCGAAAATACCTCTTGTTGACTCGAAAGTGCAACAACATTTCGCTCCAGATTTACCAAAAATCGACATGAACAACTATGCTTCAAATTGATTGTGCCAATATATTTCAAGGCTTTTTGTGCTATCGTAAAAAACCCCTCAATCGATTATCATAATCGATTGGTTTGGCTTTAATCAATTGCACAATCGATTCTTACACCTTCTGTGTTGTCGCAACAAATCTCCCAAACGATTACCCTAATCAATTGGGCAATGCTAAATCAATTAGTCTAATTGATTCAATACTTTTCTTTACTCCATAAAAATAGCCCTTAATCGATTAGAACAATTCCCAATCGATTAGATAATTTGCCTATGTTGGTGCGGTTAGCACTAACGGTCTTCTAACTCAAGTTTTGATGAATGACAAAATAGGTTAAGTTAGTTTTGTTGTTATCTAACACTCTGATCGAGTGTGCAAGAGAAGCTCAGACAAGTCTACGGGCTGACCTGATGTTTGACACGAAGTCCAGCTAGGTCGACGGGTCGACCGGATAGCTGACATGAAGTCCAAACGGGTCGACGGGTTGATCGAACGTTTGGCACAAAGTCCAACTAGGTCGACGGGATAACCGGATAGCTGACACGAAATCCAGACGGGTCGAAGGGCTGACCGGACGTCTGGTAGGTAAGTGAAGGTAAGTCACTGGAGGGGAGTGACTATAAGGACGCGTTCCCAGGAAAGGAACATTAGGCGTTGATCCGACTTAGACCCATTTCGGATCTCTAAGTCGAGATCGTGACTAGATTCTGATCTCGAGGAGACAGAATCTAGCTAATACTCTACTTGTTGATTTTAAACTGTGCTAACACTTTGTTTTGCAGGATATATATATCGTATGTTTGCCTCCAGACTAATGTTTTCTTGCAAGAAGGAAGTTGCTAGAAAACCAGGGTCCGGGCGCCCGGGATGGATCTGGGGGCTCGGAGGTGAATTTTATCCCCAAACGTCACTTCGCCGCGTGGAGCATCCTGGTTGGGTCGGCTACGTCATATTCAGGACACCCGAAGGGATCCAAGCGCCCCAAACCTCCTATATAAGGAGGGTAAAGGCTGAAACTAAACACAACAATGAAACAACTCACAATCTGCTCTCTTGTGCTCCTACGATGCTACGAAGATTCTCCGACTAGCGCTAGCTTGTTTGTTTTTCTTGTTGTCGGTTTTTCCTTGCTAAGTAATTCTTGTACTTCTTCTGTAACATTCATTTCGAATTGCTAGTGGATTGCCCATCGAAAGCACCCTTGTGTGCGGGCCTTGGAGTAGGAGTCGACACAGACTCTGAACCAAGTAAAAAATGACTTTTGTTAGTGTTGCTTTACCTTTTTTGTCTTTACCTTTCTGCTGTGCGCTCTACGTTTTTTATAATCGATATTCCCCCCCCCCCCCCCCTCCTATCGAACACTTCGATCCAACAAGTGATATCAGAGCAGGTACCGCTCTGATTTGGTGCAACCACCAATCAGACAAGGGGGTGAAACCTTTTTCATTCTGTTTTCGATTTTTAGTTTTTCTCTTTATTCCAAACTGGTATTATTACCTTTTTAGAAATTTTCTTTCGTTGTTATTAATCTGATTTGGTGCAACACCAATTCAGTTTTTCAGTTTATCTTTTTTTCTCCCGCACTACTAATCCAAGACCAAGTCTTGGGACTCTCTTTGTCAATTTTTTTTCTTGTGTGCAGGTTAATTATGTCTCAAATTGAACGCTTTAGTACAGTACGCCCTCCCCTATTCAACGGGGATGATTTTTCGTACTGGAAGAAGTGGATGGAGGTTTTCCTGAAGACTAATTTCGACCAATGGTTCAGCGTCACAAGAGGCTACAAAGCACCAGTCAACAACTCCGAAATTCCACTAGACCCGGAATAGTGGACTCCGGACATGAAGAAGAAAGCGTTAACGGATTTCAAAGCACTCAACGCGCTTCAATGCGAACTGATGAAGGAAGAATTGAACCGGGTAGGACCATACCAGAACGCAAAGGAATTGTGGGACAAACTAATCGAACTACACGAAGGAAGTCAAAGCGACGCCAAGGTAACGAAGCACGATCTTTTGTTAAATAAATTATTTAATATTCAGATGCAGGAAGGAGACTTAATAAGGTATGCGTTAAATGCCTTTCCACGTAACACCTTGTGGACATTCATCGTGGATGCCTACAAGATTTCAAAAAATTTATCAAAATAAAATTAGACGAACTATTTTGCGAATTAGAATTACACGAGCAAACTAACACCGGGATCGAGAAAGGTGTAGCTTTGTTTGCAGGTTTATCCAAGGAAAGGACGAAAAATAAGCTTGAGGTTGAGGATGAGTCTAACCAGGACTCTGAAGACGAAGAATACCTGGTGAACCTGGTAAGGAAAATGTTCACCAGGAGAAAGAAAAGCTTCAGTAAGAAGGACCTGCAAAAGATCAACTCCCCAAACGAACCGAGGAACGTGACCTGCTTCGGATGCAACAAGAAGGGCCACTACAAGAATGAGTGCCCAAAATTGAAGAACGACAAGACAAAGACACCCAAAAAGAAGGCTCTCAAAGCAACTTGGGATGACTCTTCCTCAGACGAATCGGAGGCCGAAGATCAGAAGCACCAGATCCACCTCGCGCTGATGGCCCTTGAAGTAGAGTCGGAGGACGAATCGGAAGACGGGTCCGAACCCGAATCAAGCCACGAGTCCGTACTCGTTTCCGAATGTCCCGACGAGATAAACTTTAATTTGAATAAAAATTCTTTAAAATTATTGCATGTCTAAATACTAAATTAATTACATTAGAAAAAAAAACAAATTGCTCCTTGAAGAGAATAAAAATCTCAAGGAACAAATCAAAAATCCAAATCCAACTCAAGACCCAATACTTGAGGAGGAAAATTTATCACTAAAAATAGAAGTTAATAAATTTAAAGATCTCTTAGAAAAATTTACAACAAGGTCTAAGAATTTAGATCTAATTTTAAATAATCAAAAGGCAATCTACAACAAAACCGGACTTGGCTACAAGTCAAGTTCAAATAAAACATTTAAATCGTTAATAACCCAACACAAACAATCAAGTAAAGCTTGGGTTCCAAAAGCGTACTTAACCACGCAAATATGACTTAACCAATATTACATACCCAAAGAAAAAATATATTATGTAAAATCAAATAAATCAACTCAAAAACAAAAATACAAACCTAGACCAACAAATTCAAAATCTAAATATTTTAAACCCCACCAAGACTTAGAATATCATCAAGTCAATTATAACTATAAAAAATAACAAATATAAACCAAGAACTAAAAATCAAAAATAAAGGTCAATAATTTAGGGGGAGGTTCCATAATAGCTGGCACCTCCGAAACTAACCTACCCGATAGGGTAACCCAAACTAAGCCACCCGGTAGAGTAATTAGGACTAATTAGAAAGGGACCAAGTTTAACTTGACCTATGGTATTGGTGAAGTTTTGGATGATAGTACGTTAGGGAACCTTAGTCTATGCATGTCTAGGAAGATATAGCTTCGACCTGGTGCATTTGGCTAAGTGGAACTAATCGAAGCTACCCTTTATGGATCATAACCAGTTAGACCAAGGTTTTGTATTAAGTTCAGTGGATAGGACTATTTGGAAAACATCGAAGTCATAGTTACTCTAATGATGTTCAAGTGACTCACCATAGCCCAAAATTTTTTCCAAAGAATGCTTATTTGTTGAGCTCAAAGCTAAATCTGAATATAACACAAAGTTAAACCAAACCCTAAAACTTAACCTAACTCATCTCACAAAATTATAGGATTCCCTGATTGAAAACGTAAATCGGGTGAGATAACTAAGGACTCAATCAATTAAATCAATTAAAATTAAATCAATTAAAATTAAATTAAAATTAAGTTAAGTTAAATTAAATTAAATTAAATTAAATTAAAGTTAAATTAAATTAAATTAAACTAAAATTAAATTAAATTAAATTAAATTAAGTTAAATTAAATTAAGTTAAAATAAATTAAATTAAATTAAATTTAAATTAAATTTAAATTAACTTAAATTATACTAAAATTAAATTAAATTAAATTTAAATAAAAAAAATAAATTAAACAAAACTAAACTAAACTAAAATAAAAAAAATAAAATTTATTTAAAAATTCTTTTAAAAACTTTAAAAAATTATTTAAAAATTCTTTTTAAAAAACTTTAAAATACTTTAAAAACTCTTTTTAAAACTTTAAAAATTCTTTTTAAAAAACTTTAAAAATCATTTTAAAAATTTAAAAATTCTTTTAAAAACTTTAAAAATATTTTAAAAATTCTTTTAAAAACTTTAAAAAATTCTTTAAAAACTTTAAAAAAAAATTATTTTAGAAAAATCTTTTAAAAATTTTAAAAATTCTTTTAAAAACTTTATAAATTATTTTAAAAATTCTTTTAAAAAAAACTTTAAAAATTATTTTAACATTTCGTTTAAAAACTTTAAAAATTCTTTTAAAAACTTTTAAAATTATTTTTAAAATCATTTTAAAAAACTTTAAAAAATATTTTAAATTTTTTTTAAAAAACTTTAAAATTATTTTAAAAATTCTTTTAAAAACTTTAAAATTATTTTAAAAATTCTTTTAAAAACTTTAAAAATTATTTAAAAATTCTTTTAAAAACTTTAAAAATATTTTAAAAATTCTTTAAAAACTTTAATAAAAATTATTTTAAAAAATTCTTTTAAAAACTTAAAAATATTTTAAAAATTCTTTAAAAACTTTAAAAATTATTTTTAAAAAATTTCTTCTAAATTTACTTGAATAATCATAATAATAATAATGATTATTTTACTATTATTCTTACCTAAGCAAAATTAGACTCAAAACATAGACTAACCCTCAATTCCTACCTATTGTAGGAAACCAAGTGAATCTTGGACAGTGGTTGCTCCAAACATATGACTGGAAATCACATCAAATTCACTCAACTTACCTACAAAAGTTTAGGCATAGTTGCCTTTGGAAACAATGGCAAACTCAAGGTAATTGATATAGGTAATATTGAGCTTAAAATTGACTTCATTATTACAAATGTTTTATTTGTTGAAAATTTCAAGTATAATCTCCTAAGTATCAGTCAATTATGTGACACTAGGTATAAGGTTAGGTTCCTATCATCAGAATACTTAATCAAACACCTAGATAATCCTACGATAAGTCTTAAAGGGTTTAGAAAAGATAACATCTATGCTATTAACTTAACCACTTCTTCAAATTTAACACAAAAAGAAGAAACTTGGTTATGGCATAGAAGAATGTCACACACTAATTTCAGAAATATAAGTAAATTAAATGGATTAGTTAGAGGTTTGTCAAAATTACCAAACCTAGACTCAACAACATGTAATGTTTGTCAACAAGGTAAACAAACAAAGTCTACTCACAAACCAACTAATCAAACTTAAACCAATTCAATTCTAGAACTTCTACACCTAGACTTATTTGACTCTCATGGGGTCAAATCAATAAATGACAGTCTATATTGCCTAGTAATAATAGACGACTATTCTAGGTTCACTTGGGTAAAATTCTTAAAAAATAAGGATGAAACTTTTGAAATCTTTACAACTTTTGCAAACAAGTTGAAAATGAAAAAGACCTCAAAATTAAAAGAATTAGGAGTGACAATGGGGGAGAATTTAAAATTCATAACTTTAATAAATTTTATCTTGAAAACGGATATCATCACAAATTCTCGTGTCCTAAAACTTCCCAACAAAATGGAATAGTAGAAAGAAAAAATAGAACCTTACTTGAAGCTTCTAGAATTATGCTAAATGACTATAATTTACCCAAGTACTTTTGGGCAGAAGTTGTCAATACAGCCTGCTATGTGCAAAATAGAACAACACTAAACAAAACACACAATAAAACCTTTTTTAAAATTTATTATGATAAACAATCAAATATAAAATATTTTAAAGTATTTGGGTGTCCCGCCTTCATCTTAAACACAAGAGAGCATTTAGGAAAATTCACTTCTAAAATAGATGATGGAATTTTTGTAGGATACTCCCTAAATAGTAGGGGGTACAGAATATATAATAAGGTTACATTAAGAATTGAAGAAACTACTAATGTAAAATTTGAGAAATCCAAACAACAAACCCAACCTCAACCAATTGAATTTATTCAAGAAAATAGTAATCAAGAAGGAACCAATGATCACGAAGAAGAAGAAGAACCTTTAGAAAATCAACCGCCTAGAACTATAAGAGTCAACTCAAATCATCCAATTGACCAAATAATTGGTGATCCAGACTTAAGGGTTCAGACTAGGTCATCTTTTAGGAACCTAAGTCAAATTTCTCTGATTTCAAAAATTGAACCTAAAACCGTAGCTGAATCATTACTTGACCCAGACTAGGTCATAACTATGTAAGAAGAACTAGCTCAATTTGAACGTAATGAAGTGTGAGACTTAGTACCACCACCCAAAAATAAGAAAATAATAGGAACCAAATGGGTATTTAGAAATAAATTAAGTGAAACTGGAGAAATTACCAGAAATAAAGCTAGGCTAGTCGCTAAAGGATTTAGTCAACTTGAAGGACTTGCGTATGATGAAACTTATGCCTCAGTAGCTAGATTAGAGTCCATTAGAATGTTACTCAGTTATGCAGCCCATAAAGGGTTCAGACTGTATCAAATGGACGTTAAATCCGTCTTTCTAAATGGGCTGATAAAAGAGGAAGTCTATGTAGGCCAACCAGGGCCGGCCTTGAGGCATGTCACCGGGGGCGATGGCCAAGGGCCCCTAATTTTTAGGGGTCCCTAAATTTGACATGCATATATAATATATATTATATATACTTAGATTGTTTTAATAAAACCTAAAAAATATATTTGATTAGATTATTTTAATAAAAGTCTAAAAATATATATATTGTTGAATTGTTTTAATAAAGGTAAAAAAAATATTTTCTATTAAAATTTAAGAAAAAATCTAAAAAATAAAAGAAAAAAAAAGAAAAAGGTAAATGATCCTTTTTTTCTTTTTCCAAGATTTTATTTCTTGTACAATTCTTTTTTCATTAATTTATTTACAGAAGTCATGAGACTCTAAAGAGTAAAGAATAAATCTTGAACGCTATTTCCTCCTTTCTTCTCCTTTGAATCTCTTCTAATTAAATTAGAAAAGTTTATTAATTTTAGTTTCATCAACATCATCATTCATCAATATATAAACTTACAACCTAAGTTACCTACTTATCTATATTTTTTATTATTATTAATATTCAATATTGATTTTTAATATTGTATTGGAGTCAATATTTTATGATTTTTCTTACTGATTTGAAAGAGTTTAAATAAATCATCCCAATTTTAATCATCATAGAATAAGTTTTATCGATTGCTTCAAACACAAACCAGCCATTATTGTTCTTTGACTATTTTTTTCACTGCTTGTGTTTGTTTCATTTTGTTGCTGGTTTTGTGTGTTTTATTTTTACACTTAAAATTTGTAATACAAACATGTTTCTAAAAAAATATCAATCTTAGAGTTAGAAAAGAAACAAAAGAAAAAGAGTGGAACAAATTATTAAAACTCACAAAGGTGTTCTTCGTAAGTTTTTTAAAGCTAGGTCTTCAATGAAAATTTAGTTGATGAATTGTAAGAAGAAAGTCAAGAAGAACTAAATGATCATGTAACAAATGAGCAACAATCGAGTAATCAAGAAGAATCAAATAATCATGCAATCAATGAGGGGGGAAAATTGAGAGAAAATGATGATCATAATCATGCAACGAATGAGCAGGAAGAATTGAGGAAAAATGATTATAATGATTTAAATGTAAATGTCTTGACAATTTTATGTATCGAAAATGAGATATTAAAAAAACTTGATTCTGAAAACCTTAATGATGATTTTGCTTCTCAAAATGCTAGAAGATATAGATTTTTTTTAATTATTATTTCATACTTATTTTTTTTATTTGTAGGTATTACACTTTTTTGGAGAAACTTAGGAAACATATTTTGTATGGTGTTAGCATTTTTTGAAGAATCTTGAGAAATAAATTTTGTATGTAGTTTATCATATTTTAAATGAAATATATTGATTTTCAAGTTTTTCTATTAAATTATATTTAAATTGTAAGTTAGTAAAATTTTTTCCTAAGAGGTCACTTTTCTCTTTTCACCCAAGGGCCCCCAAAAGTCAAGGTCAGCCTTGAGGCCAACCACTCGGTTTTGAATGTCTAGAGCACCCAGACTATGTCTTTAAATTAAAGAAAGTCTTATACAGACTTAAGCAAGCACCCAGGGCTTGGTATGAAAAGTTAACCTCTTACCTAATATCCAAAGGGTTTAATCAGGGTCAAATTGACTCAGCCCTATTCGTTAAACTAATAAAAGAGGACATATTTATAGTCCAAATCTATGTAGATGATATAATTTTTGGCTCAACTAATTCAAAAGTTTTAGAAGAAATCACAAACTTAATAGAACAAGAATTTGAAATGAGTTTAGTAGGAAAATTAACTTACTTTTTAGGATTGCAAATCAAACAAACAAATGAAGGAAATTATATTTATCAACAAAAATATACCAAAGAATTACTCAAAAAATTTGGGATGGAAAATACTAAAGAGATAAAAACACCTATGGCAGTTAATACTATTCTAGACGACGACCCAAATGGAAAATCAATCGACTTAAAATACTATAGGATTGTCATAGGCAGCCTACTGTACTTAACTGCAAGTCGACCCGATATTTTATTTGCAGTGAGTATGTGTGCTAGATACCAAACCTGTGCTAAAGAATCTCATTTGACTTAAGTCAAGAGAATCTTTAGATACCTTAAGGGAACAACAAATGAAGGAATTTGGTATCCTAGAACTAATAACTTCGAATTAATAGGGTATTCTGACTCAGACTATGCTGGATGCAAATTAGACCGCAAGAGTACAAGTGATGGATGTCAATTACTAGGCCCATCACTTGTTAGCTGGTTTAGTAGAAAGCAACACTGTGTTGCTCTGTCTACAACTAAGTCAGAATATATAGCCATAGGAGAATACGTTGCACAACTATTATGGATGATGCACACTTTAAAAGATTTTAACTTAAACCTTACAAATATAAAAGTATTAATTGACAATATTAGCTCAATTAATCTAACAAAAAATTCTGTGCATCATTCCAGAACCAAACACATTGAAATTAGGCACCACTTTATCAGGGAACATGTCACTAAAGGAGACATTGAACTCAAGTATATTGAGTCCAAATTTAATTTAGCTGACATATTTACCAAACCCCTCCCTGAAAGTGAATTTAGCAATCTACGTAGAAAATTAGGGATGTGCTTAATATACTAGGATACTAAAATTGCAAAAACTAGTTTTAAAAATAGTATTTTCAAATTCTAGGATAAAATCTTTATTTTTTAAAATCTTTCATTTCTAGAATTTTAAAATTAGTTGTAAGTTGTTGCATTTTGGTTAATTAGTTGTTGATGGTGATTGGTTGATATAGTTGGTTATGTGATTATTCTTAGGATCATTGGATTGATTGTGGTTGGATTATCAGATGTGGTGGTTAGGGATTGATTATGTGGAAGAATTATGCATGTTGGATTCATGATGTTTAGTGGTTGATTTAATGAATTAAATGATTGGATGATTATCGTATTTGGAAGTATTATGATATGTTGATTTGGGTGAATTTTTGGAGATGAATCGTATATAAATCCATGCTAATAAGGTTGTATGATTGAGGATTAATTGGAGAATTAATCAGAGATTAGATTTGAGTGGAGTTATCCTAATTGGGTAGATATTTTATTTAGCTATTTTATTTCTTATGAATTTAGCTAAATAATATATATATATATATTGATTTATGCAGGACCCTGGTATAGGACGATCATCATTATGTGGGATTTACCTTATCACTATTGACAGATTTAAGGCGGGTATTTCTTCCTTGGCCTTTATGTAGTTTTCTTTTGAGCTTAGTGCATGGTTATTATTCGATGGATTAGGCTGATTTACCTTATATCATGTTCGTTTGTTGCTTTCCTGCTTGATACTTATGCTTGATCTTTGAGGTTTCTAGTTGTATCATATACAATCTCAACTCTTGATTTCTACTCTACTACGTATACACGTGTAGAGTATGTATGGTAGGGAGTGTATGGTTGATTGAATTATCATGTTGATTGTGCATGTGATGTGGATTATACGTAGGATGGTATGTGTTATAGGAGTCATCATGTTGACCATACATTTGCATGTTGTATGTATACACGTATTTGTTATGTATTTTTGGAGGAGTTGTGTTGATTGTATATTGGTTGTATATACACGTGTGTGGTGTGTTTATACTAGAGGATACATGTTGATTGTACTTATGTTCTGTGTACATGTGTTTGGTGGGATTATTGGAGATTTTTGGTTAATTATACATGTGTAGTTGTGTACATATGTTTGGTGGAATATATGGAGGTATCATGACGATTATATTCATGTTGTGGAGTACTTATGTGGATTTAAAGGTTGTATTGATGATGACGGTGTCTGTATCAGGATTATATATATATATATATATGTGCTGTCGACCATTGTCTCCCTTGTGTGAGAGAGTCGTCAGTTATTTTGGTTTAGTGTCGCACACTCAGCCACTCATGGGTAGTGGTAGCTGGAGCAGTTTCCGCTCGTCCTGTCGTGTCACGAGGTTTATGAGATTCGACGTTGTGAGCAGTCAGGGACCCTGATGCTATGTAGTTAGATAACTACTAGCGGATTGTCCGCCTCGACCACTCTATAGTGAGCTGGAGGATAGTATAGTCGTCACAGACCCAAGGCTCTCGGCCATACAGGGGTCGTGGTGTCTAGAGAGGTGGCGAGGTAACCATAGAGCATACATGTGCATTTGCATATGATGCGCGGTGCATCTGTGGAGTTATATTTGCATGCATGCCTAGTAGATACTAGTTCCATGTGATTGTGATATGTTGCATTTGATTGAGCAATGGTTATTGCATTTGGTTGTCATATTACATACATGTCATTTATTCTACATGTATATTTTATCGTATATATATTGCACAGATGTTACGAGCAGATCTGTTGCTGAACCGGTGAGTACTGATCATTGTACCATGTGTCGATTTCCAGATTGGGTATGTATTTATCAGTATGTTATTTGTGGTTTATGCAGTTTATATGTCAGCTATGATCATTATACCATGTAGGATAGTCTGGTATTGGTAGTTGTGTATATTGGCTATGTTAGTATGATCATATTCTTTATTCCCTACTGAGACGGTATACCTTTGATCTCTATGTTTATTTATGGACCATACATTATTCTGTCTATTACTCGCTGAGTTACCTATACTCACCACCGCATTTATACCTTTATTTTTCATGTAGCAGTTTGATGTTTGGTGTGTTGCTTGGAGTATCCTGTCTATTGGGTCCTATATCACATCCGAAGATCACTTTGGGTTCGTTTTATGCTTTACATGTATTTGGTATTTGTGTATTTGGTGTTGCTGTTCTATTTGTGTTGTTGTGGTTGTTATATAAAGTCTAGTCGGCTAGCAATGTGTTGATTTGTTTTATATGGGCTTTTCGTTATCGTTTTTCCGCTGTGTTGGTTTTTGGTATAGACGAGTGGGTTGTTTAATGTATATATATAACTGCGTGGTTGTGTTTATTCGTGTTCCAGCCGAGTGGGCTGATTATTTAACTACGTGATTGTGTATATATTCCAGCCGTATGTGGCTGATGTATTTTTGTTTGTATGTATGCTTCAGATTGTCACCGATACAGGGAAAATACTGTCGGATTTTTATCTGACGGAGACTCCTCTGGGGGCGTGACAGCTGGAACCTCCTGACGGCTTCAACCTGAAATAGGAATGAATCAACGGAGTAAGTTTAATGAACTCTACGGGTATCTAGTAGACATGCATAGTACTATAACTATCAGTAATAATCATGCAGTACTGCCTCCTGAATAATAATAGGTAAAGCAAATTGATCAATGGAAGAACTGTACTCACCAAGACCTCCTATCTTGACATAAGAGTGAGAACCATACAAACTATAACGACCACCCTTCTTACTACTACTCTCTAAGGGCGACCGTTACCTAACTACTACTCTACTTACTAGTGTCACTTATGCTATTATTAGCGACACTTAGATTTATCACGGCCCAGAGGAAAACCTACCGAAAATTTCGGCAGAGTCTCCCCTGTACCGGTGACCAAATCTATAATACAAACATAGTATACGCAGCCACAGACGGCTGGAACATATTTTCCACAACCACGCAGTAATAGAAATCACAATAAGACAAAGAACTACTCTAGCAATAGCCATGACTACAGCACTCCACAAATAATAAAAGAGACTAGCTAGACATGCGGAAATAAACTCAACTACAATCCCAAGTTTAATATAACATTAATAGAGAACTAAAAGAAAGTCTCAACAATTTTGCCAGCTACTTCTGGATCTCTCCACAGTCCAGTCACCACACACCTTCATCACCACCACCACCCTGTCGCCTCCCTTTCATATCTTAGCTTTTCCTTTATCTGCAGTAGGAGGAAAGAAAAAAGATCTATAAGCGAAAACGCTTAGTAAGTACTAATCTATCTCACAAAACTCGAAGTGCATAAAAGTAATGCAATAATACTGAAACTGAAATGCTAAAGCAAAGCTGCATGTACTCATGGTATACAGAAATAAAACTGAATACTAAACATGCTCACTAACTGACAGGAAAGTAATGAAACTACTACTGTAGGCTTAGAATTAAAGAACTAAACTTTTATTGATTCTAAGCATAAACTTGTTTCATTTTCTTATATCCTTATAATAGAAATTAATCTTTTAATTTCTCTTTCACTTTCTTCTTCTTTTTCTTTTCTTTCTTCTTTTCTTTTTCTTTGGGCCCAGGCTTAGTACCATCTTTGTTTTGCGCGCTCTCTAATAGTGACTGGGGTAGCGAGCCTCCAGCCCTATGAGTATAAAGACCTCGGTCTTACCAGGGCCAAGACCTCGGAATTGGTCACCTGGATTTGTTTAACGACAACCTCGGAAGTCGGATACTAGCCTCTTACTTTAATTTACTTGTTATCTCTTTTTAACTAGACTTTAGTCTTTTTCTTTACTCATACTTCTCATACTCCTTTATTAGAGTTTATTAGAATCCTTTAGATATTTCTAACAAGTATAGGATTACAACTAACCAAGCATGCTATATAAAAATAACCCAAGGGAAGCAGATCTGAACTCTCTAAGAATGTTATAAAATAAAGCAAAAGAAAGCTAATTTGGATTTCCTAAACATGCTGTGATAAACGCAAAAGAAGCAAATCTGAACTTACTAATCATGCAATAAAATAGAGCAAAAGAAAGCAACTTTAAGCTTACTAATCATGCTATAAAATAGAGCAAAAGAAAGTAACTTTAAGCTTTCTAAACATGCTGTAAAATAGAGCAAAGAAAGCTAACTTGGACTTTCTAACATGCTGTAAAATAGGGCAAAAGAAATCTAACTTGGACTTTCTAACATGCTGTAAAATAGGGCAAAAGAAAGCTAACTTGGACTTTCTAACATGCTGTAAAATAGGGCAAAAGAAAGCTAACTTGGACTTACTAAACATGATGTAAGATAGAGCAAAAGAAAGCTAACTAGACTTACTAAACATGCTGTAAAATAGAGCAAAAGAAAGCTAACTTGGACTTTGTAACATGCTGTAAAATGGAACAATAGAAAACTAATTTGATCTGCTCATGTACATCTATATAAACTGAATTTGCTACACATGCTCAACTGATAGCAAATGAAAAACTAAAACTGCTCAACTAATAGAAACCGAAAGCCGCACAACTAACAGCAACTAAATACAACCTATACTTCAGAATCTACAACCAACAAGTGGAATAGAATATCAAATCTACTACTTGGTTCTTTTACAAACTACATTCATAGATGGCATGTGATATCTAGAGCATAAAATCTGTTTATGCATGATAAAATGTTGACAATATTTCTACTGATTTCATTGATTTCTAATGCATTCTCTCTAAATCATTTAATAGCAGCCGGAATGGACAGATCTGCACATGCACAGGGACGAATCCTCTAGTTAAAAAGAGGATACCACAGCAACCATCCAATCAAGGAAAACTCACGACAGAAAACTAAAGAAACCAAAAATCTTTACAACGTGCTTTGAATTCAAAATGAACAAAGAACACAATTTCTTGACCTTAACATGCTATGCTCATGAAAAGGAAAGGGCAACTTGCTGTGCAGCCCAAATACTAAGTCTAGGGTTCATGCTAGGCCTCGGAAGCAAGGAAAAATCAAAACGGAAAACCCGAAACAACTCCTACCGCAGGTGAGTAGTACTTACCCTTGCTTGTATGACTTACAGCCGACGGAGGAAGGGACCTAGGGTTCGAAGGCTTGGGATTCTCGGCCTCTTCTCCTGCCCGTGCGTTCGCCTTGCCGAGGGGAGCTTGGGTTTGTGTAGAACCCTTGAAGAAGAACGCTCGCCGGCCGTCGGAATGAAACCCTAAATTCGGCTTCGCCTTCGTCCAAGCAACGCCGCCGCTGTCGCACGCGAGAGAGGTGAGGAGAGAAAGAATTTCGAGAGGAATTGTTTTGGGTTTTGGAAAATCAAAACCTAATTCCCTTTCTTATACTCGAGTTATAATTAATTACTATCTATGCTTTAACTTTATTTCTCCCCATACTTAGTTAACAAAGCCCGTGTAGCTCAGCTGGTTGGGCCGTGTCCAGTTGGGTCGGTCCGACCCGAGGTCGTGTGTTCGAGTCTCACCTTCAACGGTGTTTTGTCAAAACTTCTTTCTTTTTGTAAACATATCAAACGACCTCCAAAAATTACGTAAAAATACTCTAAAAATCTCTAGAATATTTTAAAAGCATTTCCAAATATTTTTAGGGACATTTGGAACTCGAAATGGGGAAATTTGGGTCGTTACACAAACATATACATGATCGTCAGACCAAATATATAATGTCTCCTGTATGCATGTCAAACATATGCAGCAACCAAAATGTAGCATCCAAAGTGCATCAACCACAAACAAATAAATGCAATCCATGCATATGGTGCAAATCACATGGTCACTCCTGACGCTAATCAGCCACCGTCATCGCGATGATAAGGTCGAGTGGGTAAGGCTATGACAACTATGCACTCTGCCGTCACTACTCCTGAGTGACCGAGTGGACAGAATGCAGCCGGAGTACATCTATCCTCCTACCCCAACTGAATGGGGGAGCCGAAGCTCTTATCTCCCTGTGTCATAGACAAGAGGAGGGATCTCTGCCCTCTACCATGCTGCGACACCACTACCCATGAGTGGCCGAGCGGAGCCCTGACAGAGCAACTGCACACACCCTACATGATATACCATTAATCCATGAGTGGTTGTGCGTGCAGATCATGTAACTAGCAATGTGCTCAATTACAAAGGAGCCGACAATCACACAGCATGCAATCATGCAAGATGGTGCATGCCACTAAACATGTAACACCTGACAATATGCGTCTCCATCCGATATGTACCAAAAAGAACAATGAATCCATAACAATAAACTAGGTATCATAATGTCTAGGTACACATGCCAGGTATAACTAGTAGCTAGTCCTGTACTCAATATTGCATTGTATGTCACTAGCAGACTATGAACATAAGTACACAGGGCAAGAATTAAGATGATATAGGCCTAAACGCATATCAGATAAAATAAAGGCATACCACAGGTATTAAGTAGTGACATACTAAGGTAGATATAAACATAACAATTACTACTAACTATAACATACTATGTATATCATAATGACAATATCAAAAGAAGAAAAGTCAGAGGTACCCACCTTTATTTGTTGATCGTGCTAAATAAATCTCACTTCGAGACGCTCGTTCCAAATCCAATTCCCGTGATCACATAATGTATTTAGCTAATTACATACGAGGTAAATAGCTAAATAAAATCTCTAATCTAATTAGGGTAACACTAATCGAACATGATTCTTGAGTAATCCCCCAATCAACCTTAGTTATACTACAATCTAATTAGATTAGATTTACACATGAATCATCAATTAATCCAATCATTTAATCCTTGAGTTTCTTAACTTCTTAATTATCATGAATCCCTTAATTCATTTACAATCAAATCCTGGCACCAATCCTCAATAAACAACCAATCCACTCATTGCAATTCCACAATAAACACTCCACGTATGAAATTAAGTCTAATTACTAATCAATAACCTTTTAAATTAGAGATATTACCCTCAAACTAGATCTACAACCCTTCGATGAAGCAACTGAATGCTGCTATGAGAAAATGGATCCACTAACTAACCCCAACAAATCATAAGATTAGTAACCAACCTACTTGTTGCTTAATCAGAAACAAAACAGGTCTTACCTTAGATTGGATCTATATTTGATTTTTATAAATCTAAAAATTATTCTTAAATTATTATTCTCAAACTCATAATCCAAACATTATCTTTTAAAGTACTTATTCACTAAAGTTAAGTTAATGAGAGAATTTTTTTTTTAAATTACATCACTAAAGTACTTATTCAAAACATCATCAAAAGATTTTTTCTAAAATATTTTCAGAGAATTTCTGTAAGTTGTGATTACGAAGAGGTTTATTTGATCACAAGTCTTTTATTTTGAGCTCATAGATTGTGAGAGAACTAAGGTCTTCAATTGAATGTTTTCAAGTTCAACTCACTTAGGAAGGTTGTTTTATTTTTGCATATTTATTAGGCATATTTCAAAGTTTAGTAAGACATATGTTTTTTCATTTTATGCCAATGTGTGATAGGTTCTTATCTGTCTTCACTAACAAATTTTAGCGGGCCCACTAAGTGTGAATTTGATAAAATTATACTTGTTTAATGGAGGTAAAATTATGTTGATCGAAATAATTTTCAATGTTGTCTAATCAATCAAAAAAATATATTTGAGTCTCTAGTTCCATCAACATCTATATCATAACACATGGTTCAAAAAATAATGAAGTTCTTCTATAGGCATGGGTCGATGTGATTGTGACCTTATGCATGCCATTTCTAAATTTAAGAGTGTATGAAGAATAACTATTATAGTCGTTAAGTTCATCGTTCACACAGGGCACATGACTAAAATCTAAATCTCTTATATATTTAGTGCAAAGTATGATATTTTCTCTCATCAAGCTGATTCAAATATTGATACATAATGATAATTTATAAATAAAACAATATGATAAATCGCCAAGCTAATTCATCAAGCAAAGTATGTATTATTTTTTGTTGTTGTTACAATGATTGATGGCCTAATTTTTATAGGCTCCTAAAAATATAGACTTGACAATCGCCTTATATCACATGGTATCAATGAGTTATAGCTCTGCCTTATTCCCACTTGGCTACACACGCAGGTCCATTTATTTACGCCAGCCACAGGGAGCGAATCAGTAGAGATCCTCTAATTCGTAATTCAGTAGAGATTCTTTGGTCCGTAAATTATGGACCAAAAGATGATTCATTGATGAGGACTTTTGATTTAGATGGACCTCATTTTAAATAGGTAGGGCCCATCTAAATCAAGGTAGATCCGCTACCTTAGCGGCCCCCCTAGTGCCGGCCCCACGGATATGGAGGGAGGTTCATGCAGGTACACAGGCCATAGGCGCATGGCGGGGTAAACCCCAGGTCGTCAGTTCCTGAGAATCGACCCCTGGCCATTACGCCAGAGATACCATGCGCCCACCGTCTGCGCTACGCCCTGGGGGCCCATCTAAATCAAAGGTCCTCATGTAGTGGACCATCCCCTGATCCGTAATTTACGGACTAGAGGATCTGCTCTCGGAGTGAATAAATAGGGCAATGCATCATAATACTTTTTCATTTCATTGACATGGGAATTCGATTGGATTTGATCCGACAACTTGATGCATGTGCTTCTTGTCCTTTTCATGCTGTCCAAGGTTACGGTGCAACGGGAGGGAATTTAAGTTATCATTTAGGTATTTGTGATTTGATTTCTAACTATAATGAATTTATAGAAATTTTTCTTTTAAATGGAGCTCACAATCAAATGATAATGGACTTCTAGTCCGTCCACCACAAGCATTTTCTGATTTATCCTCATAGTCGATAAAATATTCTATAGGATCAGATTAGTTACCTCAGAACTAACTAGATTTTTATCATTTTTTTTTTCTAATCCTTTTCATATTCCATTCATGCTGTACATAAGCAACTAGCTCTATAAGCATTCAAGGAAGAATAAAGTCCCCTCGGATGGGTTTAATGATTAGCGCATGAGGTGTTATCATAATGAGGTATGGGGTTCGAATCTCGGCAAAGCCCCTTTATGTGCTAGTCACTATTCCAAAGGCTAGTAGCCGTCCGTGATTTACCTCCTCCGTGTTGACCCTGAGACAAATTGACAGGGGTACTAGGAACGAACATATTCATCTTTTTATCACAGTTCAAGGAAGAATAAAAAAAAAGTTTCCAAGAACTAGCACAGTTTATTCATTTAATAATATTGTTATCAATAGATTTTCAACCGATATAAAATATTTTACTACTTCTCTCAATCTTTTTTTATATATATGTTATTATTGTCAGACAAAATTCCCCATCTACACAGTGGAAGGTCATCCTAACAGGGCCGACGAGATGACGATTTCACCTTTAAATGTCAATAAGCAACCAGCTACTGTGCCAATTTTTTAATCATTAGCTTCATCACCTTAACTGATAACACTATTCAACACTTTATTGTTGAATCGGATTTGACAGAGTAAATTTTTAAAAATCATAATTTTTAATTTGGGTATTATAGTAAGTCGTTAATTCTTTAGTTTCAATCAAAGCTTATTCACAGATGGGGTGAAATTTATAATCGACTAACTTTCAAATCCTAAAAATATTATTCAGAACTTTTTCTAAGACTCCGTATATTATTTTTACTATTTATAGTAATTTTTTTGATGTTGATGTATTTTTGATATTTGCGTCTTATATTTTAAATTTTGGATCTATATAAATACCATATTTAATTATTTTGAAAGTTCTTATTATTGGGAACATCGAGTTTTCTCTTATTTCTTAGTGTTTCTCTTTGAATTAACATATCGTAAAAGATTATTTTTAATATTCTTGTGTAAATCAACCGCTGAAATAGGAGGCATGGTGTCAATTCTCATCCTAAAACTCGCAAGCAACCGATTGACCAACAAGATCATACCACTGTTCGGATCATATAGTAAATTTTTTATGATTCCATTATATTAATTCTTGAATAATACAAACATAGGTGGATCTTGTTTGCATATTAATTATGTGTGAAAGAAATTATTATTGCTGCATGCCCAGACACGTAATTAACATGAGACTAGTTGTGTTCGTCCCTTCGAATGGGTCTAGTGGCTAGCACATGAGGTGTTGTCACAATGAGGTCTGGGATTCGAATCTCGACAAAATCAAGATAAATACCTCCCTTATGTGCTAGTCATTATTCTAAAGGCTAGTAGTCGCCTGTAATTTACCTTCTCCGTATTGATCTTGGGACAGATTGACGGAAACGTTGAGGACGAACGTATTCACCTTTTGCCAGAGTGCCACAATGAGACTGGTTGTGTTCACAAATCTAGCTAGCAAAAGGTCATTCAAGCCATGGCGGAATTGAAGAGCTAGATATATTATGATTTCCGAGTTGGTCATCACTACCACATGCAATTCTCACTCCTCTCTGCGAGACTGCGTCCCTTTAGGGGTACGTTCTTTCAAAACGGTAAAATAAATTATGAAAATTTATTCAGTTTTAACTGAACGGTCTTTTTAGAAACATGTAAGATAACTCAAAACAGATTTATACTTGTTAAGAATAGAACCATGCCTCTCTCATCACATGTGGAGCATCAGAGCTTTTATGTCATCTCCTTTTCCTGCCAGCCTTTTCCTCTCATCTCCTCTGAACCAGGAGATTCAACATATCCAAATACGTATTTAAAATTAAACTTGTGTGCATAAATAATTTTAATGAATTATTTTTAATTCAGATGTCATCGAATCGATCCATCGGATTAACTTGATCTTTTCAATAATTTATCTCAGCTATTAGTTATGAAGGTAAATCGAAAAATTAATACTAGATGATCCATAAATTAAAGCAGCATAGCCGTTCATTACAAGAAACTCATTTATCCTCAATCTTTAAATACCTAAAAAAATTAAAGAAGCCAAAGGCTACAAGCTAGCTTTGCTTTTATAAGAGTGTAGATGATCTCTTTATGCACGTACCTGTAAATGTTAAAATTGAGTAGCACGACGTAGGGGCGCAAAGATCATCTGATGGTGGTGCAGATGAAGGCGTCTGGTGCTGGTGGCCGGCGCCGGCAGAGGTGGCACAGAAAGAGGTTGAAGGAGGAGGAGGAGGTGGTGGCCGAGACACAGAGGATGATTCACATTGCGGTGGAGCGCAACCGCCGGAAGCAGATGAACGACTACCTCGCCGTCCTCCGTTCACTCATGCCGCCCTGCTACGTCCAAAGAGTACTATACTCATAAATATTAGTTCACCTGAATGCTGTTCCAATTTCCCCTCTTTTGATTCGGTGCAGTACTAATCGCAGCCATGTCTCAAGGTTGATCAAGCGTCCATCGTCGGAGGAGCGATCAGCTTCGTCAAAGATCTCGAGCGATCAGTCGAATTCCTGGAGGCTCAGAAGCGGATTAAGCACAAATCTGATGCAACCGCCGGCGAAAACATGGCAGCGGCCTCCGACGTCGAGGTCAGCCTCCAGGACCGCCATGCCAACGTCAAGATTTTCTCTCGGCGTAGGCCGAGGCAGCTGCTGAGCCTGGTGCTGGCCTTCCACACTCTCCGACTGACGCCGATCCACCTAAACGTCACCACCATCGACGCCATGGTCCTCTACGGCTTCAATCTCAAGGTTTGTCGATGAGTTAGTTAATTAATTACTACACATTGTTAATCATTACAAATAGTTCTAATTAATTAGTATTAATTAATTTCTTTAAGTACTTTTGTGTGAAGGTGGAAGATGATTGCCATTTCACATCAGTGGATGCAATTGCCACTGCAGTTCACCAAATCATTGCAAGGATCCGAGAGGAATTAAGCTGATGGATCAATATAATATTGCAAATTGATACCGATCTTTCGAATTTCTATCATACTCTATTTTCTATGTTATTATTTCAGATATCTGTTTGTTATATATGTTCCTGTTGATGAAATATTTGGCTTCGAGTAATTAAAACTGTATTAAAAAAGTTGGTCCTCTGAAATTAATTTATACAGTAGATCAGACAAATCTGGAGAGGATGAAATCTTGGAATTAAGGATGATGATCCAACAATGCACCTGAGACCTGAGAGTTATGACAACTGATCATCTTTCTGTAAGGAGCAATTATTGGAGGACAGATCAGTTATATGTCCGAACGTGATCATCCATCACTGTCCTCAGTAATAGAGTGCTGAATATGCTGTGCGAGATGTTCCCTCATGATAGTACATTGTTATATGATTTCTAGGGTCGAAATTTAATTACGCGTCTGAGTATACCCTTCCTTATGTCTTGGCTACTTGTACTAATGATTAGTAGTCATCCGTGATTTACCTCCTCCGTATTGGTCTAGGGACGAATTAGCAAAGGGCGCTGGGGCGAGCGAATCGTCTGTTTACCACATGATATGTTATGCGAGAGTCCCCTCGGGACGGTACGATGGTTAAAGTATGGGATGTTGTCACATGAAGTCTTGGGATCGAAATTCAACACATTCAAGTATGTTTTCCCTCATATCTTGGCAATTGCACTAATGACTACATTGACTTGTAGTCATCAATGATTTACCTCCTCTTTGTTGATCTAGAAACTGATTGATAAGGGCATTGGAGGTGAATAAATCATCTTTTATCACATGATATGCTGTGCGAGAGTAAATTTTTGTGGTTTAGTGTATGGTTTTGGATTTTTAGACTTGGGGTTTTGTACATTGTGGTATATATATATATATGGGACACGTTTATGTGTGTGAGAGATAGGTATCATCTTGTAACGATTATAATATAATTAAAAATAAAGATAATTTCGAAGACTAAATGATTAGAGCATTCAAAAAATATGGAACCGTCATATCAGTAGTCCTCTTGGAGTCGGTCCCATAAATATAGAGAGAAGTAAATATAGATACACAATTAAAAAATATATAACCGAAACGTTAACCTCAGATAATAACATCTCAAGAATTGAAACCTTTCAATTCTAAAATCATGCAAATAAATGATTAGAGCATTCAAACACCATAAAAATGTGTTGCTTGTACGAAATTATTGAAAGATTGAGAATCTTCGATCTATAGGTTTTTTTCTTTTTCAGAATTTTTTTTTGCAGTGTAATAATTCACAGTGCCTCTGCACATTGTCTCTTTGCTTCTCATGCAAGGAGTTCATAATTAAACAGTGATTAACAAAATAATGAGCGTACCGTACGTGATTTGTCGTCTCCATAATGAAAATAGTTTTTAAGTTAGATTTGTCCAAAATACAATGGCAAAAAGTCTTCTTAAAATCTATGCACATGACTGAATCTGATAATTTGAATTAATTAAGCAGCCCGTGGAACCAGAAAGTCAAGCATAATTGTAGGTTCTAAATGCTCAATCATGTGGAAAGAGAGACTCATATTGAACGCTCAGTAGTTAAATGCTAATTCAGTCTATTACTCAGTAATAGTGATAGTGATTAATTAAGGATATCTTCTAACCTTAGAGTTTTATATCAGTTTTTTTTATAGTTTTTAAGATGCGATCTCAATGTCACATCAAAAATATAAAAATTTATCATTCTCTTCCCAATATTAAAAAAATCTCCCTATGATATTTTTATAGATCTTAGATTATCAATTTTTTTTTTTTTTTTGACTGACTCCACCCATATTATTAATTTTGAGAGGAAAGAACATCTTCAAAATTTTACTATCGCTTTTAAATTATAAATCTCAAACTTGGCATCCGTAATGATTAAAAAAAAATAATCTTTTCACTAAAAAAATAGTGATTTAGCAACGAAATTTTGCGACGAAAAAATTTCATCGTAAATCCGCAACAAAACTAAAAATCAACTCTAATCAGCAATAAAATTAGCAACAAAAAAAATTCATCACAAATTAACAAATTTCATTGTAGATTAACAATGAATTCATTTTTTGCAACGAAAATGAAGTTCGTTATAAAATTTTGCGACGAAACATAAATTTATTATAAAATTTTGTGATGAATTTTTAATTCATCGTAAAGTTTTGCCAAAAAAAATTAAAAATTTTTATTGTAAAACTCTATGACAAATCTATAATTTGTTATAAAATTTTACCCTAAAAATTAAAATTCTTATTTGAGGGGAGACCCCGTGAAAAGCAATATGAAACGACAAATTTTGAGAATGAATCCTCTGGTCCGTAAAACGTGGACCATGGGTCACTCCACCATTAGTGGAGAGTGATGACCCCATATATAAAATAAGTGGGGGCCATCACTTTTCACCATTGGTGGAAAGTGACTTATTTTCTAATTTGTATTTTACGGACTAGAGGATCTGCACTAACAAATTTTTGAGAAGACTTTGCAATGAATTGACTTATTTTCTAATTTGTATTTTACGGACTAGAGGATATGCAATGACAAATTTTTGAGAAGACTTTGCAATGAATTTTGGATTCATAGTAGACTTTACAACGAATCCGAAATTTATCAAAAAAAATTTACGACAAATATGGAGTTCGTTACAAACTTTTGCCCCAAAATTAGCGACTTCGCAGCCGTCCCCTCCTTTGTCAATAAATACGCCCCTTGACCTTCGATCCACAGTCACGCCATCGTCGTCTCCTTCCCCACCTGCCCCCTGCCAGCTCAACCCCACCATCGACCTGGCCAACCTCCTCCACCTCCGAGGATTCCTCATCACCTTCGTCAACACCAGATTTGGCCGCCAGCAAATCCTCACGAGCTTTCCTGTACGAATCCGACCTACTCCCTCGACTCCGCCGGCGCTCCAAAATGGATCCACACGTGGTGACCTCCATGATGGATGAGACAACCATCATTTGGAAACCATAGATCGCCAACAACCATTTCAAGTTGTGATCTCTTCATGGTGGTGATATTGTTGGTTGTTTGGCTTACGATTATATTGTTGGTTAAATACAGTAGTTGATCTGTTTGGGTTCAGTAGTAGCATCCTATCGCCTTTAATGCGTTGTCAATGACATGAACGAACATGGAATAATTATGCAATTTGATGGAGCATCATTACTTGTGAAAGGAGATGATGCTCAGATCGGTTCCCTTGTTGTGTCAATTTTGCAGCTAACTGACCAGCTTTGTGGGCCTGTGGCTATGGGACTTTTGCCAAGCGCACCTTCAAAAACATGTTCCCCTGTCTTGAAGAACGCGACCCCCAAACCTGCAAATTTAGAATCATCTGATCAGGGATGAAAATGGGTTCGTCCCTGATCAGTGACGAAAACAGTTTGCATCCAATTTTGCAACAAAGTGATCATTTGTTGCGAAAATTTACTGTGAATTTAGGTTTTTCATCACAAAATTCCACGACGAACTATTTGCAATGAAAATATTATCACTGTTAATTTTGTCGCAAAAAAAATGTTGTGATGGATTTTTTTTTTTAATTCATCGTAAATTATGATTTTTTGTTTATAATGTTTCATTTCACAAACTTGAGAATTGATTGCTTGCTTTTATATTAATAACTGATGGCAAAGTAAATGATGTGACTACATCTCTAGCTATCACTTGCTAGAAACTGATCAATTCAACTATTAGACGAATGAAAATATATTTGCTTATGTTCGTAAATCTAACTTTTGTAGGTATCTTCTATGGGTTAGTCAAGAACAAAATCATATATAATTAGCATGAGTTAAACTAAAAATTGATTATTTTATGGCCTTCTAGTAAACAAATATATAATAATCTACCTTGTCGTAGTATTTTGTAGTTTATACTAATTACATGTATATGAAGGTCTAAAGATTACTATAGAGTAATTCATTTTGCAAGTGACTTTCTTTTTTTCTTCCTTGAAAGTTATTTAAGAGCTCATCATCTTTCCAATAGTATGTGCATTAGAGCATCCATAATGCCATTTATACCTGAACCATTAATACCAATGTGGCATGCTTTTTTGTTATTGTAGCATTAACGTGTTCAATTTTTTGAACGAGTACAAATTAAAAAAAATTAAAAAAAAGTAACATGTTGTCATTAACACATGAACGCATTAATGGCAATGCGGATGCTCTTATAACCCTTCAATGCCAACTTTTGAAAGTGGAGGAGAAACATAATTGTCAAAAAGATAATTAAGTTGAGTCATGTCTAAAATAAATTAAGTCAATGAAACAAATGTTTTAATTTAGCTTAGTTTCTTTTGTATGAGAGCTTAATTCATTTAAATGTTATCTAGTTCTTATTTCAATTTTCTTTTTTGTTTGATACTGTCGAATTTTGTTCTGACATAGCAGAAGCATATAAGAGATTACATATATGAGATAAGTTGAGTGCTCAATATACCTCAATCGATGTTGCTATAAACTCCAGAAACTACGAACAACTCGTAGTCGGCTTAATAGTCACAAGTATCAAATTATTACCACTATTTCACAAAGTCTCAACCCTCGACCTGGTGATTTGCGACTATGAACGATAGACTCCTTTCACAAGCAATCTACAGCAATCTCCCTTCCCCACTTTTCTACCTAAAACCCTTTATATACTAATGCATATTATAGGGATAATGGGGATGAGGAGATTATAGATAATGGGCCATGATCCCATGATCCATGATCCACCTTTGCATGTTAATATGCCCCAACGTAGGCAAATACCAATATCTCCGACTTGCACATGAGGAATTGTCACTGTCATCATTAATCACAACTCATGTGATCCATCATATCACCCCACTAGGCTTTCATATAGGGTTGGACATCGTGTGACTAGCGTGTTCACCTGCAAACAAAAACTTCTCTAGACACCTGTTAGGTGCTTGAGTAGTCACTGTTAATACCAAAATATAAAAACTCGTTGTACCCTAGATCCAAGACTAATTACATCCATTGAGCTACTTTCCTCATTGAAAGTAATTCCAAAATTTTGCTCAACTTTGTATCACTATTATGTTCATTCCTGCATAGATGATCATAAAAGACTAGTCAGTGATTTCAAGATAATGATGTAATGTTAATTAATCTTCCTTTATCTAAATTTGAATCTATCAGCCTCAACCCAACTACTTTCTTATATCTGTGTTGGTGCAGGAAACATCAGATAATCGAACCTAAGTTTTGATAATAACAAAGGGTTCAAATTCAATGTTTGTTGTTATTCTAACAAGCCTGACTAAATGTGCAGAAAAGTCCTAAGTGATCTTAAGAGAGGTGAAAGTCCTAGTTGAAGCTAGGCAAAAAGTCCTAGTGGACATAGGTAGGTGGAAAGTCCTAGTTACAGGTAGGTAAGGAAGTCCTGGTCCATGGGACTAGATGAAGCCTTGGTAGGTCGAGGACGTCAAGCAAAAATCTTAGGATCGAGGATACTAGGTGAAAGTCCTGGGGTTCCAAACACCAGATGGAAGATTGGAAGGGTCATGGATCGAACGTCCAACGAAAAGTCCTGAAG
Source organism: Zingiber officinale (assembly GCF_018446385.1). Classification (NCBI taxonomy): domain Eukaryota; kingdom Viridiplantae; phylum Streptophyta; class Magnoliopsida; order Zingiberales; family Zingiberaceae; genus Zingiber; species Zingiber officinale. The sequence goes on from NC_056003.1 coordinate 47,038,072, forward strand.
TCTCAGATGCTGAGAAAAGTCCAAACGGTCTAGAGGATTGGTTTGGCAAAAAAGTAAACTCTCCTGAAATGAGTAGGCTCACCCGTTCCTTATTGAGGGAATAGTAGGCGTCTGTTCGATTTCGGGTTTTGTTGAAATCTGAAAGTCAAAATTAGACAGTCCTGAGACTGTCAAATGTTTTATTACTCTTATTTCCATATTATTATTTGTTGTGCTAACCTTGCATTGTAGACAATCAAAGGATGGAAAATGGCAATCTAGGCGCTCGAATTAAGGTACAGGCGCCCGGATTAAGGTCCAGGCGCTCGGATTAAGGTCCAAGCGCCCGAACGTCCAAGCGCCCGAACTAGGCCAAACTAGGAACCCGAGTGTAGCTAAGGTGGCACTCATTGATTGGCTGACACACATCACAGTCCAGGTGCTCGGGCGGGTCTGGATAGTGTTTCAACGAGAGCAAGCCACATCAGCCTTGAAGGGGTGCCCGAGGATCGGTCCAAGTGCCCAGACAAGGCTATAAAAGAAGGGTTCAACCAGCACCTTGTGTACAACATTTAATGACTTTCTCTCCTATGTGTTGCTCAAAAGATGACTCTACGATGTTGTTATGATTCCGCAAGTGCACGGATTCGTCGTCAGTAATAAAGATTATCGATCCCACGAGGACTGGTTAGAAGCACTAGCAATGGTTCACTTAAGATTAGCTAAACTATCGATGGTTATGAGTTATCTAAAGAAAAGGAAATGAGAAGCGGAAACGAGAACTAGTGAAGAGAGAGTAATTTACTTGGTTATGACGAGTTCTAGGAGTTCGGTTTCATTGTGGTGGTTTTGATGTATCACATTCTTTCCTTTACTCATTGTCCATCAACATGCATTCGTCGGAAGCTAAAGCATATATTCTTAGGTACCAAATAAAGAAGATCCCTATGAAATCCTGTTACGGTTAACCCCTGTCACTAGGGCGCCTCAGTAGATCACAAGGACACTACTCTAATTGGTGTCACTAAGGATAGAGATAAGGAGCTTAGTTCGGTCTCTTACTTCCCTGTGGAGGAGTTGTCTCTCCTTTTAAGGAAGTACCCTAGATGTCCGTGAACGGGTTACCCCTGTCACTAGGGCCTCTCGGGTGTATGATCTAGGATATTCTCTCTACGAGATAGGTAATTCCTACACAATCAATTAACACGATATAGAAATCGAGTAGTCGAAACAAAGCATGCGAAATCATCCAATGAAATAGAGGCAAAAGTATGAGTCTTACATCAAACCAATCCACAACTACTCCCTCATCCTAGAACAAAGATTCTACTCCATAAACGCCGGAGAAAACCCCGAAGACATAATGTTAAGCATACAATTCTCAAACAAGAAGAGAGAAAGAGAAAAGACGCTTATCCAACGACGACGTGTTATCTTCATATCCAATCCTTTGCTTCTGGAGTTGATGTGGTGATGAAGGATCGCTGGCACTACAACAAAAATCCTCATAGACATCGGTTTTCCACCGGTGTCTATTTCATTTTCGACCGATGTCTATGAAGCCGATGTAAAAAGTCTGCCATTTTAGACATCGGGTTAAAACCGGTGTAGTATCACTTAACGACACCGTTTCATAAACGGTGTAAAACTGATGTAATATTGTATGTTAATAATACCAGTTTTGGCAGCGGTAAATGACCGATGTAATATTAGTTAATAACACCGATTTTACAGCGGTGGAAAACCGATGTAATATGGATATTTTTTAACAGCACAAATTTGATTTCCGAAACAATGAAAAATCGACAGTAATAAAAAAAACACAAATATTCACAAATTACACAAATATTCTTCATTTAACAATATCCATAAAATACACAAATATTCACAAATTATATAAATAATCTTCTTACAACAATATCCATAAAATACTCAAATATTCTTTTTACATCAAAAGCTAGCTAATAGATATCAAAATCAAGATAGAACATTCTTTTAACAACACATCAAGGTAGAACCGCACTTCAAATGTAATCTAGCATGCATTCCGCCCAATCGAACCGCACTTCATCAATTTCAACTCTAGAGTAGTTGAGATTTGTAAACTGTAAAAACACATAAATAATATATTAGTAAAGATGCAATTTTGAAAGCTGGAAATGGTAAAGATGCAATTTTGAAAGCTGGAAATGCAGTTTTCTGAGTTAAAACATCCACTGTTTGTGTTTTCTGAGTTAAAACATCCACTGTTCTAATCTGTCAAAAAAAAATAAGAACCAAACAGTTCAACTTGCCTCTGTGATGCTTCCCATCATTCCTCAGAAGAAACCCCAAGGGTTTTAGTGATCATCTGTGTGGACTGTGGAGCTAGAATATGGCAACCTCCCCTGGGCCAAAGGGGGCTCACTGCCACAATGTTGTTAGACAAAGACTTGATTTTGCTTCTGAAAACCAATCTGCAGATGAACATCCAAAGGAGGCATTCATGGAATCAAAATCTGTCATAAAGGAGAAATATAACACAGCTACCAACTCCAGAGCTAAGATAACAGTTCAACTTGGTGAAGGATTGGAGGTTGAAGGTGAAGAATCTGAAGCAGATATTGCTTTTGATCTGAATCGTTCCAACAACCAAGTACCAGATATGCACATAAGGCTGCCAGAATATCCAACTCCTATTCATCATTCTAGAAGAGAATTATTGAAGAAAAATTGGAAGCGTCTGGCTAGAATGGCTGGCAAGGCAAATAGTACAGATAAAACCCACATTGTTGAGATATCAAAACAGAATAGCATTCAGAGTCATGTAAAGTTAGATGGTGATACAACTTTAGTGCGAGGGGAAATGGAGAATGAACAAGCTAAAAGTTGTTATAATCATGTTGACAATGCCCGAAGAGGTTCCATATATCCAATTTCAGGTGATAAAGGCTCTACGCAGACACACGGCAGCAATATTCCACAATTTCCACCGGAATGTAAAAGGAGGAGAACCATGCTAATGCACAATGTGGAATTTGGTCAAATGACACGAGTCTCCAAATCATGTAGCTTTGTAGATGAACAAAATCTGGTACCGTTGGGTGATTTACAAACCTCAGATTTCATGTTGACCTTTGGTCCTATCAAATGGGTGACAAAGAAGAGATCAAAGGTGCCTATTCGAGTCCCTAAGCCGGTTCTCGCTGAGATAGTTGCAGGCTACAAAGATCTTTTGCAAAACCTTAAAAGCGGACACCAGGCATGCATCAAAGCCTTGTTCACAGATACTCTTGTGAGAATGAAAACAGGAAAACGAACAATAAGGAAACATGTTCATCACCAACAGTGAATGTTTTCATCTCATGGATTACATGCTTGCTCTAAAATGATAAATGATGCACCGCAATTGTAGACGAGTGGTAGAATTTTGGAAATGCAATTTTGAAATGGAAGTTCTGGTTCCTTTTTATCTTTTAAATGAGTAAGAACCAAGATATGACTTTTGCAGTAGTAAAATTTACATTCTGTTATTGTGACAACACTAACCACACGCTAATTTCTTGACAAAGTTTTTCAAGAAAGACCAAGTTATGGCTTTGAGAAGAGTAAAAGGTAAAAAGCATTTAATGTCCGAAGCAAAATTTTCTTGGGGAAATTTTAAACAAATAAAGCTATGTCATTAGCAAGACTTAAAAGTGTAGCTATTCTGTAATGCACTAACATCTTGTAATTAAAACTAAGTTACTAATAAGGAAATTCAACAATTGAACTTGGATTCGATGATCTAATCCAATTTGTTGTACTTCAGTGCCTCTTTGTTGTTTCATCTCAAAAGAAACAAAATCACTGAAGAAGGAAATACATTTTAAAAAAAAATCCTTAGCGGAACCAAACAATCTAATGTCAGTCCATTAACATGAAAAAAAATAAATCAAATGCAATAAAATGTTTAGACCTTTTGAACTTGACAACAGATATGACTTGTTTAGGTATAAAACTCAAACCTGTCTTCCATCCATGCAACGCTGTACAAGTCACCAAGGCAAGTCATATATTCCGGTGGTGGTGGAGGATCCATCCCAGGACAGTAGGTTCCCCAGCTGCTTTCAACAACATTGGATGTTGTTGTCACATATACATTAAGGTCTTCTGGCATTAAACCTTCAAAGATACTGCCACTCTCACATGCTTCCACATAAATAATCTGTTCAAACGAACACCAACAAAGATCAACAATTAACTTGGTTATAATACACATTTTGTAATCAAAAGTTACCCATCAGCTACACTCACACAATTATAGAATTTACTACTACCTTGTTTCAAGGCAAGTCATGAGAATCGTCAGATAAGGCACATAAACGTAAAAAATAATCAACAAGTCACAAGCAGCCACTGTAAAGTGTCCAAGTACCAAGTGTATGTTAAATATGTAAAAGGGAGACAAAAAATAAAATCATCATAATTACTCAAAAAGCAAACCTATTTCACCAGGTGGATCGGATACATTCCTTACCTCATGGCTACATGCCATTATTTTACCTAAAATTAAATTTATCAAGGTTGTGCAAATCATACCTGGAATCTTGTTAACCAATATGCGAGCTTTTTCTGCATGTTTGAGATTTAAATGTGCACCTCTACTTGAGTTATATCTGTTGTCATCCTGAATGGAAATTATGTACGATAGAGATTAAATTCTGTTAATTTCAAGCATTTTTCCAAGGGAATGAATAGTGCATGACAAACTTACATACTCCATGGACAAATTGAAGTTCACCGACTAGAGTGTATAATGAAATGCATAAAGCAGTATATGTAAAATTTACAACTCATGTTGATTGCAACTGCTTTCTTACAAAAATTCTTGTAAAAAAGGGCAGTATGATTCTTTCTTTCACATGACTTGCTCAAAGTTGGGGAACAAAAATATTCTGAAATGAAAAAAAATGGTTCAATATATAACCAATAACAAAATTCCCCATCATAGACATACTTGCAAAAAATAAAGGGTTAATTAATAAATCTATTACAACCTATGGAATTCCATATCTATTCCATATCTATGAAAACATTAAAAAGAGTTAATAAGTAGTAGCCATCGTAATTTACTTCTATGGAGAACACAAAAGGCGCAACCTTTACCAATTTCCCAGCGGAAGGTGCGATTTTTATGGTCCTAATGAGACGATGTTGCGGTTACAAAGAGAATTAAGAGCAAAAAATTGAGAGAAAACAATGAAGAAATTGACAGTACATTTTTTTCACAATATAAATGCTATTGCATGGACAGAATTTATTACTGATGATGCTTGGTGATCAATATTGAGCACACAACTATCATGCAGATGAAACCAAGTTTTCTTGCCTAAGCTTCCTTTCATCTGACAATGTCTTGGCAAATTTAACAAGTCGTTCCTTGTTCGACATTGTTCCTCCCTCCCCATCCACCACCGGCACCGATTGCCCAGTCTCCAAGTTCACCCGCGTCGCCGGCTTCTCCAGCAGATTCTCCCCAATCCGAACTAAATTTCTTAAGTTCCACTTTGTTGAATTATCCACCGAAGCCGCAGTGCCAGTCAAGGTATCATCCTGCCATTCAATCAATCGTACAATATCTTCAGTTAAAATCGATCGACTTAGCGCATGCAGCTATACGGAGAATCAGTCGATTAATTACCTGTATGCGAAGGTAGTTGCCCTCACTTTTCAGTGCTTGGAAAACGACTGAAGCATAGATATCCACCATGTCCGAGGTCGCCTCCCTGAAAATTTGGACGAGTGGCGATTTTCCTCTGTTCCACAACCACTCAAGCAATCCCCATCGAGCGCTCTCTCGGGCACTGTACCTCTCCGTTTGTTTATGTGCTCCAGTCCCAATCGAGATCACCAGAAATTGACGGTAGTCCATCGGATTATACGACTCGAAATCCTTGTTCGACTCCAGAATTTGCTACTTGGAAAGTCTCTCTGACTCATGGACTAAAGTAAATTGATTGTAAACGCATAAACTACACAGTGGCATTACCTCGAACGCTAAACGGACAACCTTCTTGGCGCGCTGAAATAGAGAGAGATTCCCTCTGCAAGAGTGTATGTGCTGGAACTGGTCAATGCCGAGCTTGCGAGTGACCTAGCCGAACTGGATGTAGACGAAATCGGAGTAGGGGAGGTCGACCTTGATGTAGCTGATGCTGTACCAGATGAGATAGCTCCGGATCTGGATACCCTCGAGGTTGGAGACGGAGTCGTAGCCGAGGAAGCCAGACACGCGCGGGGCGTAGTAGACGACGTACTCGAAGTCGACGTAGCACTCTCCGTAGAGATCGATGACGAAGTAGCCGTTGGAAGCGACGGAGAAAGACTTGACGGTGTCGGGGAGGATGCCGGGAGGGAGGTTGTACTCCTGGAGGATGTCGTAGACAGTGGAGCTGTTGGACGGCAAGGCCGACAATTGGGCAGTCACCGCCGCGGAGAGGGAGGAAAGGAAGAAGAGAGAAAGGAGGAGGAGGAGGGAGGAGGACATGGCGATCGGGAAGGAGAAACCCGACGGATTTGGGAAGGCAAGAAGGAGAGCTAAGTCGACTGTGGAATATAAAAACAAGTGTTGTGGAAAAAAAACATACTAAAATGCGAAGAAGGCTTCCTCTTCTCACCCAAACGGAGGAGTTGGAGGAGATGGTCGGAGGAAGGGCATCGTGTCTTGATCCTGATCGGGAGAGGAAGGGGCGTCGATCTAGGAAGGGGAAGAGGGAGATGAGGTTGAGAGAGATGGTCGGAGGTTTAGATTTAGGTTTAGGCAGAGAGATGGTCGGGCGGGATATAGGTTTAGGTTTGGAGGAAACTTCATAGTGTTGCAAATTTTGGCAAGTGGGAAAATTAAAATATTTTATTTTGGTTTATTAACACCGGATTTTAAAAACCGCTGTTAAAATCGATGTCTATTAACGAAAAAAAAGGCGCTCATAGACATCACATAAAAAAATCGATGTCTATGAGCGAAAATCTGCGCTCATAGACACCGGTTTTTGGAAAAACCGGTGTAAAATACTCAAAGACATCGGTTTTTGCTTAAAACCGTTGTTGTTCCACCGATGTCTATGAGGGTTTTTGTTGTAGTGTGGACAGATGTCCTGGATGGCGTAGAATGGCACCAAGTCGATTCTCTCCCTGACGGCTCGCTTCCCAGCTCTCCCCTCATGAGGAAAAGGGTTAAAACCCTTTTATAAGCTAGGGTGCGACTGCGGCGGCACGGTCGTGCCCTTTCTTGTCTCTGGCTGTGCTGCATGCCCATGCCAATTGGCACGACCATGTGAACCTGGGGCTCGACTCTGGGGACACGACCATACAGGATTGCACGGTCGTGTACTGCTTGGCTTCGATCATGGGGGGCACGGTCGTGCAAGTATGCACGACCATGTACTGATCTGCCTCTGGGTTGGTCGCACGGCCGTGCAAAGTTGCATGGTCATGCACTTTCCTTCTCCTGTTTGGCCACATGGCCGTGTGAGGTTTCACGGTCATGCAGGATTGCACAGCCGTGTACTGCTTGGCTTCAGTCATGGGGGGCATGGTCGTGCAAGTATGCACGACCATGTACTGATTTGCCTCTGGGTTGGTCGCACGGCCGTGCAAAGTTGCACGGTCGTGCACTTTCCTTCTCCTGTTTGGCCACATAGTCATGCGAGGTTGCATGGTCGTGTTCTCTAGTTGGTTCCGGTGCGTTGACAATCGACGTTTTTGCTCCGAAAGTTATCCCTATCAACACAAAATCAAACAAAAAGCAGATATCCGAATAAAAGAGTATATATGATGAGTACATGATAAAAGAGGCGATCGTACATAGAATATGTACGTATAAAGTAAATGAATGTGCGTTAAAAACATGCATAAACTATCATAATATTTATGCACATCACACCCCCAGACTTGAACATTTGCTTGTCCTCAAGCAAAACGCTACAAACTATGTTCATGAGCGCCTAGCAGTGTTTCATAATCCCTAGTGCATTCGCCTAAATCTATCAACTAGTTTCATTGATAAGCATGATTGTGGAGTTACCTAAGTATGACCTAAGCATAAGTTCTTTGTGCTCGGAGCAATAAGTAGCTCAAACTCTTCAAGTTTCAATTCTCTGTCCTAGTTAAGTCGTCATACAATTAAGTTCCTAATGTTCCCGGTGATAGGCACTTACCTGCCACACACTTGGGCAATCTAAGGGGAAAACTATCTTTAATCATAAGACTATACTCATATTCTTCTTGACGAATCAAATGAGTGGTTAAATAAAAATTTAAATCCATTCAAGAAACATCTTCAATCATTTCAAGACCAATCAGATCATAGCCTAACACTACTGTAATATGAGTAAGCAATCCACCTAAAACAATGAGGGTAGGGGAGGAAATTTTCTCTAATTTTACCAAGTGCTTCAAAAAGAAATATCATGAGTTAATAGGCACATTTTCTACCATTCCCCATAAACAATATAAGTCTGAAAGTCTTATAATTCCATCTTTACCACCCCTTCCAAATATCGTGTTCCTCATCATCATATGGACATATCAAAAAATTGGATTTATGATACTACCACCACTAGAAACATGTGGATTAAAGCAAGACTCTCTACTAATTTGCTCCCATAAATTCGATTTTTCAAAAGCAAGTAGGATTATGTAAGTTTCATCCCTAGGCAGATCATAGCATATATTAAAATCCTCAAGACTCCATTCATATTTATCATTAAATAAACGAAATTTTAATTTCCCTCCTCCTTGAACATTGTCAATAGTAATGGAGCTTAAATTTTTCAAGACAATACGAGGATAAGTTGGGTACCTTGGGGCCATTATGCTAGTCCAACCTATTCTATCAAGCAACTAATCAATATCATTTCCAAACCCCAATAGTTTTAAGGTTTCTCGGTCCATAAACCTAGTGCTCAAAATAGAACATTTAGATAAAGAATGATAGTGATGCAATTGATCTTCATTAGAGAAAGTAATGTCAAAGTTGTTCGATATACCTTCGAAGCGTGCATACTCCTCGTTTGAGACGACCAACACTTCTTTTCCTTTCCTTTGATGAGAGTTCCTTTTTACGAAGTTTGACATCATGAATGATAGATTGGAGTGAGATGAATGTGGGGAAAGAGTGGTAGCACCTTGGGAAGTTGGAGGAAAGGAGGAGAAAAAGGAAGTATGGGGAAAAGGGAGAAGGTGGCGACACGGGCGTGCAAGCCTCCGCACTCCCGTGCCCTAATAAAGGAGGGGTTTGGGTTGGGTCGTGTAGGATGGTGATTTTGTACGGCCGTGCCAATTGGCACAACCTCCTCACTTCTCCACTCGGCCAAAGTTGCACGGCCGTGTTAATTAGTATGGCCAACTCCTTCCTTTCTGCCTTGATCGCACGGTTGTGCCGATTGGCACGGTCTGTGTCTTTTTTCCCACTGGTGGCCTTTGACGGTCGTGCCAATTGGTATGGGCCGTGCCTTTCTCCTCTCTGCATTGGCCACATGGTCGTGCAAGGTTGCACGGTCAGTGACCTTTGCCTCTCTGTCGGCTTCGCACGGTTGTATGTGGTCACACGACCGACTCCTTTAAGCACACGGTGACTCATCTTTCGCCATTTCGGTTCTTCTGACGTCTCCACGCCCATGAAACGCTCATGGCCAATTCGTGGAGGCTCTGCACATCCTGAAAACGAAAACCCAAAAGAAATAATAAAAGTACTCAACTTAAACTTACTAGAGAAATAAAACGACAAAAGGAATGATGAACTAAAATGAAAGAAAACCCTTGGGTTGTCTCCCAAGAAGCGCTTGTTTTAGGTCTTTAGCTCGACCCCATTTTAACTCATTCAGGTGGGCGCAGATCTGAGAAGTTTATCAGCATATTTTCCTCTGCCGGCACATCATGGAGGTATTTTTTTAAACGCTGCCCATTTACTTTAAATTATCCACGCTCCTCGCTCCAAATGTCAACAACTCCAAACAGGTAAACCTTCTTGACTTGGAATGGTCCTATCCATCTTGATTTTAACTTTCCAAGAAAAAATTTCAATCTTGAATTAAACAGCAGCACTGAGTCTCCTTCCTTAAATTCTCTCCGCATGATATGTTGATCATGTCATCTCTTTGTTTTCTCTTTGTAGGATTTGGCATGTTAGTAGGTGTCCATCCTCAACTCATCAAGCTCATTTAATTGGAGTTTCCTTCTGTCTCCTGCTAACTTCAAGTCCATGTTAAGCTGCTTTATCGCCCAGTAAGTCTTGTGTTCTAATTCTACTGGAAGATGACACGACTTTCCATATATAAGTCGGAATGAGGTCATACCAATTGGAGTCTTGAAAGCAGTACGGTACGACCATAAAACATCATCCAATTTCAATGACTAGTATTTACGGGAATTGGACGCTGTCTTTTCTAATATTGCTTTGATCTCCCGGTTGGAAATCTCCGCTTGTCCATTGGTCTGGGGATGGTAGGGTGTTGTTACTTTGTGGCTAACTCCGTATTTCTTTAGCAAATTTTCAAACTGTCTTTTAATGAAGTGCGAACCCCCGTCGCTAATAACTACCCTAGGTACACTGAACCGCGGAAAAATCACCTTTTTAAACAATTTAATTACTGTTTTGGCGTCACTGGTAGGAGAAGCTATGACTTCTACCCATTTCGACACATAGTCCACTGCCACCAAAATATAATTGTTTCCACATGATGAAGGAAAGGGTCTCATAAAGTTTACTCCCCATACATCGAACAGTTCTACTTCAAGGGTACAATTTAGTGGCATCTCATTTCTTCTAGTAATGTTCCCGGTCTTCTGACATTGGTCGCAGGACTGCACAAAATTCTTCGTGTCTTTGAATAGACTTGGCCAAAAGAATCCTGCTTGTAAAATTTTTACAGCTATTTTTGACACACCCAAATGTTTAATGTAAGATGATGAGTGATAGTGAAATAAAATGTCCTTGATTTTGTCTTCCGGCACACACCTTCGGTAGATTGTATCTACGCAGTTCCTAAAAAGTAGTGGTCCATCCCATATGTAATGTTTGACGTTTGAGAAAAACTTTTTCTTCTGCTGCCAGGTAAATTTTGGGGAAAGTACTCCACTTGTAAGATAGTTAACAAAATCCGTATACCAAGGAACTCTATCAAAATTTACTGCCAACAAATGCTCGTCAGGGAAAACATCATTTATGGGCGGATCAAAATCCACGTCTTTTTGCCCATTTGGCCATACTCAGGATAGATGATCGGCCATAATATTTTCAGCCATTTTTTTTGTCTCTAATTTTCAGATTAAATTCCTGAAGAAGCAAGATCCACCTGATCAAACGAGGTTTGACATCTTTCTTATTAAGCAAATATCTTATGGCAGCATGATCAAAATACACTATCACTTTTGAACCCACTAGATAGGACCTGAACTTGTCGATTGCAAACACTATGGCCAACAATTCCTTTTCAGTGATAGAATAATTCATTTGGGCTGCATCCAATGTCTTGCTCGCATAGTGGATTGCATGCAGTACTTTGTCCTTTCTTTGTCCTAAAACTGCACCTACTGCAAAGTCACTGGCGTCGCACATGATTTCGAATGGGAGCTCCTAGTCTAAAGCTTGAATTACGGGAGCTGAGATGAGAGCACTCTTTATTTTCTTAAACTCCTCATTGCAATCATCATCAAAACAAAATTCAGCATCTTTAATCAACAGGTTAGTTAGTGGCTTGGAAATTTTTGAGAAATCCTTGATGAAATGCCAGCATGCCTTAAAAAGCTCCTAACTCCTTTTACGTTAAGAGGTGGAGGTAGTTTCTCAATTGTCTCTATTTTGGCTTTATCTACCTCAATTCCTCGTTCTGAAATCTTATGTCCTAAAACAATTCCTTCTTTGACCATGAAGTGGCATTTCTCCCAGTTCAGAACTAAGTTCGCATCTTCACATCTCTGAAGAACTTTAGAAAGGTTCAGAAGACAAGAGTCGAAGTCATTCTCATAAACTGAGAAATCGTCCATGAATACCTCCATAATCTTTTCTGTGAAATCTGAGAATATTGCCATCATACATTGCTAAAATGTAGCTGGTACGTTGTAAAGTTCGAACGGCATTCGCCGGTAAGCATAGGTACCAAAAGGGCACGTGAAAGTGGTCTTTTCTTGATCTCACATCTAACCACTGTCATTCCCCCTCTCTTGGGGACCACATGGACTGGACTCACCCATTCACTATCCGATATTGGATAAATAATTCTAGCATCAAAAAGTTTCAATACTTCTTTCTTCACAACTTCTTTCAAATTCAGATTTATATCTTCTTTGATGCTCAATCAAATTTTTATATCCTTCTTCAAGCAGAATTCTGTGCATGCAGATCAAAGGGTTGGTCCCTTTAATGTCATCAATGGTGTATCCGATTGCTTTTCTGTGTGTTCTCAGCTCCTTGATCAATTTATGTGTCTCCATCTCAGTCAAATTTGCATTAATTATTACTAGGAAGGTGGAATCTGGACCAAGGAACACATATTTAATGTTAGGCGGCAGAGGTTTTAACTCCACTTGAGGTGGTACAATCTCAGGCAACGCTGGTTCCTATTCTAGTAACCGTATTTCCTCGTTTACTACGACTTCCTCTGGCGCTCCCTCAATTTCTTGAGCCATTCTCTCAATATCATCGTCATCATCCAAGTCCTCCATAAATGATGCTTAGGTAGATATTGAACCTCTCAGTGATTTTAATAAGACCTCTCCACACCAAGGAAACATTTTTTGTACATCCTTACACAGCACACTGATGGATTCTTCTAGTTTTTCCTGAACCTCAGTCCCTACATATCTTAACTTGTTTTCATCCATCGGCACTCCTATATCCTCTCTTGTTTCGATCGAGTGTAAAGATAAGTTTAGCACATCTTGTCCTGACCACTCGCTAAGATTTGACCAAGGGTTGACCCAAACAGGACCTGATGTTTGGGAGAGAGAAGTCTAGTCAGGACTAAATGACTAGCAAAGGTAAGCCCTACCCAAAGGTTAGGTAAAGTGGAAGTCCCGGTGAGTGAAGCCGGGCCCTAGTGAGTGAAGCTAAGTGGTGGAAGTCCCGATGAGTGAAGTCGGGCCCTACTGAGTGAAGCTAGGTGGTGGAAGTCCTGGTGAGTGAAGCCGGGCTCTAATGAGTGAAGCTAGGTGGAGGAAGTCCTGGTGAGTGAAGTCGGGCCCTAGTGAGTGAAGGTAGGTGGAGGAAGTCCTTGTGAGTGAAGCCAGACAATGGAAGTCCTAGTGAGTGAAGCTAGACAACCCTAGGTGGTAACCCTAGATTATACTTGAATTCTGTTAACAGTGTTTTTATCTATTATGTTAACTCAGTGTTGTAGGGAAGTTCAGCTAGGTCGACGGGTTGACCAAGTAGCTGACACAAAGTCCAGACAGGTTGAAGGGCTGATCGGACGTCTGGCAGGTAAGTGAAGGTAAGTGAATGTGTTCCCAGAAATGGAACATTAGGCGTCGATCTGACTTAGATCCATTTCATATATCTAAGTCGAAATTGTGACTAGATTTCGATCTCGAGGAGACGAAATCTAATTACTATCCTGCTTATCTATAAATTGTGCTAACATTCTGTTTTGCAGGATATGATTTATAGTTGCCTCGGACTAACATTTTCTTGCAGGAAGGAGATTGCAGAAAACAAGGGTCCAGGCGCCCGAAAGGGATCCGGGCACCCGAAGGTAACTTTTATCCATATCGTTGCTTCGCCACGTGGAGATCGCTGACTAGCTCGACTACGTCACATTCAGGGTGCCCTGAAGGGATCCGGGTGCCCTGAACCTCGTATATAAGGAGGGTGAAGGCTGAAGCAAAGGAACAACTAACGATTTGCTCTCCTGTGCTCCTGCGACGCTGCGAAGACTCTCCGACAAGTGCTATTTATTTTTCTGTCTTTCTTTTATTGTCGGTTTTTTCTTTTCTATATAATTCCTGTACTTAATTTGTAATAACTGTTTAAATTATTAGTGATTGCCTAACGAAATCACTCAACGAGTGCGGGCTTTGGAGTAGGAGTCGTCAAAGGCTCCGATTAGCGTTGTTATTGTTTTCACTTTTCCGCTGTTTACTCGTTTAAAAGTTTTAAATCGCTATTCCCCCCCCCCCCCCCCCCCCCCCCCCCTCTAGCGAAACTCATCGATCCAACAAAGAGGAAACGAGACGACACCGGTTGGGGAAGATGAAGAGGAGAAGAAAAGAAGATGGGAGAAGAAGGGACGATGATCTAGTTGGGAAGGAGCTGACGTCAGGGAACCTAAGGCACAGGTGAGAGAAAATAAAAAAATAAAAGAAATATTTAAAGAAATTAAACATTTGCTCATTCAAATAGGGTAGCTTAAATAGACTTTCCCCTAATCCAATAATTTATCCCCTTAACATACAACTTACGAGCTCCGATTAAATCCCAAAAAATTCCTAAAAATTCTGTTAAAGTTATTCCTTAAATAACTTTATTATTTAATTATTATTTTTTTGATATTTTACATATCAAGCCCCGTAGACCTAGTTGGATTTTAGTCCGGTGTCAAGTCTTTTAGACCAGTCAACTCTTGCACACTTGGTAGAAGTGTTAGACAAATAACTCATCTAACTTTAACGTATTTGTCATATATCAAAATTAGACTGTTAGTGCAACCTACACCAACAATAAACCTCTTGAATCACTCTAGTGCCTCAGACTTGTACAAGACTAAATAAGCATAATGGAAACATGTGTAGTCATCTATAAACGTAATGAAATACGTGGCTCCATTTCTGACTCTCACATTTATGAGTCCTCAAATGTCAAAATGAACCAACTGCAATGGAGTCCCAACTCTCATTACTTTTCCAAAAGGCTTTCTTATTACTTTGCCTACTAGGCAGTACTCACATAAGGATATTACCTTGGTTAGCGGGCCCAATATGCCACTTGTTGCTAACCTACTCATCCTCTTTTTCCCTATGTGGCCAAGTCTGTTATGTCATACAATCACATCATCTACTATACTATCAAATACATAGATAATAGAATAATAAGGATAAGCAAATGAAATGAAATTTAGTACATAGAGTTCCTCATGGATTAAACCAAAATAAACTAAAGAGTTGTCATAACAAATAGAAACTTCAGAGTTTACTAACATCACACAGTATCCTAATTGATCTAGACATTAGATAGATACAAAATTCCGCCTAATCTCTAGAGCATATAAGATGTCATGAAGATATAAAACTTGGTTGCTTTGCAGCAACAGCTTATACGTTCCAATTCCTCTCACCGCTACATATGCCCCGTTCCCCACATATAACCTCATCGTATGAGGACTCAAATGGTGGAACTCCACAAATGTTCTCCTGTCACGAGCTACATAGTCTATGGCTTCTGAGTCTACAATCCACAAAAGGAGAAGAGTTAACAAACATCACACTAAATGACACATAACTCATACCATGTAAAGAAGAAGGATGTACCTTTCGCTCGCTACACTTGCATGTGAAATGCCTAAGCTTAGCACATACGAAGCATCGGACATTACTCTTATTGAGTTCCTTATTGCGTCTCTGTCCTTTCTCTTTGGTATTCACAAATCGCTTCCTCTTGCCATGGATTTTGGCCTTCTTCTCATGCTTGCGCCACTTGTGATTTGTACCTCGATAGCCCTTACTTGACTCTGCAATGTAATTATGACATGAAGTAAACTTGGTCACTTCCTAGCGCTCCTCCTCGAGATCATAATGCCTACTCACATCCATGAAAGTAATGATATTCTCTATGTGTGTGAGATAGGTCTTAACAATATCCCAGGAGTCAAGCAATGATTGGATCGCACCCAGTATCTGAAGTTCATTTGACATAGGCTCCTCTATATTTTTCAAAGAAGCAATCATACTTGACATGTACATTAAATGTTGATGCATAATATGATCGTGTCTCTTCTTGTATGTAATGAACTTATAGGTTAACATTCTTATCTTAGGGGTTGACGAGATGCCATGATGTTCTTTAAGAGCATACCATATTGGTGCAATCAGCTTCCAGGGTTTTGATGTTTGACAATATACCTAACTAGTCAGATTGATCAAAGTTAATCCTAACAAGACTTGATATTTGGATGTGAGAGAAGACTAGTTAAGACCAAATGACTAGAAAGAGAAGTTTTAATTGAAGTTTAGGTAGGTGGAAGTCCTGGTGAGTGAAGCAAGACAGTAGAAATCCTAGGGGGAGGTAACTCTAGGTGGTGGAAATTCTGGTGAATGGAGCTAGGTAGTGAAAATCCTAGGGGGAGGTAATCCTAGATGGTGGAAGTCCTGATGAGTGAAGCTAGGCAATGGAAATCCTAGGGGGAGGTAATCCTAGGTGGTGGAAGTCCTGGTGAGTGAATCTATGCAGTGGAAATCCTAGGGGGAGGTAACTCTAGGTGGTGGAAGTCCTAGTGAGTGAAATTAGGCAATGAAAATCCTAAGGGAAGATAATCCTAGGTAATGGTAAAGTCTTAAATACAGTCCAAGCATGAAGCCTAGTAGGTCGGGTAAACTTATAGGAATACGGCTTGATCCTAAGGGATTAAACCTTAGGTAGTAGACTTGGAGGAGGGACCTTCAAGCAAAAGGTAAGTCTAGTAGGTCAAGTAGACTTATAAGAGTATGACTTCATTTTAAGGGATTGACCCTTAGATGGTAGACTTGGAGGAGGGACCTCCAAGTAAAAGATAAGTATAATAGGTCAGGTAAACTTATAGATATAGGCTAGGTTGCTTGTTTGTGTTTGTATGGTTGTTTTGCTGGAACTTGGAGCTGGAAGCAAACATAGAGTAGACAAATGTAAATGGGTGAATCAGACTTAACTCAGGTCGAACCGGACCCACACTGGTTCAGTAGACCAAACCAGCGGTTTGGTAGATTGAGTGGGTTCGGTTCAGATTATTGAGTTATCAAAAATATTAACATAGAAGATGATGTGGTAAAAGATCTGGTTCATCTTTATGATTTAGATGAGGATAAAGATAAGTCAGATAATGTGGATAGAGATAAAGCTTGATCTAGATATGAGTTCATCCAAATATGGCTTCATCCAAATAAGAGTTGATCTAGATAAGGATATAATCAAACTCTATAAAAGGAGACGAAGGCTCTACATTCAAGATAACTTCTTCAATTCTACTCTCCATCTCTGCGCTCAGAAAGGTATGGTGCGAAGCTCTACCATTGGAGCTCTAGAGGGTGTTCTGCTCAGGACTTCCGGATCGACCATCATCTTTTGTTTGGTTTGTTTATTATAAATTATACTTAATTTATTATTATTTATGCTTGTATCGCAAACTATAAGATGAGTTTCTCCACCTCTGGAAAGTTTTAGAAAGGAGACCATTAGTGGATGGGTGTTTCTCGTGATTAGGCCTTGGATGTACTGACCCTGGGGGGTTGGGAACCAAGTAAATCTCATAAGTATTCTTTCCTTTAAATTTGTATTATATTCCACTGTGACTAACACTTTGATAGGAAGAATGAACAAAGTTGAAGTGAAATGCGACGAGTCGATATTCACTCCCCCAATCGACACCAGCGATCCTACATACCATACCGACTTAGCAGTAGGATAATGCTCATATATTGGGATCAGTTCATCGCTAAGAAGGATCACCCTAGCTTAGTTATCTTTTTTTTTCCAAGCACGGTATACCTCTTGATCCCGTATTGCATGTGACATGGTAACCTCCTTGGGGTCCACCATCTCATACATAAGAATCTCCCCGAGTTCTTGTTCCTCGAAGACAAACTGAATCTTTCGGTGCCAAATATTATAGTTGTCTATTCAGCTTATCTCCCTTGACAAGATCCATTTTGATATACTCTGTTGCAGCCATATTTCTCAATCGTACAAAAAGAGAGATATTAGTGACAATTAATAATTACACAATTTTATGTATCTTATGAATCATCAAGACCCAAATGACTCGAGTACGAACTCCAAAATGAGCATATGAATCAATAGACACCATGTACCATAATATGGAATTTCATCTTACCATTTGGACTTAGATTCACTACATAAAACCCCACTATTAGTCACCTTTAAGTCAAACCAGCTGGTTTGGTTCAGTTACTCGGTTTAGTTCAACTCAAACCAGTTAGTCTGGTTCAATGAACCGGATCAATTTTCAGTTTTTTTATTATTAAGAAAAATTAAACTTTTTTCTCATTTTCTCCACCGTGATGGACCATTCGTGACAATCATGGTCACCGGTAACAACCATCATTTGTCAGTGTCCCGACGCAATTGTCGGTAATCTCCGACCACGGAAGTCGATCGCCAATCATTCAAAGTGGTCATTGAAGCTTGATGTTGAATTTTTTTTTAATCAAACAGCTTCTCAAACAAAAAAAAACACATTCTTTTTCTCTCCACGCTCACACCAATGCTTTTTTTTATGCCCACATTGTGATGAAGGCGGTTGTTGGCCTCGACTGCCAATCTTCGACCTCCCAACGCGGTCGCTAATGCTTGCCTACCATGGGCATTAATCGCCAGCCTCCTCACGAGGTTGCCGGCGCCCGCGATGTGCTACTACCGACTACCACGACAAACACTGTTCGCCGGCCCACAGCTCGGCATCGACGCATGACGCGGTCTGAGTCCTCTCCCTTTTCAAATTCCATCACAGAACTCTTAGCCAGGGATGACATCATTGCACATGACGACGAAGAACCATCCTCGTAGAATCGTTCCTCATTAGTGAGATTAGCGACGACACCATCGGTTCCAATGGTCTCTCGCTTAGGGAGTTTTCATTAAACCTAACTCGGATACCAATGTCGAATTTTCTTTCGACATAGCAAAAGCATATAAGAGATAACATATACAAAATGAGTTGAGTTCTTGATATACCTTAATTGACATTGTTGTAAACTCCAGAAACTATGAACAACTCATAGATGGGATAATAGTCACAAGTATTGAACTATTACTATTGTTTCACAATGTCTTAACCCTCAGACTTGGTGATCTACGATTGTGAATGAACGACTCCTTCCGCAAGCAATCTACAACAACCTCTAATAATCTCCCTTCGCCACTTTTCCACCTAAAACCATTTACATACTAATGTGTATTATGAGAATAATGGGAACGAGGAGGAGGTTTTAGATAATGATCCCATGTATGTTAATATACCTCAACGTGAGCAAATGCCAACAGATACCTTTATATTGTTAAGTTTAGTTGGTTGGCCAGTTAGTTTGCTTGATATTGTTTTCATTTTTTTTTAATTTATTTATGAGTTTGATAAAAAATAATATTGATTAGTTTGTTCATGGACATTTTTAATAAATATTATTCTGAACGTATCATAATCTCTATTTATTAATATTAAAAAGTTGAATATGCCAAATTTATTTATTTATTTTAATAAATTATTTAAACTGATTTCTTTATTCATTTAATTAACTTATGCATGTTGAACAAATATAAATAAATGATTATCAAATTTTCTCACTAACATTTAGTTTATTCACCGTTTTAAATGACATGAGATAGAAAATTTAGTTGGGTTGAAACTTGAGAGGGAGTATTCCATATTGTGTGGATATACATTTAGAGTAAAACTCAGAAGAAGTACCCTGTTTTCAATGGAAGGCCGCTTCATCTCATCATCTCCATGTTATAATACATAACTGCCTTTAAATACCATGTTCGATGGTTTTTGATTTTTGGATAGATTAATTTTAAATTAAAATCCTGAATTGGTCTGTCGAATTTAACTCATTCAATAACAACAATGTTATAATAATTCAGTAACTGTTATAATCCTGACTTTGCATGTTTATTTAATATTCATATTATAATAACTATAAAATTATAATTATTACCATACAAATTTATTATATTCGACAATATGTATATTGTACTAATTATGATTTCATAATTGTTATAATATAAACTTCTCCCGTTCATATAATTAACCAACTAATTCAAGTCTAAGTCTTCTGATCCGCAATCCCTGATCCCTTCCGTAATTTGTACTTTGGATCGCGACCAGATTCAATCAAAATTGACTGCGATCTCCCTTGGATTTACTTTCCCACCTAGATTATAGTTTTGGATCGAGCCAGCGCACGGAGACCGCCAGCAGTGGACGGGTCGCCCCCTACTCGGCATCATACAGTCCGCCCACCATCGGCAGCCTCCGGCCGCCTAACTCGATCTAAAACTATAACTTAGGTGGGAAGATGAACCCAGAGAAGATTACAGTTAATTTTAGAGCTGTCAAATGGGCCGTGGCGGGGCATGTCCGTCCGTGACGGGTCAACCATTTGGCAGGGGCGGGGCGAGTTGACCCATCAACTTGGCGGGTTGGGAAATCTCCAACCCAACACAATCGAATGCGGGTTATGGGTTTAACGGGTCAACCCGCGGGCCTATAAAATTTTTTTAAAAACTTTCATATTTTCGGTAAGCTTCTGCAGATTGATATGCAACCTTTAAAAGGAGAATGAAAAATTACAGCTTGAGAAAAATTCACAGAAAATGTTGCTTGAAGAAGAGATTGATGATTTGTGAGAGACAATTAGAAAGATCAAATGAGCAAAGTGTGAGATAGATGGATTGTGAGTTATGCAAGAGTTGATAGTTGTTGATTAACAAAAGCAAATTTCAATGCTTCAAGTTGAAGAAGATTCAGCCATCTATGATCTCAATCTCATGATCAATAAAGTCGATAGCTAACTAAAAAAACTTTCATATCTTAAATCATATTGTGTCCTTCTCCACGTCCACGAACATGTGTTTCTCAATCAGCAGGTCAACCCAAGTCCGTCACAGTCCGACCCGTGTGGATTACAGGCCTAGATGGGTCGACCCGCGGTAGGTTTGGGTTGATAAAATTCTAACCCAACTCATTTAATTAGCTTGGCGGATGGACCAATCCAACGAACTCAATCTAAATTAACGGCTCTGGTTAATTTTAATCAGATTTTGACCATAATCCTATAAATTATAAAAGGGACCATCTGATAAATTCAAAATAAAAATTAAAAAAAAAAAAGGAATGCTAAACGAAGCATCCTTTTAATGTTTGCCAATGTATTCATTTTTCTTAATTCTTTTTGCATACGACACAAATTAGTTTTATTCATCGTTATAGGATCATATTGAATTGTTTTTATCCTTTTAAGTAGTTTCATAGAGAAGGATAAAAATTTCACTCATTATTTTATGATAGAAATTATTGTGTTAATTTGGATTTACAAGTGATGATTTGAGCCAATGAATTTAAGCCATGGTAATCCAAGCATAATACTAAAAATATATTAAAATAAATAACGAAAAAAAATATATTATATTTTTTAAAAAATAAAAAATAATTAAAAGGGCGCGTTCTGCCGATTTTAACTCATTTTGAAAGGAATTATTGGTGGAATATTTGGATCGTGTCCGAGACTCTTTAGCTGATCCAAAAGTCATTCGTTCCCGTGGATAATGCTTGTCGCTCTGTCCACGACTGGTCTTGTGTGATTCGGGTGGGTAATGGCGATGGCGCTTCCCCTTCTTCGAATCCTTCCATCTTGCCTCTATCATTCTTCCGTTTCTTCCCTCTTTCTTCCCTCTTCTCCCTTTTCTACTCGTACTCCAAGCGGACTCACACTCCCTCTCCACCATCGATGGGTCTCTGCCTTAACCGCCCTAAGCGGCGGCACTGCAGCAGCAGCTATGGAGAAAACGGCGGAGACCTCGGAGGCGTCTCGAACGAGGCTGATAGCGCAAAACATTCCCTGGGCCTCCACGGACGACGACATCAAGGCTCTCTTCGCGAAGCATGGTACCGTCCTTGATATCGAGGTTCGGATTTCGTTGTTTTTTATATGACTCCAAAAGATCGAACCTTTGAACACCAATCCATCATTTGGTACCTTACTTAGTATGCTTTATGGATGTTAATCAGTGGTTTTTTTTTTCTCAATAAATTTTAAATGCATTATGAAAGAGGGAAAAAAAGCTTCCCTTTATATTCAAGCATAAGCAACTGCATTGATACATTCTAGTTTAACTATCACCATTTGGATACTTAGAAACAAACATTTATCAATTTTGTCAGTTTGCATATCATCCTTTTGCATATCACCATTTGGATGTGAATCAGTTAATGTTCTCTCACCAACCTTTGAACACGTAAAGCAGTTGCAGTGTGATTTATTTGGACACCTATCCATCTTTTTCTAAGGGGAAGTTTGCTCATTACTTCTTTCTGGTGTAGAAGTAATGAAAGCAAGAAAACACAGCTCTTGGAAAGCCTCAACCTAGTTCAATTTGTCATTGGTTAGATGCATACAACTTTGTAGTTAGAATTGTATCCGTTAATGATTATAGTTGGGGGTCATTTGGTTTCTTTGGCCTCAATGAATGGATGAGAAAGCAGTTCAGGTGAGCAAGTAGTTCAGTTCACCTACCGGAAAAGTCGAGTCCCAGTGAATGCAGTCCTACAATGCTGGAGTCAATTTTAGTAGGGAGTTCTGAAAGCTTGACAGAAGTCCTTGAGATGTTATTGTTGTGCCTGTGGTACACTTAGTTATTTATTGGATTTCACAATATCATTTTGCTGCTTTCCCTTGAACAGTCAGCATAGTCAGCCCCATGCCATGCCATATTATATGAGTGTGTTAGTAGTTTGGTAATCAACCTCATGTTCAAGGGGGGCACGCCGAGCCCTTTGTGCCTCGGGCGCGCCTCGCATCTCTGACGACATCTTTTCAAGAGTGAGAAAAACAGTAGCAAATCTTGTAACACCCGTCTGACAAAGATCTTTTGTCTTGTGAATCGCCTCAACATATTTACCATGCCTGTGCGAACATAAATGTAGGCATTCACACTCATTGTCTTCTTCAATGTTGCTTTAAAATCAGGCAATTTCCCAATATCTTCTAAGATAAGATGCAGTGAGCAACACAAGGAGTCCAATACAAGTGTGACATTTTTGTTTCTAATAATTTTCCTACAAAAGAAGTTAGAAAAGTAGATAAGTTTAACATATATAAGAAAAATCATATTGATAAGAAAGAATTAAATAGATCCTTACCAGCAAGCACATTGTTACTTGCACTATCTGTGACAACTTGAACAACATTTGCTTCTCCTACACACTCCACAAATTGATCAAGCAACTTAAATTTATCTCCCGTCTTTGCATAATCAAAAGCATCAACTGATTTGATGAAAACTAAACCTTTCGGAGAACTCACTAAAAAATTAATCAAAGTCCTCTGTCTTTTGTCTATCCACCCATCTGCTCTCAAACTACAACCCTACTTTGCACATTATGTTTCACACGACTTAATATAATCATTTGTCACACTATCAACCGTCTTTTTTATAAAAGGAACCTACACCTCATGATAACTAGGTCCTTTTAGACCTACACTATATTGGCCAACCAAGTCCAACATTCTTTTAAAGCTTGAACAGTTAACGACATTAAAAGGAATTAACGCATCATGCATCCACTCAATTATGGTCATACAAGCTTTTTCCCTCAATTCTTTCTTGTATGCCTCATTTATCGTAGTTTGCATTTCCTTATCCTTTCTACTTTCCACATTTTTTTGCACATGAGGAGCAAAATACGTACCCATTGGACCTATTTGTCTTGACCTTTTTCGCATATTCACTGATCTAGAAATTGTAGGCGGCATAGCTTTAGCTCCAATATCATCCATACCAATATCCTCACCAAGAGGGTCTACATCCTCAAAGTCCAATGTCGCAAGTTTAGAAAGATTACTTTTCTCCGTCTTTTTCTCCATGAAATTTTTTATTTCTTCACGTACATGGGGCGGACATCTTTTGCAAGTTGTAGTATTTAGAAACTCCCCAAGAAGATGTTGTTTTGCACGATAGATACCTCCTTTTGTAACTTTTTTGACAAAAGTTATAAATCAAATCATTTTTGTTATCTGGATTAACTCTTCGAAAATAATTTCATGCCGAATTTTTTGATGCATATGTTGGAGCATCGCTACTATCTTCTATGATAATTAAACAAGAAAATAGCTTGAAAATAAAAAAAGGACAAAATCAACACTGTATTGGAAAAAAGAATAGAAAAACAGGACAAAAAAATTGAAAAACATGGAAAAAAAATATTCGATCCAACAGCGATCTAAGTAGAAACCTAGATTTCTACCTGGATCGATCCAGGCGGATCAATCTAGGTCTCAAAGGCAAGAAACCTGGATCGATCTAGATCTCAAAGGCAAGAAACCTAGATCGATCCCGTTTCTACCTAGATCAATCCAGGCAGGACCTGGATCGATCTAGGACAAGCGCTAATCAACGAACGCTTTGTGGTGTTCGTCAGTAAGAAGAAGAAGAAGAAAAGAAAAGAAAAGAAGAAGAACAGTAGAGAAGAAAAGAAGAAGATAACAGAAGAGAAGAAGAATAGGAAAAAAAAAAAGGAAGAAACACATACCTGGGTATGGCGGCGCAACTCAGGCAATGGCGGCGGCGGACAAAAATGCTCCGGGTAGGCTCGGGTTCAGGTGGTCGCGACTTCTTCTTGCGTTCTTTTCTTCTTCCTGTACTTCGTGGCTTAATTCCAACCCGGGTGAAAGTTTTTTTTGGCAAAAAGTTAATAACGCATTTTAAAAAACGCTCGGGTTCAAGAGGTGCGCCTCGTTCGTGCCTCAGATGAGCTCCAAAGGCACGTCCAGGCACTCCCAACGCGCACGCCTGAAGAACAGCACCTGCCTCTTGGCGGAAAAGGTGTTTTTGAAATTGCCTCGTGCGCCTCGTGCCTCGGGCACGCCTTTCACAACACAGCTCCATCCTTAATGTGAAGTGATGCATAATGTTAAATGTGTACGCTTGATGATTTCATTTTTTTGGTGCATTCCCATTGGTCATATATACAGTTGGTCGAAGGTCTACAGGTAGCCCTCCCACGGAGGTTTTATCAGTTGATGCCCTTTCATCCCTAAATGTTTGGTCAGTTAAAGGAGGGAGGAGAGCTGTAGGCTTAACCAAGTCTATCCATTACTCTACTTGAGATTATCCCTACCCCTTTTCTAATGGGATCCATCATTCTCACTTCAGACCTATGTAGTCAGTGTTTTGATATTGTTCATTAATCACAATGTCACTTATATACTCTTTGCAAAATATCAATGCAAACGATTTTCCAACTAGTATTAATTTCATATCTATCAACTAGATATAATTGATAGCAGGCAATTATATCTATGAACAGGTATTAATTTCAAATTTTGGAGCATCTTAAGCTGCAATATCCATATTCCTCACTAGATGCTTATGCTCAGTTTTTTCTGATTTGTACATTCCGAGATACCCAATTACTGAGATACCCAATTACTGAGATACCCAATTACTGTCAGTTAAATTCTTCTTCTTGGTCCAGCTGTCAATGTATAATGGCAGTAGAAATAGAGGATTGGCATTTGTAACAATGGCCTCAGAGAACGAAGCTGTTGCAGCACTTAATCATCTGAATTCATATGTAAGTTCTAGCATCGTGAGAATTCTGTGATGCTTTTCATCCAATTCTTGTGGTCCATATCAGGTTTATTATTTATGAATGCTTAATTGTGAATTTAGTTTGATTCAGGATTTGGATGGTCGTGTGATCAAAGTGGAGTTTGCCAGATCAGTGAAGAAGACTCCAGTTACGGAAGCAGAACCTGTGCCCAAATATAATGTATTTGTTGGGAATTTGTCTCGGAGGGTGAGATCACAGGATCTCCGAGAATTTTTCAGTGGCAGCGGGAATGTCTTATCTGCCAAACTTATCTACCACACTAATCCAAGAAGACCAGCAGGCTATGGGTTCATCTCCTTTTCATCGAAGGAAGATGCTGAGGCTGCAATTGCTACATACAATGGGAAGGTAAATTAAGTTTTGCATTGTTTGTTGTAATCAATATTGTTTTCATTTGTAGCCTAAACGTCAAACCAGTATATGACTGCATGTGAATCATTTGTAGGACTACAATAACCTTGAACCACTTCATAATAAGTTTGACCTCTGTATCATCTAGCCTACACCTTGCTATTGACACTGCAGAATTTGATGGGCAGACCCATCCGTTTGATATTGGGTAAAGTTCAAGCAGATGATACCAAGGACAAATTGAACGGAAATGAGCAATCAGATGATGCATCAAATGAGTCCAGTTCTACCAAAGAGCAAAGGGAGGAATAAAATAACAAAACAGAGGTATTCAATCCAGCATAACATTACATGCACAAAATACAGTAGTGTATATTATTTCATTCGTCGATATGCTTACTTTGTAATTGTGTATTTTGTCATTTCCCTATGAAATGAAATGTCTTGGCCACTGCCTTGGAATATATATATATATATATATATAAAGTTGTTTGTTCCGTTAACATATCTGGCTACCATAAACGTGTTTAATTGACTTAAGTTGGAAGTTGAAAGACTCAATCAGACAGACAGGATAACCACTGATTGCCCATAAAGATTTGGCAGTTTGCTGATACAAACATCATAGTTCATATTTCTCTGTTAACTAATCTTGAAATAGGAATAGTGAAAGAGAACACCTATACATTCCTGATTCCGGTATCATGCTTAAACAACCTCATGTGTATCTCCTATGCTAACTTCTCCATCTAATATGAAATTATACGTGTAGTGTAGTATTCGACTTCATGCATTCTTGTCGAGACTGGGACTGTTCTGGCATCATCAATTGGGACTGATCACACTAATCTACATCTTGCATAAATATGCCAAAGAATGATTCTAGTCTTAAGACAGTTTTTGGGAGTCTGTATATATACGGGAATCCCCAAGGAGTCTTGACCTAGAAATCAAGTCAGATAGGTTGGGTTAAATCCCAAATAACTCACATAAACCAGCTTTCACATAGATTAAGCTCGTATTTGAATTTGTTAGTTCAATAAGCTCACTTGTTTGCAAGCGTATAATTATACCTTTTCCACTCAGACTATACATATTTGCTTTCATGAGATAAATAAGCAATGGAGATATGTTGGTTGAGAGTAGGTGGCCCGTCCAAACCAAACCCCACTTTGCTTTTCTTCCTGTGACCCACCAAACACAACAGTCAACTGATTTGGTGAGAAGTGATTAAACTACGACTTAACATAGCTTTGATTGTAATTTGTTAAAGTTTTGAGTGAAATATATCTGCATTATCTTTGGGTTTAGTGTTTAGCTCTTAAGATTAACTACATGCCCATCATACATCATGCACACATGAGCGGGCACTCATTCGTGCCATGAAGGATGCCTCTGCTCTCTTCAGTTGATCGAGAAACTCTCGCTGTTATTCTGTGAAGCAGCGAGTTAACCAAGTTCGTTCAACAACAAAAGTTGGCAATATAGTAGACTAGTCTTGATACAATCTACTGTCTATCCAACACCATGGTTCAGCAACATAGCAAATTGATACCTATGCCCAAAGAAATGTAGGCCACTTCAAATTTCTTACCTTTCTGCTTCATGTGATATCTCTCATGGTAGATAAGTCTTTCTAATTCAGCTCATGGTTCAGTGTGCATCTTGACCTAACACTTAAGATCAATATAATATATGTACAGTACGTTAAAGTGATTTGATGCTTCGGTAGATTGTTGATTGACATATATTGGGCTTTCATACATATATATAACTTTCATTGCACTCCTCAAAATAATTACATGTTGTATGAAATTATGTGAAGGGTTTAGGGTTTAGGGTTTAGGGTTTAGGGAGGTGTTGTATGAAATAATTACATTCATCTAGCTACATTATAGGTAGAGATATACACATTCTATCCATCTATTTGGCTTTAACATAACAGTATATATAAAAACATATTAAAGGAAAAGATGGAATTGAAAAGCAAACGTAGACATAATAAAGTAAAAGATGGAATTGAAAAGCAAATGTAGACATGTTAAAGTAGATGCAAAGGTCAGTTTGGAGTACTCACGACGCTATTAATATTCCCATGCATTCCTGTCTCCATAAACTAAGTTAAATGGTATTCATATAATCCTGACCTACTCCAACTCATGAGTCATCAACCAAACCACTTTTTTGTTTATATATACAAGCTAACCTTTGCTCTTCTCTTCTTGTGCACTTCCCCCTTCTCTTGATTGTTCAGTAGCCCTGTTTCTTTATCATCCCAGCCTCCTCCTCATCAATGGCCATAGCGCTTTGTGTTATCCTCTTCTTCTCTGGCACGGTCTTGTCGGTGACCGCCACTGACTACACTGTTGGCGACTCATCAGGGTGGGCAAACGGTGTCGACTATTCGACATGGACCAGCGGCAAGAACTTCGCCATCGGTGACACCCTCGGTATATATGCTCTTTCCACTTCATATAGCTTGTCTGACTCATGTGTTCTTGTTTTTAACTAACAACCTTCAAAATAAAATAAAATAAATAAATAAATAGATAAATAGGGTGAAGGCGATAATTAGTGATGTTATTGCAGCGTTCAATTACGCCAGTGGGGCGCACACGGTGGACCGAGTGAGCTCCAGCGACTACAGCGCTTGCTCCTCCGGCAACGCCCTCAGCACCGACAACAGCGGGCAGACGACGGTCCCGCTCTCCAGCGCCGGCAACTACTACTTCATCTGCGGAGTCGCAGGCCACTGCGCCAACGGCATGAAGCTCACCATTGCCGTTGCATCACCCAGCTCTACGGCCACCTCCCCTCCCACTGGGACCACTACTACTCCTACTCCCACCATCAACACGCCCACCGGCACGACACCGTACTCAGCTGCCGGCAGGCTATCTCCGGCGTCCCTGTCGTTGCTCATGGTTGGTCTGATGCTAGCGGTTAAACTAGTGGTGGCCGTCTAAATGCTGTAAATTCAGTCAGGGTGGAGACAGTGCGAGCTATTGCGATCTCTCTATTTTTCGATGTGCAATTTTAGTTATAATTGAGATGTTGACTTTGGTGGCGGAAGATTAATAACGGTGGTTATTGTTCTACTTTCTTTTATGTCCTATTTACTGTTGTATGAAGAGAGTTCTAACACAGTAATAAATTGTACAAAAACAGTAAATATACAATAAACAGGTAAATAAAAAAGAAATCGAGAAAATATATCTCTGGTTGAAGTGTCGGCGTGCCGACTATCTTTAGAGAATTTATTGCCGCCCACGGTACAAGGCTCTCCGGTAAAATCCTCCCAAGATCCGACAACCACTCGCGTCGTCCGTAGGTGCACTCCAAGACGAACGACGCACTCGGACTCAACCTCAGATCGCTAAAAACCAAACCTTAGGACAAACTCTCGGTAAGGAAGAAGACAGAGAGAGGGAAGGAGAGAAAGCAGACTGCTTCGGTGTGTTTTGAACCAGGAACAGAGGCAGTGTATCTATACACTCTAAAGCAGTGCACGAAGCAAAGCGTGCGTCGCTTCCGGACGTGCGGGATAGATGCGCTGCTTCCTTACGCGCGGACCAAACCTAAGTGCGTCGCTTCCTCACGCACGGACCAAACCCAAGAACCAGATCAAACCAGGCCGCCTGCAAGCGCGAGGCCCACGAGCTGGGGATTTGCACCCTCCCCCTACGCGCGATGATCGCATGCGTCGCGCCCGGTTTATGGATTTCCGGCTCGAACCCCCCGAACCACTTGATTTGGGCTCGGCCCGCGCATACGTATAGGCCCCCTTAACATTGCTAAGCAAGGATGGAAGGACTCCATATATAAGCTCTTTCAACCTTCTTGGCTTAGCAATGTGGGACTAAATGCATACACATATGCATTACCAAAACATGAAAAATAGTTTGAATTAAATACAAAAAACTCAACAATCCCCCACTAATTCAAATTATTTTGGTTGAAAACAAAGACTTATCCTGAGGCTTGGTTGCAATGAGCTTTTAGTGAAAATACCTTCCAGTTTGAATTTTCACCTAAGTACACCAATCTTATTCACATAGGTTTGAAGTGAACTCAGTCTTGAACTTAAACCTTTTATATGTGAAAATCAATTGGTAACAACTCATCACGGGCGACAGTTGAATCCTTCTGGGTTGGTGCATTACAGCCATGCCACCGAATCTTGTTTCATAAGTGCTAAGGAGAGTTGCCTAGACCTCCCACACTGCGGCCACACAGTTACACTTACATAGGTGAGTTCTCCAAGGATGTACTGCGAGCATTTTGTCATTAAGACCTTGAACTCATTAAGAGCTCCTAAGCTCATCCTTACTAGCAGTCAAGCATCTATCCAAAGAAGAGACTATGAGATTACATCTCAATCAATTTGATGTTTATGGTTCACCCTTATAACTTGTTTATATCACATTGAACCTACTTCTTAGGATCTCCAATCAGATAGGTTGGGTTGCTGCTATAGGTGAAACCAGGATAGGCCTCGGTCCCATTCCCTTACTGGATCTCTTGATTTTTTCAGAATCAAGTCCTTTAATGAGTGGATCAGCAATATTGTCTTTTGAACTTACAAAGTCCAATGACACCACTCTAAGAGACACTCACGAATAGACTTTAATCTTATTCGTACATGTCTCTTCTATTTCTGGTTATACTTGGAGCTTCTAATCTGAGCTATTGTTATTTGATTATCACAGTGTACTGAAATAGAAAGTATTGACTTCATCATCAAGGGAATTTCAGAAAGAAGACCCTTAAGTCAATCAGCTTTAGTTACTGTGGTATCCAAAGCACACAATTCTACCTCAGATATAGAACAGGTTATAATCGTCTGTTTAACAGACCTCCAAGCAACTGCACCGCCTCCAAGTGTAAACACATAACCAGTAACGTCTTTACACTCAGCAGTGTCAGCTATCCAACTAGCATCACTATATCTCTCCAGGACTGCAGGGAATCTCTCATACCACAAGCCGAAGGATATAATGTCTTTTAGGTATCTGAGTACTCTATCTAATGCATCCCAATGTGTTCTGTCCGGACATCTGGTAAACCTGCTCAATTTCGTTATAGCAAAAGAAGTATCAGGTCTAGAACAATTTGCTAAATACATTAGACTACCTATTATTTGTGAATATCTTAATTGAGACACTGTCACACCACTCTTATTCTTGTGGAGAGTTTTTGAAGGATCATAGGGTGTGACGACAGATTTAACTTGGCTATAGCCATATTTCTCTAATACTCTCTCAACATAGAGTGACTGAGAAATTGCTATTCTATCAGTTGAAAGAGTCAACTTCAGCCCTAAAATCATGTCAGCATAACACATATCCTTCATATCAAACTTATCACTTAAGAGGGTCTTAGTCTCATTAATAATAGAAAGGTTAGAACCAAAAAGTATAATATCATCTACATATAAACATAAGATAATACAATTATCACCTTTCATTTTAGCATACACACATTTATCAGAGTCATTCATTTCAAATCCAAACGATAGCATAGCACTATCAAATTTTTCGTGTCACTACTTTGGGGCTTGCTTCAAACCATAAAGAGATTTGACTAACCTATAGACTTTATTCTCATTTCTAAAAACTACACGTCCCTTAGGCTGATCCATATATATCTCTTCTTCAAGATCTCCATTTAGGAATGCCGTTTTGACATCCATTTGATGGACCTCAAGATGATATATGGATGTCAATGCTATTAACACTCGGATTGTAGTAATTCTGGTAACAGGAGAATAAGTGTCAAAATAGTCAATCCCTTCTTTCTGTTTGAATCCCTTAGCAACTATGCGGGCTTTGAATTTATCTACTGACCCATCAGGTTTTAGTTTTTTCTTAAACACCTATTTACATCCTATAGTGGTACACCCAGGAGGTAAATCTACCAACTCCCAAGTGGCATTAGAGATAATAGAGTTCATTTCACTTTTAATACCCTATTTCCAGTGCTTAGCTTCAGGAGAAGCCATAGCATCTCTATATGTCACAGGGTCACCTTCTATATTATAGGTGATAAAGTCTTGGCCTAAATCCGTAGACACACGTTGCCTCTTGTTCCTTCTCAGTTCTGTATGCTCACTAGATTCATCTAGTCTAGAATGACTTGAGGAAGATGTACCTTCTACGGATAATGGAGCCTCTACGGAAGCAGACTTATCTCTGGTAGGAATACTAGATATAGACTGAGGTGTTCTCGTCTTCATAGGAAATATATCCTCAAAAAATGTAGCATCGCGAAGTTCTATAATAGTATTTGCATCTATTCCAGAAATTTCTGATTTAATAATCAGAAACCTATATGCAATACTATTTTGAGCATAACCCAAGAAGATACCATCAACGGTCTTTGGACCAAGTTTTTTCCTTCTGTGTTCAGGTACTAGTACCTTTGCAAGGCACCCCCACACTTTAAGGTATTTCAAACTTGTTCTCCGGCCTTTCCAAAGCTCATATGGGCTTTTATCCCTTGACCTCATAGGGACTCTATTTAACACATGATATGTAGTGTATAAAGCCTCCCCCACATGAAGTTAGGTAACTCAGAACTGCCTAACATGGAATTAATCATATCTTCAAGGGTTCGATTTTTTCGTTCTGTTATACCGTTGGATTGAGGACTATATAAAGCAGTTACCTCGTGAATTATACCTACATCTTGACAAAAATTTTGAAACAGGTTCGAGGTAAACTCTCCACCCCTATCAGACCTTAACCTCTTAACAGATTTATTTGTTTGATTCTCAGCTTCAGATTTAAAAATCATAAATTTATCTAAAGCTTCATCTTTAGTTTTCAGCAAATAAACATAACAATAACGAGAGTGATCATCAATGAAGGTAATGAAATACTGTTTATGGTCTCTCGTTATTACACCGTTAAACTCACAACAGTCAGTATGAATCAATTCTAAAATATCAGAATTTCTATCAACTGATTTGAAGGGTTTACGGGGTTGTTTATATTGCACACAGACTTCGCATTTTTTCTTATCATTTATAGCATGCTTAGGAATCATGTCTAGATTCATCATTCTTTTTACGGTATTAAAATTGACATGTCCTAATCTGTCATGTCATATATCATAAGACTCAATATTATGTGCACAACCAATATCAGTAGATTTATTTAAGGTAGCATTTTCTACATTGAGTTTAAATAAACTTTCATTAAGGTAACCTTTTCCAATAAAGGTTCCTAAATGTAGTATTACAACTTTATTACATTTAAAGTTCAGCTCATAACTAGTGCAGACTAACATTGACCCGCTAATCAAATTCTGATGGACCGCTGGAACATGATGCACCTCATGCAGTGACAGGACTTTTCCAGAGGTGAACCTCAGGTCAACTTGTCCTATCTCAAACACCCTGGCTGCATAATGGTTCCCCATTGCTACGGAAGTGCCTTCAATTAGCTGATAAGTAAGGAAGGCAGAGCAATCAGCACAACAGTGCACATTAGCACCTGTATCAACTAACCATTCATTGGGTTGATAGATCAAATTTAGTTCGGGTTTGAAGGTAACAAACCTATTGCCGGTGTCGTCACTAGCAGTCACGACATTTGCTTGTGCCTTGGTGTTGGACATATTGCTCTGATTTTTCTTCTTAGGGCAGAATTTGACATAATGTCCAACTTGTCCACATGCCCAGCACGACTTGGTTTCATTTTTCTTTTGAATCTTTGGTTTGGGTTTCATCTTATTCTTCATTTTCTGATTTTTGATTTTTTTTTTCTTATCAGATGAGACTACTGTTAGGACCAAAAGTAGCTAGAGGGGGGGTGAATAGCTCGTCGCGTGCTCGTCGCTCGGCGTGGCTTGTTTCTTCAAGGATATGCAGCGGAAAATAACAGAAACAAACACACAACGCTAACAAGGTTGGTTTACTTGGTATCCACCTCACAAGAGGTGACTAATCCAAAGATCAACACCACGCACGCACCCTCCACTATGAAAACACTCCTTTTCGGTAACTACCGAGGGCGGAGAAGCCCTACAAGACTCTCAGTACAAGAAGAAAGGAAAGGGAAACAAAATACAAGCGCAAAGCTTACAATGAGTACAGAAAACCCTAACCCTAGCTTCTCTTCTTGCCTTTGATCCGCCTCTTGACTTGGAAAGCTTCCAAGATCCTTCAAGAACTGGCGATCTGATCTTTGAGAGCGCTGTGGAGAAGTTGGCGAAAGATCTGGAGTGAATCGGAGAAGGGATGCCGAAGACAACGTCCTTTATAAACGCCATCGGTCGGATCCCGATCGATTAGAATGTTCCCATCGATCGGGAGGCTTTGGATCGATCCATGGATCGATCCGAGCGCTATACTTGCGCGCCTGGATCGATCCACGGGTCGATCCGGCCATTCCAATCGCGCCCCAATCGATCCAGCGATCGATTGACATCTGATCGATCCACGGATCGATCCGACCTCTCTCTGGAAGGCTTGGATCGATCCACCGATCGATCCGGCTCTGATCCATGCGATCACTTGGATTTTGCCCAAAACCAAGTCCCAAGCCTACCAAACCAACACCCGGTCAACCTTGACCCGTTGGTACATCATGCCTAGCATCCGTCACTCCTTTGACCTGCTAGGACTTCCCACCAAGTGTCCGGTCAACTTTGACCCACTTGACTTTTCTAGTCGTGCCAAGTATCCGGTCACTCCCTTGACCTACTTGACTTCCACCGATGTCTGGTCAACCTTGACCCATCTGGATTTCCTCATGCCAAGTATCCGATCAATCCTTTGACCTACTTGGACTTCCCAACACCAGATGTCCGATCATCCTTGATCCATCTGAATTTTCCCTTGCCTGGCTTCACTCACCAGGACTTTCACCTAGTTTCACTCACTAGGGTTTTCCATCTGCCTAGCTTCACTCACTAGGACTTTCCATCTGCCTAGCTTCACTCACTAGGACTTTCCATCCGCCTAGCTTCACTCACTAGGACTTTCCATCTGCCTAGCTTCACTCACTAGGACTTTCCATCTGCCTAGCTTCACTCACTAGGACTTCCCAGTCAAGTATCCGGTCACTCCCTTGACCTACTTGACTCTTCTTCAATCAATATCTTATTGTCAAACATCTAAACTCAAACCAAGACTCCGCTTGGTCAACCAGGTCAACCTTGACCTGAGGGATGTTGCACCAACAATCTCCCCCTTTTTGATGTTTGACAATACCACAATAACACTTACAATACCACATGTAAGTTAAGCTAATCTCATAGCCTCATTCTTCATGCCACTAGGTAATGAACACATAAGTTAGACTCTTCATTCTCCCCCTAAGAGGGCAAACTCCCTCTAGGTAATGAAAGCCTAACTTACTCCTATTCACAAGTCCTTTCATTCTCCCCCTATTGGCACACATCAACCCATCTTTGGGCACACATCAACCCATGCCCCAATTTTGGGTATACATCAACAAATCCATTTGTTGACAACTCTCCCCCTGAAGAGTTGCTCATCGTTGTTCACAACATCACTCGTTGTGATCAACACGACAATGAAGGTCCCATACCCTTCATTTTTCCTTAATTTCTCCCTCAATGTAGACAAATATCCAACCTTGAGCATTTTCTAACCACTTGAGTTTCCACTTGAAATAATGAGGATATCCACTCCCCATTTCAAGTTCAAAAGCTCGTCCATGAGCATTTTCTTTAAAGAAGGTTAACCACCTTCCAAGGTTCATGAAAAATAATTTTCATGCCTTTAAAGAGTCCCTCCCCCTAAAGACATGGTGGTAACTTCTGTCATTGCACCAACAATGACTTGGAATCCCTAAACCTTTAGGAAACCCAGATTTAGAAGTTTTGAGGTTCAAATGTTCAAAATTTGAAACAAACCTCAACCTAAACTTCAATGAAGTCTTCCTTAACCATTCCAGCCTTGTTTTCAACACGAAAACACCCTTTTTATGTATACAAATGTATTTTAAGGGTTTGGAATGGTTACATAGACTCAACATGGTTCAAAGATACTGAAATCAGGCCTTCCCAGCCAAAATCAGCAACTTGGATCGATTGGAGTTGGGTTCCAATCGATTGAACCTGTCTGAATCGATCCACTGATCGATTCAGGCTCCCTGGATCGATCCAGCGAGCTACTGCTCGCGAGAGTTGCCTTCTGAATCGATCCACGGATCGATTCAGGCACTCCAATCGATCCATGGATCGATCAGAGCTCTGATAGTTGCTGAAATTCCATTTCAGTCAACTTCAGAAACCCCTAGAAAATTCTACAAAAATCCAAAAATTATGAAATTTCGTGTAGACATTATTTAGGGTATATACAATCAAGGAAAAATAATTTTCTATGAAAATACATCATATTTTCAAAGATGGACACAAACTTGAAAACTTGCAAAAACTTTAGCGTTTTCTTCAAGTTTATGTCTAACTATTCAATGGTGATTACTATCAAAAGATAGCCTTCACCAAAGTTTTCCAAAAATATTTTAAAAACATTTTCAAAACCAATATCTCATCATGTTCCTTGGGCATAATGCACATGCCTTGTACATTAGCTTTCCCAATGATGGGAAAACACATAACTATGTGTTTTGATGAACTTAAAAACTCAAATGAATGCACTAAATCAACATCTTGAGCTTTGTTCATCATCCTAACATCTCACTTGTATCTAATGTGCACTAAAGCACATACAAGTCACCTTATAGTCTTTGTGAGATGTAGATTTTGGTTTTGCCCTAATCTAGGGATCATGCATATTTATCTAGGCATTTCAAAGATATTAGACATCCACCTAAGATGTCACTTGTTAATAAGTGTTGTTAAATGCCATTTGTCCTTAATTACAAGGAATTAAACTAATGCATGATAATGTTATGGCATACATCAAAATAAAATAACTTTCAAAAGAAAGATTCCTATAACTACATGATGTATGAATGTCATGACATGGTATTTTTGGATTTTGCATAATAAAACATGAATGCAAACATAGACATGATGTCATGGCATATGATAGGCAAACAATCATGGCAAGATTTAGCCTAAATAAAATATACCTAGATTAACTATCTAAGTATCCTTGAAATCTTAGCTAAACTTACAACTAAAACCTAGATTGCCCTAAAGTGCTTCATGAAAATGCCAAAGCCTAAATTGGCATTTCTACTTCCCTTGATTAATTTATGCCAATTGAAATTAAGCATATTCCTCAAATGTTGGCATATTTCATTTTTCCACAAGAGTAGCACAGTTAAATTTAGGGCCGGATTGCCTTAAATTTCCTAAGAACATACCAAAATCCCAACTTGGTAGTTCTTATGAATTCCCAATATGTGCCATTTAAGATTAAAATCAATTTTTCCACCATTAGGCACATTTTACTCTTTCAAGGAGTAAATAATAATTTCATTTCATTTTCAAAGGTTAACAAAAACCTTGAAAATGCTCCTTGAGTGTCAATTCCCTCAAAGTTGGGTTAACTACCCTTCTAATCGGAGTTGACACTCTCTAACCCATCTATGGGGTAGAGAAGATGCTCCTAGGAACCCAACACTTATTGGTGCTCCTTGGATGCTCTAGGTATTCACTAGGGATAACTTCCCTAGATACCTTCCTAGTGACCTTGTTTGGCTTCTTGGAGGCCTTGGTCACACTTTCTAGGTCAACTCTAGGGATAGCCTCCCTTGTGACCTTGTTTGTGACTTTCTTAGACTTCTTAGAAGCCTTAGTCACATTTATTGCAAAAATACTCTTAGGGATGACTTCCCTAGTATTTTTGGCTTGACCACTAGACCTAGGGTTTTTGCCATAACTATATGGAACCCTATGATAGCTAGGCACATCCTTCTTAGTTTTTGGTTTGTATCCCAAACCTTTATGGCCATCGGATGGCTTTGATTTTCCTAACCCTAAGTTATGCTCATTTTGCCCTAATAGGATATTTTCCATCCTTTTTAGGGTCTTTTCCATTTTATCAAGTCTTGACCTCAAGACTTGATTTTCTCTCACTAAGGTCTTAGTGTTTGATTCATGAGCATTTTTGTTTCTAGGCTTGTATCTTAAATCCTTAGAGTTATCGCCTAGGTTTTTACCTACATTCCTAGCCTTAGGGATAGTAGTTTTGGCATGTAGGGCCACATGCTTTTCCTTAAAGCCCTCATGCTTTCTATTCTTATGGTAAATTGCATTAAAATGATAAAAATTTGACCTAGCATGCTTTTTACCATTTTGCAAGGGAATAGGCTCAATGAAAGTTACCTTCCTTTTTACCTTGGAGGCTCCCCCTTGACTAGTGCCTCCTTGAGCCTTGACCACCTTCTTGCCCTTGGGGCATTGACTCCGGTAATGCCCCTTTTGATTGCAAGAGAAGCATATAATATGCTCCTTGCTCTTCTTTGTATTGGGGATGGTCTCCTTGGGCTTCACCTTGTCCTTATGTGCCACTTGGCCCTTCTTCTTGGCCAATTTAGGGCACTTGCTCTTGTAGTGCCCATGTTCCCTACATTCAAAGCATATGATATGATTTTTATTATTAATTGAAATATTTATACCTTTGCTTGTAGGGGTGGCATCTTTTTCTTTGGATCCGGAGGTAGAAGCTTCCTCTTGATCAACCCTTGATCCTCCTCCATTCGATTTTTCTTGACTTGTGGAGGTAGAAGCTTCTTCCTCCTCTTCTTCTCTTGTCCCGGATGTAGAAGCTTCTCCTTCTTCTTGATCCGGTGTCACCGAGGATTGCTCCCCCTCAATCCTAGAGGTGGAGGCTTCATCATCTTGAATATGAAACAAGGAGTATGCTCCCTCCTTGTTCCCTTCGTTGCATTCCTTTGAGGATGAAGCTTCTTGGTTTTCCTCTTCTTCGGAGGTTGAGCATCTCTCAACCTCGGAGTCCTCCTCTTGGTCTTGCTCCAAAGAGTCACCCTCTTCTTGCTCTCGTACAGTGGAGGGGATCTCTTCATGAAGCTTGGCCAATTTGCTCCAAAGCTCCTTGGCATCTTCGAATTCTCCAATTTGAGCCAAGATGTGGCTAGGCAATACGTTGACCAAAAGCTTGGTCACTTTGTCATTTGCCTCGCCCCTTTGAATTTGCTCCGAGCTCCATCTTCTTTTCTTTAGAAGCTTGCCCTTGGAGTTCGTTGGAGCTTTGAAGCCTTCCATTAGAGCAAACCATTGCTCTATCTCCATCATAAGAAAGTTTTCGATTCTTGATCTCCAAAAATCAAAACTCGTGGAAGTGTATGGTGGAGCCACCCTTGTGTCAAATCCAAGTCCATCTTGGAATTGCATCTTGAAGTTGAGCTTGATGAAGTCTTGAACTTGAAGAATTTGCTCCAACTTCTTCACCCTCTAGCTTTTCTTGATATGCTTGACCCTTCCGGCGATGATTCCGGTGAAGAGCGGCCTTGCTCTGATACCACTTGTTAGGACCAAAAGTAGCTAGAGGGGGGGGTGAATAGCTCGTCGCGTGCTCGTCGCTCGGCGTGGCTTGTTTCTTCAAGGATATGCAGCGGAAAATAACAGAAACAAACACACAACGCTAACAAGGTTGGTTTACTTGGTATCCACCTCACAAGAGGTGACTAATCCAAGGATCCACACCACGCACGCACCCTCCACTATGAAAACACACCTTTTCGGTAACTACCGAGGGCGGAGAAGCCCTACAAGACTCTCAGTACAAGAAGAAAGGAAAGGGAAACAAAATACAAGCGCAAAGCTTACAATGAGTACAGAAAACCCTAACCCTAGCTTCTCTTCTTGCCTTTGATCCGCCTCTTGACTTGGAAAGCTTCCAAGATCCTTCAAGAACTGGCGATCTGATCTTTGAGAGCGCTGTGGAGAAGTTGGCGAAAGATCTGGAGTGAATCGGAGAAGGGATGCCGAAGACAACGTCCGCCTGTGGCTATAAACCCGACGCAACGGTCGGATCCCGATCGATTCGAATGTTCCCAATCGATCGGGGAGGCTTTGGATCGATCCATGGATCGATCCGAGCGCTGCTCCTTGACGCTGGATCGATCCACGGGTCGATCCAGCGCTTATCGGAAGCGTCCCAATCGATCCACTAATCGATTGGGACATCCGATCGATCCACGGATCGATCCAGACTCTACTGCTAGAAGGCTTGGATCGATCCATCGATCGATCCAAGATTTGGTTTTTGCCCAAAACCAAGTCCCAAGCCTACCAAACCAACACCGGTCAACCTTGACCCGTTGGTACATCATGCCTAGCATCCGTCACTCCTTTGACCTGCTAGGACTTCCCACCAAGTGTCCGGTCAACGCTTGACCCACTTGGACTTTTCTAGTCGTGCAAGTATCCGGTCACTCCCTTGACCTACTTGGACTTCCACCGATGTCCGGTCAACCTTGACCCATCCGGATTTCCTCATGCCTAGTATCAATCGACCTACTTGGACTTCCCAACACCGATGTCCGATCATCCTTGATCCATCTGAATTTTCCCTTGCCTGGCTTCACTCACCAGGACTTTCACCTAGTTTCACTCACTAGGGTTTTCCATCTGCCTAGCTTCACTCACTAGGACTTTCCATCTGCCTAGCTTCACTCACTAGGACTTTCCATCTGCCTAGCTTCACTCACTAGGACTTTCCATCCGCCTAGCTTCACTCACTAGGACTTTCCATCTGCCTAGCTTCACTCACTAGGACTTCCCAGTCAAGTATCCGGTCACTCCCTTGACCTACTTGACTCTTCTTCAATCAATATCTTATTGTCAAACATCTAAACTCAAACCAAGACTCCGCTTGGTCAACCAGGTCAACTTTGACCTGAGGGATGTTGCACCAACAACTACTACATTTGCCTTTGGAATAAAATCCATAGGCATTCTTTTATCATCATCTTTATGTTGCTTCCGATGTTCTTCTTCGATATTTAAGGCAATCATTAAATCTTCTAGAGAGATTTTACCTCTCCTATGTTTAAGAGTCATGTCAAAATCTTCCCAACTCAGAGGCAATTTTTCGATGATAGATAAGACCTGAAATTTTTCAGGTAATGACATATCTCCTTCAGCAAGATCATGAATTTGAACTTGGAATTCATGTGTCTGCTCAACCACAGATTTGTCTTCTACCATTTTGAAGTTTAGGAATTTTGCCATAGTATACTTTTCTAAACCAGAATCTTCGGAGTTGTATTTTTTATTCAAAGATTTCCACAGCTCTTTAGCCGAAGATGTTGAGCAGTATACATCAAATAGTGCGTCTGAGAGGGCAGACAGGATCCTCCCATGGCAGAGGTAATCCTTTTGCTTAAACCTCTGTAAGGCAGCACTATAGGCAGGTTCCTCTTCATCAAGTGAAGGAGGATCTGTTTCTATAACGGAGAATAGCCCTAGTGTAGTAAGCCAAAATTTCATTCGTTGTTGCCAACGTCTGAAGTTTTGCCCGAAAAATCTTTCGGGTCTAGCACTAGCCTCATCAGACCCCGTTACCCTATCATTTATTATGTCTACTGATGCTTAAAATAAGTTCTCTAAAATTGTTGTATGAAGAGAGCACTAACACAGTAATAAATTGCACCAATGCAGTAAACAGGTAAATAAAAGAGAGGTCAAGAAAATGTATCTCCGGTTGAAGCGTCGGCGTGCCGACTATCTTTAGAGAATTTATTGCCGCCCACGGTGCAAGGCTCTCCGGCAAAATCCTTCCAAGATCCGACAACCACTCGCATCGTCCGTAGGTACACTCCAAGACAAACGGCGCACTCGGACTCAACCTCATATCGCTAAAAACCAAGCCTCAGGACAAACTCTCGGTAAGGAAGAAGACAGAGAGAGGGAAGGAGAGAAAGCAGACTGCTTCGGTGTGTTTTGAACCAGGAACAGAGGCAGTGTATTTATACTCTCTGAAGCAGTGCACGAAGCAAAGTGTGTGTTGCTTCCGCTTCCTGACGCGCAGGTGCGTCGCTTCCTCACGTGCGGACCAAACTCAAGTGCGCTGCGCTTCCTCATGCTCGGGACAGAACCAAGAACCAGATCAAATCAGAGACTGGCAAAAACAAACCAGACCGCCTGGCAAAAACAAACCAGACCGCCTGCAAGCGCGAGGTTTATGGATTTCCGGCTCGAACCCCTCGAAATCACTTGATTTAGGCTTGTCCCGTGCATGCATGTAGGCCCCCTTAACATTGCTAAGCAAGGATGGAATGACTCCATATATAAGCTCTTTTAACCTTCTTAACTTAGCAATATAAAATTAAATACATACACATATACATTACCAAAACATGAAAAATAATTTGAATTAACTACATAAAACTCAACATTTACTTGATATATAGACGGATTCAAAACATTACAAAAAGTTCTATGTAGAAAAAGTTTCCGCTCATTATTTAATGAAGAAAGAAGGGATCATTTATCCTTTTTATTATTTATTTTATATCGATTAACGGATGGACGGATTTATGAATACATCCGTGTAGATCACTTTTCTTTTTGGAGTTGGTTTTTTATCCGCTCAAATCAAATAGGACGGAAAGCCTTTCCTCACCGCATCTCCACGCGCCAGGCACGAGTAGCGGTTGCTCAACGACTTTGCGTGGCCTGGCGCGGGAGCGGCCTCCTCACGCGAGGCAGCATCGCAAAGCCTATGAAGCAATCGTGCTCATCGTGGAGTAACATTGCGTTGCCTCGTGAGGCGGTCTCTCCTCGCGCGGGATAGACCGCGCGATCACCTCACTTGGCTGCACCTCGCGCGAGGTGGCCACCCATACAAAGGGGCAGCATTGTGCGCCCGACGAGGCGGTCGGGCCTCGCGCGAGATAGCACCGAGCGGTCGAATGGGCAGCATTGCGCGGCCGCACGAGCAGCACCGTGCGATAGTAGGGGATAGCACCGTGCAGCCATGCGAGGCAGCCGAAGCCTTGCATAGGGTAGAACCGCAGTCACCCTCAGGCATCGTACCTCGCACAAGGTAGCACCGTGGCCGTCTCACGTGGCCCTGCTTAGGTGGGCGCCTTCATCGTTTTCATTTTGTTTTCCTCTCCTTCATTTCTGTCAGCCTTCCATCGATTTTTTCTTTCTCTTATTCTTTCTCATTTCTTTTTTTCTTTCTTCATTCCGATTTTTCTTAGGGATTCTTTCCCTATTCCATCCGTATTTTAAAGGAAACAAAGTCTTAATCTACCTTTTTCTCTCTTTTTATATTAAAAGATAATTATACTTATTCTAGACAATTTCTTATAGTCCATCACTAAATAGTTCGTTACTAAATTATATAAAAATTGATAAATTATTAAATCAATTTATAATGACATAGCGCGAGTCATTAGAGAATTGGTGAAGTTTTTTTTATTCCCCGAGGTTACCTCTTATTATCTCTTGATTCAGAAGCTGTCCTTCAAAGTCATCAAAACTGAGCATATTAATGATACTGCGGGACCTACCGTGACTTTGACTTTGCTTTCTTTTCAAGCTATCACAACCTGTAGAGGAATTGGATACACTTAACACACTTTGTTATTTTATATGACAATGTCGGATCTCCATAAATCCTTTAGAAAATCCTTCAAATAATGTATTTTTTTTATTATATTATTATTTATATTTAAATAAATTTTATTATTATTAAATAAATTTTTAAAATCCTCTTCTTTATTATATATCTGATATTATTTTCACCGACTTAACAAAGTTATTAGTTTTTTTTAATATTATATTTTTATTTAATTTTACAATTAATATGTTAACCTATATAAAAATATATATATAATATCATAATTATTGTGTGGAGAATAATTTCAAATTCCATCCATCACTTTAAAAATATTATAATTTAGCAATTCAGATATTCGCATGATTAATTTAGAAATAGATAGATAGATTGATTTCTTTAAATTTATTTATGATATAAATTTGGAGCTCACGATTAATTTTTAGAATATTTATTTCATTTAAAATTTAAATCATAAGCATAGAAATATATATATATAAATATATATATATATATATATATATATATATATATATATATATATATATATATATATATATATATATATATATATATATATATATTAACAATATTTAGTTGTGATAAATTAAATGTCAATACTATTATTTACTATGATTGAAGTGAAAATTTAAATTTATTTTTTAAAAAATAGATTATAATTTGACATTGATTTCTACATTTGTTTTCAAAGAAAAATTGTATTGTCCTCGTAAGTGCACTTGACCCCTCTTCTCTTCTTGCTTTCACGGTCGTGACTGTGTCGGTTTGCTCAATGATTGAGCGTTAGAGTGTTGCACAATGTAATAGCGTGATCCTTCTAACGATCAAGTTCTAACGATCTAGTCAGTACTAGACTAAAGCCGAGAACTTACAGGTACATGAGAAAGAAGAAGAACAAATAGTTAAAATGGAAAATTGACCTCCGTAAATCACAAGAGAATAATAGAACCTCATATAGCGGATGAAAGAGAACTTC
This sequence comes from Zingiber officinale, assembly GCF_018446385.1. NCBI lineage: Eukaryota > Viridiplantae > Streptophyta > Magnoliopsida > Zingiberales > Zingiberaceae > Zingiber > Zingiber officinale. The sequence goes on from NC_056003.1 coordinate 47,082,428, forward strand.
CGCGTGGCTCGATAATCAACCACCATCCCACTACATGCATGGAGAATAAAGGGTCGGCTAGTCGAACAATGCAAGATTAAGATTAGTTAGTTGTAAAGCCGACCCTGGATCAGGGCTCTGCCCAGGACCCATAAATACCTAAGGTCTATTTTAAATAAATTAGTATATATAAAAAATATGGTTGACTCTTCATCGTTGATCCCCACCAACGTCCTCCTCAACCTTGGAGACAAGATCTACGAGAAGTAAAAGAACGTTGCTCGTCGTGATATGTAAGCCTTGTTAGGACCCGTGAAGCCGGTAAAAAAAGGTGAATTGCCTTTCAAAATGAAATAGAACATTTCTCGATCTTTTGAAATAATAATACACTTATATAAAGAGAATTGATAAATTAAAAAAGAAAGAGATTATCGATTTTTACTTGATTACAACCGGGAAGGTTGTTAATCTAAGACTCTGAAGCACTACTCAAATTCTCCTTTCGTCGTAGGCGAAGAAGCCTCTTACAAGCGTTGGAAGCACTCAAAGTAGTAGAACGCTTAAAAAAACTCGTATACAAGTGATTCTAGACTACTGGGATCAGGATTATATTTATCGTCATGCTCGGGGTGTCTGGAAGGGTTCCAGGTGCCTGGAGTGGATAAAATTTTATCCCCGTCGTGGCAGCTCGTGTCACGTCGCTTTTGTCTAAGTTTTCAAGTCCGGGCGCCCGGAGGGGTTCCAGGTACCCGAAACCAAAAAGTCAGCATCCTGTTGACTTTTTGGTTCGGTTCTTCCGCTCCAGTTCCTTTCGTTTAAGTGATTTTGGTCATCCGAAATAGGGTTCACTCAAACCCATCTTCCGGCGTTCTCGAGTAACCTTCTACTTCGGCTTCTCGTCCCTCGGAAACGTCGCGCACCTCCTTCTCGTCCGCCAGCGTACTCTTCCGTAGCACCTCATCCCTCGGATGCACCGAGCTCGTCGACTCTCTCCCGTGCTGTCCTTGTCGCTAAGTGTGTCTTTCGCTTGACTTCTTATGCTCCTAAGTTCATGCACACTTAGACACAGAGCATCAAAACATAATAGGGTCTAACTTGACTTAGTTTGATCACATCAAAACTTCCACGGGGTACTTACAATCTCTCCTTTTTTTTTATGTGAGCAACCCCAAGTTAAGTTAGGGTAAACCAAATAAAAATAGTAATGAATTTTGTATTTGTTTTAAAAAATGTAAAAAAACATCTCCCTCCCCCTAGACTTTACCTCTAATTCTCTCCTTTTGATCATATTAAAAATGGGGTACTTTAAAATGACTTGAAAATAAGTCTTAAAATAAAATCTAAGGGAAACAAAGTCTAAATTGACAATTATCTAGAAAATTAAGAAATTCTAAATTTCAAAAAATTGAATTTTAAAAAATATTTTTAAATTAAACTCTTCTTTCTCCTGAAAAATTAAGATCAGATTAATTTCAATTAGAAATTTTGCAACACAATTTATTTGAAAGTATTAGATAGTTTTATAATAGTTAAATGCTTAATAGTTAATCAATTAAATATTCATTTCAGTAATTAGCTTCCAGGCTATGGCGAGGCACTAGACCTTCTTGATTATTAGAACAACAATCACTTCTAGTCAAAGTCTCTTAGAGAAATTAAATAATTAATTTTCTTTCTGAAAGTCCTAGGTCTAACTTAAAATAAGTCATGCACAAAAAGATACTTTTTATTTAAACATGACTTTGGAACCCAAAACAGATTCCTTCTTACCAAATTTATCAAAAACTTTCTAAGAATATACTTCTGTGATATTCTTCTAATTTGACCCTTATGATATTTAAGATAACAATTTAGGTTTCTATAATTTTTTCAGGTATTTTGATTATCATATGCAAAGTTTCTTAATTTTTTAATTTGGTCCTTCAATTTTTCATTTTTATCTTTTAATTTATCATACATTTCTATTTTTATTTTTTAATTTATCATACATTTCTATGGACATGTATTTGCTAGAATTATTCTTAAATCAAAAACTTCCTTTTTCAAATTAATATTTTTCATTTTTAGTTTACATAGCGATCTGGTCATGGATTTAATACCTGAATATAACTGGTTAGGGATAGTAAACATACCTCACTTACCAGATTTGTTTTGAAGTTTGTTTCTTCCTCCTCGCTGCAACTTTCTTCTAAGGAATCTCCCCCTTCATCTATGCTCTACTTCTAGAGGTTTCCCATTAGTGCAAGTCCAACGTACTCCTCTAGATCTGATTCTGATGACAACTCGTCTCACATCACCTTCAGGATTTTGTGCTTTGTTGTGGTGGCTCCTTTCTTGTTGTCTTTCCTCTTCAGTTTTGGACAGTCATCCTTGATGTTTCCCTCTTCATTGCAGTTATAGCATCTTACCTTCCTTGCTCTTCTTTTCTTTGCCTGCACTTGATTAAACTTATTAGTTTTAAAAAATTTCTTGAATTTCCTCACCATGTATGTTGTTTCATCATCGTCGAAGGAGTTGTCGGCATCTGATTCATCCTTCTTGGCTTTTAAAGAAATATTATTTGATTTCTCAATTTCTTTAGAATCTACACAGTGAGACTCGTGAAGTTCAAAAGTTGAAAATAAGCTTTCAAAAGTACATTGTAACAACTCAAATTCCCTCATTTCGAGTCCTAATATTAATTAAAAAATATTTAGAAATGCCTTAGAAATATTCTAGATATTTTTAGAGTATTTTTATGTAATTTTTGGAGTTCGTTTGACATTTTTACCAAAAGGAGGAAGTTTCAAAAAAATAAATAGGTTCGGCCGAGGTTCGAACCCGCGACCTCCGACCCGACCCAAACCTTAAGCGAATCCGGCTGACCAAGTCCCCAAGCGGGCGTTGCTAATTAAGGAAAGAGCGGAATTTTATTTAAGTGATAGTTAATAACAGAATGCCCTAGTTATAAAAAGAGGACTTCATTTTCCCAAGACCTAATTCCTCTCTTCTTCCTTTCTCTCACGCGCAGCGCGTCGCCGTTCTCTGCTCGGGCGGAAACACAAAGGAGGCTAGGGTTTCGACTCCGGTGGCCGGCCAAGGGTCCAATCCGAGAGCTCTTTCCTGTTGGTGCAACCTTAGGTCAAGGTTGACCTGGGTGACCCGACTCGAGTTGACCTAACTCGAGGTATATTTTGATGTTTGACAAGAATAGAGAAGTTGTATTTTGATGTTTGACAAGAATAGGAACTTGGGGGATTGTGGGTGCAACCTTTGGTCAAGGTTGACCTGGTTGACCCGACTTGAGTTGACCTGATTCGGGAAAAGTCCAAGTATGGAGACTTGGCACGGAAAAGTCCAAGAAGGGAGCTTGGCACGGGAAAAGTCCAAGCAGGGAGCTTGGCACGGGGAAAAGTCCAAGTATGGAAGCTTGGCATGGGAGGTCGGAGAGGGCTCGGTAGCTCGTTCTCTGGACCGGACGAAGTCGGAGAGGGCTCGGTAGCTCGTTCTCTGGACCGGACGAAGTCGGAGAGGTCTCGGTAGCTCGTTCTCCGGACTAGGTCAGAGAGGGCTCGGTAGCTCGTTCTCTAGACTAGAAAGGCTTTAAGGTTTAGGGCTGGGAAGCTCTAAAACCAACAGAGGCATTGGATCGATCTATTGACCGATCCAGTGATACTTTGGCTGTCTGGATCGGTCTGTCGACCGATCCAGTGATACCTGAGTTATCTGATCGGTCTCGTGACCGATCAGTAACCACACAGCAGCTTTCTGTGGGTTATCTGATCGGTCTGGTGATCGATCAGTAAGAAGCAATGGGATTTAGAAAATAATAGGGGGATCGGTCTGTGGACCGATCCACCTATAGGTTGATCGGTCCACAGACCGATCAGGGATTTCCTGGACCAATCAGGCCATAGCCTGATCGGTCCAGACCTAGTCGTTGAGTCACAACGGCTAGATTTCTGCTTCTTCTTTGTCTTCTTCGCAGGTTCAGGATATAAATCGATGTTGAGGGCCTCTACACAAAGAGAGAACTTACTACTCTTGACTGCGATCTGAGCTTTGCTGAGCTCTTCATCCCTGAAGCTTCGTGTGAGCTTCCCTCGGCTGGTTCTCTGATCAGCTGCTGTTGGCATCGGTGAAGTTGTTGCTTCATCAAAAGACCCCAGTCGACGAGAAGGCAAGCAAACTTGGTAGGGTGTTTTTACATTCATATTGTCCTTGGTTTCTTGCTTTATTTCTTGTACAAGAGAGATTGTGGCAAGGTTTCTCCACCCAGAAGGAGTTTTTATTAGCCGGTTTTCCGGGGTCTCATCCACCGACGGATTGATAGGATTCGTCCACCTTACGAACACGCCGAGGAGTAGGAGTATCATCTTCGAACCTCGTTATATCGTCGCGTTTGAGGTTTGATATTATCCTGTTTCGTTTCTATCTTTTATTTCCGCTGCGCTAACTAAAATTGTAGGAAGAAACGTGAATTTGGGGTCAGCTATTCACACCCCCCCCCCTCTCTAGCCGCGTCCAAAGGTCCTAACATTTCCATCCTTGTGATCCTCTCGTCGAGGGGAAACCGTGAGCACGAAGAGGAGGTCGAAGCTTGCAATCTTCGAAACCCTAGGAGCCCTTTTCTTCTTCGGTTGTAAGTCTAAGAACACGAAGGGTAAGTTGCTACTCACCTGCAGTAGGAGTAGTTCCGTGACTTTGTTTTCTTCTTTACTTCCTTGCCAAGCATGAACAATCCTCCTTGTGGCGTTAGGGTTTTGAATTCATGCAGTGAGTATAACCAGCCTTGTATTTGAAAGCATTGTAGATTGAGTTCTGGGTTTTCTTATTAAGTAGGAACAGCTAAAAGAGCTAGTCTTTTGAATTGGTCACCTTTGATCTCCGTTGTGTAGTTTGGAATTTCAGTTTTCAGTTTTCTTTGCTATTCCATGAGCAGGAACAGGCTCTCCATATTAGCATTTTTGTCTTAGACTCTCCTTGCTATTTTCGGACAGCCTTACCTAAATTCCAGCATGCGGTTTTGGTGTTCTGTTAGCATTTCAGTTTGTTCGAGTGCCTAGCTAATTTATCAAACATGCACAGCCTTGTTTCAGCCAGAACAACCCTTTCACAACAAATGAAGCATTGCAGATTTTATTATTCATTAAGCTTCTAGTTTCCTTTAGTATATGCAGTAGGCGTGAATCACAATAGTAGCATTTCAGTTTATCTCCTTTAGCAGTGCAGATTCTTTGTTCTCTTTAAGCATCTACTTCCTTTTGTTTTGGCAGTAGGCGTGTACCATAATTAGTAGAGGTGCAGGATTTTAGTGTGGTTTAGATTTCCTTGTAGTGCAGATTTCTTCCATTAAGTGTAGTTTCCATTAAGTGCAGTTTTTCATTAAGTGCAGATTTTTATAGGTATTGCATGCAGATTTTTATAAGTATTGCTTGTAGATTTTGATAAGTATTATAGTGCAGATTTTAATTAAGCTTATAGTGCAGATTTTTATTTAAGCTTATAGTGCAGATTTTTATTTAAGCTTATGGTGCAGATTTTTATTAAGCTTATAGTGCAGATTTTTAATTAAGCTTACAGTGCAGATCTTGTTAAGTATTACAGTATTTTGAGTTTAAGAAAAGTATAAGAAAGATAAAGAAAAAAAAGAAAAAGGTCAAGACCTTAAGTAGATCCCAAAGTCAAGACTTTAGGAATTTTGGCACACAAGATGCTTGTTAAAATGCCAAGGTATTTAAAGAAGAAGTAATTAAGATATTTTACTTTTTAAAAGGCTAGTACCCGACTTCCAAGGTTGTCGTTAAATAAATCCAGGTGACCAATTCCAAGGTCTTGGCCCTGGTAAGACCAAGGTCTTTACCCTCGTAGGACTGGTGACTAGCTACCACAGTCTCTATTAGGGAACGCGCATTGGTACTAAGCTTGGGCCCAAGAGAAGCTTTATTATTATTTTGAAGTATTAAAGTATAAGTTTTTAAACAAGTAAAATAAGCTTCACATAAGTTTAAAATTCAGCAAGTTTAGTTTTCTTGTATGATGGCATGTTTGTTTAGATTTGCTTTACATGTTTAGCATTTCAGTATGCCTTGTTTCCTTTGCTGTTAGATGAGCATGAGTAGTATCTTCTTTTGAGCATTCAGTTTCTAGATTTCTTTCAGCTTACATGCATACTCGAGTTTTTGTGAGTTAGATAGCGCTTACTAAGTAATTTTGCTTATAGATTGCATTTCCTCTTACTGCAGATAAAGGAAAGGAAAAGCTATAGCAAAGGAAGGCGACAAAGAGGTGTTCGATGATGTGTGATGTCAGGACTATGGGAGAGATTTGGGACATTATTAAGTTTTCGTGTTTTAGTGGATAAGAAACATTTGAGATTGTACTTTATATTCCATGTCATTTGAGATTATTCTTGCTTTAGATTGCATGCTAAGATGAGTTCAGTTTAGTAAGTAGGTACTTTTGTGTTTGCATTGAGATATAGTTTCATATGTTTTCTGCTATTATGAGTTATATGTGCATGTCAGTATAGTATTGTATTGTATTTTAGTCCTGCTGAACTGCATATACTCTGCCAAAATTTTAAGTTTTCTGGAAAAATTTTAATGTACAGTTTGCTATACTAGTTAAGAAAGAGTTTATAGTAGTTATGTAACGGACACCTTTAGAGAGTAGTGAGAAGGGTGGTCGTTACATACATAGCTCAAGGTCCTTAGAGATATAGTAAGCATCTACTAAGGTTGACCACTCTTGAGTTCTCGGAAAAGAGTTAAGTGCATACCTTAAGAAGTCATGATTTGTTACCTTTTCTCTAAGGTTGTTGAGTTGGGTGATCAGGTCTTTGATTCTTGCATGGAGTTGGGCTACCTTCTCTCCCTTGTTCATCCGAAGGTTCGCCAGTTGGCTTCAAAGGATGTCCCGCTTTATCAGTTTGGCTTTCGAAGTACCTTCGTGGAGCTCTAGGAATTTCTCCCAGAGATCTTTGGTGGAATCATAGCATTCGATCCGATTGACCTCCTGGAACAGAAGAACGCTGAGTAGATGGAACTCTATTTTTCCATTAGCCGCGAAGTCGTCTTGCTCCTTCTTCGTCCATGTGTACTCTTTTTTCTCGGCTCCGTGCTGATCCGTAGGTACTACAAAATCATATTTTATAATTAAGAGAATTTTAAAGTCGGTTTTGAAGAATACCTCCATGCACTTCTTCCACATTGCGAAGTCTCCCTCAAATTTCGACAGATAGATGTTGGATCCGGCCATTTCTTTTCCTTTGGATGGTGGTTAGCCCTTCTGAAACGGGCCTGGCTCTGATACCATTTATTAGGACCCATGCGACCGACAAGAGGGGGTGAATTGCCCTTCAAAATGAGAATAGAACCTTTCTCGATCTTTTGAAATAATAAAACACTTGTATAAAAAAATTGATAAAATAAAAAAGAAAGAGGCTACCGATTTTTACTTGGTTACAACTAGGAAGGTTGTTAATCCAAGACTCTGAAGCATTACTCAAATTCTTCTTTCGTCGTAGGCGGAGAAGTCTCTTACAAACATTGGAAGCACACAAAGTAGTAGAACACTTAAAGAAACTCGTATGCAAGTGATTCTAGACTACTGGGATCAAGGTTATATTTATAGTCCTGCTCGGGGTACCTAGAAGAGTTCCAGGCACCTAGAGGGGGATCAAATTTTATCCCCATCACGAAGGCTCGTGCCACATCGCGTTTGTCTAAGTTTTCAACTTCGGGCGCCCGGAGTTTAATCACCCGAAACTAAAAAGTTAGCATCCTACTGACTTTTTGGTCCGGGTCTTCCACTCCGGTTCCGCTCACTTGGGTCTGGGTCTTTCGCTTCGGTTCGCTCGCTTAGATGATTTCGGCCATCTAAAATAGGGCTCACCCAAAACCATCTTCCAGCCTTCTCGAGCAACCTTTCACTCCGACTTCTCGTCCCTCAGAAATGTCACGCGCCTCCTTCTCGTCCACCAGCGTACTCTTCCGTAGCACCTCGTCCCTCAGACGCACCAAGCCCGTTGACTCTCTCCTGTGTCGTCCTTTTGACTAGCTGCGTCTTTCGCTCGACCTCCTGTGCTCCTAATTTCTTGCACACTTAGACACAGGGCATCAAAACATAACATGACATAACTTGACTTGGTTTGATCACATCAAAACTTACACGAAGTACTTACAAGCCTATCCCGATCCATTTCCCCACTTAGCCGGGAAGAGGATTCTTTATTCTTCATGAATAGTGAATGGATTTGGTTATATATCATTAAACAACTCGTACTTTCTAGGGAGCACGATAAGATTTCGGCTGTGATCAACCTGCTGACCTTGGAATTTGCTTGCTCACTATAGGCGATAATGACAATAAAGAAAACAATTATGGAAAATAATCTCAAATTGATTTTAATCAATCAAGATTTATCATATTTAGTATCGTGATCAAATATTGACAGTAAAAGATAATATTTCTAAATTTATTATATTTACTATTACGATTATTATTATTATGATTGTATGCCATCTTTAATATTTTCATTATTAGTTAGACAATTTTTATAAATAAACCTTTTGGCTTCATTAATAAGATCATCCAGAAATAATTATTCTCTATTTTTTTTATTTTTATGATGGTATCAGAGTCATGATCCATTATACCTATTTCTTACTACCTATTCCTTGATGATCATTTCTTCCCTTGAATTCCTGAATCCCTCTTTTACTAATTCTCTTCTTTCAATTATTTTTTTCTCTTTTAATTTTCCCCCTCCATGTTTCTTTTTCTTTCTGTCTTTTCCTTCTTTTTTCTATGTCTTTTGTTTTTTTTCCTTCCTATGTTTTTCACTTCCACGTTTCTTTTTATTTTTGTCTCCTCCTTTCCACGTTTATTTTTTCTTTCCTCTATCGCCTTCTTTCCTCTGCCCCTTCTCCGACCATCCAGCTCCATCAGTGAGCAGTCCCTTCTCCGGCCATCTAGCTTCATCAATGAGCCACCTCATCAGTTGTCTTTCTCCTCCGACAAGAGATAGGCCTTAGGTGTCAATCATCACTGCCAGCAGCTCTAGAAACTGCTGGACGATTTTTGCTGCCGCCTAACCAAGAAGTTGTGATCTCCTTGTGCCACCAGACAGCAAGTTTCTAGCTACCGAAAATTCTTCTAGCAAGCCACAGCAGCAAATAAGATTTATTACTATCAAAGGACAAGTTATTTTACCTCATCAGTTGTCTTTCTCCTCCGGCAAAAGATAGGCCTTAGGTGTCAATCATCACTGTCAGCAGCTCTAGAAACTGCTTGACGATTTTTGCCGCTGCCTAACCAAGAAGTTGCGATCTCCTTGTGCCGCCAGACAGCAAGTTTCTAGCTACCAAAAATTCTTCTAGCAAGCCACAACAGCAAACAAGGTTTATTACTATCAAAGGACGAATTATTTTATTTTTGATGTCAAATACTCAACGACATCACGGTGGCCAAAAACAAAGTTTAGACAAATGTCAAATTTATCACGTCGTTGGTCATACTGTATTCATTACTCTATAAGATTTGATTGGTCTTATAGTCAGAGAAGATGTCAAATTTGTTTCAAAGTTTAACATATTGGTATTCAATGTCATAAAAGAATTGACTCAAATTTTGCTGGTGGTATTGCAGCGTTAGTGTTGGGGTTGTAAGGTTGCAAACATAGTCCCACATTGAAAACACATGGGAAAGATCATGGATTTATAAGAGAAAAGATATCTCTATTGGCATGAGGCCTTTTGGGTAGAGCCCAAGAGCAAAACCATGAGGGCTTAGGCCTAAAGTGGATAATATCATGTTATTATGGAGATATCTAAATTCTTTTCGATCCTACAATTGGTATCAAAGCCCAGACTGCCAGAAGATTTAACCACCGAATGTGCACAAGAGCTATGGTCTGATTGAGCCATGTGAGTACAATATTGACCTCGAACAAAGAAAGTTGTTCGGATCAAGAGAACCAGACACCAAACAGGAAGTCCTAGTAGGTCGGGTGGACCAAGAGGCGAGAAGACTTGGTGGGTCGAGGATCGAACATGGGAAGTCTGTGGTCCTTTGTTTGAGGGGGGGATTGTTGGGGTTGAAAGGTTATAAATATAGTCCCATATTGAAAACACATGGGAAAGATCATGAGTTTATAAGAGAAAATATATCTCTATTGATATGAGGCCTTTTGGATAGAGCTCAAGAGCAAAACCATGAGGGTTTAGGCTCAAAGTGGATAATATCATGTTATTGTGGAGATATCTAAATTTTTTTCGATCCTACAGTTAGGACAACCAACTATTTTACAAAAAAGAACCTGCATCTTCAAATCGACCACCACCTTCTTGGCAATCTACAGCTCAGTAATGTCATTATAGAGCATTCTCACTTTCTATCTCTTCTAATATAGTTTGAACGACTCCCGAGAACTTAGGATGACATTCGGATTCTAGAGCAAATCATCATATTACACCAGAGTATGATATTCTCACATACGCTTTACCTTATCATGGATCCGATATGGTACAAATAGGTAATGGATTAGGTTTACAAATTACTCACCTTGGAAACACATCATTTCACTCATATAGCCAAACTTTTCGTATGCGCAACACTCTTCATGTTCCTTCTACCACTAAAAATTTATTTTCTGTGTGTCAATTTACTCTTAATAATAATGTGTTCTTTGAATTCCATCCTCATCATTATCTCACGAAAGATCCCACAACATGAACTATTTTACTTCGAGGAAGCATTAAAGATGACCTCTATCATCTTCACACCTATACTAATGCTTTTGTTAGAGAACGCACTGACAAATTCTCTTAACATGCAAATCTTGATCATCCGTCTCTATGTCTTGTTTAGAATATCATTAATCAGTATGATTTACCTATTTCTTTAGCTTCTTCATCTCATCTATGTGAAGCTTGCATGAAAGTAAAATCTCATAAATTACCTTTTGTGTCTTTTACTCGCACCTCTAGTTTTCCTTTATAAATTATTCACTCTGATGTGTAGGGTTCTGCTCCTATTCTATCTAATAAGGTTTTCTTTATTATGTTATTTTTATTGATAATTTTAGCAAGTTTTCTTAGTTTTTTCCTATGAACTTAAAGTCTAATCTCTTTGATATTTTTTTTTATCATTTTCAAAACCATGTTGAGTGTTATTTTGATTGTAAAATACTCTCTCTTCATTCTGATTGGGGAGGAGAGTAGCAAGTCCTTCATCGTCATCTTACCTTCTCAGGCATCCTTCATCAAGTCTCTTGTCCCCACACTCCTAAATAAAATGGATCCATTGAGAGAAAACATCGTCATATAATTAAAAATGCCTTAGCTCTTCTTAATCATGCCTCAGTTCCGTTTAAATTTTGGGACGATGCTGTCCAAACCTCAATATATCTTATCAATCATTTACCCACTCCGCTACTTTAAAACAAAAGCCCATTGGAAAGACTTTATAATCGCTCTCCGGAGTACTCATTCTTTCGTATCTTTGGTTGCGCATGTTATCCTTGGTTGCAATCTTATTCTAAACATAAGTTAAACCCTTAGTTTCAATAATGTATTTTCTTTGGTTATAATAATTTGCATTGTGGATATCGTTGCCTACATATATCAACTGGGTGGATATATATTTCTCAACATGTTACTTTTGATGAGTCTCTCTTTCCATTTGCAGTTGTTCCCTTGAACACTCCCTCAGATAATCAATGTACTTTTCTGATTGCCCCTAATAGTATACTAGAACTATCGCTTGCTCCAACAAGACATACTTAAAGTACAAGGGAAGATGAAATTTTGGGCTCTGCTCTATCCCCACCAAATCTTGCAAACTCAACATCTAGTTAGCAATGTTCCACTCTCTAGTCCTAATTCCCATCAATCTAACCACTTATCTCTGAGTAGTTCCGATGATGATACTCCTCGACGGATGCTTCCTCTAAGCGAGATTTATGCTCAATGTCCACTAGTTTCCACCCGTTATCCTCTTCCACGGGTTCTCATTGCTTCTTCAAGTTTTGTTGAACCGACTGGCTTTACATAGACAGTCAAAGACCCAAATTGGCGTGTTACAATGGCTACAGAGTTTGATGCTCTTCTCTGTAATGAAACATGGACCTTAGTTCCTCGTACTCCGTTTATGAATATTGTGGGCTCTAAATAGGTTTATCAAATTAAGTATCAAGTGGATGGATCCATTAAAGGCTACAAAGTTCGTCTTGTTGCAAAAGGCTTTAGTCAACAACTAGGTATTGACTTTAATGATACTTTCAGTCTGGTTGTTAAAATTATAACTATCAAATTGTTACTATCTATAACTATTAGCTTCAATTGGGCGATACAATAATTAGATATTTCCAATGCTTTCCTTCACGGTCAACTTGAAGAAACTATTTTTATGGAGAACCACCAGATTTCATCCTCCATCAACTTTCAACATATGTTTGTAAACTTCAGAAATCTTTATATGGTCTTTGATAAGCACCTCATGCGTTGTTTCATTGTTTATCTAATTGGCTTCACATTCAGGGGTTTTCTAGATAAAAACTGACTCTTCGCTATTATATAAATGCAATAAAAAATTTATCATATTTTTTCTAATTTACGTGGATGATATTTTAATAACTGATAGTGATCAAGAAGACATCTTTTCTTTCCTCCATCTTCTTAATCAAGAGTTTCCGATTCGAGACCTCGGCAAGGCTCATTTTTCCTTAGTATTGATTTTCTTCCACATGCTGAAGGTTGTCTTCTCTCTCAAAACAAATATATCACTTGACTTCTTAAACGAGCTAAAATAGATAGCGTGTGCCCTATCTCCACACCAATCATTGAAGGAAGTTTTAATGCTCCTTCTTCCTCTCCTTTAATGGTTAACCCTCAGATCTACCAAAGTATTATTGGTGCCCTATAATATGTCACCATTACATGACTTGACATTACTTCCGTAGTTAATCGTGTCTGTCAATTTATGCATTCTCCCACTGAGTACCATTGGAAAGGTGTTAAGAGAATTCTTCGTTATCTTAAAGGCATGATTTTACATGGTCTTATTTTATATCGTCAATCCTCACTAGAGTTGAATGCCTATAGTGATGCATATTGAGTCAGATCTCCTGAAGACAAATGTTCAACAAGTGGATTTGTAATAATTCTTGGACGAAATCTTATTTCTTGGCTCTCAAAAAAATAATCTACAGTATCTCGCTCTAGCACTGAAGCTGAATACAAAGCTATCGCCAATGCGACATCCGAAATTATTTGGTTACAATCTCTTCTTTTGGAATTATATTTTTCTTCATCAGCTACACTCAAAATCTGATGTGATAATATAGGAGCAATTTATCTTGCGGCAAATCCGATCTTTCATGCTCGTACCAAGCATGTGGAGATTGATTTTCATTTTATTCGCGAACATGTGGTGACTCGACATCTTTTAATTTTTTACGTCTCTACAGAAGATCAAATTGCTAATATATTCACCAAGCCATTATTTAGACAAAGTTTTACCAAGTTAGTAATCAAACTCAACGTTCAGGAACTCCCGTTGACTTTGTCAGGGTGTAATGACAATAAAGAAAATAGTTATAGAAAATCATCTCGAATTGATTTCAATCAATCGAGATTATGATATTTGGCATCGTGATCAAATATTAACCGTAAAAGATAATATTTCTAAATTTATTATATTCACTACTATGAATATTATTATTATTATTATTATTATTGTATGTCATATTTAATATTTCCATTATTAATTAGATAATTTGTATAAATAAACCTTTGACTTCATCAATAAGATCATCCAGAAATAGTTATTCTCTATTTTCTTTATTTCTATCAGGCGAACTATAGGAAGGCCAGTTCACTATTATTTAGACAATTATGACATTTTATTTCTATGGAATCAAAAATGCATTCCTTCGGACTTAAAAAGTTTACTAGTTGATATTGCGTGAACACACATTCTAGATTTTACTTGCAGGTTGGGTTAATAGGATTTGCAGCAGCTACTGTTGGTTTGGGAACAGATGACGCTCGACATCTAAGAGTAAGACTTGCATATTATATTGTCAAAGTTAAAGTTTCTTAACTAGTGTATTTTACACAAATTTGTTGCTAACAAAATTTTTTATAATATCAAAGCAAATTGTACTACTAGTACTTAAATGTTCTACTGACCAAGATAACATAGTTTATATTAGAGCATCTACATCAGTTATTCTATTTAAAAATTTCACCCTAAATTTTGGATAGAGTAGCTAAAAAATCTTTGCATTAGTTACTCTATACATTCCCTAAATTTTACATTTATGAATAATAATTTTCTAAATTTAAGAAATGGATTTCATTCCCTAAATATTATAGAAGAGAGAAAAAAATAGGAAAGCTGATATATGGTGTACTAAAAAGTAGATATCTAAATTTAATAAAGTAATTTTTTACCCTAATTATATATTTTGGATAAAGAAGCTGGCGTGGATGCTCTTATACTTATGAAATATTATTTACTATTGCAAAGATGATTAATTATGAATATATTTATCTTGTTTACCTGATAGATTTTTTTTGTCTTCTTTGTTAATAGTTTATAGCAATTATTACTTTATTATATCATCGTGCATGTTCTCAGAGAAGATTTTAGTATATTTTTCAAAAGGATATTTGATAAAGTTTGTAGAATTCCTATAAGTTATGATCCTAGTGTGAAATTTATATCCATAGTTTTAAAATTGATGTTTCATTCTTATTTCTATATTAGAATCATAGAAATTTATGCTTAAATAAAAAAAGAATAATGGTCCTAAGATTAAAAAAATATTTTTTTTATCTCATTTCTAGAAATAAAATTTTATAGATAAAAATAATTATTACTTAAGTTAATAGAAAAATAAAATTAGGATAATAAGTTTATCGAGACGTTAAATAATAAGGACAAAACTCTGACCGGTTGTTGCTCATTTCTTGGTCTGTTCTACTAAGGGCGGTTGCAAGTTCTGTAATAAGATGAAATCAAATTAGTCATAGTTGTAAGTTGTAAGTTGTAAGGTATGATGGTGGTGAACGTCAAAATTTATTGAATTCGAGGTGGGAGAGAGGGAGCGATGAGTGGGACCCCAGAGAGGAATGTATCGAGGAGGACGAGATGACATGGCGATTGACCAAGGGCGAGTTTATCACATCACTTAATTTTCAACACCAACTCCATTTTTATATGGAAAATTAATTAATTAATATCCAAAAAGTCGAAAAACGACACACATGTCAATGAGAATGACTTTCATAAGAAACGACTATATATATTCGGACGCGTGATTTAAGATACATGAGATATTATATTATATCGTGAAAAAAGCATGTGATTAAAAAAATAGGATTTTCAATGGTTTCAAAACAACACCAGGTTTTTTTTTCAAACAATGATGCATCGGATATGCGATATATATGTAGTACTAAGTTTTTAAAAAAAAATAGATTCCCCGCAGACTATTTATATATTTTTTTAAAAGATTAAAGATAATGCGGCAATTTATAAAAAACATAACTGGTATATTGTATTTATCAAAAAAAAATGTAGAGTAGTTTTATTTATACCAAAAGGTGTAGATAAAAAAAAATTAATTCTCAGTTTACTCCTCTGGCAACATGTCAATCTCCTCTTTTTAATCATCATTTTCTAAGCATCCAAGTCGCAAAGTGAATTGAAAATTATTTTGTAGTTTGGATGCACATCCTCTCACCGTCTCTCTCCCTCCATCCCTCTGCTTGGTCTTATAAACACGGAAGAAATATGAACCTCCTTCGCTTGTCATTCCAAAAGACCAGTTGGGGTTTAGAGATATTGCCATAAGAATTTCAAGAGGAGTCCAAAGGACAACAACAGTTAAGAACGTCAGCGTTGAAAGACAAACTTCTAGCAAGAGTGAAATTAGTAGAAGAATGCAGTTAAAGATTTAGCGATGTATTTATAGATTTATTACTGTAAAATAGGGTAATGGTGTAAAAAAAATTATAATTTGGTTGCAAAGGGTGATGACAAAAATCGTGTTTATGGTTTCATTGGATGTGTGGGGAATAAATATTCAACAACACCTGCAATATGATATACTTCAATACTTAATCGATTTGCAAGGTACTCCACTATGATGCTAAATTTTAGCTAGATCTTGCTCATGCATGTTAGGTTAATATGGTAGGTATCAGGACGTTGGCCCTGATATGCGATCATATTAGGCCCACTTTCTGCCTTGATCAAAAGTTTTATTTGATACCATATCTACCTTCTCTCCTCAATCAACCCTTCATAGTGATTGGGAGTTTGCATAAATCCAATTACCCTTGGTCCATCAATGTATTTTTACCAAAAGTCACTTATGGATCTAAACTTATTTGATTACACTCATTTAACGTATTGTTAGTTTATGTGGTTATAAGGAGTTAAATTGTGCTAACCATTTTTTATTTAGGCCTCTCATTCTCTCAGTGGTGGTCCTAGTTTACGAGAATTTTCTGCTTCAATGATGATTTGATATTGGATGATATCAGGCCCACGCTGGGCCTGAAATAGGATGATATCAGATCCACGCTGGGCCTGATATTGGATGATATCAGATCCAATGTGATCTTTAGTTAAAATTTTACTTTTACATCATATAGATCTTTTCCTTGCTCAACTCTTCCTAATGGTTGGAATTATGCAAAATTACAAAAACCCTAGGCCCATATCAGTCGGATTGTGTCACAACCACTGATAAATTATGAAAATTTAATATGTACACCATATACTTGGTATTTGATAAATTTGTATATACAACAACACTTGATTATGTAGTTGCAAATTTACTAAATTAGTTTATAATTTATTTATCAGGGGCGATCATATAACTGAAGAAATTCTCTCTGAGATATAAAATACGCTTGATACAAATTCTTGCATTGGACATGGAGCAAATGTAGGAGAATTATCCAGAACAAATATTCCATCGTCTTCGGAGTATAGTGGTGTGCCTAACACAAATAGAAATACAAGCAGTAATTTCACATTTGATCTAAATGAAGAAGAAAGTATTCAAGAATATGAGATTTTGAATCCTTGTACAATATTTGGTGATTATTTTGAGCCTACTTGGAGTGAGGAGGAAAGACATTATACCCGAATTGGAGAGGAATTACAATGTAATACAGATGTACAAGAATTCTTAGCTAATGATATACAGAATGAGCAATATGAAATTTCTCCAGAGCAGTGCAGTGACTTAGAGGAGGAGTTCCCAATAGCTGATGATCCATATATTCTAAATTCTTGATTGCTCCAAAGGCCAATTGAAGAGACAACAGATGAGAATGAATTTTGTGTTGGACAGATTTTTTCGTCTTTACAAGAGTTCAAGAATGCACTTGTGAAATATGTCATGCTTAAACATATGAGATATAACCCAGTTGACACTCGAAAAAATAAAGTAAAAGTCGTCTGCTTCAATTAACCATGTACATGTAGAGTAGTTGACCAGGGGGATGAAGAGTTCATTATTACGAAATATGTGAAGGAACACCAATGTGCCACTATTATGGAAAGTTTTGATCATCAAGCATGCTCTTCCTCCTTTGTAGCGTCTTCTGTTGAAGAGCAATTTCTTGCTAATGAACAGTACAAGCCAAGTATGATTATATCATATATAAAAGCTAGGTTTGGAGTGACCATATCATACAAAAAAGTATACATAGCTTGAGAGAAAGTGATGAAGAAAGTCGTTGGAGATTATGACCAAGCATATAGAGATCTTCCACTATATCTGCGTGAGTTATGAGTCAGGGATCTTGAAACCTATGTGGCACTACACAGGAATGGGGATAATCAATTCCAATGCTATTTTTAGGGTTTGGGAGCTTGTAGAAGAGTATTTAGGTCTTATCTACGCAAATTGATTGAAATTGATGTCACACATCTAAGAGGAAAATATCCGGGTGTGTTGTTGATGGCTACATCAATTGATGTTAATGACAATGTCCTCCGAGTAGCCTTTGGAATCGTTGAAGTTAAATGTCGGTCTACATGGGAGTGATTTTTGGATCATACGAAGATATTCTTTGTTGTTGATGCAAAGTCAATGAGCGTAGTATCAGATAGACATCGCGACATTATATTAGCAGTTAGGAAAGTCTACCTTACCACCCATCATGCTTTCTGTTGCCACCACATGTCTTGCAATATGGTAGCAGATACTGGCAGTAGGTCAGATTTAGGCTTGTTTTGGGCAGCAACTCGAGCAAACACAACACTCCAATATGATCTCATAATGCAATCCATGCTTGAAAAACATCTAGATGCTCATAAGTGGCTTCAGAACATTGACCCTAAAAGATGGGCTAATGCACACTTTAGTGGCAGAAGTTACACAATGCTAACCACCAATTATGTAGAGAGTTTAAATGCTTTATTCAAGGAGACACGTGAACTTCCCATAAATAGGTTAATTGATAATACTAGAAAAAAGGTAGCTCAATGGTTCTTTAACTGTAGGGAGGAAGTCTCGAAATGGTATGTTGCTTTGACACCTCATGCTACCAAAGAAATGGATTCAAGGAGGGAGAAAGCTAAACGATATAAAGTCCACCCCAAAGAAATGGATTCAGTAGGTCAGATTTAGGCTTGTTTTGGGCAGCAACTCGAGCAAACACAACACTCCAATATGATCTCATAACGCAGTCCATGCTTGAAAAGCATCTAGATGCTCATAAGTGGCTTCAGAACATTGACCCTAAAAGATGGGCTAATGCACACTTTAGTGGCAGAAGTTACACAATGCTAACCACCAATTATGTAGAGAGTTTAAATGCTTTGTTCAAGGAGACACGTGAACTTCCCATAAATAGGTTAATTGATAATACTAGAAAAAGGTAGCTCAATGGTTCTTTAACCATAGGGAGGAAGTCTCGAAATGGTATGTTATTTTGACATCTCATGCTACCAAAGAAATGGATTCAAGGAGGGAGAAAGCTAGACGATATAAAGTCCACCCCTACTCTCAATCTGAAATAGAAGTAGAGACATGGGGTGCTTCATTTATTATTGATTTGGAGAGAAAATATTGTATATGTGGGGAGTTTCAAATTTTAAGATTGTCTTGCTCACATGCAATTGTCGTCATCATTCACCGGAACATGGATACACTCCCAATCTCCCATATTGTATCTGTGGGGCGTATAGCTTGAGTCGCTCGCTGCTGATCCCGAATGCTCCAGTCAGCTACTGCGCAGCTAATTGAGAATCAGAGTGTATCAGAACCTTGCTGGCATCGACATGCCGCGCGACTTGTAGGTCGACTATAAGCGCTTCGTACTTAGCTTTGTTATTAGTGGCCCGATATTCTAACCGAACGGACAACTGCATCTGTTCTTCTTGCGGGGAAATAAGAAGTATGTCGATCCCACTCCCTTGTCGAGTGGACGAACCATCCACATATATCTTCCAAGCAACCCCGGGTTCAAGATTCTGCATCTCGGTGACGAAATCCACCAAGGACTGTGCCTTGATGGTCGTTCAAGGTTGATACTGGATGTCGAGCTCACGTAGCTCCATGGTCCACTTGATCAGCCGTCCAGACGCCTCGGGATTGAGAAGAACCCTCCCTAGAGGACTATTGGTCATGACAACGATTATATGTGCGAGAAAGTATGGGCAAAGCCTCCGAGCGGTAAGTACTAAAGCAAAAGCAAGCTTCTCGAGACCAGTGCAGCGAGATTCAGCATCCTTTAATATGTGACTTAGAAAATACACTGGTTGTTCTTCGTCGTTCTGCCGAACCAACGCCGAGCCGACAACATGCTCAGTTGTGGACAGATAGATTCGGAGCGGCTCACCGACAGTTGGCTTGGCTAGTACAGGTAGCGAGTTCAGATACGCCTTGAGTTCCTCGAAGGCCTGATCGCACTCCTTATCCCACTGGAAATTGGTAGCTCGGCGCAATATCTTGAAGAAGGGTAGGCTCCGGTCGGACGATTTGGAGATGAATCGAGATAATGCTGTTATCCGACCGGTGAGGCGCTGAACTTCCTTCAAGTTTCTCGGTGGTGGCATATCTTGGAGCGCTTTTACCTTGCTGGGATTTGCCTTAATGCCCCGCTTAGTGACGATATATCCCAGGAAACACCCACATTTCGCACCAAACAGACACTTATGAGGATTTAACTTGATTCTGTATGCTCGGAGGGTCTGGCAGGTCTCCTTGATATCTGCACAGAGATCAGCTACTCGAAGGGACTTGACTAGTATGTCGTCAACGTATACCTCCATGTTGTGGCCGATTTGCCGCCGGAACACTTTGTTCATCAGTCTCTGGTAGGTGGCTTCTACGTTCTTCAAGCCGAATGACATCACATTATAATAGTATGTTCCATCGGCAGTAATTAAACTGACCTTCTCCTGGTCCTCCTTGGCGAGCGACATTTGATTATACCCCTGATATGTGTCCAGTATGCATATCAACTTGCACCCAACCTGGAGTCTACCATTTGATCAATCCGAGGTAGCGGGTAGAAGTCCTTTGGGCAGGCTTTGTTGAGGTCTCGAAAGTCAATGCAGACCTACCACTTGTTGCCCGGCTTGGAAATTAGTACTATATTCGCGAGCCAGCTCAGGAATTGAACCTCCTGTATGTGACCGGCCTCCAAAAGCTTCTCTACTTCCGCCCTGATGATCAAATTCTGTTCGGCGTTGAAGTCTCTTTTCCTTTACTTCACTGGTCTAGCGTCTGGTCGGACATGGAGCTCATGCTGCGCGACGCTTGGGGAAATGTCGGGCAGCTCACACGCAGATCATGCAAATACGTCATGATTATGCTCTAGGCACTTGATCAGTTCGGCCTTCTGCTCGGCTTCCAGGTCAGCCGCTATAAAGGTTATCGCCTCCGCCCGGCTTGGACATATCTGCACTTCCTCCTTTTCCTCATAAACTAGACTAGGAGGCTCTTCAATTATTGCGCTAAGTGTCTTCCATGTGGACTTGGCTTCTGATTTGACCATTTCGGCGTAGCATCTCTGAGCGGCCAACTGATCGCCCTTGACCTCTCCTACCCGATCTTCCACCGGAAACTTGATCTTCTGGCAGAAGGTTGAGACAACGACCCGAAATTCATTGAGGGCCAGTCGGCCCAAAATGACGTTGTAGGCGGAGGGGGCGCTCACCACGATGAAGTTCGTGGTCCTCGTCCTTCTGAGGGGTTCCTCCCCTGTTGGTTGCTACTCGGAAAGCCTATAGGTTCCACTGTACAAAAATTTTGTACAAAGATCTGAACCTTTTCCTAGCTACCATGTGTTCTTTTAAATTAAATTTTGGATCTCCTGCGGAACTTAACACGTTTGATCCAAAACTTAATCTATTTGTTCTTTTAGGTTTTGACTTGGATCTCCTGCGGAACTTAACACGTTCGACCCAAGTCTCCTTAAGTTATTAATTCCATTAAATATTAATTTCCATAAAAGGTTCCCAGTACTGACGTGGCGAGGCACATGGCCTTCTTGGATATGGGAGCAACCACCACCGACTAGACAAAACCTTTAATAGAAAGCTAATATTTAATTTCCTAAAATAACTTTAGGTTAACCAAAGAGAACAATCAAATCACAAGGAAAAGAAAGAAACAAAAGAACACAACTTCGAAAAAACATATTCGAAATACTAGAACGTAAGCCTCTTGTATTTGGTATTATTTCCATAAATAACTAGCATGATGCGGAAATAGAAATTACTAGTTATACCTTGTAGAAAAACCTCTTGATCTTCTACCGTATTCCTCTTCTAACCTCGGACGTTGTGTGGGCAACAATCTACCAAGATGAGAAACCACCAACCACCTTCTTCTTCTCCAAGCAAGGTTCGGCCACAAAGGAAGAACTTTACCAAAGAAGAAAATCAAAATACTAACCAAGCTCCAAGAGATGCTAGCTTTCTCTCCTTCTTCTTCTTCTTCTTCTCCAAGTAGTATCCGGCCACCACAAGAACTCCAAGAGAGATGAAGTATTCGGCCACCACAAGAGGAAGAGAGGGAGAGGGTAATGGCCACCACAACACCAAGGAGAAAGGGAGAGAAAACAATAGAGGTTGTGTCTCATGAAGGCACCCTCACCCCTTCTTTTATATTCCTTTGGCAAATTAGGAAATTTAATTACAATAAAATTTCCTTAATTTCTGACATGATTTATTTGAGAAAAATAAAATAAAATTTCCCAAATAAACTCTAATGGTCGGCCACATCAAGAGGAAGCAAATTGGACAAGTTTTAATCAACAATTAAAACTTTCCTTATTTGTTCCGGAAATTTTAAAATAAAATTTCTCTTTAAAAATCTCTTCATGGTTAATAAAAGGAAATATCTATAATTTTAATTTTATTAACATGTGAATAATTTTAAGAAAAATAAAAAGAAAATAAAATAAGGAAAGAGATCTAATCTCTTTCTTTAATCTTTGATAAATCTTTTACAAGAGAGATATTTTAATTTTAATTCTCTTTAAATTATATCTTCCACATAATAATAAAATCTAAAATTAAATTTCTTTTTTATTTAATTATGGCCGGCCCTACTAGCTTGGGTTCAGCTAGGGCCTACCACCAATTAAACCTAGGCCACTAGCTTGGTTCCCAAGCTAGCTTGGCCGGCCCCCTTTAGGTGGGTATAGAAGGTGGGTATATGTGGGTATAGTACTCTATAAATAAGAAGCTACGATAGGGACCGAGAGGAGGAATTGGTTTTGGTCTCCGATAAAATTAAGCATCCCTGTTCGCCCGAACACACAACTTAATTTTATCAATGATAATTCATTCCACTAGAGAACTATCATTGAACTACCGCACCAATCCCAAATTACATTTTGGGCTCCTTCTTATTATGGTGTGTTAGTCTCCTGTGTTTAAGATATCGAATGTCTACTAATTAAGTGAGTTACGACAACTCATTTAATTAATATCTAAGTCCAGTAGTACCACTCAACCTTATTATCATGTCGTCGGACTAAGTCCACTGCGGGGTTTAATGACAATCTTTATGAGCTCCTCTTGAGGACATTATCAACCTAGTATCACTAGGACACGTTTCCTTCTATAATCAACAACACACTATGGTGATACCATTTCCCAATTTATCGGGTTTATTGATTCATCGAACTAAATCTCACCCATTGATAAATTAAAGAAATAAATATCAAACATATGTGCTTGTTATTATATTAGGATTAAGAGCACACACTTCCATAATAACTGAGGTCTTTGTTCCTTTATAAAGTCAGTATAAAAGGAACGACCTCAAATGGTCCTACTCAATACACTCTAAGTGTACTAGTGTAATTATATAGTCAAGATAAACTAATACCTAATTACACTACGACCTTCTAATGGTTTGTTCCTTTCCATTCTGGTCGTGAGCTACTGTTTATAATTTATAAGGTACTGATAACATCATCTTCTGTATGTGACACCACATACTATGTTATCTACAATATAAATTAAATGAACAACTACAAACAAATGTAGATAATTAGACCAAATGTGATTCTTTATTCATAATGAATGTTTACAAAGCTTAGGCTTTCAGTATACACTCCAACATCTCCAAGTGATATGGCCAACTTAATTTGACTGATCGGCTGGACTTCATTGTCGGTAAACCCGTACAGTGGGGTTGTCATCGGCAACAACTCGCCTCGATCAATTTGGAGTTGGTCAAACGCCTTCTTGAAAATGATGTTGACCGAGCTCCCTGTGTCAATGAATATACGGTGAATAGTATAGTTGGCAATTACTGCTTGGATAATGAGGGTGTCGTCGTGTGGTATTTCAACTCCTTCGAGATCCTTGGGCCCAAAGATGATCTCGGGCCCGTTCGCCTTCTCCTTTCTGCAGCCTATGACGTGGATCTCTAGTCGCCGGGCGTATGACTTTCGAACCCGGTTGGAGTCTCCGCCGGTCGGACCACTGACGATGATATTAATCTCGCCCTGCGTGGTGTTGCTTCTATTCTCCTCCTCCCGAGCGGTCGGTCGGCTCCACTCATGTGAGGCCCGTGTAGGATCGGTGCTCCTCCTGCGATGTTGTCGCGGTGATTCCCGGGCCTCTTCACGCCGTCCGGCTCTCTGATGTTCGTGTCACCGGTCGGGTGAAGGCGATCGATGTCGATAGATCCTTGGTGTTGGTTGTGCGACCGGGGCAAACCCACGACAATCATGAGTGTTGTGGGTGGTTGATTGATGGAAAGAGCAGAATATATGAGTCCATATCTTTCCCTTTGGCTTTGGTCGCTCGGAGGTCACATGCTGAATGGCGTGTGACCTTGGTTCCAGGTGTAGCCGTGTGCCTTCGGCTCGCAGCCCTCTAGGTAGTTGATGGCTGGTCGGTGGCCTTCACTCGGCCGACGCCGATGGTTCTGGTGGCGCTTCCTTCCTCGTGGCCGCCTGGGCTTCTTCCACATTTATGTACTCATTGGCCATCTTCAACATATGGTCGTAGTCGCGAGGCGGCTTCCTGATAAGCGACCGGAAGAAATCCCCGTCCATGAGCCCTTGCGTGAACACATTCATCATAGTCTCGGACGAGACCGAGGGAATATCCATCGCCACATAATTGAAGCGTTGGATGTAGGCTCTGAGGGTCTCCCTCTGGCCCTGCTTCATGGAGAACAGGCTGACGCTTGTTTTCTGATAGCGTTTGCTGCTCGCGAAGTGATGAAGGAAAGCCGTTCGAAAGTCCTTGAAACTTCGAATCAATCCGTCCGGCAACCTTCGAAACCAACGTTGTGCCGAGTCAAATAACGTAGTGAGGAAGACTCAACACTTGACTCTGTTAGTGTGTTGATGGAGAGTAGCAACATTATCGAATTTACCGAGATGGTCGTCCGGGTCGGTCGACCCGTTATACTCTCTGATCGCCAAGGGAGTGTAGTGTCTCGGCTAGGGGTGGGCATCGGCCGGTTTGGTCCAGTTTTACCCTACTACGGTTTTATTTTTTCGATTTCGGTTTTAAAGATTTTTTATCCAAAACCAAACCATTTTATTACGGTTCGGTCCGGTTTTTATTGTAATACGGTCCGGTTTATACGGTCGGTTATATACGGTTTATACAATGAATTAAATTGATTTTATACTACTACAAATATTAGTTTAGAGACAAAGAAAAAGTATCAATTTATTAAAATAATTATGAATTTAAAGTAATACTAAAATTTTGTTATCCGGTAACAATAAATAAATATAAATATATAATTTGATTATGCTATTATATTATAAATGATTAGAAACTAATCCACTTGTATGATCCAATATCCATAAAAATAATGTTTTAAGTATAATACGGTCAGTTCGGTTTTTTCGATTTTTTGGAAGTCAAAACCGTAAACCGAACCGAATAACCGAAATTTAAAAAACTTAAACCGAAACCGGCCGAAACACCGAAAAAACTGAACAAAAAAAAATCGAAATTTTTCGGTTCGGTCGGTTTTTCCGGTTTGAACCGAATTATGCCCACCCCTAGTCTCGGCAATGGATCCTGCAAAATTGCCTCGGAGAATTGTCAGTTGATCCGCTCGAGAGACAAATCAGCCTTCGACGCTTGGCCTTTCCTCGCGTCCCGAATGTGCACTTCATCTGACGAAGAACCTCGCTCTTGGTTTGCTTGTGCGATCTTCGAGGGCGTCTGAAATAAAACCCGATGGAATGATACCGGGACGAGCGACACCTCTCCTTGCGTGTCGTTTGGCCCTTTATTATGTCCCCAGATGGACAGCTGTTCCGGCCGGTCTTCCTGCGCCGCTCGACCTCCCGAGGCTGATGTCGCTTGTTGCGCCAGCCGATCGGCTAGCGCCTTTTGCTGCTGCTGCTCAACTATTTTTGCCGCTCGTACTTGAATGAGCGCGTCGAGCTCCTCCTGAGTGAGCGTCACGGCGTGGAGACGTCCAGCTTCATCCATCTTCTCGACTCGGATTCAGGTGCGTTCCCATAGACGACGCCAAATTTGATCCTGTTCGAGAGTCGAGTCGATGGACGATGGGGAGATGACGCTCACGTTGACTGGATGTAGACTGAAGATGATGTGCACTTCCGACGAGCTAAAACTGCAACCACAAGTCGTTAGTGCCGAGCCGGGGAGGAGTTCCCCGACGATGACCCTCCGATGCTCAAGTCAGTCACCGACGGCAAGTGAATGAAGTAGAAAAAAAGAGCAGCAGCGTAACTGTAGCCACAGTAGAAGTGAACATACCTCCGTCAAAGCCTAGGGGTCCTTATATAGGGCTCTCGGGAGGCGCGTGCACGCTTCCCCAAGTGCGCACACTCCTCAAAGCATACCTAAAAAGGACGTGTCGGAAAAGCATGTCTGACGCCATACCTTAACAGCTCGAGCATATCCCTGACGTGACAGTGGAAGCTTCTACCGTACAATTCTCTATCTGGTCATGTCGCCAATCATGTCGCTCGTCGGTGGCACTGGTCCCTAGGAAGATATCACCAACTGCACCTTTTGTCCGTTATTGGGCCGAGCGGGAGAGCTGTTCGGCCAATCTGCCGTCCGGGTGACCTTATGGCCGAGCCGAGCGGGAGAGTCTGCTCGACCAATGGTCCGCTGTCTCGTCTCTGCCTTGTCGAGCAAGGAAGTCGTGCTTGCTTGGTTGGGGCTGCGTCCGCTGTTCAACCGAGCGGGACGGCCACTCGGCCTTCGTCCTTCCCTGCTTGGGAGTTTTTATGAGCGTTGGAAGCTCGGTATTTGACCGAGCTGTCGAAGTGTCGGATCGGCTACTCTTCATGCTGACCGGGAAGGTGGTTCGCACGATCGAACACCTGCCCAGGACATTGACCACTCTGACCGTGATCCTCCACGTGGCGATGACCCTCTACCAGGCAGGCCCCGCCCCTTACCATCGAATCAATATGCTAGGTATGAAGAAAGACAAGATTAATCTCTATCTCTATTATTTTCAATTTCTCTTCCTACTATTGTTTCTAATTTGAGCGTCGGGGGACCAACGTCAAGGGCCCCTTCCTTGATTTGATTTGTTTTACAGAGAGAGAAGCGAGATTTTCATCCAATCAGTAGAATCGCCACATCTCCAACTTTTCAACTTAATGCTTTCAGACAAAATTATTATTAATATTTCAGTTAGGGTTTTTATTTATTTTCTATTTACTCTCCATTTTTATTTGGTACGGCTTTAAAATGATAATATAATATAATATAATCTGATTACTAAAAATAATAAAATTTTATAATCTGGATTATTAGACTAATAATATGTAATTTAATTATATTTAAAATTTAATTAAAATTTAAATATTAAATATATCATAGTTTATTTTTTCACCAATCGACGGACGTTATTATTGTCGTCAACCTTCCTCTCCCGAAACCGTCCGTCGGCTGCCAGCGACGGCCACAGTTAAGGGTGTAATCGAGCCGAGCCGAACTCTTGGATGTTTGAATTTGACTCGTTTATAATCAAACTGAGCTCGAGCTTTATTTAACGAATATATTCATACACTACAAAAAAAATAATCATCTGGGACGAATTTCTAAAAAAATTTCGTTGCAAAAATTTTTGGGACAAATTTTGGGACGAAAAATTTTTCGTCCCAAAATTTTCGTTCCCAACTTGGGGACGAATTGGCAACAAAAAATATTTTGTCGCCAAATTCGTTGCCAAGTTTGCAACAAAAACAGTATTTGTCGCAAAAATTGGGATGCGACAAAATTAGCAACGAATTAGATTCATTGCCAAATTCGTCGCCAATTCTGAAACAAAAATAATATTTGTCTCAAAGTTGTTATAGCTAACTTTGCGACAAAAATTATTTTTGTTGCAGAATTAGCGATGAATTTGGCGACAAAAATAATAATATAAAAAATTTATGAACGGCGACAAATTAATTTTTGTCCCAAATTTCGTCCCAGATTCTAGGACAAATCCACAAATTCGTCCCAAATTCTGCGACAAATTAATTTTCGTCCCAAATTTCGTCCCAGATTCTGGGACGAATCCACAGATTCGTCCCAAATTCTGCGACAACTTAATTTTCGTCCCAAATTTCGTCCCAGATTCTGGGACGAATATGCAAATTAGCATGATTAAAAAAACCTAATTTTCGTCACAGCTTTGCAACAAAAATACATTTTCATCCCAAATCTGGGACAAATTTGGATTCGTTGCAAATTTTGGGACGAATATTATTCGTTGCAAATTTTGGGACGAATATTATTCGTTCCAAATTTTGTCGCAAAACTAAAAACTAAATTTCCAGCATTTCCCATCTTTTTTCCTATATCTTGTTTACATTTATACATATACAGCATAAATAACATTCAAACATCCACCAAACATTCAACCTTTTACAATCATACATCCTTCACCATATTTGTGAATCCAACAAATTAAATTAATACAAACAAGTTCATACAAAATACATATCGTCAACTAAACATAAAAAAGACATCTAAAACTAAATATTTCAAATTCATATACAATTATAACATCCAAACAAGTTAAACTCAAACAAATCAAACTTTAAGAACTCATAATAAATTCTATACAACAAACCTAACAAGTGAAAGCAAAAAATACATATCATCATACCTCAGGGTGCAAACTCGCCTTTTTTCGTTCATCTTTTCCTGCGTCAAAATATAAACAAACAATAAGTAATAGCTATAAAAAAAATCTATAATATATCAAAAAGCTTACATGGCAAAACGTAGCTGATTGTCATAATATATCAAAAGCTTACATGGCAAAAGATATCATTCATCATTAAATTGCATGAAACATATAAATAAATGAAATGAAACTTTTAACTAAATGTTATAAAAAAATGTATACCTCATGTAATCTATAATACACTTTAAGAAGTAAAAAATATAAGGAAGTAAAAAATATGTAAAACATGGCATAACACAAAATACATATATCAAAATGTTTCATGACATAATAAAAATATTGAAACCTAAGCTAAATTTGCATTTAGTAAGGAAGGAAAAAATATATAAAACATGACATAACACAAAGTACATGTATCAAATGTTCCATGACATAATAAAAGTATCGAAACATGACATAAGACAAAGTATCAAGGTAAAATAAAAATATATAAATAATTACAACATGACATGCC
This sequence comes from Zingiber officinale, assembly GCF_018446385.1. Taxonomy (NCBI): domain Eukaryota; kingdom Viridiplantae; phylum Streptophyta; class Magnoliopsida; order Zingiberales; family Zingiberaceae; genus Zingiber; species Zingiber officinale. Next base: position 47,111,542 of record NC_056003.1, read on the forward strand.
AAAAAATCCTAACATAAAACTTAATAGGTAAAGACTTCCTCAAAGTAGAACTCAATAAAAGAGTATTAAAAAAAACTCAATAAAAAAAAGTTCATACTTATGTAATTTCAGAAGAAGCACCACCACTGCCATCATTATCACCATCATCATCATCACCGTCACCCGGAGGAAACTAATTCAAAGTAGAACTCAACTGAAGATGTTGCAAAATCCAGTCTTGTTGTCGGCACATCTCTCATTTCACGATCTCTTTCTCTCATTTGTTCATCCCTTTCAAATAAAGTGCCCTTCAACTAGCAATTTAAACAGTTCCTGATGCAAGTAAAGTTGCATTATCTATTTAGAGGAAGAAGTTTAAAACAACAACAACAAAAACTAAAAAACTCTCTTTCACAGATACATATGTTCAAAATTTCAACAAGTAAACAAAGTAAATATTTCAAAATGCAAGAGATTACTATTAAAGATGCTGTAAATTTTTTTCCAAAAATCCAACTCGGCCTATCATGATTCCACCTCCAATATGGATCCTTTCTAATATGTTCTAGTAAACATTTCACCATAAGAATATCTATTTTCTGCATGCCTGCTCGATTTTATGTCATTGGGACAAGAATCATCATATCCACATTTTACTATCCAGATTGATGTCTGAACTCTTTGCAATGAAGGTAAGATTACCAAAATGCAAGAGATGACTTGTGATGGGCTGCCGCTGGGAGCCAGAAGCACCCACTGGCGGGCCGGAAGCAGACGCTGTCGGCCCTCCAGTGGCCCCCTACCCGGCACTGCCCCCCCCCCCTGCCGTCAGCGCCCAGACCAGCAGTGGCCAGGGGTAGCCGCGACCGGCCGGCACAGGCCTAGGGTGGCTGCGACCGGCCGGCACAGGCCTAGGGTGGCTGCGACCAGCCGGCAGCGGCCTAGGGTGGCCGCGACTGGCGGGCATCGACCTAGGATGGCCGTCACCGGCCGACAGTGGCCCAAGCGGGCTGTGACCGGCCGGAAGTAGCCGAACTCGGTGGGGCAACGGCCTGATCTGGCCAGGTCTAGCCGGATCTAGGAGGTGCGCCGGAGAGGAGAGAAGAGATGGGGAAGAGAAACCCTACCTGACGGAAATCGTCGCCGCGGAAGAGCTGCGCCGCCCTACTGCTGTCGGCCTCCAGCGGCCCCATGCTCGCCGCCACCGCCTCCCCATTGTCGCCGGCACCTCGGCCAGACCGACAGCAGCAACCCTAGACCAGCGCCTCCCCCTTGTCGCCGTCGCTGCAGAAGATGGAAGAGAATCGAGAAGAAGTGTATTTAGGGCGAGAAGGAGCGTGCATTTAGGGCAAATTTTGGAACGAAATTAATTTTGTCCTAAATTTTGGGACGAATCCTATATTGACGAATCTAACATTCATCCCAAATTCTAATAAAATTACAAAAAAATAAAAAACTTAAATATTTATCTAAAAATATCGGAATTTTATGAAACAAGTTTCTATAGGTTCCTAATTTTATCGTTATCTTAAAAAAATACTCATCCATAATTTTAACCTCATATATTTAGTGTGAAGATTTTTTAACCCGAATTTGACCTAATTCAGGTAAAAAAAACATGAAACTCAATATATTATTTTAAAATTAAGGATGAGGATATATTTATGATTAAGGGAAAATTAGAAACTTATAAACTCTTGTTTTATAAAATTCTGACATCCGTAGATCTATATTTTAAGTTTTAAACACGTATTCGAACATGCGTTAAACGCTAACATACTTAATTAATACTAAACTATCTATGTTTCACTAAATATGGACCTAACGATCTCGGAATTTCATGAAACAAGTTTCTATGAGTTTCTAATTTTCTCGTTATCTTAAAAATATCTTCATCCATAATTTTAACATATTATATTGAGTGCGGTGAATTTTTTAATACGAATTAGGTTATATTCATGTTAAAAAATCACCACACTCAATTTATTAGGTTAAAATTTAGATTTAGGATATTTTTATGATCATAAAAAAATTAGGAATCCATAGAAACTTGTTTTATGAAATTTCGAGATCGTTAGGTCCATATTTAGGCCTTCCGAATGATTTTTCTTTTATTTATTATTTTCTTTTAAATCTGGGATGAATCCTGGATTCATCCCAAATTTTGGGACGAATTCCTGGATTCGTCCCAAATTTTGGGAGGAATCCAGGATTCGTCCAAAATTTAAGAAAAATAAAAAATAAAAGAAAAATCATTTGGAAGGCCTAAATATGGACCTAACGATCTCAGAATTTTATGAAACAAGTTTCTAAGGGTTCCTAATTTTCTCGTGATCTTAAAAATATCTTCATCCATAATTTTAACATATTATTAAGTGTGGTGAATTTTTTATTACAAATTATGACAAATTTGAGTTAAAAAATCACCACACTAAATATATGAGGTTAAAATTATGGATGAGGATATTTTTAAGATCATGAGAAAATTAGAAACTCATAGAAACTTGTTTCATGAAATTCCGAGATCGTTAGATCCATATTTAGGTCTTCTAAATGTTTTTTCTTTTCTTTTTTATTTTTTTTAAATCTCGGACGAGTCCTGGATTCGTCCCAAATATTGGGACGAATTCCTGGATTCATCCCAGATTTTGGGACGAATACAGGATTCATCCCAAATTTAAGAAAAAAAAAAGAAAAGAAAAATCATTCGGAAAACCTAAATATGAACCTAACGATCTCGAAATTTCATGAAACAAGTTTCTATGAGTTTCTAATTTTCTCATGATCTTAAAAATATCCTCATCCATAATTTTAATCTCATATATTTAGTATGGTGATTTTTTAACCTGAATTTGACCTAATTCAGGTAAAAAAAACACTAAACTCAATATATTATTTTAAAATTAAGGATGGGGATATATTTATGATTAAGAGAAAATTAGAAACTCATAGACTCTTATTTCATGAAATTCTGACATATGTAGATCTATATTTTAAGTTTTAAACACGTATTCGAACATGCGTTAAACGCTAACATACTTAATTAATACTAAACTATCTATGTTTCACTAAATATGGGACTAACGATCTCGGAATTTCATGAAACAAGTTTCTATGAGTTTCTAATTTTCTCGTTATCTTAAAAATATCTTCATCCATAATTTTAACATATTATATTGAGTGCGGTGAATTTTTTTATTACGAATTAGGTTATATTCATGTTAAAAAATCACCACACTCAATTTATTAGGTTAAAATTCAGATTTAGGATATTTTTATGATCATGAGAAAATTAGGAATCCATATAAACTTGTTTCATGAAATTCTGAGATCGTTAGGTCCATATTTAGGTCTTCCGAATGATTTTTCTTTTACTTATTATTATTTTTTTTAAATCTGGGACGAATCTTGGATTCGTCCCAAATTTTGGGACGAATCCTCCCAAATTTAATAAAAATAAAAATAAAAGAAAAATCATTTGGAAGGCCTAAATATGGACCTAACGATCTCATAATTTCATTAAATAAGTTTCTATGGGTTTCTAATTTTCTCGTGATCTTAAAAATATCTTCGTCCATAATTTTAACATATTATTAAGTGCGGTGAATTTTTTATTACAAATTATGATAAATTTGGGTTAAAAAATTACCACACTAAATATATGAGGTTAAAATTATGGATGAGAATATTTTTAAGATCATGAGAAAATTAGAAACTCATAGAAACTTGTTTCATGAAATTCCGAGATCGTTATATCCATATTTAGGTCTTCTAAATGTTTTTTTCTTTTATTTTAAATCTAGGACGAATCCTGGATTCGTTCCAAATTTTGGGACGAATCCTGGATTCGTCCCAAATTTTGGGATGAATTCCTGGATTCGTCCCAGATTTTGGGACGAATTCAAGATTCGTCCTAGATTTTGGGACGAATCCAGGATTCGTCCCAAATTTAAGAAAAATAAAAAAGAAAAGAAAAATCATTTGGAAGACATAAATATGAACCTAACGATCTCGAAATTTCATGAAACAAGTTTCTATGGGTTCCTAATTTTCTCATGATCTTAAAAATATCTTCATCCATAATTTTAATCGTATATATTTAGTGTGGTGATTTTTTAACCCGAATTTAACCTAATTAAGGAAAAAAAACACGAAACTCAATACATTATTTTAAAATTAAGGATGAGGATATATTTATGATTAAGGGAAAATTAGAAACTCATAGACTCTTATTTCATAAAATTCTGACATCTGTAGATCTATATTTTAAGTTTTAAACACGTATTCGAACATGCGTTAAACGCTAAATACTTAATTAATACTAAACTATCTATGTTTCACTAAATATGGACCTAACGATCTCAGAATTTTATGAAACAAGTTTCTATGAGTTTATAATTTTCTCATTATCTTAAAAATATCTTCATCCAGAATTTTAACATATTATATTGAGTGCGGTGAATTTTTTATTACGAATTAGGTTATATTCATGTTAAAAAATCACCACACTCAATTTATTAGGTTAAAATTCAGATTTAGGATATTTTTATGATCATGAGAAAATTAGGAATTCATAGAAACTTGTTTCATGAAATTCCGAGATCGTTAGGTCCATATTTAGGTCTTCTGAATGAATTTTCTTTTATTTATTATTTTTTTAAAATCTGGGATGAATCCAGGAATTCGTTCCTTAATTTGGGACGAATCCAGGAATTCGTTCCAAAATTTGGGACGAATCCAGGATTCGTCCCAGATTTAAAAAAATAATAAATAAAAGAAAAATCATTCGGAAGGTCTAAATATGGACCTAACGATCTCGGAATTTCATGAAACAAGTTTCTATGGGTTCCTAATTTTCTCATAATCTTAAAAATACCTTCATCCATAATTTTAACATACTATATTAAATGTGGTGAATTTTTTATTACTAATTAGGTCAAATTCAGGTTAAAAAATCACCACACTAAATATATGAGGTTAAAATTATGGATGAGGATATTTTAAGATAATGAGAAAATTAGGAACCCACATAAACTTGTTTCATGAAATTCTGAGATCGTTAGGTCTATATTTAGGTTTTCCAAATGATTTTTCTTTTCTTATATTTGGGACGAATTCCGGATTCGTCCCAAAATCTAGGACGAATTCTGGATTCATCCCAAAATCTGGAACGAATCCTGAATTCGTCCCAAATTTTGGCCCGATTATTATTTTTTCTTTAAAAAAAATTTGATTCTAGAACGAATCCAGGATTTGTCCCAGAATCTGGGACAAATTTTGTAACGAAAATAATGTTCGTTGGGAATTTGTGACGAAAATATTTTGTTGCAAATTTCGTTTCTAATTTGGATCAAATTTTGTATTTGTCGCCAAAATTGTTGCGATTTTGGGATGAAAATTTTTCGTCCCTAAATTATTGTTTTTTTGTAGTGATAACTCACGAGCTTATTCGAGCTTTTATCGAACTTAAACGAGTTTAATAAATATAAATTATAAATTTAAATATTCATTAAAAACTAAATTATATATTTTTAAAAAATTATAATATTCTTGTTAAAATTTATAATTTTATTCTAATAAATAAATTTAATATATTTATCTCTATTTTTCATAAGTAGAGTATAAAATCTATAAATTTAATATCAAAACTATTATTTTTTTTATTTAAAAGTTGATTCATAAGCTTAACGAATATGTTCACGAGCTAACGAGCCGAATATTATGAAGTTTGAGCTTGATTTGTTTATCTTAATGAGCCTCATTAAACGAGTTTTTATCGAATCGAACTTCGAATATCTCACGAGCGGCTTGACTCATTTACACTCCTAGACACAGTTGACCATTGCCGACTGACCACCGCCGTCGGGCGTCGATGCAGCCAACAGCCACCGACCAACATCACAAGTTATTTTTATAATTTTATAATAATATAAATTATGTTTTTTAAAAAATAATAATAAATATTCAGGCATAATATACAATTCTTTCCTAAACGAACTTAATTATGTTAAATTATAAATGTTATTATATTACGGACTGATTACAAAACTCCTAACCAAACACAGCTTTCGGATTTGGGAATTTGTTTTAAATAGATCAAGTGATCGATAAAGACGTCGTGACGGGGAAGGGAAGAATCGAAGCGAAAGAGCGGATGCAACGGCACAGATTGAGGCCCACCATGGTGGCTGTCCTGCTCTGGCTGCTGGCCTGCGCAGTCGCCGGCTTCTTCCTCATCACGTTGCTCGACGCCAACGTCTCCCCTTCCTCTACCTCCTCGCTTTCATCTGCAACCGCAGTGTACGAGCTCCCCGAGGTCTCTCTCTTCTCTCTCCTAGCGTCTTTTTTGGGTCCTTCATCGATGTTTGTGGAACAAAGGTCCCTTTTTTTATGATTGCTATTTGGATTTCATATACGTGGATTGTTTTTCCGTGCAGTCCATTTGAGTAACTTGGATAACAATATCTTTTTGGTTTTGGTTTTGGTTTTGGAACTATTTCGAAGTGAGGATTCTCGTTTTAATACACTTCTTGTAATTTTTAGCTATAGAGAAAGCATGATAAACAAGTACATGTTTTTTTTTGTTTATCTGTGTTTTACAAGAATAACGAAAGCAATCTTGTCTTGGTTTCTTTTTTTGTGTGGAGATTTTAAAAATAGCACTGCTTAGGAAATTTGCTTGGTTCTGTAATTGAATAAATTAGGCTCTTGGCGTCTCTTTGTTTCCTTTTTTTCTTCTAAAAGAAAGCGATAGGATCAAATATATAATTCCCATTGTTTTCATCACACTTGATGTTTGGATTAGTCCTTTACGCTAAATCGTTTGCCCTTTAATCAATTGGATTTTTATGTAAAAATATACAGTTTTGTTTTTTTTATGTTCTTTTGATTCATTGTTCTTATTGTTCTTCTAATTTATTTTTAGTCCAATAATTTATTTCCTGAAAGAGTTAACGGTTTGTTTTGAGCAGAGACATGATATTAGGCCCATAAGACGGCTTCAGAACTCAGATGGATGCGAGAGGCAGCTGCTCCTCAACTTTCAAAGGTATTTTGCCATGTTTTTTTAGTTCTCGCCATTGATGCTTGTTCTGTTTGAGTTTTGCAAGGTTTCACTTACTAGTCGTCTTGCCGTATTGGCATGGATGATCTATTAGTGTTGACCCCGCGGGTCATCCGAGTTGGTATGTGGCGGGTGTTGCCACAATGAGGTCGCAGGATCGATCCTCGGGGCAGCTGGGGAATAAATCCCCTATCCCTGTATTACACCCTGTCCGTCACATGCTCGCTCGGATGCTGCGATTTACCTCCCTCGTGATGGCCTTGGGTTGGGTACGGCGGGGGCGCTGGGGACGAGCGTTTCGCCTTTTTGCCACAATGGATGATCTATTAGCGGATTAGTAGTAGATTTCAAATAGTAAGCAACCATTCCATCTCTTTTCTTTCTTTTCACTCATATAGATTCGACAGTGGAATGGTGCAATTGAGGATAAAACAGAGAGCAACCAGAAGCTATGGAAGGCCCCATTAAATCCACAATTCGTGCCATGTTCTAAACCTAGCTTGTCATATATGTGTAAGGAATCTACATTCACTGAACTTAAAATTAAGTATTTTGCATTTTGTTTTAAAGGTTTTTTCTTCTACTGTAGCTCCTCAGGCGTCAAGAGGTTACTTATTAGTTAGCACCAATGGCGGATTGAACCAGATGAGGGCAGGGGTGAGGAACTGTATTTCTTGATATACTACAGTCTTTGATTTTATTCAGATTGTCAACGAAAGAATCAAAACTTGGATTGGCAATTTGTCCAGATGCTTGCCATGAAATAAAATCTAACTAATTATAGGTATGTGTTATGTGGTAGGAATTCTTTATTGCTAAGTTACTTGAATGTGCTAATTTGTTGATGAATGGTCCCGAGTTGGCTGAATTTGAAGAGCTCTGTTTCTTCAAACATGATGGATGCATTAAATATCCTATTTTTTTCACAAGAACATTGATGCTAATGTGATGAAATCTTTGTTTAGCTAGTGTAAATGATTGCACGTAGGGATATATTACCTTGAAGCTGATTTTATTGTGATTGAGCAATATGGTTGGATGTACTTAGTTGCACTCATGATGAATATTCCTACTGCCACTACACATTTTTGCCAAGAAAGATCCATATGAACTATGATTTAGCATGACAAAATCAAAATCAAGTCGTTAGTTGCTTCTGGTTTAGTCAGTCAAACAGCTAGATTTCATATGCAAAATAGTCAAGTCAGAATGAGCTTTGCAGATGCAAAACTTGACAAGTGGTTGAAGAAGAGTGAATAACCATTCTCACAAATTGTTTTGGTTTCCATTTGAGAGTCGTGTGATAGACTATAACCAATGAGATTATTCTGGTAGAATTGACTATCAGTGAACAACAAAAGAAGGGTTTCAATCTCAACCTTGGAAAATGACCATTTGTTATTTTGTATCGTCTAGTTTTGTCGTATTGGACTAATCAAGGTCGGTGAAAAAGATCAATCCCTAAGACAACAACTGAGCTCTTCATATTTCTCAACAACAAATGCCTTCACAAGGTATAATAGCAATATTTACTTTACGATACCTTATCACTCATTGTTCTTTTGGATTGGCTGAAATTGTTTTTTTTGTTTGTGCTGAAGCTGGATTCCAACTAAATTAAACAAATTACTAAGCTAAAATGACAAAGTTGCATTAATTTTGATTTACTCTTGTAATAACATGCTTGTAATGCATGTGGAGACAATTATCTGTTGCCAATATACTAGCTAATTTCAGTTTTTTATTCTTGAAGGTTGCCTGTGTTCTGATTATATGATTTCAGTTGCTTGTCTCCATGTTCGACAATTATAAGGTTCAATTTCCAAAATTTTAATCTAAACAAATTGATAGTTCAAATGGTTTCTAGATAAAAGATGCTGGTGATCTTATTGATGGAAAGTTGTAATGTGATGCTCTCTTTTGCAAAACTTCAAATGGATGTTTTTGGTTGAGAAAGTTTTAGTTTTTATATATTATGTAACCGAGCATTTCTTATGTCTGTTGTGCTTTTCATGGTAGATAGCAGACATGGTAGCAATTGCACGGATTATGAATGCCACTCTTATTATTCCAGAACTGGACAAGAGCTCATTTTGGCTGGACTCAAGGTCGTTCTTTCTTAAATTCCTGTGTATCTTTTGACAACTTCTGATTTCTTAATTGTCTTAATTTTCACAGCAATTTTGCTGATGTCTTTGATGAAGAGTATTTCATACATTCATTAGCCAATGATGTTAAAATCGTGAAGAAACTACCAGAGGAGCTTTCTAGGGTTACCAAAGCGGTGAAATATTTTATAAGCTGGTCTCTGCTGGAGTATTATCAGGATAAAATCTCTAAACTATGGGATGATTTTAAGGTATGGTTTCTGATGCAGAACCAAGAAGAAGACTAATTCTTGATGTTGCTTAATCAACAGCCTTATCTGTCAGGTCATCAAAGCTGCTAAATCAGATTCTCGTCTTGCTAATAACAATTTACCCCTAGATGTCCAGAAGCTACGTTGCAGAGCTTTCTTTGAGGCTCTTCGATTTTCTCCTTGCATCCAAGCACTAGGAAAGGTAATAGTTTAGATATTATCTCTTTCATGTTTGCGATTGTGTCATGATTACATTACACTTACTGCATTTGAATATAATCTTATAGTCATTGGTAGAGAGAATGAGATCATATGGATCGTTTATTGCTTTGCATTTGCGATACGAAAAGGACATGCTTGCTTTTAGTGGGTGCACATATGGCTTGAATGTTTCTGAAGCAAATGAATTAACATCGATCAGGTAAAATATGCTGATCAATTGTTCTTCTTTTGATCTTTCTTTCCATTTTCCATGTTATTCTACGGCATTTATTCTTGTTATAGGGAAAAAACAGCATACTGGAAGGTGAAAGCTATTGATCTTCTTCAACAAAGGGTCAAGGGATATTGCCCCCTTACACCTAAGGAGGTTGGGATTTTCATTTCTTCTGTAGGATATCCATCGAATACTCCAATATATGTTGCTTCTGGTAACATATATGGCGGCAATTCTCACATGGCAGATCTTGAATCTCGTTTTCCCATACTAATGAGCAAGGTAATCCTACCTTTTCAGAATGAAATTCTAAATCACGTCACCACACCCAATGAATTACAGCTTCCAAATCGTTTTTGTTTGGACATTGCAATTCTTGTGTATTGGTGTTTGATAGACTTGTTTGTAAACTCAACTTTATGGGCGTCAAAATATTACCTTAAGAACGACCAAGAATAAGTGAAAATGCAGAGATGAAACTTGATCTAGATATAAACAATTATTAATTAGCCTTTCCTCTTTTATGCTTTTATGCAATTTACGAGTTATTTACATGACTGTAATGTGTTTAATAAGAAGTTGTTTCTTTCCTTCTTGGATTTTCAGCTAAACCCATTTCCTTTCAGGAAAAATTAGCATCAGCTGCTGAGCTCAAACCATTCAGACTTTATGCAGCTCAAATGGCAGCCTTGGATTACATCGTATCTGTAGAGAGTGATGTTTTCATCCCCTCGTACTCAGGAAACATGGCAAGTGCTGTTGGGGGTCACCGTCGTTACTTGGGCCACAGAAAGACAATCACACCCAATAGGTATGCTTAAAATTCCAATTGGTTTGCATAACATATGTTGCTGAAAAAAAAAACTAAATCTAATTTGTTCTCTATTCCAAAAAATGGAACTTCATTTGCACTCTCTTTTCAGGAAGGCGCTTGTCCACTTGTTTCGTAAACTTGATCAGGGATTGCTTAAACAAGGAAAGAAGCTATCGAAGATTATTCTTGAAATCCATAAGAAGCGGTATATGGACTTACTGAACATCACATGTTAAACATCCTTGCTCAAATCCTGTTCTAAGTGTTATACTTCATCAGGCAAGGGTCCCCTCGTAAAAGAAGAGGCCCCATGCCAGGAACAAGAGGAATGGATAGATTTCGTTCAGAAGAAGCGTTCTACAAGAATCCTTTACCCGATTGTTTATGCCAGTCAGGATCTACTACCATGTAGTCCTTCATTCATTTTTTTTTGATCGACAGTTGTACACGATAGAGATTAGTCTTGACTGCTGCCATACTGATCGAATAAGCAACTCCCTAGATGTATCTCATGGATAACTGAAGGTGGTGGAGAGTCATTGACAGTTCGATACAACCTGAAATGAAGTTAAATCTTATATTTTTGATATCTTTAGTTTTTCAGCAATTTACCAAAGGGCGCACGTAGAGATTTAAATTTACCAAAAGACGTACGTTATTTTGGTATTTATCAAAGAACGCACTTTTTAATATGCATTTCCTATGTTACCCATCTGACAATTTGACTTTTTCTACCGTTTTCTTTTCTTCATTATATTTCTCTCCTCTCTCTCTTCTCTTTTTTTTTATGGGCAGAATATATGAATAACATTAGTTAATTTTTTAACAACATTTTAATATATTTGAAGAAGCAAAAATAAACAATGAATAACATATTTGAACTCCTTGCAATTTCAGAAATCCACTAGAATTAAAATGAGTGAAATCGGAGCTCTCTAGGTCGATAAGTGAGTTTCGATCAAAATTCACTGATGGACCTACAGAGTTCCGATTGAACCCATTTCAGTTCCTATGGATTTCTGATGTTGTAAGGAGTTCAAATACGGTGTTCATTATTTATTTCGGTTTTTCATAGATGTTAACATGCAAAATCAAAGAATTGGTAAAAACACCCATGTTGTGCCTGATATGGAATCATATCAGGCCCAACGTGGGCCTGATATCATTCCATATCAGGCCCAAACGTGGACTTGATATCATTCCATATCAGGCCCACGTTGGGCCGGATATGAATCCATTTCAGACCCAACGTGAGATTTTTTTACCGATTCTTTGATTTTGCATGTTAACATCTATGAAAAGCTGAAATAAATAATGGACATCATATTTGAACTCCTTACAACATCAGAAATCTATAGGAACTGAAATGAGTTCAATCGAAACTCTCTAGGTCCATTAGTGGTTTTGATCAAAACTCACTTATGTGTTAGAGTGTATACTAAAAGCCTAGCTTTTGGTATAAACATTTATCTAGAAATAAGAATCACATTGGTCAAATGTCTACATTTATGATAAATGAAGTTGTTCAATTAATTTATATTGTAGATAACATGGTGTGTGGTGTCACACACAGAGGATCATGTTATCAGTACCTTATAAATTATAAACAGTAGCTCACGACCATAATGGAAAGGAACAAACCATTGAAAGGTCGTAGTGTAATTAGGTATTAGTTTATCTTAACTATATAATTACACTAGTACACTTAGAGTGTATTGAGTAGGACCATTAGAGGTCGTTTCTTTTATAATGACTTTATAAAGAAAAAAGACCTCAGTTATTATGGAAGTGTGTGCTCTTAATTCTAATATAATAACAAGCACATATATTTGATATTTATTTCTTTAATTTATCAATGGGTGAGATTTAGTTCGATGAATCAATAAGCCCGATAAGTTGAGAAATGATATCACTTATAGTGTGTGTTGTTGATTATAGAAGGAAACTGTGTCTTAGTGATCTAGGTTGAGAATGTCCCCAAGAGGAGCTCATAAGGATTGTTATGTTAAACCCTGCAGGTGGACTTAGTCCGACATGACGATGAAGTTGGGTGGTACTACTCTTGGAGCTAGATATTAATTAAGTGAGTTATCAGTAACTTACTTAATTAGTGGACATTTGTTATCTTAAACACAGGGAGACTAACACACTCATAATAAGAAGGAGCTCAAAATGTAATTTGGGATTGGTGCGGTAGTTCAATAATAGTTCTTTAGTGGAATAAATTATTATTGATGAAATTAAGTTGTGTGTTCGGGGCGAACACGGGATGCTTAATTTCATCGGGAGACCAAAACCAATTCCTCCTCTCGGTCCCTATCGTAGCCTCTAGTATATAGAGATTTATACCCACCGCATACCCACCTTCTTACCCATCCAATGGGGCCGGCCAAGCTAACTTGGAACCCAAGCTAGGGCCGGCCAAGACCAAGTGAGTCATGTAGGTGGCCGGCCAAAGCTTGGGTCCCAAGCTTAGGTGGCCGGCCACTAGAATATTAAAAAGGATTTTTATTAAAATTATTTCTTATGTGGATATCATGATTTTAAAAGAGAGTTTAAAAAATTAAAAATTTCCTTTTATAACTTTCTACAAAAGATTAAGAGAAGAGATTAATCTCTTTCCTTATTTGTAGTTTAAAAGGATGGTTTTAATTTTGGTAAAAACTTTCCTTATTTGTAAATCATCTACATGTTTAAAAGAGAGTTTAAAATTTGAAATCTTTCCTTATTTGTTGATTAAAGGAGGATTTTAAATTTTAAGAAAACTTTCAATTTTAATCATGTTCATGATTTAAAAGAGAGTTTAAAATTAAATATTCTCTTTTATAAGTTTCTACAAAAGATTAAGAAAAGATTTGATATCTTTCCTTATTTGTAGATTAAAAGAGATTTTAATTTTTAGAGATAACTTTCTTTTTATCCACATGTTTAAAAGAAATATTTTAATTTATAAAATTTCCTTTTTATTAACCACCATGAAGGAAAAATTATTTGAGAATTTTTTATTAATTTCGGAAGTAAATTAGGAAGTTTTAATTTTGTGTGAATTAAAATTTCCTTGATTAAAGGGATTAAGGTGGCCGGCCATTAACATGATGAAAAGAAAATTATTTTTAATTAAATAAATTTTCCTTTTCAATGGCAAAAGAATTAATGAAGTTTTTATTAAATTTTCCTTATTTGCCAAGACCAAAGATTATAAAAGAGGGGTAGAGGAGGCTTCATGGTGGATGTCTCTATTATTTTTCTCCCTCTCTTCTTCTTTGGGTATGGCCGGCCCTTTTCTTTTCTCTCCTCTCCTTTGTGTGGCCGAAACTCTCTCATGGTGGAGATAGCTTTGGTGGCCGGATCTAAGAAGGAGAAGAAGGAGAGAAAAGAAGTCTCTTTTCTAGCATCCCTTGGAGCATGGTGGTGGTGGCCGAACCTCTTCATCCTAGAAGAAGTTTTGATGGCCGAAACTTACAAGGAAGAAGAAGGTGCTTGGTGGTTCTCATCTTGGAAGATCGTTGCCCACACAACGTCCGAGATTAGAAGAGGAATACGGTAGAAGATCAAGAGGTTTTTCTAAAAGGTATAACTAGTATTTTTCTTTCCGCATCATACTAGTTATTTTTGGAAATAATACTAAATACAAGAGGCATACGATTCTAGTATTTCGAATTTGTTTTCGATATAGTGTTCTTTTGTTTTTCTTTTCCTTGTGATTTGATTGTTCTTTTCGGTTAAGCTAAAGTTATTTTAGGATATTAAATATTAGCTTTCCATAAAAGGTTTTGTCTAGTCGGTGGTGGTTGCTCCCATATCCAAGAAGGTCATGTGCCTCGCCACGTCAGTACTGGGAACCAATTATGGAAATTAATATTTAATGGAATTAATAACTTAAGGTGATTTGGGTCGAACGTGTTAAGTTCCGCAGGAGATCCAAGTCTAAACCTAAAAGAACAAATAGATTAAGTTTTGGATCAAACGTGTTAAGTTCCGCAGGCGATCCAAAATTTAATTTAAAAGAACACATGGTAGCTAGGAAAAGGTTCAGACCTTTGTACAAAATTTTTGTACAGTGGAACCTCTAGGTTTTCCGAGTAGCAACCAACAATTGGTATCAGAGCTAGGGTATTGCCTCTGTGTATTTGGTATTAGTTTAATTATGCACATGTCATACATAATTTAGGCAGGTTAATAGTAGGATGTGCTAAGTTTGTGGATGTAGGATCCAACTATTATGGCTTATAGTTATTATGTGTGTGATTGGACCCTTGGACATGTCAAGGGCATTTTATTGTGTGTGTATGATTGTATTATAAAATACAGCAGGAGTTGTATTTAGTTTTATTAGGATTTTATTTTTTGATCTAGATACATGTACATTCCTTCGAGGAATATAGGATCGAAAAATGTAAAATTCTATTTATGTCGCGGATCGAGTCTTGCAAGACGTGGAACCTTTTGAGGACCAGAGGCGCAGCGGAACAAGGAGCAAGATGAATGCGACAACTAGACCCAGTGACGGTGGCCAAAGATGGCAGCAGCTAGGGTTGGTAACACACGGAGGACAACTAGAGATAAAAGCCATAATAGTTGAAAATTAGATTTTCTATTTATTGCTTTTATATTGTGCTGTGTGTGCATGTTGGTTTACATATTTAGTAGGCTAGCATAGTTAAAATTCCTCATTTATAAATAACTAAGTGTGAGAGTGATTTTTAAGTAAATCCCATGGTCTCCATTACTGATTTGTAAGTGATGCAAACAAGCTTGCGCGTTGGCTCTGAGTGCCTTCCTCCATAACGGATGAGCTTGTTTGTGGATCACTAGAACAGACTTCCATTTTTGGATGACTATAGGAAGTTAATTAAGAGCGTGTGATCTTCCCCAACGAAAGGGACATAATCTTATTAATGGACTTAGTGTCAAGTAATGGTATACACTTAGACACATTTAATAGTATCCTCCCCAACGGAGTCACTACTATCACTTGTGTGACCAAAGGGAAACCAACTATTGATTTGTCATAAAACTAGATTGGCAACATAATAAAATTAATAAAACCCTCTTACAAATGTTTGAATTTGTATACATCCACACTAACGTGGCATACAAGATTCATGATGTTTGAGGTAATTTTATTTGTCAAAAAAAGTTATATTGACAAAATAGTCAATGGGTAAAACCCTCCTCTTATAAATGATGAATTTGTATACGTCCACACTAACGTGGCATGCAAAATTCACGGTGTTTGAGGTGTTGGTGAATTTAAATAATATTGTTTGAGGAATCAATGTTATTTTAAATTCAACGAGTTTTGACCAAATATTTGATCAAAGACAGATCAACTATTAATTTTATTCGTCATAAAGTAAAGTTGACGAGATAATAAAATTAATGAATAAAATCTCCTCTTCGATTTTGTATACACAAAATTCATGGAGATTTTAAGGAGTTGATCTTGACCAAATATTTTTGTGATTCTTAGGATGTTTGTCAATCCCTAGTAGTCATACTATAGAAAAAGACTTAGTAGTCCCAATTGTAATGATTGGAAATAGGACTTGGACATTAAGGTAGACTGTCTTCTTAGAACTAAGAACAATTTAGGTGTATTTAATTCATTAGTTGAAACATGTCTAGTGGTGTTATCTACCAGAACCTGGAGTGTAGATACAAGATGCCATTAATCATGTCTGCAATTCATTGCAGGGTTCCAGGAAAAACCCCACAACTAAATGAAAGGTAAATCACCGTCCACATGGGCACTACTGTAAAAGTGGTAACTGTTGCAGTGGGAGATGTTTATCCTTTGATAAGAATAAAATATGGATTTTAAGTAATTGTCTTTACGTACCAAGTTTAGAAAGAACCTGATTTCAGTTTCTAAACTATTATAGATATTATGTCTATTTTGATAACAAAGTTGTTATCAAGAAAAATAGGAAAGTTATCTATTCTGGTATGATGGTTGACAATTTATAATCCAATAACTCCCACGATGCAACAAATGGAAATTAGTAACACATCTTCTAATTTTAAGAGAAAGCAACCTTCGGAAATGAACCAATTATATCTTTGGCATCTAAAGCTAAGTTATACTTGAGTAGGATTTATTGGTAGCTGATGAACTTTTGGGTTCATTGGTAGTGGAAATCTTTCCAACCTGCGAGTCTTACTTGGAAGGAAAATAACCAAGAAGCTTTTAAGTCCAAGGGATATGGAGTCAAAGATATTTGGAAATCGGTTCATTCTGATTTGTGTGATCCTATGACTATCCAGACAAGAGGTAGTATTGAATATTTTGTCTATTTTATAGACAACTATTCAAGATACAAATAAATTTACTTAATGTACCGCAAGACTAAGTACTTTGATTAGTTCAAAGAGTACAAGGCTGATGCGGAGAAATGTTAAAGTAAAAGTCACTATGGTAATATCGTAGTGGCAAGTACCTCTTGGGAGAATTTAGGAGTCACTTATCAAAAGTAGGGATTCAATCCCAACTAACTGCACCTGGTACACCCCAACAGAATGGTATAGAAAAAGGAAGGTATAGGACTCTTATGGAAATAAGTAGATTGATGAGTTATTTAGAATATTACCAAAATCATTTTAAGGATATACTCTGGAAGAAGTGAATATAGTACCTTCCAAAGACGTAACTCTCTACTCATATAGAATTGCTGAATAGGCGTAAGCCTATTTGAAGCATATTCGGATTCGTGTAGTCCAACACATGCGGAAGAGAGACAATGATAAGTTGGACAGAATTCACTTGTTTGTGGGTTATCCTAGAGAAATGAAAGTAGGTTTATAGTCTTAAATCGAAGGTCATTGTTAGCATCAATGACCGTTTTTTTAGAAAAGGACTATGTAATAAACTATGTGCCCATAAGAAAATTTGTTCTTAAGGAAATAATAAAAGATATGTCTAATTTAGTACCAACTGTACAAGATGAGATACCACAAGGAAACTGTAACACGTATCACAAATGATACACAATTACAGAAAGTGTCTTGTTGTAGTGGGAGGGTTGTTAGGCAACCTAAATAGGTTCATGTTTTGGGAGAGTTTTTGGACTCGATCCCTGGAGGACATGAACCTGATCTCCGGTCATATAATGAAGCACTCCAAGATAAAGATGCAGCATCTTGGCAAAAAGTAATGAATAACAGAATTAGAATATATGTATTCTAATAAAATCTGGAAGCTTGTAGAATCACCAAATGGTGTAAAAGCCGTTGGGTGTAAAAAGGTCTATAATAGGGAAAGAGGGATAGATAGGAAGGTAGTAACTTTCAAAGCAAGGCTTGATGAAAAAGGAAACTTTTTCACTGGTAGCCATGCTTAAGTCTATCTGGATTCTTTTATCTATTTGGCAAGTGGATGTCAAGACAACATTCCTTAATGGAAGTTTTGAAGAAAGTATCCATATAAAGCAACCAGAAGGGTTCATTGCAAATGGCTAAGAGCATCTTGTGTGCAAGCTCAATCAGTCTATGGACTGAGGCAAATCTTCAAGGTCTTAGAACATCCGGTTTATCAAAGTCTATGGATTTAGTAACCGGATAAGTCTTGTGTATACAAAAGGTGTGATGGAAGCGTGGTGGTATTTCTTGTACTATACGGAGATAACATTTTTGGTAGTTGGAAACAATATCAAAATGTTGTCAGAAGTAAGGGTATGGTTGGCCAAATAATTCGATATAAAGGACTTGGGAGAATGTATATATTCTTGAGATCAAAGTAATAAGTGATCGCAAGAAAAGAATATTTTACTTATCCCAAGCTTCATATATCAGAAAAATCCTTGCTCGTTTTAAGCATGCAAATCTCCAAGAAAGGTTTCTTAACTTTCGGATGGAGTAACTTTATCTAAAGATATGTCTCAGAGACATCAAAGGAGATAAAGGAAATAAAGGCGCTTCTTTATGCCATAAGCCTAATGTATGCTATGCACGAGATCGAAATCTGTTTTGCCAAGGCATAGTTAGCAGATATCAAAGTAACCTGGACAAGGACGGTGGATTGCGATAAAGCATATATTAAGTACCTTAGAGGCACTAGAGAATATATGCTAGCTTACAAGGCATTAATTTGGTCCTTGTGGGTTGCATGGATTTTGACTTCCAATCGGATAGGGACAATAATAAGTCAACCTCGGGTTTTGTGTTTACTTTAGGAGGTAAAGTCATAACTATGGAAGAGTGATAAGCATAGGTGTTTTCTGGACTCCACCATAGAAGTTTAGTATATGGCAAGCCTCGAAGGTAGCCATAAAAGTTGAATGACTCAATAACCTCAAGATAGACTTAGATATGATGGTTTGTCCAAAGATTATTACAATTTATTGTAATAATATTGGTGCAGTAGCAAACTCGAAGAAACCATAAGTCTATAAAGGTAAGTAAACACAATAGAGCGCAAGTACCACCCAATACGAGAAATCATATAAACGAGGAGAAGTTGTTGCTGCCTAGAATGCATCAGATGATGACCTATAGATCTTTTCACTAAGGTCCTTAAGGCGAGAGCTTTTGATGGATATGTTGAAGGGTTGGGAATCGGATGTATGGCGATGAATATGGCAGCTTAGTCTTTTAGTATAAGTGGGAGATTGTTAGAGTGTATACTAAAAGCCTAGCTTTTGGTATAAACATTTATCTAGAAATAAGAATCACATTGGTCAAATGTCTACATTTATGATAAATGAAGTTGTTCAATTAATTTATATTGTAGATAACATGGTGTGTGGTGTCACACACAGAGGATCATGTTATCAGTACCTTATAAATTATAAACAGTAGCTCACGACCATAATGGAAAGGAACAAACCATTGGAAGGTCGTAGTGTAATTAGGTATTAGTTTATCTTAACTATATAATTACACTAGTACACTTAGAGTGTATTGAGTAGGACCATTAGAGGTCGTTTCTTTTATAATGACTTTATAAAGAAAAAAGACCTCAGTTATTATGGAAGTGTGTGCTCTTAATTCTAATATAATAACAAGCACATATATTTGATATTTATTTCTTTAATTTATCAATGGGTGAGATTTAGTTCGATGAATCAATAAGCCCGATAAGTTGAGAAATGATATCACTTATAGTGTGTGTTGTTGATTATAGAAGGAAACTGTGTCTTAGTGATCTAGGTTGAGAATGTCCCCAAGAGGAGCTCATAAGGATTGTTATGTTAAACCCTGCAGGTGGACTTAGTCCGACATGACGATGAAGTTGAGTGGTACTACTCTTGGAGCTAGATATTAATTAAGTGAGTTATCAGTAACTTACTTAATTAGTGGACATTTGTTATCTTAAACACAGGGAGACTAATACACTCATAATAAGAAGGAGCCCAAAATGTAATTTGGGATTGGTGCGGTAGTTCAATAATAGTTCTTTAGTGGAATAAATTATTATTGATGAAATTAAGTTGTGTGTTCGGGGCGAACACGGGATGCTTAATTTCATCGGGAGACCAAAACCAATTCCTCCTCTCGGTCCCTATCGTAGCCTCTAGTATATAGAGATTTATACCCACCGCATACCCACCTTCTTACCCATCCAATGGGGCCGGCCAAGCTAGCTTGGAACCCAAGCTAGGGCCGCCAAGACCAAGTGGATGAGTCATGTGGTGGCTGGCCTGGGTCCCAAGCTTAGGTGGCCGACCACTAGAATATTAAAAGGATTTTATTAAAATTATTTCTTATGTGGATATCATGATTTTAAAGAGAGTTTAAAAATTAAAATTTTCCTTTTATAACTTTCTACAAAAGATTAAGAGAAGAGATTAATCTCTTTCCTTATTTGTAGTTTAAAAGGATGGTTTTAATTTTTGGTAAAAACTTTCCTTATTTGTAAATCATCTACATATTTAAAAGAGAGTTTAAAATTTGAAATCTTTCCTTATTTGTTGATTAAAGGAGGATTTTAAATTTTAAGAAAACTTTCAATTTTAATCATGTTCATGATTTAAAAGAGAGTTTAAAATTAAATATTCTCTTTTATAAGTTTCTACAAAAGATTAAGAAAAGATTTGATATCTTTCCTTATTTGTAGATTAAAAGAGATTTTAATTTTTTAGAGATAACTTTCTTTTTATCCACATGTTTAAAAGAAATATTTTAATTTATAAAATTTCCTTTTTTATTAACCACCATGAAGGGAAAAATTATTTGAGAATTTTTTATTAATTTCCGGAAGTAAATTAGGAAGTTTTAATTTTTGTGTGAATTAAAATTTCCTTGATTAAAGGGATTAAGGTGGCCGGCCATTAACATGATGAAAAGAAAATTATTTTTAATTAAATAAATTTTCCTTTTCAATGGCAAAAGAATTAATGAAGTTTTTATTAAATTTTCCTTATTTGCCAAGACCAAAGATTATAAAAGAGGGGGTAGAGGAGGCTTCATGGTGGATGTCTCTATTATTTTTCTCCCTCTCTTCTTCTTTGGGTATGGCCGGCCCTTTTCTTTTCTCTCCTCTCCTTTGTGTGGCCGAAACTCTCTCATGGTGGAGATAGCTTTGGTGGCCGGATCTAAGAAGGAGAAGAAGGAGAGAAAAGAAGCCTCTTTTCTAGCATCCCTTGGAGCATGGTGGTGGTGGCCGAACCTCTTCATCCTAGAAGAAGTTTTGATGGCCGAAACTTACAAGGAAGAAGAAGGTGCTTGGTGGTTCTCATCTCGGAAGATCGTTGCCCACACAACATCCGAGGTTAGAAGAGAAATACGGTAGAAGATCAAGAGGTTTTTCTAAAAGGTATAACTAGTATTTTTCTTTCCGCATCATACTAGTTATTTTTGGAAATAATACTAAATACAAGAGGCATACGATTCTAGTATTTCGAATTTGTTTTCGATATAGTGTTCTTTTGTTTTTCTTTTCCTTGTGATTTGATTGTTCTTTTCGGTTAAGCTAAAGTTATTTTAGGATATTAAATATTAGCTTTCCATAAAAGGTTTTGTCTAGTCGGTGGTGGTTGCTCCCATATCCAAGAAGGTCATGTGCCTCGCCACGTCAGTACTGGGAACCAATTATGGAAATTAATATTTAATGGAATTAATAACTTAAGGTGATTTGGGTCGAACGTGTTAAGTTCCGCAGGAGATCCAAGTCTAAACCTAAAAGAACAAATAGATTAAGTTTTGGATCAAACGTGTTAAGTTCCGCAGGCGATCCAAAATTTAATTTAAAAGAACACATGGTAGCTAGGAAAAGGTTCAGACCTTTGTACAAAATTTTTGTACAGTGGAACCTCTAGGTTTTCCGAGTAGCAACCAACATTATGGACCTAGGGAGCTCTGATTGCATCAATTTCAGTTCCTATGGATTTCTGATGTTGCAAGGAGTTCAAATATGATGTTAACATGCAAAAATAGAGAATCAACAAAAAGCTCCACGTTGGGCCTGATATGGACTCATATCAGGCCCAACATGGGGCTGATATGATTCCATATCGGGCCCAATTTTCATCAACACCACTAACCTAGTCATTAGGCATTGGCCTCTTTGCCAGCATCTCATGGGTTGACACTGCAAAAATGCTCCATGTACTGAATACTTACTCCTAATGTGTGGCTTATAAAATTCTTTGGTGTTTATTTGACCTTCAGTTCAAGACACTTATTTCTATAGCCAAGCCTTGATGTGAAAAATATTTGTTTTACACAATGATTATTGTCTATGGCTCTGACATTTCATCATATTGATGTCATCTACTTGTTTAATGAAAATATCAGGATTCTTGATTTTTTATTTTTTTATTTTTTTTCTCCAACTCCTGCAAATATATATATGCAAATTCATATTTTAAGACATTATTTGCCTCAGGGACCAAGGATGGTGTGGGATGTTTTTCGTCTTGCTAAAGAAAATGCACCGGCAATCATATTTATTGATGAGGTTGATGTTATTGCTACTGCACGCTTTGATGCACAAACTGAAGCTGACAGGGAAGTTCAGCGTATCCTCATGGAATTATTGAATTAGGTAAAGAAATTTAGAGGAATATGTGATGGAAGAATATTGGCTTTGTATCAGGCCCACGTTGGGCCTGATATGAGTCAATATCAGGCCCAACATGAGGTTTTTTTACCGATTTTTTGATTTTACATATTAACATCTATGAAAAGTTGAAATAAATAATGGACACCATATTTGAACTTCTTGAAATATCATAAATCCATAGGAACTGAAATGAGTTCAATCGGAGCTCTCTAGGTCTATCAGTGGGTTTTGACCGAAACCCATTGATGGACCTAGGGAGCTTCGATTGCACCCATTTTAGTTCCTATGGATTTCTGATATTGCAAGGAATTCAAATATGATGTTCATTATTTATTTCGACTTTTCATAAATATTAACATGCAAAAATAAAGAATCAACAAAAAGCTCCACGTTGGGCCTGATATGGAATCATATCAGGCCCAACGTGAGCTTGATATGGAATCATATTAGACCCAACGTGGGCCTGATATGATTCCATATCAGGCCCAATTTTCATCAACACCACTAACCTAGTCATTAGACATTGGCCTCTTTGCCAGCATATCATGGGTTGGCACTACAAAAATGTTTCATGTACTAAATACTTACTCCTAATGTGTGGCTTATGAAATTCTTTGGTGTTTATTTGACCTTCAGTTCAAGACACTTGTTTCTATAGCCAAGTCTTGATGTGAAAAATGTTTGTTTTACACAATGATTATTGTCTATGGCTCTAACATTTCATCATATTGCTATCATCTACTTGTTAATGAAAATATTAGGATTCTTGATATTTTATTTTTATATTTTTTTCCTCCAACTCCTGCAAATATATATATATATGTCCATATCAGGCTCAACGTGGAGCTTTTTGTTGATTCTTTATTTTTGCATGTTAACATCTATGAAAAGTCGAAATAAATAATGAATACCATATTTGAACTCCTTGCAACATCAGAAATCCATAGGAACTTAAATGGATACAATCGGAGCTGCCTAGGTCCATTAGTGGAGTTCGGTCAAAACACACTGATGGACCTAGAGAACTCTGATTGAATCCATTTAAGTTCCTATAGATTTCTGATGTTGCAAGGAGTTCAAATATGATGTCCATTATTTATTTCGGCTTTTCATAGATGTTAACATACAAAATCAAAGAATCGGCAAAAAAACCTCACATTGGGCTTGATATGGAATGATATCAGATCCACGTTGGCCAGATATAAAATCATATCAGGCCCAACGTGGGTGTTTTTGCCGATTATTTGATTTTTCATGTTAACATCTATGAAAAACCGAAATAAATAATGAACACCATTTTTGAACTCCTTGCAACATCAGAAATCCATAGGAATTGAAATGGGTTCAATCGGAGCTCTCTAGGTCCATCAGTGGGTTTGATCGAAACTCACTGATCGACCTAAAGAGCTCCGATTACACTCATTTTAGTTCCAATAGATTTCTGAAATTGCAAGGAGTTCAAATATGTTATTCATTATTTATTTTTGCTTCTTCAAATATATTAAAATGTTGTTAAAAATTTGACTAATGTTATTCATATGGTCTGCCCATAAAAAAAAAGAGAAGAAAGAGAGAAATATAGTGAAGAAAAGAAAACGGTAGAAAAAGTTAAATTGTCATAAGGGTAACATAGGAAATACATTTTAAAAAGTACGTTCTTTGGTAAATACTCAAGTAGCGTACGCCTTTTAGTAAATTTAAATCTCTACATACGCCCTTTGGTAAATTGTCGTTAGTTTTTTATTGCATTTTGTCTATGAGATTACATGTTTTTCTTGAGAAACAATGGCATAAAGAACAGTGTAATGGTCTCACATGAAAAATTGTCCGATAAGAAAATCATATAACTTTGCAGATGCAATCTTGTTGTCATTGTAAAACTTTGTTGATCTTTCTTTTTACATATATTTAGATGACTTCTGATTTTTATTCTATGATGGTTTAGAATTTTATATATATACTAGTCATCTTGCACACGTATTACATGTATAATATAATATATAAATACACGTAATTAATACTTAGGTTCATAAATTGAATATGGTAAGGGTGTGTCAGACTTATGCAGTAATGTAACGTAAGACCGATGCTTGAAAACTCCAGCAGTAAACTACTGTAACGAATTCTCTCTCATAAAAAAATTAATTTTTTATGCTAGATATTAAGCTAATAAGAATAGATACTACATTTGATCTTAGTCAAAAGATCGAGAAAGATATGTTTTCTAACCTTGCTGTCCAAGTTGTTTATAAAAAATTTTATAAATTTTCGTGGGATTCTGTGAGGAACTCCCACATACTGCACAACTTGAGGGCGTGTCTCCTGATAGTGATATCGAGGACCTGTTCGCGGTCCCTTTGGGGGGGGGGGGCTAGTGGTGCTAATTTTTCAACCACAAGAGCATGAACAGGCGGAGGGACCTCTTTTCTTTAAGCCACTTGTGTTTCTTCGACATTGATGAATTCAGTGGCTCGATCCAGCAGCAAATTGAAGTCCTTCGGAGGTCTCCTAACCAGATCTTGAAAGAAATCATTATTGGTAAGCCCCTGTGAAAAGACACTCACCAAGGTTTCTGTGATGGCTGTAGGAATATCTATGGTCACCTAATTGAATCCTTTGTTGTAGGCTCACAACGTTTCCTTGGATCCTTGCTTAATAAAAAAGAGACTCCAAGGAGTCTTATGATATCGCCGATTACAAGAAAAGTGATGGAAGAATACCTTACAAAAATCTTTGAAGCGATGAATGGAATTATTTGGTAGCCGCTTGAACCACTTTTGAGCAGCTCCACCAAGGGTTGTAAGGAATATCCGACACTTCACACCATCAGTTAGTGGTTGTAGTAGAATTGCATTTTCAAATTTGAGAAGATGATCTTCTGGATCAGTTGTGTTTGAATACTCTCCGATATTCATATTCTGATACCGTTTTGGAAACGAATCTTCCAATATTCGTTGGGAGAATGGGGTAATGGTTTTCTTCGGCGAGCTATCACTTACCAGGGCCTTCCCTTTGCGTTTATTGCGAGTAAACATCTCTTCAGAAGATCCTTGATGAGAGTTTTCGGGCTCCATTTGTCCGAGTGGTGTATGAAATAACGCTCTCGGGGATGGGGGAGAGAGGTGCAGGAGGAACTCGGGCTGGATCTTCCTCTAGAATTCGTCTCTCCCGATGATGCATCATAGTAGAGGCAGCGGGGTTATGGTGGCAGAAGAGTACATCAGTATTGACTTGCTGTTGCTACAGAACCCTCTGAGCCTGTACTTCTACAAGCAGATCCAGATCTTCTTGTGTTTGCGTAATAATGGTAAATCTTCCAACTTCTTCCATCTCAAAGTTTCAGATCTTCTTATGTCGACCTTATGCAGTAGTGCAATGTAAGACAAACACTTGAAAACTCTAGCAGCAAGCTACTGTAACAATTTCAAAATTAGTATGATAAAGGATTGATTGATTGATTGTTGTTGTAATTAGGGGTTTAGATTTTTTTTAGTTTATTTTGAAGTCAGTTTTTGAAGGGAAGCTTCGGCATAAACAAATTTAAAACATGAAAATAATCTTTTGTAAAATATAAGATACTATTTCTTTATTTTGAAGTCAGTTTTTGAAGGGAAGCTTCGGCATAAACAAATTTAAAACATGAAAATAATCTTTTGTAAAATATAAGATACTATTTCTTAAAAAATCCAGAGTTGGTGAGAACGTGTGCACCGGGCTGCTGTTATTTTGAAACCGCTTTTTTATAAGTTTTTAGGGTTATGAAATTTTTTAAAAAACTCGGCGGCACTGCAACCTTGTTAATTTATGTAGTTTTGGATCAGGACTGCATTTTGAATCCGAAAGATTAAAAATTCGATCCGTTCCCGCCGACGCAGCAAAATATGACCCTTTTTTTTCGCCCAATTCCCGCGCCTTGTCAAAATCCCTTCCTTTTCCCCCTTCGCCTTCTCCCGTTGCGACCTGCTTCCCTCCCCAACTTTCGACGCAGCTTCCTGTCCACCGGCGAAGGCCTTCCGACGCCCCTGATCCTCCGATCTCACTGATCTTAAACTACGGTAAGGTATTAAATATCTCCCATTTGTTATTTTCTCCGACGATTCTGGTTGACAGTTTTGATTTTTGTCTCGCTTGATTGTGATATCTACTGCATTTTTGATGGCTTGATAGATTGATCTCAATTTGTTTTATGCTACAACTGATTTTTTTTCTTCTGGGTGCTGGTTATGGTCTGAAGATTTCTGCACGAACGAAAATTCTTTGGAGAAGGGAAGCATGGAGGATGATTTTACATCTTAGCATGTGAAAAATTGGGACAAAAATACTAATTGACGATCCATGGTGAGGGAGTCTAAAGTTGAGCCTTTCTATGCCCGGCTTCGTGATGCTGCCTTGGCATCCTCGTCTTCCCCTCTGCTTATTTTCCCGTCGGCTTCTGATGTGGACTCCCTCTGTGCCCTGAAGATTGTAACCCATGTCCTCTCATCTGATTCAATTCTTTACTCAGTATACCCTGTCACTTCGTTTAATGAAGTTGATGAAATAGTCACTCGCAACCTAAGGTTGTTAGATCAGCACTTCACATTGCTTCTCATTAATTGGGGCTGCCACCGGGACCTCCGTAGGCTGTTGAACCTTGGGCCCGAAGTTCATGTTTTTGTCATTGATAGCCACCGCCCGATCCACCTTCACAACCTTAATGAGCAAAACGAGCAGGTTGTTGTTCTTTATAGTCAGGAAGATGAACTTCAGGCTGATCTGGCTTATGAATTTGATGTTTCAGCACTGGCCAACGCATCTGATCTGAATAGTGATGATGAAATTGATATGAACTCTGATAGTGACGAGGATAGTGCTAGTGACAATGATGTGGAGGTCGAAGGAGGGAGCAGGAAGCGCCGTAAAGTCTCACAAGATCCAGAGTCTGATCCAGTTAGGCTCTATACGAAGCTCAAGTCAGAGTATTACAAGTTGGGTACTTTTCATGGAAGGCCATCAGGTTGCTTGATGTTTGAATTAGCACATTCACTGAGAAAGAACACAAATGGGCTATTGTGGTTGGCTTGTGTTTCACTCACAGATCAATTTGTACATGAAAGGCTAACCAATGAGCGGTATCAAGCTGGAGTTATGGAACTCGAGCAACATATAAACAGCTCAGAAAATATGGATGCTGTAACCTCAGTTACACTCAAAGATGGTACGAAGATACAGACTCCTGAGAGTTTTCGAATAGTCTATGAAGATGAACCAAGACTCATGCTTTTGCGGGAATGGAATCTGTTTGATTCAATGTTGTGCTCTTCCTATATAGCAACCAAACTTAAGACTTGGAGTGACAATGGTTTGAAAAAGTTGAAGCTATTGTTAGCCAGAATGGGGTTCCCCATCGTTGATTGTCAAAAGAAGTTTCAATATATGAGCAATGAAGTGAAACTAAAGATGAAAGAAGAGTTTGACAGTTTTTTGCCAGAGTATGGGCTAACTGATTTCTACTACCGTAGCTTCTTGATAGTGCATGGCTATTGCAAAAAGGTTTCAGCTGCTGATGTTGTGTATGGAGTCACAGCATTGCTTGAGTCATGTACAGTGGAAAAAGATTCCTCATCTTCTGATTACTTTGGGGATGCTTTATCTGCATTGTCACTCAAAAACATTGATCAACTCAGAAAGGGAATGCAGAGTGCAATTGAAGTACAGAGGGCTATTCTCAGGCAAGGAAGCTGTGCAATTACCAAAAGTGGGGTTATTAGAAGCGGAAGAAAATTTCGCTGGTTGAGGCTTGATGATCAAGTTGACACTCATAGGTTAGGCCATCCCCAGGCACTTACCAAGTTCTGCTATTTCTTGATGGATGCACTGAAGGAAAGAGGGGCAAAGGTGAAACCACTAGTCTGTGCATGCGCTGCAAAAGAAACCAATAAGGTTTTGATTGTTGGCATCCATGGCAAACCCCGTCTTGGAGCCATTCAAGGCAACTCGTTTGGATTTGCGTTCAGGACATCAGCTCTTGAAATTGGTGCTGAAATTTCTCATGATTTGTTTGATTCTTCTTGGATACTTTTGGATACAGGGATTCTGCATTTGTTTATGACAAGATTAACTGAGAAGCTTTGACGTATTGTTATTAGTGGCACACTGATATGGAAATCTTTTCTAAGTAGACTTCAGGAATGGGTAGTTTTCTCAAATTGTTGAATGTTGGATAGTAGATAATTCTGATCTTGTCAGAGTGCTGGATATGTACTAATTTGTGTTTGTGGTTTCACCTGACCGATGGAGAAGAAACAAGTAGCAAAATTTGTCAAGGGGCTATCCAATTTATTTTGTTTGATCTGTGATAGTAGCTAACATATCGATGGATCCTTTGCTCTTAATGTTCACTCGAGAAAGGTCCAGCTTACTTTTGATTCACCAAGAAGATTATTTCAAACTTATCACGCCTGAACATAACAGTGAAGCACAAGGAAGCCCCACATATTATTACCTTGTATCAGTTTCTCTTTTCCCAGAATCAATTTCATTTACATTTTCAAGGTCAGATATCTGCCTCAACAATATATCTGTTCTTCAATATTAGTCTTAGTACTTGCTGCAATTTTTCATATTGAGATTACTTTGAATGTTATTTCCTCAAACAACTTAGTTAATCCTACCTAGTCAAAACTTTTTTAATATTCGATAGAATGAAATGCACTGAACATGATGTCTTATATGAATAATAATGAGAATAAAGAAATAAATCTGAGAAGAATTCAGCATCAATTACTGCTCATCATATAGGGGAGTCCTCAGTAGGTTTCATCAGTAAATTTAGTCAAACCGCTGAGCTTTTTTGCAGCTTATTTTCTCTGTGGTCAATGAAGTTGGTCGATGAGTACAAATCATGCTTTGCTTCAAAGATGTTAAATTACTTGCCACCTTCAATCTTCTCGGTTATTCTCGTTTTCCTGAGGAGCTTGTGAATCTGAAAGGAGAGTGCCGTCAATATACCAATAGGTATTTATGATAAAATAGTAGAAAAACAACTCAGGTATAGACCTCTCCATGTAATTCTCCAAGAATGCTTGTTTCTAATTGTCTTTCATGAAATGTAAGTTTTGTTTGGAAATTAAGCAATGAAATTAGTAGAGTTACCTAGTGTTGGATTGAGCTGTTGTCTTGCTTGAAATGGGGCTTGGAGTTGGAAAGGGCAGTAATGGTCAGAAGAGGAATGCAAGTGAGCCCCTTCCATGTGGGATCTAGGGTACTGCATGAAAGCTCCTAGAGAAGAAAAACCTACCCTTGTAGAATGCATCTGTATAGGGTACCCCATTGGTGGAGGGCCAACACTTGCTGATGAGCTTGTTGGTCCATATATTTGCTGATAGTAATAAGACCCCATTTGAGGGCTGTACACTGCAGCAGCCTGTAAGGTACGTTTATAAACAAGAATCATCATTAGTTAGCTAGCTACATGTTCCTGAAATTGTATGGAAAGTGGTTTTTTTGTGAGCACCTAAAAGATTTAGAAGATATAGAAGAGAGCAAAGAGAGGAGGCACTAACTTGTTGGTATCCATACTCAGAAGGGTAAGCCATAAACCTGCAATGAAACAATTGTTCCTTAAGAATTTGAGATACAATTATTATTGTTATTATTATTTTCTATTTTTGAGAATAATGTTTCAGAAGTGCATCAATGTGGTCAGCCATTGATTACACCTGGAACAAACAGAGAGGAGTTAGATTTTTGGCAGAGGGCATTGATGAGCCGGGGACATTGTGGCTGGAGGAATGCTCTGGGCAAGGGCCCCACTCTGAGTGCTCGAGCGTGGGACTCACCCATATGGTGTAGAGTGGATTCCTTGAGGTCCCACCTGAGCTGGCACTCTGCCATAGGCCGTCCCTGGTCCCGCCCCCTGTTGCATGCT
This sequence comes from Zingiber officinale, assembly GCF_018446385.1. NCBI lineage: Eukaryota > Viridiplantae > Streptophyta > Magnoliopsida > Zingiberales > Zingiberaceae > Zingiber > Zingiber officinale. The sequence goes on from NC_056003.1 coordinate 47,142,103, forward strand.
CCCCTCTTGGCCCAGCCTCTGAATCCTCCCTACACAAAACAGAGCAAGACAGCAAATTACTCTATTCGACTTGGAGAAGATTAAAATTGATTTATTTTTAATTTAAAATTTATGTAGTTATACTATATTCAACTTGGGAAATATTTAAATTGATCATTTCTAGGTCATTATTTTAAATTTAGAGTAAATTACTTAGCTCTAGAAATATTTAGATAGGATTATAAATGAACTAAATGTTCATAAGTTTGATGTTCAACAGTTTGTTTATGTTTATTCACTGCACATAAAATTAATTTAATGAATAAGTTTGAATATTTTGTTAAATTAATTGAATAAGTTTGAATATATTTTGTTTAACTCGTTAATGTCCTTAAATAAGGATTGTGACGAATAAAATTTATGAAACATATTTATTAATAAAATTTGTATCAACATAATCAACATATATATATATATATATATATATATATATATATATATATATATATATATATAAAATGAAAATAAATTTATATTATTAAGTTTTATAATTAAACTTATAAAAATATTAACAATCAAATAGAGTTTGATAATATTTAAATGAATGAAACTCAAGTTAGTAAAAAAGAAATCAAGACAAGTTTAAATCATCATTTCAACTATTTGATTTATTTTAGACTTAGCTTGATTTGATTTAGTTATTACGTAAGTTTAGACTACCATAAAATTTAACTAGCTTGTTTATAGATAAGTGGTCCAAAGATAAGTAGCTTAGATGTCTAGGTATTTTTATCCTTCCATCCACATGAAGTTGATCAGCTTGGTTCTATGGAAATTTTCTATCAACCATCAAATAAATTTGGAAAGTACAGATGAGCAGATGGTCAAGCACCACAAGTGGTTCAAGCAAAAATCCTATATTTAGGTGTTACTTAATTTATGTGTAATCTAGATTTTGTTAGTTGATCCTTAAACATAATTCTGACCTCGTAATTTGATCTGATCTAACAAAAATCCCCTATTTCCTCATCAATATTGAGATCAAGAGCACACCTTGTTCTCTTCGGGGGTTTCTGGGCACTGCCAAAGCGGCGATGCTGCAGTTCGCTCGCCGGCCGTCGATCACTGGATTCGGATTGACCACCGCCCGCCGTGCAGCCTCCGCGTCGTGAAACGTTACCTGCTTCATCGACCCATCGGAGGCGATGAGGAAAAACGAAGAAAGAGGAATCATTAAAGAATGGGAGGTGGAGAGGTAGTCGGGTCATACGAAACCGTAGCCTTTGGATCGGCCGGTGGCCTTGTCGGTGATGACGACGGCCTCGAGGATGTCGCCGAACTGCTCGAAGTGGCGGCGGAGCTCCTCGCTGGGCGTCTCCCATGCCAAGCCGCCGACGAAGACCTTGGTCCACGTCGTGTCTCCGAACCGCGACCGGTAATGCGGGCCTCCTGACATCGTCGGCAGCGGCGGCGAAGCCATCGGCATGCACGCAGGTTCTACGTGCTCATAGATGTATCAGAAATGTGAGATGAAAGTCAAGATTGCGATTGAGAGGTAAGAGAAGAGGAGGAAGATGACAGCTGCACTGCATCACATATCTCCCACTTTGTCCTTCCTGTCGTCTACTCACAGTATGAGTTTTTTTTTTTTAATATAATAGATATGGAAATTCAGAACACAATATTGAGCAGGGCAATCCAATAAGAATTTATTTATATTTGTGTAATTCATACTATTGTCTGATTACATTTTTCAGTGTTTTCATCCATTATATAAAGAAAGATAAATTATAATATTAATTTATTATATAAAGAAAAATAAATTATAATATGAATTTATAGTTAACCGTCAAATTAGATGGTGGGAGGTTATATAATTCATACGAGATCAATTAAATAGTAGTGAATCAAATGCATTGCAAGTTGTGAAATTTTTAAAAGTCACATTTATTTATTTTATCCATTCTATAAATTATTGTTGTATGCATTTAAAAAATAAGACCAATATGGTATTGGATTTAGAATACTATCATTGTGATATTGGTTTTAAAAAATTATTATCATTTTGGGGTTACATAAATTTTAAAATAAACACCACTATGATGCTAGTTTTCAAAATATAATGTTGATTTTTAAAATACAGTATTATTCTTTCAAATCTAATATTATAGTGATGTTCTTTGAATATAATAATACCACAATGGTTGAGAAGGGGTAAAAAGGGAAACAAATATGTCATTTGAGAAATCTAAAAATTAGGTGTGTTTTTTTTTGAAAATTTTGTAACTTTAAGTATATCCTTTGATGAATTTTTGTCGATCAAATGAGTAAATATTAATAATTTATTAAACTAAATGAATAAATTTTAACATATACCTATTCAATTTTAATATTCATAAATAGAGTTGGTGAACTGTTAATGAATAAAATTTATAAATAAAATTTATGAATTATATTCATCAATAAATTTTTATTAACATGATAAATAAATATTTTTTTAAAGTTAATAAACAAATTTATATTATGAAGTTCAATAATTAATCAAGTTAGCTTAAAAAGATAAAATTTTTAAATAATCAAATAAATTTGAATTGAAAATTTGATAACATCTCAACTTATAAAAAAATTTATTTTAACCATTTAATTTATTTTAAATTCAACTTATTTTAACTTGATTATTTTATCAAATAAAATTAAACACTATAAAACTTAGCTCCTTTAAAGCCATATTTGAAGTCAATCTTAAATTATGATTCTCTTAATTGTTCCTATTGGTGTGGATCATTGCATTGATTTTCTTTTATACTGTTTTTTATGACAGTTAAATACATTGTCATGATTCATGAATAGTATGCTTTCAAAATTATTGAACATTTTTTTTTAAAGCAGTTAATCTTGAAAATTAAGTTGGAAAAAAAAATACATTTTTGGCTACAGGATTTACATAATAAATGATTAGATAAACCAAGCAAAAAAATTAGTAAATAATGAAGGGCAGTTTCTCATGTTATGGAAACAAGCAACAAGCCTCTCTCTCTCTATATATTTATATATATAAAAAATTAAAACAAGCAAAACGATCTATGGGAGATGAGGAAGTACAATAAGCTGGAAGAGAATCTAAAGGACGATTCTTTTATTCCTTTTTCTCGGTTACATAAACTGGTAAACAACATTGGATCTAAATCCTCGATCTATATAGTTTGGAGATGCACGTGTGCGACGCGTGGTTGTCTCATTGTATGGGAGGCATCCCTAGTAATTGGAGGTGACATATAATGTGGACGATTTAACATGGTGAAAATTTATTTATTTTAATATTTTTCATCTGTATATAATAACTCTCTTCACGTTCTTTTCATGGTATGAAAGATAATATTGATATCAAACTAATATCATCCATTTTAATATTGATTTTTATAAATTAATATTAAGGTGATGTTAATTTCTACAAATTAATACCATCTTATTGCTGGTACTAGTAAACTAGTACTATCCATCTTGGTACTTACAAATCAGCACCAAATGATACTGATTTGTTGAAACTATATTGATTTTCAAAATCAGCTCCATTTGGTGCTGATGCTAGTAGTTAAAGAGCAGTGTGTCAAGATAGATGGTGTTAATTTGACGATTCTAATCTTTGAATACCAGTAGCAAGAGGCGCCCAGGACAATCCTATGTATCTCTCAAATTTTTTGTCATATGTAAAATTCAGTTTTCTCCTCAATATTTTTTTTTTGTTTTGCTCATTTTCTTATGTTTACAATTTACCTTAATATTTTTATTTTTATGATTTTTTTATCTTTTATTCAAGTGCCTGCTTCATACAAAATAGAATACAGTCACTGTAATTATTATTTTATAAAATTTCCTTTTAAACTTTAAAAGACTGTCAAAAAAACATGCTATTATATTTTTAAAAAGGGTAGGAAAAACATAATAGGATAGATATCTTTATAAATAGATTTTAAAATAATCAATTTAATTTTTAAATTCCGTCATAAAATCAATTATGGCCGATTCCAAATTCAGATATATTCAATAAATGAATCTATTAAATTATTATACTAGTGCTAAGTTGTTCCCTATAAAAAATGTGTTGCAGGGTCCGTGACGCCGAGTAGAATATGTATATTATTTTGGGAAGTAAAGTTACAGAGGTATTAATAAGAAAACAACATAGAAGTAATACAAAAAAAAAGTAATAATCAATTTAATTTAAAATAAATTTTAAAATAATCAATTAATAGGATAGATATCTTTATAAAATAAATTTTAAAATAATCAATTTAATTTTTAAATTCTGTCATAAAATCAATTATGGCCGATTTCAAACTCGAATAGAAGAGAAAAATTATATTAGGTTTTCAATCAGTGTTAAATTATGATAAATATTCAATAAATGAATCTATTAAATTATTGTACTAGTGCTAAATTATTCCCTATAAGGAATGCGTTGCAGGGTCCGTGACACCGAGTATAATATGTATATTATTTTGGGGTGTAAAGTTGCAAAGGTATTAATATGAAAACAAGAGAGAAGTAATACAAAAAACAAGTAATAATCAAAATTAGGCTTAAACTTATTATGAAATCAAGAATGCAAAGGAAAAGAGATGTAACCATAATGTGGTATAAACGAAACCAATTGATTCAATATTAAAATAATTTGTCTTAAAAGCATAAGTTTATATAGCACTCAAAATACTCAAAAAAATTTAAACAGAAAATTAACCAACGAAACTTAGTTCCCTAAGATTAAGGACAAATTAACCAATAAAAAAAAAATACTAAATGGGAAATTAACCAATGAGAATTTGCTCCCCTAAGATTAAGGGACTTAAACAGAAAAAGTCTGTTTAAAGGGTTGGCTAGGGTTAAGGACAAGGCTATCTATAATTAAGGGAAAATTAACAAAACTTAATAAAAATAGATAACCAATTAAGTAAACCCCAAAGATGCAGATCCAAATCTCCCTGAGCCCATGTCATGTTTTCCCACATGACCAAGCATTTTGGGTTCGATTAAGCCTTGTTGTCATGCCTTGTCTTGTTTGGATCTCCTTTTGCATCAGTCGCTTAGAGTTGAAGAGAACTCATCCTCGAGTTTAGGGTGGGTATATCCGACCCACAGCATAAGGACTTACGTGCTTTATAATTGATCCAAAAAAATGATACAATCCATTTATATTGCTAAGGGAGGACGACAATCCCATAAATACACTGAAAAGGTTGTGCTTTAAGTATATCCATTGATAACATAATGAAGTGAGCCCTTTTCTAAACTAAGGAATGCCTTTCGATTATGCAACCAACCATAAGAAACTCTATTATCACCGTAACCTGATCAAAAATATTCTACACAGTTATATCACCGTTGAAAACAAATACATTTTCAAGTTGACTCCAAACAACAATCAAAAGTATAATTGTACAAAGCACACTATTTTCAGCAGAAACCATAAAAGTGTTGGGGGCCTTATTACTGTACCGTGAGCATGAAAAAGATCTGTAGAGAAATTTCTAAATCCGAAATACCATCTCCGAATAACTCAATAGGCTTGTTCGTGACTCCAACTTTGTTTCAATACCTAGATCAATACTCAAGTATAGAAAGGAATCTTGTTTAGAAGGATTGAAGCATAAGAAAGCTCTTCTCAAACAACTTAGAGCTTCCGTTCCAATCTGATCATTCATTTGTTTGCTCAAACCCAATCTATCAAAGATGTTACCGTCCTTGGTTGCATCATCAGTAGTTTCAGCAGTAGTTTTTAGAGTAATTAATAGAGTTCCTAGCCCTCTCGACTATGAACTTCTATGGGATCTTGTGTCTATCACTGAACCTGTGGTAATTGCTGAGAATACTGAACAAAATCTTTTTAAAGTCATATTAAACTGCTGCACAGTCTTGACAGTAATTCAGATAGCAAACTGAAGAAGATGAGGTGAAACATTACTTGTTGAATACAAAGTTGTATAACTTTGTACATGTGTGTGTTCATCATCCACATGAAATATCTTGCTTTCAAAGAATGACGACAATGTTGGTAACAACAACCGCAAGGGTTTTAGTTGGTCAAAACCAGCAAACCCACGATAACTTTCCAGCTGCAGTGTAAGCACAGAATTTTATTGAGCTTCAAAGGGACTAACTTCCTTGCCTCATAACTTGAATTCCTTAGGATATAACTCAATAAGCTCCTGATGTGGATGTGCATGCCGAACATATGTTAGAATAAAAGTTCCTCGATGTTTGTGGGAAAACCCAAGATAGTACACTATCCACTTCGAATTTGCAATCTTCTTCATACTAGGTGGTGTAACTAGTGGACCAATGATAATGCCAAGCTTCTCTGATGCATCATTAGCTTCTCTGCTGTCAATAGAGTATGGAGAAGGCTCCTTTGCAATGGAATAATAGGGAACATGGCCGTGCCTAGGGACTCGATTAGATCGTGTTTGATTCTGCTAGTCTGCTGTATGCTATTTTGCTAACATCAATAGCTTTTGTTCTACCATAAAGGATGAATAAAGATGCATAACAAGTACCTGATCATTTGGTGACTCCATGGTTTCTTTTGGAAGGAACGCAAGTCATTCTATGAGTTCTTATCACTGTAGATGATGATGGTATCAGCTGAAGACATGTTAATGCTGGGTAAACATTCATGATTGTTAGTTAAGAATGTTGGGTTACAATGATTATAAACAAAGTTCCACATTGAAAACACATGGAAAGGATCATGAATTTATAAGGAAAAAATATCTCCATTGGTATGAGACATTTTGGATAGAGCCCAAAAATAAAACCACGAGGGCATAGGCCTAAAGTGGACAATATCATATTATTGTAGAGATATCTAAAATTCTTTTGGTTATAACAAATAGTATCAGAGCCCAGGCTGCCAGAAGAACTAACCACCGACTGCGCACAATAACTATGGTCCAATCGACCCATATGGGTGGAATATTAACCTCTAATGAAGGAAGTGGAAGCTCCCATTTTTGGATTAAGACGACTAGATACTAGATAGAGAAATACTAGTTGTGGCTAGACAACGAAGACCTAGTAAGTCAGTTGGACTGAGGGACAGGAAATCCTAGTAGGTCGGTTGGATCAAGAGGCAAGATGTTGGGACACTTCTGAGCTAGAGGGAGGGGGGGGGGAGGGTGAATATTTCGTCTCACTTCCTTGAAGATGATTTGTAGCAAAAAACTCAAAGCGAACTCCTCCAATGTTAACACAAGGATTTACTTGGTATCCACCTTAAGAAGAGGTGATTAATCCAAGGATCCACACATAAGCACACTATCCACTAAGAAATACACTCCTTCATAGAACAATCTGGAGGTGGAGAAACCTTGTACAACACAAGAACAAGAATACAACTCTAAACAAGAAGTAAATGTAAGAATACAATTCAAAACATCTTCTTGCTTGATCTCTTGTTGCTTGAATGCATCTTGTAAACTTGGAAGTGTAGCAACACTTCAACCCTAAACTTCCAAGAACTAGCGGTGAGGATCTGTGAGCTTGGTGAGTAGTTGCGGAGAACAGATGCGACGTTTAAACTCGCCAATGGATTTATCTCTACACTTTTAGGGTTCCCAATCGATTAGCAATCCTCCCAATCAATTGACATGCCAGATCTGATCAATCCCAACGGTCCTAACTTCTCAACTTGCGCAATGGTTGAAACCCAATTGATCAATTGATCGATTGGGAAGTTGGATTGATTGACTAATCAATCAGAAGCCTTTTGTGCTCTCATAGAAGACTCCATAATTGATTGACCAATCAATTCCAGTTGCCTCACGTCATCACGAGAAACCCAGACCCGATCAATCAATCGATCGATTGGAGTAGCCTAATCGATCGGCTGATCGATTAAGGAGCACACCGTGCTCTCATGATTTCCTCTCAATAGATTGGCTAATCGATTAAGCTCCTCACATCAAAAACACTGCCCAATCGATCAGTTGATTGATTGGGACTTGGTTCAATCGATCACATGATCGATTGACCAACCCAAACTTACTTAACTCAAGTCTGGGGTTCTCAATCTCAACATCTGATCAACAGTGACCTGTTGAGACTTTCACATGCCTAACATCTGGTTAACCTTGACCTGCTGAGATTTCATCACCAAGTGTCCGATCAATCCTTTGAGTCACTTGAACTTTCCTCCTCGTACCAAATGTCTGGTCAATCTTGACCCAGTTGGATTACTAAACACTAGATGTCTGGTAATTCTTGACCCACCTAGATTTCTACATGCTCAACTTCACTTACCAGGGCTTTTGTAACGCCCGAAAATTCTCAAATCAATTTTAGAAATATTCTATTATTTTTCTGGAATTTTAGAATATTTTTATAGAATTTTTGGAGTAGCAGAAGTAGCAAAATTAAAGTAAAAACATAAAATAGCCTAAGCGGGAATTGAACCCGAGACCTATTGGACCCTATGACTTATAGAGCGACTTTAGTAACCAAGGGGCCCCAGCAGAGGTGTGCTGAAAGAAGAGGAGAGAAATTATATTTATGGTTGAGTTGGGTTGTATTAATCACTTAATATAAATAGGGGATTTAAGTGGGAGTTTATTATTTTGATCGACAACTTCTCTTCTCCCTCAAACCCTCACCGCCGAACCTCCCTCTTCCTCATCCTCTCGGCGCACAAGCCCAAGAAAACCTAGGGTTCCATCCCTAGGGTCATTGGAGCACCTTCCGACGACGTCTCCGATATGAGGACGCTCCTCTCCGCGAGAAGAACACGTAGACGTAAGAAGATCGCCGAAGAGATCTTCTTCTCCGGAAACCTAGCGATCAGAATCGTAAGAAATCTAGCGCAGGATGTAAGTAACCCCTCACTTGCAGTATAAGTAGTTAATCGTGTATTTTTTTTATGCTTTTGGTGCAGCCATATGCATGATTATTATTTTTAGGAGAGTTAGAGCACATCAAGTGCTCGATAAAATGACTAGTACAGTTAAAGGCTACAGTAGGCATTTTAATAGTTCAGTTAAATGCCATAGAAGAATTTTAAATAGTATGTTTAGTCTTGCTCCAGTTTATATGTGACTACGGTCCAATGGGTGGGCTCCCATAGTCGCCTCTAGGTTCAGATAACCTAGCTCTAGGTTCAGATAACCTAGTAAGAGCAAGATAAGATAAATTAGCTTATGAATCAATATTTTACTTTATCAGTGGCACTGTACTGGACTCTCAGTTGTCCTTGGGTTGGGCTCCCATAGTCGTCCCTAGGTTTAGATAACCTAGTAAACCCTACTAGATTCGGGACTAGCTACCTCGGGTCTATTAGGGATGCACTCATAGCAAGTACACTTGCCGGACCCATCAGCAGCATGATTAGTATTTTTATCTATTTATGAAAATAGTTTTCAAACTTCACAAACCAGATATGTGACTACAGCTCAGCTTCAGTTTAGTTTTCTTATGGATATAATAAATAGCTTTATGTTCAGTCTTTGATTGCCATGTCTTGTATGTCCATATGCCATGTTTTAGCACTTTCAGCATGATTACCAGCATGTATTTCAAATAGCATCCTTTGAAAGCATGATTTCTTCGAATGCATGTTTTATAAGGTAGATGGTTCTTACTAAGCTCCCAAGCTTATAGTTTCATTTTCCTTATACTGCAGATAAAGGTAAAGGGAAGATGGATTAGCGGAGGTTGGAGGGCAATGCGACAAGATGTGTGGGTGGGAAGGAACTTGGAATAAAGACTCTTGGGGATTAGCCTATCTAAAGACTTAGTATTTCTAATCTTGTTACCTTTCTGTACTTTTAGGATGTTAAGTATCATGGATTGTGAAGGTAGGCACTATATTATGCTTAGATTGCTAATTGTCTTGATAATAGATAGTAAAATGTGAGTGATGTTATGCCTAGTAGTACTGTTTAAGCTTTTAGTGAGTTTTCTGAAAGTTCTGTATGAATTCAGGTGGAATTTCTGAAAAATCAGAACCCGATCGATCAGTCGATTGATTGAGGAGTCCTCAATCGATCAGCCGATCGATTGGAAGAAATCCCCGCGTACAGAACGCTATTGAGTCGATCAGCTGGTCGATTGAGGAGCCCTCAATCGATCAGTCGATCGATTGGGACGCGACTTCCGCGTATAGTGAGTTAATGAATCGATCAGCTGATCGATTGACCATGGATCGATCAGCCGATCGATCGGAAAGTAATTCCCGCGAACAGAGAGCTGTTGAATCAATCATTGGATCGATTGGTCAGACTGGATCGATCGGCCGATCGATTCAGAAAGTTCTCCCGTGTACAGTAGCACGTTGAATCGATCAGTGGATCGATCGATATGCTCCAATCGATTGAGTTCCGACCTCAATCGATTGGAGAAGCCTGATTTCGGCTGGGAACATCCGATTTCAGTCTCTTGACCATATGGAAAGTTTAGATCCCATTCTTTAGTGTTTGTACAACAATGACAAGGTATTTTGAACACAAGTTATAGATTTTACTAGTCATTAGCAGAGTGAGTTTTTAATTAGTACAGCTTTCTGCACCTTATAGTTCAGTTTAGCACAATGTAACCCCCGACCTTACAGCTTAGTCAGTAGGAGGCGGGCCGTTACAGCTTTTCACCACCTGGCTTCATTCACCAGGATTTCCCTCTGCCTATATTCACTCACTAGGGCTTTTCATCTGCCTTCACTTACTAGGACTTTTCCCACTGCCTAGTTTCACTCACTAGGATTTTTTCCACCTGACTTCACTCACTAGGATTTCTCTTCACCTAGCTTCACTCACTAGGATTTTCTAAACTGCTTGGCTTCAGTAACTAGGACTTTCTCATTGTCCGACTTCACTCATCGGGACTTTCCACACAAAGTGTTCGGTCAACAGTGATCCACTTAGATTTTCATCTTCTACCAACCTTTCCGTTGGACTTGCCCTTCTCTAACCTCCAGTTAGGACTTCCTAGTTAAGTATCAAGTCAACATTGACCTACTTGACTTCTTGTCTAACTTTGACCATTAATCTCCTTATAGGCAATTGCACCTGTAATTTCCATATATTGTTAAACATCAAAACTCAAACATTAAGACTCAAGCTTGAGCCAGCTCATGCTTAGTCAACCTGGTCAACTTTGACCCAAGAAAAATTGCACTAGTTGTAGGATCGGAAAGAACGCTAGAGGGGAGGGGGGGGGGGGGTGAATAGCGATCATCGAAAATTCGATTAAAATTAGATACACAACGGAAGAATAAGAAGCAATGCTAACACGACCAGATTTTTACTTGGTTTGGAGCCTTCGACGACTCCTACTCCAAGGCCTACACTCATCGAGTGCTTTCATTGGGTAATCCACTAATAGTTCAAAATGGTTACAAATTGCAAGTACAAGAACTATAAAACAGTGTTACCGATGACAAAAAGAAAAGAATCTTGATCGCCTGTTGTTAGTGGAGTTTCACAGCATTGCAGGAGCTTTTTTGAAGCACCAAGCAGAAGAGAAAGTTGTTGTAGTTATTATTCTGAAGCTCCAGGTCGAAGGCCTTTAAATAGGTCCATTTCGAGCGTCGGGAACCCCTCCGGGCGCCTAGACTACGTGGCCTGGTCAATCGACATGCTCCACATCATCTTGTGGATGATTTTTCGGTTCCGGGCGCCTGGACCGAGTCCGGGCGCTCGGATCGCCTTGGCGCCCTCAGCACCCACTGGGCGCGCCTGCTCTGGGTGCCCGGACCCCTTTCTTTAGCAACTTACACTTGCAAGAAAAGGTTAGTCCAGACAATCAAAAAATAGATTTTACACTGCAAAACAGAGTTAGCACAACATGATAAAATATGAGTATTAATTAGATCTTGTCTCCATGAGACTAGGACCTAGTCAAGATCTCAACTTAAGTTTCCCAAATGGACCTAAGTTGGATCGACGCCTACAGTTCCCTCAATAGGGAACACGTCCTCACCGGAACTCTCCTCCAGTTGCTTACCTTCACTTACTACTTGCAGCCACTTGACTTGCCTCTGACCCACCAGGTCTTTCTACCAGTTGTTAGGTCCGCTGACCCAACTGGACTTTGATCGGTTGTCAGGTCCTGTGGACGCAACCGAACTTCCTGCCATATATCAGGCCCCGTGGACATATATGAACTTCCCACTAGCTATCAGACCCGTAGACCTAGCTGGATTTTAGCCTGGTGTCAGGTCTCTCAGATTAGTCAACTCCTGTATACTTGATAGAAAAGGTTAGACAAATAATACATCTAACTTTAACCTATTTGGCATACATCAAAATCAGATTATTAGTTCAACCTGCACCAATACCAACAATTTCTCCTTTTTTGATGTAATGACAACCCGAGTTAAAGTTAGAAAAACATTGCAATAAAGAAAAAAAATTGCAATAAAGTATAAAATATTTAAAGTGAGTAGATTTTTCTAACCTAACCCATTATCCTCTCCCTTTGTCATACATAAAAAAATACATGCATAAAGCATAAATAACTAAGTAACAATTTGAGCAAATGAATTTTGCAATCTTAGTTTTTCAAGCAAGCCTCAAACACATATGACAAGAAATTTTGACAAAAAAATAAGGTTTTGAAAAACCAATTACTTAAAAGAAAGTGATGGTTTTAAATAAAAACATAGCTCTATTTGAGGGAGGAGTAAAGATTAAAGAAATTTTGCAAGTAAATTTTTCAAGAGGAAAATTTTTTCAAATTAATTTCTAAAGATTTAAATTTTTTAAGTAGGATTTTTTAAAGAACTCGGACAGAGAAGTTAAGAAATAATTTAAGTAAAAATTCTCTAAATAAGATTTAAGAAAAAAATTTAAAGGGAAATTTCTCAGTAATATTTTTAAGGGTAGTTTTGAGCAAACTTCTAAGGAGTTATTTTTAAGAGCATTTTTGAAGTAAAGCTTTGAAAAACCTCTTTAAGTTTAAAATAACTTTGGCAAAACAATGTTTAACAAAATGTTCTAAGTAGCAATTTCAAAGTAATTTTAAAACTTTTAAAAGTAATTTTTAATTGCAAAGAATTTTAAGGTAAAAGATAATAAAGAAATTCTTCAAATTAATTTTTCTAATATTTTAAGAGTAATTTGTACATAGAATAACTTTTCAAAATATTCTAAAAATATTTTTCAAAGAGATTTTTTAAAACATTTGAATCAAAGTAAGTTTGTTAAAATTTTTTTTGTTTAAATTATCTAAACAATTTCTTCCCCTTAATTTGATAACATTTAAGAAAGTAATCATTCAATTTTCAATATGTCTAACCGTTAGTTACTGACTAGCTATACAAAGGATAACAGTGTTTACTTAGTTAGTCAAGTTAAGTAAGATTTGATCCAACTCATTGTTTACTAAGAAGGATTGCTTAACTTGATCACTGTATTTTTCTATTTTACGCCTAGACTTATGTTGATGCACTAATATAAGCATCTGAAGTCTAGGCAAGTGACTGATGCATCTCACACCATTCTATACTTATGAATACATAATTAAGGTAGACCTAGTGTATTTGTGAGATGCTCATTTCTTAGATCTATAGGTTCATGCTTTTTATGAGTTTGATCTAGACTAAGGCCAAAATAAATTTTCAACACTAGAGAAATGAAACATTTTTGAAAACATAAGCAAATGATTTTCCTATAATTTGCAAAATATTAGAAAATTATCCAAAGAAAATCCTAGTCTATCATGCACACTCCCAATTGTTTTCGTAAACTACTGAATTCAGATTTAGGTAGTGGTTTGGTGAAAATATCAGTTAAATTTGACTTGGACTCAATATAGTTGAGTTCAATATCTCTTTTGGCGACGTGATCTCTAATAAAGTGATGTTTTATTTCAATATGTTTGGTTTTTGAATGATGCATTGGATTTTTGGTTAAGTTAATTGAGCTGATGTTATCAATATGGATTTTTATATTTTTATATTCCAAGTTAAAGTCTTTTAATGTGTGTATTGTAGGGATCTAGTGCGCTAAAAATACAAAAAGCACAGCGAAAAATTTACTAGATCCTCTCCAGAAGATCCATGTGAAGGAAAAACTATCATATACTAAGTTTGATTAGAGGGTTATACTTTTGATGCGTGCACTCGATCTCCCGACAGTTAGGATCTCATCACGATCACATGTCCATGCCTCTATGGTATCCACACGAACAAACCTTTATTTGTCTCACAAACTCATGAAGTGGAGAAAGAAATAGCCTTTGGTTGTGCTAGCAACCACCTAGGATGTTTCAGCCAAGATAGTGAGGAAGAAGATGAGGAGGAGGAATCTCAATGGGCACAACAAGTTTTCATCTAATGAATACTCCATACATAAATCATATTTATATCCATCTAAGGAATACCAAAGGTATGTGTCTTTTGATTTTCCTTCATGAATTAATCTTAATCATCTTTCATGAAAAGTCTTTTGGTCTTCCTTCTAGAATTCAAATCAACATTTGAATTTTTCATGAGTCAATGGTAATTTTTGAAATTGACCTTTCATCTTCCATGGTGACTTCAAGTTCACCCAATGAGTCTAACTCATTAAACATCATCAATCTAAATTGAGTCCATGAATCTAATTTGAATTAGACTCAATCCAATAATTGGATCCAATTGAGTTTAACTCAACGAGTCTAATTTAGATTAGATTTAATCCAATGATCCATCATATGAATCCATCTCCAAATCAACTTGTTCTTTGTGTGTGACCCAATAGGTTCTTGTAACATTGACAATGTATACAAATCAATATTTTAGATATATAAATAATGAGTGGCATCTAGCAAGGCATCATTGCTACCCAAGTGATGAGAATGTCAAGATCCGACTTAACCTTTCCATGACTATTATTTTGTATGATTTGGTTCTTCTATCATTGATATGTAGATTGATCAATGAGGCATAGATCATGTCATCTTTTTTTATCAATCTTTATGTTTCTTAATGTCAAGTAGACACACTCAATCAAATAAGCTCAATATCTCATATTAACTCATTTAAGCATGACCATGCTTTCTTGTGTCCTACTAATCAAGGGGCCCACAGATATCACTTCCGTCATATGGAAGGATAAATCCTATCTACATCACTCACATTCCTTCACATAAGTTATTGCATATCCAGTGATCGACTTTATAGTCCACCCTGTTACAGGTGATGTTTGTAGATACCAAAGTATACAATGCCTTATATAGGGAACTGTAGTGACTTCAGGTCTAAGGACTATTTATACCAATAGTCACATGAGAATATTTATGACATTCATATAACGATCCATGAAACATTCTCATGGCTGGTCATTCAGTATATCTTCTCTAATATATACCCATGTGTCAACCTGATATCTCATATCCATGACTTATGAGATTAAGTCATCCGTTGACCTACATGTTAGTCTCAATGCATTAATATTATCCTTGTATATTAATGCTTGACTAGGAATAGTTAAGACTAGTGTTCTATGTATATCTATAATATCTCATGTTGACCTCCGCAAGTGTACAGAAATGTCGTAAGTAATAATAAAAGATATCGTATCCACAGGGACTGGAATAAGCGCTAAAGATGTCTCAACATTAGTTAGCTAAACAACTAATCAATGGGTTGACAAGTGTACAGTAAAGCTATGAAAAGTAAGATAGAAAAATGAAAGAATAAGAAACAAGAATAAGGGTGACGATAAAGGGAATGTTCTAGGAGTTTTGGTTTCTTTGTAAGAATTATTCCATGTAAATGATCTACCCAATCATATTCCTCAATTGTCCATCATTTATAGAAGGTTGCCGATTCTCTCTTGCAATAGACAACTGACCTAGGATTGAAATCTATACCTAAATGTGATCAATTAGGAATGAACCTATATTGTCCTTACACGGGCTTGCCTGTCACGTGCGTCCCTCAGATAATCAACATAGAGTTCATCTCTCCTCAACCACATCAAGATATAATATACAAACACATACAATCTATCCTATCCCCTTGAATAACCCTATTTCTCCCTCAAGATCATCCCTCAAACGTTCTTACACGGGCATGTTCCTGTCATGAACGTCCCTCGAAAAATCGAATGAGGTACGATCTCTACAAGATCCATAAGATATCCAAACATTCAATCAAGAATGATAATTAGGTCCAAACACAGCAATCCACACAAGATCAAATAGATACAAAATAGGGCAAAATCATAGAAATAGGAATTGACAAATCCACAAGAGTTTTACATCAAATTATCCTTACAATTACTCCTTCCATCCTAGAACAAGAAATCTACTCCATAAAATAAGGAAAGAAACCCGAAAAAAAAAAGATTACAAGCATTCTTAATCCCCTCAAATCCAAGAAAAGAGAGAAAGAAAATTTATCTTCAGATCCAATCCTTGCCTTCCCGGAGTTGATTCGGTGAAGATCCACCCTTAGATCGTCGGAAATCCCTCCAAGAATAGTAAGGAATGCCCCAAATCTTGTTCCCCAAAAGGGGAAAGATCCCCTCTCAAATCATGAAGGAGTGTTTATATAGAGGTAAGGTTTGGATGCCACATGACCCTGAGGCACGATCGTGTGAGGTTCACATGGCCAAAGCCATTCCCTTCTCTGCCAATCTTACACGACCATGTGTGGTACACGACCGTGACATGCATCTTCCATGACCCCCCTTGCATGGCCATGTAGATCTACACGACCTAGACTACTTCTGCCTCTGGAAACCTGGCACGACCGTGTGGTGTACACGGCCAAAGCCCTCTTGCTCACTGGAAACCCTTCACGATCGTGTGGTGTACACGGCCAGGGCTTCCCTGGTCTCTGGAAATCTTACATGGTCGTGTGGTGTACTGATGTGCGTAGATTTTATATACTTTTATGCATGTTTTGACTCACATTTACATACTTTGAGCTTGCTTGATCTATGCATTTTTATACTTCCAGCTTTCCTTTTAACATATTTAATCTTTTTGTTCGGAGATATGCTTTTTGTGCATTTTTTGTACACAGGAGTCGAATTTGGTGAAGATTCTACATTCTTGGACAAAACTTATGAGCAAAGCAAGCGAGAAGGCACCTGGCTGTGTACCAGACACGACCCTGCATTGATAGGGAGCTCTGGCCGTGTGGAGTTCAGAGGCCATGTGGCAGCAACAACAAAGGAACTTGTCCTGGCCGTGTGAACCTCACACGGTCGTGCGAAGTTTTGAAGCAAATCAGAGTCCAATCCTTACATGGCTGTGTGGATCTACATGGCCGTGTAAGGTTTTCAGAGACCAAGAAGGCCCTGGCCGTGTGCACCACACGACCGTGCAGGGTTCCCAGTGCTTAAAAGTGTTCTGGCCGTGTGCACCACACAGCCGTGCCAGGTTCCAGAAGCTGGGGCAGTCCAGGCCGTGTGGATCTACACGGCCGTGCTTGGAGGTTTTGATGGGAGTTGTCCATGGCCGTGTACACCACACGACCTTGTATGGATGGCAGAGAGGGGAAAGGCTCTGGCCGTGTGAACCTCACATGGCCATGCCTCAGGGCCGTGTGGCGCCCGAAAACCCCCCTCTATTTAAAGCCTCTTTGAAGATTTGAAAGGGATCTTCTCCCCCTTTGGGAGAAAGCAAGATTTGGTGGATTCCTCCCATTCTTGGGAGGATTTTTGGGTGATCTAAAGGGAGATCTTGGTGAATTCGACTCCGGGAGCGAGGATTGGATCCGAAGATGGAGCTATATTGTAGATAAGTTTTCTTTCTCTCCTCTTCTTGGATTGGGATGGAAGAAATACTTGTAATCTTCTTATCTTTGGTTTTCTTTCTTCGTTTTATGGAGTAGATCTTGTTGTTCTAGGATGGAGGGAGTATTTGTGAGATAAATTGATGTAAACTCTTGTGGATTTGCTATTTCTTTGTTTCTATGATGTTGCCTAGTTTGTATCGATTGGATCTTGAATGATTAATTGTGATTAGGGCTTAATTCTCATTCTTGATTGATTGTTTGGATATCTTGTAGACTTGTAAAGATTAACCCTCACTCAATTTTCTGAGGGATCCACGTGACAGGTGTAAGCCCGTGTAAGGATGTTTGAGAGATAACCTTGAAGGGGAAATGAGAATATTCAAGAGGGTAGGATAGATTTTATGATTCAATCCTTGTATCTTTATGGGTTAAGAAGCTATGAACTTCTATGTTGATATCCGAGGGAAGCATAGTAATAGGTGCAATCTTGTGTAAGGACAACGTATGTTCATATCTAATTGATCACATTTAGGTACATTTTTCAGTCCTAAGCCGGTTATCTATTGCAAGAGAGAACCGGCAACCTTCTACAAATATTAGACAATTGAGAAATAAGAATTGGTAAACCATATACATTCAAGAGATCTTACAAAGAAACCAAAACTCCTAGAACCTCCCTTTATCATAACTCAAACCCCAAACTCTTGTTTGTTAATATTTCATTTTAGATTTGTTTTTCATCCTTAGCATTTGAAACCAATTGATTAGTTGTTTAGCTAATTCGCTTTGAGATATTTCTAGTGCTTATTCCAGTCCTTGTGGATACGATAATCTTTTATATGACTTGCGACATTTCCGTACACTTGCGGAACGTGACAAGTTTTTGGCGCCGTTGCCGGGGACTGCG
Organism: Zingiber officinale; assembly: GCF_018446385.1. Taxonomy (NCBI): domain Eukaryota; kingdom Viridiplantae; phylum Streptophyta; class Magnoliopsida; order Zingiberales; family Zingiberaceae; genus Zingiber; species Zingiber officinale. The sequence goes on from NC_056003.1 coordinate 47,160,702, forward strand.
TTATAGCATTGGAGATTATCAATTGAGTTAGACTAAACATAACTTTTCCTTCTTTATCATTAGTATAATTGTAACTAATCTTTAGAATTCTATTTTTCTTGTATTCTTTTCTACTTTTTGTAATTTTTTTTCTTGTTGCTATTCTAATTCTGCATTATTGATTTCTAGCATTCTAGTCTAGCTTTTCTCTTTTCTTCTTTTTCTTTAAATTTTTCTCTTCTTTTCTTTTGTAAACATATCTTGTTAGTTGATTAGCATATAAATTATTCTAGACATTTTTATTTTTCCTTTTGTCTTTTCTTTCTTGTTTTCATTACGCACTTTCTTTCTTGCAATTTAAATTCTGCATTTTCTTTCTTGCTTTTCATATTGCATTTTATTTCTTGTCTTTGATTCTTCATTTTATAATTTTTTCTTGAATATCCATGAGCACTTACATCTCAAGCAGGTCCATGAGAAATTTTTCTATACCCTTTTCTGCAAGATCTTTATCTCCCATTGTGCAACCTCAAATTGAAGCAGAAAGTTTCCAACTAGACCCAGAGTTAATTTTTATGATACAAGGTCACAAATTTGGAGGAGAAGTATCAGAAAGTCCTTATCTTCATCTTGAAACATTTTTAGAGATTTGCAATATGGTGAAATGTGAAGGAGTGTCAGCAGATGCAGTTCGATTGATTGCATTTCCTTTCAGTATCAAGGATAAAGCAAGGACTTGGTTATATTCTCTTCATCCTCAAAGCATCACAAGTTGGGAACAATTGGAGAAGCAATTTCTAAATCATTTTTTCCCTCCTAGCAGAACTGTGTATATGAGGAATTACATAACAAATTTTGCTCAGGCATATGGAGAATCATTGTTTGAAGCATGGGATAGATTCAAGAGTCTTCAAAGACAGTGCCCTCATCATGGTTTTGAAAAATGGTTGATTCTGTACATATTCTATGGGGGAATTTCTTTTTCAGACAAGAGTATATTGGATTTATCAGCTGGAGGTTCTTTTATGGATAAAAGTGTAGATGAAGCATATACATTAATTGATCAAGTGACATTGAATCTCCATGAATGGTCGAACATAAGTTGGATGAAATCTCCCTCAAACATTCAAGAAGTGCAAGCTATAAATGCTATAGAGCCTGTCAAACAAATTGTAACTCAACCATCTATGAGTTTTGAAAATCACAAGTTACAGAATGGGGAGTTCAAACATTTGGGGGCAAAGATTGAAAGTATTATTTCAAAATGGTTTAAAGAAGATCCCCCTCATTCGCAGACAAGATCTAGTGAAAAGTGTGATGATGTTGGGTTGAAAATTGGAAAAAATCATGAAGAACCTCTGAAGAAGGACATGTTTAGAATTGAGGAGAAGAACAATAGAAGACCACATGAACTCAGTTCCATTATTCCAGGAGATTCCCAAATGCCATAAGTACCTTTCCGTCAACGATTGATCATACCAACACTAGATAAGCAAGTTGAATCTCCTCCACAAGCTAAAAGGGAATATGGGAAATTAGAAGTACCTTTCCCAAGACCTTCACTAAGGGTTCCTTTTCCACAAAGGTTAGTGGGGGTCAATGAGAACTATGACTTTAAAAAATTCTGTGACGCTGGTAAGGTTGAGTGCAGATTTTTGAATTTGTATAAAGATGAAGACTCTTCAGATGATGATTGTGAAGATAAAGCAGTGGTAAATAAGTTTTCAGATCTACCTCCAAATTTTATAGGGTATTGTAGTGACATTAAATTTTTAGATGATGATGATGTGGTAGATCAATTTAAAACTGCAAGTGACGTCATTGATCCTCCTATAGTTGATTCTCCTATTGAGGATATTGATGTGGGTTTGTTTTTTTGGTGTTTGTGTTGATGATGTTGATATGGAACAATGTGTAGGGAGCTGTGTTGTGGAAGCAGCATCTCAAGAATCACCTCCTTTGTCCACACAATCCTTAGATGTTGTAAGAGTTGCAAGGATTGAGCATGTTGTGGACCAATGTGTAGGGACTCATATAGATATGGTTGAGTCTCAAGAATCACCATCTTTGATATCGCCAACACCTGAGCCAGAGCCAAAACCATCATTTTGTTGGTTAGTCCTAGGAAAATGTACCGATTTCACTGTACAAAAATTTTGTACAAGTGTCGAATCTTTCCTTAAATAACCTATTGTGTTCTTTAGAAGTTAAATTAGGAATCGCTGACGGAACTTAACATCATTAATTCCAAATTTAACTGATCTGCTCTTAATGGTTTAGATTTGAATCGCAAGCGGAACTTAACACTATTGATTCAAATCCACCTATGTTATTAATTTCATTAAATATTAATTTCCAAAATTGGCTTCCAGGACTGCATGGCGAGGCACATGACCTTCTTGGATATGGGAGCAACCACCACCGCCTAGACAAAGCTTTTTAAGGAAAGCTAATATTTAATTTCCTTAAATAACTCTAGGTTAACCAAAAAGAACAATCGAATCACAAATTCGAAAAACAAAGAAAACACAAACTCGAAAAATAAATTCGAAAAACTAGATCTAATGCCTCTTGTGTTTGGAATTCTTACAAAGAAAAATAACTAGTATGACGCGGAAGAAAATTACTAGTTATACCTTCTCTTTGTATGTTAATGACCTCAAGATCTTCTGTCACATTCCTCACCTCGCCTTGGACGTCGTGTGGGCGACGATCCTCCAAGATGAAAACCACCCAAAGAGCTTTCTTCTTCCTTCTCTAAAATCCAGCCACCACCACCAATTTAGGAATCAAAGAGAGCAAGGGAAAGGGAAGGGGAGAGATCCGACCATCATGAGAGAGCACAAGCAAGAGACTAGAATTAGATGCCTTCTTCTTCTTCTTCTTCTTTTTCTTCTTCTCCTTCTCCTCCTTCTTGTATCCGACCACTTAAAGGAACCACAAGCAATATGTGGCCGACCCTAGCATGATAAAGAGCTAGGGGCCGACCCTAAGGAGGAGACTAGAGAGAAGAGAGAGAAAAAACATTAATTCATGAAGTCTCTCCTCTCCTTCTTTTATAATACTTGTCCAAGGCAAATAAGGAAAAACTTTTTACAAAAAATTTAAATTTTCCTCATGTTTTTCCTTTTCCCTTTTAATTTTTCCTTTTCTTTCCTCTTGATTGAATCAATCACCAATCATATATTTGATTGGATAATGATTTACTCCTATTGGTCAGCCCCTTGCTTGGGCACCAAGCAAGGGTGACCGACCCCTATAAGGAAGGAAATATATATATTTTTTATAAAATTTTACAAGAAGAAATCCTCTTATAAAATTTTACAAGCTCTCTTTCAATTTCCTAAAGTAGAAGTTAAAAAAAAGGAAAGTTTTAAAAATTAAAACCATGTTTTAAAATTTAAAACTTCTCTTATAAAATTTTCTTTTTTAGCATGGTGATAGAAAATTTAAATTTTAAAACTTCTCTTCTTTTTTTCCTAAACCATGAGGATGGTTAAAAAAGGAAAGTTTTAAAACTTTTAAACTTTCTTTTAAAACATGTGGCCTAATTCAAATAAGGAAAGTTTTTAAATTTAAAATCTCTCTTTTAAAACTTGTAGTTTTCTACAAAGAGAAGATTTTAAAAATTCAAAAACACCCCTCCTTGTTTGAATTATTGTGGCCGACCCCCTCTTGCTTGGGCACCAAGCAAGGGGCCGACCCCCTTAAGAGGATATGATGGCCGACCATTGCTTGGTCACCAAGCAATGGACCGGCCCCCTTCTTGGACACCAAGATGAGTCTTTCTTTGGATGGACTTGAGGCTTTAATGAGGCTACGATAGGGACCTAGAGGAGAAATTAGTTTTGGCCTTCCGATGAGCTTGAGTATCCCGTGTTCGCCCCGAACACACAACTCAAGTTCATCGATAATAACTCATTCCACTAGAGAGTTATTATCGCACTACCACACCAATCCCAAATTACATTATGGGCTCCTTCTTATCATGAGTGTATTAGTCTCCCTGTGTTTAAGATAACGAATGTCCACTAATTAAGTAAGTTACTGACAACTCACTTAATTAATATCTAGCTCCAAGAGTAGTACCACTCAACTTCGTTGTCATGTCGGACTAAGTCCACCTGCAGGGTTTAACATGACAATCCTTATGAGCTCCTCTTGGGAACATTCTCAACCTAGATAACTAGGACACAGACTCCTTCTATAATCAACAACACACACTATAAGTAATATCATTTCCCAACTTATCGTGCTGATTGACTTATCAAGTTAAATCTCACCCATTGATAAGTCAAAGAAATAAATACTAAATATATGTGTTTGTTATTATATTAGGATTAAGAGCACACATTTCCATAATAACTAAGGTCTAGTTCTTTTATAAAGTTAGTACAAAAATAACTTACCTAAAATGATCCTACTCAATACACTTGGAGTGTATCAATGTAATTTATTAGTTAAGATAAACTAATACTTAATTACACTACGACTACTTCAACGGTTTGTTCCTTTCCATCTTAGTCGCGAGCAACTATTTATAATTTATAAAGAACCGACAACATAATCTTCTATGTGTGACACCACACACCATGTTGTCTACTATATAAATTAATTGAATAAATTACATTTAACAAATAAATGTAGATATTTAACCATTGTGATTCTTTATTTCTAAATAAATGTTTATACAAAAGCTAGGCTTTTAGTATAGACTCTAACACATTTGATTCAGAGGGAATCACATCCACATGTTTAGAAATATCAGGTATTTCTCAGCAAAGTAAGGTTAGTATTTCTTGTGATCTTTTGGATAATTTTATTGAGATACCTATTATTGACTTTGTTGGATGTGATTCAGTTTTTAGTTCTTATTCTACTTATCTTAAAATGGTTATGACTCTATCTTATCTAATATGTTTGTGGGAGATTTGTATTTTCTTTGCATGTGCAGATTTCACTTGTGCTATTAATTGGAAGCTCACACTGAACCGTCTTCGACCACCCGAAAGAACTTCAAAGAAGACGAAGATGGAGAAAGCGTTACTTCACTTTTTAATACCAATGTTGAAATCTCCCTCCATAATAAGAGCCCTTGGTAGAAGGGTGTTGAAATATCTTACCCCTCCAAGAGTGAGATTTCGATAAATCTAATGAGGTGGTCGGGCTAATGACCTTAAACAAGCGCTTCTTGGGAGGCAACCCAAGTTCATTTTCTTTGTTTTCATTTGTCTTTAGTTCTTTCTACTTTCATTTCATTCTTTATAATAAACATGTATCCTCTACTTAATTTTTGTTGTCAATCTTCTTTTATAGGACTCAAAGATTAGGAGTGTAACTACATGATGGAGAAGTTAATGACATGGCCATTTGACATGCATCATTTGGTAACTTCTCTTACTTTTAATCTCCTCCACATTGTTTTTAGTTTTCATTGGGACAATGAAAAGTTTAAGTCTGGGGGGGATGCATTAGATATTTGAATTTTGAATTGCTTTGTTTGTTTTTTTTTTAATTTTTTTTTTTTGCTTATGTCTTGCATTTTGCTTTGAAATCTTGTGGCATACATCTTGAGAACATCAAACTTCACTTATATGCTTTCTTGTCTTCAAGATTAAATGTTAGCACGTTCATTATCTAGATTCATGATGTTCAAATGATGTTAGTAGTATGCCTAGTGTACCTCTTTTCTCTATCTTGAGTAGCATGATGTAAGCTAAGTATCTTATGGAGATGAGTTTTAGTCTTGGCTTGACCTTAAGGATCTTATTTTCACTACACTTTGACTTGATGCTTGAATGGTTGATATCATTAAAATAGTCATGATTCATCTTGTTTGTTTAGTACTTGGTTTCATGGTGATTTCTCAAACTTCATTTTGGTTACTAGATGAGGCTCAAATCATGTAAGCTCATTGGGAAAAATCAAAATATCCCAACATTTGTGCTAAAAGTACACTTGTGAAATAAGATTTGCACAATGCAAATATTTATCAAAAAAAAATGTGGAAAAAAAGAGAAGGAAAAAAGTGAATAAGGGATATAAAAAACAGTTGTCGTGAGTAGAATCTAGCAAGTCACCCCTTTGAGACCGAGCTAGGTTACTGGGGAAATGACTACTTAGCTTCTCTTGAGATTGAGCATGCCTTTGAGACCATGGGTTGATTGAGAAATATGAACCAAGTGTTTGGCAAGTAAGTGCCTATTGTTGGTCCCTTTGAAGGCTGGCAAGAGGGGAGGGGTGAATTGCCCTACAAAAATTAAACCAAAAACCTTTCTCGGATATTCAACTAATTTAACAGACACTTGTAATAATAAAACTAAGAGACTAAAAGGAAAGAGCAGACACAAGAGATTTACTTGGTTTGCAATCAGGGGATTGCTAATCCAAGGAAAGTAAGCGCACTATCTGATGATCTCCTTCGGGCGGAGTAGCCTCTTTACAGCATTTACAACACAAATAAAAGAAACATAAATGAAAGTACAGAGAAAACTGATTACAAGTGAGATGATTTAACTGTGCAGATCAGTGCTATATTTATAGCACTGGTTGGGGCGCCCTAGGGGGGATAAAATTTTATCCCCCAATGATCAGATCACGTTTGACGCGATCCTGATTAAAATCCGGGTCCGGGCGCCCGGACTAGGAAAGTCAACATAGTTGACTTTTCTCGGTCTGGGACCTCTGCTCCGATTCATCTCGTCTCGGTCCGGGTCTTTCGCTCTAGCTCCGCTAGCTTGGGTGATCTTGGCCATCCGGAATAGGGCTCACCCGAACCCAAGTTCCGACATTCTCCTCGAGCAGCCTTCCTTCCCGGTTTCTCGTCCCTCAAACGCCGCGCACGTTCTTCTCGTCCATCGGTGTACTCTTCCGTGGTCACCTTGTCCCTCGGATGCACCGAGCCCGTCAGCTCTCTCCCGTGCCATCCTTCTCGCTAGCCGCGTCTTCCGCTCCACTTCCTGTGTTCCTAAGCTCCTGCACACTTAGACACAAGGGTTAGACAACGCAGGACCTAACTTAGCTTGTTTGATCACATCAAAATACCTTGGGGTTCCAACAATCTCCCCCTTTTTGATGTGAGCAACCCAAGTTAAGTTAGGAAAAATATATACAATAAAAACAGTTAATTTGTAATTAATTTGCAAATAAGTCTAAAGATATTTCAATTAAAAAATATATTACCTCCCCCTAGACTTAACATCCTTCTCCCCCTTTGATCACATGAAAAATAGGGGTTCTTAAACAAGTCTAAGGTAAAAAAAATTTCTATGGCGAATCTTAAAAACAATTTTAAAAAAATTCTAAGTCAATTTTCATAAAAAAATTTCGAAGGCAATTACCATAAAAAAATTCTTAGTCAAATTTAAAAAAAATTTTAAGGCAATTTTTTTTTTTAAAAAATCTAAGGTAATTTTTATAAAAAGTTTCTAAGTCAATTTTCATAAAAAAAAATTCTAAGGTAATTTTCATAAAAAAATTTCTAAGGAAAAAAAGTTTCTAAATCAATTTTAAATATTTTCTAACACAAATTGAATAACTCTTTTAAAACATTAAGTAAATTAAATTAATACTTTTTCAGTTAGTCAATTAAACTTTTCATTTCGATACTTGGCTTCTAGGTCGTGGCGAGACACTAGGCCTTCTTGGTTATTGGAGCAACAACCACTTCCTTAGACAAAGTCTCATAAATAAATTAATTGTTTAGTTTCCTTGCTGAAAATGCTAAGTCTAATTTTAATTTTAAATTAAACAGGTTTTTGGAACCCAATAGAGGTTCCTTCCTACATGGTTAATTAAATATTTTCTAGGTACATAGGCCTTTGATATTTTTCTAATTTGATTTTGGTGAAATCTATAATACCAGTTTAGTCCTCTATAATTTCTAAAAGTAGAAATATTTGAACCATTAGACTTTTTCAATCTTTCTATTTCTTCTTTTAGTTTTTCATTTTCAATTTTTAATTTATCTAAATCCTCTATAAGACATGATTTTGCCAAAATTCTTTTTGTTTCTAAAATTTCATTTTCTAATTTGGTATTTTTATTTTCTAATTTATACATGGATTTAGCCATTGCCTTAATACCAAAGTAAAGTTGATCAGGGGGTAAGAGGCATACCTCACTTACCATATCAGACTTGAAGCCTGAATCTCCTCCTGCTTCGCTGCTTTCATCTGAGGTCGCTCCCCCTTCATCGATACTAGGTTCTGATGTGATTTGCCCTTCGTAGCTTTCCATCAGCGCTAGCCCGGCATATTCTTGAATCTCGGACTCAGATGATGAAGTGTCGTCCCAAGTAGCTTTTAGGTTCTTGCGCTTCTTGGGAATTTTGCCTTTGTCCTTCTTTAGTTCTGGGCAATCCTATTTTAGGTGTCATTCCTTTTGACACTGGTAGCAACGCATCCTTCTTCTATTTCTTGGATTCTTTTTATTCTTCATTTCTTTGAATTTATTAGATCTAAAAAACTTTTTAAAGTTTCTTACCATGTATGCTTCCCGATCGTCTTGTGAATCTGACTCGGGTTCATCCTTCTTGGTTGCGTTTAGTGTAATCATCTGGCTTGCTTCCTTTGTTGTCCCGGCACACCTGGTTTCATGCAATTCAAGAGTGGAGAATAGTTCTTCTAAAGTACTTACCTTCAGGTCTTTCGAAATATAGTAGGTGTCGACAATTGATGTCCACTCTAAAGTTTTGGAAACGCGTTGAGTGCGTAACATATTGTGTCCCGATTTGATACTATTTCTCCGAGGTTCTCGAGACCAGTAATCAGTTCTTTTACCTTTGCGTGTAGACTGGCTACCTTCTCACCTTTTTCCAGTCGGATGTTCATCAGCTTGTTCCGGAGGATGTCTCTTCTAGCGAGCTTCGCTTCGGACGTGCCTTCGTAGAGTTCCAGGAACTTCTCCCAGAGTTCTTTAGCAGATGAATAGCTTCCGATGCGGTTGACCTCTTGAGGTGACAACATGCTCAGTAGGTGATATTCTACACGGCTGTTCGCTACAGACTCATTCTGCTCCTTCTTTGTCCAATGACTCTCTTCTTTTTCTTCTCCATCTTGATTCATCGGAGCTACAAAACCATATTTCATAATAAACCGAATTTCGAAATTAGTTCTTAGAAATACCTCCATACGTCGCTTCCAGTCTGCGAAGTTCCCCTCGAATTTTGGTGGAACGATGCTTGGTCTGGCCATCTCATTGCTTCGATTGGCGGTTAGTCCTCCTGAAGCGCCCGGCTCTGATACCACTTATTGGTCCCTTTGAAGGCCGGCAAGAGGGGAGGGGTGAATTGCCCTACAAAAATTAAACCAAAAACCTTTCTCGGATATTCAACTAATTTAACAAACACTTGTAATAATAAAACTAAGAGACTAAAAGAAAAGAGCAGACACAAGAGATTTACTTGGTTTGCAATCAGGGGATTGCTAATCCAAGGAAAGTAAGCGCACTATCTGATGATCTCCTTCGGGTGGAGTAGCCTCTTTACAGCGTTTACAGCACAAATAAAAGAAACAGAAATGAAAGCACAGAGAAAACTGATTACAAGTGAGATGATTTAATTGTGCAGATCAGTGCTATATTTATAGCACTGGTCGGGACGCCCTGGGGGGATAAAATTTTATCCCCCAATGATCAGATCACGTTTGACGCGATCCTGGTCAAAATCCGGGTCCGGGCGGCCGGAATGGTTCCAGGCGTCCGGACTAGGAAAGTCAACAGAGTTGACTTTTTTCGGTCCGGGACCTCTGCTCCGGTTCAGCTCGTCTCGGTCCGGGTCTTTCGCTCTAGCTCCGCTAGCTTGGGTGATCTCGGCCATCCGAAATAGGGCTCACCCGATCCTAAGTTCCGGCCTTCTCCTCGAGCAGTCTTCCTTCCCGGTTTCTCATCCCTCGAACGCCCCGCACGTTCTTCTCGTCCACCAGTGTACTCTTCCACGGTCACCTCGTCCCTCGGACGTACCGAGCCCGTCAGCTCTCTCCCGTGCCGTCCTTCTCGCTAGCCGCGTCTTCCGCTCGACTTCCTGTGTTCCTAAGCTCCTGCACAGTTAGACACTAGGGTTAGACAACGCAGGACCTAACTTAGCTTGTTTGATCACATCAAAACACCTTGGGGTTCCAACACCTATCACTGGTTACTTGTTTATCATTGGAAACATTAGAAATTCAAATTTGATGATGACTTGACTAGGACATAGATTGAAACTTGAAGAGTTTTGAGTTGTTTTCGCACTGTGCACAGGGTACTTATGCTTGAGCCATACTTAACTTGTTTTCATGATCATGCTTACTATGAAACCTTTTGATAGAGTTAGGAGAATGCATTAGGGATATGAGAACATTGTAGAGCATATGAATTTAGATTGCAACATTTTGCTTGAAGACAAGCAAAGGTTTAAGTCTGGGGGTGTGATGTGCGTAGATTGTATACACTTGTTAGCATGTTTTGACGCACATTCACATACGTTGTACATGCTTTGTTTACGTATTTTCATACTTCCAGCTTTCCTTTTAGCATATTTACTCTTTTTGGTCGGAGATCTACTTTTGTGCATTTTTTTGTACACAGGAGTCGAATTTGGTGAAGATTTCATGTTCAAGGCCAAATCTGCAAGCAGAGCAAAGGAGAAAGGCATCATTCCTGAACCTCACATGGCCCTGCCATGGGGGGTTGCCCTGGCCGTGTGGAGATTTCTGGTCATGTGGCTGAAACAGAGAAGGAAGTTTCCACGGCCGTGTGAACGTCACACGACCGTGTCAAGATATGGAGCTAGCACGAGCAGGCCGTGTGCAGTACACGGTCATACTAGCATTCCAGTGTTGAAGACTTATATGGTCGTGTAGATCTACATGACCGTGTGAGGTTTCAAGAGACCATGAAGGGCCTGACCGTGTACACTACACGACCCTGTGAGATCTCCAGTGCCAGAGACTGCCCAGGCCGTGTAGATCTACACGGCCATGCGAAGGTAGCAAATGCAGGGTGTGCCACGGCCGTGTCTCACACACGGCCGTGTGAGTTGTGCAGAGAGTGGAGTGAGGCAGGCCGTGTGAACCTCACATGGTCGTGCCTCGGGGCCGTGTGGCGCCCAAACCTCACCTCTATATAAGCCTTCCTCCTTGATTTGAAAGGGGTCTTCTCCCCTTTGGGAGAAAGGAAGATTTGGACGATTCCTTCCATTCTTGGGTGGATTTCTGGGCGATCTAAGGGAAGATCTTCACCGATTCGACTTCGGAAGCGTGGATTGGATCCGAAGACCGTCTTCTTTGTAGATAAGTTTTCTTCTTTCCTCTTCTTGTATTGGGGGATCAAGAATGCTTGTGATTTGTATTTCTTCGGGTTTTTCTCTATGATTCATGGAGTAGATCTTTTCATTCTAGGATGGATGGAGTATTTGTAAGAATTTTTGATGTAAACTTTTATGGATTTGCCAATTCCCTACTTCTATGATTTTGCCCTGTTTGTATCAATTAAATCTTGGATGTATTGTTGTGATTTGGACCTAATTCACATTCTTGATTGATTGTTTGAATGCCTTGTGGATATTGTAGAGATTATCTCTCACTCGATTTTCCGAGGGAAGCACGCGAAAGGTGCAAGCCCGTGTAAGGACTTTTGAGGGATGAGCTTTAGGGGGGAAATAGGATAATTCAAGAGGGTAGGATAGATTTATGCATTAATCTTTATATCTTATGGGTTGAGAGGTAATGATTTCTATGTTGATTTTCCGAGGGATCTTCGTGACAGGAACATGCCCATGTAAGGACAACATAGGCTCATATCTAATTGATCACATTTAGATATAGATTTCAGTCCTAGGCCGGTTGTTTATTGTAAGAGAGAACCGACAACCTTCTACAAATGGTGGACAATTGAGAAATAAGATTTGGTAGATCATTTACATTGAAGAACCTTACAAAGAAACCAAAACTCCTAGAACATCCCTTATCATTGCCCTATTCCTTGTTTCCTATTCTTTTATTTCTTTGTTACTTTTCATAGTTATGTTGGAGGATCTTGCGGCCGGCTTGAAGGGGGGTTGCATAGACGGCACCCCCCAAATCAATCGCTTTCTACGTATTTGTTAGTTGCGCAGCGGAATACAAATAATACAACACAAATACGAAAGCTAAATACCAAATACAAGAATGGAAATACAAACCGCTAACACGTTCATTTACGTGGTTCGGAGATAACTTGCTCCTACTCCACGGTGTGTCCATAAGGTGGACGATCCCTCAATCCGTCGGTGGATTAGTCCCTGGCAAACTCCGGCTAGCTCAACCTCCTTGTGGGTGGAGAAACCTCACCACAACACTCACCAAAAACACTTGGACACAAGGGAACCTTTGAGCACTTAGTGACTACTAATTAGGCTTTAACCAAGTCTAATTTCGTCTCCTTGGCCGGCCATACCAAGCTCCTTCTTATAGAGCTTGAAACAAATCAGAACCTGATTTGCCCGTTACCAGTCGACTGGTCCTTGCACCAGTCGACTGATGCCAGCCCAACGACTCTCTCAACGGCTATTTGCTACAGTGCATCAGTCGACTGGTCCATACACCAGTCGACTGCTACAGTAACTGCTACAGTGCGCTACAGTACTGCTACAGTGCCGCTACAGTAAAACCCTACTCCGAGTACAATCTCTCATGCACTCGTACCCTCGCGACTCTTTTGACTCTTCTTTGCAGCCTTGACCTCTTGCCTTCAAGCTTACTTCCTTTGGCTCTCGTCCCTCGGATGCATTCAAGCCCCCAGCTCGTCCTCAATGCCATCCTTCGGTATGCCTCGAAGGTGCTTCCCTCGGCCCTTGTCCTTGCTGCCTTGTCCACGGTCCCTCGGATGCTCCATCCTTCACCGGACCCGAAGCCATCAACCTGAGTCACATGTGTATCCTGCAGTCCTGCACAACTCAAGTACACATATCAAATAACAAGGGTAAACCTAACTTAAACCCTTTGCCCAAACACCAAAACATATGGTCCCACGGACCATTGGGATTGCTCCAACAAGTTACACTTAGACTTTGTCAATCCATTGATTTGTTGTCTAGCTAATTCGCTTTGAGACATTCTTAGTGCTTATTCCAGTCCCTGTGGATACGATAATCTTTTATATTACTTGCGATATTTCCGTACACTTGCGGAGGTCAACATATGGCTCAAGCATAAGTCTCTTGTGCACAGTGCAAAGTAACTCAAAACTCTTCAAGTTTCAATTTATGTCCTAGTCAAGTCGTCATCAAGTTTGAATTCCTAATGTTTCCAGTGATAGACAAGTAACCAGTGATATACACTTACTTGACACACACTTGGTTCATATTTATAAATTAACCTAAGGTCTCAAAGGCATGGTCAATCTCAAGAGAAGCTAAGCAGTCATTTCCCCAGTAACCTAACTCGGTCTCAAAGGGGTAACTTGCTAGATTCCACTCACGACAACTATTTTTTTATATCCCTTATTCACTTTTTTCTATTTTTTTTCACTTTTTTTTCATAAGTATTTGCATTGTGCAAAATTTATTTACAAATGTACTTTTAGCACAAATGTTGGGATATCTTGATTTTTCCAAATGAGCTTACATGATTTGAGCCTCATCCAGTAACCAAAATGAAGTTTGAGAAATCACCATGGAAACCAAGTACTAAACAAACAAGATGAATCATGACTATTTCAATGATGTCAACCATTCAAGCTCAAGTATAGTGAAGTGAAGGTAAGATCCTTAAGGTCAAGCCAAAACTAAATCTCATCTCCATAAGATACTTAGCTTATGTCATGCTACCCAAGATAGAGAAAAGAGGTTCATTAAGCATACTACTAGCATCATTTAAAACATCATGAATCTAGATAATGAACGTGCTAACATTTAAATTTGAAGACAAGAAAGCATATAAGTGAAGTTTTGATGTTCTCAAGATATATGCCACAAGATTTTCAAAAGATAGTCAAGTGATTATCAAAATATCAAGCAATCAAAGCAAGAACGAAAACTAAGCATGCAGAAAACAAGCAAAAACTGAAAACTAGAATGTAAAAAGGAAAATCAGGTTCGACACCCCCCAGACTTAAACTTTTCATCATCCCGATGAAATCAATATGGTGGAGGAGGTGGAGGAGGATGAGGGAAAGGAGGCCTACGACGTGGTTGGCCAATGGGAAAACTAGGAAAACCTGGAGTTTCGCTCAGGATTATATGATACTCAAACAAAGCATCAACTTGTTGGCTAGTGACACTCATGCTCTGCATAAAATCTCTCATTCTAGCTTGATCCGTATCATAATCCTGGACAAATTCAGCCACTTGACCTTGAAAATTCCTTGTGAACTGAAAGTGATTTTGTACTTCTCTAAACTGGTCATTTGATAAAGAGAAGAGACCTTCCAATATTTCTCGTTGGGCATTTTGCTTCTCATGAAGTGATTCTAGAGATGCACGAAAATCTGAGAAGTCAAATCTGGAGGGACCCGTACCATAGGCAAAAGAATGCCTAGCAGGATCTGGATGTCCGGAGGGCTGCAGGTGTCCAGATGTCGAGGGCTCAATGTGTGACTTTGTATCTCCGGATATGGAAGGAACATTCTCGGGGCCTAAATCAGTGATTACCCAATTAGCTGGGTTGCGAACTGAAGTTCGATCAGGACAAGGAAGAGGTAAAGGAAAATCATTCGACCTTGGAAATGCAAAACCATTTTCATCCCGATAGATTATTTTCATAGCAAGACATGCATCCATGTTGATCATATCATTGCCATGAATAACTTCCAACCCATCTAAATCAAGTTCTAAGTTAATGACTATTTGAGTAATCAAACCATCAAGCACTATTGATCTCGAGGATGCCCTCGCAGTTCTCACTAAGGTTTGCAAAAAATGAAAACCAGAATCAAAATCAACCTTATGTAACATAGCCCATAGAGAATAAAGTTCTACTTTCTTGACGACTCCATCACTTGCCCCTATACCAAAAATAGTTTTGCTCATGACTCGATGTAGGTATCTAAAAATAGGGTTTTGCATGTGAGAAGCCTTGGCTCTAGAGGGCTTATAGGGATGATCTAATTCGGTGATCGAATTCCAAATATTGTTCCAATTAAACCTAGAATCAAACCTCCGAGAGCTACCGGAAGATAATCCAAAACAAGTGTTGAAGTCACTAAATGTCCATTGAAATTCTTGATTCATTAATCTAAAAGTTATCTTGCCAACATAATCATCCTCATTGGCAAAATGGACATCTAGTGAACTTAGAAACTCCAAAACAAGGTGAGGATAAGTAGGTAGATGTGTGTACAAAATATCACTCCAATCCAAGAACCCAATC
Source organism: Zingiber officinale (assembly GCF_018446385.1). Classification (NCBI taxonomy): domain Eukaryota; kingdom Viridiplantae; phylum Streptophyta; class Magnoliopsida; order Zingiberales; family Zingiberaceae; genus Zingiber; species Zingiber officinale. Next base: position 47,176,007 of record NC_056003.1, read on the forward strand.
ATCCAATCGATATCATCTCTAATTCCCATCATATTTAAAACAGTTGGGTCCATATACCTAGTACACACGATCCTTCTATTGACAAGAATTGTAAATCTAGTTATTTGATCATCATTTCTAAACATGATATTGAATTCGTTGTCATTACCTTTGTCACGTGAGGTCCTCTTTCCTTTGCCTTTCACCAGTTGTTTCCCTTTGTCTTTGGTTGGCTCCTTCCCTTTGTCTCCACTAGATCCACCACCTCCCTTGTGAAGTCTCTTCAGAAGGTTGGACATATTGTCAAGTTTGAGTGGGGAAGGGTACTGTATGTGATTGGAGAAGCTAGATCTTGAAGAAATAGATCTTAGGGTTATAAAAGTGGAGATCTTGAGTCTAGGAATCTAGATCTAGATGAAGTTTGTGGAAAAGAAAGGGTTTTAGACCAAGATCTGAGAAGATTTGGAGAAAAGGTTGAAGAAGAAAGGAGTTTTGGAGAGAAGAGGGTGTTGAGATGAGGGGGTGTATGGTGGGCACGACTTGAATCTGGCCGTGTATAGGAGACACGACCTGAATAGTTTTCTCCACACGGACCGTGTAGATCTACATGACCCCTCCCTTCTCCCTCTCGGGTTGGCTCACACGGACTTGCCAATTGGTACGGCCATAACCTTCTTCTCCTAGGCTATCCTTGCACGGCCGTGTCTGGGACACGGCCTCACCATTCTCCTTTATTGGAATCATCACACGGCCATGTCTGTTACACGACCAGTGCATGCTTCTATACTTGTCTCTTCACACGACCGAACACCTTTTCTTCTCTGGATTCTTCACATGGCCGTGTGTGAGACACGGTCGAGCACCTTTTCTTCTCTGGAGACTCTACACGGCCGTGTCATGTAGACACGACCTAAGCATCTCCCTTTTCTGCAGCATATGCCTGGCCGTGTACAGCACACGACCATGCTCTGTTTTGCTCCAAAAGATGATTTTTCTCCTTTCTTACTTCTCCAATACTTCCATGCCCATGAAATGATCATGGCCAACTTATGGAAGTGAAATTTCAACCTGAACACCAAAAGCAAAAACAAAGTAAAGACACTATAATGAAAAATAGAAACATAAAATGCACTGACTAAAAAAACCCTTGGGGTGCCTCCCAAGAAGCGCTTGTTTAGGGTCTTTAGCTCGACCAATATTAATCACTCTTCTCTTTTCCTTGCCTTCGGAGGGCAGACATATTTGTCATTTTTGTTGGGAGGTCTTCATCCAACGTCTTCCACCACAATATTTTCTTCATTTGGTGGCCTCCCATGAGGATGGAAATTCCATTCCTCAAGTTTGTAAATTCTTGTCCTGCTACAAGCATTCAAAAGAGAAGAGACATGGTTAGAGGCATTAGATAAATCATATTCCAACCGTTCCTTACCAATTACCAAAGAAAGTTTATGATTTTTAACATCTATAATAGCTCCAGCTGTAGCAAGGAATGGTCTTCCCAATATGATAGGGATTTTTGGGTCCTCCTCCATGTTTAACACAAAAAATTTGTGGGAATTATACTCCCACCTACTTCTACCGGCACATCTTCAACAATACCCATAGGGTACCTGCAGGAGTAATCAGTGAGTTGCAGTGCTATAGTAGTAAGTTTAAAGTTTTTAAGACGTAATTTATTACAAATAGAGTAAGGAATGAGGCTAACACTTGCCCCCAAATCACAAAAAGCTTTCTCAATAAATTCAGTTCATATATTGCAAGGAATATAGAAACTTCCAAGATCTTTCAACTTTGGGGAAGTGTTCTTTTCCAAAAGAGCATTGCATTCCTCTGTAAGTGCAATGGTCTCTATGCCCCCTTTCCTTCTTTTGTTCGACATGATGTCCTTCAAGAATTTGGCAAACTTGGGCATTTGAAGAATTGCATCAATAAGTGGCACTTCAACACAAATCTCTTTAACTTTCTCCAAGAATTTGCCAAACTCTTCATCCTTCTTGAGCATTACAAGTCTTTGTGGAAAAGGGACAACTCTACTTTGTTGGATAAGTGGAAGAGCCTCTTCAACCTTAGTGGTACTCTCCTCATCATCTTGAATCTGATTTGACTTTGGAGGAGAGAGCTCTTCTTCAATTTGCATCCCTTTTGGAGCAGTCATTTGGGGGTCGCCCAAGGTCCGTCCGTTCTTAAGCTCAATTCTATTGCAGTGCTCCATAGGATTAACATCAGGTTTACCAGGTAGTTGTCCTGGTGCTCCAGAAGATGAGGAAGCTAATTGGGCAATCTGGCTATCCTGAATCTTTTGATGTCTTTCAGAATTATCCATTCTCTGAGTAAGCTTCAATATATCCTGTTTCATTTCATTCTGATTAGAGATAATTTCTTCAAACATCTTTTCAATTTTAGATATAGGGAAGCCTTGAGAAGATTGTTGCTGAAAATTTTGTTGCCCAGGCTGAAAATTAGGTCTTGCCCCCATGGATGGTCCTTGATCTTGATTATTTCTATAAGAAAAATTAGGATGACTTTTTCACCCAGGGTTGTAGGTATTTGAGTATGAGTTGTTCTGCCTTTGATTAAAACCCATGATTACATCACATTGTTCCAATTGATTAATTTGTGTAGTGATAGCCCCCAATGGGCATGAGTCATTAGAATGTTTAGAACTTCCACATACTTCACAAGAAGAAACAATGACATTGACCGTACTTGAAGTAGCTCCCATGCTTTCAAATCTCTTTGTAAGAGCATCCAGTTTTACAGCCAATAAAGTCACTGCATCAACATCAAATTTCCCTGATGCTTTTGTTGTTGGGTTCACACAAGAATAGCCTCCACTTCTTTCATTAGCCCATTGATGATGATTTTGTGCTACGCTTTCAATTATTTCTTCGACTTCATCCCAACTCTTGTTCATAAGTGCCCCTCCAGCAGCTGAATCAAGGGACACCTTTGTATGATAATTGATGCCATTATAAAATGTATGTAGCACTAACCACCTTTCCAAACCATGGTGTGGGCATTATCTGAGCATACTATTGTATCTATCCCAAGCTTCAAATAAAGATTATGAGTCGGCTTGTTTGAAACTTGCAATAAGATTCCTCATATGAGCCGTTTTACTTGGAGGATAGAATTTGTCAAGAAATTGTTGCTCACATTGCTCCCATGTGGTGATGCTATTTGGAGCCAAAGAGTTTAACCATTGTTTATCTCTATCTCTCAAAGAAAACCCAAATAGTAATAAGCGCACTGCCTCAGAAGGAATACCATTCATCTTCATTGTGTCGCATATCTCGTAGAAGACCTCAAAGTGTTGATTTGGGTCTTCATGCGGTCCTCCACCAAACTGATTTTGCTGCACCATAGATATAATTGCAGATTTGATCTCAAAATTGTTTGCTTCAACTGAAGGCCTTGAAATGCTAGATCAAAAACCCCTAGCGTAAGGTGCTGCATAATCCTTTAGTGGTCTATTAGCCATGATAGAATGTTCTTGTTCTTCTTGTTGTCTTTGCAGAATTTTTCTTCTATGAAATGTTCTGTCTATCTCAGGGTCTAGAGGAAGAAGTTCTCTTGCAAAGTTAGATCTTCGCATACACAAGAACAAGATAACAGGTTATGCTTAAAAGAAAAAGAAAGAAGCTGAATCAAAGACAAGAAAAAATAGAGAAAGAATTAGATTAGAATGTTAGAAAATCAAAAGTGCAGAATTAGATTTGCTACAAGTAAGAAGCAGAAAGGAATACAAGAAAAAGTTATGAAATTAGAATTCTAAAAGTTAGATTTAACTATGCAAATGAAAAGAAAAGAAAAGTTATGTTTAGTCTAACTCAATTGATAATCTCTAATGTTATAACGTAGTCCCCGACAATGGAGGCAAAAACATGTTGACCTCCGCAAGTGTACGGAAATGTCGTAAGTAATAATAAAAGATATCATATCCACAGGGACTGGAATAAACACTGAAGATGTCTCAATGCGAGTTAGCTAAACAACTAATCAATGAGTTGACAAGTGTACAGTAAAGCTATGAAAAGTAAGATAGAAAATGAAAGAATAAGAAACAAGAATAAGGGTGTCGATAAAGGGAGTGTTCTAGGAGTTTTGGTTTCTTTATAAGAATTGTTCCATGTAAATGATCTACCAAATCATATTCCTCAATTGTCCATCATTTGTAGAAGGTTGCCGGTTCTCTCTTGCAATAGACAACCAGCCTAGGATTGAAATCTATACCTAAATGTAATCAATTAGGAGTGAACCTATGTTGTCCTTACACGGGCTTGCCTGTCACGTGCGTCCCTCGGATAATCAACATAGAGTTCATCTCTCCTCAACCGCATCAAGATATAATATACAAACACATACAATCTATCCTATCCCCTTGAATAACCCTATTTCTCCCTCAAGATCATCCCTCAAACGTCCTTACATGGGCATGTTCCTGTCATGAATGTCCCTCGGAAAATCGAATGAGGTATAATCTCTACAAAATCCATAAGATATCCAAACATTCAATCAAGCATGGTAATTAGGTCCAAACACAACAATCCACACAAGATCAAATAGATACAAAATAGGGCAAAATCATAGAAATAGGAAATTGGCAAATCCACAAGAGTTTTACATCAAATCATCCTTACAATTACTCCCTGCATCATAGAACAAGAAATCTACTCCATAAAACAAGGAAAGAAACCCAAAGAAAAGAAGATTACAAGCATTCTTAATCCCCTCAAATCCAAGAAAAGAGAGAAAGAAAACTTATCTACAAAGAAGAATGTCTGCAGATCCAATCCTTGCCTTCCCGGAGTTGATTTGGTGAAGATCTGCCCTTAGATCGCTGGAAATCCCTCCAAGAATGGTAAGGAACACCCCAAATCTTGTTTCCCCCCAAAAGGGGAAAGATCCCCTCTCAAATCATGAAGGAGGCTTTATATAGAGGTAAGGTTTGGGTGCCACACGACCCCGAGGCACGACCGTGTGAGGTTCACACGGCCAAAGCCATTCCCTTCTCTGCCAATCTTACATGGCCATGTGTGGTACACGGCCGTGACATGCATCTTCCATGACCCCCCTTGCATGGCCGTGTAGATCTACACGGCCTGGACTGCTTCTGCCTCTGGAAACCTGGCACAGCTGTGTGGTGTACATGACCAAGCCCTCTTGCTTACTGGAAATTACCCTGCACGACCATGTGATGTACATGACCAGGGCTTCCCTGGTCTCTGAAAATCTTACATGGCTATGTGGTGTACACGACCTGGCTCCATTTGGCTTCAAATCTTGGCACGACCATGTGAGGTTCACACGGCCAAGCCATCTCCCTTTCCTGTTGCAGCTACACGACCAAGATCTCCACACGGCCTGGGCAACTCTCCATGGCTGGGCCGTGTGAGGTTCAGGAATGATGCCTTCCTCCTTTGCTTCGCTTGCAGATTTGGCCTTTAAACATAAAACCTTCACCAAATTTGACTCATGTGTACATAAAATGCACAAAAGCAGATCTCTAAACAAAAAGAGTAAATATGCTAAAAGGAAAGCTGGAAGTATGAAAATACATAAATAAAGCATGTACAAAGTATGTGAATGTGCGTCAAAACATGCTAAACAAAGGTATATAATCTACACACATCATCTCACTATCAATTCAACCAATTAATATATTATATATTAGAACCTCCTACTCAAGGACATTATTATACTTATTCATTTGACACTAAATTGAATTAAATATAATAACTAACTTTGCCTTTATTAATAATGAAATATGATACAAAAGGATCCCTTTACAATCATCTCATAATTGGTAGTAGGGCTAATATTAACATACATCATCCATAACAATTGTGTTACACACTCACCCATTGCTATGTATTTGGCTTCAGTAGTAGATAAAACAACAAAGTGTTATTTTCTACTAAACCAGCTGACAAGTGATGGTTCATGTAATTGACATCCACCACTTTTACTTTTACGATCTAGTTTACTGCCAACATATTCGGAGTTAGAGTAACCGATTAGTTCAAAATTGAATGTTCTAGGGTACCATATTCCTACATTTATTGTACCTGTTAAATATCTAAATATTCTTTTTACATTAGTTTAGTGAGATTCCTTAGCACAGGTTTAGTATCTAGCACACATACTAACTGTAAATAAAATATCATGTCGGCTTGCAGTTAGGTATAAAAGGTTGCCTATGACACTCTTATAGTATTTTAGGTCTACGGGTTTTCCATTTGGGTCACTATCTAAGGTTGTGTTAGTTTCCTTTGGTGTTTTAAATTCTTTGGTATTTTCTATTCCAAACTTTTAAAGTAATTTTTAATGTATTTTTGTTGGTTAACATAATTTCTTTCATTAGCTTGTTTAATCTGTAATCCTAAAAAGTAAGTTAGTTTACCTACAAGGCTCATTTCAAATTCTTGTTCCATTAAAGTTATAAATTCTTGTAAAAATTTTGAGTTAGTTGAGCCAAAGATTATGTCGTCTACATATACTTGGGCTATAAATATATCTTATTTAACTGATTTTACAAATAAAGTTGGATCAATTTGACCTTGGTTGAACCCTTTAGAGATTAGGTAGGAGGTCAGCTTTCATACTAGGCCCTAGATGCTTATTTAAGACCATACAATGCTTTCTTGCGTTTAAAGACATGGCTAGGATGATCTATATTTTCAAACCCAGGTGGTTGACCTACATAAACTTCTTCTTTTATTATCCCATTTAGGAAGGTAGATTTAACATTCATTTGATAAAGCTTAAAACCTTTATGGGTTGCATAACTCAGTAGCATTTTGATAGACTCAAGTCTAGCCACTAGAGCATATGTTTCATCATAATCAAGTCCCTCTACTTGACTAAACACTTTGGCTACTAGTTTAGCCTTGTTTCTAAGAATTTCCCCATTTTCACTTAGTTTATTTCTAAATACCTATTTTGTTTCTATTACTTTTTTATTATCAAGTAGTGGTACTAAGTCCCAGACTTCATTTCTCTCAAATTAGGCCAGTTCTTCCTACATGCCTATGATCCAGTCTGGGTCGAGTAGGGATTCTTCTATTGTTTTGGTTTGATTTTAGAAATTAATGATATTTGACTTAGATTTCTAAAAGATGATCTAGTATGAACTTTTAGGTCTGGGTCACCTATAATTTGTTCAACTGGGTGATCTAAGCTATTTCTTATTGTTCTAGCCTCAATTTGTGTTTGTTCATTTTCTTGTGGTATATTTTGTTCAATTTCATATTCATCAATTGGATTTTCTCTTGCTCCCCCTAGATCAATGCTAGCTCTAGTGAAATCAATGGGTTGGTATTGCGGTTGAGTTGAGTTAGTTTCTTTAATAATTTTGTCAAATTTTATATTGGTTATTTTCTCAATTCTTAGGGTAGTTTTATTATAAACTCTGTATCCTCTACTGTTTAGGGAGTTCCCTACAAAGATTTCATTTTCTACTTTTGATGTAAATTTTTCTAAATGTTCTCTTGTGTTTAGTATGTATATAGGACATCCAAATAACTTAAAGTATTTAATGCTAGGTAATTTACTATAGTAGATTTTGAATGGAGTTTTATTATATTTTTTATTTATTGTTGTTCTATTTTGGACATAGCAGGCTGTACTAACAGCTTTTGCCCAAAAATATTTTGGTAATTGATATTCATTAAGCATTGTTCTAATGGTTTCTTGAAGGGTTCTATTTTTTCTTTCTACTATTCCATTTTGTTGAGGTGTATAAGGACATGAGAATTCTTGATGGTACCCATTTTCTAGGCAGAATTCTGTAACCCTATGATTCTTAAATTCCCCACTATTGTCACTCCTAATTCTTTTGATTTTTGAGTCTTTTTAATTTTTAACTTGTTTAAAAAAAATACTAAATATTTCAAATGTTTTGTCTGTTAGTTAGAGCCCTAGAGCCAATCATTTGATGATTATTGTATGGACTCGTTGTATCATATTCTTGTATATAAATAAAGATATTTATTTTTGGTTATTATACTTACTTGTATTGGTGCCAAATAACTAAGTATAATAGCGTCCTTGAGTAGAAGGTTCTTACCTATATCAATCTATTGGTTGAATCGATAGTGAGATGATATAGGGAACACTACTCTTAATCATTCCTAGTCGAGTATTAACATTCAGGGACAATGTTAATGCGACGAGACTAGCATGTAGGTCAACTCGATGACTTGATCTCACAAGTCATGGATATAGAGATATCAAGTTGACACATGGGTATGCATTGGAGAATGTATACTGAATGACCCGCCATGAGAAAGTATCATGGATCGTTATATGAGTGTCATATACTTTCTCATGTGGCTATTAGTATGACTACTAGTCCTTGGACCTGAAGTCACCATGGTTCCCTACATAAGGAGTTACGTACTTTGGCTTCGTCAAACGTCACCCGTAACTGGATGGACTATAAAGGCGATTACTGGGTATGTAACAAATTATGTGGAGGGATGTGAGTAATGTAGATGGGATCTATCCCTCCTATATGACGGGAGTGACATTGATATTCTTGATAGAGTGAGACCACTAAGTGCATGGCCATGCCCAAGTGAGTCAATATGAGATATTGAGCTCAATTGATTGAGTGAGTCTACTTGGAGTTCAAGATTTAGATTGATTAGAGGATGACATGGTCTATGCCTCATATTGATCAATCTAGATGTCTAGGATAGAAGGACAATGTCATATATTGTGAGGAGTCACAATTAGTAGTCACAAGGTGATGTTGGATCTCAACATTCTTGTAACTTGGGTAGTAATGATGTGTTGCTAGATACCGCTCATTACTTATGCTTCTAAATAGGTTTAGGAGCATTGCCAACGTTACAAGAACCTATAGGGTCACACATAAAGGGCAATTAGATGGAGATTAGGTTCATTTGATGAACCTAATGGATTAGGTTCATGTGATGAACCAAATTGGATTAAGAGTAATCCAAATTGAGCTAATTGAGTTGGACTCAATTTGGTTCATGTGTTAAGTGAGTCTAATTTGGACTTAGACTCATGTAATTAATTTAATTCAATGAATAGAGATTCATTAAATTAAAAATTGACTTGAACCAATGGTTAGATTAGATCAACCAAGGGCAAGAAGTGGTCAAGTTTGACTTGACTTGAGAGGAAGATGAAGGGTCAAGTTTGACTTAACCATTTGCCACCTCATTGGTGAGTTGGCAAAGAGTGGGCCAATGATGATGCTCCACATCATCATGTTTGCTTAAGTGGGATGCCACCTCATGGGAGTTACCAAGAGTTGTGACTCTTGATATCCCATGGAGGTTACAAACCTCATGAAGTGGCCGGCCACTTTTATTGTGGAATGAATTCATTTTTTCATTCAAGTGAATTCATTTCTTCTTCTTCCTCTCAAGGTTTTTCTTCTCTCCCTCTCCTCTCCATTGCCGAGACCTTGCATGAGTGCTAGCACACTCTAAGGTTTCTTCTCCATCTCTTGCTTGTGTGGATACACATAGAGGAGTATCTACTTTGATACTCTCGAGATCCGGCGAACCTTGGACAAGCGGGATTACGCGAAGGGCTTCACATCAAGGGTAACACTCTTCTTCTTTGTAGATCTAGTTTAGATCTTGATTAGAAACTCGTACGTGAAAGTTTTACAAAATTTTATTCTTCCCACGGATCCGTGGCATGGGAATTTCGAGGTTTCCGCAACGCAAAAAGCGGTTTTTGCGGCCCAAAAAATCCAACAGTGGTATCAGAGTCACGTGCGAAGCGCGTACGTGTTTTATTTTGAATTTTATGAAATTCTACAGATCTGTAAGTTTCTGTATTTTTATGATTTTTATAGTTTTTATGGGTATTTTTCTCGTAGAAGCGAAGCAAAGTGTTTAGACACTTGTAGGCTTCGACTACCGAGAAAATATTTCCGAAACGAAAGGTTTCGCCCCAAATCATTTTGGGACAGCAGACTAAGGCGCTGTAGGATCGCGTAGGAACACTCGCGATGGTTATATCGCGGGTAGGCGTGCTGCCCCTGACCCCGCAAAGGCCTTCGTTCCGCGATTGCGCCTGAAAATCGCTAAACGGAACCGCCGGGAATTTTTTCTCATAAAAATTGTAAAAATTGTATAAAAAATTATAGAAATTTATAGAAATTATATAATTTAGAATTATGTATTATTTTGTGATGGTCATGGCCCAAAAGACCCAATTAGATTGGAAAAATTATGTTCTAATTCATAATACGGCCTGTGTGCCGCCATGTGTTTGTGCGTGTTGTACTTGATTCGCGACCCGCGCATCGTGCCTTCCTCTATTTTATATTCCTATTGTAAAATAGTTTTTAGACTCGAATGTAACTCGAGTTTCAAAATTGTAATGTACAAAATTGGAGCGGTGGAAGGTCCACTCGAGACGGAGTTACGAGGAGGGCGCGAGCAACACAAGGTGGTCAAAGGAAGGAGCTTGAGAAACTGTTGACCTTAGGTTGATCATCCGATCTTCTCATTGGCTTGAGAAGATCGTAGTAGGACCATGAATAATCACAAAATATTTAATTAATTGCTTGTGTGTGTATATGTGATGCATGCTAGAATAGTAATTAATTAGCGCCTTAACGATTAGATTAGATCTAAATCGCATACATGATGCGTCCTAACGATTAGATTAGATCTAAATCGTGTATATGATACACCTCGTCGATTAGATTAGATCTCAATCGCGTCAACTCGTAATGCCTACCATGCCGGGATACCTATCACTACCTCGATCACATGTTGTTGTTGAATCTGCCAAAGCAGAGCAACACATATTATCTTGGTAGGGTACGGAGGGACAATTTTGGTCCCGCCTATCAACGCATGGGTGAGTATAACTCAATTAGATTGAGTAACTAGTTAACTCAATTGGATCGAGTTTAACTATAGGCATTTTCCAATGGTTGGTAGATAGGTCAAAATCACGTTTATATTAACTCTTGGGCGTATTAGCCAAAGCTAACTCGAGTTTTAATATAAATGCGGATCTTGATCCTATAAACAAGAGTTGCATAGAGATGTAATTGGTAATTAGTTACCTACCGATCATGCTAATGTTGGAATGTATACTGAAAGCCTAAGCTTTTGTAAACATTTATTTTGAATAAAGAATCACATTTGGTCAAATTGTTTACATTTAGTTGTAGTTGTTCAATTAATTTATATTGTAGATAACATAGTATGTGGTGCCACATACAGAAGAGGATGTTATCAGTACCTTATAAATTATAAACAGTAGCTCACGACCAAAATGGAAAGGAACAAACCATTGGAAGGTTGTAGTGTAATTAGGTATAAGTTTATCTTGACTATATAATTACACTAGTACACTTAGAGTGTATTGAGTAGGACCATTAGAGGTCGTTTCTTTTATACTGACTTTATAAAGGAACAAAGACCTCAGTTATTATGGAAGTGTGTACTCTTAATCCTAATATAATAACAAGCACATATATTTGATATTTATTTCTTTAATTTATCAATGGGTGAGATTTAGTTCGATAAATCAATAAGCTCGATAAGTTGGGAAATGATATTACTTATAGTGTGTGTTGTTGATTATAGAAGGAAACTGTGTCCTAGTAATCTAGGTTGATAATGCCCCCAAGATGAGCTCATAAAGATTGTCATGTTAAACCCTGCAGGTGGACTTAGTCCGACATGACGATAAGGTTGAGTGGTACTATTCTTGGATTAAGATATTAATTAAATGAGTTGTCAGTAACTCACTTAATTAGTGGACATTCGACATCTTAAACACAGGGAGACTAACACATTCATAATAAGAAGGAGTCCAAAAATGTAATTTGGGATTGGTGCGGTAGTTCAATAATAGTTCTCTAGTGGAATGAATTATTATTGATAAAATTAAGTTGTGTGTTCGGGGCGAACACGGGATGCTTAATTTTATCGGGAGACCAAAACCAATTCCTCCTCTCGGTCCCTATCGTAGCCTCTTAATTATAGAGTACTATACCCACCTATACCCACCTTCTATACCCACCTAAAGGGGGCCGGCCAAGCTAGCTTGGGGATCAAGCTAGGGCCGGCCTAAGCATGGTTTATGGGTGGCCGGCCCTAGCTTGAACCCAAGCTAAAGGGGGCCGGCCCTAATGAAATTAAAAAAGAATTTTTATTTTTATTTTTCTTATGTGGAAGATATAATTTATTGGAGAGAATTAAAATTAAAATATCTCTTCTACAAAAGATTAAGAAAAGAGATTAGATCTCTTTCCTTATTTGTAGATAGGAAAGATATTTTATTTTTTCTCTGAAAATTATTCACATGTTGAAAAATTAAAATTATAGAAATTTCTTTTTATTAACCATGAAGGGATTTTTGAAGAGAAATTTTATTTTTTAAAATTTCCGGAAACAAATTAGGAAGTTTTATTTTGTTGATTGAAACTCTCCTAATTTGTCCTTTTGATTGTGGCCGGCCATTGTATGGATAAAGAGGAAGTTTTATTTAATTCTTCCCAATTAATTCATGTCAAGGAAAGTTAAGGAAATTTTATTATAATTAAATTTCCTTATTTGCCAAAGCTAAGGAATATAAAAGAGGGGGTTGGGGTGCATTCACAAGACACAACTTCTATTATTCTTCTCCCTCTTTTCTTCCTTGGTGTGGCCGGCCCCTTCAAGCTTTCTCTTCTCCTTGTTGTGGCCGAACCTCTTCTTCCTTTTGGAGATCAAGTTGTGGCCGGATACAAGCTTGGAGAAGAAGGAGAGAAAGCTTATATCCCTTGGAGCATTGGTGGTGTTTTCTCTTCATCCTTGGAGGTGCACTTGAGTTGGCCGAATCTTACAAGGAGGAGAAGAAGGTGCTTTGGTGGGTTCTCATCTCGGAAGATCGTTGCCCACACAACGTCCGAGGTTAGAAGAGGAATACGGTAGAAGATCAAGAGGTTTTTATAAAAGGTATAACTAGCAATTTTCTTTTCCGCATCATACTAGTTATTTTAGGAAATAATATCAAATACAAGAGGCATACGATTTTAGTGTTTCGAATTTGCTTTCGATGTAGTGTTCTTTTGTTTGTTCTTTTCCTTGTGATTTGATTGTTCTTTTCGGTTGACCTAAAGTTATTTTAGGAAATTAAATATTAGCTTTCCTTAAAAGGTTTTGTCTAGTCGGTGGTGGTTGCTCCCATATCCAAGAAGGCCACGTGCCTCGCCACGTCAGTACTGGGAACGAATTATGGAAATTAATATTTAATGAAATTAATAACTTAGGTGATTTGGATCGAACGTGTTAAGTTTCGCAGGAGATCCAAGTCAAAACCTAAAAGAACAAATAGATTAAACTTTGGATCAAATGTGTTAAGTTCCGCAGGCGATCCAAGTTTAATTTAAAAGAACACCTGGTAGCTAGGAAAATGTTCAAACCTTTGTACAAAATTTTTGTACAGTGGAACCATTAGGTTTTCCGAGTAGCAACCAACTATTGGTATCAGAGCTAGGGTTTTACCTCTGTGTATTTTGGTATTAGTTTAATTATGCACATGACATACATAATTTAGGCAGGTTAATAGTAGGATGTGCTAACTTTGTGGATGCAGGATCCAACTATTATGGCTTATATTTTTTTTATGTGTGTGATTGGACCCTTGGACATGTCAAGGGCATTTATATATGTGTGCATAATTGTATTATAAAATACAGCAGGAGCTGTATTTAGTTTTTATTAGGATTTTATTTTGATCTAGTTACATGTACATTCCTTTTATGGAATATAGGATCGATGGATGTAAATTTTATTTTATGTTCGATCTAGTTTACATGTACATTCCTTCGAGGAATATAGGATCGGAAAAATGTAAAATTCTATTTGTGTCGCGGATCGAATCTTGCAAGGCGTGGAACCTTTTAAGGACCAGAGGCGCAGTAGAACAAGGAGCAAGATGGATGCGACAGCAAGACCCGGTGGCGGTGGCCAAATATGGCAGCAGCTTGGGATGACAACACACGGAGGACAACCATAGATAAAAGCCATAATAGTTGAAAATTAGATTTTCTATTTATTGCTTTTATATTGTGCTGTGTGTGTATGTTAGTATACATGTTTAGTAGGCTAGCATAGTTAAAATTCCTCATTTATAAATAACTAAGTGGGAGAGGGATTTTAAATAAATTCCACGGTCTCCATTACTGGTTTGTAAGTGATGCAAACAAGCTTGCGCGTTGGCTCTGAGTGTCTTCCTCCATATCGGATGAGCTTGTTTGTGGATCACTAGAACAAACTTCCATTTAGGATGACTATAGGAAATTAATTAAGAGCGTGTGATCTTTCCCATCGGAAGGGGCACAATCTTATTAATGGACTTAGTGTCAAGTAATGGTATACACTTAGGCACATCTAATAGTATCCTCCCCATCGGAGTCACTGCTATTATTTGTGTGACCAAAGGATACCAACTATTAATTTTATTTATCAAAAAGTTAGGTTGACAAGATAATAAAATTAATGGGTTAAAACCCTTCTTTTTACAAATGCTGAATTTGTATACGTCCACACTATCGTGGCATACAATATTCGCGGTGTTTTGAGGTGTTGGTTAATTTAAAATAGTATTGTTTGAGGAATCAATATTATTCTAAATTTAGAGTTCTGACCAAAAGTTATTTGTGATTCTTAGGATGACTTTCAACCCACTGTCCATCATACTACAACAGAATAGACTTACGGGTCCTAACTACATAGATTGGAAAAGGAACCTGGATATTGTTCTTACTGCTGAAAGCTATAAGTTTGTACTGACTGAGCCTTGTCCTGATGCACTCACTGGTGAATCTACCCAAGAAGAGATTGAATATCATAGGAAATGGGTAAAGGCAGATGAGATGACGCGGTGTTACATTTTGGCTTCAATGTCAAATGTATTGCAACATCAGCATCAAGATTTACCAACAGCTTATGATATTATGAACAATCTCAAGGAACTCTTTGGTCATTAGGATCGGGCTTCTAGACAAGAAGCCATGAGAAAGATAATGACAGCCACCATGCAAGAGGGTACTCCTGTGAGGGATCATATCCTAAAAATGATGGCTTATCTGAACGAAATACAGATCCTTGGAGGAGAAATTGATGGGGAAACCCAGATCGATATGATCCTCCAAACACTACCTAGAAGTTTTGAGCAATTCCGCCTGAATTACAATATGAACAAAAGGGTATATTCATTGGCGGAACTACTGACAGAACTTCAGGCAGCAGAAGGTTTGTTTCGTCACAATTCTCATATTCACTATGTTGAAAATGGTTCTACTTCTAAACCGAAAGGAAAGAAGAAGAAGAAACAAGTTGGTTCAGCAAAGAAAGTGAATAAATCTCAGAGTACAGGACCTAAAGCTGGAGTGAAGAAGCCGAAGGGCAAGTGCTTCATCTGCAAGCAGTCAGGGCATTGGAAGGCGGACTGTCCTCGTAGGAATTAGAACAACAAAGGTATATCTCATGCTCTAGTTGTTGAAACATGTTTAGCGGTGTTATCTACCAGCACCTGGTGTGTAGATACGGGAGCCACTGATCATGTATGCAATTCCTTGCAGGGGTTCCAGGAAACCCGACGACTATCTGAAGGAGAGATTACCGTCTACATGGGCAATGCTACTAAGGTGGCGGCTGTTGCAGTGGGAGATGTCTACTTATCTTTTAATAGAAATAGAAATTTGGTTTTAAGAAATTGTCTTTATGTACCCAGTTTTAGAAAGAATTTAATTTCAGTTTCTAAACTGTTTTTGGATGGATATTTAGTTTCATTTAGTAATGATGTAGTTTTTAAGAGAAATAAAGTGATTATCTGTTCTGGTGCATTAGTTGGCAATTTGTATACATTAAATCCAATTTCTCCCACAAAGCAAAACAAGGAAATTTATAACTCATCTTCTAACTCTAATAAGAGAAAAGAACCTTCAGAAATGAATCAAGCATATCTTTGGCATCTAAGGCTTGGTCATATTAACTCAAGTAGGATTCAGAGGCTTATAGCCGATGGACTTTTGGGTTCATTAGAGTTGGAAAAATTTTCAACTTGTGAATCTTGCTTGGAAGGTAAAATGACCAAGAGGCCTTTCAAGGCCAAGGGGTATAGAGCCAAAGAAGTGTTAGAATTGGTTCATTCTGATTTGTGTGGTCCTATGTCTGTCCAGGCAAGAGGTGGTTTTGAATATTTTGTCTCTTTTATAGATGATTATTAAAGATATGGATACATTTACCTAATGCGCCGCAAGTCCGAGTGCTTTGATAAGTTCAAAGAGTACAAGGCTGATGTGGAAAAACGACTAGGTAAAAGTATCATGACACTACGGTCTGATCGTGGTGGCGAATACCTCTTAGGAGAGTTTAGGAATTACTTATCAGAGGCCGGGATTTAATCCCAACTGTCTGCACCGGGTACACCCCAACAGAATGGTGTGGCAGAACGAAGGAATAGGACTCTTATGGAGATGGTTCGATCGATGATGAGTTATTCAGAATTACCAAATTCGTTTTGGGGATACGCTCTGGAAATAGTAGTGTACATTCTGAGCTTAGTACCTTCTAAATCAGTTTCTTCTACTCCCACAGAATTGTGGAATGGGAGAAAGCCCAGTCTAAGACATATTCGGATTTGGGGTAGTCCAGCACATGTGTTGAAACCAGATGCTGATAAGTTAGAATCTCGTACAGAAGTTCGCGTGTTTGTGGGGTATCCCAAAGGAACGAAAGGTGGTTTATTTTATAGTCCTAAAGACCAGAAGGTCATTGTTAGCACCAATGCCCAGTTTTTAGAAGAAGACTATATAATGAATCACAAGCCCAGTAGCAAAGTTGTTTTAGAAGAACTTAGAGAGGATACGTCTACTTCAGTACCAACAGTACAAGATGAAGTACCACAAGAGACTGCAACACGTGTCACACATGATACACAACTACAGACAGTGCCTTGTCGTAGTGGGAAGGCTGTAAGGCAGCCTGAAAGATTCATATTTTTGGGAGAGTCTTCGGACTTGATCCCGGATAAACATGAACCTGATCTTCGAACATATGACGAAGCACTCCAAGATATAGATGCAGCATCTTGGCAAAAGGCAATGAATTCTGAAATAGAGTCTATGTACTCTAATAAGATCTGGGAGCTTGTTGAACCACCTGATGGTGTAAAAGTCGTTGGATGCAAGTGGATCTACAAAAGGAAAAGAGGGACAAACGGGAAGGTAGAAACCTTCAAAGCTAGGCTTATTGCGAAAGGGTACACTCAGAAAGAGGGAATCGACTATGAGGAAACTTTTTCACCGGTAGCCATACTTAAGTCTATCCGGATACTCTTATCCATTGCTGCTCATATGGATTATGAGATTTGGCAAATGGATGTCAAGACAGCTTTCCTTAATGGAAGTCTTGAAGAGAACATCCATATGAAGCAACCAGAAGAGTTTATTGAAAAAGGCAAAGAGCATCTAGTGTGCAAGCTCAATCGGTCCATTTATGGACTAAAGCAAGCTTCAAGGTCTTGAAACATCCGGTTTAATGAAGTAATTCAGTCATATGGATTTATTGAGTGTCCGGATGAGTCTTGTGTATATAAGAAGTGTAACGGAAACGTGGTGGTATTTCTTGTACTATACGTAGATGATATTTTGTTAATTGGCAACAATGTCAAGGTATTATCGGACGTAAGGGTATGGTTGTCAAAATAATTTGATATGAAGGACTTAGGAGATTGTGCACACATTCTTGGGATCAAAGTTATAAGGGATCGCAAGAAAAGAATGTTGTGTCTGTCCCAAGCTTCATACATAGATACAATCCTTGCTCGTTTTAGCATGCAAGATTCCAAGAAAGGTTTCTTACCTTTTAGGCATGGAGTAGCTCTATCTAAAGAGATGTCTCCAAAGACATCAAAGGAGATAGAGGACATGAAAGCAGTTCCTTATGCTTCGGCTGTAGGAAGCCTAATGTATGCAATGCTATGTACGAGACCTGATATCTATTTTTCCGTGGGCATGGTTAGCAGATATTAGAGTAACCCTGGACAAGGACATTGGACTACGGTAAAGCATATATTAAAGTACCTGAGAAGGACTAGAGATTATATGCTAGTTTACCAAGCAGACGATTTGCTCCCTGTGGGTTACACGGATTCAGATTTCCAATCCGATAGGGACAACAGTAAGTCTACATCAGGCTATGCGTTTACTTTGGGAGGTGGAGCCATTGCATGGAGGAGTGTTAAGCAGAAATGCGTTTCAGACTCAACCATGGAAGCTAAGTATGTAGCAGCCTCTGAGGTGGCTAAAGAAGCAGTATGGCTCAGGAACTTTCTAATGGACTTAGATGTGATTCCTGGTTTGCCCAAAATCATCACAATTTATTGTGATAATAGCGGTGCAGTTGCAAACTCGAAGAAACCACGAGCCCATAAATAGCGCAAGTACCACCTGATACGAGATATCATGAAGCGAGGAGAAGTTGTCATCGCCAAGATTGCATCAGCAGATAACCTGGCAGGTCCTTTCACTAAGGCCCTTCCGGCGAAAGCTTTCGATCGGCATGTGGAGGGAATGAGAATCAGATGTATGGCAGAAGATATGGCAGCTTAGTCATTAGTATAAGTGGGAGATTGTTGGAATGTATACTGAAAGCCTAAGCTTTTGTAAACATTTATTTTGATTAAAGAATCACATTTGGTCAAATTGTCTACATTTAGTTGTAGTTGTTCAATTAATTTATATTGTAGATAACATAGTATGTGGTGCCACATACAAAAGAGGATGTTATCAGTACCTTATAAATTATAAATAGTAGCTCACGACCAAAATGGAAAGGAACAAACCATTGGAAAGTCGTAGTGTAATTAGGTATAAGTTTATCTTGACTATATAATTACACTAGTACACTTAGAGTGTATTGAGTATGACCATTAGAGGTCGTTTCTTTTATACTGACTTTATAAAGGAACAAAGACCTCAGTTATTATAGAAGTGTGTACTCTTAATCCTAATATAATAACAAGCACATATATTTGATATTTATTTCTTTAATTTATCAATGGGTGAGATTTAGTTCGATAAATCAATAAGCTCGATAAGTTAGGAAATGATATTACTTATAGTGTGTGTTGTTGATTAAAGAAGGAAACTGTGTCCTAATAATCTAGGTTGATAATGACCCCAAGATGAGCTCATAAAGATTGTCATGTTAAACCCTGTAGGTGGATTTAGTCCGATATGACGATAAGGTTGAGTGGTACTATTCTTGGATTAAGATATTAATTAAATGAGTTGTCAGTAACTCACTTAATTAGTGGACATTCGACATCTTAAACACAGGGAGACTAACACACTCATAATAAGAAGATGTCCAAAAATGTAATTTGGGATTGGTGCAGTAGTTCAATAATAGTTCTCTAGTGGAATGAATTATTATTGATAAAATTAAATTGTGTGTTCGGGGCGAACACGGGATGCTTAATTTTATCGGGAGACCAAAACCAATTCCTCCTCTCGGTCCCTATCGTAGCCTCTTAATTATAGAGTACTATACCCACCTATACCCACCTTCTATACCCACCTAAAGGGGGCCGGCCAAGCTAGCTTGGGGATCAAGCTAGGGCCGGCCTAAGCATGGTTTATGGGTGGCCGGCCCTAGCTTGAACCCAAGCTAAAGGGGGTCGGCCTTAATGAAATTAAAAAAGAATTTTAATTTTAATTTTTCTTATGTGGAAGATATAATTTATTGGAGAGAATTAAAATTAAAATATCTCTTCTACAAAAGATTAAGAAAAGAGATTAGATCTCTTTCCTTATTTGTAGATAGGAAAGATATTTTATTTTTTCTCTGAAAATTATTCACATGTTAAAAAATTAAAATTATAGAAATTTCTTTTTATTAACCATGAAGGGATTTTTGAAGAGAAATTTTATTTTTTAAAATTTCCGGAAACAAATTAGGAAGTTTTATTTTGTTGATTGAAACTCTCCTAATTTGTCCTTTTGATTGTGGCCGACCATTGTATGGATAAAGAGGAAGTTTTATTTAATTCTTCCCAATTAATTCATGTCAAGGAAAGTTAAGGAAATTTTATTATAATTAAATTTCCTTATTTGCCAAAGCTAAGGAATATAAAAGAGGGGGTTGGGGTGCCTTCACAAGACACAACTTCTATTATTCTTCTCTCTCTTTTCTTCCTTGGTGTGGCCGACCCCTTCAAGCTTTCTCTTCTCCTTGTTGTGGCCGAACCTCTTCTTCCTTTTTGAGATCAAGTTGTGGCCGGATACAAGCTTGGAGAAGAAGGAGAGAAAGCTTATATCCCTTGGAGCATTGGTGGTGTTTTCTCTTCATCCTTGGAGGTGCACTTGAGTTGGCCGAATCTTACAAGGAGGAGAAGAAGGTGCTTTGGTGGTTTCTCATCTCGGAAGATCGTTGCCCACAAAACGTCCGAGGTTAGAAGAGGAATACGGTAGAAGATCAAGAGGTTTTTCTAAAAGGTATAACTAGTATTTTTCTTTTCCGCATCATACTAGTTATTTTAGGAAATAATATCAAATACAAGAGGCATACGATTTTAGTGTTTCGAATTTGCTTTCGATGTAGTGTTCTTTTGTTTGTTCTTTTCCTTGTGATTTGATTGTTCTTTTCGGTTGACCTAAAGTTATTTTAGGAAATTAAATATTAGCTTTCCTTAAAAGGTTTTGTCTAGTCGGTGGTGGTTGCTCCCATATCCAAGAAGGCCATGTGCCTCGCCACGTCAGTACTGGGAACCAATTATGGAAATTAATATTTAATGAAATTAATAACTTAGGTGATTTGGATCGAACGTGTTAAGTTCCGCAGGAGATCCAAGTCAAAACCTAAAAGAAAAAATAGATTAAACTTTGGATCAAACGTGTTAAATTCCGCAGGCGATCCAAGTTTAATTTAAAAGAACACATGGTAGCTAGGAAAAGGTTCAGACCTTTGTACAAAATTTTTGTACAGTGGAACCATTAGGTTTTCCGAGTGGCAACCAACAGCTAAGTCTTGGGCGATTTAGCCAAAACTAACTCAAGGCGTAGTATGATGTGGATCTTGTCCCACATGAATTATAGAATTCAGTGGGAGCATCATTTAATTAAAAGACCTAATTAAATGATTAATAGAATATGATATTTATTTATTTTTCTGCATTTTTCTGTTGTAGATAACCATGACGTCAAATATGAACTCTTTCTCCCTGTATTCCATCCTTGAGAAGGACAAGCTTAACGGAGCAAATTTCCTGGACTGGTACAGGAACTTGAGAATTGTTCTCACACAAGAACGTAAACTGTACGTTCTGGAGCAGCCCATTTCGGAGGCACCTCCTGCCACTGCCACGCGAGCTGACCGTGATGCTTACAAGAAGCATCAAGATGACGCATTAGATGTGTCATGTCTTATGCTCGCGACCATGAACTCTAAGCTTCAGAAGCAACATGAGTTGATGGGCACTTATGATATGGTTGAACATCTTTGTCAACTATATCAAGGACAAGCGAGGCACGAGAGATTAGAGATCTCTAAGGCACTGTTTCAGTGCAAGATGCAAGATGGGACTCCCGTAGGCCCATACGTACTCAAAATGATTGGGTACATAGAAAACCTACAGAGGTTGGGATTCCCACTTGACCAAGAGCTAGCCACTGATCTGATCTTGCAATCCTTGCCAGATAGCTATAGTCAATTCGTTCTAAATTATAACATGAACGAAATTGACAAGCCACTGCCTGAGCTGCTTAGCATGTTGAGAACTGCTGAGCTCAACCTTAAGAAGGTTAAGCCCAACTCTATTCTGATGGCTTAGAAACATAAGGGCAAGGGCAAGCCCAAAGGTAAAGGAAAGTCCCAAGCCAAGGGCAAGGGTAAGACACTGAAACCCAAAGGAGGGGTCGCCAAGGATGCTACCTGCTTCCACTGTGGTTAGACCGGACACTGGAAGAGGAACTGCAAAGTGTACCTAGAAGATCTTAAGAAGAAGAGAAGTGAGACTTCCACTTCAGGTATCTATATTATAGAAGTCAATCTATCTATTTCTTCATCATGGGTATTAGATATCGGATGTGCTTCTCACATTTATACTAATGTGCAGGCGCTGAGAAATAGCAGGGCATTGACGAAGGGCGAGGTGGACCTACGCGTAGGCAATGGAGCACGGGTTGCTGCTGTTGTTGTAGGAACTTATCATCTATCTCTACCTTCTGGGCTTGTATTAGAATTAGATGAATGTTGTTATGTACCTGCTTTAACTAAGAACATAATTTCAGTTTCTTGTTTGGACAAGAAAGGTTTTTCATTTATTATAAAGAACAAATGTTGTTAAGTTTATTTAAATGAAATGTTCTATTGTAGTGCACCTTTGATAAACGGACTCTATATTCTAGACCTTGAGAGCCCTATCTATAACATTAGTACCAAGAGGTTCAAGTCAAATGACATGAACTAAACCTATCTCTGGCACTATCGCTTAGGTCATATAAATGACAAACGCTTATCTCAACTCCATAAAGATGGTTTGCTAGACTCATTTGATTTTGAATCATATGAGACATACGAGTCATGTCTTCTAGGCAAGATGACCAAGACTCCCTTTAGTGGACACAGTGAGAGAGCGATTGACTTGTTAGGTCTTATACATAGTGATGTATGTGACCCTTTCAATGTCACTACTAGAGATGGTTATAGGTACTTCATTACATTTACTGATGACTTCAGTAGATATGGTTATGTGTACCTGATGACACATAAGTCAGAATCCTTTGAAAAGTTCAAAGAATTCAAGAATGAAGTACAAAACCAGCTTAGCAAAAGTATTAAGATACTTCGATCATATCGAGGTGGTGAATACCTTAGCCATGAGTTTCGTGACTATCTATCCGAGTGTGGGATTCTATCTCAACTCACTCCTCTTGGAACACCACAGTGGAATGGTGTTTCCGAAAGGAGGAATCGTACCTTATTAGATATGGTACGATCTATGATGAGTCACACAGATCTTCCTATGTATCTTTGGGGTTATGCTATAGACACAGCAGCCTTCATTCTCAACCGAGTTCCATCTAAGGCTATAATAAAGACACCATATAAGATATGGACTGGGAGAGATGCCCAGGTATCTTTTATGAGGATTTGGGGTTATGAGGCTTACGTTCGACGTCAAGTCTCGGACAAATTGTGACCCAAATCCAACAAGCGCTATTTCATTGGATATCCCAAGGAAACGAAGAGATATTACTTCTACATTCCCAGTCAACACAAGGTAGTTGTGGCTAAGACTGGGGTATTTCTAGAAAGTGACTTTGTTTCTAGAAAAACTAGTGAGAGTATGTTTGATCTTGAAGAAGTTCAAGATGTGGACCATAGCACTGAAGCCTCGTTGGAAGTTGAACTGGAACCACAAACTGTTGTGGATGATGTTGTTCCACAAGGAGTTGAGGAACAACAACCAGTTCAAGTAGACCTATCTCTTCACAGATCTGATAGGGTACGTCATCAGCCTGAGAGATATTCATTTCTCTTGTCTGACCATGATGACGTTGTGCTCATTGAGGATGAGCCTACTTCCTATCAGGAAGTTGTGATAAGACCAGATTCCGAGAAATGGCTAGAGGTCATGAGATTCGAGATGGAATCCATGTACACTAACCAAGTATGGACTTTGGTTGATCCACCTGAAGGGGTAAAATCCATAGGGTGTAAGTGGGTCTTTAAGAGAAAAACTGACATGGATGGACTTATCTATAAGGGTCGCTTGGTAGCTAAAGGTTTCAAGCAGATTCATGGTATTGACTATGATGAAATCTTTTCTCCAGTAGCGATGTTTAAGTCCATTCGGATCATGCTTGCTATTGCAGTATACCATGAGTATGAGATATGGTAGATGGATGTCAAAACCGCGTTTCTGAATGGAAACCTGTACGAGAATGTGTACATGACACAACCTGAGGATTTTGTAGATCCACAGCATACTAGCAGAGTATGCAAGCTGCATAGGTCCATTTATGGACTAAAGCAAGCTTCTCGGAGCTGGAATCCTCGATTCGATGATGCAATCAAACAGTTTGGTTTCATCAAGAATGAAGATGAACCTTGTGTCTACAAGAAGGTTGTAGGAAACACAATTGTCTTCCTTATATTGTATGTGGATGACATACTACTCATTGGGAAGGACATCCCTTATCTGCAGTCTGTCAAGACTTGGCTAGGGACTTGTTTCTCAATGAAGGACTTAGGTGAAGCATCCCGCATTCTAGGCATACAGATCTATAGAGATAGATCTAAGAGGTTGCTTGGCCTAAGTCAGAGTACATATATTGACAAGGTACTACTACGGTTTGCCATGCAGAACTCCAAGAAGGGATTTCTACCAATGTCACATGGCGTGAGTCTTTCGAAGACTCAAGGTCCCTCTTCTAGAGAGGAGAGAGATCACATGGATCAGATCCCTTATGCCTCATCCATAGGATCTATCATGTACGCCATGCTATGTACTCGTCCTGATGTCTCGTATGCTTTGAGCATGACGAGCAGATACTAGTCAGATCCAGGTGAAAGTCACTGGATAGCGGTCAAGAATATTCTTAAGTACTTGAGAAGGACTAAAGAATATTTTTTGATATATGGAGGCGATGACGAGCTAGCTGTAAAAGGTTACAGTGATGCCAGCTTCCAGACCGATCAGGATGATTATCGATCGCAGTTAAGGTTCGTGTTTTGCATAAATGGTGGTGCTGTGAGCTGGAAGAGTTCGAAGCAGGACACAGTAGCTGATTCTACGACAGAGGCTGAGTATATTGCTGCATCAGAAGCAGCAAAGGAGGCAGTTTGGATCCGCAAGTTCATTACCGAACTTGGGGTGGTTCCTAACATAGCTGATCCCATAGAGCTCTATTGTGACAACAATGGAGCAATAGCACAGGCTAAGGAACCTCGCTCACACTAGCGGACCAAACACATACTACGGCACTTCCATCTCATTCGAGAGATTATCGAGAGAGGAGATGTGAAGATTTGCAGAGTACCCACAGAGGCTAACATCGCAGATCCCTTGACCAAGGCTTTGGCACAGAGAAAGCATGATGGTCACACTAGGTTATTAGGCCTTAGAGCCTACACTGATTGACACTAGTGCTAGTGGGAGATTGTTAGTTAGAGCCCTAGAGCCAATCGTTTGATGATTGTTGTATGGACTCGTTGTATCATATTCTTGTATATAAATAAAGACATTTATTTTTGGTTATTATACTTACTTGTATTGGTGCCAAATAACTTAGTATAATAGCGTCCTTGAGTAGAAGGTTCTTACCTATATCAATCGATTGGTTGAATCGATAGTGAAATGATATAGGGAACACTACTCTTAATCATTCCTAGTCGAGTATTAACATTCAGGGACAATGTTAATGCGACGAGACTAGCATGTAGGTCAACTCGATGACTTGATCTCACAAGTCATGGATATAGAGATATCAAGTTGACACATGGGTATGCATTGGAGAATGTATACTGAATGACCCGCCATGAGAAAGTATCATGGATCGTTATATGAGTGTCATATACTTTCTCATGTGGGTATTAGTATGACTACTAGTCCTTGGACCTGAAGTCAAGCCTGTGTAAGGGCAACATAGGAATCATTCCCATTTAGTAGCATAGGACATGGAGTAGGAGATCATGCCGGCTTATCCACTGCAGGGGAGAGTCGGTAATGAATTTAACTTCCTATAAGAGCATGAAGATAGAGGATTGGAACTAAGCAATCTATGTAACATCACCTAGCATTACAAGGAAACCAAAATCCTAGAATCCATCATCCACCATCCTCTAAGCTCAATCCCTCTTAAGATCCATTCTCTCTCTTTTCTCTTCTCTTTCTCTTACTATCTTTTCTCACCAATCTTAGGTTTGTCTAGATAATTCGTTGTGCGAAGTTGACTAGTGCTTAATCAACAATCCCTGTGGATATGATATCTTTTATTATTACTTACGATATTTCCGTACACTTGCGGAACATCAACAAACATGATCAATTTTTACAACCTCTAAGGGTTTTGTGGACAAAGATGGTGATCCTTGAGATGTTGCTTCCACAACACAGCTCCCTACATATTCTTCCATATCATCATCAACACATACATCAACAAATAAACCAACATTTATATCCTCAATAGGAGAATCAATAACAAGAGGATCAATAACTTCACTTGCAGTTTTAAATTGATCTACCACATCACATTCATCATCTGAAAATTTAATGTCACTATAACACCCTATAAAATTTGAAGGCAGATCTGAAAACTTATTTACCACTGCATTATCAATAAAATCCTCATCTGAAGAGTCCTCATCTTCATATACAATAAAAAATCTGCACTCATTCATATTAGTGTCACAGGACTTGCCAAAGTCTTTATTTTCATTGACTCCCACTAACCTTTGTGGAAAAGGAACCCTTAATGAAGGTCCTGGGAAAGATTGAGCTTCCTTTTTCCCAAATTCTCTTTGAGCTTTTGGAGGAGAATCAACTTGCTTATCTAGTGTTGGTGTGATCAATAACCCAACTTCGTCACACTTTTCACTAGATCTTGTCTGCGAAGGAGGGAGATCTTCTTTAAACCATTTTGAAACAATACTTTCAATCTTTGCCCCCAAATGTTTGAACTCCCCGTTCCATGACTTGTGATTCTCAAGATTCATAGATGGTTGAGTTACAATTTGTTTGACAAACTCTATAGCATTAATGGCTTGCACTTCATGAATGTTTGAGGGAAATTTCATCCAACTTATGTTCGACCATTCATGGAGGTTTAATGTCACTTGATCAATTAACATATATGCTTCATCTACACTTTTGTCCATAAAAGATCCTCCTGCTGATGAATCCAATAAACTCTTGTCTGAGAAAGAAATTCCCTCGTGGAATATATGCAGAATCAACCATTTTTTAAAACCATGATGAGGGCACTGTCTTTGAAGAGAATATAACCAAGTCCTTGCTTTATCCTTGATACTGAAAGGAAATGCTATCAATCGAACTGTATCTGCTGACACTCCTTCACATTTCACCATATCACAAATCTCTAAAAATGTTTCAAGATGCAGATAAGGACTTTCTGATACTTCTCCTCCAAATTTGTGACCTCGTATCATGAAAATTAACTCTGGGTTTAGTTGGAAACTTTCTACTTCAATTTGAGGTTGCACAATGGGAGATAAAAATCTTGCAGAAAAGGGTGTAGAAAAATTTCTCATGGGCATGCTTGACATGTTAGAGCTCATGGATATTCAAGAAAAAGTTATTAGAAGGAAAAAAATTGAAGAATCAAAGACAAGAAATCAAATACAATATGAAAAGCAAGAAAGAAAATGCAGAATTTAAATTGTAAGAAAGAAAGTGCATAATGAAAACAAGAAAGAAAAGACAAAAGGAAAAGGAAAAGTGTCTAGAATAATTCATATGCTAATCAACTAATGTGTTTATAAGTTCTTGTAATTCTTGATGCCTTTACGAGGTTTGATCTTCTCATACACAAGAACAATATTGCAAGATATGTTTACAAAAGAAAAGTAGAGAAAAATTTAGATCAAAAGAAAAATAGAGAAAAGCTAGACTAGAATGCTAGAAATCAAGAATGCATAATTAGAATTAGAATTAGAATTGCAACAAAATGAATTGTCAAGAAGTAGAAAGATATGCAAAAACTATGAAAACAGAATTCTAAAGATTAGTTACAATTATGCTAATGAAAAGAAAAGTTATGTTTAGTCTAACCCAATTGATAATCTCTAATGTTATAGCGTAGTCCCCGGCAACGACGCAAAAAACTTGTTGACATTCTGCAAGTGTACGGAAATGTCGTAAGTAATAATAAAAGATATCGTATCCATAGGGACTGGAATAACCACTAAAAATTCTTAACGCGAATTAGCTAAACAACTAATCAATTGATTTTCAGAAACTAAGTGCAACTAATGAACAACAACATAGAAATAAAAGAAATAGAAACAGGAATAAGGGCTATGTTAAATGGATGTTCTAGGAGTGTTGGTTTCTTTGTAAGGTTAATCAATATAAATGATCTACCAAATCTTATTCCTCAATTGTCCATCATTTGTAGAAGGTTGTCGGTTCTCTCTTACAATAGACAACCGGTCTAGAACTGAAATCTATACCTAAATGTGATAAATTAAGAATGAATCTATATTATCCTTACACGGGCTTGCCTGTCACGTGCGCCCCTCGGATAATGAACATAAGAATTCATCACTCCTCAATTACATCAAGATATAAAATATTAATGCATACAATCTATCCTACCCCCTTGAATAACCCTATTTCACCCTCAAGATCATCCCTCAAACATCCTTACATGAGCTTGTCTGTCACGAACGTCCCTCGAAAAATCGAATGAGAGGTTATCTCTACAAGATCCACAAGGTATTTAAACATTCAATCAAGAATGGGAATTAAGTCCAAATCACAACAATCCACACAAGATTGAATAGGTACAAACAAGGCAAAATCATAGAAATAGGAAATTGGCAAATTCTCAAGAGTTTTACATCAATTTATCTTACAAATACTCCCTCCATCCTAGAACATAGAGATCTAATCCATAGAACGAGGAAGGAAATCCAAAAAGAGAAAGATTACAAGCATTCTTGATCCCCAAATCCAAGAAAAGAGAGGGAGAAAGCTTATCTACGATAAAGAACGTCTTCGGATCCAATTCTCGATTCCGGAGTCGATACGTTGAAGAATCTGCCCTTGAATCACCGGAAAATCCCTCCAAGATGGAGAGGAATTGCCCAAATCTTGTTCTCTCCCAAAGGGGAGAAGATCCCGTTTCAAATCATGAAGAAGGCTTTATATAGAAGAGGGGTTTGGGTGCTACACAGCTCCGAGACACGGTCGTGTGAAGCTCACACGGCCTGTGCTAATCCCCTCTCTGCTCAACTCACACGGTCGTGTGTGAGACATGGCCGTGGTATGCTTTGCCACTGCTCCCCTTTGCACGGCCGTGTAGATCTACACGGCCTTCCCTTCCTCTGGCTCTGGAACTCTTTCCTGGTCGTGTGGTGCACACAGCAAGGGCTTGCTTTGCCTCTGGAAATGTTGCACGGCTGTGTAGATCACACGGCCATGTACTGCTTTAGCTCTAGAGGGCTTGCACGGCCGTGTAGTGCACACGACCATGAACTTTCTTTGCTCCAAACTTGGCACGGTCGTGTAATGCACACACGGCCATGACCACTTCCTCCTCTGCTGCAACCACAGGGGTGGTGATCACCACACGGCCTGGGCAACCCCCCATATCAGGGTCGTGTGGCACTCAAGCCTCTTCCTTCATCCATTGTAATTTTTGCCTCAGACATTAATTCCTCTCCAAAATCAACTCCTGCGTACAGAAAATGCTCAAAAGCATATCTCCGAATAAAAAGAGTAAATATGCTAAAAGCAAAGCTGGAAGTACGAAAATGCATAGATAAAACATGTGCAAAGTATGTGAATGTACGTCAAAACATGCTAAAAAAGAGTATACAATCTACGTACATCAAGGGTTCATCTCGGCTACAGTCTGACCCTCAACCTCCCACTGATCAACATTTTATGAATGCTGCTTTGTAGTAAGCTTTTAACCAAAACACCTTCAAACTGATCCCTCCTTGATCCATCGATCGCCAATTTTATCATGATTCTTTAAAGTCTTCTCCTTAATCGAACATTACCAGCTTTCATCCATTGTCTATTGTGAAAGAAGTGTCAATACCAGGCTTGTATCTGAGTTCTATAATAACTTGCATACATCCGATGGAGTTCTTTACTATACTTGTGTCGCCAAGCGCAGCTTGTATTTTTCTTATCAGATCCTTCAACAGTTTTTGGGGTGTCGTTCGTCGACGAATGAGTTCGTGTTTTACCCTACCTTATCTAATCTATTGCCTCCACCATTCGAGCATATCACCATTGATTCCATGCATCAGAGTCTCTTTGGCCATCCCCGCCTGGATGGTCCAAATGCACATATTACCACTTTTTCCTCCCTTAAATTATCCGCTAGGGACAACGCATTATTCAAAATTATTATTAACTGTCTTTTGCCCATTGTCTCTCATGCCTTAGCCCTCATCAAACCCTCTCACATGTTTTTTTTTGTACGCCATGCGACATCTCCTTGATGTCAACATTGCTTTGAACATCTTTCACTGCATCATCCATTTAACTCAGCCAGTGCAGCAGACAGTCCATATGCCTTTTGGAAACCTCATTACAAATTGGTTAGAGTCCATGCACATTGATGTATCCCGAGGGAAGCTAGAGCATATGACCATCGCGTATTCCTGAATTTCTGCATGGTCCTTCACTAAGACTGGTATTGAGGCTAGGCTGGATAGCGTACGATGGATTGACTGGCGTGCCCTTGGTGAGGGACTGAGGGATCAACTTTGGAGGGCAGGACAGACACCAGCTCTGGGGGCAGCTGATCCTGAGGTGGATATTGCGACGCCTGCTTCTCCTAGTCCTGTTGTAGTTGCTCAGCTGCAGACACTTGAGGAGACTGTGGACGCTCGCCTTGAGGAGCTGTCAATGGCTATTGATGAGGTGTGCACCGAGGTTTCCACTTTGTGGATGAGCCTTGATTCTCTGGTGGATTTAGTGTGCTCTTGGATGTGTTGGTTGCTACTAGGAAAACCTAGAGGTTTCACTGTACAAAAATTTTGTACAAAGGTCTGAACCTTTTCCTAGCTACCATGTGTTCTTTTAAATTAAATTTTGGATCGCCTGCGGAACTTAACACGTTTGATCCAAAACTTAATCTATTTGTTCTTTTAGGTTTTGACTTGGATCTCCTGCGGAACTTAACACGTTTGATCCAAATCACCTAAGTTATTAATTCCATTAAATATTAATTTCCAAAATTGGTTCCCAATACTGACGTGGTGAGGCACATGGCCTTCTTGGATATGGGAGCAACCACCACCGACAAGACAAAACCTTTTAAGGAAAGCTAATATTTAATTTCCTAAATAACTTTAGGTTAACTGAAAAGAACAATCAAATCACAAGGAAAAGAAAAACAAAAGAACACTATATCGAAAACAAATTCGAAACACTAGAATCGTATGCCTCTTGTATTTAGTATTATTTCTAAAAATAACTAGTATGATGCGGAAAGAAAAATTACTAGTTATACCTTTTAGAAAGACCTCTTGATCTTCTACCGTATTCCTCTTCTAACCTCGGACGTTTTGTGGGCAACGATCTTCCAAGATGAGAACCACCTAGGTACCTTCTTCCTTCTTCCTTCAAGTTTCGGCCAAGCACAAGAACTTCCAAAGGATAAAGAATTTTCCACCAACCAAGCTCCAAGGGATGCATGCTTTCTCTCCTTCTTCTCCTTCCTTGATCCGGCCACATCCTCCAAGCTCCAAGAGATGATAGATTTCGGCCACAACAAGAGGAGAGAAGAGAAAGGGAAGGGCCGGCCATCACACCAAGGAAATGAGGGAGAAAAATAGAATAGAGTCATTAGCCTTGAAGCCTCCTCTACCCCCTCTTTTATAATCCTTGGTCTTGGCAAATAAGGAAAATTTAATAAAAACTTCCTTAATTCTTTTGCCATTGAAAAGGAAAATTTATTTAATTAAAACAATTTTCTCTTTTCAAATTACAATGGCCGGCCATAACAAATAAAATCTCCAAGCAAATAAAATTTTAAACACCAATTAAAACTTCCTTATTTGCTTCCAGAAATTTATAAAAATTTCTCCAATAATTTTTATCCCTTCATGATTGGTTTATAAAAAGGAAATTTAATAAATTAAAATCTTTCTTTTAAACATGTGGATAAAAAGAAAGTTATCTCTATAAATTAAAATCTCTTTTAATCTACAAATAAGGAAAGATATCAAATCTTTTCTTAATCTTTTGTAGAAACTTATAAAAGAGAATATTTAATTTTAAACTCTCTTTTAAATCATGAACATGATTAAAAAGGAAAGTTTTCTTAAAATTTAAAATCCTCCTTTAATCAACAAATAAGGAAAGATTTCAAATTTTAAACTCTCTTTTAAACATGTAGATGATTTACAAATAAGGAAAGTTTTTACCAAACAATTAAAACCATCCTTTAAACTACAAATAAGGAAAGAGATTAATCTCTTCTCTTAATCTTTGTAGAAAGCTATAAAAGGAAATTTTAATTTTAAACTCTCTTTAAAAACATGATATCCACATAAGAAATAATTTTAATAAAATCCTTTTAATATTCTAGTGGTCACCACCCAAGCTTGGGACCCAAGCTTGGCCGACCACCTACATGGCTCATCCACTTGGTCTTGGCGGCCCTAGCTTGGGTTCCAAGCTAGCTTGGCCGACCCCATTGGATGGGTAAGAAGGTGGTATGCGGGTGGGTATAAATCTCTATATACTAGAGGCTACGATAGGACCGAGAGGAGGAATTGGTTTTGGTCTCCGATAAAAATAAGCTCGCCCCGAACACACAACTTAATTTTATCAATAATAATTCATTCCACTAGAGAACTATTATTGAACTACCGCACCAATCCCAAATTACATTTTAGGCTCCTTCTTATCATGAGTGTGTTAGTCTCCCTGTGTTTAAGATAACAAATGTCCACTAATTAAGTAAGTTACTGACAACTCACTTAATTAATATCTAACTCCAAGAGTAGTACCACTCAACTTCATCGTCATGTCGGACTAAGTCCACCTGCAGGGTTTAACATGACAATCCTTATGAGCTCCTCTTGGGGACATTCTCAACCTAGATTACTAGGACATATTTTCCTTCTATAATCAACAACACACACTATAAGTGATATCATTTCCCAACTGATCGGGCTTATTGATTCATCGAACTAAATCTCACCCATTGATAAATTAAAGAAATGAATATCAAATATATGTGCTTGTTATTATATTAAGATTAAGAGCACACACTTCCATAATAACTGAGGTCTTTGTTCCTTTATAAAGTCAGTATAAAAGAAACGACCTCTAATGGTCCTACTCAATACACTCTTAGTGTACTAGTGTAATTATATAGTTAAGATAAACTAACACCTAATTACACTACGACCTTCCAATGGTTGTTCCTTTCCATCATGGTCGTGAGCTACTGTTTATAATTTATAAGGTACTGATAACATGATCTTCTGTGTGTGACACCACACACCATGTTATCTACAATATAAATTAATTGAACAACTACATTTATCACAAATGTAGACATTTGACCAATGTGATTCTTATTTCTAGATAAATGTTTTATACCAAAAGCTAGACTTTTAGTATACATTCTAACAGGATGGCGGGTCACTCGTCTCAGTCTCTCCCTCCCGCGAGTTCAGTCTCGCCTGATGCAGATGCCTCTGGGGTTGTTGCTCCGGCTGCGACTCTTGCTCCTGATCCTGTTGTTTCTTCCGACCCTATTTCCACTCCTCCTAGAGATGACTCATTTGACTTCTTTGTACCTTTATGACACAGTGCTCTTGCACTTTATGTATTTGTTTGTCATGAAGCTTATGGTGTGAACTTTAGACTTTCCTTTTGGTGTGTGATATATCTCTTTCTATAATATGCCCCCTTTCAGAACTCCTATTTGTCATATTATGTTGGTCTCTGTGTGCATAATATGTGGGGGGCATACCCTATTGTCTTTTGGTTTAGGGGGAGTACCCCTCGAGTATATTATGTTTGCTTAATGCACCCATTGAGGGGGAGTGTTTCTAATTTCTTTTTGACATTTGGCAAAGGGGGAGATATAAGTTTAATTTTATGCTTAATTAAGATGAAATTCATGCTTAGTTATATACGTATTGTTATTACTGCTTATGCTTAATTAAGATGAATTTCATGTATAGTTCATGATAGTATGTGGTTTTCTATTACTATTTACCATTTTATTATTATTATGGTGTGTTGGAAATTAGCCTAAACTTAAATAAATTGTCAAACATCCAAAAGAGGGAGATTGTTGATGCAATCATGCGCTGGAAGTTTCAATGTGTTGACAATTATTTAAGTTTAGGTTAATATGTTTGGATCTAACATGTATTGTAAGTTTGCAAGAAAAGTCCTTGTAGGTCAGAAGATAGAATGCAAGACAAGAGATGTCCAAGAAGGTCGAGGACCAGATTCTTGGCAAAAGAAGTCCTTGTAGGTCAGAAGACCAGATGTAAGGCAAGAGAAGTCCAAGAAGGTTAAGGACCGGATTCTTGGCAAGAAAAGTCCTTGCAGGTCAGAAGGTCGGATGCAAGGCAAGAAAGTCCAAGGAACAGGGGTTCATCTGGCATGAGGTTTTTATTAAAAGAAATATGTATTAATCCACTTGCTATTAATCGGGAAACCAGCAATCGATTGGTAAATCGATTGAGATGCACGATTGTAAAACAGAGCGTTTCTGGATTGATCAGCCGATTGATTGGATGAAACCAATTGATTGGCCGATAGATTGACCAAGCTTCTGCACGAAGCACAGAGTGCTACTTGATTGACCAACCGATTGATTGACGAAGCTTTTGCGCAAAACACAAAGCGCTCCTAGATCAATCAGCCTATCGATTGGAGTAAACCAATCGATCAACCGATTGATTAACAAAGCTTCTGCGTGAAGCACAGAACGCTCCTGGATCAATCAGCCAATTGATTGGAGGAAACCAATCGATTGGATGATTGATTGACAAAGTTTCTGCGCGAGAGCTCAGCGCGTGTATGAATCGATCTAGTGATCGATTGATCAATTCAATTGATTGAGAATACTGGGTCAATCGATTGAGGTTTGAACCAAATGATCTACACCATTGATCTTGACGTGATGGCGCTCAACGGATACTTTTGAATCGATTGGAGATGTATACAATCGATTCATGACGACGATAATGTGAGAAATGACTATATTTGAAGATGTTTAAAAAGCTCAAAAAGATGCAACGAAAGCCCTCTCGAAAATACACTGTTCTATTGCTCTCAAGTGCTCAAGATCTCTCAAGTGCTCAAGAACAAGTTCAAGCTCTCCTTCTTGCCATATTTTCAAGTTGTACTCTACAAAGAAGAAGCTATTCCAAGTTTGTAATCATCCTCTTCTTCTTCCTTGTAGTGGTTGTGTGCTTTTTCCTTTGGAGAGAGAGAGAGCTGTAAATCTTGTAACGTTTCTCCATCTTCGGTGTAATTCTGAGAAGGAGAAGTTCTATAGTGGAAGAGTGACGGTGGTGTGAATCCTTGGAATAGTCACCTCCTTGAGGAGGTGGATACCAAGTAAATACAAGAGTTAGCATTGCCTTCAAGTTTCTGTCATGCAAAATCAAGTCAACAAAGAAATTGAAGTGAGCCATTCACCCCCCCCTCTAGCTCAACCGGCCCTAACAAAGACTTGGCAGATCAAGGACATCAGGTAGAAGTCTTGGGGGTTGCGTACACCGAGTGAAAGTATAGACGGGTCGAGGATCGGACGTCTAGTGAAAGTCCTATGGGTCAATATTGGAGATTGAACAAAAGTCCAAATGGGTGTTTAGCAAAGGTAAATTCTCTTGAGAGGAGTAGGTGATGAGAACGCATTGCCCGTTGAGGGAACAATATATTCGTCTAATTTTCACTAACAGTCTAACTCAAGTTTTGATGAATGATAAGTGAGTTAAGTTAGGTGTTATCATGATCTAACCTTGTTATCAAGTGTGAAGGGTTGACTAACTCGACGGGTTAAGAGAACCTGACACTAGGCAAAAAGTCCAATCAGGATATGCGATTCCTGAGTGGCAAAGTCTAGATGTGGGATTCTAGCAAGAGGAAAGTCCGGATATGTAATTCCGGCAAACGATTGGCATGTTCTATTTCCAACATGAGGAAGTCTGGATATGTGATTCAAGCAAGAAGACCTGATGTGTCAGATTGACATCAAGGAGGTAACTTGACACATGGTAAGTGAAGGTAAGTCACTGGAGGAGAGTGATTAAGTGAGGACGCATCCTGGTTGAGAGGGCAATAGGCGTTGGTCCAATATAGGTCAATTTCAGAAACCTAAATTGAGACCCTAACTAGATCTTGATTTAGAGAACAGGGTCTTAAGTCAAAATTTAAATCATATTATCATTTTGCTAACTTTATTTTATAGATTAGATATTATCATGTTGGATTAATCTAACTTGCAGGCCAAAAGGAGCAAAAAGGCCTCGGGTGAACAGCACTCGAGGCGCCTTCAAGCATTGGAAGGCGCCTTCAGTACTATTCATGGAAGGTGCCTTTGGTGCTATGGAAAGCGCCTTCCAATGGATAAATTTTAGACCTTGTCGGCGATAAGGAGCAGCGAATTCAAGATGAAGTTTTGCCTATGGAAGGTGCTTTCAAGGCTATGGAAGGCGCCTTCCACACTATTTATAAGAGTGTCTCGACCAATCATTCTTCAACAACTTCTATACAAGCTTCTACACGTTAGATTGGCTTTGTGACTGCTTTGACTTTCTGTTGCTTCCCTACTACAACTCTACTATGCCTGACTGTCGTTGAGAAGCCGTTCGAATACCGAGCTCGAGCCAACTGTCTACAAAAGTGCTTTGTAACAAAGCTTAAAATTCTATACTTAATTTCTGCAAATGAAAAATGTAGCTTATTACATTATTCTATTTTTTTTTGTACTCGATCCCCTCTTCTAGTGGTTCTAGAAGAGGTTATTAGTGGATTACCCGTCGATAGGTCCGCAAGACTTGAGTCTTGGAGTAGGAGTCGCCGAAGGTTTCGAACCAAGTAAAACTAAATTTGTTCTCTTACTTGCTTTTCATTTTTGTGTTTTTCCGTTGATTACTTAAGTTTAAAATTGAAAAGGAAGGTTTTTGAAAATCACGTGATTCACCCCCCCCCCCCCTCCCTCTCTCACATTCTGTTAGAGTGTATACTAAAAGCCTAGCTTTTTGTAAACATTTATTTGTTAAAATAAAAGAATCACATTGGTCAATATCTGTATTTATTTATTAAATGTATTTGTTCAATTAATTTATATAGTAGACAACATGGAGTGTGGTGTCACACTCAGAAGATCATGTTGTCGGTTCTCTATAAATTATAAACAGTTGCTCGTGACTAAGATAGAAAGGAACAAACTATCAGTATAGTCGTAGTGTAATTAAGTATTAGTTTATCTTGACTAATAAATTATACTGATACACTTTAAGTGTATTGAGTAGGATCATTTAGGTATGTTCTTTTGTACTGACTTAATAAAAGAACTAGACCTTAGTTATTATGGAAGTGTGTGCTCTTAATCCTAATATAATAACAAGCACATATATTTAATATTTATTTCTTTAACTTATCAAAGGGTGAAGTTTAGCTCGATAAATCAATATGCCCGATAAGTTGGGAAATGATATTACTTATAGTGTGTGTTATTGATTATAGTAGGAATCTGTGTCCTAGTTATCTAGGTTGAGAATGTCCCCAAGAGGAGCTCATAAGGATTGTCATGTTAAACCCTACAGGTGGACCTAGTCCGACATGACAATAAAGTTGAGTGGTACTACTCTTGGAGCTAGATATTAATTAAGTGAGTTGTCAGTAACTTACTTAATTAGTGGACATTCGTAATCTTAAACACAGGGAGACTAACACACTCATGATAAGAAGGAGCCCATAATGTAATTTGGGATTGTTGCGGTAGTGCGGTAATAACTCTCTAGTGGAATGAGTTATTATCGATGAACTTGAGTTGTGTGTTCGGGGTGAGCACGGGATACTCAAGCTCATCGGAAGGCCAAAATCAATTTCTCCTCTAGGTCCCTGTCGTAGCCTCATTATAGCCTCAAGTCCATCCAAATGTAAGGCTCTTCTTGGTGTCCAAGAAGGAGGCCGAACCATTGCTTGGTGACCAAGCAATGGCCGGCCACATCCACTTATAGGGGCCGGCCCTATAGCTTGGTGACCAAGCTTGTAGGGGCCGACCAATATTAATTCAAATAGGAGGGCTGTTTTGAATTTTTAAAACCTTCTCTTTGTATAAAACTATAAGTTTTAAAAGAGGGATTTTAATTTTCTAAAACTTTCCTTATTTGAATTTGGCCACATGTTTTAATAGAGAGTTTTAAAAGTTTTAAAACTTTTCTTTTTTAACCATCCTCATGGTTTAAGAAAAAAGGGAGATAAGTTTTAAAATTAAAATTTTCTATCCTCACGTTAAAAAAGAAAATTTTATAAGAGAATTTTTAAATTTTAAAACATGTTTTAATTATTAGAAACTTTCCTTTTTTAACTCCTACTTTAGGAAAGAGAGCTTGTAAAATTTTATAAAAATAAAATTCCTTTTTCCCCTTGATGAGGTGGCCGGCCACCTTGCTTGGTGCCCAAGCAAGTGGCCGGCCATATTAAATTATTTAAAATCATCACAAAATTAAATTTGGTGATTGATTCAATCAAGAGGAAAGAAAAGGAAAAATTAAAAGGGAAAAGGAAAAACTCTTGGATGATTTTATTTTTTGTAAAAAGTTTTTCCTTATTTGCCATGGGCAAGTAATATAAAAGAAGGGGTGAGGGGACTTCATGAGACACAACTCTTATTCTATTGCTTGGAGGTCTTTTGGTGGCCGACCCTCTCCCTTCTCCCTTTCCCTTTGCTCTCTTCTCCTTGGTGGTGGTGGTGGTCGAATCTTAGAGGAAGAGGAAGGACTCTTTTGGGTGGTGTTCATCTTGGAGGATCGTCACCCACACGACGTCCAAGGTGAGGGGAGGAATACGGCAGAAGATCTCGAGGTCATTAGCTTACAAAGAGAAGGTATAACTAGTAATTTTCTTTCGCATCATACTAGTTATTTTCTTTGTAAGAATTCTAAATAGAAGAGGCAATTAGATCTAGTTTTTCGAATTTATTTTTCGAGTTTGTGTTTTCTTCTTTTTCGAACTTGTGATTCGATTGTTCCTTTTGGTTAACCTAGAGTTATTTAAGGAAATAAATATTAACTTTCCTTAAAAGGCTTTGCCTAGGCGGTGGTGGTTGCTCCCATATCCAAGAAGGCCAAGTGCCTCGCCATGCAGTCCTGGAAGCCAATTTTGGAAATTAATATTTATGGAATTAATAACCTAGGTAGATTTGAATCAATAGTGTTAAGTTCCGCTTGCGATTCAAATCTAAACCATTAAGAACAGATAAGTTAAATTTGGAATAAATGATGTTAAGTTCCGTCTGCGATTCCTAATTTAACTTCTAAAGAATACAATAGGTTATTTAAGGAAAGGTTCGACACTTTTACAAAAATTTTTATACAGTGGAACCTATAACGACCCGACCCTCTTGGCCCATTTGACGGCCCATTTGGCGACCCTCGGGTCATCGACCGTCGGCCCTTATGTCGTCGGCCAATTTGGCGACCTCTCATGTCATCGACCGACGACCCTTGGCCGTGCCGTTACTCACTAGGACTTTCCACCCTTGGCCTTCGAACTCTAAACCTCCAGGCTTAGTACTAGAGTTTATGAATCTCGCAACCAAGTGAGATGATCTCACTTGTTACCGGGATTCATAAACTCTAGTACTTAAGCCTGGATTAGAGTTCAACTCGGGGAGGCAAAAATCCACCGCCAGGTGGAAAGTCCTAGTGAGTAACCACATGGCCAAGGGTCGTATCGACATGAGAGGTCGCCAAATGGCGACGACATAAGGGTCGACGACGACCCGAGGGTCGCCAAAAGGGCCAAGAGGGTCGGGTCGTTATAATAAAAGGCGCCTTTTTATTGTACGCCCCGACCCATTTGGCGCCCATTTGGCGACCCGTCGTCGGCCCTTATGTCGTCGGCCCATTTGACGACCCATGTCGTCGATCGACGACCCTTGGTCGCGTTAGTTACTCACTAGACTTTCACTTGCTGATTTTGCCTCAGATTGAACTCTAAACCTCCAGGCTTAAGTATTAGAGTTTATGAATCCTGGTAACGATCTCACTTGGTTACCAGGATTCATAAACTCTACTACTTAGCCTGGAGGTCTAGAGTTCGAATCCTGGGAAAGGCAAAAATCCACTGCCAGGGGTGGAAAGTCCTAGTGAGTAACGACACGGCCAAGGGTCGTCGGCCGATGACATGAGAGGTCGCCAAATGGGCCGACGATATAAGGGCCGACGGTCGACGACCCGAGGGTCGCCAAATGAGCCGCCAAATGGGCCAAGAGGGCCGGGTCGTTACAATAAAAAGGCGCCTTTTATTGTAACGACCCGACCCTCTTGGCCCCTTTGGCGGCCCATTTGGCGACCCTCGGGTCGTCGACCGTCGACCCTTATTTCGTCGGCCCATTTGGCGACCTCTCATGTCGTCGACCGACGACCCTGGATTTTTGCCACCCCCAGGATTCGAACTCTAGACCTCCAGGCTAAGTAGTAGAGTTTATGAATCCTGGTAATCAAGTAGTGAGATCGTTACCAGGATTCATAAACTCTAATACTTAAGCCTGGAGGTTTAGAGTTCGAATCCTGAGGGAGGCAAAAATCCACTGGTCAGGGGTGGAAAGTCCTAGTGAGTAACGGCACGGCCAAGGGTCGTCGGTCGACGACATGAGAGGTCGCCACATGGGCCGACGAAATAAGGGACGACGGTCGACGACCCGAGGGTCGCCAAATGGGCCGCCAAAGGGGCCAAGAGGGCCGGGTCGCCACTTGGTTACCAGGATTCATAAACTCTAATACTTAAGCCTGGAGGTTTAGAGTTCGAATTCTGGGGGAGGCAAAAATCCACTGCCAGGGGTGGAAAGTCCTAGTGAGTAACGACACGACCAAGGGTCGTCGGTCGACGACATGAGAGGTCGCCAAATGGGCCGACGACATAAGGGCTGACGGTCGACGACCCGAGGGTCGCCAAATGGGCCAAGAGGGCCGGGTCGTTACAGAACCGGTACGTTTTCCTAGGATTAACCAACAATTGCTATCAGAGCTAGGGTTTGCCTCTGTGTGTTTAGAATTCAAATAGGTTATGCACATGTCATACATAATTTAGGCAGGAAAATAGTAGGATGTGCTAACTCTTTGGTTGCAGGCTCCAACTATTATGACTTATTGATATTGTGTGTGATTGGACCCTTGGACATGTCAAGGGCATTATTTGTGTACATGATTGTATGTATAAAATACAGCAGGAGCTGTATTATTTTTTTAGAATTTTATTTTTGTTCGATCTAGAATACATGTACATTCCCTTGTGGAATATAGGATCGATATATATAAAATTCTATTTTTGTTGCGGATCGGATTCTTGCGAGGCGTGGTACTTTTGGAGCACCAGAGGCGCAGCGGAATAAGAAGCAAGATGGATGCGACAACTTGACCCGATGGCGGTGGCTAAAGATGGCAGCAGTTAGGGTTGGAGCATACTGAAGACAGTGATGGAAAAGGCCATAATAGTTGGAAAATTAATTTCTAAATTTATTGCTTTTATTTACTGTGATGTTTATATGCATGTGATGTATGTTAGGATAGGTTAAAAATCCTCATTTTTAAATAACTAAGTGGGAGAGAGATTTTAATAAATCCCATGGTCTCTATTACTGGTTTGTAAGTGATGCAACAAGCCTGCGTGTTGGCTCTGAGTGCCTCCCTCCACAACGGATGGGTTTGTTGTGGATCACTAGATCAAACTTCCTTTTATGGATGGTTATAGGAAATTATTTAGGAGTGTGTGATCTTCTCCAACTGAAGGGGCACAATCCTATTTAATGGACTTAATATCAAGTAATGGTATATACTTAGACGCATTCAATAGTATCCTCCCCAACGGAGTCACTGCTATTGTCTTGTGTGACCAAAGTGAAACCAACTATTAATTTTATTTGTCATAAAGTTAGGATGACAAGATAATAAAATTAATGGGTCACACCCTCCTCTTACAAATGATGAATTTGTATACGTCCACACTAACGTGGCATGCAATATTCACGGTGATTTGAGGTGTTGGTTAATTTAAAATAGTATTGTTTGAGGAATCAATATTATTCTAAATTTAGAGTTTTGACCAAAGTTTATTTTTTGTGATTCTTAGGATGACTTTCAACCCACTAGCCATTATACTGAAAGAGAACAAACTTACTGGTCCCAACTATATTGATTGGAAAAGAAACCTGGACATTGTTCTTACTACTGAAAGCTATAAGTTTGTACTGACTAAGGCTTTCCCTGATGCACCTGATGGTGACTCTACCCCAGAGGAGATTGAGTATCATAAGAAATGGGTAAAAGCTGATGAGATGGCGCGGTGTTACATTTTGGCTTCAATGTCAAATGTATTGCAACATCAACATCAAGATTTAACAACAGCTTATGATATTATGAACAATCTAAAGGAACTCTTTGGTTACCAGGATCGGGCCTCTAGGCAAGAAGCCATGAGAAAGATAATGACGGCCACCATGCAAGAGGGTACTCCTGTGAGGGATCATATCCTAAAGATGATGGCTTATCTAAATAAAATACAAATCCTTGGAGGAGAAATTGATGGGGAAACCCAGATCGATATGATCCTCCAAACGCTACCTAGAAGTTTTGAGCAATTTCGCCTGAATTATTATATGAATAAAAGGGTATATTCATTGGCGGAACTACTGACAGAACTTCAGGTAGCAGAAGGTTTGTTTCGTCACAATTCTCAGATTCATTGTGCTGAAAATGGTTCTACTTCTAAACCGAAAGGAAAGAAGAAGAAGAAACAAGTTAGCTCAACAAATAAGGTGAATAAATCTCAGAGTACAGGACCTAAAGCTGGAGTGAAGAAGCCGAAGGGCAAGTGCTTCATCTGCAAGCAGTCAGGGCATTGGAAAGCGGACTGTCCTCGTAGGAAAGGTATATCTCATACTCTAGTAGTTGAAACATGTTTAGCGGTGTTATCTACCAACACCTGGTGTGTAGATACAGGAGCCACTGATCATGTCTGCAATTCTTTGCAGGGGTTCCAGGAAACCCGGCGACTATTTGATGGAGAGATAACTGTCTACATGGGCAATGCTACTAAGGTGGCGGCTATTACAGTGGGAGACATCTACTTATCTTTTGATAGGAATAGAAAATTGATTTTAAGAAATTGTCTTTATGTACCCAGTTTTAGAAAGAATTTAATTTCAGTTTCTAAACTGTTTCTAGATGAATATTCAGTTTCCTTTAGTAACAATGTTGTTATAAAGAGAAATAAGGTGATTATCTGTTCTGGTGCATTGGTTGGCAATTTATACATTTTAAATTCAATTTCTCCCACAAAGCAAAATATGGAAATTAATAACACATCTTCTAACTCTAATAAGAGAAAAGAGCCTTTGGAAATGAACCAAACATATATTTGACATCTAAGGCTTGGACATATTAACTTAAGTAGGATTCAAAGGCTTGTAGCCGATGGACTATTGGGTTCATTAGAGTTGGAAAATTTTCCAACATATGAAGCCTGCATGGAAGGTAAAATGACCAAGTGACCTTTTAAGGCCAAGGGGTATAGAGCCAAAGATGCGTTAGAACTGATTCATTCTGATTTGTGTGGTCCTATGTCTATCCAGGCAAGAGGTGGTTATGAATACTTCATCTCCTTTATAGACGATTATTCACGATACGGATACATTTACCTGATGCGCCGCAAGTCTGAATGCTTTGACAAGTTCAAAGAATATAGGGTTGATGTGGAGAAACATCTTGGTAAAAGTATCAAGACACTACGGTCTGACCGTGGTGGCGAATACCTCTTTGGAGAGTTTAGGAATTACTTATCAGAAGTCAGGATTCAATCCCAATTGTCTGCACCTGGTACACCCCAGCAGAATGGTGTGGCAGAATGAAGGAATATGACTCTTATGGAAATGGTTAGATCAATGATGAGTTATTCAGAATTACCGAATTCATTTTGGGGATATGCTCTAGAAATAGCAGTGTACATTCTGAATATAATACCTTCTAAAACAGTTCCTTCTACTCCCATGGAATTGTGGAATTGGCGTAAGCCTAGTCTGAATCATATCCGGATATGAGGTAGTCCAACACCTGTGTTGAAGGGAGATACTAACAAGTTGGAATCACGTACAGAAGTTTGTCTGTTTGTGGGATATCCTAAAGGAACGAAAGGTGATTTGTTTTATAATCCTAAAAATCAGAAAATCAATGTTAGCACCAATGCTCGATTTTTAGAGGAAGATTATGTAATGAACCATAAGCCCATGAGTGAAATTGTTCTAGAAAAAATAAGAGAGGACACGTCTATTTTAGTACCAATATTATAAGATGAAACACCACAAGAGACTACAACACGTGTCACACATGATGCACAGTTACAGACAGTGCCTCGTCATAGTGGGAGGGTTGTGAGGCAACCTGAGAGATCCATGTTTTTTGGAGAATCTTCAGACTTGATCTCGGGTAAACATGAACCTTATCCCCGAACATATGATGAAGCACTCCAAGATATAGATGCAGTATCTTGGAAAAATGCAATGAATTCTGAAATAGAATCTATGTATTCTAATAAGGTCTGGGAGCTTGTAGAACCACCTGATGGTGTAAAATCCGTTGGATGCAAGTGGATCTACGAAAGGAAAAGAGGGACAGATGGGAAGATAGAAACCTTCAAAACAAGGCTTGTTGCGAAGGGGTATACTCAGAAAGAGGAAATTGACTATGAGGAGACTTTTTCGCTGGTAGCCATGCTTAAGTCTATCCAGATACTCTTGTCCATTGCCGCTCATATGGATTATGAGATTTGGCAAATGGATGTCAAGACAGCTTTCCTTAACGGA
This sequence comes from Zingiber officinale, assembly GCF_018446385.1. NCBI lineage: Eukaryota > Viridiplantae > Streptophyta > Magnoliopsida > Zingiberales > Zingiberaceae > Zingiber > Zingiber officinale. The sequence continues at coordinate 47,220,765 of NC_056003.1, forward strand.
AGTCTTGAAGAAAACATCCATATGAAGCAACCAGAAGGGTTCATTGAAAAAGGCAAAGAGTAATCGGTCCTTTACAGATTGAAGAAAGCTTCAAGATCTTGGAACATCCGGTTTAACGAAGTAATCCAGTCATATGGATTTATTCAGTGTCCGGATGAGTCTTGTGTATACAAGAAGTGTAACGAAAACATGGTGGTATTTCTTGTACTATACGTAGATGATATTTTGTTAATTGGCAACAATATCAAGGTATTATCGGACGTAAGGGTATGGTTGTCCAAACAATTTGATATGAAGGACTTAGGAGAATGTGCACACATTCTTGGGATCAAAGTTATAAGGGATCGCAAGAAAAGAATGTTATTCCTATCCCAAACTTTATATATAGATACTGTAGGACCGTTGGGCCGGCTATAGGGGTTGGTAAATAACCTGTCAATTAAAAACAGACAACCCTTCCTCGAACGATTAAGCTAACACTTGTAAAATGAATTAAGCAGATAAATAGAAGCATAAAAGAAAAGACGAGGCACCAGGTTTTGACTTGGTTACAACCGATATGGTTGTTAATTCAAGGAAGATTAAGCTCAAAAACTCCTTCAGGCGGAGAAGCCTCTTATAGCGTTTAGGCACAGAAAACAAAAACTTAACTACAACTAAAGCATTCAAGTGTTTGGAAATAGAATGATCGTGATTGTTGAAAAGCTTCTGGACCAAGGCTATATTTATAGCCTTAGTCGGGGCGCCTGGAAGGGTTCCGGGCGCCCTGGGGGGGATAAAATTTATCCCCCAACGGTTGGATCGAGTCAAAGCTCGATCCTATGAAAAAGTCCCTTCCGGGCGCCCCGGATGGTTCCGGGCGCCCCGGATGGTTCCGGGCGCCCCGGATGGTTCCGGGCGCCCCGGATGGTTCCGGGCGCCCCGGACCCCGGACGGCTCCGGGCGCCCCGGACGGCTCCGGGCGCCCCGGACGGCTCCAGGCGCCCCGGAGCCAAAAGTCAACCCAGTTGACTTTTGGTCTGTGCTCTCTTCTCTGGTTCAGCTCGCCTCTGGTCCGGGTCTTTCTGCTCCGGCTCCGCTTGCTTGGGTGATCTCTGACATCCGGAATAGGGCTCACCCGAACCCATCTTCCGGTCTTCTCGAGCGTGCTTCCCTCCGGCTTCTCGTCCCTCGAAATTACCGCGTGTCCCTTCTCGTCCACCAGCGTACATCGCAGACTTCGTCCCTCGGTCGCACCTCGTGCCGACCTTCGCGCTAGCTGCCTCTGCTCCCCGAGCAATCTTCCGCCTTCAGATTGCCTCGGAACCACAGCACTTCCTTCTCGTCCGTGTACTCTTCAAGACTCCCTCGGACGCCGCCTCTTCTCGCTAGTCAGCGTCTTCCGCTCGAGTACGTGCTCCTAAGCTCCGCACACTTAGACACAAGGTTAAATACAGACTAATTAACTTGTTGATCACACCAAACAACCTTGGGGTTCCAACAATCTCCCCTTGGTGTGATCAACCCAAGTTAAGCTAGGTTAACAATAGATATGAAATTAAACAGTTTATTGCAATAACATGCAACATGATAGAAAAAATTAAATTTCAAACATTCCAAATTTTAATTTTCAATTTTTTCTACCTCCCCCTAGACTTATACTCTCCCCCTTTGATCACAATAAAAATGGGGTACAAACGAAATCTAAGGGTTGACATTAAAAAAAAAATTTTGAAACTATATTTCAATAATTTTCAGGGAAATATTTCTAAGTCATTCGACATCAAGATTAAGAAGTTTCTAAACAGAAAGCTTTATGCAATAAAATTTCAGAGAATTAATAACATAAAGAGAAATTTTCTATGCATTTATTTATTTATATATTTTATGCTTTAATCAGAAGGTTTAAATTTCCATTTTAATTTATCAGAAATTCTTAAGTCACACTTTTTCAGATTTAAAGCAAAAAATATTAGACATGCAACAATTTGTATCATGTTAATTTCTATTATTTTTTGAATTTCAAGTTCACAAAAATATTTCGATGGCATAGATTCTAACTTGATAAAATTTTTCGACACTATAAAAAATTCTTTGGACAATGTGCAAAATTCGTTTGAAAGAATATTTTGTAATTTGCAAGAAGTTTTTAATAAAAATTCTAATTTGCAGGAATTTATTAATAATAGATTTCTTAATCCGAAACACTTTTTCGATGACTCATTTTCTGAATTGCAAAACTCTTTCGAGAAAGTAATTTGTAATTCGAAAAAATATTCGAAGAAAGTTTTTGACATCATTTCTAATTTGCATAATTCTTTCGAAAAAATATTTTGCAATTTACAAAAGTTTTTCGACAAAATTTCTAACTTGCAAAATTCTTTTAATAATAATTTGCAAGGCAAGTTTGACAATTGATTTTCTAATTTGAAAAATTCTTTCGATGATTCAATTTCTGATTCGAAAGACTCTTCAGGCAATTTTTCGATTGAATCATTTAATTGATCAGAGGTTCGAATCCATACCTGACTTACCTTTTCGGTAGTTGATTCTCCCCCTGTCGAGTTGCTTTTATCCGAAGATTCTCCCCCTTCATCACTCTCGGGATGTACTTTTCTTCCATCTCAGACTGTTCTGTCGGCAGCTCGGTGTCTATCAAAGAGTCGGATTCGGCTTCAGTTGGTTCTTCGTAGAGTTTTAAGAACTTTTCCCAAAGTTCTTTTGCGCTGTTGTATTCGCCAACTCTATCGAAATCTTCATTTGGTATTGCGGTTAGAATGTGAAACTTTGCCCGACCGTTTGCCATTGACTCGTCACGCTGCTTCTTGTTCCAGAGGCGTAGATCGAGTCTTTCTCCATTCGTGTTCTTCAGTGCTTCATAACCTGTTTTCATTATTAGGGAAATACCAATATCAGAGTTAAGAAATACCGTCATTTGTTGCTTCCATGAAGAAAGCTCCCCCTTGAATGCTGGTGGGTAGTCGCTAGCTCCGGCCATTGTTGCTTCAGACGGCGGTTAGTCCTTCTGAGGCATACTCGGCTCTGATACCACTTGTAGGACCGTTGGGCCGGCTATAGGGGTTGGTAAATAACCTGTCAATTAAAAACAGACAACCCTTCCTCGAACGATTAAGCTAACACTTGTAAAATGAATTAAGCAGATAAATAGAAGCATAAAAGAAAAGACGAGGCACCTGGTTTTGACTTGGTTACAACCGATATGGTTGTTAATTCAAGGAAGATTAAGCTCAAAAACTCCTTCAGGCGGAGAAGCCTCTTACAGCGTTTAGGCACAGAAAACAAAAGCTTAACTACAACTAAAGCATACAAGTGTTTGGAAATAGAATGATCGTGATTGTTGAAAAGCTTCTGGACCAAGGCTATATTTATAACCTTGGTCGGGGCGCCTGGAAGGGTTCCGGGCGCCCTGGGGGGGATAAAATTTATCCCCCAACTGTTGGATCGAGTCAAAGCTCGATCCTGTGAAAAAGTCCCTTCCGGGCGCCCCGGACAGCTCCGGGCGCCCCGGACTTTTCCGTGCTCTCTTCTCTGGTTCAGCGTCTCTTCCGCTTCGGCTCCGCTTGCTTGGGTGATCTCGACATCCGGAATAGGGCTCACCCGAACCCATCTTCCGGCCTTCTCGAGCGTGCTTCCTCCGGCTTCTCGTCCCTCGGAATTACCGCATGTCCCTTCTCGTCCACCAACGTACTCATCCGCAGACTTCGTCCCTCGGCCGCACCTCGTGCCGACCTTCGCGCTGTCTCTTGCTCCCGAGCAATCTTCCGCTCCCATCCCTCGGAACCACCGCGCACTTCCTTCTCGTCCGCCGGTGTACTCTTCCGCAGCACCTCGTCCCTCGGACGCACAGCGTGCCGTCCTTCTCGCTAGCTGCGTCTTCCGCTCGAGTACCTGTGCTCCTAAGCTCCTGCACACTTAGACACAAAGTTAAATACACACAGGACCTAACTTAACTTGTTGATCACACCAAAACAACCTTGGGGTTCCAACAGATACAATCCTTGCTCGTTTTAGCATGCAAAACTCCAAGAAAGGTTTCTTACCATTTAGGCATGGAGTAGCCTTATCTAAAGAGATGTCCCCGAAGACATCAAAGGAGATTGAGGACATGAAGGCAGTTCCTTATGCTTCAGCTGTAGGAAGCCTTATGTATGCAATGCTATGTACGAGACCTGATATCTGTTTTGCCGTGGGCATGGTTAGTAGATATCAGAGTAACCCTGGACAAGGACATTGGACTGCGGTAAAACATATATTAAAATACCTGAGAAGGACTAGAGACTATATGTTAGTCTACCAAGCAGACGATTTGCTCCCTGTGGGTTACACGGATTCGGATTTCCAATCAGATAGGCACAATAGTAAGTCTACGTCAGGCTATGTGTTTACTCTAGGAGGTGAAGCCATTGCATAGAGGAGTGTTAAGCAGAAATGCGTCTCGGACTCAACCATGGAAGCTGAGTATGTGGCAGCCTCTGAGGCAGCCAAAGAAGCTGTATGGCTCAGGAACTTTCTAATGGACTTAGATGTGATTCCTGGTTTGTCCAAGATCATCACAATTTATTGTGATAATAGCGGTGCAGTTTCAAACTCGAAGGAACCATGAGCTCATAAGGTAAGTAAACATATAGAGTACAAGCACCACCTAATACGAGACATCGTCAAGCGAGGAGAAGTTGTCGTCGCCAAGATTGCATCAGAAGATAACCTAGCAGATCCTTTCACAAAGGCCTTTCCGGCGAAAGCTTTTGATCGACATGTGAAGGGGATGAGAATAAGATGTAAGGCAACAGATATGGAAGCTTAGTCTTTTAGTATAAGTGGGAGATTGTTAGAGTGTATACTAAAAGTCTAGCTTTTGTAAACATTTATTTGTTAAAATAAAAGAATCACATTGGTCAATATCTGCATTTATTTATTAAATGTAATTGTTCAATTAATTTATATAGTAGACAACATAGAGTGTGGTGTCACACTCAGAAGATCATGTTGTCGGTTCTCTATAAATTATAAACAGTTGCTCGTGACTAAGATAGAAAGGAACAAACTATCAGTATAGTCGTAGTGTAATTAAGTATTAGTTTATCTTGACTAATAAATTACACTGATACACTTTAAGTGTATTGAGTAGGATCATTTAGGTATGTTCTTTTGTACCGACTTAATAAAAGAACTAGACCTTAGTTATTATGAAACTGTGTGCTCTTAATCCTAATATAATAACAAGCACATATATTTAATATTTATTTCTTTAACTTATCAAAGGGTGAGGTTTAGCTCGATAAATCAATATACCCGATAAGTTGGGAAATGATATTACTTATAGTGTGTGTTGTTGATTATAGTAGGAATTTGTGTCCTAGTTATCTAGGTTGAGAATGTCCCCAAGAAGAGCTCATAAGGATTGTCATGTTAAACCCTGCAGGTGGACCTAGTCCGACATGACAATAAAGTTGAGTGGTACTACTCTTGGAGCTAGATATTAATTAAGTGAGTTGTCAGTAACTTACTTAATTAATGGACATTCGTAATCCTAAACACAGGGAGACTAACACACTCATGATAAGAAGGAGCCCATAATGTAATTTGGGATTGGTGCGGTAGTGCGGTAATAACTTGTAACGACCCAATTTTCCCTATTTCGAGTTCCAAATGTCCATAAAAATATTTGGAAATGCTTTTAAAATATTCTAGAGATTTTTAGAAATTTTTAGAGTATTTTTATGTAATTTTTGGAGGTCATTTAGTATGTTTACAAAAAGAAAGAAATTTTGACAAAAATACTATTGAAGACGAGGTTCGAACCCACGACCTCGGGTCGGACTGACCCAAGCAAAACCGGCCCAACCGGCTGAGCTACACGGTTTTGTTAACTAGGTATGGAGAGAAAAATATTTAAAGTAAAGTTATATGGAAACCCTAGAGATAATAAGAGGGAAAAACTTAAGTGATTTTTTGGAAAAGGATCTTTTTCTCCCGAAATCCTTTCTCTCCTCACCTCTCTCGCGCGACAGCGGCGGCTCGGGCGGAAAACACACCGAGGCGACGGCGCTAGGGTTCCTCTCCGGTGCCGGCGAAAGGACTCTTCCGGCCAATCTCCAAGCTTCATCGTGCGTGGTCATCCCGACGGAAGGAGCTCGGAAGCACAAAGGAGAAGCTTCGGCCGAAACCCTAGAACCTCTTCCTCTCTTCGGTTGTAAGTCCAAGAACCGGCGGTAAGTACTACTCACCTGTGGTAGGAGTTGCTCCGAGTTTCGATTTTCTTCCTTGCTCCGAATTTAGGGTTTCCGATTCCCTTTGTTGCGGATTTTGCTGTGCCGAGTGGATTTATAAGCTAGGGCTTTTATTCTATGCTCGGTTTATCTAGCCGAATTGCTAAGGTTGGTTTGAGTTGTACAGGGTGCTTGCTAAGACCTGTTGATTTCGGTATGAATTGTAGGTTGTTTATTCTGTTCGGATTTTCTTCCTATGGTTTCCGGATCATGCTTTACAGAATAGGGTAGCTAGGGAATCAGCTTTCTTGTTTCTGTTTTGGATTAAGCTGTGTAGAAAAGAGAAGTTGCCTGCTTAAGTTCTGTTATAGCATGCATGTCCTGAATTTAGTCCTGTACATGTGCAGATTGATATTTCGTTTATATCATTGAAACAAGCGTTATAAGGGTTTTAATTTCAGCAAGTATTAGGGTTTGAAGTTCAGCAAGTATTAGTCTTGTTTGTGTTAATTTGCTGGTTATGAATAAGCATGTTCTTAGCAAATGCAGAATTTAGTTCGAGTACTTTTCATTACCGTTTGGTATTTTTTCTGATGAAGCATGATTAAAGAGATTAGCCTTGTTTTTATGATTTGGAGTTTGCTTGTTGTGCTACTTTTCTAGCACTCTAGTATTTGGTTGTTTGGCATTTCAGTTGCTTAGTTCCTTAGCATTTCAACCTGAAGTTCAGAATTTCACAGCTCTATTTTACAGCATGTTTAGTAAGCTTAAAGTAGTTCTCTTTTGCTCCATTTTGTAGCATGATTAGCAAGATCAAATAGTTTTCTTTGTGCTTTATTTTATAGCCTGATTAGTAAGCTTAAAGTAGTTCTCTTTTGCTCCATTTTGTAGCATGATTAGTAAGATCAGATTAGCTTACTTTTGCTCTTATCACAGCATGTTTAGAAAGTCCAAGTTAGCTTTCTTTTGCTCTATTTTACAGCATGTTTAGTAAGTCCAAGTTAGCTTTCTTTTGCTCTATCACAGCATGTTTTAAAAGTTACAACTAGCTCTCTCTTTTGCTCTATTCTAGAGCATGATTATTAAGTTCAGATGTGCTTTCTTTTCCTTTGTTTTACAGCATGTTTAGAAAGTTCAGATTTGCTTTTCTGTTGCTTTGTTTTATAACATGCTTAGAGAGAGTTCAGATTTGCTTTCCTTTATGTTATTTTTTTTATATAGCATGCTTGGTTAGTTGTAATCCTATACTTGTTAGATATATATCTAAAGGATTCTAATAAGCTCTAATAAAGGATTATGAGAAGTATGAGTAAAGAAAAAGACCAAGGTCTAATTAAAAAGAGATAACAAGTAAATTAAAGTAAGAGGCTAGTGCCCGACATCCAAGAGCTTGTCGTTAAACAAATCCAGGTGACCATTTCCGAGGTCTTGGCCCTGGTAGACCGAGGTCTGCTCTTTTAGGATTGGTGGCTCGCAACCCCAACCTATTAGGGAACGCGCATGAGTTGGTACTAAGCCTGGGCCCAAAGAAGAAAAGAAGAACAAGAAGAACAAGAAGAAGAAAGTGAAAGAGAAATTAAAAGATTAATTTCTAGCATAAGAAAAGAAAAAGAAAAGAAGAAGAAAGTAAAAGAGAAATTAAAAGATTAATTTCTGGTATAAAGATATAAGAAAATGAAACAAGTTTTATGCTTAGAATCAATAAAAGTTTAGTTCTTTAATTCTAAGCTTACAGTAGTTGTTTCATTAGTTTCCTGTCAGTTAGTGAGCATGTTTAGTATTCAGTTTTATTTCTGTATACCATGAGTACATGCAACTTTGCTTTAGCATTTCAGTTTTAGTATTGTTGCATCACTTTTATGCACTTCGAGTTTTTGTGAGATAGATTAGTACTTACTAAGCGTTTTCGCTTATAGATCTTTTGTTTTTTTCCTCCTACCGCAGATAAAGGAAAAGCTAAGATATGAAAGGGAGGCGACAGGATGGTGGTGGTGATGAAGGTGTGTGATGACTGCGACTATGGAGAGATCCAGAGAGTGTTATCAAACCTGCAGGACCTATTTGATTAGAGTTTATACTCTAGTTCCTTTCTTTAAACTTCCGTTATGAAGTTTATGAGTTTATGATTGAGTTTGATTGCATTGTAGCTTATTATGTTCCATTCTGGGAGATTGTGTTTAGTTCTTATTATTAGACTAGTCTTTTGGTTAAAATATGAATTTATTACTGCGTGGTTGTGAATAAATGTGATCCAGCCGCATGTGGCTGTGTATATATCTTGTGTATTATAGATTTGGTCACCGGTACAGGGGAGACTCTGTCGAAATTTTTCGGTAGGTTTTCCTCTGGGCCGTGATAAATCTAAGTGTCGCTAATAATAGCATAAGTGACACTAGTAAGTAGAGTAGTAGTTAGGTAACGGTCGCCCTTAGAGAGTAGTAGTAAGAAGGGTGGGTTGTTACATTATTAATGTTCCATTCTCCAGCATCATACACACATCAGCATCATCCTTGCCGTCTCCAAGTAAGAAAGTATTTAAATCCTTTCTTTATTCTGCTTTCTTTATTATTAACTGCAGTATAAAGTACTTATTTTTTTTGAGTATTAAAGTAAGATAGAAGATTTAGTTTCCCTTTTCTTTATTCATATTTATGTATGTTTAGAAAGGATAGAGAAATGTTTAGAAGTACCTACTCATAGGTGTTGAAAGTCAAGAATCATGTATAAGTAAGATATACCTAGAAAGTATAGTGATAATTTTAAGTTTTCTTTTCCTCTGCCTGACTTGATGTCAAGAAGAGGACGTCCTCGTACCGCTGGTACTGTGAACCAAGATCAGGAGAACGAAGAGCTTAGATCAACTGAGCCCAATCTCTCTGAAGTTGTTGCCTAATTCCAGAGACAAGTAGCAGAACAGCAACAAGTGATTGCCAATCTGATGGCAAATCAGCCAGCAGTTCCTCCCCCTCCTCCAGCTGTCACCGCAGAGAATCCAGTGGTAACTGAGACTCCACCAGCTGTCCTGGGAGCCGTCACAGCACCCCAGAGACCAGAAGCTTGTCTTATACAGTGACTGAAGCTGAAACCAGAGAGCTTCTCAGGCACGATTGAGCCCTGGGATGCCCAGGCTTGGTTTAAAACACTAGAGAGCACTATGGAGCTTCTTGACTGGCCAGAAGTCGAGAAGGGCAAGTGCGCCTCTTTTTGCCTGTCTGGAGATGCTCATATGTTGTGGGAGAGGATAAAGACCAAGAGAGCAGCCGATCAGATGAGCTGGGCAGATTTTCAGTTAGAGTTCTATGAAGAGTTCTATTACCAAGAAGCACTATGAGGAGTTTATAGAGTTCAAGCCAGTCAAGATAGAAGACAAGACAGTAGGGAGCCCGGAGCCCCAGTCAAGTAAGTGCAGAAGAACAGAAAGAAGGTAAGAAAGAGGGGGTTCGGGTGGTCTGTGAATATCTCGAGGTATTCCCAGCAGATCTACCTGGACTACCTCCCAATAAATGAGTGGATTTGAAATTGAATTGGTTCCTGGAACCGGTCCAATTTCAAAAGCTCCGTATCGCATGTCTCTAGCAGAGCTGAAGGAGTTATAAGAACGACTCCAGGAGCTACTTGACAAAGGCTTCATCCGCCTTAGTCACTCACCTTGGGGAGCTCCTGTGTTGTTTGTCAAGAAGAAAGATGGATCTATGCGAATGTGCATAGATTACAGAGCTCTGAATTAAATGATGATCAAGAACAAGTAACCCCTTCTCAGGATCGACGACTTATTTGATCAGTAAAGAGGAGCAACAGTGTTCTCAAAGATAGACCTGCGCTCTGGGTACCATCAGCTGAAGGTGAAAGAAAGAGATATACCCAGAACGGTGTTCAGGACCAGCTATGGACACTACGAGTTTGTAGTCATGCCTTTTGGTGTGACTAATGCACCAGCAGTCTTCATGGACTTAATGAACAGAGTGTTCAGAGAATACCTTGACAAATTTGTCATCGGATTCATCGACGACATTCTAGTCTATTCAAGGACCCCAGAGGAGCAGCACACACTTGAGAATAGTACTGCAGACCCAGTAGAAGCAGCTTTATGCTAAATTCTCAAAGTGCGAGTTCTGGTTAGATCAAGTGACATTTCTAGGTCACATAATTTCTAAAAAAAAGGTATTCAAGTGGACCCAACCAAAATAGAGGCGGTCAACAACTGGCATAGACCCAAGAACGCCAGGGAGATCAGAAGCTTCCTTGGTTTAGCTGGGTACTACAGGAAGTTCGTGGAGGACTTTTCCCGGATAGCCTCTCCACTAACAGCCCTCACCAGAAAGAACAAGAGATTCGAATGGTCAGATAAATGTGAGCAGAGTTTCCAAGAGCTAAAGAAGAGATTGATCAGTGCTCCCATTCTGACTGTTCCACAGAGCGACAAGAGTTTCGACATCTATAGTGATGCTTCCAAGATGGGCTTAGGAGCTGTACTCATGCAAGAAGGAAAAGTCATAGCTTATGCTTCCAGACAACTCAAAGATTATGAGAAGAACTATCCTACTCATGATCTTGAGCTGGCAGTTGTGCTTAAACTCTGGCGACATTATTTGTATGGAGTTCAATGTAGAATCTTCACAGATCATCGAGTCTTAAGTACTTCTTCACTCGAAGGACTTAAATATGAGACAGCGCAGGTGGCTGGAGTTGGTCAAAGATTACGACTGTGAAATTCTCTACCACCCAAGCAAAGCTAACAAAGTGGCGGATGCACTCAGCAGAAAATCTAGTGCATCACCGATGTCTTTGTCATCACTAGCCCCGCCACTGTAGGAGTTGTCGATTTTGGACTTGAAATTATCGAAGGACAGCTCTGCATTGACCTTAGAGTCTACATTGCTTGTGGAGATACGAGAGAAAGCAAAGTGAAGATCCGGACATCCGTAAGATCAAGCGGGGATACAGAAAGACAACTCGAGTTTAGAGTAACAGAGAATGAATTCTTTATCAAGGAGTCGATTGCGTGCCCCATGATGAAGAACTGAGGAAGAAGATCTTAGAAGAAGCTCACAGTACACCATATTCCATGCATCCTGGTTCTTCCAAGATGTACCAAGATGTGAAACAGAGGTTCTGGTGGTCAGGACTTAAAAGAGACGTTGCTAAATATGTCAGTACCTGCTTGACATGCCAGAGAGTCAAAGCAGAGCACCAGAGACCAGGAGGAGTTCTTCAGCCTCTCCCAATACCAGAATGTAAATGGGAAGACATATCCATGGACTTCATAACAGGTCTTCCAAGAACCACCAATGGATATGATGCGATATGGGTAATAGTAGACCGATTGACCAAGTCTGCTCACTTCCTAACCATCAAGGTGTCCCACTCTATAGAGCAGTTGGCCCAGCTATATGTTAAAGAGGTAGTCAGACTTCATGGAGTTCCTAAATCTATCGTTTCGATAGAGATGGGGGCTTCACCTCACACTTTTGGGAGTGTGTTCAGACTACACTAGGCACCAAACTCAAGTTCAGCACAGCTTTTCATCCAGACTGATAGACAGACAGAGCGAGTGAATCAGATTTTAGAAGATATGCTCAGAGCTTGTGCACTGGATTTTAAAGGAAGTTGGTGCAAGTATTTGTGCTTAGCTGAATTCGCTTACAACAATAGGTATCAGGCCACCATCAAGATGACACCTTATGAGGCACTATATGGCAGGAAATGCAGATCACCCATATGCTGGCAAGAAGCAGGAGAGAGAAAAGAGATGGAAGTAGAGCTGGGCATTCAGACAGAGGTGATAGATGAGACTACTCAAGCAATCCAGAAAATCAGACAGAGAATTGAGACTGCCCAGAGCAGACAGAAGAGTTATGCTGACACACGCCGTAGGCCATTGGAATTCCAAGTAGGAGATTCAGTTTTCCTCAAGGTCGCTCCTATGAAGGGAGTGATGAGATTTGGCAAGAAGGGCAAATTAAGTCCTCGCTATGTAGGACCTTACCTGATCATAGAGAGGATTGGGAAAGTAGCTTACAGGCTGGACTTACCACAAGACATGTCAGCAATACACAATGTGTTTCATGTCTCTATGCTAAAGAAGTGTCTCCATGACCCGAGCCAAGTGATTCAGCCTCAGTCAGTGCAGATCCAAGAGGATCTTAGTTATGAGAGCAGACCTACACGGATAGTGGACAGAGTAGTTAAGAGATTAAGAAATAAAGAAGTACCACTAGTGAAGGTCATCTGGCAGAACCAGAAGTACGAGGAAGTCACTTGGGAGCGGGAGGACAGCATGAGACAGAAGTATCCAAAACTATTCTAAGTTCGAGGACGAACTTTTTATAAGGTATGGGGGATTGTAACGACCCAATTTTCCCTATTTCGAGTTCCAAATGTCCATAAAAATATTTGGAAATGCTTTTAAAATATTCTAGAGATTTTTAGAAATTTTTAGAGTATTTTTATGCAATTTTTGGAGGTCATTTAGTATGTTTACAAAAAGAAAGAAATTTTGACAAAAAAACTATTGAAGACGAGGTTCGAACCCACGACCTCGGGTCGGACTGACCCAAGCAAAACCGGCCCAACCGGCTGAGCTACACGGTTTTGTTAACTAGGTATGGAGAGAAAAATATTTAAAGTAAAGTTATATGGAAACCCTAGAGATAATAAGAGGGAAAAACTTAAGTGATTTTTTGGAAAAGGATCTTTTTCTCCCGAAATCCTTTCTCTCCTCACCTCTCTCGCGCGACAGCGGCGGCTCGGGCGGAAAACACACCGAGGCGACGGCGCTAGGGTTCCTCTCCGGTGCCGGCGAAAGGACTCTTCCGGCCAATCTCCAAGCTTCATCGTGCGTGGTCATCCCGACGGAAGGAGCTCGGAAGCACAAAGGAGAAGCTTCGGCCGAAACCCTAGAACCTCTTCCTCTCTTCGGTTGTAAGTCCAAGAACCGGCGGTAAGTACTACTCACCTGTGGTAGGAGTTGCTCCGAGTTTCGATTTTCTTCCTTGCTCCGAATTTAGGGTTTCCGATTCCCTTTGTTGCGGATTTTGCTGTGCCGAGTGGATTTATAAGCTAGGGCTTTTATTCTATGCTCGGTTTATCTAGCCGAATTGCTAAGGTTGGTTTGAGTTGTACAGGGTGCTTGCTAAGACCTGTTGATTTCGGTATGAATTGTAGGTTGTTTATTCTGTTCGGATTTTCTTCCTATGGTTTCCGGATCATGCTTTACAGAATAGGGTAGCTAGGGAATCAGCTTTCTTGTTTCTGTTTTGGATTAAGCTGTGTAGAAAAGAGAAGTTGCCTGCTTAAGTTCTGTTATAGCATGCATGTCCTGAATTTAGTCCTGTACATGTGCAGATTGATATTTCGTTTATATCATTGAAACAAGCGTTATAAGGGTTTTAATTTCAGCAAGTATTAGGGTTTGAAGTTCAGCAAGTATTAGTCTTGTTTGTGTTAATTTGCTGGTTATGAATAAGCATGTTCTTAGCAAATGCAGAATTTAGTTCGAGTACTTTTCATTACCGTTTGGTATTTTTTTTTTCTGATGAAGCATGATTAAAGAGATTAGCCTTGTTTTTATGATTTGGAGTTTGCTTGTTGTGCTACTTTTCTAGCACTCTAGTATTTGGTTGTTTGGCATTTCAGTTGCTTAGTTCCTTAGCATTTCAACCTGAAATTCAGAATTTCACAGCTCTATTTTACAGCATGTTTAGTAAGCTTAAAGTAGTTCTCTTTTGCTCCATTTTGTAGCATGATTAGCAAGATCAAATAGTTTTCTTTGTGCTTTATTTTATAGCCTGATTAGTAAGCTTAAAGTAGTTCTCTTTTGCTCCATTTTGTAGCATGATTAGTAAGATCAGATTAGCTTACTTTTGCTCTTATCACAGCATGTTTAGAAAGTCCAAGTTAGCTTTCTTTTGCTCTATTTTACAGCATGTTTAGTAAGTCCAAGTTAGCTTTCTTTTGCTCTATCACAGCATGTTTTAAAAGTTACAACTAGCTCTCTTTTGCTCTATTCTAGAGCATGATTATTAAGTTCAGATGTGCTTTCTTTTCCTTTGTTTTACAGATGTTTAGAAAGTTCAGATTTGCTTTCCTTTGCTTTGTTTTATAACATGCTTAGAGAGAGTTCAGATTTGCTTTCCTTTATGTTATTTTTTATATAACATGCTTGGTTAGTTGTAATCCTATACTTGTTAGATATATATCTAAAGGATTCTAATAAGCTCTAATAAAGGATTATGAGAAGTATGAGTAAAGAAAAAGACCAAGGTCTAATTAAAAAGAGATAACAAGTAAATTAAAGTAAGAGGCTAGTGCCCGACATCCAAGAGCTTGTCGTTAAACAAATCCAGGTGACCATTTCCGAGGTCTTGGCCCTGGTAGACCGAGGTCTGCTCTTTTAGGATTGGTGGCTCGCAACCCCAACCTATTAGGGAACGCGCATGAGTTGGTACTAAGCCTGGGCCCAAAGAAGAAAAGAAGAACAAGAAGAACAAGAAGAAGAAAGTGAAAGAGAAATTAAAAGATTAATTTCTAGCATAAGAAAAGAAAAAGAAAAGAAGAAGAAAGTAAAAGAGAAATTAAAAGATTAATTTCTGGTATAAAGATATAAGAAAATGAAACAAGTTTTATGCTTAGAATTAATAAAAGTTTAGTTCTTTAATTCTAAGCTTACAGTAGTTGTTTCATTAGTTTCCTGTCAGTTAGTGAGCATGTTTAGTATTCAGTTTTATTTCTGTATACCATGAGTACATGCAGCTTTGCTTTTAGCATTTCAGTTTTAGTATTGTTGCATCCTTTTTATGCACTTCGATGTTTTTGTGAGATAGATTAGTACTTACTAAGCGTTTTCGCTTATAGATCTTTTGTTTTTTTTTCCTCCTACCGCAGATAAAGGAAAAGCTAAGATATGAAAGGGAGGCGACAGGATGGTGGTGGTGATGAAGGTGTGTGATGGCTGCGACTATGGAGAGATCCAGAGAGTGTTATCAAACCTGCAGGACCTATTTGATTAGAGTTTATACTCTAGTTCCTTTCTTTAAACTTCCGTTATGAAGTTTATGAGTTTATGATTGAGTTTGATTGCATTGTAGCTTATTATGTTCCATTCTGGGAGATTGTGTTTAGTTCTTATTATTAGACTAGTCTTTTGGTTAAAATATGAATTTATTACTGCGTGGTTGTGAATAAATGTGATCCAGCCGCATGTGGCTGTGTATATATCTTGTGTATTATAGATTTGGTCACCGGTACAGGGGAGACTCTGTCGAAATTTTTCGGTAGGTTTTCCTCTGGGCCGTGATAAATCTAAGTGTCGCTAATAATAGCATAAGTGACACTAGTAAGTAGAGTAGTAGTTAGGTAACGGTCGCCCTTAGAGAGTAGTAGTAAGAAGGGTGGGTTGTTACATAACTCTCTAGTGGAATGAGTTATTATCGATGAACTTGAGTTGTGTGTTCGGGGCGAGCACGGGATACTCAAACTCATCGGAAGGCTAAAGCCAATTTCTCCTCTAGGTCCCTGTCGTAGCCTCATTATAGCCTCAAGTCCATCCAAATGTAAGGTTCTTCTTGGTGTCCAAGAAGGGGGCCGGACCATTGCTTGGTGACCAAGCAATGGCCATCCACATCCTCTTATAGGGGCCGACCCTATAGCTTGGTGACCAAGCTTGTAGGGGCCAGCCAATATTAATTCAAATAGGAGGGTTGTTTTGAATTTTTAAAATCTTCTCTTTGTACAAAACTATAAGTTTTAAAAGAGAGATTTTAATATTTAAAAACTTTCCTTATTTGAATTTGGCCACATGTTTTAATAGAGAGTTTTAAAAGTTTTAAAACTTTCCTTTTTTAACCATCCTCATGGTTTAAGAAAAAAGGGAGATAAGTTTTAAAATTAAAATTTTCTATTCTCATGTTAAAAAAGGAAATTTTATAAGAGAGTTTTTAAATTTTAAAATATGGTTTTAATTTTTAGAAACTTTCCCTTTTTAACTCCTACTTTAGGAAAGAGAGCTTGTAAAATTTTATAAGAGTTTTTCTTGTAAAATTTTATAAAAATAAAATTCCTTTTTCCCCTTGATGAGGTGGCCGGCCACCTTGCTTGGTGCCCAAGCAAGTGGTCGGCCATATTAAATTATTTAAAATCATCACAAAATTAAATTTGGTGATTGATTCAATCAAGAGGAAAGAAAAGGAAAAATTAAAAGGGAAAAGGAAAAACTCTTAGATGATTTTATTTTTTGTAAAAAGTTTTTCCTTATTTGCCTTGAGCAAGTAATATAAAAGAAGGGGTGAGGGGGCTTCATGAGACACAACTCTTATTCTATTGCTTGGAGGTCTTTTGGTGGCCGACCCTCTCCCTTCTCCCTTTCCCTTTGCTCTCTTCTCCTTGGTGGTGGTGGTGGCCGAATCTTAGAGGAAGAGGAAGGACTCTTTTGGGTGGTGTTCATCTTGGAGGATCGTCGCCCACACGACGTCCAAGGCGAGCCGAGGAATACGGCAGAAGATCTGGAGGTCATTAGCTTACAAAGAGAAGGTATAACTAGTAATTTTTTTTCCGCATTATACTAGTTATTTTCTTTGTAAGAATTCTAAATACAAGAGACAATTAGATATAGTTTTTTGAATTTATTTTTCGAGTTTGTGTTTTCTTCTTTTTCGAACTTGTGATTCGATTGTTCCTTTTGGTTAACCTAGAGTTATTTAAGGAAATAAATATTAGCTTTCCTTAAAAGGCTTTGCCTAGGCGGTGGTGGTTGCTCCCATATCCAAGAAGGCCATGTGCCTCGCCATGCAATGTTGGAAGCCAATTTTGAAAATTAATATTTATGAAATTAATAACCTAGGTAGATTTGAATCAATAGTGTTAAGTTCCGCTTGCGATTCAAATCTAAACCATTAAGAACAGATAAGTTAAATTTGGAATCAATGATGTTAAGTTCCGTCTGCAATTCCTAATTTAACTTCTAAAGAACACAATAGGTTATTTAAGGAAAGGTTCGATACTTGTACAAAAATTTTTGTACAGTGGAACCGGTACGTTTTCCTAGGATTAACCAACACATTCATCTCGATCTTACAAGTGGTATCAGAGCAGGTTCTACTCTGAATTGGTGTAACCACCAATCAAGCCAGGGGAACAATTTCTCTTTTTAGATTTCATTTTTTCATAATTTATTTGACTTGGTAAAATTTACCTCTTCAAATAACTATTTGTCGTTCAATTTTTACTCAAAATTGGTGTACCACCACTCGAGTCTTCGACATATTTTTTCTCAAGCACTACTAATCTAAGACCAAGTCTTGGTACCTCTTTTTAGTTTTCTATCTTCAGTGATCAATGACCCAACTTGAGAGATTCAGCACTGTTCGTCCTCCTCTCTTCAATGGGAATAATTTTCTATATTAGAAGAAGAGGATGGAAGTTTACTTGAAGATGGGCATCAAGCAATGGTTCACCATCCGATGAGGGTACTGGCTGCTTGTAGACGAAGCAACAAAAGAACCACTTGATTCAGAAAGATGGAGTCCAGAAGATAAGAAGAAAGCCCAGATTGACTCAAAAGTGTTGAACATGATCTAGTGCAGACTAACAAAAGAAGAACTTAACTGAGTCAACTCTCATGAGAATGACAAAGGAACTATGGGATAAGCTCATCGAACTACATGAAGGAACCACCGACTCAAGGGTAAAAAAGCTTGATCTATTATTAAATTCTTTATTTAATATTAAAATGTAGGACAAAGAAATCATAAGCCAGACACACAAGGATCAAGGATATCCTCAATGGCCTGAACATGATCGGACATTAACTTGAGAATCGTGATGTTATTAGGTATGCTCTGAACTCGTTCCCTCGAAACTCACTATAAGCATCAATCGAAGATGATTATAAGGTTTTGAGGAACCTCTCAAAATTAAAATTAGATGAATTATTTTGTGAATTAGAGCTGCATGAACAAACTAACTACCCAAAGGTCGAGAAAGAAATTGTATTTCTTGTAGGAACTTGGATGTAAGCTCAACTCTACATTTAAATTATTTTTAACACTAACTTAAAATTAAAAATAACTAAAGCTTGGATTCCGAATGCATGCCTAACCATGCAAGTAGGGCTTAATCAATACTATGTACCAAAAAATAAAATTCACTACATAAATCAAAATAAACCAAATAACTCTATCTTAATTTTAAAAATTAAACCTTCAAAAATAAATTCAAACCAAAAGAATAAAATTAAATCAAATAAACTTAAATTAAATAAAAATAAAATTAATCTAATCTCAAAATATAACCAAGTCTATTATAACTATAAAGTAAATCAACACAAACTTAAAACATAAACCCAAAGTTCAATAATTCAGGGGGAGACTCTAAACTAGTTGACACCTCCAAAATAATAATTTATCCGGCTGGGTAATTAAGACTAGGATAAATAGGCACAAAAGTTTAATTTGATAAAAGGTACTGAAGAAGTTTTGGATGACAGTAGGTTAGGGAAGCTTTGTTTATGCATGTCTAGGAAGATATGACTTTGACTTGGTGCATTTAGCTTAGTGGAACTAACTGAAGCTACCCCTTACTAATCCTAACTTGTTAGACTAAATTTTTATATTAAGTTTAGTGGATAGGACTATTTAGAAAATTTTGAAGGCGTAGTTACTCTAATGATGTCCAGGTGACTCACCACAATTTAGACATTTATCCAAAGAATATCTATTTGTTGGACCCAAAGCTAAACTTAAATCTAACACAAGTTAAGCCAAACCTTGAAATTCAACTTAACTCATCTTACAAAATTATACGATTTCCTGATTGAAAATATAGATCGGGTGAGATGAATAAGGTTTCAAATTAAATTAAAATTAAAATTAAAATTAAAATTAAAATCAAATTAAAACTAAATTAGAATTAGAATAAAATTAAAACTAAATTAGAATTAGAATAAAATTAAAATTAAAATTAAATTCAAATAAAAATTAAAATCAAATTTAAATTAAATTTAAATTCAAATTAATTAAAATTTAATTTAATTAAAATTAATTATTCAAAATAATAAAAATAAAATAAAAATAAATCAAGTCAAAACTAAGTTCACACTTGAACTAAATTTTTTTCCTACTATCTATAGGAATCTAAATGGATATTGGATAGTGGTTGCTCCCGACACATGACCAGGGATCAAGCAATGCTCACAAAATTAACCTTCAAAAGACTAGGAATGGTTAGCTTAGAAATAACAGCAAACTTAAGGTAATTGGAATAGGTAATATTGAACTATAATCTAATTTCATTATTCATAAAGTACTACTTATTGAAAATTTTAAATTTAACTTACTCAGTGTTAGTCAATTGTATGATTCAGAGTATAAGGTTATGTTTACATTCACTGAATGTTTAATTAAATATATGAAAGATCCTACAATAAAATCAAAAGAACTCGGGAATAACATCTATATAATTAACCTAGCCATCTCCTCACTTAAGTGTCACTTGATACAAAAAGAGGAAAATTGGCTATGGCATAGGAGAATGTCTTACACTAACTTTCAAAACCTCACCAAACTAAATGGTTTAGTTAGAGGACTGCTAAAACTACCTAACTTAGATTCAACAATTTATAATATTATCAACAAGGAAAACAGAATAAATAAACCTATAAATCAACTAATCAAACTCAAACTAATTCAACATTTAAATTATTACACTTCGATTTATTTAACTCACATAGGATTAAGTCTATAAATGAAATTTATACTGTCTAGTAATAATTAATGATTACTTAAGATTTACTTGGGTAAATTTTTTAAAAAATTAAGATGAAATATTTAGTAATTTTGTAAATAAACTAAAAATGAAAAGATTCAAAAATCAAAAGAATTAGGAGTGATAATGGTGGGGAATTTAAAAATTATAGGTTTACTAAATTGTGCTTAGAAAATAGGTACCATCAAGAATTCTCATGTTCTAATACACCTCAATAAAATAGATTAATTAAAAGGGCAACCCAGTGCACGAAGCTCCCGCCATGCGGGGTCCCGGGGAAAGATCCATTACACGCAGCTTTACCCTACTTTTTACAAGAGGTTGTTTTCAGGATTCGAGCCCGTGACCTATTGGTCACATGGAAACAACTTTATCATTGTTCCAAGGCTTCCCTTCAATAAAATGGAATAATTGAAATATACTAACAGCTTCTGCCCAGAAATATTTTAGTAATTGGTATTCATTAAGCATTGTCCTAGTCACTTCTTGGAGAGTTCTTTCAATTATTCTATTTTATTGAAAGGAAAAAAATAGAACTCTCCAAGAAGTGACTAGGACAATGCTTAATGAATACCAATTACTAAAATATTTCTGGGCAGAAGCTGTTAGTATAGTATGCTATGTACAAAATAGAACAACAAAAAATAAAAACCATAATAAAGCCCAATTTGAAATTTACTACAATAAATTACCAAATATTAAATACTTTAAGATATTTGGATATCCTGTTTACATATTAAATACAAGAGAATACTTAGGAAAATTTATCTCAAAAGTAGAAAATAAAATCTTTATAGGATATTCCCTAAATAGGAGAGGATATAGAATTTATAATAAAACCATTCTAAGAATTGAATAAATAACCAATATAAAATTTGATGAAATTACTAAAGAATCTAATTCAAGTCAAACTCAATATCAACCAATTGATTTTGTTAGAGGAAGCACTGGTCTAGGGGGAGCAAGTGAAAACCCGATAAATGAATAAGAAGATGAACAAAATCAACCACAAGAAAATGAACCAATATAAACTGAGCCTAGAACAATAAGAGTCGGCTCAGACCACTCAATTGACCAAATAATAGGTGACCTAGAACTAAGGGTTCAAACTAGATCATCATTTAGAAACTTAAGTCAAATATCCTTAATTTCTAAAGTTGAACCCAAAATAATAGAGGAGTCTCTGCTTGATCCAGACTGAATATTATTGTGATACAGGAAGAACTAGCCCAATTTAAAAGAAACGAAGTCTAGGACTTAGTTTCTCTACCCAAGAATAAAAAATTTATTGAGACTAAGTGAGTATTTAGGAATAAGTTAAATGAAAAGGGGGAGATTATCAGAAATAAAGCTAGACTAGTAGCTAAAGGTTTTGGTCAAGTAGAGGGACTTGACTATGATGAAACCTATGCCCCAGCAACCATACTTAAGTCCATAATGCTGCTGAGCTATGCAGCTCATAAAGACTTTAAGCTCTATTAAATGGATGCCAAATCAACCTTTTTAAATGGACTAATAAATGAAGAAGTATATATAGTTCAACCACCTAGATTTGAAAAACTAGAGCGCCATTTTATAAGAGATCATGTAGCCAAAGGTGATATTGACCTTAACTATGTTAAGTCAAAATCAAATTTAGCTAAAATTTTTATGAAACTATTATCAAAACTCAAATTTAGCAACTTAAGAAGAAAACTAGGCATGTGTACGATAGACTAGGATTGCTATTTTCCAAATAATTTTCAAATAGTTTACAAATTCTAGGAAAATTATTTACTTATATTTTATAAAAATTCTTATTTCCCTAGTATGTCAAAATATGTTTTGGTCTTGGATTAGATCAAATTCATAGAAAATATATTCCTATAGATCTAGGTATCAAGCATCTTACAAACACACTTGGACTATCTTGATTGTGTATTCAAAAACTTAAAATGACGTGAGATACATAGGCCTATTGCATGGACATCAGATGCTTATATCAGTACATCAACACAAGTCTGGGCAAAATACAGTGATCAGAATAGTGATCAAGTTAAGTAAACCAGTTTAGTCAAACACTAACTGGATATATTTACTTAATTTGACTAACCTAGTGAATACTGCTATCTTCTGATAGTTAGTTAGTAACTAATGATTAAATATTTAAGGACAAATTTTTAGATAAATTTTTTCTATTTAAATCTATCAGGTTTATGGTGAGGATAATTTAAAAATGATTTTGAAAATAATTTATTTTCTTTCCTACTACTTGCAAAAATCACTTTCAAAATTGCTTTCAATTTTGTTTACAAAATACATTCAAAAATACTTTTCAAATACTTGCTTTGCAAAAAGTCTTAGTCTTTTTAAACATGTGTTCTACCACTTTGAAAATCTATTTTTGAAAATACTTCCAAAACTATTTTACTTAAGTAAATTCTTTGTAAAATTTTAAAAAAAAAAGAGTTTTGAACAATTAAAATTTTACAACATCCTTATCAAACAAACTATTTTTTTTAACAAATATTTTGAAATCTATTTTTTATAATTCTTGTAAAATTTATTTGTATAAAATTATTTATTTTGCAAAGTCAATTCTCAAAATATTGAAAATATTTTGAAAAATCAGAAAATTTCTGTCAAAATATTTTGAAAAATATTTTGCAAACACTTTAACAAGTTTAAAAAATTTCAACATTTTCAAGTGTTTTATATCTTGCAAAATGATTTCCTTTAGCAAATTAATATTTTTTCAACTTTTTGAAACCTGTTTGAAAAGCTTAAATTTTTTTGTAGAATTATATTAACTCCTCTTTCCCATAAAACCGGTAAATTATTTATAAATTCTATACTTACTAGAGTTTCGGTATAATTTTTAATTTGCTATGTTTATATGCATTGTTTTTGATGAATGCCAAAGGGGAAAGGTATAGGGTTAAATAAGGGAAAGATAACTAAATCTTGAAAATCACAACCCTAAAATGATCAAGAGAATAAGATGGAAATTTAAACTTTTAAGTTCTTTTGAATCATGTCTTACTATTTCATTATTGTATATCTTTTTCTAACTCTAATTGAGGTTGTCATTACTGTTAGTCTGTGCACTTATCTGCTAGACACACTTTATATATTTTGTGGACAATTATGCAAGTATTTATTATTAATTATTTACTTTTCTGTATGTATATGATTAATGATAAAATCCCATAAATTAATGGGTATATTAATATGAAAATAGTCCTTAATAGGATAGATATCTAGAGGGGACATAGATATCTAGATCAATGTTGAGTATGACTAGGTCAAGATAGACCGAGGGATGGGTATCCAAATTATACTTGGGGGTGCCTTGAGTTTAGAGGTACACTAGATACGACTGGCTTAAGAGGAGACTACATATTAAGTATCATTGGTCATTCCTCTTATGAACTAGTGTAACTGATCTTTTAACTTGAGATTTTCATTTATTCTATAAATGGAGTTATGTGCTTTGATGCCGTTAAAAGTAGTCTTTAATTGAATTATGATTAATATGATAGTTGGGTGTATGGCAAAGTGTAGAGAAAATAGTGTTGAGTCAATAGATGATTCATAGCTCTCTTAGATTTGGAGTTAACATTCAGGCCGCTTGATAGAGATATTAGTAACTCGAAATTCATGACCATGGGAAGAATGATTTATCATTCAAGAGAAGTCTATAATATCTTAGAAATAAAGTAAAATAATTAATTGGTAATGATGTATAATGTACCAAATTAATTGAGATGTAGACTTAGATGAAGAGATTGAATTATACAGTAATCGATTCATAGTGATTTATAATTTATGAATGATATTAATTTTATCATGTTGGGTGGCTAAAAACTATTGCTAGATTATTACCTTAGTGTTTGTATGGATTTACACTGCCTTCGTGTATAAAACCTAGAGGGTCGCACACATAACACGTAAATATGAACATTATTTATAATTGATTATTTTAGTGGATATTAAAATTAATCAATTGATTATTTCAGAATAAGAATTAGTTGGATTATTAATTAATTCTGAAATATCAGAAGCTAGTTGAGATCAAGATCAAATATGGATTTATTTGATAAAAAAAAAAAGAGAATTCGAAGAATCATCATAATGATGATTAATGGAGAATTCGAAAAGTCGTCATAATGATGATTAATGGAGAATTCAAAGAGTCATCATAATGAATGTCATAAATAAAGAATTTATGAAGGTCATAACTCTTCATCTTCCTAATTAATGGAGATCATAAATAAAGAATTAATGGAGACCTTAACTCTTTATATTCCTTGGAGGCTATAAGTAGCCATCCTGTTGACTTTATAATGAAACCTTGCTTTGCTTGCTATCTTGTTGCTTGGAAATGCCTCTTGTTAACTCAAAAATGCACTAGCAATTCACCTCAGAATCTCCAAGAACTGACACTTTGAAATCTCCATGAAACCCTCTTTTCTAGGGTTGTAATGAGGCTAAAATATGTCTTCCAATCGATTGACCTTACTCCCAACCGATTGGCACGTCAGATTTAATAGTTCAAACCTATAGAATGACTCTTGTTTACTTGACAAATTGATTGGTGAGCCGCCCCACTCAATTGCTGGCTTCCAATCGATTGCCTCAATCGATTTCAAAGACTTCTGTTCGTTGATCAAAGTCGGCCAATCGATTACTTTAGACCAATCAATTACACCAATTGATTCGGTGACTTTCTGTTTACTGGTTATCTTCTACCAATCAACCAATCGATTCGATGACCAGTCCTCTTTGACATTGGACTTTCTTCTTGCCAACTTCTCGTTGGACTTCTGATCACCAATTATTTGGTCTTTCGTGACTCACTTAGACTTTTCTCTTGCCAACTTCCCGTTGGACTTCCCACTTCTAATCAAGTATCCAGTCAATCTTGAGCTACTGACTTCTTACTAATATATTGATCAAATATCTAAACTCAAACTCGAGTCAACCCGAGTTTGGTCACCTTGGTCAACCTTGACTCGAGGTCAATTGCAGAAATAAAACAAACTTGAATTGAGACCTCGATAACATCTAAATAAATCAAACTCAAGTTCATAAAAAAAAAAAAAGAAACTAAGCTAAGTTTAGATAATCATTTCAATGAATTAATTAATTAATTTTAGGTTTGACTTGGTTAGATTATCTTATTAAATAAACTTGAACACTATAAAACTTGACTCATTTACCGCCCTATCCAAAAGTAAATCAAAAAGTAGTTTAGGATGATCCAAAAGATTCCATCAATAATTCACCAATCAATACTTTTTCCCATATTTAATTATCTCGCCCAAAATAAATTTTAATATTTTCAATTTTTTTGATAATTCGGGTATCTAACTCTTACTATCCGACTAATTATCTTGAAGATGATCGTCACCTCACATAAATTTTCCATCAATTATAAAGGTAAATTGAAAATAACATATGGATCCTATCAAGTGGCTGCCAACATCAAAAGTTAATTGATATCAGATATCCGGCTTACGCCGATTAATCTTAGAAAGACTCTTACTATCCGATTAATTATGAAGGTAATCGTCATGGTCTCATAGAAATTTTTTATCAATTATTAAGATAAATTAAAAAGTATAGATGGATCCTATCAAGTGAATGCCAATATCATAAGTTTTCTAATTTTTTTTTAGTTGACATTAGGTATTTAATTTATGTTGACTAATTTTAGAATGATAAGATGAATTTCAAAAAAAAAAATATTGACTATTAAAATAAATTGATAAGTAGTCAGAGCGACTGACTAAGTTTTTCAACGAATAGACATGAAATATTTTAATCTGACCAACATTGTTGTTGATTATTACCGCACATACTATTTGACCATGAAGTGTTGGAACGAAATTAAATGATACTTGTGCAATACGCTATAGTCGAGTCCACTGTCACAGATTTCATGCATGCATCTTTTAGATTCTCTAATCCTCCTCAAATTTTTTTATTTACGTCTTTCCATGCACAAGATAAACCGTGTCATGAGAACAACGTGAAGCTGATCATATTTGCATAATTAATATAATTTTATACAAAATTATAAATAAAGGCTTATAATTAAATAATACATATGTATATGTTTTTTTAAAATTTTGTAACAGCTAGCTGTAACTAAACATGTATCTACATTCTAATTATTCTGTTTTGTCAAAATATAAATAATAAGACCTAATCTTATAAAAAAATAAGAGGAAAAATTACAAGGCATTCTTTTTTATTAGAATCGTGAAAAGAGCTAGCGTCCTGTTATTTATTTATTATTAAAAGATATTACATCTCGTGCCAGTATATATTATTTTTCAAAATTGTTTTTAATTTTTGATGTTGTAATAGCTACGGGTTAACACTGAAAATACTATGCTGCAGCAATTACAATTCACAACTTTTGTAATATATACGTTTCATTTTATAGTCAACACTAATCAAGATGATATAGGAGGATATTCCTCCGAATATTTTTTAAACTATTTTAGTAATGTTTGAGTTTTTTAATATTTAAGATATTTTTAGTATTTAGAATATTTTTGATAATTTTTATCTTTTATATTTTTAGATTTTGAGTACGTTTAAAAAAAGATAGATTCGTATGTGTTAAACATCCTATGAATATGAAAGGAGGTAAATATAGGTACATATGTGTGTTGAACATATGGTGGGATAAATCTTAAGTCATCAGTGTTTGAGAATCGACCCCTGACCATTACGTCAAATATGTTATGCGCTTACAATCTGCGTTACGCCCTAGGGACTTTGAGTACGTTTAAAGATGTTATGATTAAGATTTTTTTTTTGTTAATAATTTTTTTTCTTTACCAATTAGAATTTTAGATCTATATAAACGTCTTGTTAATTGATGTTCAAGGGGAGAGTTTTTGGTTTAATAATATTTTCAGTCATTCTAATTTATTTTCTATCTTTTTAATAATTGTATACATAATGATGTCCTTTCAATAATAAATGAAAAAATTACGTTCGGATTCCATTATATATAAAATAAACGAACTTTTGATTTTAAAATAACCATTCTTATGCGATCAAAGCTACCTCCAAGTAGCTAACCATTTTTATCGCCATGCACATATATAATGCATGTGAGCTACGTAGTTCATGACTTAGCCAGCCTATTTAGATCGATTAAACGTGCCCAACTGCATGCATTGCATTTGCACGCACGCAGTCTCGTTTGCCCAATCGTGTGCTTGACCGTATACTTCCTTCAAAGTATATATATATATTTATTTATCCACAACATCACAGGTTTCATGCAGTGCAAGCACTAACCGACGTGTACGTGTACATGTATTAATCCATTCAAACATACATCTCAGCATTTTGACCTGCTTCTTGCCAATTTGGCTATAAATACCATTGCACCACTACTTTGTATTTTGATTATAATTATTGCAATATTCAGATCATACAAATGGGGCCTTCTATTGAAGCTCTGGCCATGGCCGGGGTAGACTACCTGGAGATCAGTACTGATGATAAGGAGTCGTCGGACGGAGAGTTTCCTCCTCCGTATCTGTTGGCTTGCAATGAGGCAGGAGTCGAAGAGGCGCACAAGGGAACGAAGGAGGAAGAGATCAAGACCAAAGTGTTGTTGGTGTTGTGGGCAAAGGCCGTGGCTTCCTTCCTCGGAAGAGTGCTTAATTGCTGAGTTCATGCATCCTGTATTAATTTAATTTATATATTTTTCTAAATTTTAGTCTGAGGGAAAGATGTTCATGTTCATTTGATCAGTTTGATGTCTTTCATATTTCAATGTTTTAACATGAATAGACAATTAATTAGTATATGTGTTCATTTCTAAGTTATGAAAGTGTAATTACTTATTTAATTAAAATAAGCAAAGGAGTTTCAACCTAATTGGAGAAGGTAGAAGAGAAAAGGTGTAGAGGAACAAATTCTTGCATATTTAATTAGTTTGCCAAGAGGTTCACAAGTCTTGTCCTCAATCATTAAAATTGTGTCTATATATTATGTGCTTTGGATTAGGATGCTTGGGAAGTCGAGTCAAATGGATACCGAGTTGAGTCGGGATGCCCGGGACATTCAGCCGAGTTGTTGGACCTCTTAGGAGACTAAAGTGGTAAAATAGTGGTTGAATTACAATTTTTGCCTCTAACACAAGTCCATTAAAATTAAGTTTAGTGCAATTCTATGCTCTGAATTTATATCTTTGTGAATGCACACATAAAAGAGAATCTCTAATTTATACACATTCATTATATAATTGATACGGGATAATTAGAGGGTATCATGTGGTTAAAGAGAAATTAACATTTTCACGAAGGTGACGGTCAAAGTCAACAAGAGATCATACTGACTCCATGAACTCTAGTTCCATGTCGCCCCTGACTCCATGCAACTTAAGCCCGACTCTACGCCGAGTCCGACTCCAAGAAATCCCTGCTCCACGCTAATCTCAATTCCAGATCACCCCGACTAATCGGGGTAGCACATCCGACTATTGCCAACCAAGGCGATAAGTTATTACTCACTGAAGATACAGACAATGTAACAATTATTCCCCGAAGAACGTGAGAAACACTGTCGTTTAGTCCGAGAGAGGTGGGCAACGTAGCAATTTATTTCAGGCGTAATATGGGGGTAATCAAAGGGTGTTATGTAGTTAAGGAGGACTCAACAGTCTAGCGGAGGTGACAGTCAAAGTCAATAGGGGGTCATCTCGACTCCATCCAGCCCTAGCTCCAAGTTGCCCCAACTTCATGCATCCCCGACTCTGCGTCGAGTCAAACTCTAGGCAACTCCAGCTCCACACCGATCTCAATTTTAGATCATCCCGACTAACCGGGGTGGCACATCCAATTACTGGCAACCAAGGCGATAAACTATTGCTCGATAGCTAAAGATACAAACAACATAGTTGTTATTCTCTAAAGAGCGTAGGAAGCGCAGTCGTTGAGTCCAAGAGAGGTGAACAACGTAGCTATTTATTTCAAAATATATAGGTAATGCCAGCATGAATCTCAAGACACGTGGAGCATAGCTGCAACATTATAAAAGGTAGCCCACTTCTATACGCGTAGGTATGCACACACACATCCAAACCTCCAGAAACCCTAGATCACTTTTTATTCATTCTTCTTTTCTGGAGACTGACTTGAGTGTCAAAGTGGGAATGCTGGAAAATCCCTAACTGTCATTCTAACCATCTCTTTTTAACATTCTCTCTTTAGGTTTCGATAGATCTCTTCACCTATTCTTGATGTGTTAAGGCGATCGACAACAAAGTCAACATCAACGTCAACTCGCCGGTAGTTCATTCATCGGCGGTCTTGGGCAGGATCAAATTGGTACAATCTATGGGAACACTGAGTTAAGACATGAATTAAGACGTTGAGATTGATGACACTAGAAGACCCTATTGGTGCAGTTAGCATCAATGATCAAACTCAAGTTTTGATGCAATGATAAATAGATTAAAGTTAGATATTATATTTATTTAACCTGTTTACCAAGTGTATAGGATATGAACTTGATAGGTCTAGAGGACAATAACACCAGACTGAAGTCCAGCTAGATTGATAACTGATACAAAGTCCAGATTGGTTGAGATTTGATAAGAGAAAGTTCAGTTGGGTTGACAACTGTTGAAGTCCAGATTGGTTGAGATCTAACAGGAAGTCCTGGTGGGTCAAGAGACTTGACATTAAGGAAGCCCACAAATAGTAAGTAAAGGTAAGCAACTAGAGGAGAGATCCAGTGAGGACGCGCTCTCGATTGAGCAAACAGTAGCCATTGGTCCGGCCGAGCGTTTTACCGAAACTCGAAGTCAGGACCGGATAGTCCGGATACTATCAAATATTCTATTTATCTTCTTTCCATATTATTTCTTGTTGTGCTAACCTTATGATGTAGGAAAATAAGATGTTGAAAAAGGGGTCTCCTGGTGCTCAGACTGTGTTTGAGCCCCCGAAGTTGGTCCAAGTGCTTGGGATGGGGCCAAATAGGGTGACTAGTGGAGCTTAGGTGGCGTACGGTGATTGGCTAGGATACATCACAGTTCGGGCGCTTGGACAGGTCCAGATGCCTGGAAAAGATGACTTTTTGGAGATAAAGTTTCACCGAGGTGTAGCCACATCGTCAGTATTCCAGGTGTCTAGGGGTGGTCCAGGCACCCGAAAATGGCCTATAAAAAGGCCTTCGACTAGAGGCTTCAAAACAACATATGCTCTAACTTTCGTTCTTGCCGCTGCTCTGAGAAAGCTTCTAGGACACCGAAAGGTTACTCTGCCAACCAGTAACCAAGCGTCTTCCCATTTGCTGTCAGTATTCTTTTATTATTCCTGCATTGTACTTAACTACTATAATCTTTTTGATATTATAGTGATTGCCTAGCGAAAGCACTCAATGAGTGTGGGACTTGGAGGAGTCATTAAAAGGCTCCAAACCAAGTAAATTGAACTTGTGTTAGCGCTTGCCTCTTTCTATCTCGCTTCTTTTTCCTTAGTTATATTTCCACTGTGAACTTGATTTTTAAAATAAAAGGAATATTTTCAAAATCATGTGATTCACTCCCTCTCTCGTCTTATGATCCAACAAGTAGTATCAAAGTGAGGTACGCTTTGAATTGGTTCAACCATCAATCGAGCAGGGGGTTCTCTTATTTTCTTTTTCTTTAAGCCTCGTAATTGGTTTTAAGTTTTTCGATCTAGTTCAAATTGGTGCAATCACCTCTTTTGGACAAGCAAGTCTTTGCATTGCAAAATACTCTAAATTGGTGCAACACCAATCAAGTCTTCTTATTTTTATCATCTCCCATACTACTAATGCAAGACCTAGTGTTGGGATCTCTTTATTAGTTTATTTTTGTGTGTGCAAGATTCTTTATCTAATGGCCCAAAATAAAAGCTACAACATTGCTCAACCTCTAATCTTTAATGGGGATGATTTCTCTTACTGGAAGAAAAGAATAGAAGTATACCTGAAGATAGATATCGATTAATGGTTCACCATTCAACGAGAATATAAGGCGCCAATAGACAAAGTAACAAAAGTACCTCTTAACCTAGAAAATTAGAACCTAGAGATGGAGAATAAGGTACAAACTGAGTTTAAAGTTGTAAACATTCTTCAATGCAGACTGACTAAGGAAGAACTTAATGTTGGAACCCCAAGGTGTTTTGATGTGATCAAACAAGCTAAGTTAGGTCCTGCGTTTGTTTAACCCTTGTGCCTAAGTGTGCAGGATCTTAGGAGTACAAGAAGTCGAGCGGAAGACGCGACTAGCGAGATGGACGGTATGGGAGAGAGCCGATGACCTCGGTGCGTCCGAGGGACGAAGTGACCGCGGAAGAGTACACCGGTGGACGAGAAGAACGTGCGCGGCGTTCGAGGGACGAGAAACCGGGAAAGAAGACTGCTCGAGGAGAAGGCCGGAACTTGGGTTCGGGTGAGCCCTATTCCGGATGGCCGAGATCACCCAAGCTAGCGGAGCCGGAGTTGAAGACCCAGACCGAGACGAGCTGAACCGAAGCAGAGCGACCGGATGGAAAAAGTCAACCAGAGTTGACTTTTGGGGTTCGGGGCGCCCGGAGCTGACCGTGGCTCCCGGAACCTTCCGGGGTGCCCGGACCGAAGTTGTTGACCAGATCGAGTCAAACTCGATCTGAACGTTGGGGGATAAAGTTTTATCCCCCCAGGGCGCCCGGAACCCCTTCGGGGCGCCCCGACCAGTGCTATAAATATAGCACTGGTTTGCACAGATCATTCATCTCACTTGTAATCAATTTTCTCTGTGCTTTCAATTCTGTTTCTTTTATTTGTGCTGACAACGCTGTAAAGAGGCTACTCCGCCCGAAGGAGATAAACAGATAGTGCGCTTACTTTCCTTGGATTAGCAATCCCCTGATTGCAAACCAAGTAAATCTCTTGTGTCTGCTCTTTTCCTTTAGTCTCTTGGTTTTATTATTACAAGTATCTTTTAAATTAGTTGAATATCCGAGAAGGATTTTTGATTTAATTTTTGTAGGGCAATTCACCCCTCTCCTCTTGCCGGCTTCCAAAGGGACCTACAAGTGGTATCAGAGCAAGGCGCTTCAGGAGGACTAATCGCCGATCGAAGCAACAAGATGGCCGGACCACTCATCGTTCCACCAAAATTCGAGGGGGACTTCGCAGACTGGAAGCGACGTATGGAGGTATTCCTAAGAACTTATTTCGAAATTCGGTTTATTATGAAATATGGTTTTGTAGCTCCGATGAATCAAGATGGAGAAGAAAAAGAAGAGAGCCATTGGACAAAGAAGGAGCAAAATGAGTCTGTAGCAAACAACCGTGCGAAATACCACCTGTTGAGCGTGTTGCCGCCTCAAGAGGTCAACCGCATCGGAAGCTATTCATCTGCCAAAGAACTCTGGGAGAAATTCCTAGAACTCCACGAAGGCACGTCCGAAGCGAAGCTCGCTAGAAGAGACATCCTCCGGAACAAGCTAATGAACATCCGACTGAAAAAAGGTGAGAAAGTAGCTAGTCTATACGCAAAGGTAAAAGAACTGATTACTGGTCTTGAGAACCTCGGAGAAACGGTAACAAATCGGGAAACAATACGTTACGCACTCAACACGTTTCCCAGAACTTCAGAATGGACATCAATCGTCAACGCCTACTACATTTCGAAAGACCTAGAGGTAAGTAGTTTGGAAGAACTGTTCTCCACTCTTGAATTGCATGAAACCAGGTGTGCAAGAACAAAGGAATCAAGCCAGATGATTGCGTTAAACGCAACCAAAAGGGATGAACCCAAGTCAGACTCAGAGGATGATCAGGAAGCGTACATGGTAAGAAACTTTAAAAAGTGTTTTAGAGCTAATAAATTTAAAGAAATGTAGAATAAAAAGAATCCTAGAAATAGAAGAAAAGTGCGTTGCTACCAGTGTCAAAAGGAAGAACACTTAAGAGAGGATTGCCTAGAACTAAAGAAGGACAAAATGAAGACACCCAAGAAACACAAGAACCTAAAAGCCACTTGGGACGACACTTCATCATCTGAGTTCGAGATTCAAGAATATGCGGGGATAGCACTGATGGCAAGCTACGAAGGACAAAGTACATCAGAACCCAGCATCGATGAAGGCGGAGTGACCTCATATGGAAGTAGCGAAGCAGGGGGAGATTCAGGCTTCAAGTCTGATATGGTAAGTGAGGTATATCTCTTACCCCCTGATGAAATTTACTTTGGCATTAAGGCAATGGCTAAATCCATGTATAAATTAGAAAATAAAATTTTAGAAACAAAAAGAATTTTGGCAAAATCATGTCTTATAGAGGATTTTGATAAATTGAAAATTGAAAATGAAAAACTAAAGGAAGAAATAGAAAGATTGAAAAAAAATCTAATGGTTCAAATATTTCTACTTTTAGAAATTATAGAGGTTTAAATTGGTATTATAGATTTTATCAAAGTCAAATTAGAAATATATCAAAAAACTATGTACCCAGGAAATACTTGGTTAATCCTGCAGGTAGGAACCTCTATTGGGTTCCGAAAGCATGTTTAATTTAAAATTAAAATTAGACTTAACATTTTCAGCAAGGAAATTAAACAACTAATTTCATTATGAGGCTTTGTCTAAGGAAGTGGTTGTTGCTCCAATAACCAAGAAGGCCTAGTGCCTCGCCACGACCTGGAAGCCAAGTATCGAAATGAAAAGTTTAATTGACTAACTGAAAAAATATTAATTTAAATTACTTAATGCTTTAAAAGAGTTATTCAATTTGTGTTAGAAAATATTTAAAAAAATTTTAACTTGACTTAGAAATTTTTTTTATTATTACCCTAGAATTTTTTTATGAAAGTTATCTTAGAATTTTTTATAAAAATTGCCTTAAGATTTTTTTTTAAAAAAAAAATTACTAAGAATTTTACTTAAATTTTTCTGAAAAATGTTTTACTTAAATTTTTTTCGAAAGAAAAATTATGAGGAGTGTCTTTACTTAGACATTCTAAATTTTTTTAAAAAAATTTACCTTAGACTTGTTTATAACCCCAATTTTTATGTGATCAAAGGGGGGGAAGTATGCTAAGTCTAGGGGGAGGTAATATAATTTTTCAATTGAAAAATATTTGGATTTATTTGAATATAAATTGTTTTTATTGCATATGTTTACCCTAACTTAACTTGGGTTGCTCACATCAAAAAGGGGGAGATTGTTGGAACCCCAAGGTGTTTTGATGTGATCAAACAAGCTAAGTTAGGTCCTGCGTTTGTTTAACCCTTGTGTCTAAGTGTGCAGGAGCTTAGGAACACAAGAAGTCGAGCGGAAGACGCGGCTAGCAAGAAGGATGGCACGGGAGAGAGCCGACGGGTTCGGTGCGTCCGAGGGACGAGGTGACCGCGGAAGAGTACACCGGTAGACGAGAAGAACGTATACGGCGTTCGAGGGACGAGAAATCGGGAAGGAAGGCTGCTCGAGGAGAAGGCCGGAACTTGGGTTCGGGTGAGCCCTATTCCGGATGGCCGAGATCACCCAAGCTAGCGGAGTAGGAGTTGAAGACCCAGACCGAGACGAGCTGAACCGAAGCAGAGCGATCGGATGGAAAAAGTCAACTGGAGTTGACTTTTGGGGTCTAGGGCGCCCGGAACCCTCCGGGGCGCCCGGACCGAAGTTGTTGACCAGATCGAGTCAAACTCGATCTGAACGTTGGGGGATAAAGTTTTATCCCCCCAGGGCGCCCCGACCAGTGCTATAAATATAGCACTGGTTTGCACAG
The DNA here is from genome assembly GCF_018446385.1 of Zingiber officinale. Lineage (NCBI taxonomy): Eukaryota > Viridiplantae > Streptophyta > Magnoliopsida > Zingiberales > Zingiberaceae > Zingiber > Zingiber officinale. The sequence goes on from NC_056003.1 coordinate 47,255,493, forward strand.
ATCATTCATCTCACTTGTAATCAATTTTCTCTGTGCTTTCAATTCTGTTTCTTTTATTTGTGCTGACAACGCTGTAAAGAGGCTACTCCGCCCGAAGGAGATAAACAGATAGTGTGCTTACTTTCCTTGGATTAGCAATCCCCTGATTGCAAACCAAGTAAATCTCTTGTGTCTGCTCTTTTCCTTTAGTCTCTTGGTTTTATTATTACAAGTGTCTTTTAAATTAGTTGAATATCCGAGAAGGGTTTTTGATTTAATTTTTGTAGGGCAATTCACCCCTTCCCTCTTGCCGGCTTCCAAAGGGACCTACACTTAATTGGGTCAAACTGTTCGATAACACCAAGGAACTATGGGAAAAACTGATCAAGCTACATGAAGTTACAAGTGATGCAAAGGTAACAAGCATGATTTATTATTAAATAATCTATTTAATATTAAATTTAGGATTGAGAAATAGCAACTCAACTACATGCAAGAATCAAAGATATTTTGAAAGGACTCCACCTAATCGACCACTAACTGGAGAATAGGGATGTAATAATATATGCTTGAACTCTTTTGTCAAAATGCACTGTGGGCATCTATAGTAGATGCTTATAAAGTTTTGAGGAATTTAAACAAATTAAAATTAGATGAGTTATTTTGTGAACTTGAACTCCATGAATAAACTAACTCAAAACAGGTTGAGAAAGGTATGACTTTTCTTACATGTTCATCAAAGGAAACAAGGACTAGAATTTGAGTCAAGCCTGAGTCATAAAATGAATCTGACTCAGAAATAGGCGAAGAAAAATAACTAGTAAATATAGTTAGAAAAATGTTCATTAGAAGGAAGAACAACTTCATAAAGGACTTACAAAAGGTGATCAAATCAACATCCAACGATGCAAAGGAGAAGATCACGTGCTTCGTATGCAACAAGAAGGGTCATTTCAAGCACGAATGTCCGAATTGAAATGAGGACAAATCCAAGAAGATGAAGAGAAAGAAGAAAATCCAAGCCACTTGGGATGAATCCTCCCTAGAAGAATCAGACACCAAAGATCGAAAGTAAGCAAGCTACTTCACGCTCATGGCAATCAGACCCGAGTCAAAAAGTGACTTAGACGAAGAAGATGAGTTCGAATACGAATCAAGCCATGAGTCCGTACTCATTTTCGAAGGCTCTAATGAGGTACAGACTCTCTTAACTGTAAATTTTTTTAAAATTATTACATGTCTTAATAAAAAATTAATTAAATTTGAAAAATAAAATGAAACGCTCCTTGAGGGAAATCAATACCTTAAGGAACAGTTAATTCTTACATAGAAAACACTAACCCAACTCAAGTATAAAACCTTGAGGAAGAAAACACCAACCTAAAAATAAAAGTAATTAATCTAAAAGACTTACTAGAAAAATTCACAACTAGATCCAAATACCTAGATATGATACTTGGATCCCAACAAGCTGTGTACAACAAATTTGGACTCAGATACAAGTCCAGCTTAACAAACAAAACTTTTATCTGACTAATAAGTCAAAATAAAAATCAAACCAAAGCTTAGGTTCTAAAAGCTTGTCTAACCAAGCAAGTAGGACCAAAGCAATACTATATACCCAAAAATGGAATTCATTACCTAAAAATAAACAAGATAAACCTAATAACTTAGATCTAGAAATCAACTACAAACTCAAATTCAACTTACACTCTAACAAATCAAGTGCAAACTTAAGCTATAAATTTAAATCTAAACCAAACTTAAATATAATTAAGTCTACTACAACTACAAAATAAATTGACATAAATCTAAAACAAAACCTTAGTTCAACAATTCAAGGGGAGACCCCAAATTAGTTGGCACATCCAAAATAATAGCCTACCTAGTTGGATAACTAGGGTTAGACTATAAAGAAAATTTGACTCTTGTCCAACCATAGTACCAGGGTGGGGGCAAGATGATAGTACGATACGAAAACTTGGTCTAGGGAGTCAAGTTGGATAAGACGTACCCTTCTTCATATGCTTAGCTAAGTAGAACTTGTTGGATCGAGAAGCGCTAGAGGGGGGGGGGGGGTGAATAGCGCTCGTGGCTATTTGTTCGATTAGCGGAATCGTAAGACTATCGGAGTTGTAAAACACGCAGCGGAATAGATAAGAGAAACAACACAAAGACACAGGTCGATTTTACTTCGTTCGGAGCCTAAGGCGACTCTTACTCGAAGGCCCGCGATCCTTGATCGCTTTCCGTGGGCAACAACTATATGCTCGTTAAAAGATTACAATTATGAGTACAAAAAGCTATAAGTATTATACCGACAACAAGAAATGCTAAATCTGAAGCTTCGGGTTGTCGGGCACTTGTAGCAGCACTTCGGAACGTCTTTTGGAGCAGCACGTTGATGAAAGATCACTTGGAATTCGTTGGGTTGAAGTGCTGGTCGAAACCCCCTTATAAAGGGTGTTCAAGGCGCCTTGAGAGCAGTTCAAGGCGCCTCCATGCTGCCTGGTCTTCCGCGTGGATCAAAACTGACCTGGTCGAATTTCATCCATTCAAGGCGCCTTATATCCCTCTCAAGGCGCCTTCCAAGGCGCCTTCTGCCTGCTGCGCAGCTACCTTCAACCTTGCACCGAGGCGCCTCCAAGCTCCATGGAGGCGCCTCGGTTCATCCGAGGCTTTAGGTTGCTCCTTTAATCCTGCAAAATGGTTAGTCAAACACTATCCGCAACACAAAGTTAGCACAATAAACATTATAAAGAAGTATAGGGTCTGACGTCGGATTTCCATCCGGAAACCCTAGGTCGACCCGACGCCTACTGTACGGGGAAGCGTCCTCACCTACTCCACTCAGGAGATTTACATGTTGCAGTCGATGATCGACTGGACTTCTCAACACTCGATGCTTCCGGACTCTTGGACATCCGCTTCCCGGCTAGTCCAGTTTTTCACCGTTCGCGACACGGGACTTTCCACCTAGGGTTACCACCCCTAGGACTTTTGCTGAAGACATCGACCGCCAAGACTTTCATAGGGTTACCACCCCTATGACCTAGGGTTACCACCCCTAGGGTTTTCCCTTTGCCTAACAGATAGGACTTTTCTCCACCTAGGGTTACCACCCCTAGGACCTAGGGTTACCACCCCTAGGACCTAACCGCAGTTAGGACTTTCCTGAAATACTCATTCAACATGTTAGATAACAGAGAATCTTAACTTTGAATGCCTTTGCCATTATCAAAACTTAGGTTCGATCGTCGGATGCTTCCTGCACCAACAATCTCCCCCTTTTTGATTATGGCAACAAAAATTTAAAATTAAGAAAATAATGCCATTAAAAGATAAACATGAAAATACAAGCATAATGATAGTTAAGTGCAGAGCTCCCCCTTAATATAAAGACTCCCTCTTAATAAAAGCTCACTTTTTAAAATTTGAATTTCTTTCAATTTTCTTTAATTCAATTTTCTTTAATTCTTTGAATTTTCTTCTACTCTCCCCCTTTGCCATATATCAAAAATCAGTTAAAAGCAAAAACAATCTTTTTGAGAGAAGGAAGAAGAAGGCTTGTGAAACTTAGTTAAACGGAATATTTTTCACCTAAGTTGTCACGCCCCCAAAGGAGTCTCTGTCAGACAAAAATCTGACAACATCTCCCCTGTACCGGTGACAATATGAAGTATCACTACAAGCAAATATACATCAGCCACATGCGGCTGGAATATTTATATACACAACCACGCAGTTATAATAACAGCCCACTCGGCTGGAATGAAACAATCACAACCACGCAGTTATATATAAAACAACCCACACGGCTGTACTAAAACACAGCAGAAAAACAAACGAAAGCCCACACAACACAAATAAATACAATGCATGCCGGCACGACTTAAACAAAAATACAACACCAAAACCATAAGATAGCCACATGACTATACACAAATACAGCGCAAAAAATAAGAAAAAAATATACAAAAGAAAAACCACCACGGTCTTCGGATGTGACGTAGGACCCGGTAGACAGGATACCCCGAGCGACACCAACCATCTACAGGCTACCTGAAAACATAAATGTATACATGCGGTGGTGAGTATAGGTAACTCAGCGGGTAATAGAAAAGACAGTGCACGGTCTACAAATAAAACATGAAGATCAAAAGTATACAGTCTCAGTAGGGAATAAGAACATGATCATACTATCATAATCAATGCATCTGAACATACCTGACATAATAACCTGACATAAGCTGTACAAACCACAACTAACATAATGACAGATACGTACCCAATCTGGAATCGACACATGGTACAATGATCAGTAAACTCACCGGATCTGCAACAGATATACCCGTGACACCTGTGCAATATAAGTACGACTGCATATACATGTAAAATAAATGACATGTATGCAACATGACAACCATATGCAACAATCATATCGCAAACAAATGCAACATACCACAAACACATGCAACTAGTAACTACTAGGCATGTATGCAAATATATCTCCAAAGATGCACCGCGCATCAAATGCAAATGTGCATGCATGCTCCATGGTCACCCCCGCCACCTCTCTAGACACCACGACCCCTGTATGGCCGAGAGGCTTGGGTCCGTGACAAACCGTACTAGCCTCCAGTACATGCAGCGCTATAGGCGCCCGAAGCGGACGGTCAGCTAAGTAGTTATATAACTACATAGCTAAGGGTCCCTGACCACTCATAACTCAAACCCTCTGATTACTGTACCCTCAAGACCCACTACTCCAGAGTGGTCGAGGCTGACAGAACAATGAGCGGCTGAATGAGCGCGACAGGACATAGCTCCACTCCTAGCTACCACTCTCCAACAGTGGCCGAATGGGCAGCTATAAACAACCGACGCCTCTCTCACCACAAGGGAGACAATAGTCGTCAGCATGCAATGAATGATGACATGATATATATATAATCATGAAACGAACACTTCATCATCCATGCAACTCTAAATGCACCTAAATACCCCTCAACATGAGTATAATCCTCGTGATAAATCCACACATCCCACCCAACACATGTACACAACTACACATGTATAATCAACTAAGAATCTCCAATAATCCCACAAGACACATATACATAAATACAATCAACATGTATCCTCCAGTAATAAACACATCAGACACGTGTATAAACAACAAACATACAATCAACACAACTCCTCCAAAAGTACATAACCAAACTCGTGTGTACTTACAACATGCAAATGTACGGTCAACATGATGACTCCTAAAACCCATACCACGCTACGTACAATCCACATTATATGCAAAATCAGCATGGTAAATCCAATCACTCGACAATCCCTACAATACATACTCTACACGCATAATCACAGCAGAGTAGATATCAAGAGTGGAGACTGTATGGCTGCGTTTGGTAGGGCGTAATCTGCCTTGTAATGTAATCCTGATTACATTACAACGCAGATTATTTTGTTTGTTTCACTTTTAAACTTGTAATGTAATGTAATCTGGATTACAAAATGTAGTGAAGTTTTGTAATCCAGATTACAAAGCAAATGCTATGTAATCCGATTACATTACGAGGTCACCGTCCCACCAAAATTTAAATACCGAATATACCCTTAGTCCACCGTCGGCCCCCGCCCCCCACCGTCGACCGTCGACCGCCGGCCGCGGACCGCCGGCCGACCGCCGACCGCCGCCGGCCGCCAACCACCGCCCGCAGCCTGCCGCCGACCGCCGGTTGGCGGCCGGCGGTCGACGGTCGGCGGCGATGGTCGGCGGTCGGCGGCGGCGGCCGGTAGCTGCCGCAAGCTCCGGCAGAAGTGCGGCGACCGTCAGTAGAGGTCGTAGGACATTTTTGTCATTTTATAATAATACAAATTACATTCCTGATAAAAAATAATATATACCAAACAAAAGAATGTAATCATCCTTGTAATCAAATATTACATACATTACATTTCCAAACGTAGTAATGTAATCAAGATTACATTACATTACATTACAAATTTGATTACATTACAAGCTAGATTACATTACACCCAACCAAACGTAGCCTATATGAATTAAATAGATCGTCACAAGGGTCAAGCATAGGTATCATGCAGGAAAAACAGCAACCGATCATGATATAAGATAAAGCAGCCTAATTCATCCAATAATAACCATGCACTAAGTTTCAAAGAGACTATAAAGAGGCCAAGGAAGAAATACCCGCCTTTAAAAAGATAGATCCTGTCAAGTAATCCTGCGTCGAGACACTCGTCCCGAATCCAAGTCCTGCATTAATCAATATATATATTTTATTTAGCTAAATTCATATGAATTTAAATAGCTAAATAAAAGCCCTAACCCAATTAGGATTACTCCAATCAAATCTGATATCTGATTAATCCTCCAAATAATCCTTAATCACACAACCCAAATTCATTCCATTAATCAGATCTCATCATAATTTCTAATCCATCCCCACAAATCACAATATCTCCCAATACAATAATCATCCAATCAACCTATCAACTAAATCATCAAACCACAATCAACCATAAACTCTAACCATCCTCAATCAACAAAATTATGCCCTCCTCCAATTCATATAACAATCTACAAGTCCTCAATAAATCCAACGCACCTTAAATCAATTTCTACAACTCAACTCCACTAATCCAACAAATATAGAAATGAAATTAATCTTCAAAACCTACCTAAACCCGGAAGATCAAGTGGTGATCCACCGCTGAAGATACGCTTGCTTCCGAGACCAAATGTAGCCACTACCACCAACCTTAACCCCTAATCAACACTACATCAAGATCAAATACCCAAATCTAACCCAATACGTAATGTAATCAATCCATAGCACAACTTATCCAAATTGGATTGCTCCTCCATCCACTCATGGCCGGAGAGGTCACTGTCGGAACAGGAATGGCCGGAACCATGGTTTTCCAGCGAACAATGATGGCCAAAGCTACAAAGACCAATCAAGAATCAACAAATCTCCTCATCCTAATACAAGGAATGGAAAAACCAACCTCTGTTAACTCAAATTCAACCATACCTTGTGGCCTAGAAACTCCTCATCAAGCTATGGATTGGCTCGGATCAAATGTCCCAATGATCAGAGACAATTGGTGGCAACCAGCTCACACTCATAATGGAAACGGATCAAGAAAAGGGAAGCTAGGGTTCGAGGTGAAGGGTGATGGTGGCGCTGCCCAAAGCTAGGGCACAACATCAATAATTCGGGAGGGAGATATGATAAGCCGACCCTCGAATAATCATGACACTGGGCTTCACCGGCGACTGCAGCTATGGCACGGCATAGGGCGGTGACATGAGGAGGCGCGGTCGGCGATCGGGCGAGTCGAAGCAGCACAGGGTCGGCGTCGCGAGTTAGGGGAGGAATCGCGAGGGAGAGGGAGGAGAGGATCGACAGCCAAGAGAGAGGCACGCAGAGGATAGGTCGCTGCTGGAGGTGAACTCGCGGTGGCTGGCGATCGGGCGAGGAGGAATCGCCGGAGAAGGAAGGGGGTCTCGGGCGAAATGTGAGGAGAAGGAGGAGATCGGGAGAGGAAATCGGGGAAAGGGGAAGAGTTCGGGCGAATTCGGGGAGGAGAAAAGGAAAAGAAATTAGAAGAAATAAAACCTAGGTTAGATTAATTAAATCCTAAGTCCATTCCCAAATCAACTCCCACTTAAATGGGAATTCCAAACAGGCTTTCACTGTACCCCAAATCCATCCCCTCAAAACGGGTCATACGGACTCCGTTTAAATCCCGAAAAATTTCTAAAAATTTCGGTAAAATCCAATAAGATTTTTCGTCCAATAATAATTATTATTTAATTTTATGGTATTTTACATAAGTTTAAAAGGTTAATATATGGATTATTTCGAATGATGTCTTTAGCCACTTTTGAGACATAGTTGTTTTTAGAAAGACATACCTAACTAAAGTTAGAAAAACTTGGCTAATTTTTTTTTTTTTTTTTTTTTTAATTTTGGAGCCAAGTTGTTTGTAAACAAATTTAAAGTCTCAATTTACTTAGCAAAAGTCTTTTGAAAGCCATGAGTTAAATTTTGCAAGTAAAGAAATATGCTTTTTAATACTTTTAACTTAGAAAAGTATTTTAGCATTTAGAGTTAAAATTTATAAGGTGGCTAAGTTTGAGAAAGTTTGAAGGTTGCTATATGAGTCACTTTAGCTAAGCCTTTTGCAAACAATGAATTTTGAGAATGTAGGTTCAGTTTAAAAAGGTACTTAGCTTAAAGGCTTAATTTTGAAAAATAGGAGTAAGATCTTGTTAATTTTTAGGATGAAGAGGGAATAGCTAAATGTTTAATTTAGGTTATTTATTTTAGTTGGTCTTTAAGTCCAAGCATGAGGTTAAATAGATTTTAAGTTATCCAGATTGTTTTATTCAAGTATTAGAGCCCTAATGTATGAGCATGCTCAAACTTCAAATCTCCATTTCCTTTGGGGCTAATTCCATATTCTTGTAAGTCTAGTAAATTTAGGGGAGCCAGATTTTCAAGTTAGTTTTTCAAGTATTTTTCAAAGGATTTTGAAATTAGTTTTTCAACGATTTTTCAAAGGTTTTTGAATAAGTTTTTTTGAAAGATTTTTGAATAAGTTTTATTGAAAGATTTTTGAATAAGTTTTTTCAAAGGATTTTGAAATAAGTTTTTTCAAATATTTTTCCAAGGATTTTGAAATAAGTTTTTTAAAATATTTTTTAAAGGATTTTGAAATAAGTTTTTTCAAATATTTTTTAAAATAAGTTTTTTCAAATATTTTTCAAATGATTTTGAAATAAGTTTTTCAAGTATTTTTCAAATAATTTTGAAATTGATTTTGAAAAGATTTTTAAAATAATTTTGAAATTGATTTTGAAAAGATTTTAAAATAATTTTGAAATTAATTTTGAAAAGATTCTTAAAATAATTTTGAAATTGATTTTGAAAAGTTTTTTAAAATAATTTTGAAATTGATTTTGAAAAGATTTTTAAAATAATTTTCAAATTGATTTTGAAAAGATTTTTAAAATAATTTTGAAATTGATTTTGAAAAGATTTTTAAATAATTTTGAAATTAATTTTGAAAAGATTCTTAAAATTTTGAAATTGATTTTGAAAAGATTTTTAAATAATTTTGAAATTAATTTTGAAAAGATTCTTAAATAATTTTGAAATTAATTTTGAAAAGATTTTTAAATAATTTTGAAATTGATTTTGAAAAGATTTTTAAAATAATTTTGAAATTGATTTTGAAAAGATTTTTAAATAATTTTGAAATTGATTTTGAAAAGATTTTGAAATAATTTTGAAAAAGACTTTTTAAATAATTTTGAAAAAGATTTTGAAAGATTTTTAAATGATTTTTAAAAGATTTTTAAAATAATTTTGAAATTGATTTTGAAAATATTTTTAAAATAATTTTGAAATTGATTTTTAAAAGATTTTTAAAATTTTGAAATTGATTTTGAAAAGATTTTTAAAATAATTTTGAAATTTATTTTTAAAAGATTTTTAAGATAATTTTGAAATTGATTTTTAAAAGATTTTTAAAATAATTTTGAAATTGATTTTGAAAATATTTTTAAATAATTTTGAAATTGATTTTGAAAAGATTTTTAAAATAATTTTGAAATTGATTTTTAAAAGATTTTTAAGATAATTTTGAAATTGATTTTTAAAAGATTTTTAAAATAATTTTGAAATTGATTTTGAAAAGATTTTTAAAATTATTTTGAAATTTATTTTGAAAAGATTTTTAAAATAATTTTGAACTTGATTTTGAAAAGTTTTTTAAAATTTTGAAATTGATTTTGAAAAGATTTTTAAAATTTTGAAATTGATTTTGAATTGATTTTTAAATGATTTTGAAATTAATTTTGAAAAGATTTTGAAATAATTTTGAAATTGATTTTGAAAAGATTTTGAAATATTTTTAAATGATTTTGAATAATTTTGAAAAAGATTTTGAAAAGATTTTTAAATAATTTTGAATAATTTTGAAAAAGATTTTGAAAAGATATTAGGTTTCTTAGTCATCTCACCCGATCTAAGTTTTCAATTAGGTAATCCTATAATTGTTGTGAGATGAATTGAGGTTCAATTTAAGGGTTTGGTTTAACTTTGTGTTAGATTCAGGTTTAGCTTTGGGTTCAACAAGTAAGCATTCTTTGGATAAACTTTTGGGCTATGGTGAGTCACAAGGAACTCATTAAAGTAACCATGCCTTCGAGGTTTTCCAAATAGTCCTACCCATTGAACTTAATACTAAACCTTGGTCTAACTAGTTAGGATCCATTTAAGGGTAGCTTCGGTCAGTTCCACTTGGCCAAATGCACCAGGTCGAAGCCATATCTTCCTAGACATGCGATGCCCAAGCTTCCCTAACGTACTATCATCCAAAAACTTCACCAGTACTGTGGGTCAAGTTAAACCTAACCCGTTTTAATCTAACCTTAACTACCCTGCCGGGTAGTCTACTCTTGTTTACCCATTTCGGGTAGATTAAGTTCGGAGGTGCCAGCTATTCTGGAGTCTTCCTTTGGATTTTAATTTAATTTGAATTTGAATTATTAATTTGATTTTGAATTTTGAATTTTGAATTATGAATTTAATTTCATTTAATTTTAATAGTTTTTCTGTTAACTCTCCCTGGATCATAGCCTCGATATGGCCTATCGAGGTAGTATATTTGATTCTTTGGGATCCAATATTGACCAAATCCAACTTGATTAATCAATTTGGACTTGGGGACCCATGCTTGAATTATGTTTCTATTGTTTCTATTAACTAGAGATAGATATGATTTATATTTTGTTTTGGTCTTAAATCCAAGTCCGGATTTGTTGTAAATGGCTCGCTATTTTCCAAGAATTAGATCCAAATTCTTGGAACCCAAGGTGAACCGTTCCAACGTGTCTTTAAGTTCTTTAATCTGAGTTTTCAAATTAGAATTTTCTTCCTCAAGTTGTTGGACTTGAGTCGAACTTCCAATTTGAACTGGCTCAGTTAAAGCACTCAAGTCGATCGCTTGTTACCTCCTTTTGGAGCGACTTAACCCGGACGTTGGATTTAGCCAACTTCTTTAATAAGTAAGGAATTAAATTTTCTGAATCATCTAAGGTAATACTGGAAATTAGAGCACTTACAGTGGTTTTGGGTCCTTCAGAAACGGATACGGATCCGTGGCTTCGCTCGGACTCGGTGTCTGATTTGCTCTCGGTTTCTGAATCGGGCTCGAACTCGGACTCGGTTTCAACAACATGTGCTAGTACTGGTAGAGCGAGAAGGCTCGCTTGCTCTTCTTCGTCCGATTCGGATTCATCTGATGACTCGGACCAAGTTGCCTTCAGTGCTTTCTTCGTCTTGCTTGTTCCTGCAAATAACGCAACACCTTCCTCGGCCGGAATAGCATTAGTCTGCTCAAATAATTTGTTTATTAAAACATGCTTACCTATTTTCGTATCAGGAATACCTTCGTGTAGCTCAATCAGATTCTCCCACAGCTCCTTGGCGCTTGAGAATGGGCCGACGCGATTTAGCTCCTTATTCGTTAAACCACACTGAAGTGTATACGTTGCTTTTGCGTTTGCTTCTACCTTTTTGATAAGGTTCGCGTCCCAGTTCTCGTACGATAGTGGCTTGCCGGCGCCGTCAGTTGGCAGTTGAAGCCCGGTTTTGACGATCATCCAGACTTCAAAGTGAGTCTGAAGATACGCCTCCATCCGACCCTTCCAATCTCCGAAATCATCTCCGGAGAAGAGCGGTGGGCGAGCAGTGTTGTAGCCTTCTTGATGGGCCATTTTAGAAAGACAATCTCGCAAAATAAACACAATAAAACTTGTTCCAAGACTTAGTCTTGGATTAGTAGTGCAGGAGAGAAATAAAGATAGTAATTCAGGAATTTCGAAAAAAATAATAAAATATTATTAAAATAATATTAAAAAAATATTACCACAAATTTTTGAAAATGCAATATTTCGCTAATTCCAACCAATGGTGAAACGATGAAAATTAATTTTTCAAAAACAGTTTTAGAGGGAAAAAAACGAAAGGCTTGAATGGTGGTTGCACCAGTTCAAAGCGACCCCGCTCTGATACCAATTGTTGGATCGAGAAACGCTAGAGGGGGGGTGAATAGCGCTCGTGGCTATTTTGTTCGATTAGCGGAATCGTAAGACTATCAGAGTTGTAAAACACGCAGCGGAATAGATAAGAGAAACAACACAAAGACACTGGTCGATTTTACTTCGTTCGGAGCCTAAGACGACTCCTACTCGAAGGCCCGCGATCCTTGATCGCTTTCCGTGGGCAACAACTATAAGCTCGTTAAAAGATTACAATTATGAGTACAAAAAGCTATAAGTATTATACCGACAACAAGAAATGCTAAATCTGAAGCTTCGGGTTGTCGGGCACTTGCAGCAGCACTTCGGAACGTCTTTTGGAGCAGCACGTTGATGAAAGATCACTTGGAATTCGTTGGGTTGAAGTTATGGTGGAAACCACTTATAAAGGGTGTTCAAGGCGCCTTGAGAGCAGTTCAAGGCGCCTCCATGCTGCCTGGTCTTCCGCGTGGATCAAAACTGACCTGGTCGAATTTCATCCATTCAAGGCGCCTTATATCCCTCTCAAGGCGCCTTCTGCCTTCTCCAAGGCGCCTCCAATGGTGCTTCGCAGCCAGCTCAGCCTTTGCACCCGAGGCACCTCCATGCTCCATGGAGGCGCCTCGGACAGTGTTCATCCGAGGCTTTAGGTTGCTCCTTTGATCCTGCAAGATGCGTTAGTCCCAAACACTATCCTGCAACACAAAGTTAGCACAATAAACATTATAAAAGAAGTATAGACAGTCTCCGGACTGTCCGAGTCTGACTTCGGATTTCCATCCGGAAACCCTAGGTCGACCCGACGCCTACTGTTCCCTCTACAGGGACCTCACCTACTCCACTCAGGAGATTTACCTGTTGCCAGTCGATCCTCCAGATCGACTGGACTTTTGCTCAGCACTCGATGCTTCCGGACTTTCTGCTGGACATCCGCTTCCCCGGCTAGTCCAGTTTTTCACCTGGTTCGCGACACCAGGACTTTCCACCTAGGGTTACCACCCCCTAGGACTTTTGCCTGAAGACATCGACCTGCCAAGACTTTCCGCATAGGGTTACCACCCCCTATGACCTAGGGTTACCACCCCCTAGGGTTTTCCCTTTGCCTAACCGCAGCTAGGACTTTTCTCCACCTAGGGTTATCACCCCCTAGGACCTAGGGTTACCACCCCCTAGGATTTTCACCTGCCTAACCGCAGTTAGGACTTTCCTGAAACACTCATTCAACATGTTAGATAACAGAGAATCTTAACTTTGAATCCCTTTGCCATTATCAAAACTTAGGTTCGATCGTCGGATGCTTCCTGCACCAACAGAACTAACCGAAGCTTCCTCGCCACATCCTAGACTAGTTAGACTAGGGTTTCTCAGAAAGTCAATTAAATGCATAATTGACTATTATATATTTACTATTAGAGCTTCTATCTTCAGGAGAGCTTACCCAATCCGCATCACTATAGGTATGTAAATCTCAAGATGATTGGTGATATAAAAGAAAACTATGTAGAATAGTACATTTGAGATAGCGAAGTATTTTTTTACATTATTCTAATATTGTTCAGTTGGAGGATGCATGAATTGACAAGCACGATTTACTACAAAAATAATATCAAGGCATGTGATAGTGACATATTGTAAGACTCTAACAATACTTCAATAAATCTGTGGATCAGACAGAGCAGGAGAGGATGAAGTTGTAGAGTTGTTTATAGCAATTAGTGTAGAAATCAGGTGTGCTCCATCCATTTTGGCTTTTTGGAGAAGCCCGGTAATATATTTTCTCTAAGAGAGAAGATACCCTTCCTCATGTGGAATAAGTTCAATACTAAGAAAAAAAATTAGCAATACCCAAATCTCAAGTAGGAAATTCTTAATTGAGAAAATTTAATAAAGTTGTGATACCCTTGTGATCATTGTCGATTATTAGGATGCCATCTACATAAATAAGAAAAAATATCATAGATCTATCATTATATTTGTGAAATAGAGACAAGTCAGTCTTTGATCCAGAAAATCCTTGAGCTTGTAACCAATTCGATAATCAATGAAACTATGCACAAGGAGCTTGCCGAAGACCATTTAAGGATTTCTTGAGTTGGCAAACATGAGATGGAAATTATGGATAAATGAACCCAGATGGTTGCTCCATAAATATAATTTCCTCAAGATGACCATGGAGAAACACATTTAAAATGTCTAATTATCGTACAGACTAATTAGAACTAACATCTATCGATAATAACAGTCTAACAGATGTAATTTTGATGATTAGGCTAAAAGTATCATTGAAGTCAATACCTGGCTGTTGACTAAATCTTTTGGCTACAAGTCAAGCTTTGTGTCATTCAAGAGAACCATCAACTCGATGCTTAAGACGAAATGCCCATTTAGAGCCCACAATATTCATAGAGGGAGTGTGTGGAACTAGGCTCCATGTTCCATTATGAAGAATTGCATCAAATTCTGTAGTCATTGTACTACACCAATTTGGATCCTTATTTGGTTGTGTAAAATAAGTTGGTTCAATAGATTTTGAAGAGATCATTAGAGCTTGTGGAAGGGGATGTCGAGTTATCATCGGTGGACATCGTGCATATATATCACTTAAGGGAAGCATGTGATGTGGAGGATTATTATTTGAATCACTTGTTGATGGCGACGAGGAAGTAGACTGACATAGTGTTTTTGATGATAAACTTGTATTATCTTCGACTGGTGAAGCTTTAGAGATTGGATCAGCAACTTGAGGTGATTCTAATGGTATATAAGAGTTATTAGAGAGCTCTGGAGCAGGACCTAGGATGTCATCACTTCTAACAATATTAGATGGTATCAAGAAGGTGTCACCTGTATCTGGAGGAGAGATCAAAGAAACTACTAAAAAAGGATGATCCCGTCCGGAAGTTGAGTCGGACAGAGGCTGGCTGCGCTGTCGTTGGCGTTGACGAGGGTAATCGAGATGCGTGGCTGACGCTGTACCTCCGGCAAGGACTACCGCGGGAGGGTGACGGAAGACGATGACGAGGCTGACGGGGTGGGGATCTCCTGTGCACACTCAGAGAAGCACCCAAGCCGTTAGAGACCAAGAACCAGGGAAAAAGTCCCCGGGTCAGGCCCTACGACACTCAAGTCAGGTACTTTTTCCCTAGAAGCACAGTGAATGGACAAAAAGTAAAAGACGAGTGTGAAAAGACGAGTGGGCGTACCTGCTTAGAGACAAAGCCTCCCTTTTTATATGGAAGTGGGTACTTCTGGTGTCTGACGAGTGTCAGGGAATGTCGGGTGTCAGGATTTGCCTGGCGGTGAATGACATATGGCCTCTTCCTATAAGTCTAAGGAGGGATCGGTGGGCAATGAACCCTAAACCGTTAGCATATTCCCTGACATGCGGTGATTATTCTCTGACGGGTTATTACGATTCCCTGGCTTGATTGTCGTATAGTGTATGCTCGCCCCGGTCTGTTAACCTTTGACTGGGTCCTCGTACCTGCCCATCTTGACCTGTAGGCACAGACCTGCATTCCCTGGCTCATTCTCTGGCTTGTGTTTGTTGTCCCATAAATCCAGATCTGTACGTCCAGCCCTGTATTTGCCATTTGGTCCATCCCGGTAGATCCAGACCTGCGCCTACCGCTCTGCCAATCTAAGTCTTTGCTTGTCATTCCTTAAGTCTCGTCCCGTACGCATGGCCCTGCTCCGTATTTTATCCTGTACGTCTTAAATCGTACATCCTTGCCCATCGAGGCCTTCGCTTGTCGTTCCTCAAGTCTCGTCCCGTATGCACAGCCCTGCTCCGTATTTTATCCTGTACGTCCTGAATCGTATGTCTTGGCCCTCATTTCCTGTTCTGCCTATCTCGTCCTATAAATCCTAACCTGTAAGCCTTAGTCCACATATCCCGACCTGTACGACCTGATCCATATATCTCAACCTGTATGTCCTGGTCTGTATATCTCAACCTGTATGTCCTGGTCCATATATCCTGTTCTGCATGTCCGTAAGCCCTGACCTATAATCCTTAGTTAGCATATCCTGACCTGTACGCCTTGGTCCGTGTATCCTGTTCCGCAAGTCCGTGTCCGTAAGTCCTGAACTGTAATCCTTAGTTAGCATATCCTGACCTGTACACCTTGGTCCGTGTATCCTGTTCCGCAAGTCCATAAGTCCTGACCTGTAATCCTTGGTTTGCATATCCCGACTTGTACGCCTTGGTCCGTGTATCCTGTTTCACAAGTCTTATCCCGTAAGTCTTGAGCTGTAAGCCTTAGTTAGCATATCCTGACCTGTACGCCTTGGTCCATGTATCATGTTCCGCAAGTCCATAAGTCATGACCTGTAATCCTTGGTTTGCATATCCTGACCTGTACGCCTTGGTCCGTGTATCCTGTTCTACAAGTCTTATCCCATAAGTCCTGAGCTGTAAGCCTTAGGCCGCCTATCTTAACCTGTATGACCTGTCTGTATATCCCGACTTGTACGCCTTGGTCCGTATATCCTGTTCTGCATGTCCTACCTTCTGAGTTCCTACTCGCCATGTAGGCCTAACCCCGGAATGCCACTTATGCCCGACCAGGACTATCCTGTAATTCGGTCCTTTGACCACCATGTAAGCCATACTTTTGACCACCACATAGGTTGGACTTTTGACCACCTCATAGGCTGGACCTTTGACCATTACGTAGGCTTGACTTCTGACCGCCACGTGGGCTTGACTTCTGACCGCCCCGTGGGCTTGACTTCCGACCACGTCAGCTATCCGACCCTACTACCATGCACCGTATCAAAGGAAATAGAGATTCATCAAAAGTAACATGTCATGAAATATAAATTCGTCTTGTTAATATATTTAAACAACGGTAACTATAGTGTAAATTGCTATAACCAAGGAAAATACATTATAGTGAACGAGAGTCAAGTTTGAGTTTAGAGTATGGGTGTAACCATGGATAACATGCACAACCAAAAATTTGAAGGAAAGAGTAATTAGGAGTTTGATTATAAAGTTTTTCAAAATGACACTTATGATTGAGCAATGGAGTAGGAAGTCGATTTATGAGATATATGGTAGTGCTAACAGTAGCATCCCAAAATTTATATAGAACGGATGCATAATGAAGAAGAGCTAAGGTAGTTTCAACTATATGTCTATATTTCCTCTCAGCAGAGCTATTTTATTCTGCAGTGTGAGGACAAAAGACTCGATGAATAATTCCACAAGAGACAAGATGATGATGGAGAGTTTGATATTCACCTCTCCAATCAGAATGTAAAAGAGAGTATTTTATAATTAAAATATTGTTCAACTTGATTTTAAAAATTATAGAATATATCTAATAAATTAAATTTTCTTCTTATAGGATAGGGCCAAGTATATTTATTAAAATGATCAATGAAGGTAACATAATATTGAAAATCTTGATTAGATAAAATAGGTACAAAGCCCAAAACATCTGAATAAATTATTTCAAGTGAAAAATTAGAAACATTATCAAATGAAGAGAATTGTAGCTTATGACTTTTAGATTCCATGTAAGCCCTACATGAATGAGATGGAGAAGAAGTAAAGGAAGTAGGTAAACTATACCTATTGATGATTGACTGAATAATACGAAGAGAAGGATAACCAAGTCGAGAATGCCAAGCTGATTTATTTGTATGTTCACCAATAAAAGCTTTGATTGAAGAACTTTGAAGATAGTGGAAGCCATTTTTTATTCTCCTATAAAATACAATAGTATTTGTTCCTTTATCTTTTATAAGATAATGATTATGATGAAACTCAAAAACGATATTGTTATCAAGATAAAATTGACATGTATAGAGTAAATTTTTAGTAATAGATGGAACATAGAAGACATAAAAGACATTGCGTATGTAAAATGTGCAATTGGATAAATGAATATATATGTTTCCAAAATTAACAATTTGTAAATCTGAGTCATTACTTACTTGAATTGTATCTGAGTCATAATATAATATTACGTCTGTAAGGATATTATAATATGATGTGACATAATAAGTTATTTCAGTATCAATATACCAATCAGTAGATGAAAACTTCGGAGTTTTACCACAAGTAAGCACAGAGAGAGGACTTTAGGATAAACTTGTGAAAGAGTTAGTTGTCTTGAAGTTGTAGAACCATCAATAAAATTTAAGTCAAATTGTCTAAAACATTGAATACCAAAGTTTTCATTTCTAAGATAAATTTAATATTTTCTCCGAATATATGTCTAATTAAATCTTCTAGAGTATTAATTTCTAGTATATCCAATAATGTGATATATTTAAGATTGTTCTGAACTCTGTATTTAGCTAGATGTTATTAGTTATCTGACATCTTAAATAAAAGCAAAAGGAGAAAGAGAAAAGAGAGAAAGACCGGTTCAAATATCAGATGTTTATTTCTCTTTCTTCCATTTTAAAATGATCAATGAGGAGGTTGAGGAAGCTGTGGTTGTGAAGGCGAAAGCAAATAAAGGAAGAAGTTGCACTAAGTTATTGTTGCAGGGAAAAGAAGAAGAAGATGCTGATAGGAAGAAAAGATGTTGGCAGGATGAAGACTTGAGATCACGCACACCAACGTCTCAATTTATACAAAAAACTTTAGCCTCCTCCGTATTTAAGAAGTTGCAACAAAAGCGCCATTTTTTTGCATGCTGCAACTGCTGCTGCTCTGATTTCAATTAATTGCTTGGGTTCTTCTTCCTTCCACCTCCGTTTCTCCTCTTCCAACCAAAGATGTTTGGTGGTTTGCTGCTTGGAAAATTCTCCAAGAAATATAAGCAGGCCGTGCGGTGCATAAAGTTGAGGGCGGAACGGATAAGAAGAAATAAAGAGAAGGAAGTTGGCGATCGGCACGTGTACCTTGCGGTGGGGTGGGCAGCAGCATACATGGAAGAATAAAGGCTATTGGCTTCGATTCCAATATTAGAGTAGTTGAATAAAAGGGGAAATGCAAACCTAAATTTGTTATTATACTTTTGTCCATATGCAAGTAATACAATTTATAATGGATTTAAATATTTAGTCTAATAAATATTATATTTTAATATTAATTTGATTTCATCAGTAATTTTAAACAATTCACTTTTAGGTGCAACTCTGGAAACTGTTTGTGGCAGCCCAGGAACATCCGAGATGGCGAGATTGATCACCGAGGGGTCTGCGTGACTGGTCGCCGGAAAACCCTTGAAAACAAACTGAGGGATCCCTCCCCTACGGCACGCGGCTCTCCTTCGACGCTAGAGCCCTCGCTCAAATGTTACACTGCGAAGGCACCACTAGAATGTGACTGCCTCAAGGCCATAAGAGCCATCAGAAACAGCACCAACGTCAGCGGCAAAGAGGGCTTGTACTATACTGATCACTCACTAGAGTGAGGCAAGCAGCAGGCACCCACTGGACATCCACAATCTCACACTGATCTTCCGTTGGACCCACTGGACAGAGGCAAACAACAGGCCATCCAAGAACACAGGCTGATAAGAAATGGTCACTCACCTCATCGCAATGCTGAAAGCAGAAATCCAAACCAACATCAGTCAAGGCCTGCTTCATTGGGCCATATCGCTGCATCGGGGAGACCTGGAACAACCAAAACGTGCCACCCAACATCGCAAGGGCGGATTAGAACTTTAAGTTTCAAGGGCTCTATTATATTAAGTGATGAAAATAATTATTAAATGTATTATATAAGAATGATCTCTCTAAACCTAAAAAAAAAAAATACATGAGGTATATTTAGTTGAAATGTAAAAAATAAAAATGAAAAAAAAATTAAAATTTAGTCCTCCAAAGATTTAAACTCAAGAGTTGTGATAAATTGTCCGTGCTAAACACCTTCGACCGCCATGTCATCGCCGGGCCCGTATTCACCGTGATTTACTCCCTCTCATACTCGTGGGGCAGGGGTGAGGGGGCCGCTGGGCGGCGGGACCCGCCTTTTTGCAACATCAAGAGTTGTGATAAATAAAAACAAAATCGACCGTTAGACCAATTGTACATAATTGTCATAATGGAATAAAATAATATATATACTAAAAAAAATAAAAAAATTTATATAAAAACACGTTATTAAAAAAATTTCGAGGGGCCATGGGCAGCTCATGTCCTAATGAAGATCCGCCCTTGCAACCTTGTAAGTGGGTTGATCTGTTCACAAAAAATAGGGCACGCTGGGAGGATACTGCACTTCATCTGGTTAAGCAACAAGATGGGGAAGCTACTCTCATCGGGGAGCACAAGGAATCACTTGAGAACACAATAGGATACTATCTGATTGGCAGATTTTTAGGGAGAATCCTTGGATGGAAGGCAATCCAATCACTCGAGACGATGAAATACTCTGTTGGCATATAAACTTATTCCAAAGTCAAATCAACTTCTTCAACTATACAAGAACAATGTCAATAACAACTTGACTTCATCAACCATGCAAGGGAGTTGCCAAAATCAATTTGACTTCATATAGCTCTTCATGAACAAAGCAAAGTTCAATTATCTTTTTAAGTTCAATAAAACTCTTTACGACAAGAGTCATTAGTATAGAAAAGAACAAAATCTAATTGTCTTGTGTTTAATGATATAATGTATTAATTGTAGAAGGATGTGGAAGCATTAATCTAAGTATATAAATAGGACCTTGTATGATGAAGAATAGCAAGTAGTAAACATTTCTCTTTATAGAGTTTTTCTCCCATTCTCATACTTTGTTAAAAAGTTTCTCTTACATTCTTGTTTCTTCATCCTAGTTCCACCAAAATTTCAACAAATCTGGTATCAGAGCCATATACACCAATGGCTTTGACGAGTTCCCTCCAAGTGCCAAAGTTAACCAAAGACAACTACAGAATGTGGAGTATATAAATGGAGGATCTATTAGGTTCCCTTGATGTATGGGACCTTGTGAAGACCGGCAACACTATAGCCGAAACAAGCGATGGGAATGAGCAAGCTCTTAAGGCGATGAAGAAAAGAGAGAAGACTTTATTCACTATCTATCAAGGAGTAGATGAAGCCGCTTTTGAGTTGATTGCTCTAGCAACAACGCCATAAGAGGCTTGGGAGATATTGAAGACAACATATGATGGAGTAGATAAAGTAAAGAAGATTCACCTACAAGCCCTATGAGCTCAATTTGAAGCACTACAACAAAAGGCTTCAGAAACAATTCTGATTATTTCTCCCGAGTTATCTCTATTGTTCATCAAATGATAAGAAATGGAGAGGAGCTAAAAGATGTTCGAGTCATCAAAAAGATCTTAAGGTCTTTAGACTCAAAGTTTGATTTCATAGTTGTGGCAATCAAGGAATCAAAAGATTTAAAGGTGATGGCTATGGAAGAGCTTATGGGATCCCTTCAAGTATATGAACAAAGAATATTAAAGAAAAGTGAAGGAAGAACTTTGGAGTTGTGGTGATCGAGGAATCAAAAGATTTAGAGGTGATGGCTGTGGAAGAGCTTATGGGATCCCTTCAAGCATATGAACAAAGAATATTGAAGAAAAGTGAAGGAAGAACTTTGGAGCAAGCACTCAAAGCCAAACTATTATTCAAGCAGAATGAATCATCAAGAGGAGGTCCTCAACGAGGAAGGGCTTCTACATGGAGAGGAAGAGGTGACCGTACTTCTAACTCCAATTGGCACACTCAAAATTAGAATGATGGAAATGAAGGACATGGACATGGAAGAGGTCGTGGTGGAACCCGAGGTCAAGGCTATGGACGAGGTAGAAACACTGGATAGAGGTATCATAAAACTAAATATCCATGTCGTATTTTCAAGAAGTATGGTGTGTTGGTTGCTACTCGGAAAACCTATAGGTTCCACTGTACAAAAATTTTGTACAAAGATCTGAATCCTTTCCTAGCTACCATGTGTTCTTTTAAATTAAATTTTGGATCGCCTGCGGAACTTAACACGTTTGATCCAAAACTTAATCTATTTGTTCTTTTAGGTTTTGACTTGGATCTCCTGCGGAACTTAACACGTTCGACCCAAGTCTCCTTAAGTTATTAATTCCATTAAATATTAATTTTCATAAAAGGTTCCCAGTACTGACGTGGCGAGGCACATGACCTTCTTGGATATGGGAGCAACCACCACCGACTAGACAAAACCTTTAATAGAAAGCTAATATTTAATTTCCTAAAATAACTTTAGGTTAACCAAAGAGAACAATCAAATCACAAGGAAAAGAAAGAAACAAAAGAACACAACATCGAAAAACATATTCGAAATACTAGAACGTAAGCCTCTTGTATTTGGTATTATTTCCATAAATAACTAGCATGATGCGGAAAAGGAAAAACTACTAGTTATACCTTCTAGAAAGACCTCTTGATCTTCTACCGTATTCCTCTTCTAACCTCGGACGTTGTGTGGGCAACGATCTACCAAGATGAGAAAACACCAACCACCTTCTTCTCCTCCAAGCAAGGTTCGGCCACAAAGGAAAAACTTCACCAAGGAGGAAAACCAAAATACTAACCAAGCTCCAAGAGATGCTAGCTTTCTCTCCTTCTTCTTCTTCTTCTCCGAGTAGTATCCGGCCACCACAAGAGCTCCAATGGAAGAGGGAGATTCGGCCACCACAAGAGGAAGAGAGGGAGAGGTTGGCCGGCCACACCAAGGAACACAAGAGGGAGAGAAATAATAGATGTTGTGTCTCATGAAGGCACCCTCACCCCTTCTTTTATATTCCTTGGCCTAGGCAAATTAGGAAATTTAATTACAATAAAATTTCCTCAATTTCCTTGATATGATTTAATTGAGAAAAATAAAATAAAATTTCCCCAATTACAATCACATGGCCGGCCACATCATTGGAGAACAAATTGGACAAGTTTTAATCAACAATTAAAACTTCCTAATTTGTTTCCGGAAATTTTAAAAAATAAAATTTCTCTTTAAAATCTCTTCATGGTTGATAAAAGGAAATTTCTATAATTTTAATTTTATCAACATGTGAATAATTTTTAAAGAGAAAATAAAACATCTCTCCAATCTACAAATAAGGAAAGAGATCTAATCTCTTTCTTTAATCTTTTGTAGATCTTTTACAATAGAGATATTTTAATTTTAATTCTCTTTAAATTATATCTTCCACATAATAATAAAATTAAAATTAAATTTCTTTTTAATTTAATTTGGCGGCCCTACTAGCTTGGGTTCAAGCTAGGGGCCACCCAATATACCTAGGCCGGCCCTAGCTTGTTCCCAAGCTAGCTTGGCGGCCCCTTATTAGTGGGTATAGAAGGTGGGTATAGGTGGGTATAGAACTCTACAAATAAGAGGCTACGATAGGGACTGAGAGGAGGAATTGGTTTTGGTCTCCCGATAAAATTAAGCATCCGCCCGAACACACAACTTAATTTTATCAATGATAATTCATTCCACTAGAGAACTATCATTGAACTACGCACCAATCCCAAATTACATTTTGGGCTCCTTCTTATTATGAGTGTGTTAGTCTCCTGTGTTTAAGACATCGAATGTCCACTAATTAAGTGAGTTCTTGACAACTCATTTAATTAATATCTAAATCCAAGAGTAGTACCACTCAACCTTATTATCATGTCACTAAGTCCACCTGCAGGGTTTAACATGACAATCTTTATGAGCTCCTCTTGAGGACATTATCAACCTAGTATCTCTAGGACACAGTTTCCTTCTATAATCAACAACACACACTATAAGTGATATCATTTCCCAACTTATCGGGTTTATTGATTCATCGAACTAAATCTCACCCATTGATAAATTAAAGAAATAAATATCAAACATATGTGCTTGTTATTATATTAGGATTAAGAGCACACACTTCCATAATAACTGAGGTCTTTGTTCCTTTATAAAGTCGGTATAAAAACGACCTCTAATGGTCCTACTCAATACACTCTGAGTGTACTAGTGTAATTATATAGTCAAGATAAACTAATACCTAATTACACTACGACCTTCTAATGGTTTGTTCCTTTCCATTTTAGTCGTGAGCATCTGTTTATAATTTATAAGGTACTGATAACATCATCTTCTGTATGTGACACCAGATACTATGTTATCTACAATATAAATTAAATGAACAACTACAAACAAATGTAGACAATTAGACCAAATGTGATTCTTTATTCATAATGAATGGTTACAAAGCTTAGGCTTTCAGTATACACTCCAACAATCTCCCACTTATACTAATGACTAAGCTGCCATATCTTCTACCATACATCTGATTCCCATTCCCTCCACATGCCGATCGAAAGCTTTCGCCGGAAGGGCCTTAGTGAAAGGATCTGCCAGGTTATCCGCTGATGCAATTTTGGCGATGACAACTTCTCCTCGCTTCACGATATCTCGTATCAGGTGGTACTTGCGCTCTATATGTTTACTTGCCTTATGAGCTCGTGGTTCCTTCGAGTTTGCAACTGCACCGCTATTATCACAATAAATTGTGATGATTTTGGGCAAACCAGGAATCACATCTAAGTCCATTAGAAAGTTCCTGAGCCATACTTCTTCTTTAGCTGCCTCAGAGGCTGCTACATACTCAGCTTCCATGGTTGAGTCCGAAACGCATTTCTGCTTAACACTCCACCATGAAATGACTCCACCTCCTAAAGTAAACACATAGCTTGATGTAGACTTACTGTTATCCCTATCTGATTGGAAATCGAATCAGTGTAACCCACGGGAGGCGGATCGTGCTTGGTAAACTAGCATATAATCTCTAGTCCTTCTTAGGTACTTTAATATATGCTTTACATCCTCATGTTCCTGTCCAGGTTACTCGATATCTGCTGACCATACCCACGGTAAAATAGATATCGGGTCCGTCATAGCATTGCATACATTAGGCTTCCTACAGCAATAAGGAACTCCTTTCATGTCCTCTATCTCTTTCGATGTCTTTGGAGACATCTCTTTAGATAGAGCTACTCCATGTCTAAAAGGTAAGAAACCTTTCTTGGAATCCTGCATGCTAAAACGAGCAAGGATTGTATCTATATATGAAGCTTGGGATAGACACAACATTCTTTTCTTGCGATCCCTTATAACTTTGATCCCAAGAATGTGTGCACATTCTCCTAAGTCCTTCATATCAAATTGTTTGGACAACCATACCCTTATGTCTGATAATACCTTGACATTGTTGCCAATTAACAAAATATCATATAGTACAAGAAATACCACCACGTTTCCGTTACACTTCTTATATACACAAGACTCATCCGGACTTTGAATAAATCCATATGATTGGATTACTTCATTAAACCGGATGTTCCAAGATCTTGAAGCTTGCTTCAGTCCATAAATGGACCGATTGAGCTTACACACTAGATGCTCTTTGCCTTTTTCAATAAATCCTTCTGGTTGCTTCATATGGATGTTCTCTTCAAGACTTCCATTAAGGAAAACATCTTGACATCCATTTGCCAAATCTCATAATCCATATGAGCAGCAATGGATAAGAGTATCCGGATAGACTTAAGCATGGCTACCGGTGAAAAGGTTTCCTCATAATCGATTCCCTCTTTCTGAGTGTACCCTTTCGCAACAAGCCTAGCTTTGAAAGTTTCTACCTTCCCATCTATCCCTCTTTTCCTTTTGTAGATCCACTTGCATCCAACGGCTTTTACACCATCAGGTGGTTCTACAAGCTCCTAGACCTTATTAGAGTTCATAGACTCTATTTCAGAATTCATTGCCTTTTGCCAAGATGCTGCATCTATATCTTGGAGTGCTTCGTCATATGTTCGTGGATCAGGTTCATGTTTACCCGGGATCAAGTCTGAAGACTCTCCCAAAAACATGAATCTTTCAGGCTGCCTTACAACCCTCCCACTACGACGAGGCACTGTCTGTGGTTGTGTATCATGTGTGACACGTGTTGCAGTCTCTTGTGGTACTTCATCTTGTACTGTCGGTACTGAAGTAGACATGTCCTCTCTAAGTTCTTCTAAAACAACTTTACTACTGGGCTTGTGATCCATTATATAGTCTTCTTCTAAAAACTGGGCATTGGTGCTAACAATGACCTTCTGGTCTTTAGGACTATAAAATAAACCACCTTTCGTTCCTTTGGGATATCCTACAAACACGCGAACTTCTGTACGAGATTCTAACTTATCAGCATCTGGTTTCAGCACATGTGCTGGACTACCCCAAATCCGAATATGTCTTAGACTGGGTTTTCGCCCATTCCACAATTCTATGGGAGTAGAAGAAACTGATTTAGAAGGTACTAAGTTCAGAACGTATACTACTGTTTCCAGAGCATATCCCAAAATGAATTTGGTAATTCGAATAACTCATCATCGATCTAACCATTTCCATAAGAGTCCTATTCCTTCGTTCTGCTACACCATGTTGGGGTGTTCCAGTGCAGACAATTGGGATTGAATCGACCGATAAGTAATTCCTAAACTCTCCTAAGAGGTATTCGCCACCACGATCAGATCGTAGTGTCTTGTTACTTTTACCTAATCGTTTTTCCACATCAGCCTTGTATTCTTTGAACTTATCAAAGCACTCGGACTTGCGGCGCATTAGGTAAATATATCCGTATCTTGAATAATCGTCTATGAAAGAAACAAAATATTCAAAACCTCCTCTTGCCTGGACAGACATAGGACCACACAAATCAGAGTGAACCAATTCTAACACTTCTTTGGCTCTATACCCCTTGGCCTTAAAAGGCCTCTTGGTCATTTTACCTTCCAAGCAAGATTCACAAGTTGGAAAATTTTCCAACTCTAATGAACCCAAAAGTCCATCGGCTATAAGCCTCTGAATCCTACTTAAGTTAATATGACCAAGCCTTAGATGCCAAAGATATGCTTGGTTCATTTCTGAAGGTTCTTTTCTCTTATTTGATTTAGAAGATGAATTATAAATTTCCATGTTTTGCTTTGTGGAAGAAATTGGATTTAAAGTATACAAATTGCCAACTAATGCACCAGAACAGATAATCACTTTATTTCTTTTAATAACTACATCGTTACTGAAAGAAACTGAATATCCATCTAAAAACAGTTTAGAAACTGAAATTAAATTCTTTCTAAAGCGGGTACATAAAGATAATTTCTTAAAACCAAATTTTATTTCTACTAAAAGATAAGTAGCCGTCTCCCACTGCAATGTTGCCACCTTAGTAGCATTGCCCATGTAGACGGTAATCTCCCCTTCAGATAGTCGTCGCGTTTCCTGGAACCTCTGCAAGGAATTGCAGACATGATCGATGGCTCCGTATCTACACACGGTCTTGGTAGATAACACCGCTAAACATGTTTCAACAACTAGAGCATGAGATATACCTTTGTTTTGGTTCTTACGAGGGCGGTCCGCCTTCCATGTCTGCTTCGAGATGAAGCACTTGCCCTTGGCTTCTTCACTCCTGCATATCCCGTACACTGAGATTTATTCACTTTCTTTCTGAACCGACTTGTTTCTTCTTCTTCTTCTTTCCTCTCGGTTTAGAAGTAGAACCATTTTCAACATAGTGAATTTGAGAATTGTGACGAAATAATCCTTCGCGCTTGAGTCAGTAGTTTCCCTAATGAATAAATCCTCTTATTCATATTATAGTTCGGGGAACCGCTCAAAACTTCTAGGTAGCGTTTGGAGGATCATATCGATCTGGGTTTCCCATCAATTTCTCCTCCAAGATGTATCTCGTTCGGATAAGCCATCATCTTTAGGATATGATCCCACAGAGTACCCTATTGCATGGTGGCTGTCATTATCTTTCTCATAGCTTCTTGTCTAGAAGCCCTATCCTGATGACCAAAGAGTTCCTTGAGATTGTTCATAATATCATAAGCTGTTGGTAAATCTTTATGCTGATGTTGCAATACATTTGACATTGAAGCCAAAATGTAACACCGCGCCATCTCATCTGCCTTTACCCATCTCTTATGATATTCAATCTCCTCTTGGGTAGATTCACCAGTGGGTGCATCAGGACAAGGTTCAGTCAGTACAAATTTATAGCTTTCAGCAGTCAGAACAATGTCCAGGTTCCTTTTCCAATCTATGTAATTAGGTCCAGTAAGTCTATTTTGTTGAAGTATGATGGACAGTGGGTTGAAAGTCATCCTAAGAATCACAAATAACTTTTGGTCAGAACTCTAAATTTAGAATAATATTGATTCCTCAAACAATACTATTTTAAATTAACCAACACCTCATAACACCGTGAATTTTATATGCCACGTTAGTGTGGACGTATACAAATTCAACATTTGTAAAAGGAGGGTTTTAACCCATTAATTTTATTATCTTGTCAACCTAACTTTTTGACAAATAAAATTAATAGTTGGTATTATTTGGTCACACAAATAATAGTAGTGACTCCGTTGGGGAGGATACTATTAGATGTGTCTAAGTGTATACCATTACTTGACACTAAGTCCATTAATAAGATTATGCCCCTTCCGTTGGGGAAGATCACACGCTCTTAATTAATTTCCTATAGTCATCCAAAAATGGAAGTCTGTTCTAGTGATCCACAAACAAGCTCATCCGTTATGGAGGAAGGCACTCAGAGCCAACGCGCAAACTCTCTCCCACTTAGTTATTTATAAATGAGGAATTTTAACTATGCTAGCCTACTAAACTTGTAAACTAACATGCACACACAGCACAATATAAAAGCAATAAATAGAAAATTTAATTTTCAACTATTATGGCTTTTATCTCTAGTTGTTCTTCGTGTGTTGTCATCCCAAGCTGCTGCCATATTTGGCCACCGCCACCGGGTCTAGCTGTCGCATCCATCTTGCCCTTAGTTCCGCTGCGCCTCTGGTTCCTTGAAGGTTCCACACTTTGCAAGATTCGATCCGCGACATAAATAGAATTTTACATTTTGATCCTATATTCCATAAAAGGAATGTACATGTATCTAGATCAAAAATAAAATCCTAATAAAACTAAATACAGCTCCTGCTGTATTTTAATACAATCATGCACACACATATAAATGCCCTTGACATGTTTAAGGGTCCAATCACACACATAATAACTAAAAGCCATAATAGTTGGATCCTGCATCCACAAAGTTAACACATCCTACTATTAACCTGCCTAAATTATGTATGACATGTGCATAATTAAACTAAATACCAAATACACAGAGGCAAAACCCTAGCTCTGATACCAATTGTTGGTTGCTACTCGGAAAACCTATAGGTTCCACTGTACAAAAATTTTGTACAAAGATCTGAACCTTTTCCTAGCTACCATGTGTTCTTTTAAATTAAATTTTGGATCGCCTGCGGAACTTAACACGTTTGATCCAAAACTTAATCTATTTGTTCTTTTAGGTTTTGACTTGGATCTCCTGCGGAACTTAACACGTTCGACCCAAGTCTCCTTAAGTTATTAATTCCATTAAATATTAATTTTCATAAAAGGTTCCCAGTACTGACGTGGCGAGGCACATGACCTTCTTGGATATGGGAGCAACCACCACCGACTAGACAAAACCTTTAATAGAAAGCTAATATTTAATTTCCTAAAATAACTTTAGGTTAACCAAAGAGAACAATCAAATCACAAGGAAAAGAAAGAAACAAAAGAACACAACATCGAAAAACATATTCGAAATACTAGAACGTAAGCCTCTTGTATTTGGTATTATTTCCATAAATAACTAGCATGATGCGGAAAAGGAAAAACTACTAGTTATACCTTCTAGAAAGACCTCTTGATCTTCTACCGTATTCCTCTTCTAACCTCGGACGTTGTGTGGGCAACGATCTACCAAGATGAGAAAACACCAACCACCTTCTTCTCCTCCAAGCAAGGTTCGGCCACAAGGAAAAACTTCACCAAGGAGGAAAACCAAAATACTAACCAAGCTCCAAGAGATGCTAGCTTTCTCTTCTTCTTCTTCTTCTTCTCCGAGTAGTATCCGACCACCACAAGAGCTTCAATGGAAGAGGGAGATTCGGCCACCACAAGAGGAAGAGAGGGAGAGGTTGGCCGGCCACACCAAGGAACAAAAGAGGGAGAGAAATAATAGATGTTGTGTCTCATGAAGGCACCCTCACCCCTTCTTTTATATTCCTTGGCCTAGGCAAATTAGGAAATTTAATTACAATAAAATTTCCTCAATTTCCTTGATATGATTTAATTGAGAAAAATAAAATAAAATTTCCCCAATTACAATCACATGGCCGGCCACATCATTGGAGAACAAATTGGACAAGTTTTAATCAACAATTAAAACTTCCTAATTTGTTTCCGGAAATTTTAAAAAATAAAATTTCTCTTTAAAATCTCTTCATGGTTGATAAAAGGAAATTTCTATAATTTTAATTTTATCAACATGTGAATAATTTTTAAAGAGAAAATAAAACATCTCTCCAATCTACAAATAAGGAAAGAGATCTAATCTCTTTCTTTAATCTTTTGTAGATCTTTTACAATAGAGATATTTTAATTTTAATTCTCTTTAAATTATATCTTCCACATAATAATAAAAATTAAAATTAAATTTCTTTTTTAATTTAATTTGGCCGGCCCTACTAGCTTGGGTTCAAGCTAGGGCCGACCACCCAATAGGCAGGCCCTAGCTTGTTCCCAAGCTAGCTTGGCCGGCCCCTATTGGGTGGGTATAGAAGGTGGGTATAGGTAGGTATAGAACTCTACAAATAAGAGGCTACGATAGGGACCGAGAGGAGGAATTGGTTTTGGTCTCCCGATAAAATTAAGCATCCCGTGTTCGCCCCGAACACACAACTTAATTTTATCAATGATAATTCATTCTACTAGAGAACTATCATTAAACTACCGCACCAATCCCAAATTACATTTTTGGGCTCCTTCTTATTATGAGTGTGTTAGTCTCCCTGTGTTTAAGACATCGAATGTCCACTAATTAAGTGAGTTACTGACAACTCATTTAATTAATATCTAAATCCAAGAGTAGTACCACTCAACCTTATTATCATGTCTGACTAAGTCCACCTGCAGGGTTTAACATGACAATCTTTATGAGCTCCTCTTGAGGACATTATCAACCTAGTATCTCTAGGACACAGTTTCCTTCTATAATCAACAACACACACTATAAGTGATACCATTTGCCAACTTATCGGGTTTATTGATTCATCGAACTAAATCTCACCCATTGATAAATTAAAGAAATAAATATCAAACATATGTGCTTGTTATTATATTAGGATTAAGAGCACACACTTCCATAATAACTGAGGTCTTTGTTCCTTTACAAAGTCAGTATAAAAGAAACGACCTCTAATGGTCCTACTCAATACACTCTGAGTGTACTAGTGTAATTATATAGTCAAGATAAACTAATACCTAATTACACTACGACCTTCTAATGGTTTGTTCCTTTCCATTTTAGTCGTGAGCATCTGTTTATAATTTATAAGGTACTGATAACATCATCTTCTATATGTGACACCACATACTATGTTATCTACAATATAAATTAAATGAACAACTACAAACAAATGTAGACAATTAGACCAAATGTGATTTTTTATTCATAATGAATGTTTACAAAGCTTAGGCTTTCAGTATACACTCCAACATGGTGATCACTATAATGAATGTTGGTATAACACTAATAATGAAGAAGAACAAGTGAACCTTGTCAATAAGGAGGTGGACAATGAAGGACCAGTATTGTTGATGGCATGTGATGGGCTAGAATCTATTCAGCCTATTACATTGTTCCTAGACA
Source organism: Zingiber officinale (assembly GCF_018446385.1). Lineage (NCBI taxonomy): Eukaryota > Viridiplantae > Streptophyta > Magnoliopsida > Zingiberales > Zingiberaceae > Zingiber > Zingiber officinale. Next base: position 47,287,311 of record NC_056003.1, read on the forward strand.
TAGGAGCATCAAACCACATGTGTGGGAAAAAGGAGTTATTTATAAATCTTGATGAGAGACAAGTAGGCAATATCACCTTCGGAGATCTATCACAAAGGCTAGTTAAAAAGGAAAAGGTGATATTTTGTTTAAATTGCAAAATGGAAAGAAGGTATGCATCTCAGATGTTTATTATGTTCCTGATATAAAAAAAATCTTTTGAGTATTGGTCAATTATTAGAGAAAGGATATGATATACAAATGAAAGATTTGACTCTTTGTTGGTACCCCAAGGTTATTTTGATGTGATCAACAAGTTAGGTTAGGTTCTGTTGTGTTTACCTTTGTGTCTAAGTGTACAGGAACTTAGGAGCACAGGGCGTCGAGCAAAAGACATAGCTAGCGAGAAGGACGGCATGAGAGAGAGCCGATGAGCTTGATATGCCCGAGGGATAAGGTGTTGCGGAAGAGTACGCTGGCGAACAGGAAGGAGGCGCGCGACGTTTCCGAGGGACGAGAAGTTGGAGCGGAAGCTTGCTCGAGAAGGCCAGAAGTTGGGTTCGGGTGAGCCCTATTCCGGATGGCCGAAATCACCCAAGCAAGCGGAGTCGGAGCGGAAGACTCAGACCAAAGCAAGCGGAGCCGAAGGTGGAGGCCCAGAGAGAAAGTCAACAAAAGGTTGACTTTCTCCTTCGAGGCGCCCAGAACCATTCTAGGCGCCCGGAGCAGTCCGGGCGCCCGAAATCCTTTCGAGCGCCTGGAATCCAAGTTTTATCACTTTCGATGTGGCATTTGACTGTTGCATCAGGGATAAGGTTTTATCTCATTCCAGACACCTGGAATGCTTTCATGCGCTCCGAGCAAGACTATATAAATAGCCCTACTCCCAGAACCTAACAATAATGCAGAATAGTTTGAAACAACACTTGTGCACTTCTTAGTTCTTGTTTAGTTTTGTTTTGTGAGCTTTGAATTTTGTAAGTGGCTTCTCCGCCCAGAGGAGATTTTTTAGTGCGCTTTTTCACCTTGGATTAACAACCTCTTGGGTTGTAACCAAGTAATTCGCTATGCATCTTTCTTTTCAGTTTATTATTCATTTTTATGCAAGTATTCATTTTATTTAAGTTATAAGCCGAGAAAGGTTCTTTTTGTTTTGATTTGTGCAGGGGATATTCACCCCTCCCCCCTCTAGCCAGCCGCCAAGGGTCCTAATAAGTGGTATCAGAGTCAGGACTCTTCAAGAGGACTAACCGCCGAACGAAGCACACGAGATGACCGGACCGAGCATCTGTCCACTAAAGTTCGGAGCGGGGTTCGCGAGCTGGAAAAAGAAAATGGAGGTATCCTTTAAAACTGACTTTGAATTACTTTTAATAATGAAATTCAATTTTGTAACACCCAAAGGCAAGGAAAAATACCAGTGGACGAAGAAGGAGCAGGCCGACTTCGTGGCAAATGGCAAAGCAGAGTTCCATCTGCTAAGCTTCCTACCGCCACAAGAAGTAAACCGGATCGGCGCCTACAACTCAACAAAGGAGCTTTGGGAGAAGTTCCTTGAGCTACACGAAGAAGCGTCCGATGTCAAGCTCGTGAGACGGGATCTGTTAAGGAATTAGTTAAGCAACATAAAACTAGAAGCAGAAGAAACCATTGCACATCTTCACTCGAGAATGAAGGAATTAATCACCGGATTCACAAATCTCGAAGAAAAGGTAAGCAACCGAGATTCGCTAAGGTACGCACTTAGGGTGTATTTGGTTGGGGGTTATCATTGATAACCTTGGTAGGTTATCAACGACAACCTTGTTTGGTTTAAGTAATTAGTGATTCCCGATAATGCAATATTCCCACCACGTCAGCAAACAGGGAATATAACTCGGAATCAGAAAACCTTGGAAAGCTTAGGTTTTTACGATTCCGGAGTTATCAATTTTTTTCTTCCAAAATTACCCTCAGATCCTCTCCTTGGTCGTTAGTCGGCATGGCAGCCACCGCCTTTGCTCGCAACACCAACCACACCATTGCGGCTTCTCCTCTTCTTCGGCGTCCTTCATCGTAAACCCTTCCTCTGTGATCTCCATGAAACATAAGTCCCGCGCGGGCCTCCACCACATCAGGTCCGAAACTAATCCCTAGCGCATCGTGGACATTTGTCGTGCTGCCTCTCTCGGCCTCTCTTCTTCTCGACTCCATCGCCTCGCTCTCTCTAACGCCATCTCTACCCTTGTCGAGCCCCGATCCTTTACTGAAGTGCGCTCGATCCTTGACTCCCTCCCTCCCGCCTCCCTCCCCAACGCCATTATACTCTTTGGTAAAGCTGGTTTGCACGACAACGCTCTAGTATTCCAATTGACAAATTCTACTTCGCTCTGGTACACTTCTCGTGCCAAGGTGTGGAATTTGAGGTTGCACTAGATGTTTTTGCAAGGATTCTATAGCACATAACTAGATCCCAAATTTTTCAACCATGAAGATGCCTGTGAAAGAGCTTATTGGAACCTCAAAGGTGGAGCAGGCAAGGGAAAAAAATTTTAATTACATATCTAAATTTATTTTAATTATATTTTAAAATACATATACATTTATTTTAAATTTTAAAAATTATAAATCAATTATATTTATTTATTATATATATTATCAACTTAATAATTAATATAATTTTAATAATAATTATTGATAATTTAATTTAATTTAATTTATTCTAAAAAAATTAATCATGTAATTAAAAAACGGTAATATAGTAAATATCAAATAGATAATAACATTACATAGGTTGAACCAAACAATATTAGGATTATGTTTTATTCCTCATAATCTTGGTTATGTGATTACTAGGTAATCACATAACCAAGGTTATACACGATAACTTGAACTAAACACACCTTTAATGTATTTCCTAGATCTACTGAGTGAGCATCATTAGTATATGCTTACTATATTTCTCAAGATTTAGAAGTAATCACCTTAGAATAAATGTTTTCAACATTTGAAGTCCATGAAACGAGATGTACAAATTCGAAGAAGGAGCCGAAGCACAATGTTGCCTTTAAGGCAAGGATGGATGAACAAAATTTAGAATCCTCTCTCAATGACAAAGAAACGGTAATGATGATAATACAATTTAAAAAATTATTTAAATCTAGAAAAACTAACCATCTGTAGGATAGAAAGAAAAGAATAATTAGATGCTACCACTGCAATGAAGAAGGGTATGTTAAAGATAACTGCCCTAAGTTAAAGATCAATGACAAGGACAAAGGAAAGAACAAGAAGTTTGTCTAATCGAATAAGTACAAGACGCTAAAGGTGACATGGGACGAAACATCATCCGAATAAGAAGTTGAAGCTGTTGTTGGACTTGCCTTAATGGCAAGTCATCAAGACGATGAAAATGAAGCAAGCTCGTCCGAAATAAGCATTGATAGCATCCATGAAGGGGGAGCGACATCGGAAGAGAGCAGCAGTTCAAGGGGAGCAACGGATAACGAGATCAACAAGGTAAGTCAAGTATGATCTTTTCCTCTGATAAATTATTTAAATTTGTTAAATTATTATCTAAAGATTGTTGCAAAATAGAAAAAGAAAATAAAGAATTAAAGTTAATTCTAGCCAAATCTTGCCTATTAGAAGATTTTGAAAAATTAAAATTGGAAAATGATGAATTAAAAATATAAGTAGAAGACTTGAAAAATAGTGCATGCTTAAATGTTAAAAATCAAAATATTAGGAAATATAATAATTTGAACTGGTATTTTAATTACCATAAGGGACAAGTTAGGAAATTTTTTCAAAAATATATTCCTAAGAGATTTTTAATTAACTCATTGGCTGGAACCTATATTGGGTTCCAAAGTCTTGTCTAAATTGAACTATAATTAGACTTAGTGTTTTCAGCGAGAAAATTAAATGTTTAAATTTTCTTAAGAGGTTTTGTCTAGAAAGTGGTTGTTGCTCCAATCACTAAGAAGGCCTTGTGCCTCGCCATATGCTGAAAGTCAATTAATGAAATAAAATGTTTAATTGACTAACTAATAAAGTATTTAATTATAATTAAATAATGCTTTAAATAGTTGCTCAAATATTTTTTAAATGTTTTTAACGTAGAATTTTTTTAAAAAAACTTAAAGTTTTTTTTTGGAAGTATCAGCTTTACTTTACCAAAATTATTTCCACAAAATTAATTTTTGTAAATTTATTTAACTTAGGAAATTATTGATATTTTTTTGTTGATATCAAAAATATTTTTTACTTAGAAAATTTTTTAAGTCCTATCAAAATTATTTTCAAAATTTTCAAAAACTTGATAATTTTTTTAAAATGTTGAAAATTAGAATTTTTTTTTAACTAAAAACTTTCCTATTTTTTGAAGAAAAAAAATACCCTTAGATTTTTTTTGGTACCCCATTTTTTATGTGATCAAAGGGGGAGAAGGGAAGATTAAGTCTAGGGGGAGGTAGTTTAATCTTTTTAAAATTTTGCACTTTAATTACAAATATATTGCTTTTACTTTATGTTTGTTTACCCTAACTTAACTTGCATTGCTCACATCAAAAATGAGGAGATTGTTGGTACCCCAAGATTATTTTAATGTGATCAAAAAGTTAGGTTAGGTCCTATTGTGTTTAACTTTGTGTCTAAGTGTACAGGAACTTAGGAGCACAGAGCGTCGAGCAAAAGACGTAGCTAGTGAGAAGGACGGCACGAGAGAGAGCCGACGGGCTTGGAGCATCCGAGGGATGATGTGTTGCGGAAGAGTATGTGGGTGGACGAGAAGGAGGCGCGCGACATTTTCAAGGGACGAGAAGTTAGAGCGGAAGCTTGCTCGAGAAGGCCGGAAGTTGGGTTCGGGTGAGCCCTATTTCGGATGACCGAAATCACCTAAGCAAGCGGAGCCGGAGCGGAAGACCCGGACCGAAGCAAGCAGAGTCGAAGGTGGAGGCCTGGAGAGAAAGTCAACAAAAGGGTAACTTTCACTGGGCTCCCGGAGCAGTCCGAGTGGTCGGAACCCTTCTAGACGTCCGGAACCCAAATTTTATCACTTTCGATGTGGCCTTTGACAATTGCATTGGGGATAAGGTTTATCCCATTCCAAGTGGCTGGAACGCTTCCAGGTGCCCCGAGCAGGGCTATATAAACATCCCTGCTCCCAAAAGCTAACAACAACGCAGAATAGTTTGAAACAACACTTGTGCACTTCCTAGTTCTTATTTAGCTTTGTTTTGTAAGCTTTGAATGTTGTAAGAGGCTTCTCCACCCAGAGGAGATTTTTTAGCACGCTTTTTCACCTTGGATTAACAACCTCCCCGGTTGTAACCAAGTAATTTATTGTGCCTCTTTCTTTTCAGTTTATTATTCATTTTTATGCAAGTGTTCATTTTATTTAAGTTATAAGCCGAGAAATGTTCTTTTTGTTTTGATTTGTGCAGGGGCTATTCACCCCCTCCCCCCCTTCTAACCGCCCGCCAAGGGTCCTAATACTCTTAGTATTCATGATAAAAATAATAATTTTATTACTCATGTCACAATGACTAAAAATAGAATGTTCCCACTAAAGTTAAGCATCAATGAAGAGAATTACTTCAAGACAAGCACTATGGATAGTTCCACTCTTTGGCATCTTCGATATGGACATCTAAACTTTGAAGCATTAAAGCTACTTTCAAAAAATAATATGGTATTTGGATTGCCAAAGATTGAAAGTTCCAACCATCTATGTGAAATATGTGTTGTAGGAAAGCAGCAAAGGAAGTCATTCAAAAAGTACAATCAGAGGCGAGCATCTTTACAACTTGAGCTTGTGCACTCTAATGTTTGTGGACCTATCAAACCTATCTCTTCTGGAGAAAACAAGTATTTCTAGACTTTTACTTATGATTATTATGGAAAAAATTGGGTATATATGCTAAAAGAGAAGAAAGGAGATTTTACCAAATTTAAGCAATTTAAAATTTTAGTTGAAAAACAAAGTAGATATTAGATAAAATGTTTGTGAACTGATCGAGGATGTGAGTACACCTCGTTAGAGTTCAAAAATTTTTGCAAAGAAAATGGTATTCTTCATCAACTCACAATGCCTCAAACACCACAACAAAATGATGTTTCGGAAAGAAAAAATTGATCTATTCTAAATATAGTTCAATGTATGTTGAAAGAGAAAAATATCCCAAAAGAATTTTGAGGAGATGCTATTGCTTGTGTTGTATATTTATTGAACAAGTTTCCTACTAAAAGAATTGAAGACATTACCCCGGAGGAAGCTTGGAGTTTATGCAAACCAAAGGTGGATCATCTTCGTACCTTTGGGAGCATAACATATGCAAAAGTACAAGAAGAGAAGCGGACAAAACTTGAAGATAAAAGTCAGAAGTATATTCTCTTGGGCTATTTCGAGAATGCTAGTGGGTACAAATTATACAATCCCATAACTCAAAAGCTCATGGTATCAAGAGATATGGAATTTGATGAAGAACAAGCATGGAATTGGAACAACAACAATGATGATGACATGAAGCAAATCTCATTTGAAGAAGATTATAAAGACAAGCAAGGAGAGAGTGAAGAAGTATCATCACCCCAACAAGTTGATACTCAGTCAGAAAGTGATGAGCCAAACAGTCCAATTGTGAAAAAGATGAAGAGCTTCCAAGATATATATGATTCTAGCCGAGCAATTGATGCTAACTTTGCTCTTAATAATTTCTGCTTATTTGCAGGATATGATCCTATAATTTATGAAGAAGCCTCCAAGGATACAAAGTGGAGAAAAGCAATGGAAGAAGAGATTAATACTATAAAGAAAAATAATACATGGGAGCTCACTTCACTTCCACAACAACACAAAGCTATTGGAGTCAAATGGGTGTTCAAAACAAAGACAAATGCAAAAGGAGAAATTGAAAGGTACAAAGCAAGGTTGGTTGCTAAAGGATACAAGCAAAAGTACGGGATTGACTATGAAGAAGTCTTCGCACCAGTAGCCCAGTTTGAAATAGTAAGGTTACTCATCTCTCTTACAGCTCAAAGAAGATGGAAGATATATCATATGGACGTAAAATTTGCCTTCTTAAATGGAAATCTTGAAGAAGAGGTTTATATTGAGCAACCATCCGATTTTATCATCAAAGGGCAAGAAGAAAAGGTATACAAGTTAAAGAAAGCTCTTTACGGACTCAAGCAAGCCCCTAGAGCCTGGAACTTAATAATTGATGAGCACTTTATAAAGGAAGGCTTCACAAAGTGTCCCTATGAGCATTCTTTATACTTGAACAAGAATTCATATGGAGATATTCTACTGGTATGTCTTTATGTGGATGATTTAATTTTTACAGGTAATAATATCTCAATGATTAGAGAATTCAAGCAATCAATGGAGAAGGAGTTTGAGATGAAAGATCTAGGATTGATGAGATACTTCCTTGGCATTGAAGTACAACAAAGAGAAGAGGGAATCTTTGTATTACAAGAAAAATATGCCAAAGAAATTCTCAATGGAAGATTGCTATGCTATGAATACGCCCGTTGAATATGGCATTAGAGTGACTAAAGACGGAGAAGGCAAACTTGTGAATCCAACTTATTACAAGAGTCTTATGGGTTGCCTCAGGTATCTGAGATGTATAAGACCTGATATATTATTTGGAGTTGGATTAGTAAGCAAGTACATGGAAACTCCAAAAACTTCTCACTTTTATGCAGCTAAGAGAATTCTTAGATATATATATCAAAAGGACAATTGATTATGGACTTCTTTATTCATCAACGAAAGATATAGAGTTTTTTTGTTTCAATGATAGCGATTGGGCAGGAAGTTATGATGAACACAAGAGCACTACTGGATACGTGTTTTATCTTGGTAATACTACATTTACTTGGTCTTCAAAGAAACAATCAAATGTTGCTCTATCAACTTGTGAAGCTAAATATATTGCTGCAGCATCTTGTGTTTGTCATGTTATTTGGCTAAAGAGATTACTCCAGGACCTTAGATTGCAACAAGAAGCTATAACCAAGATCTATGTGGATAACAAATCAACAATTGCTTTAGCTAAAAATCCAGTTCATCATGAAAGATCCAAGCATATCGATACTCGCTTTCATTTCATAAGGGAGTATGTTAAGCCAAAAGAAATAGAATTACTCTATGTGAAGTCAAGTAATCAAGTAGCTGACATATTTATAAAGCCTCTAAAAGCATAAGCTTTCCAACACCTAAGGAATTTATTGGGAGTTTAAGGAAAAACAAGTTTAAGGGGGGCAGATGTTGGCATATAAACTTATTCCAAAGCCAAATTGACTTCTTCAACTATACAAGAACAATGTCAATAACAACTTAACTTCATCAACCATGCAAGGGAGTTGTCAAAATCAATTTGACTTCATATAACTCTTCATGAACAAAGCAAAGTTCAATTATCTTTTTAAGTTCAATAAAACTCTTTACGACAAGAGTCATTAGTATAGAAAAGAACAAAATCTAATTGTCTTGTGTTTAATGATATAATGTATTAATTGTAGAAGGATGTGGAAGCATCAATCTAAGTGTATAAATAGGACCTTGTATGATGAAGAATAGCAAGTAGTAAACATTTCTCTTTATAGAGTTTTTCTCACATTCTCATACTTTGTTAAAAAGTTTCTCTTACATTCTTGTTTCCTCATCCTAGTTCCACCAAAATTCCAACATACTCTGCACACAATGACACACAACTCCATGTGGTTGTGGTTGGTCTTCAAATTCAGCACTAAAGAGAGTTGTGATGCTGTGTTGAAAGGTGGACTGTAGATTGCATATGGCTCCCCACTGTATATCAAATTTATGCCCCCATGCTTCACGTTTAAGACGGGAATCCAGAACCAAATGCATTTGTGGATGCAAATCTATGGGTTGCCTATCGACTATTGGTCCACCTCAGGGCTGAGCAAAGTAACCTCGTAAATTCCCTGAGGCATGTCACCAGGGACGACAACCTAGGGCCCCCGATTTTTAGGGGCCCCCAAATTTGACATGCATATACCATATATATTATATATAAAATAATAAAAACTCAAAAAATATATTTTATTAGATTATTTTAATAAAGGTCCAAATACTCTTTCCAAACTTTATTCCTTATACAACTCTTTTTTCATTAATGAGTTTACAGATGTCAAAAGATTTTGAAGAGTAAAGTCTCCTAAATGCTAATTTTCTCTCTTCTTACACAAACTAGGCTTTATTACTCTTTCACTATTATTTTTACTGCTTGTGTTTGTTTCATTGCTAGCTTTATTGTTGGTTTTGTGTGTTTTATTTTTACACTTAAAATTTATAGTATAAACACATTTCTAAAGAAATATCAATATGGGAGTCAGAAAAAAATAAAATAAAAGAAAAAGAGTGGAATAGATTATTAAAACTCACAAAGGTGTTCTTCGTAATTTTTTTAAAGCTAGCTCTTCAATTGAAGAGTTAGTTGATAAATTACTAGAAGAAAGTCAAGAAAAACTAAATGATCATACAATCAATAAGTGGGAAAAATTGAGAGAAAATGATAATCATAATCATGGAATGAATGAGAATGAAGAATTAAGAGAAAATGATGATAATGATTTGAATGTAAATGATTTGACAATTTTATGCATTGAAAATGAGGTGTTAGAAAAATTTGATTTTGAAAACCTTATTGATGATTTTGCTTCTCAAAATGCTAGAAGATCTAGATTTTTTCAATGATTATTTCATACTTATTTTTTTATATTTGTAGGTATTGCACTTTTTGGAGAAACATGGGAAACATATTTTGTATGATGTTACACTTTTTGAAAAATCTTGAGAAATATATTTTGTATAGAGTTTCTCATATTTTAATTGAAATATACTGATTTTTAAGTTTTTATATTAAACTCTATTTAAATTGTACGTTAATAAAAAAAAATCTTATAGAGGTCCCTTTTCTCTTTTTGCTAAGGGCTTCAAAAAGTCAAGGTCGGCCCTGACACCCCACTATACACAGATTGGTTCACCAAGACTAGGGAACGTGCCAACTTTGCAAGAGTCCTTGTCGAAGTAGACATCACGAAGAACCTGCCTGCAACAATCCCGGTCACCCTACCTGACGGCCAAAAAGAAGAGCTCCAACTAAAATTTGAAGCCGTATTGAAATTATGCTCAACTCATGACAGTTGGGGCATTACCAAATGATACGGCGGGTATTAAATATGCCACGAGGGTAAAGAAAGTCAAAACGGCATACTGAGTTGGGTTAAAATCCAGAGAGATCAATAACCATCTCGAGTCGACCGACGATATTCCAAGGTCGATCCAGACCAGAGTCGACTGACAGTATTCCAGGGCTGACCCAAATCAGAGCCAACCGATAGTATTCCAAAGCTGACTGGCAGTATTCCAGGGCCGATCTAGACCAGAGACGACCAATAGTATTCCAGGGCTGACCTATACTAGAGCCGATCAGTAGTATTCCAGAGCCGACTAGTAGTATTCCAAGGCCAACCTAGACCAGAGCCAATCAGCAGTATTCTAGGGCCGACCCAGACTAGAGCCAATAGACAGTATTCTAGGGTTGACCCAGAACAGAGCCGACCGATAATATTCCAGAGCTAATCAATAGTATTCCAGAGCTGACCCAAACTAGAGTCGACCGGTAGTATTCCAGTGCCGACCCAAACCAGAGCTGACGGATAGTATTTTAGAGTCGACCGATAGTATTCCAGGACCGACCTAGATCAGAGCAAACCGATAGTATTCTAAGGTCGATCCAGATTAGAGCCGACTGATAGTATTCCAGAGCAGGCTGGTAGTATTCTAGGGCTGAACCAGATCAGAGCCGACCGATAGTATTCTCGGACCAACCCAAACTAGAGTCGATCGCCAGTATTCCAGGGCTGACCTAAACCAGAGCCGACTGATAGTATTCCAGGGTCGACATAGACTAGAGTCGATTGGTAGTATTCCAGAGCCAACCAGAAGTATTCCAAAGCTGACGGACAGTATTCCAAGGCAGATCTAGACCAGTGTCGATCAATAATATTCCTGAGCCGATCAATATTATTCCAGGGCCGACCTAAACTAGAGTCGACCAGAAGTATTCTAGGGCCAAGTTAACTGGCCAGTCTTTCTGACAGAGGAGAGCATCTAACCCGCCAGTCTTCTTGGCCTGGTCAAGTAAACTAGTCTTCCTGGCCTAGTCGAGCCAACCAATCTTCCTAGCATTACAAAGCATCTGACCCGCCAATCTTTCTGACCGAGTTGACCCTACCAGTCTTCCTGGCTGAGTTGACCAGTCTACCTAGTAGAGTATAACAAAGTAGGCCACTGGGTCCATCAACCCTTTTGTCTCATTTACTGACATATCGGCAGGGGTCACATGACCCTCTGATAACTTTGTCTAGATACAACCCTCTGACACCTAGATAAGGGTATCATGACCCTCTGACATTTTATCTTGACATGACTCTCTTATAAAAAACTCTGCTCCAGCAGGCCAAAAGGGAGAGGAGGGAGGAAGGAGACTCTTTGCTACATACACTTATCTTCATTATGCACAACACTATTCATCTTCTTTATTCTTAATATCATCGGAAACTGACTTGAGTGTCGGAGTGGATGACTGGGGCAGCTTCGTCTCTGTTCTAACCCCTCCTTTGTTCTTTCACTCTCTGCAGGCTCTTCTGGCGATGGGGGCAGCTCACCTACCTCCTCCTGATTTCTAGCTCGAAGTTCTTCTGCTATCAACATCCCTGCCCTCTCATTGACTTGTCTTCCTACTCGGTTCCCCCAGCTCTATGTCGTCCTCCGTCTTCGTGTCGTCCACCAACTTCTTGCCATCCTCTCGCTTCATGACACCCACCGGCTTCGTGCCATCACCTCCGGTTCTGTGCCACTTTCAGTCTGCTCTTGCGAGTTTGGTATGCTTTACATTCAGTCATTTCATTACACTATTATTTATTTCTTCATTTTTATCACTAGAGGCTGACTTGAGTGTCGAAGGGCTAGATCGGGCCCGTCCTTGATCTATTTTCTAACAACCTTGCAGGCACTATTGGCCAAAAACATTCAGACACCTTCAGTCCTTCTCTTTTTTAGGGGTCCATCAACTCAGTCAACATAAAAGATAACTCATCATCCCTCCTCCCTCCAGATCATGGTGACTCGGTCAATATTCCAACCACATCACCAGCTTTCTATCTGACTCAGCTTCCGGACAGGATCACCAAACACATTGTCCATCTCAACCTGCCAAGTAGACATCGGTTCTAGGTTCAGGATCAGATTTTGCAGTTTCAATTGCAGGCACTAGGCCATTGCGAGGCACAACCATACTGCAAACAAATGGAACAATGATGCAATCTGCTACGTTGCCAGAGACTCAAAGGTCACTTCCATTTCAGTGCACATAGAAGGAACAGGAGCTACATCTAATACGCAACTAGGAATCTATAAAAAGCCAGCTAAATAAGCACTTACAAAATCTACATGGAAGAAGAGGAAGCTCAGGCTATGACTGTAATCACAGAATCTGTGAATCATAATGGTATCGCTGCTCTGGGTACAATTTTGGTGCCAGGCACTGTTTCATTGAACCCAACTTCAGTTTCAGACCCTGTTGTGGATGCTGGTCAGTTCTCAGCAAGATCAGATTTAGATCTTGTGCAAGGGAGCAAGTTACTAGCCCCACCAGATTCTGCAAGGGGCAAAGGCCCAACAAGATAAGATCAAAATTCGATTTCTGATAGTGCATCAGTTTCAGTTTAAATACTCGTTTGGATATAAGGGTTGGAGGAAGGGCAGGAACTCAGGGTAACGACCCACAGTACAGTATACTTAAAGGCTCAGAATTATCAGGTTCATTAGGTGCAGCAGGATTAATTACAAGGTTTTCAGAAACTGTAACAGTTTTGGTTTGTATCAATTTCAAAGACAGGGAAAAAAATCTGGTTACATCCATAATAGAGCCTATTTCAGATATCGTCAGTGTTCCATTGGTACCAGCTGACGTATCACCTGCACAGACCAGTAGCGTATCGAGGCAAGCAGCTGGAGGAAATTTCACGCTTTCAGAAATGCCATCAGTAATGGGATTTGGATCAATTTCAGAGTTGGTTTCAGGAATGGGGCTTGGATCAGTTTCAGAAATGCCATCAGTATTGCAAACTTCAGATATGGTTTGAACAGCTGTTTGTGGGTCAGCTACAAGGGAAGGATTCACAGTTACAAAGGCAGGAAACCCAGAATCTGGCATTTCAGCAATTACAAACATGGTTTCAGAATTAGGATCAACAGCTGATGGGGAGTTTGTATCAAAGTCAGGACAAATCAATGAAAATGTCAATGATAACCAATTTGACCCTACTGGCCAAATATCTGGACAAGCACAACACCAAGCTCCTGGAAAGCAAACAGGAAATCATTCCCTATTGGGCATACCAGTAACAAATTCAGAATTAAACACAAGCCCAGTTTCATCAACCCCAATTTCAGTTTCTGCAACACTTTCAGAAATGGGTGTGGTTTCAGCAACAGTGGGGTTTGTATCAAAGTCAAGATCAACCGAAGGAAATGGGAATGTTATGGATCAACAGTTTGGACCTACTGATAAGATATCTGATCCAGCACAAGCCCAAGCTACTGGACAGCAAAGAAAGTCAGAAATGACCACTGCAGCAGTTACAAATTCAGAAATGGTTACAATCAGATTGTGCCCAGATCCAGGTTCTGATATAAAGCCCGTTTCAGACTTATCAGCTCCACTTTCTAGAACTGTTGCCAAAGGTTTAAACCCCATTTCAGAAGCAACAATAACAGCTGGTAGAAAGTGGCAGAGGGAAGGATTTCAGAAACCAATTTTGTCATCAGGCCATTGCCTCACAGAAATTTCAGAAATGCCATCATCAGTTTCGGATCCTCTGGCACAAGCAGGTTTAGGAGCTAGCATTGTGGCAGCATATTCAGAGAATGAAACAGCTCCAACAAGGCCATTTCAAATTTTGAAAACTGCAACTGGGGAATTCGCAGATGGGTATTAGACGGGAAAGCAAGCTGCTGAAACAGAAACCTGCACATCAGCAGAAGCAACAGAACAGGTTATTGAGAGGCAAAATTCAGTATCCAAGGAGCCAAACAATATTTGATCTAACTGTTGCTGACATTGGGGATTCTGATTACCACACAAAGCTGCCACTGCCCAAGGGTTCTTCAGACTCAACTCAGAAAATTCAGGAATCTGTGCACAGCAGGCAAATTCAGACTCTGATACAGCAGCATATAGGGAGGACACAGAAATGTACTCTCAAAAGAAACAAGGAAACACTAAACTGATAGTGCTAACCAAGCACAGAACTAATCATGAACACCCTGCCTTCAGAATTAGTCCAGGGTATCAAACCCGGGCTAGAGTACAAAGGAAGAGAATAGCACTAGCAGCTCAGGCACAGGCCAGCACAGCAGGAGAAACTATGCAAGTCCAGAGCCTGGAGTTGCATAACTCCTTCATTGCTATCTCAGAGTTTAAAGAGGGGGAAATCATTACTCATACTGAGCTGATCCGAAGGCCAACAGCAGGCTGTCTAGGTCAGCAACCAACACCTTACCCTCGAGAAGGCATCCAAACTAGAGCAACCAAAAGAAATCAACTGCCAAGTCATCAAACATCTGAACAGGAGGACCAATCAGACCCTCAAGATTTAGAAATAGAAATTATGAAGTCAATCATTGTAGGCCTAGCAGCTAGTAGTTGGTATCAAGACCTGAGCGAAAATAGACAAGAGGCAGGGGTGGATCAAAGCATGGGAATGTAAGGACATAGCAAGGAAGCCCATGGAGAAGGAAGGCAAGAGACATGAGGAGATGATAAAGGGCAACAAGGAAAGGGGGGGAACAAAATCAATGTTAGGAGGCATTTGCCACCTAAAAAACTATGAAAATAGGCACATGGAACATCAAAGGTCTAAACAAATGCCTCAAATAGATGGAGGTTGCGGATCTCCTCCTGAAGCAAAAATTAAGTGTCCTATGTATTTTGGAAACAAAGCCGACAATGTAGCAATATCATAAACTAAAAATAACAAGATTCCAACAATGAGACTCAGAACATCAACTAGGGGCCAACCCAGAAGCAGAATGTTACTATTGTGGGATCCTCACCTTATCACACTAGAAATTAGACACCGGGAAGATTAGTACATCCACACCATAATCTAGGATAAGGTTACAGGGACCTTTTATGCAATGACCTTCGTATATGGATAGTTAACACCCACTAGCAAGAAATATTAGAATTTTGGGGTCATAATTATAATTATAAATGTCTAATTTCATCAATTAATAAGTCATAAATTAATGTGATCAAATTTAGAATTAAGGAATTTGACTTAAGGGCTAAATTGTCATGAATATAGTAGTGTGAATACCACATGTGCAATTTCTGATTTGTTGAGGGGTTAAATTAGAAATAAGCAAACTTAGACAATTTGATTTTTATTTCTAATTTGGACAAATTAGATTATCGTTGTTCGTTTAGAAACAATCGATTCAATTTATTTATTAATTCTAATATTATTGGAACCGGTTCACTTATAATTTATGACAATCTATAATTTATGACAATCAGTTCAACTCGACAAAAAAAATAAAAAAAGTTAGATCTGATCATGGTGGTCAATACTATGGTAGATATGACGGTTCAGCTGAGCAACATCCAGGACCTTTTGCTCAATACCTAGAAGAGTGTGGAATCATCTCACGGTACACCATGTTAGGCTCACCAAGCATGAATGGTGTAGATAAATGATGAAATCGGACTCTTCAGGATATGGTAAGAAGTATGGTTAGCCATTCAACCTTACCAGAGTCACTCTAGGGAGAAGCATTAAAGACAGTAATTTACATTCTAAATCGAGTACCTACTAAAGTAACTACTAAAACACCTTTTGAGCTTTGGACAAGGCGAAAGCCAAATCTAAAACATTTTTATGTTTGGGGATATCTGGCTAAGGCTAGATCGTATTGGCCATATGAAAAGAAAGTGGTCTGTAGAACAGTAAGTAGCTACTTTATTAGATATTCTGAGCAATCATGGGGTTATAAGTTTTATGATCCCAAAGTAAAGACCATCTTTGAAACCAGAACTGCAACATTCTTTGAGGATATTGAGCTTGGGGGGAAAGAATAAAGTACCAGACCTTGTTTTTGAGGAGGAATGTATTCCCACTATTCTTCAAGAGGAAATGGTTTATATTCTTATGACTACTTCTGATAATGATTGGGATTTTATTCTTGTCAATGATGAGGATGCAATATAATAACAATAAGACATTATCAATCAACTTTCAGAACAACAAACTCAATGGCCTCAAGAACCAGTGTATAAAGAATAAGCGCCTTTACGTAGGCCCACTAGAGAAAAGAGGAGTGTTGTTCTGGATGACTACATAGTACTACTCCAAGAACATGAGGAAAACAATGGTATGGCGGAGGATGATCCAATCAATTTTTTTTAAGACATGCCAGAATCAAAATTCAAAAGTGGATTGAGGTAATGAATGAGGAGTATAAGTTAATGCAAGATAATAAAGTTTGGAAATTTGTCCTATTACCAGAGGTGTGAAACCCATTGGTTGTAAGTGGATTTTTAAATCCAAACGGGATTCAAATGGTAATGTGGAAAGGTATAAAGCACGTCTTATAGCTCAAGGTGATACTAAAAATATGGGATTGACTTTAAAGAGACATTTTCTCCAGTTTCAATAGACTCTTTTAGGATGATCATGGCACTTGTTGCACACTTCGATATCGAACTCCATCAAATGGATGCCAAGACAACTTTTCTCAATGGAGACATTGAGAAAATAATCTATATTGTGCAACCTTAATAGTTTGTATCAGGAGATCTAAAGAGTATGGTTTGCAAACTTAAGAAGTCCATATATGAGTTAAAGCAAGCTTCTCATCAATAGTACCACAAATTTCATCAAATAATTATCTCATTTGGTTTTCAGATAAACGTGGTAGATGATTGTGTATATCATAAGTTCAGTGGGAGAGTAAGCATATCTTCCTAGTTCTATATGTTGACGACATTTTACTTACCACAAATGATATAGGTATGTTAAATGATACTAAGAGATTTCTATCTAGATATTTTGAAATAGAAGATCTTAGTAATACATCTTTTGTACTAGGAATCCAAATACATCGAGATCATTCTCAAGGTATTCTTGGATTATCGCAAAGGAACTATATTGATAAAGCGCTTAAAGATTAGGCATGTAAGATTGCAAACCAGGTAACACCCCGGTCGCTAAAGGAGACAACTTTAGTCTTAAACAGTCTCCTAAAGGAAGCCTCAAGACTCAAGAAATGCAAAATATTCCCTATGCTTCGACTGTAGAAAGTCTTATGTATGCTAAAGTTTATACGCGTCCAAATATTGTGTACATTGTTGGAGTATTGGAAAGATATTTAAGTAGCCATCATTAGAAAGTAGCAAAGAGGGTAAGGAGATATTTAAAGAGAACTAATGATTACATGCTCACATATAAGAAGTCAAATACTGTTGAGATCATAGGATATTCTGACTTTGATTTTGTAGGATGCCAAGATAGCATGAGATCCACTTCAAGCTATGTTATTCTGTTGACCGGCAGAGATATCTCTTGGAGAAGTGTCAAACAGGCACTGACAACTTCTTTTACCATGGCAGCAGAGTTTATAGCATGTTACGAGGCATCTAATGGAATATAGCTGAAAAATTTTATCTCTAGGTTGTGTATTTTGGGAAGGGTTGAGAGACCACTGAAGTTATTTTATGATAATAGATCAACTATATTATATTCTAACAATAATAGGAGCTCGACAAAATCGAAGCATATTGATATCAAGTTCCTTGTAGTGTAAGAAAGAGTACAAAGTGAACAGATTTTGATAGAACACATAGGCACAAACTCCATGATAGCAGATCCTTTTACAAAGGGTTTACCATCCAATGTCTTCTATGAATATATTGTAAGGAACTAAAGTGCTAAACACGCAGAAAGCGCAACAAAAAATAGGTAGTTCCTTTCCAGAAGATTCATGTAAAGAAAATCATATACTAAGTTTCATGAAGGGAGTTACCTTTGTTGCGTAAACACGAACTCCCGACATCTTGGATCTCAGCACGATCAAGTGTTCACGTCTCTTTCAATATCCACATGAACAAGTCTTTCGTCCATCTCACGAACTCAAGAAGTGGAGAAAAAAATCAACCAAAAGTTGTGCTAGCAACCTCTTTAGTAGATTTCGGCCAAGAGTGGAAGAAGGAAGAAAAAGGAGCAAGAACACAAAAGTCTCATCATGAAAATGAATCAAAACCCCTTTTGTACTCATTCATGAAATTACCTTAGTGTCAATTACCTTAATTGACATTAATATTTGTCTTCATCCAATGCATGAGCAATTCAAAATTGACCACTCTTCATCCAATGCATGATCAAGTCTAAATTGAACACTCCTCTTCCGTCATGAATTCAAATTCATCAAATCACTCAATGAATCTAACTCATTAATCATCAATCCGAATTAACTCAATGAGTCTAATTTGAATTGGACTCAATCCAATAGTTGGATCCAATTGAGTCTAACTTAATAAGTCCAATTTGAATTAGACTTAATCCAATGATCCATCATATAAACCTATCTCCAAATCAACTTGTTCTTTATGTGTGACCCAATAGGTTCTCGTAACATTGGTAATGTCTCTAAAACTATTTAGATACATAAACAATGAGTGATATCTAGTAAGGCATCATTGCTAATCAAGTGGCGAGAATGCCAAGATCCAATATAACCTTTCCGTGTCTATCATCTTGTATGACTCAATCCTTCTATTCTTGATATCTAAATTGATCAATGAGGCATAGACTGTGTTATTCTCTTATCAATTTTTATATTTCTTGATCTCTAAGTAGACATACTCAATCAAATAAGCTCAATATCGCATATTGAATCATTTAAGCATGATCATGCATTCTTGTGTCCTACTAATTAAGAGGTTCACAGATATCGCTTCCGTCATATGAAAGGGATAGATCTCATCTACATCACTCACATCCCTAAGCATAACTTATTGCATACCCAGTGATCGAATTTATGGTCAACCTTATTACAGGTGATGTTTGTCGATACCAAAGTATATAATTCTTTATGTAGGGAACCGTAGTGACTTCAGATATAAATACTATTCATACTAATAGTTGTTGGCGCTACTCGGAATTCCATTCTTTTTCCCTGTACAAAAATTTGTACAAACACAGAACTTTTCCTAGCAATCTATGTACTTTTTAGAAGTTAAACTTGGATTGCAAACGAAACTTAACATTATTAATCCAAGTTCAACCCATGTGCTCATCAGAAGTTAAACCATATTACAGAAGTTGATTAAATATCTATTTCAAGGATTGGCTTCCAGGTCGTTGGCGAGACACTCAGCCTTCTTGGTATGGGATCATCCACTACTTTCTAGTCAAAGTCTTTCAAAGAAATTGAATATTTAAACTCCTTATAGTAAACCCTAGGTTAAACTATAGAGATCTCAATCAAATCACAAGATCGCTAGCCTCTTGTGTTGGTACTTCAGGATCCATACAAAGGAAAAATAAACTAGTACACAGCGGAAACAATTAACTAGTTATACCTTTCTTTGTAGCTTAAAGACCTCTTGATCTTCTACTGTATTCCTCTTCTCCTCTTGGATGTCGTGTGGGCGACGATCTACCAAGACGCAAAAACCACCCAAGTCCTTCTTTCTTCCAAGACTTTCGGCCACCAAGCGATCAAAGCTAGGAACACCACCTCTTGTTCTTCTTTCTTCCTTGCAACCCGCCGACCACAAGATGGTTGAAGCCTCTTGATGCCGCCGACCTTAGGTGAGAAAGCAAGGGGAGAATAAGAATATGAGGGGGCCGGCTACAAGGAGAATAAAAGAGGAATAGAAATTGTGTAGATGATTATTTCCTCTAAGGCACCATCTATCCTCTTTTATAATCCTTGGTAATGGCTAAAAAGGAAAGATTTTAACAACAATTAAAATCTCTCTTTTAAATTTCCTATTGTGGATGGCTACAAAAGGAAAGTTTTAAAATTAAAAATATCTCTTTTAAACATTGTAGATGGCTACAAAAAGGAAAGATTTTTAAAATTAAAACCTCTCTTTTAAATCATGGTTACAAAAAAGGAATATTTTAACAAAAATAAAATCTCTCTTTTAAACCATTGTAGATGGCTACAAAAGGAAAGATTTTTTAAATTTAAAACTCTCTTTTAAAACCATGTGGATGGCTTCAAAAAAGGAAAGTTTTTAAAATTTAAAATCTCTCTTTTAAAACATTGTAGATGGATACAAAAAGAAAGATTTAAAAATTAAAAACCCACTTTTAAACCCATCTTGGTCGGCTCCTTACTTGGGCACCAAGCAAGGCGAAGGGGTGGCCGACCCCTTGCTTGGGCACCAAGCAAGGGGTGGCCGGCCCCTTACTTGGGCACCAAGCAAGGATGTGGTCGGCCCCTTGCTTGGGCACCAAGCAAGGGGTGGCCGACCCCTTACTTGGGCACCAAGCAAGGATGTGGCCGGCCATAAGGATGACTTGGGTAGATGCGAGGCTTTATACATAGAGGCTACAACAGGGACCTAGAGGAGGAATTGGTTTTGGCCTCCTGATGAGCTTGAGCTTCCTGTGTTCGACCTGAACACCCAACTCAAGTTCATCAATAATAACTCATACCACTAAAGAGTTATTATTGAACTACTGCACCAATCCTATATTACATTATGGATTCCTTCTTATCATGAGTGTGTTAATCTCCCTGTGTTTAAGATATCGAATGCTCATTAATTAAATGAGTTACTGACAACTCACTTAATTAACATCTAGCTCCAAGAGTAATATCACTCAATTTCATTGTCATGTCGGAACTAAGTCCACCTGCAGGATTTACATGACAATCCTTATGAGCTCCTCAAGGGGACATCATCATCCTAATAAATAGAACACAGTTTCCTTTTATAATCAACAACACACCATATAAATAATATTATTTCCCAACTTATCGGGCTTATTGATTTAACGAATAAATCTCACCCTTTGATAAATTAAAGAAATAAATACTAAGTACATGTGCTTGTTATTATATCGGTATTAAGAGTACGCACATCCATAATAACAGAGGTTCTGTTCTATTATGCAGTCAGTATAAAAGGAACAACCTCAAATGGTCCTGCTCTATACACACATAGTGTACTAGTGTAATTTTATAGTTAAGATAAATTAGTACCAAATTACACTACAACCATTCCAATGGTTTGTCCCAATCCAAGGTGAGCTTCTATTTATAATTTATAAGGAACTGATAACATGATCTTCTGTGTGATACCACACACTATGTTATCTATAATGTAAATTAAATGGACAACTGCATTTAACTAAATACAGACATTTGACCAATGTGATTCTCATTTCAAAATAAATGTTTATACAAAAAGCTAGGCTTTTAGTATACATTCTAACAATAGTCACTATGAGAATGTTTATGATACTCATATAACGATCTATGAAATATTCTCATGGTAGGTTATTCAGTACATATTCTCTAATATATATTATGTGTCAACCTGATATCTCATATCTATGACTTGTGAGATTAAGTCATCCGTTGACCTACATGCTAGTTTTAACGTATTAATATTGTCCTTGTATATTAATGCTTGATTAGAAATAGTTAAGAGCAGTGTTCTATATATCCACAACATCCTACTATCAATTCAACCAATTGATATGTTGTAGACTAGAACCTACTACCCTAAGACATTATTATTCTTATTCATTCAACATTGAACTGAAGTAAATATAATAAACAACTTTACCTTTTATTAATAAGTAAAATATGATACAAAAAAATACCCTTATCAATCATCTCATAACTAGACCTAGGGCTAATACTAACACATACCACTCATATGGGTGTTATTTAATTTGATGAAGTCTAGATTTAGTGGGAGTTTGTACTATATATGTTTTCTATATATGTTTGATTATGTTGTTGAAACTTATGTATTTAGATATTTTTTGATAAGATATAAAGTTCAATGTTTACATCATTACATTTTGTATAACTTAAGTTAAAGTTTTGGTCTTGCTTTGGTTAAGGAGGACCAGTTGAAAATTAACATGGATAGATCACCTTGTATGTAATTTTCATGGCATACATTCATGATTGATATATATCATTTGATTGTATTGATGTATATGACCATTGATGGTATAGTTGTGAAAGATACAACAAAGACTACATTGTTCCTAGGTCTATATAATAATGGATGAGATTGTTAAGGAAACCCTATGGTTATGATGGCAAAAGTTTGAGATCATTAAGATTAACACATTTATAAGTTTATACATATGGCCCAGTGGGAGATTATTAAAAAAATTTGGGTCATAATTGTAATTATAAATGTCTAATATCATCAATTAATAAGTCATAATTTAATGTGATCAAATTTATAAGGAATTTGACTTAAGGGCTTAATTTTCATGAATATAGTAGTGTGGATATCACATGTGTAATTTTTGATTTGTTAAGAGGCCAAATTAGAAATAAGCAAACTTAGACAATTATAAATATGAGTTATGGTCCCAGTTTACAGTATGATGATTTTATTTGGTAACCCATCAGCAAAACTCTCTGGATATTAAGAAAATATGTAAATTGAAGATCATTGCTCAAAATTGATTACAAACTATGAATTCTAGTACGCTTCTATAATTCTGATTATTATGTTTGTGTTTTCTTGAGAATTGAATAGAGTTGTGTTGAGATTTCTCAACCCATTTTTCTATCAGGAAACACATGTGGATCGACCTTCATCAAATAGCTGAAACCATGAGCTTACCTTGGCTCCTCATTGGACATTTCAATTCCTACCTCTCGCCTACTGATAAACAAGGAGGGGCGGATGTTATCTCATATGCCACAGCTAATTTTCAAGATTTTGCGTTCATGGCAGGGGTAGAAGACCTACACTCTATTGGAGTTTAGTTCACATGGATAAATGGCTGCATAGTATTCAAACTTGATCGAGTTATGGTAAACAAATTATGGTTGGAGTAAGACAAGAGCAAATTTCAATCCCCCAGGCATCTATTTAGATCATGCTTCATGCATAGTGTCCATCTTGGAAGCTAGAAGACAACAATCAAGTTGTTCAAGTTCTTTAACATGTGGACGACGCACCCAGAATTCAATCAACTTGTGTAGAAAAATTGGGATTAGGCAAACATAAGTATTACAAATGGTGCAGTTTAGTATAAGTAATTACCAACATATCCAAGAAAGGGAAAAGAGAGCATAAATCCACCAAGAGGAAATCCAACAAAGGTTCTAACTCAGGGATGTGTGGATGAGGAGTACAAGGAAGAGAGGAAAGCTGCTGATTTGCTTACCCAAGTTGAGTACCTCTTTTATCAACAAAGGGTCAAGTATACTTATTTCAAGAAAGTTGACCGAGACATCACTTTCTTCCATTCCCTAGTGTTGAGACAAAAGGAAGGAGATAATAGCTGTGGAGAAGAGTAATGGGGAAGTTACATCAAAGCCCGAGGAAGTGATGTAGGAATTGACAAGACACTTCCAAACACAACTTGGGGTCTAGGTGGAGCGGGCTCCATTTCAAGGAGAATGTATGCAATTTAGGAGGGTCCTTTTGGTCAACTAGCAAGTCCAACTCATCATAACTCCCACTGCAGAGGAAATAAAAGGGGCTCTTTTTAATATAGGAGACCTTAAGGCACCAGGCCTAGATGGATACATTTCAAAAATTTTTAATCAGGCATGGGACACACTTAAGCATATATTCACCATGGTTGTATTAGAGTTCTTCTCGAGTGGTCAGCTACTTAAATCATGGAACCACACGTTGATTGCTCTAGTACCCAAAACGGTGTATACAAACAAAGTGCAAGACTACAGACTCATCTCCTGCTACATGGTGTTCTATAAGGTCATCTCAAAGCTCCTTACAGGTAGATTGGCAAATATAACAGACCAACTACTACATCCTGCCCAGACAACTTTTATTAAAGGCTGACTCATTATAGATAATATCCACCTAGCTCAAGAATTATTGCAAAACTATACCCGAAAATGAATCTCACTTAGATGCATCATGAAAGTGGATCTTCAGAAGGCCTTTGACTCTATACACTAGGGTTTTCTTCAGGATGTTCTCTCAGTACTATAGTTTCTAGCCATCTTTATCACATGGATCAGAGATGTATTACCACCATGACTTTCTTGTAGTAATAAATGGCATAATGTATGGCATCTTCAGAGGTGGTCGAGGACTTAGGTAGGGAGACGCTCTCTCCCCATATCTATTTAGGCTATGCATGGAGTGTCTCTCCTGTTCCCTTGAACGACAGACTATTAGGTCAAATTTTCACTTTCATCCTAAATGTGAGTAGTGAGGATATCACATTTGGTATATACAGATGACCTCTTACCTTTGCCCCGTGGAGATGTAACTTCAGTTATACTGCTAGGAGACTGCTTATCATAGTTTGCTTAGATAGTCGGCCTTAAAGCTAACCTAGATAAGTCCAACATCTACTTGGTAGACATAGATGCTCCCACATGGGAATGGCTCCTCACTATCACGAAATTCCAGGTTGGGGACATGCCAGTTAGAAACCTGGGGATCCCATAGCCTCTCAGAAACTGAAGATCTTAGATTATAGTACATTTCTAGATGCTCACACCAGGAGGGTCAACTCATGGCCAAAGAACATCCTCTCTTATGCTGGGAAAGCCTAGCTCATATCAGCAGTTCTTTAGGGTATGGAATGCTACTGGATGTCCACCCTATCCCTCCTATGTGGAATTATAGAGTGCATATACAACATTTGCAGATCATTCATATGAACCACTAAGCCCCCCCAGCCCAATAGCATGGTCAGAGTTATGTCACCCAAAAAAGAATGTAGACTTGGCTTGAGAGATTTAAGGGCATGGAACCTTGCTCTAGTAACTTAGCTTCTATGGTAGATACAAGACAAACAAGACAGCTTGTGGATATATGATGGATAAATGACGCATATTTATAGCATGTGGGCATATAGGTGTGGTAGGCCAGATGCATAGACTCCCTGTTCATCAAGAAGTTTATATAGGTAGTCCAGAGGCTGCAAGCTAGGTCCTAGCTGCTTGGTTTCATTAGAGGAAGGGAGGTGTCCAGAGGGCATATGACCGCTTTAGAGAAGTAAGGCCCAAGAAGCCATGGATAAAGACAGTCTGTAGAAGTACCTTCAGTTGAGTGACACTTTTACCCTATGACTACTAGTACATGGACATCTCCCTACACGAGCCCGATAGGAGTACATGGAGGACAAGTAGTCCATGTTCTATAGGCAAGAGGAGGAGATGCTAGAGCATGTGTTCTTTAGATGTGGTTCTATCTGCCAACTGTGGGGGAGGATCAAAGTATGGCTACATATGAGGCCTGAGATGACCACATATTGGCGGACTTTCAAACTCTAGTATCGTGACACCTCCACCATTTCTAGGGTGTGTCACCTCGCTATGTCATCACTGATACATCACATTTGGAGGGCGAGGAACAACATCATGTTTGAGGGGCACTTAGATTTGATACAGAGTTGGTACTCAGGAAGATACATATCCATGTCTACAAATCACTCGATATGTACTCCGATCAGGCAATCAAGCAAGGATGATATATTTTAGAGGCATGTAGTTTTTTAAGTTACTAGCTCATTTTGCATCATGTCATCCACATTCATACATATTCTACATTTACTACACATATAGGTCATTTGGAATGATGAGAGTGTTGGTGTAGGGAGGCTGGCAAGAGAGGAGGGGTGAATTGCCTATAAAAAAAAAGTACCCTCCTCAAACTTTCAACTCTACAATAATAGCAACAATAAAATAAAACAGAAATAAAAGTAAAGAAAAACAGGAAGGAAGACTCAACAGTTGATTTAGTTACAACCAAGAGGGTTGTTAATCCAAGGCAGTGGAATAACGCACTATCAATCTCCTTCTCTGAAGGCGGAGAAGCCTTTTACACACTAAAAGCTCTTACTAGTTGCTAGGAATTGAACACTTAGTTGAATAAATAATTTCCTAGTTCCAGGGGCCTTTAATGGCCTTGAGGGCGCCTCCAAGGGGTTTGACCAGATAGAATTCTATCCGATTACAAACAACCACTTTGGCCAGGTCAAAGGTGCCTCTAATGGCCTTGAAGGCACCCTGGACAAGGTCGAGGGCACCTTCAAGCCAATGAGGGTGCAGACAGCGCAAGCGCCTTCAGCACTTCATTGAAGGCGCCTCCAGCTAGCTTTTCTAGCTCCTTTAGACTTGTTTTCTTCTTCCGAGGCTCCGATTGCATGGGTGATTCAGGCCACCCAAAATAGGGCTCACCCGAACCCAATTTCTGGCCTTCTCCTCGAGCAAGCTTCCGTCCCAGCTTCTCGTCCCTTGAACGTCGCGCACGTTCTTCTCATCCATTGGTGTACTCTTCCGCAGCTCTCTCGTCCTTCGGACGCACCGAGCCCGTCGGCTCCCTTCCCGTGCCGTCCTTCTCGCTAGTTGCGTCTTTCGCTCAACTTCCTGCGCTCCTAACCTCTTGCACACTTAGACACAGGGATCAGATAACAAACAGGACCCAACCTAACTTAGTTGATCACATCAAAACAACCACGGGGTCTAACAATCTCCCTCTTTTTTATATGCATGAACCCAAGTTCAAGTTAGGGATAAAAACAGACAAGTAATTTAAAGAAATTACTAAACTAACATTTTAAGCAAAAAGGTTGCAATAAAAGAATTTGCAACACTAAGTAAAGTTAAAAAATTTAAGAAATATTAACTCCCACTCCCCCTAAACCTAAACTTGTACCTATCTCTCCCCCTTTGATCACATAAAAAAAAATGGGGCAATAATTTCCAAGTAAAAAATTCTAAGTAAAAGTTCAAGTCTTTAGAATAAATCATTTTTGAGAATTTAAAAAAAAATTAAGCAAGAAAAAATTTTCTAATTAAAAGAAAAACATTCTAACGTAGGCAATTTTGAAAAACATTTTAAAGCATTATTTACTTTCAATGCTTTATCAGTAAGTTAATTAAACACTTTATTTCAATATATTGGCTTCCAGGCAGTAGTGAGGTACTAGACCTTCTTGATTATTGGAACAACAACCACTTTCTTAGACAAAGCCTCAAAAGAAATTAATTGTTTAATTTTTCTTGTTGAAAGCGCTAACTTAGAAAAATTTAATCTAGAAAGGTTTTTGGAACCAGTATAGGTTCCTTCCTACTGGATTAATCAAAAACTTAGAGGGTACATAACTTTTGGGGACTTTTCCAAGTTGTCCCTGATGTTTTCTAATATACCAATTTAATTTTCCATAAATTCTAAGTTTTGATTTTGGAAACTTATTTAAGCATGCATTATTTTTCAATTTTTCAATTTTTCAATTTCAATTTATAATGTTTCATTTTCTGATTTTAAATTATCGTACATCTCTAGAGGACATGCTTTTGCTAAATTTAATTTTAACTCACTATTTTTCTTTTCTAATTTAACTAAATCTTTAGTGAGTACTTTAATGAATTGAAAAGACTGCTTGGGAGTTAGTTTACGTACTTGACTTACCTCTATTTCTGATGCTCCCCCTTCATCATAGCTTTCTTCTTCTGATGATCCTCCCCCTTCATCTATGCTCATCTCTAAGTTGGTTTCTTCAAAGATTCGATGGTTGGCCATCAGTGCTACTCCTGAGAGTGCTTCGACTTCTGATTCTGAGGATGACGATTCATCCTATGTAGCCTTCAGACTCTTGCGCTTTGAGGATGTCAGTCTTTTGTACTTCCTTTTCGTTGTTCTTTTTCTTCATCTTCAGGTAGCCATCCTTGATGTGTTCTTCCTCGTTGCAGTTGTAGCATCGGACCATCCTTTTGTTGCATTGATGTTTCCTCGACTGCGATCTAAATTTATTAGTTTTAATAAATTTATTTAACTTCCTTACCAATAGTGCTGCTTCAGTTTCATCGATCGACGCTTCAGAGTTGGGATCATCCATTTTGGCTTGTAGGGCAACGTTAAGGTTTGTCTTCTCTATTTGTTTCGGCTCTGCAATTTGAGACTCGTGAAGTTTAAAAGTAGAAAATAAGTTTTCTAAAGTACTTACCTCAAGGTCCTTAGAGATGTAATAAGCATCTACTAAGGACGCCCACTATGGAGTTCTTGGGAAGACGTTGAGCGCATACCGGATAGAATCTCAGTTCATTACCAATTCACCGAGATTGGTCAGTTGAGTTATCAGATCCTTTATCCTTGCTTGGAGTTGCGCTACCTTTTCGTCGTTGTTCATCCGAAGATTTGTCAGCTGAGTGTGAAGGATGTCCCGCCTTGCTAACTTTGCTTCTGAAGTGCCTTCGTGGAGCTCCAAGAATTTTTCCCAGAGGTCTTTGGCAGAGTCGTAGCTTCCAATCCGACTTACCTCCTGGGGTGGCAGAACACTGAGCAGATGGAACTCAACCTTTCTGTTGGCCACGAAATTGGCTTACTCCTTCTTCGTCCAGTTGTATTCTTCCTTGTCTTTAGGGGCTAAAAAATCATATTTCATGATTAGAAGTATATCAAATTTAGTCTTAAAGAATACCTCCATTCGGCGTTTCCATGTCGCGAAGTCTCCATCAAATTTCGAGGGATGAATATTTACACCGACCATCGTTTTGATCTTTGTGCTTCAGTCAGTGGTTAGTCCTTCTGAGGTGGTCTGGCTCTGATACCACTTGTTGGTGCAGTGAGGCCGGCAAGAGAGGAGGGGTGAATTGCCTGCAAAAAAAAAGTTCCCTCCTTAATCTTTCAACTCTACAATAATAGCAACAATAAAATAAAATAGAAATAAAAGTAAAGAAAAACAGGAAAGAAGACTCAGTAGTTGACTTGGTTACAACCAAGAGGGTTGTTAATCCAAGGCGGTGGAATATCGCACTATCAATCTCCTTCTCTAAAGGCGGAGAAGCCTTTTACACACTAAAAGCTCTTACAAGTTGCTAGGAATTAAATACTTAGTTGAATAAATAATTTCCTAGCTCCAGGGGCCTTTATATAGCTCTTGGAAACTATATCTCGAGTCTTGAGGGCGCCTCCAAGGGGTTTGACCGGATAAAACTCTATCCGATTACAAACAGCCACTTTAGCCAGGTTAAAGGCGCCTCCAATGGCCTTGAAGGTGCCCTGGAAAAGGTTGAGGGTACCTTCAAGCCAATGAAAGTGCCTCCAAGTCTGCAGACATCGCAGGCGCCTTCAGCACTTCGTTGAAGGCGCCTCCAGCTAGCTTTTCCAGCTCCTTTAGACTTGTTTTCTTCTTCCGAGGCTCCAATTGCATGGGTGATTGAGGCCAACCGAAATAGGGCTCACCCGAACCCAGTTTCTGGCCTTCTCCTCGAGCGGGCTTCCATCTCGGCTTCTCATCCCTCGAACATCTCGCATGTTCTTCTCGTCCAACGGTGTACTCTTCTGCAGTTCTCTCGTCCTTCAGACGCACCAAGCCCGTCGACTCCATTCCCGTGTTATCCTTCTCGCTAGCTGGGTCTTCCGCTCCTAAGCTCCTGCACACTTAGATACAGGGATCAGATAATAAACATGACCCAACCTAACTTGGTTGATCACATCAAAATAACCACGGGGTCCAACAGAGAGCATGCATTTGGGATAGTTATGTGAGCAAATACTACATTTTGGTAGTACCACCCCACATATAGAGAGCATGCATTTTAGACAATAGAAAGCATGCATATAGGTAGATCTCTGATATACCCCTGCATATGCATTGAGTTTTTGTAGTATAGGAGCCTATATCGGGCATTTTGGCATATCACACAGTGGTATGGGGAACTTGCATTTATAGATACACACCATACAGAACTATGACCACTACCCTGAACTGGCACCTTGCCAACCCCGGGCAAATGACCATGGTAAAAAAAAAATGAGGATACCTGATTTTGGAGCCTTTGAGCCTTGCAAGACATGGAATCATATGGAGCTTAATAAATATGGAGCTACAAGGAGACTTGGGAGATATTGAGACACATAGAGTGCCTTAGCATTGAGCTACATTGAGCCACATGGAGCCACATCTTGAGTTGGTGAGTGAGGGATGCTGGAGCCACCCCTAAGATGGTATGTGAGGGATGAGACTATATGTGACTTGAGACACCTCTTAAATTGGTGGGTGAGAGATGAGTTTATGTATGACTTGAGAGGGTGAGGAGTGAGATTCTACCTCATGAGCATGGGAGTGTACATTTATTGATGAGGTTGTAGGTGAATAGACCCACTTTGAATAGGCTATCTAGTCCATGGCAAACAACTCATGGTAAAGACATCTCAAATCCATTTATGGTTGGGGATTTGCCTAAAAAGCCCATGAGGGTGAATAAATCCACCAGAATGATCTATCTAGTCCACAGTAAATAGCTCATGGTAAAGATATTACAAATTTGTTGATAGCTGGCCACTTGCTAAAAGTGTACGGGGGACAGTGATGGTGACTTTTGACTAGGTTGAGGATCTAAGCACATTTACATCAAATGAGATGGTCGACTAGAGGAGGATAGATAGTAAGATGGCATGTAACATGGAGTCATATATGGATGGATGATGGAGACAATGATGCGACATGGAGCTTCCTATGGACTAACGCTAAGAGGCATGTAACATGGAGCCACCTATGGATGGATGATGGAGACTGATGATAGAGATGATCGATGCTTGATCCCCATAGCTTGCATGGAAGATACATGATCGACCGGAGTCCACTTGAGGAGAGAGTTGTTGGTGTACATTGTAAGTAACCCGGAGTGGTTTTGATGTGATCAACTAAGTCAAGTTAGGCTCTGCGTATTTGATGCCTTGTGTCTACGTATGGGGACTTAGGAACATAAGAAGTTAAGCGGAAGACTCAGCGGATGAGAAGAATGACACAAGAAGTGAGTAGATGGGCTCGGTGCATCGGAGGGATGAGAAGCTACAGAAGAGTACCCCGGTGGATGAGAAGGACGCTCACGATGCTTCCAAGGGATGAGAAGCTAGAGCAAAAGACTGCTCGAAAAGAGAAGGCTGGAATTGGGTTTGGGTGAGCTCAACTCTGGATGACCGGAGAAATTACCCAAAGCGACTGAAGCAGAAGTCAGATAAGTCAACATGAAGTTGACTTGTCCAAGCGCTCGGACAGGGTCCAAGCGCCTAGATCGCCTTAGTACCAAATAGGTGCCTCGTCTTTGAGACGTTGCTACAGATAAAGGTTGGGTCCACGTCATCGACAGTCCAGGCACTCAGATCGGTCTAGATGTCGGGGCAGAGATAAAATTTTATGCCCAAACCATTGTGAAGCAAATAAAACTTGCACCGTTGGGGAGTGCTCAGATCGGGTTTAGGTGACCGAAAGAGACACGTCATCAAAATGGTTATTTCAACTAGAGGGCTATAAATAGAGCCTTGGTCATAGGAGTTCAATACAAAACTTGTTTACAAACTTTGTACTCCATCTCATTAATTCTGCTATGTAATTTTACGTTATCATCGTCTGTAAGAGGCTACTCCTCCTTCATCGAAGGAGAACTACTAGTGAGCTTATTTTTATCTTGGATTTATAACCTCCCTAGTCATAACCAAGTAAAAATTCTATGCCTCTTTCTAATTTTGTTTTATGTTTAATTATTTGTTGTTCAGTTAACTTGTGTGTTGTCTTTTCTAAGATAGAAAGCAAAAGAATTTTCTAATTTAACTTGTAGGTTATTCACCTCTCTCTAGTCAATCCCACTGAGACCAACAAGTGGTATCAGAGCCCAACAGTCTCAGAATGACTAACCACCGACTGAAACAACATGGAGATGGCCGGAGCGAGTATTCATCCACCAAAGTTCGAGGGAGATTTCGCCACATAGAAGAAAAGAATGGAGGTATTCTTTAAGACTGGTTTTGAAATTTTGTTAACTATCAAATATGGATTTATAGCACCCAAAGATCAAGACGACAACAAAAAATAAGAACATCTTTGGAGCAAGAAGAAGCAAGTCAACTTGTGGCAAACGGTAAAGAAAAATTTCATCTGCTGAGCATTCTATCACCACAAGAAGTCAATTGGATCGGAGCTTATAAGTCAACCAAAGAGTTATGGGAAAAGTTCCTGGAGTTGCACAAAGGGACCTCAGAGGCCAAACTCGCAAGACAAGATCTACTCCAAAACCAACTCAATAACCTTCGGATGAAAAAAGAAGAAATAGTCGCTCATCTAAGAATCAAGGAGTTGATCATTGGACTCACAAATCTCGGAGAAATGGTAACAAATCAAGTTTTTCTAAGGTACGCTTTAAATGCTTTTCCAAGAACACTCGAGTGGACGTCGATGGTAGACTCTTTTTACATCTCCAAAGACCTCGAGGTAAGCACATTAGAAAATTTATTTTCCACTTTCAAATTATACGAGTCGAGATGCGTAGGTCTAAAAAGGGAAAAGGATCCAATTCAAAACTTAGCATTAAAAGCTAACTAGAAAGATGACCCAAATTCTAACACATCACTCGATGAAGATGAAGCAACCTTTATGGTAAGAAAGTTTAGTAAGTTCCTTAAGACTAACAAGTTTAACAAATTACAGGCTAAGAAACTTCTACGAAGCAAACGAAAGGTTCGGTGCTATAACTATCAAAAAGAAAGACACATTAAATACAACTGCTTGAAATTGAAGACAAAAAAAAAAGACAAGGACAAAGGACTAAGACGGATGAAGCATAAAAATTTGAGGGTGACTTGGGACGAGACTTCATCCGAAACCGAGACGGAGCAGTACGCCAAACTTGCACTAAAGGCAAGTCACCAAGAAGATGACAAGACTTCATCTGATATGAGCATCGACGAAGGGGGAGACACTTTATAAGAAAGCAACAATAAAGGGGGAGTGTCGAACAACGAGACCGACTCAGCAAGTGAGGTATGTTCTCTACCTCCTAATAAATTGTATAAGTTTATCAAAATGCTTTTTAGAAATTCATGTAAACTAAAAACAAAAATTGAGCAATTAAAAAAAGGAGAATTTAGAATTAAGGGTTACCTTAGCAAAATCATGTATGTTAGAAGATTTCGATAAACTGAAGGTTGAAAATGAAAAGTTGAAAGAAAAAATAGAAAATTCGAAAAACTCTGCATGTTCAAATTTTGTTATTCCAAATTTAAGAAATTATCAAGAACTAAATTGGTTTTTTAGATTTCACAAGGGTAAAATTAGGAAAAATTCTTAGAAATTATATACCACATAAATTTTTGATAAATCAAATAGGTAGGAACTTATTTTGAGTCTCTAAATCATGCTTAGTTTAAATTTTTATGCATGATTTAATTTTAATTTTCCTTAATTTTTAAATTGCATGCTTAAATTGTATTATAGTTGAATTTATTAAATAAATTATTTCGTATACCTTCTGTTCAAAATTAATTATATTTTATTTTTTTCAAAAAGGAAATTTATTTTCTATCAATAAAATTTTTTTTTAGAAATTTTCAATTATTAAATAATTTCTTAACAAAAATTGTAATATAAAAATTAAAAAAGATTTCACAGATTTTTTTGTATGACTTTATTTTTGTATGATAAAATATTATATTAAAAGAAATTTTTTTGACATTTGTTGACCATTATCTGATTTATTCTAAATTATTTATCAAAAATAATATTTTTATAATTAAAAATTATTGAGAAATTTTTTATAAATATTTTAATTTTTCTATAGATAAACATTAAATTTTATATACTCATAAAAATTATCTCAATTTTAAGATATCATATTCTATTTTTAAGCATTTAAGTTCAAAAATTATTATTTTTAATTAAATAATTTGTTCTGTCAAAATAAATATTTATTTGTCCACAAAATTTTTATTCTAATCTTTCTATTTACATGTGACTATAAGAAAAATTTTCAGTATTTTTTCAAACTTAAAAATAATTTTAAAATTATTTTTGCCAAAATTAGTTTTTTAACTCTTAGAAATTTGGATATTTATAAAATAATTCTTGAAAAGATTTCTCAAAACTTGGTCACCCACAGAAAAAAATTTTAGGTTTTTTTTTGGATTATACCCCTAGTTTTTGTTGTGATTAAAGGGAGAGAATATAAATTAAGTTTAGGGGGAGGTAAAGATTATTTTAATTGTAAAATTATTGCAATAAATTACAATATTCATATTTACTTATGTTAATGTTTGTTTTATTATCCTAACTTAACTCAAGTTGATGCACAATAAAAATGGAGAGATTGTAAGTGCTCAGGGGTGGTTTTGATATGATCAACTAAGTCAAGTTAGGCTCTGCATATTTGATGCCTTATGTTTAAGTGTATAGGGACTTAAGAACACAAGAAGTCGAGCGAAAGATATAGCGGACGAAAAGGATGGCATGGGAAGCGAGTCGATAAGCTTGGTGCATCTGAGGGACGAGAAGTTGTGAAAGAGT
Source organism: Zingiber officinale (assembly GCF_018446385.1). Classification (NCBI taxonomy): domain Eukaryota; kingdom Viridiplantae; phylum Streptophyta; class Magnoliopsida; order Zingiberales; family Zingiberaceae; genus Zingiber; species Zingiber officinale. The sequence continues at coordinate 47,321,859 of NC_056003.1, forward strand.
ACACCGGCGGATGAGAAGGGCGCGCGCGGTGCTTCTGAGGGACGAGAAGTCAAAGTGGAAGTCTGCTTTGTTGGTTACTACACCTGGATTCCGTTCTGTTTCCCCTGTATAAAAATTTGTACAAGCACAAAACTTAACCTAGCTACCCATGTGCTCTACTAAAGTTAAACTTAGATTGCAAACAATGCTTAACATTATTAATCCAAGTTGCTTTTCAGAAGTTAAACTTGGATTGGAAACTATACTTAACATTTTTACTCTAAGTTTAACCGATGTGATCTTCCTAAGTTAAACTATATTACAGAAGTTGATTAAATATCTATTTCAAAAATTGACTTCCAGGTTAAACATAGCGAGGCACTAGGTCTTCTTGGTTATGAGATCATCCACCACTTCCTAGACAAATCCTTTCAAAGAAATTGGATATTTAACATTTTACAGTAACCCTAGGTTTAACTATAGAGACCACAATAGAGACACAAGATCGAAACGTAAAATTGAAATACAAAATCGATAGCATGAAATCGAAACATAAAATCGCTAGCCTCTTGTGTTGGTGTTTTAGAATCCATGCAAAGAAAACTAACTAATTAATTCAAAGTGGAAACCATTAATTAGTTATACCTTTCTTTGTAGCTAAAGACCTCTTGATATTTTGTTGTATTCCTCTCCTCCTCTTGGACGTTGTGTGGGCAACAATCTACCAAGATGAAATCCACCCGAACCACTTATTCTCCTCCAAGACTCTCGAGCCACCAAGGGATGCCAAAATAGGAAACATTCTTCCTCTTCTTCTCCTCTAAGCAACCGACCACCAAGTGCTTCTCCTCTTCTTCTTATTCCTCTCCAAGCAACCGACCACAAGGACTTTTCAATCCTTGATACCACCAGCCCTAAGGAAGCAAAAGAGGAGATAAGTGGGGCGCCGGCCTAAGAGAAAGGGAGAAGGGAAGGGGCCGGCCACACCAAGGAAAAGAGAGAAGGCTTAAGGTTATGTGTGTTGTTTTATGAGGCACTCTCTACCTCTCTTTTATAATCCTTGGTCACGGCAAAAAAGGAAAGTTTTAAACATAATTAAAACTTCCTTATTTGTGGCCTCCCCTTAAAAAAAGAAATTTTAACAACAATTAAAATCTCTCTTTTCTAAATTTCTTATTGTACATGGCAATAAAGGAAAGTTTTAAAATTAATCTCTCTCTTTTAAAACATGTAGACAACTACAAAAAAAAAGGGAAAGATTAATTAAAACTTCTCCTTTTAAATCATGGTTACAAAAAAGAAAAGTTTTATCAAAATTAAAATATCTCTTTTAAACATTATAGATAACTACAAATAAGGAAAAATTTTAACAAAATTAAAATCTCTCTTTAATCTTTTGTAGATAGCTATAAAAGGAAAGATTTTAAAATTTTAAAACTCTCTTTTAAAACCATGAGGATGGCTATAAAAGGAAATTAAAATCTTTCTTTTAACCATTGTAGATAACTACAAAAAAGGAAATATTTTAACAAAATAAAATCTCTCTTCTAACCATTGTAGATAACTACAAATAAGGAAAGATTTTAACAAAATTTTATTTTAAAACAAAACTTCCTTTTCCTTTTCTAGTGGTCGGCCCCTAGCTTGGGCACCAAGCTTGGCCGACCACCTCTTGGCTTCTAAGCCCATGCTTGGCCGACCCCCCTTGCTCCAAGCAAGAATGTGTCCAGCCCATTACTTGTGTAAGGAGTGGTCTTTGTGGATACAAGGCTTTATAGAGGCTATACCAGGGACCGAGAGGAGAAATTGATTTTGATCTCCTGATGAGCTTGAGCTTCCTGTGTTCACCCCGAACGCCCAACTCAAGTTCATCAATAATAACTCATACCACTAAAGAGTTATTATTGAACTACCGCACCAATCCCAAATTACATTATGGGCTCCTTCTTATCATGAGCCCATTAATCTCCCTGTGTTTAAGATATCGAATGTCCATTAATTAAATGAGTTACTGACAACTCACTTAATTAATATCTAGCTCCAAGAGTAGTACCACTCAACTTTATTGTCATACAGGACTAGGTCCACCTACAGGGTTTACATGACAATCCTTTTGAGCTCCTCAAGGGGACATCATCAACCTAAATTACTAGGACACAGTTTCCTTCTATAATCAACAACACACCATATAAATAATATTATTTTCCAACTTATCAAGCCTATTGATTTAACGAACTAAATCTCACCCATTGATAAATTAAAGAAATACATACTAAGTATATGTGCTTGTTATTATATCGGAATTAAGAGTATGTACATCCATAATAATAGAGGTTTTATTCTTTTATGTAGCCAGTATAAAAAGAAACTACCTCAAATGGTCCTGCTCAATACACACATAGTGTACTAGTGTAATTTTATAGTTAAGATAAACTAATACTAAATTACACTACAACCATTCCAATGGTTTGTCCCATTCCATCTTAGTTGTGAGCTACTATTTATAATTTATAAGGAACTGATAACATGATCTTCTGTGTGGCACCACACACCATGTTATCTACAATATAAATTAAATAGATAACTACATTTAACATAAATGTAGACATTTGACCAATGTGATTCTAATTTCAAAATAAATGTTCATACAAAAAGCTAGGCTTTTAGTATACATCCTAACATGCTTAAGGAGAGAATGTCAGAGATGGGTTCAAATGATCTCAACTCTGGATGGCTGGAGAAATCACCCAAAATGACTGGAGCAGAAGTCAGACAAATCAACATGAAGTTGACTTGTCCAGGCGCTTGGACTCTAGGAGCCCGAACAAGGTCCGGGCGCTCAGATTGCCTCGGTACTGAATACACACCTCCTTTTAGAGATGTTGTTGTGGATAAAGGTTGGGTCCATATCAGCAATAGTCCAGGTGCCTAGACTGATTGATATACCCAGGAAGGGATAAAATTTTATCCCCAAGCATTTACAAAGCTGATAAAACTTACACCGCTGGGGGGCTCAAATCGGGACCAGGCGTCCGAAAGAGCCACGTCATCAAAATAACTATTTCAACTAAAGGGTTGTAAATAGAGCCCTGATCGTAGGAGTTCAATTCAACACTTGTTTATGAACTCTGTACTTCTATCTCATTAATTCTTCTTTGTAATTCTGCATCATGTGTAAAAGGCTCCTCAACTTTCATCGAAGGAGAACTACTAGTGAGCTAATTCTTGACTTAGATTAACAACCTTTCCAGTTGTAACCAAGTAAAAATTCTATGCCTCTTTCTAATTTTGTTTTATGTTTAATTATTTGTTGTTCAATTCACTTGTGTTTATCTTTGCTAAGATAGAAAGCAAAAGAATTATCTAATCTAACTTGCAAGTTATTCACCCCCCCCTCTAACTGACCATACTCGGACCAACATACATGATAGTGATGGGACATATATGAGCACCTATACACCATACCTTGAATACTTTCACAGATCTGGCAATTCGTTAGACACTACATATGTAGAGATCTTTGGATTTTGTATATCTGTGTGTTTCTTTAATGATATATATTTAGCTTTCATAAAAAAAAGTCTTAAAGGAGCACTCGGTAATGAAAAAATCGATGGGTATTTCCCTAATAATTAAACTTGATCTCAAAGGGTACCTTATCATTTCCAGCCACAACAACTATTTTTATCTCATACTTATTTTTTTCCTTTTTTATAGGGATTTTGATTTTTTTTGAATGGGCTAGCACATGCTGAGTGTCATCTAGTAACTAAAATGTCTAAGCAGGGCTACCTATGGATTCCAAAGTATTAGTCTGATAAGATGAATAATGCCTATGTTGTACTTAATCAAACTTTTCAGAAACAAGTCATAAGTGTGAGTGTATGATCAAATAATCAAACAAGCACATGGTGAAATAATATTTGACACAATGAAAGCCTATATCAAATGCTACGACAAGATAGAAAAACATAAATTGCTAAAAGACAAGAGCATATTATCATGGCATCATTTAAGTCTCTACCATCGAACAATTGCTAAAGAGAACAAGTCTTATGCATGTATATGTCAAATCATCATTGCAAAAATTGAAACATGAATAGAATGTAGAATACAAATATGATATGCTACATGCTAAATAAATAGGTTAAACTAACAAACTAATCCCAGTTGATCCTGCGTTAAGGTCATTTAATGGATGAACCATCGGTGAGCCTTTTGAAATGCTGACTAAGTCATCATGACCAAGAGGAAGAGGAGGGTGAGCTATCTTTGATATTGACCAAGTCATGGAGTCTCTTAAGAAAAGGTGAGCTACCTTCATTGCTGGAAGAGCCAGGAGGAAGATGAGGTGTCCAAAAATGCCTACAAGAAGTAACGGAGTGAAGGAGGGATTATAATGGAGGTCGGGGATACCTCGACTCGTCCACTCCGATGCTCAAGTTAGTATCCAATGGAGGATATATGGAGAAGAATAGTAAAATACAAAAATGCACAAAGAGGCGTATGCGCCTATGTATGATCATGCCTTCGTGTATGTATGTGTACCTTGGCCCGTAGGGGCGAGACTTTTTATAACATGAAAGAGTGGGATGTGGGTTCAAGGCATTTGAATGATAGGGTTGCTCAGAGATGAACTGGATCAAGAGCAACAAGGCCCAAAGGTGGAGAACGTCAAGGTTCGTAGCCCAACTACGACCCAAAGGCTGGAGACAGCTTGAAGGGGGTCGGCTGCGACTCGGAGGCCAATTGTAGCAATGGGGGCTTGCTATAGCTTGGAGGATGACCGCGGTTTGAAGGGGGTCGACTATGGCTCGGAGGGGGTTGGTTGCGGCTTGGAGGCCGAAGGCGGCTCTGAGGCCAGAGGCGACTAGGAGGTCGATTGTGGCTCAGTCAGCCTAGGAGGCCCAAATGTTGGAGGCGACTTGGTGCTGGCTATGAGGATGATGCTGAGGACAATGGGGAGGAGCCAACAGCAACATCCATATCTAGCCAGGGGGAGCGGCGTGCTCCGATGGCGATGAGGGCGTCTCCCGGAGGTAGAGGAGGGAGTGGCCAACGAAGGTGGCTGCTCACGTGAGGGAGACGAGGGGTGGAGATCTGGTGCCGTTCTGGATAGGGAGAGGGAGAGGCGGTGGCATGGAGAGGGAGAGGTGGCATCGTTGTGGAGAGAGAGAGAGAGAGAGAGAGGGAAATGCGACGTCATCGTAAAGAGACAGTATGCCAAGCGAGGAGGCGCCAGTGAGGCCATCGACGAGCCAGCCTAGGACAGAGAGGCGACGTGAGCCCAACCTCACAATGGCAACATTGGTGTGGAAAAATAAAGGGGGGGATCAACCCCCTCTCTCTCACGATGGGGGAAATCCTAAAAAGGGGAAGGGGAAGAAATAGTCAAGTCTATCATAAGGTGAATCGCTAGCTCAGGGCCATGGGCTCCAAGCTTGTTGTAAGATTGAGTGTCTTCTGACTGAGGTGTCGGGAAAAGAAATCACCGAGATTGTCATAAGGCTAATCTATATTTGTCATAAGGCTAAGTGGCCCTCGACTAAGGAGTCGAGGAAGGAGTCTCTAGCGCATGGCTACGATATTCATGTCTATCATATGGATAAATCGCTCCAAACTAAGGGTTTGGGAAAGGAGTCTTTAGCGCATGGCTAGGATATATGTGCTAGTTATAAGGCAATTCGAGCCTATTGTAAAGCTAAATTTCTTTCGAGTAATGGTCGGGGTAGGAGTCACTAGGGCATGGCTAGGATATTCGTGTCTATCGTAAGGCAACCTAGGCCTGCTATAGGGTAATCTGAGACTATCATAAGACTAAATCACTACCGACTAAGGGGTCAAGGCAAGAGTCTCTAGCGCATGGCTAGGATATATGTGCCTGTGGTAAAGCAATCTGAGCATACCTTATGGCTAACATGAGCCTGTCGTAAGGCTAATCCAAGCATGTCACAAGGTTATCTCGCTAGCACGTGGCTAGGAGCTCCAAGCTTGTCATAAGGCTAATCACTAGTGCAGGGTTAGGATATTCGTGCCTATCGTAAGGCAATCTAAGCCTGTTGTAAGGATAAATCGCTTCCAACTAAAGAGTCTGGGAAGAAGTCTCTAGCACATGGCTAAGATATCTATGCATATCATAAGGCAATTCGAGCCTATCGTAAGGCTAATCCGTTCCCTACTAAGGAGTTAGGGAAGAAGCCTCTAGCACATGGCTAGGATATTTGTGCTTGTTGTAAGGCAATCTAAGCTTATTGTAAGGCTAAATCACCTCTGACTAAGGAGTCGAAGAAGAAGTCTCTAGTGCATGGCTAGGATATCCATGCCTATCATAAGACAATTCGATCCGTAAGGCTAATTCGCTCCCAACTAAGGAGTCAGGGAAAAAGTCTCTAGCGCATGGATAGGATATTAGTGTATTTCGTAAGGCAATTTGGACCTATCATAAAGCTAAATTGCTCCCAACTAAGGGGTCGACAGGAGTCTCTAATGTATAGCTAGAATATCCATGCCTGTCTTAAGGCAATAGGAGCCTATCCTAAGGCAATTCAAGCCTATCGTAAGGCTAAATCGCCCCGACTAAGGGGTTAGGGAAGGAGTTTATAACGCATAGCTAGGATATCTGTGTCTGTCATAAGGTAATCCAAGCCTGTCATAAGACTAATCTAGGCCTGTCATAAGGTTGTCTAGCTAGAACATGGCTAGCGGCTCTAAACCTATCGTAAGGCTAATCACTAGTATAGGGTGTTAGAGTGTATACTAAAAGCCTAGCTTTTGGTATAAATATTTATCTAGAAATAAGAATCACATTGGTCAAAAGTCTACATTTATGATAAATGTAGTTGCTCAATTAATTTATATTGTAGATAACATGGTGTGTGGTGTCACACACAGAAGATCATGTTATTGGTTCCTTATAAATTATAAACAGTATCTCACGACCAAGATGGAAAGGAACAAACCATTGGAAGGTCGTAGTGTAATTAGGTATTAGTATATCTTAACTATATAATTACACTAGTACACTTAGAGTGTATTGAGTAGGACCATTTGAGGTCGTTCTTTTTATACTGACTTTATAAAGGAACAAAGACCTCAGTTATTATGGAAGTGTGTGCTCTTAATCCTAATATAATAACAAACACATATATTTGATATTTATTTCTTTAATTTATCAATGGGTGAGATTTAGTTCGATGAATCAATAAGCCCGATAAATTGGGAAATGATATCACTTATAGTGTGTGTTGTTGATTATAGAAGGAAACTGTGTCCTAGTAATCTAGGTTGAGAATGTCCCCAAGAGGAGCTCATAAGGATTGTCATGTTAAACCCTGCAGGTGGACTTAGTCCGACATGACGATGAAGTTGAGTGGTACTACTCTTGGAGCTAGATATTAATTAAGTGAGTTGTCAGTAACTTACTTAATTAGTGGACATTTGTTATCTTAAACACAGGGAGACTAACACACTCATAATAAGAAGGAGCCCAAAAATGTAATTTGGGATTGGTGCGGTAGTTCAATAATAGTTCTCTAGTGGAATGAATTATTATTGATAAAATTAAGTTGTGTGTTCGGGGCGAACACGGGATGCTTAATTTTATCGGGAGACCAAAACCAATTCCTCCTCTCGGTCCCTATCGTAGCCTCTAGTATATAGAGATTTATACCCACCGTATACCCACCTTCTTGCCCATCCAATTTGGCCGGCCAACCTAGCTTGGAACCCAAGCTAGGCCGCCAAGACCAAGTGGATGAGTTAAGTTGGTGGGCCAAAGCTTGGGTCCCAAGCTTAGGTGGCCGACCACTAGAATATTAAAAGGATTTTTATTAAAATTATTTCTCATGTGGATATCATGTTTTAAAGAGAGTTTAAAATTAAAATTTCCTTTTATAGCTTTCTACAAAAGATTAAGAGAAGAGATTAATCTCTTTCCTTATTTGTAGTTTAAAAGGATGGTTTAATTTTGGTAAAAACTTTCCTTATTTGTAAATCATCTATATGTTTAAAGAGAGTTTAAAATTTGAAATCTTTCCTTATTTGTTGATTAAAGGAGGATTTTAAATTTTAAGAAAACTTTCCTTTTAAACATGTTCATGATTTAAAGAAAGTTTAAAATTAAATATTCTCTTTTATAAGTTTCTACAAGAGATTAAGAAAAGATTTGATATCTTTCCTTATTTGTAGATTAAAAGAGATTTTAATTTTAGAGATAACTTTCTTTTATCCACATGTTTAAAAGAAAGATTTTAATTTATTAAATTTCCTTTTATAAACCAATCATGAAGGGATAAAATTATTGAGAAATTTTATAAAATTCCGGAAGCAAATAAGGAAGTTTTAATTGGTGTTTAAAATTTTATTTGCTTGGAGTTTTTTTTGTGGCCGACCATTATAAAATTGAGAAAGGAAATTATTTTAATTAAATAAATTTTCCTTTTCAATGGCAAAAGAATTAAGGAAGTTTTTATTAAAATTTCCTTATTTGCCAAGATCAAGGATTATAAAAGAGGGGGTAGAGGAGGCTTCATTGCTAACGAATCTATTCTATTTTTCTCTCCCTCTTTTCTTCTTCTTGTGGCCGGCCCTAGCCTTTCTCCTTTCTTCTCTTTTGGTGGCCGAACCATACATCTCTTGGAGCTCTTGTTGGTGGCCGGACCTAGGAAGGAGAAGAAGAAGAGGAGGAAGCCTCATCTTGAAGATCCCTTGGAGTATTGGTGGTGATCAAGTTCTTCTTCCTTGGAGGTGGTTCTTCTTGTGGCCGAACCTTGCTTGGAGAAGAAGAAGGTGCGTGGTGGTTCTCGCCTCGGAAGATCGTCGCCCACACGACGTCCGGGATAAGAAGAGGAATACGGTAGAAGATCAAGAGGTTTTTCTAAAAGGTATAACTAGTAATTTTTCTTTCCGCATCATACTAGTTATTTTTGGAAATAATACTAAATACAAGAGGCTTACGTTCTAGTGTTTCGAATATGGTTTTTCGAAGTTGTGTTCTTTTGTTTCTTTCTTTTCCTTGTGATTTGATTGTTCTCTTTGGTTAACCTAAAGTTATTTTAGGAAATTAAATATTAGCTTTCTATTAAAGGTTTTGTCTAGTCGGTGGTGGTTGCTCCCATATCCAAGAAGGCCATGTGCCTCGCCACGTCAGTACTGGGAACCTTTTATGGAAATTAATATTTAATGGAATTAATAACTTAAGGAGACTTGGGTCAAACGTGTTAAGTTCCGCAGGAGATCCAAGTCAAAACCTAAAAGAACAAATAGATTAAGTTTTGGATCAAACGTGTAAAGTTCCGCAGGCGATCCAAAATTTAATTTAAAAGAACACATGGTAGCTAGGAAAAGGTTCAAACCTTTGTACAAAAATTTTGTACAGTGGAACCTATAGGTTTTCCGAGTAGCAACCAACATAGGGCTAGGGGAACCAAGCATATTGTAAGGCTAATCAATAGCACAGGGATATTTGTTCCTGTCGTAAGGCAATCCGAACTTGTTGCAAGGCTAAATCAAGAAGTCTCTAGTGCATGACTAGGATATTCATTTTTGTCGTAAGGCAATCTAAGCCTATCATAAGGCTAATTCTCTCCCAACTCAGAAGTTAAGGAAGAAGTCTCTAGCGCATGGCTAGGATATCTGTGTCTGTCATAAGGTAATCCAAGCCTATCATAAGGCTAATCAACTCCCGACTAACGAGTTGGGGAAGAAGTATCTAGCGTATGGCTAGGATATTCATGCCTGTCGTATGGCAATTTGAATATGTCGTAAGGCTAAATTGCTCCCGACTAAGATGTGGAGTATAGATGTGCTCAACCTTGATTGAGTGAGGTGGAACGCTAAAAAGGAAATTTGTTGATGGAGATCACTAATCCAGGACTGGGATAGTAATATTGGAGCTTGACCCCAGCTATGTCCCAATCAGAGGAGGTCGGTGAAGCACCTTCAAGTAAAGTTGTGAGGATAAACAATTCATATTCGAAAGATAGAACTATATGCACTCGAATCTAATGCACTATTTTGAGGTGACTCCACCACTGTCCTAGATATAATAACTTGATTTCTTGACTCCCAAGTATCTGCAAAGTCAGGGAGAGAATAACAATATGTCTAATCCCATAGATAACTCGATCCCTTGACTCTCGAATGCCCGTAGAGTCGGGGAGTGAAATTAATACAATTCAATCCCACTGAGGAAGAGAATGATCCAATCCGACCGAGAGAATGAATAACTTGATCCCTAGACTCCTGAATACCCATGGATTTGGGGAGAGAAAATAATATAACTCTATCCCACTAAGGGAGAGAATGATCCAATGTAGCCGAGAGAATGAATAATTCGATCCCTCAATTCCCGAATGCTCAAGGAGAAAAAATAATATAACTCAATCCCATCCGACCGAGAGAATGAACTTGATCCCTCGACTCCTGAACACCCATGGAGTCAAGGAGAGAAAATAATATAACTGTTGGTGTAGTTAGAATCAATGGTCAAACTCAACTTTTAATGAATGATAAATGGATTAAAGTTATGTCTTATATTTACTTAACCTTTTCACTGAGTGTGTAAGAGTTGACTGATCTAGAGGACCTGACATCATGCCGAAGTCCAGTTAGGTCTAAGGACCTGATAACTGGCACAAAGTCCGGATGAGGTTGGAGGCACCCTCAACACTCTTTAAATGCCTTGTTTAAGCAACACTTCAAATAGAACTTACACACGAGCTCAAACGATCACTCTGTAACCTCGTCTTCATGCTGCAGCTATACTACTACTCTACTGCACCCGACCATTGTCGGAAGACTAACACTAACACACTAGTACATCCGGATTTCCATATTCAGTGTTGGCAACTAAGTTATTTTTTTATATTTACTTAAAGGAAGTGTAGCTTGTTACACTATCCTATTGTTCTTGTATTCGATTGCTCGACTAGGAATTTACTGATAGAGAATTTAGTGGATTACCCTTGATAGATCTAACGAGCCTGAGCCTTGGAGTAGGAGTCACTGAAGGCTCCGAACCAAGTAACCGACCTTGTGTTCTTTTGCTTATTTTATTGTTTCTATTTTCCATAATGCACTCATATTTTTACAAAACTGAAAAAGATTAAGTTTTAAAATTCACAAAATTTTCCCCCCCCCCCCCCCCCCCCCCTTCACGTGCATCAATCCTATAATAATTTGATCCCACTAAAGGAGAAAATAATAAGAAACTAAGCTCAACAATACAGGCAAACACCGAGTCCATCCATAAAAATGGCATTAATAGGTAGGCTAAGATATATAAAAGAAACCTAATGTGGAATTTGATGAAATCTAGATCTCCATGCCATCCGAGGATCTAGAGAATAAGGATGTTGGTGGCACGAAGGCTCGTGTTTGTGGTGGCAATGAGTTTATTGAACTCCTCCGAGGTCAGGGTGATAGTAGGGAGTTTTCCGGTGTCATTCACCTTAGCATCTCAGTTCAGGTATATGATAAACCCAAATTTTATCGTGAAATTGGTACAAATAAAATACCAAACCCCCTAACTACACCAATATAATATAGGGTATGACCTAGGTTGTTTCTCACAAGGAATCTAGGCAATGCACGATAATCCTAAGATCAAGTTTATTCAGAATTGGAGTTTGGTTTTAAGTTGCTAAATCTAAGAGTAGTAAAGAGAAACAATTGCAATTGACAAAATTAGACTTTCACTAACTCACGAACATGAATGAAAAGATGCAACTAATGAAAATGAGACTTGCTAAACTACATTGCAAAACAATTCACAAAAGTATTAATCAAGGAACTAAAAATCATACAATGGACAAAAGATTTAAAGCAAACTAGCCTAATCTAAGAATTCAAATCAACTCATGAAGTTAAAGAGCAGGTAAACTAAACTAGCCTAATCTACTATTGAATGAGAATCAAATAAGAATACCAACACAACCAACTATCAAATGCAAGTAACTAAACTAGAATTGAATTTGAATTCAAATAAAAGTGTGTAAGGGAATTTAACTAAGCATGTTCAACAACTCAATCTCATAGAAAATGATTTACACATCATAACAAGAGAAAATCTAAATCAAGAAGGTACTCACAAACCAAACTAGGCATTCCCGAGCTTATTTCGGATCGAATCTGTAGAGAGGTAGAACAGAGGAAATCAGTGGCTAGAATGATTTAAGACTACTCAAAACTCAGATTTAGAGAAGGAGGGAAGCCCCTTTCTCCTCTGGCTATTGAATCTCTATGATCAGCTTCGAAGACATGGTGGAGGATGGCATCAGAAGGTGGCTCGACAGTGGCTCTATGACAAAGAAGATGATGGTGGAGATGGCTAAAATGTGGATAGAGCTTGGATGGAATGGATGTGAAATAGAGAATAGAAACCCCTTGAACCTATTCTAAAGGTGGAGGGAGCTCCGGTAGCTGACTGAAGTTAGATGTAGAAGATGAAGTCGGTGCCTCTACTCCTGGTGCTTTGTCAAGTTCCTCCCGACAAATCATGATCCCAAGCATTGTAGCTTCCCATTTCTTTTAAATCTCCTCAGATCTAAACAGAAGATTGTGAATCCTTCATATATGAGCTCACATATCAAATGCAATCCAAATGGATGGTTCAAATCATACAAGTCCCCATGGAAGGTCAAGATGACTAGATCAATATAGGCAGGTCTGATCATCCCAGGTCAACCAGAATCAACTAGATCTTAATGAATAATCAGAAATAATCAGAGGGTGTTATGAATCACAAGTGCACGATTTCATCATCAGTAATAAAAAAGATATCGAACCCATAGGGACTGTTGATTAAACACTAGTTAATATCGCACGGTGAATCATCTAGACAAATGAAAGGTTGGTTGAGAAAGAGAATAAATAAGAGAAAGGTTAAGGACAAGGAGAGAGAAGAAATAAGAGAGTGAAGTTGGATTTGGGGATGGATAGATGTTAGGATTTCGATTTCATTATGATTCTAGTTAATGTCTCCATGCATTATTCATCTACCTAACTCCATGCTTATACTCATGTAGGGCTTCTTACTAAAGTCCAGCACAACCCCGCGCAGATCGCGCTGAAGAGTCTACCCAAGTCCTTGTTGGGTTTTTCGGGCCGCGAAAATCATTTTTTCGCGTCGCGGAAACCCTGAAACCCCCATGCCACCGGATCCGTGCGAAGTAAAATAAAACAAAATTTACGAGTACGAGTTTCTTACATCTAGATCTACATTAGGAGAAGATCTTTACCCTTGGTGCGAAGCCCTTCGCGTATCCCGCTCTTCCAAGTGATGCCGGATCTCGAGGTTGTCAAGTGTACAACCCTCTAGAAGTATCCACACGAACAAATAGGTGGAGAAACCTAACACAAAGGTGTGCTAGCACCTTGGTAAGGTTCGGCCAAGAGAGGAGAGGGAGAAAGGTTGAGAGCTTGAGGAAGAAGATGAGTTGAATGAGAATGAATACCTTGAATTGCATTCACTTGCAATTCAAAAGTGGACGGCCACATTTGGTGTTGTAACCTCCATTCCCATTTAATGTGGCCATTAAAGAGGAGATTTGTAACCTCCATGAGGTGGCACACACATGTGCTAAACATGATGATGTGTAACACCATTATTGGCCACTTAATGCCAACTCGCAAATGATGTGGCATAAAGTCAGGTCAAACTTGACTTTTCCTCTTCCCCTCAAGTCAAGTCAAACTTGACATTATAACTCCCATGGTTGATCTAATCCAACCATTTGATTCAAGCCAATTTAATATAATGAATCTAATTCATTTAATTAAATTGATTCAATGAGTTATAATCTAAATTAGACTCATTGAACACATGAATCAACTTGAGTCCAACTCAATTAGTACAATTAGGATTTCTATTAATCCAATTTGATTCATCACATGAATCTAATCCTCTTGGTTCATCATATGAACCTAATCTCCATCTAATTGTCCTTTGTGTGTGACCCTATAGGTTCTTATTGTTGGTGCGGTTAGCACTAACGATTTAACCCAGGTTTTGATGAATGACAAATATGTTAAGTTAGTTTTGTTGTTGTCTGACACTTTGATCGAGTGTGCAGGAGAAGTCCAGACAGGTTGACGGGCTGACCGGATGTCTGGCACGAAGTCCATCTAGGTCGACGGGCTGACCGGATAGCTGGCGAGAAGTCCAAGTGGGTCGACGGGCTGACCGGACGCTTGGCGAGAAGTCCAGCTAGGTCAACGGGCTGACCGGATAGCTGGCGAGAAGTCCAAGCGGGTCGACGGGCTGACCGGACGATTGGCGAGAAGTCCAGACGGGTCGACGGGCTGACCAGACGTCTGGCAGGTAAGTGAGGTAAGTCACTGGAGGGGAGTGACTGCGAGGACGCGTTCCCGGGAAGGGAACATTAGGCGTCGATCCGGCTTAGATCCATTTCGGATATCTAAGTCGAGATCGTGACTAGATTCTGGTCTCGGAAGGACGGAATCTAAGTCATACTAACTTGTGCTAATTCATACTATTATAAAATGTGCTAATAATCTATGTTGCAGGTTATATATTGCCTCGGACTAACTTTGTTTTGCAGGAAAAGGGAGTTTTCTGGAACAAGGTGGTCCGGGCGCCCGGAAGGCAAATTATATCCAGCCGAGTCGTCGCCACGTGGAGCATCACGGTTTGTGCAGCTACGTCACATTCCAGGTGCCCAGAAGGGATCCAGGCGCCCGGAAGGGATCCAGGCGCCCGGAGCAACATATAAAAGAAGCCCCAGGCAGGAGCTTCAGAATGAATCATCAATCTGAGAACTCTTCTACTGCTGGTCTTGCTGCTCTACGTTCCTGCGACGCCGACAAAACTCCGACAAAGTGCTCCTTCAGTTTTTGGTTTATTTCTTTGTCGGTATTACTTTATTTCATTAGCATTTCCTGTATTCATCTTGTAACTTTATTCGAATTGCTAGTGATTGCCCAACGAAAGTGGTCAAGGACCACGGGCCTTCGAGTAGGAGTCGTCACAGGCTCCGAACGAAGTAAAAAACAACTGTGTTCATTTACTTTTCCGCTGCGCTTATACTCGGTGTTTTTTTCGAATCGATATTCACCCCCCCTCTATCGAATCTAACGGTCCTACAAGTGGTATCAGAGCAGGTACCGCTCTGATTTGGTGCAACCACCAATCAGACTGGGGGTGAAATTTTCTATTTTTTTTTTCAGTTCGACGCTTAATTCTAAAACTGGTGTATCATTACTTTAATATTTTTTTAATTAGTATAAATTGGTGCAACACGAATCTAGTGTTTTTTACTACTTATCTCTCTCTTCCCGCACTACTAATCCAAGACCAAGTCTTGGGATTTTTCTTTGTTTCTTTTCTTTTTTCTGTGCGCAGGACTAAAATGTCTCAGACAGAAGGATTCAGCATAGTACGACCTCCACTCTTCAACGGGGACGATTTTCTGTACTGGAAAAAGCGGATGGAGGTCTACCTCAAAACAGACTTCGACCAGTGGATGAGCATTACGAGACCCTACAAAATTCCAGTGGACAACTCCGGGAATCTACTGGATCCTGAAGACTGGACAGCAGACTTGAAGAAAAAGGCATCAACAAAAAATAAAGCGATCAACACTCTACAGTGCGGATTGACAAGAGAAGAACTGAACAGAGTCGGTCCACACAAAAACGCTAAAGAGCTGTGGGACAAATTGATCGAGCTGCACGAGGGAACGAGCGATGCCAAGGTAACCAAACGAGACCTACTCTTAAATAAAATTTTTAATATAAAAATGCAGGAAGGTGAAACGGCGAATCAGCTCCACGCGAGGATCAAGGACATCCTTAACGGGCTTCATGTGATAGGCCACCAGATGGAAAATAGAGACTTAATAAGGTACACATTAAACGCTTTTCCACGTAATAGTTTGTGGGCATCAATAGTGGATACTTACAAAATCTCTAAAAATCTTTCTAAGTTAAAGTTAGATGAGCTTTTTTGTGAATTAGAATTACATGAACAAACTAATGCTGGAGCCGAGAAAGGTATAGCTTTATTTGCAGGCTCCACCAAAGAAAAGAAAAGCAAGTCTGAATTTGAAGAAGATTCCAACCAAGACTCTGAAGACGAAGAACACCTGGTGAACTTGGTAAGAAAAATGTTCACCAGGAGAAAAAGGAGCTTCAGCAAAAAGGATCTTCAAAAGATCAGTTCTCCATCAGAACAAAAGAACGTGACCTGCTACGGCTGTAACAAAAAGGGACACTACAAGAACGAATGCCCAAAACTGAAGTTCGACAAACCGAAGCCAACCAAAAAGAAGGCCCTCAAAGCAACGTGGGACGACTCCTCGGACGAATCGGAGGAAGAAGAGCAGAAACATCAGAGCCACCTCGCACTGATGGCCCGCGAAGCCGAAACAGAAAACGAGTCAGAAGATGAAGACGGGTCTGAACCCGAAACAAGCCACGAGTCCGTGCTCGTTTCCGAAGGCCCGAATGAGGTATATTTTAATTTAAACAAAAAATTTTTTAGAATTATTTCCTGTTTAAATAGTAAATTAATTAAAATAGAAAATGAAAACAAATCACTTCTTGAGGAAAATCAAGACCTCAAGGAACAGATAAAAAATTCAAATCCAACTCAAGATCTAACACTTGAGGAGGAAATTTTGTCATTGAAAAATGAGATCAAAAATTTAAAAGAAATGTTAGAAAAATTCACAACAAGATCAAAAAATCTAGACTTAATCCTAAATAATCAAAAAGCATGCTATAATAAAACCGGACTAGGATATAAGTCAAATTCAAATAAAACCTTCAAATCATTAATAACCCAATACAAATCAACCAATCTAGCTTGGGTTCCGAAAGCGTGCTTAACCACGCAAATAGGACTTAATCAATATTATATACCTAAAGAAAAAATACATTATATAAAATCGAATAAACCAAACCAAAATCCAAAATACAAATCCAAATCAAATTCAAAATTTAAACACCTTAAAAATCAACAAAATTATCATCAAGTTAATCATAACTATAAAAGGAATCGTCACAAACCTAAAACCAAAATTTAAATTAATGGCCAATAATTCAGGGGGAGGCTCCAGAATAGCTGACACCTCCAAAACTAACTTACCCGACAGGATAACCCAAAATTTACCAACCCGGCAGGGTAATTAGGATTAGCTAAAAAGAGACCAAGTTTAACTTGAATCATGGTACTGGTGAAATTTTTGGATGATAGTACGTTAGGGAAGCTTGGGCATCGCATGTCTAGAAAGATATGGTTTCGATCTGGTGCATTTGGCCAAGTGGAACTGACCGAAGCTACCCTTAAATGAATCCTAACCAGTTAGATCAAAATTTAATACTAAGTTCCGTGGATAGGACTATTCGGAAAACCTCGAAAGGTTGGTTACTTCTAATGATGTCCATGCGACTCACCAAGCTTAGAGGTTTATCCGAAGAATGCCTATTTGTGGAAACCAAAGTTAAATCTGAATCTAACACACGTTAAACCAAAACTCCATAATTAAAAATCCAATTTCATCTCACGAAATCATAGGATTCCCTGATTGAAAATATAGATCGGGTGAGATGAATAAGGCCTTAACTTTAAATTCGAAATTTTAATTTAAAACTTAAAAATTAATTTCAAAATTTTAATTTTAAACTTAAAAATTAATTTCAAAATTTTAATTTTAAACTTAAAAATTAATTTCAAAATTTTAATTTTAAACTTAAAAATTATTTTCAAAATTTTAATTTTAAACTTAAAAATTAATTTCAAAATTTTAATTTTAAACTTAAAAATTAATTTCAAAATTTTAATTTTAAACTTAAAAATTATTTTCAAAATTTTAATTTTAAACTTAAAAATTAATTTCAAAATTTTAATTTTAAACTTAAAATTAATTTCAAAATTTTAATTTTAAACTTAAAAATTAATTTCAAAATTTTAATTTTAAACTTAAAATTAATTTCAAAATTTTAATTTTAAACTTAAAAATGAATTTCAAAATTTAATTTTAAAACTTAAAAATTAATTTTAAAATTTTAATTTTAAACTTAAAAATTAATTTCAAAATTTAATTTTAAACTTAAAAATTAATTTCAAAATTTTAATTTTAAACTTAAAAATTATTTTCAAAATTTTATTTTTAACTTAAAAATTAATTTAAAAATTTTAATTTTAAAATTAAAAAATAATTTCAAAATTTTAATTTTAAACTTAAAAATTATTTTCAAAATTTTAATTTTAAACTTAAAAATTAATTTCAAAATTTAATTTTAAAGTTAAAAATTAATTTCAAAATTTTAATTTTAAACTTAAAAATTATTTTCAAAATTTTAATTTTAAACTTAAAAAATTATTTTCAAATGTTTAATTTTAAACTTAAAAAATTAATTTCAAAAATTCAATTTTAAACCTAAAAATTAATTTCAAAATTTTAATTTTAAACTTAAAAATTAATTTCAAAATATTAATTTTAAACTTAAAAATTAATTTCAAAATTTAATTTTAAACTAAAAAAGTTATTTCAAAATTTTAATTTTAAACTTAAAAATTATTTTCAAAATTTTAATTTTAAACTTAAAAAATTAATTTCAAAATTTCAATTTTAAACTTAAAAATTAATTTCAAAATTTTAATTTTAAACTTAAAAAATTAATTTCAAAATTTCAATTTTAAACTTAAAAAATTAATTTCAAAATTTCAATTTTAAACTTAAAAATTAATTTCAAATTTTCAATATTAAACTTAAAAAATTAATTTCAATTTTAAACTTAAAAATCATTTTCAAAATTTCAATTTTAAACTTAAAAAATTAATTTCAAAATTTCAATTTTAAACTTAAAAATTAATTTCAAAATTCTAATTTTAAACTTTAAAATTAATTTCAAAATTCTAATTTTAAACTTAAAAAAATTAATTTCAAAATTCTAATTTTAAACTTAAAAAATTAATTTCAAAATTTCAATTTTAAACTTAAAAATTAATTTCAAAATTCTAATTTTAAACTTAAAAAATTAATTTCAAAATTTCATTTTTAAACTTAAAGTTAATTTCAAAATTTTAATTTTAAACTTAAAAAATTAATTTCAATATTTAAATTTTAAACTTAAAAAAAATTATTAATTTCAAAATTTTAATTTTAAACTTAATTTCAAAATTTTAATTTTAAACTTAAAAATTAATTTCAAAATTTTAATTTTAAAAACTTAAAAGTTAATTTCAAAATTTTAATTTGTTAATTTTAAAAACTATTTCAAAATTTTAAAACTTAACTTCAAACCTAATCTCAAAAAAAAAAAAAAAAAAAAGTCAAAAACCAGTGGCGGGCGCCCCGCCGTAAATCAACCCCGGACGCTCGGAAGGGATCCGGGCGCCCGGAGTCCCCTATAAATAAGGGGCAGCAGGCGCCCCCAATCCTTGCCCCACAACAATTTCACTTTTGCCAAGGTTCACTCCGAACCTAAGTGCAAGAGTATTTTAAATCAAATTTTCTTGCGGTGAAGACGCTGTTGCGATTCAACCGAGGTCGTCAGATCTATATCTTATCGATGGCTCCTCGGTAAATCTTCTTCCCCTATCTGAAACTTTATTTGAAGTTATCTTTGCAACCTTTCTTAGAATATTTTTATTAACAGTAGGAAACGAACAAATACTGGTGCTGGACCCTCTAATGCTAGCACTGACCCTAGGTTTCCCACAGAAAAACTAAAGATTAAGTTTGAGTCAACCAGTTATAAGGCCATTAGGACTACCTGCATAGATAGATCGTTCTTTCTAAGGTCATGTCCCTCCGCTTTAGAGGTTATAAGCCACTATAACTTAAGGAACCTTGTCGAATGTACCAGTCCAATAAACATAAGTCTGTGTGCCAAATTTTGCAATAACCTAGTGAAAGTAGACGATCTCACCTATACCACTAGGGCAGCAGACATTGATATCACATTTTTCCCTACGACTATCCGAGAGTTTTTAGAGTTGCGTCCATCTACTTGTTCTTTTTTGTGCTATCCTCCGAGGGATCTACCATTCGAAGATCCCTACTCACATATTACTCTCGATACGATTTATTCGTACTTTTTTTGGGGGAGAGAGAGATCCCACTGTGACACAGTTTAGGTCAGTAGAACTTCGGGTCTAGGACTACGCTCTTTATAGGGTTGTAGTCCTTTGCATTTTACCACTGACTACTCGGGACATCGCTGTGATGCGCTCATTCCATTCGTTCTTACTCTATGCCCTGATTCATAGGTTAGAAATTGACATTAGCCTACATATTTTCTCCACCATTATCTACTCGGCTGGATTCGTGACTGATAGACGAGTCCATATGCCATTTTGTCACATTCTGACAGCCTATATGTCCTCGTTGCACATTGATGTCACTAGAGGAGACATTGCCCATATGACCGAGTTCGATGTTATAGCAGCTCGGAACTTCTCCCTAGCCGGTATCCAGATAGATAGAGATGACGGGACTATGTCTTGGCGGAGGGGGGCACAGCACCAGCCCGATCCAGACGCACAGGTGGACGAGTTCATGCTCGCACTATTTCCAGAGGAAGCCGCACCGGCTCCACCACCTCCCCCAGCTCGAGCACCACATCACGCTCCCCGCTCTCTAGCCGACCGTATGACAGGACTAGAGAGAGCTATGGCGAGTCTCCAACAGGAGAACTCTGATTTTTATCGAGACATTCAGCGAGAGGTAGCCGAGTTACGAGCTACCGGGGATACCCGACACACTGAGCTGATGGCACTTCTCCGATCCTTGGGATCTGGACCACCCCCCTTCATCATCTCAGTAGATCTAGTTATGACTCACTTCTGTAGCTACACTACCTGTAAAATATTTTGGATCTATCTAGTGATATTTCAGACTTACATTGATTATGTTCTATCTTGATAGACTAGGATCTTTCAAAAATACTTTCAAAAATGGTTTTATCAAATTATAAGTTAAACTTGTTTGTTTTCAAAACTTTCCATTTTTAGATTTTCAAAAACAGTTTTTGCCTTAGACTAATTTTGAATCCTTAGAAAGCATGTACCCATTGGACTAGTTTTTGAGCATCTCACCAACACCCTAGGTTTCCTTGCTTGTGCTTGACAAACATAGAAAGGGGTGAGATTCATAGGCCAACTATCTGGACTTAAGATGCTTATTTCAGTGCATCAGCATAAGTCTGGACGTTAAATACAACTCAAATATTAATCAGATTAAAGTTCATAAGTCAAGTCAAACACTGACTGCTTATAATCAACTTAATCTGACTAACCAAGTGAAAGCTACTATCTTCTGACAGTTAGTTAGTACCTAATTGGTTAGACAGCTGGTTAAATTTAAATATCAAGTTTAGGGGGAGAACTTAACTTTGTGTGTTTAAAAAATGCTTCTTAACCTAACTTATGTTTAAACATTAGTTTCAAAAAATTAAATTTAACTAAGTGTTTGAAAAACTTAGAAGTTTAATCCCACCTAATTTTCAAACCATGATTTAAAAAGTTGACTATTGAAAATTAAACTTTCCAAATTTAGCTATATCAAATGAGCCTTACAAATTTATTTTGGCAAATTTAATCTCCCTTGTTTAATTTTTGCATTGTTTTGGAAAATTAAAGTTGAAAATTTACCTGTTGAAAAGAAAATGTTACTTAAACCTGAAAAAAAATTTTACCTTTTGAAAAGTAGAAAAACCTAATTTAAAATGTTTACACGCTTGAAAAGTTAAAACTTGATCAACTTTAAATTTATACTTTTCAAAAATTCAACTTTTCACCCCCAAGTCAACTTGATTTTTTCTTGGATCTAAAAATTGTACTTTTATCCTTGAATTTTGAACCAAACTCAGTTATTCTTCAAGATTAGGTGTTATTATTTTCAGTAACTCTACACTATGATTGTTTACCCTTATTTTTTTTTATGAATGCCAAAGGGGGAGGGTTAGGCGGTTAAGTCAGATAAACCAAATTGAAAACACTAAAACTAACTATAAAACCGATGTACCTATTTTTGCGTTCTTTCACTAACTTAACCAGGTTGTCATTCTATCAAAAAGGGGGAGATTGTTGGTGCGGTTAGCACTAACGATTTAACCCAGGTTTTGATGAATGACAAATATGTTAAGTTAGTTTTGTTGTTGTCTGACACTTTGATCGAGTGTGCAGGAGAAGTCCAGACAGGTCGACGGGCTGACCGGATGTCTGGCACGAAGTCCAGCTAGGTCGACGGGCTGACCGGATAGCTGGCGAGAAGTCCAAGTGGGTCGACGGGCTGACCGGACGCTTGGCGAGAAGTCCAGCTAGGTCGATGGGCTGACCGGATAGCTGGCGAGAAGTCCAAGCGGGTCGACGGGCTGACCGGACGCTTGGCGAGAAGTCCAGACGGGTCGACGGGCTGACCGGA
Organism: Zingiber officinale; assembly: GCF_018446385.1. Classification (NCBI taxonomy): domain Eukaryota; kingdom Viridiplantae; phylum Streptophyta; class Magnoliopsida; order Zingiberales; family Zingiberaceae; genus Zingiber; species Zingiber officinale. The sequence goes on from NC_056003.1 coordinate 47,344,229, forward strand.
CGTCTGGCAGGTAAGTGAGGTAAGTCACTGGAGGGGAGTGACTGCGAGGACGCGTTCCCGGGAAGGGAACATTAGGCGTCGATCCGGCTTAGATCCATTTCGGATATCTAAGTCGAGATCGTGACTAGATTCCGGTCTCGGAAGGACGGAATCTAAGTCATACTAACTTGTGCTAATTCATACTATTATAAAATGTGCTAATAATCTATGTTGCAGGTTATATATTACCTCGGACTAACTTTGTTTTGCAGGAAAAGGGAGTTTTCTGGAACAAGGTGGTCCGGGCGCCCGGAAGGCAAATTATATCCAGCTGAGTCGTTGCCACATGGAGCATCACGGTTTGTGCAGCTACGTCACATTCCAGGCGCCCGGAGCAACATATAAAAGAAGCCCCAGGCAGGAGCTTCAGAATGAACCATCAATCTGAGAACTCTTCTACTGCTGGTCTTGCTGCTCTACGTTCTTGCGACGCCGACAAAGCTCCGACAAAGTGCTCCTTCAGTTTTTGGTTTATTTCTTTGTCGGTATTACTTTGTTTCATTAGCATTTCCTGTATTCATCTTGTAACTTTATTCGAATTGCTAGTGATTTCCCAACGAAAGTGGTCAAGGACCACGGGCCTTCGAGTAGGAGTCGTCACAGGCTCCGAACGAAGTAAAAAATAACTGTGTTCATTTACTTTTCCGCTGCGCTTATACTCGGTGTTTTTTTCGAATCGATAGTCACCCCCCCCCCCTCTATCGAATCTAACGGTCCTACACTTATAACGTTGGCAATGCTCCTAAACCCATTTAGGAGCATAAGTAATGAGCGGTATCTAGCAACACATCATTACTACCCAAGTTACAAGAATGTTGAGATCCAACATCACCTTGTGACTACTAATTGTGACTCCTCACAATATATGACAAGTTCCCTTCTATCCTAGACATCTAGATTGATCAATGTGAGGCATAGACCATGTCATCCTCTGACCAATCTAAATCTTGAACTCCAAGTAGACTCACTAAATCAAATGAGCTCAATATCTCATATTGACTTATTTGGGCATGGCCATGCACTTCGTAGTCTCACTCTATCAAGAATATCGATGTCTCTCCCGTCATATAGGAGGGATAGATCCCATCTACATCACTCACATCCCTCTGCATAATTCGTTACATACCCAGTAATCGCCTTTATAGCCCACCCAGTTACAGGTGACGTTTGACGAAACCAAAGTACATAACTCCTTATGTAGGGAACCATGGTGACTTCAGGTCTAAGGACTAGTAGTCATACTAATAGTCACATGAGAAAGTATATGACATTCATATAACAATCCATGATACTTTCTCATGGCGGGTCATTCAGTGTACATTCTCCAATGCATACCCATGTGTCAACTTGATATCTCTATATCCATGACTTGTGAGATCAAGTCATCGAGTTGACCTACATGCTAGTCTTATTGCATTAACATTGTCCCTGAATGTTAATACTCGACTAGGAATGATTAAGAGTAGTGTTCCCTATATCATCTCACTATCGGTTCAACTAACTGATTGATATAGGTAAGAACCTTCTACTCAAGGACGCTATTATACTCAGTTTATTTGGCACCAATACAAGTAAGTATAATAACCAAAAACAAATGCCTTTATTTATATAAGAATATGATACAACAAGTCCATAATACAATCATCAAATGATTGGCTCTAGGGCTCTAACTAACAATCTCCCACTAGCACTAGTGTCAATCAGTGTAGGCTCTAAGCCCCAATGACATAGTGTGACCTTCATGCTTTCTCTGTACCAAAGCCTTAGTCAAGGGATCTGCGATGTTAGCCTCTGTAGGTACTCTGCAAATCTTCACATCTCCTCTCTCGATAATCTCTCGAATGAGATGGAACCGTCGTAGTATGTGTTTGGTCCGCTGGTGTGAGCGAGGTTCCTTAGCCTGTGCTATAGCTCCATTGTTGTCACAATAGAGCTCAATAGGGTCAGCGATACTAGGAACCACCCCAAGTTCAGTAATGAACTTGCGGATCCAAACTGCCTCCTTTGCTGCCTCTGATGCAGCAATGTACTCGGCCTCTGTCGTAGAATCAGCGACTGTGTCCTGCTTCGAACTCTTCCGGCTCACAGCACCACCATTAATGGAAAACACGAACCCTGACTGCGATCGATAATCATCCTGATCGGTATGGAAGCTGACATCACTATAACCCTTTACAGCGAGCTCATCATTGCCTCCATATATCAAGAAATATTCTTTAGTCCTTCTTAAGTACTTAAGAATATTCTTGACCGCTATCCAGTGACTTTCACCTGGATCTGATTGGTATCTGCTCGTCATGCTCAAAGCATACGAGACGTCAGGACGAGTACATAGCATGGCGTACATGATAGATCATATGACTGAGGCATAAGGGATCTGATCCATGCGGTCTCTCTCCTCTCTAGAAGAGGGACCTTGAGTCTTCGAAAGACTCACGTCATGTGACATCGGCAGAAATCCCTTCTTGGAGTTCTGCATGGCAAATCGAAGGAGTACATTGTCAATATATGTACTCTGACTTAAGCCAAGCAATCTCTTAGATCTATCTCTATAGATCTGTATGCCAAGAATGCCAGATGCTTCACCTAAGTCATTCATTGAGAAACAACTCCCTAGCCAGGTCTTGACAGACTGAAGCAAAGGGATGTCCTTCCCAATGAGTAGTATGTCATCTACATACAATATGAGGAAGACAACTATGTCCCCTACAACCTTCTTGTAGACACAAGGTTCATCTTCATTCTTGATGAAATCAAACTATTTGATTGCATCATCGAATCGAAGATTCCAGCTCTGAGAAGCTTGCTTTAGTCCATAAATGGACCTATGCAGCTTGCATACTCTGCTAGTATGCTGTGGATCTACAAAACCCTCAGATTGTGTCATGTACACATCCTTGAGCAGGTTTCCATTCAGAAACGCGGTTTTGACATCCATCTACCATATCTCATAGTCATGGTATGCTGCAATAGCAAGCATGACCCGAATGGACTTAAACATTGCTACTGGAGAAAAGGTTTCATCATAGTCAATACCATGAATCTGCTTGAAACCTTTAGCTACCAAGCGACCCTTATAGATAAGTCCATCCATGTCAGTCTTTCTCTTAAAGACCCACTTACACCCAATGGGTTTTACCCCTTCAGGTGGATCAACCAAAGTCCATACTTGGTTGGTGTACATGGATTCCATTTCGGATCTCATGGCCTCTAGCCATTTCTCGGAATCTGGTCTTATCACAGCTTCCTGATAGGTTGTAGGCTCATCCTCTATGAGCACAACGTCATCATGGTCAGACAAAAGAAATGAGTATCTCTCAGGCTGACGACGTACCCTATCAGACCTGCGAAGAGGTATGTCTACTTGAACTGGTTGTTGTTCCTCAACTCTTTATGGAACAACATCATCCACAACACTTTGTGGTTCCAGTTCAACTTCCATCGAGGCTTCAGTGCTATGGTCCACATCTTGAACTTCTTCAAGATCGAACGTACTCCCACTAGTCTTTCTAGAAACAAAGTCTCTTTCTAGAAAGACCCCAGCCTTTGCCACAACTACCTTGTGCTGACTGGGAACATAGAAGTAATATCCCTTAGTTTCCTTGGGATATCCAATAAAGTAGCACTTGTCGGATTTGGGTCCTAATTTGTCTGAGACTTGACGTCTAATGTAAGCCTCACAACCCCAAATCCTCATGAAAGACACCTGGGCATCTCTCCCAGTCCATATCCTATATGGTATCTTTATCACGGCCTTGGATGGAACTTGGTTGAGTATAAAAGCTGTCGTGTCTAGAGCATAGCCCCAAAGGAATGTCGGAAGATCTGTGTGACTCATCATAGATCGTACCATATCTAATAGGGTACGATTCCTCTTTTCGGTTACATCATTCCACTGTGGTGTTCCAGGAGGAGTGAGTTGGGATAGAATCCCACACTCAGCTAGATAGTCACGAAACTCATGGCTAAGGTATTCTCCACCTCGATCTGATCGAAGTATCTTAATACTCTTGCCAAGCTGGTTCTGTACTTCATTCTTGAATTCTTTGAACTTTTCAAAGGATTCTAATTTATATGTCATCAAGTACACATAACCATATCTACTGAAGTCATCAGTAAATGTGATGAAGTACTTATAACCGCCTCTAGCAGCGACATTGAAAGGGCCATATACATCACTATGTATAAGTCCTAACAAATCAGTCGCTCTTTCGCTGTGCCCACTAAAGGGAGTCTTGGTCATCTTGCCTAGTAGGCATGACTCGCACGTCTCATAAGATTCAAAATCAAATGAGTCCAGCAAACCATCCTTATGGAGCTGGGATAAGCGCTTGTCATTTATATGACCTAAGCGACAGTGCCAGAGATAGGTTTAGTTCAAGTCATTTGACTTGAACCTCTTAGTATTTATGTTATAGATAGGGCTTTCAAGGTCTAGAATGTAGAGTCCGTTCATCAGAGGTGCACTACAATAGAACATATCTTTTAAATAAACAGAACAACATTTGTCCTTTATTATAAAAGAGAAAACTTTCTTGTCCAAACAAGAAACTGATATAATGTTCTTAGTTAAGGCAGGCACATAACAACATTCATCTAATTCTAGTACAAGCCCAGAGGGTAGAGATAGATAGTAAGTTCCTACAGCAACAGCAGCAACCCGTGCTCCATTGCCTACTCGCAGGTTTTTCTCGCCCTTTGTCAATGCTCTGATATTTCTCAGCGCTTGTACATTAGTACAAATGTGAGAAGCACATCCGGTATCTAATATCCACGATGAAGAAATAGAGAGGTTGACTTCTAAAACATTTATACCTGAAGTAGAAATCTTATTTCTCTTCTTCTTAAGATCTTCCAGGTATCCTATGCAGTTCCTCTTCCAGTGCCCTGCTTGTCCTTGATACAGTTGACGAAGATGTTCAACCATATCATAAGCGCCCATTAACTCGTGTTGCTTCTGAAGCTCAGAGTTCATGGTCGCGAGCATAAGACAGGACACATCTAATGCGTCATCTTGATGCTTCTTGTAAGCATCTCGGTCAGCTCGCGTGGTGGTGGCAGGAGGAGCCTCCGGAATGGGCTGCTCCAGAACATACAGTTTACGTTCTTGGGTGAGAACTATTCTCAGGTTCCTGTACCAGTCTAGGAAATTTGCTCCGTTGAGCTTGTCCTTCTCAAGGACAGAATGCAGGGAGAAAAAGTTCGTATTCGACGTCATGGTAATCTACAACAGAAATTAAAGCAAAAAGTAAATATCATATTCCTTTTATCATTTAATTAGGCCTTTAACTAAATGATACTCCCGCTGAATTATATAATTTTTGTAGAATCAAGTGAGTGATGTGGTCAAACCACACTTACTAGATTCTAACCAACTAGCTATAATTCGTGTGGGACAAGATCCACATCATACTACACCTTGAGTTAGCTTTGGCTAAATCACCCAAGACTTAGTATGATCGGTAGGTAACAATTTACCAATTACATCTCTATGCAACTCTTGTTTATAGGATCATTATCCACAGTTATATTAAAACTTGGGTTAACTTTGGCTAATACTCCCAAGAATTAATATAAATGTGATTATGTCCTATATTCCAACCGTTGGAAATATGCCTATAATTTTACTCGATCCAACCGAGTTAACTAGTTACTCAATCTAATTAAGTTGTACTCACCCATGCGTTGATAGGTAGGACCAAGATTGTCCCTCCGTATGCTACCAAGATAATATGTGTTGCTCTGCTTTGGCAGATTCAACAACACATGTGATCGAGGTAGTGATAGGTATCACGGCATGGTAGGCATTTTAGAGTTGACGCGATTTAGATCTAATCTAATCGACGATGTGTATCATATACTCGATTTAGATCTAATCTAATTGTAGAGGAGGTGCATCATGTGCGCAACTTAGATCTAATCTAATCGTCGAGATGTATCATATATGCGATTGATCGAATCGAATCGTTAAGGCGCTAATTAACTACTTTACTAGCATGCATCAAATACACACACACAAGCAATTAATTATACTATTTGTGATTAGTCATGGCCCTACTACGATATTATCGAGCCAATGAGAAGATCGGATGATCAACCTAGGGTCCACAGCTTCTCAAGCTCCTCCCTTTGACCACCTTGTGTTGTTCGCGCCCTCCTCGTAACTCCGTCTCGAGTGGACCTTCCACGGCTCCAATTTTGTACATTACAATTTTGAAACTCGAGTTACATTCGAGACTAAACTAATTTACAACAAGAATATAAAAATAGAGAAAGGCACGACGCGCAGGTCATGAATCAAATATACAACACGCACATCACATGACGACACACAAGCCGTATTATGAATTACAACACATTTCCAATCAGATTGGGTCTTTTGGGGCTATGACTATCACAAAATAATACATAATTCTAAATTATGTATTTTCTATAATTTTTTGTAATTTTTACTATAATTTTTACAATTTTTATGAGTAAAATTCCCGGCGGATACGTTTAGCGGGTTTTCGGGCGCAATTGCGGAACAAATCCCCTTGCGGGGCCAGGGGCAGCGCCCCTACCCGCGATCTAACCATCGCGAGTGTTCCTTAGTGATCCTACAGTGCCTTAGCCCGCTGTCCCAAAAAGATTTGGGGAGAAACCTTACCGTTTCGGAAAAATCTTCTCGGTAGTCGAAGCCTACAAGTGTCGAAACACTTGTGCTTTGCTTCTACGAGAAAAATACCCATAAAAACTATAAAAATAGGAAATTTATAGAATATTACAGAACTGCTATTTTTCATAAAAATACAAACTAAACTCGTACACGCTTCGCACGTGGCTCTGATACCACTGTTGGGTTTTTCGGGCCGCGAACACCGCTTTTTCGCGTCGCGGAAACCCCAAAATCCCATGCCACCGGATCCGTGCGAAGTAAAATAAAACAAAATTTACGAGTACGAGTTTCTTACATCTAGATCTACATTAGGAGAAGATATTTACCCTTGGTGCGAAGCCCTTCGCGTATCCCGCTCTTCCAAGTGATGTTGGATCTCGATGTTGTCAAGTGTACAACCCTCTAGAAGTATCCACACGAATAAATAGGTGGAGAAACCTAACACAAAGGTGTGCTAGCACCTTGGTAATGTTCGGCCAAGAGAGGAGAGGGAGAAAGGTTGAGATCTTGAGGAAGAAGATGAGTTGAATGAGAATGAATACCTTGAATTGCATTCACTTGCAATTCAAAAGTAGTCGGCCACATTTGGTGTTGTAACCTCCATTCCCATTTAATGTGGCCATTAAAGAGGAGATTTGTAACCTCCATGAGGTGGCACACACATGTGCTAAACATGATGATGTGTAACACCATTATTTGCCACTTAATGTCATCTCGCAAATGATGTGGCATAAAGTCAAGTCAAACTTGACTTTTCCTCTTCCTCTCAAGTCAAGTCAAACTTGACATTATAACTCCCATGGTTGATCTAATCCAACCATTTGATTCAAGCCAATTTAATATAATGAATCTAATTCATTTAATTAAATTGATTCAATGAGTCATAATCTAAATTAGACTCATTGAACACATGAATCAACTTGAGTCCAACTCAATAGTACAATTAGGATTACTCTTAATCCAATTTGATTCATCACATGAATCTAATCCTCTTGGTTCATCATATGAACCTAATCTCCATCTAATTGTCCTTTGTGTGCGACCCTATAGGTTCTTATAACGTTGGAAATGCTCCTAAACCCATTTAGGAGCATAAGTAATGAGCGGTATCTAGCAACACATCATTACTACCCAAGTTACAAGAATGTTGAGATCCAACATCACCTTGTGACTACTAATTGTGACTCCTCACAATATATGACAAGTGTCCTTCTATCCTAGACATCTAGATTGATCAATGTGAGGCATAGACCATGTCATCCTCTGACCAATCTAAATCTTGAACTCCAAGTAGACTCACTAAATCAAATGAGCTCAATATCTCATATTGACTCATTTGGGCATGACCATGCACTTCGTGGTCTCACTCTATCAAGAATATCGATGTCTCTCCCGTCATATAGGAGGGATAGATCTCATCTACATCACTCACATCCCTCTGCATAATTCGTTACATACCTAGTAATCGCCTTTATAGTCTACCCAGTTATGGGTGACGTTTGACGAAACTAAAGTACATAACTCCTTATGTAGGGAACCATGGTGACTTCAAGTCTAAGGACTAGTAGTCATACTAATAGTCACATGAGAAAGTATATGACACTCATATAACGATCCATGATACTTTCTCATGGCGGGTCATTCAGTATACATTCTCCAATACATACCCATGTGTCAACTTGATATCTTTATATCCATGACTTGTGAGATCAAGTCATCGAGTTAACCTATATGCTAGTCTTATTGCATTAACATTGTCCCTGAATGTTAATACTCGACTAGGAATGATTAAGAGTAGTGTTCCCTATATCATCTCACTATCGGTTCAACTAACCGATTGATATAGGTAAGAACCTTCTACTCAAGGACGCTATTATACTCAGTTTATTCGGTACCAATACAAGTAAGTATAATAACCAAAAATAAATGTCTTTATTTATATAAGAATATGATACAATAAGTCCATAATACAATCATCAAATGATTGACTCTAGGGCTCTAACTAACAGTCCTAATGCCATTAAGTAAAGAAGCAACTCTAGAAAGTCCGATTAAAGGGTTACCCTCTATCACAGGGTCCCCCGGTCATACGTTCCTAGAGTTATCCGATTTACTTCCTAACAGTATATTAATGTAATTAAGTAGAAGAGGTAACCTAGGAAGTTCGGTTAAAGGGTTTCCCTCTGTCAAAGGCCCCCCAATCATACATTCCTAGATTACACAAGTCATTTCCTAATATTAATTTGGGAGAACCCCTCTAAACTCTTATTAGTTTCCCTTATAGGGAATCGATCTCTGTTTCAAGGAAATGTCGTAGAAAGTAAATGATACCTTCAGTCACAAGGTTTCATGGTCTTACAATCTAAGGCTCTTCCTCTACATGGTGATCAAAACCCTGCATCTACATGAATTAACCTCACACGCATTTTTTCAAACACATACAAGGCACAACACATATAGATCATTGTTGGACCCCATGGTAGTTTTGATGTGATCAACCTAGTTGGTTAGATCCTGCTTTGTGTTTGATCCCTGTGTCTGAGTGTGCAGGAGCTTAGGAGCGCAGGAAGTCGAGCGGAAGACGCAGCTAGTAAGAAGGATGACACGGGAAGGGAGCCGACGGGCTCGGTGCGTCCGAAGGATGAGAGAGCTGTGGAAGAGTACTCTAGTGGGCGTGAAGAGCGTGCACAGCGTTCAAGGGACGTTAAGCCGGGACGGAAGGTTGCTCGAGGAGAAGGCCGGGAATTGGGTTCGGGTGAGCCCTATTCAGGTTAGCCGTAATCACCCAAAAGAACGGAGCATAGGAAACCAACGCAAAAGAGCTGGAAAAGAAGCTGTGCTGGATAAACAGTTCAAGGCTGATGAACGCGCCTTAAGCCTAGTCAAACAGACCGTTTGCGCAACGGATAAAATTTTATCCGCTGACCAAGTTGTAGGCGCCTTAAACCTTGTTGAAGGCGCCTTGGCCCCTTAGGATAGGATTTCCAGGACCTATATAAAGGCTCCTGGAGCCAGGAAATAATAAACAACTCAAGCAGTCAATTGTGTAGACATTCCTAGCAATAGTTCTAAGCTTCCAAAGTGTAAAAGGCTTCTCCGCCTTCAGTAAAGGAGATTCTTTTTAGTGCGCTTCCCATTGCCCTGGATTAACAACCTCCTTGGTTGTAACCAGGTTAAATTTCTATTTCTTTTCTGTTTACTACTTTAATTACTTTACTGCTTTATTTACTATTGCACTAATTGAGTTGAAAGCACGAGGAGGGTATAGTTTATTTTTGTTTTCAGCAATTCACCCCCCTCTTGCCGGCCTCCGCTGCACTTACAATTGGTATCAGAGCCTGATCGCCTCAGAAGGACTAAACGCCAACTGAAGCACTACGATCAAGACGATGGCCGGAGCGAACATCCATCCCCCGAAGTTCGACGGAGGCTTCACCACATGGAAGCGTAAAATGGAGGTATTTTTTAAAACTGAATTTGACATTCTTTTTGTAACGACCACCCTTCTTACTACTACTACTACTCTCTAAGAGTGACCGTTACTTATCTACTAACTCTACTTAACCGGTTTATTAAAAATCTCTAGGAAAACCCTACCGAAAAATTTCGGCAAAGTCTCCCCTGTACCGGTGACCATTTCCCATAATACAAACAAATAATAAACCATCAGCCACATGCGGCTGGTATAAATACTTCACAACCACGCAGTAATAATATCACAATAACTAAAAGGAAACTATTCTAGCAATAGTAAACAAATAGAACTCCAACGATAAGACATACCAAACTACAAGTGCGGAATAGACTCAATTACAATCTCAACTTCATCATAGCATTAAAAGAGAACTAAAATAACTAAACAGAAAAGTCTTGGCAATTTGCCAGCTCATTCTGGATCTCTCCATAGTCCAACCATCACACACCTTCATCACCACCACCTTGTCGCCTTCCTTGCTAAATCTTTTCCTTCCCTTTATCTGCAGTAGGAGGAAGTGCAGTCTATAAGCATAAAGCTTAGTGAGCGCTATCTACTCACAAAAACTCGATATGCATGTATATAAATAAAAACATGCTAAAACTGAATGCTAACATATAAAACTACTCATGCTCATATATAGCAAAGGAAATCATGCTAACTGAAATACTAAACATGTATAGCTAATCATGCTCATAAGAATGAAACTATAAAAGAAGCATACTAAACATGTAAAGCTACTAAACATGTAAAGCTACTAAACATGTAAAACTACTAAACATGTAAAACTACTAAACATGTAAAACTTCTAAACATGTAAAACTACTAAACATGTAAAACTTCTAAACATGTAAAACTAAACATGCTCATAAGACTAAAACTATAACAGCATGCTGAAAGCAAATAAAACTAAACATGCTGAATAATCTAGTAGCAAGAAACAAATAAAACTACTACTGAATGCTTCAAACATCAAGAACTAAACTTTCTAATTCTAAACATATTTGAAGCTTGTTTCATTTATTTCAAAACTTATACTTTAATACTTCAAAATAATAATAAACTTCTTTTGGGCCCGGCATTGTACCACTTTGCGCGCATTCTTAATAAGAATCGAGGTAGCTAATCCCGAAACTACTAAGATACTTCTAGGCCTTGTGCCTAGGGGCAACTTGGAGCCCATCCCTTGGACCTTGTGTCCGGTACATGCCCTTTAAAAGTAAAATACTTTTTATCTTTAAATACTTCTTATAATAAAATGCCTTGGCATTTATTTAAGCACCTTGTGTGCCAAAATCCCTAAAGTCTTGACTTTAGGATCTACTTAAGGCCTTGGCCTTTTCTTTCTTTTCTTTAGCTTTCTTATACTTGTTAATACTTCTAAAAGAATACTTCTTTTAAAAAGAAACTGAAATGTTTAAGCAAATTCTAACTTTGAAATGCTTAAACCAAAATCAGCTCTTGAACTAATAAAATTCTGCAATATTAATGCTCAATGAAATCTGCACTAATACTTAATAAAATCTGCACACTAATGATTAATAAAATCTACACTAATGCTTAATAAAATCTGCATATTAAGCTTAGTAAAAATCTGTTCTAAGATTGAGGTTCTGCATGCAATACTTATCAAAATCTGCAAGCAGTACTTATGAAAATCTGCTTATTAAAAATCTGCATGCTATAAAAAAAGAAACTAGAAACTGATTGCTTTGAAAAAATGCTACTCATGCACATTTAATAACATAAAGAACTAGAAATCTGCAAGCTTAATGTACTGGACAATTTTGTTCCATGGCAGGGCAAATTGTAAGCTTTATTATAAAAGCTGAACTCCATAATTAAGAGGTTGTTCATGCTTGCTAAGTGATAAAAACAGAATTTCTAAATCACCCGGCAGTGCATACTTATTAAGCTATAAGCTCAAACGAAACTAAATCTTTTCATGATCGGTACCACATCAAGAAGACAAAAAGAACCAATTACTACGACAATTATTCCTCCTATCACGTGCTACAGCAGTGAAGAAGAAAAACAATTGCCACATGCCAATCTAATTAATTCTTTCATTTTTTTCCCAGTCCAACAAATTGAATTGTGATACCTGCAGCAAGGAAAACTAATTACTGCTATTAAACGTGTAAATCGTTTCTGCCCATTGCCCTAATCCATAAGATCACAGCATACAATTCCTCCCGGAATTTTTTTTTTTTTTTTTTTTTTGAGGCACGGCAGGTTACCAAAAAGGAGCTAAATGCCCATCACACTTCTCCCTTAATTTCCCTTCTCCATCTTCTTCCTTTCAACCTCACGGCAGAACCCTTTAACCCATCAATCCTCATAGAAATATCGAAATCCTTAGGCAGGTTACAACTAAAAGCAAAGGAAATCAATTCAGGTTCATGGCAGTAAATCCAAATACAATAGCAAGTTCCGAAACCAAACAAAAAACCTCTTCATCTTCCTTAACCCCTCACGGCAGAAAACAAAAATCCCTAATCATGCTTCACAATAAAACTCGAACAAACAAAAGAACACCAAACGAATCGGAACTACTCCTACTGCAGGTGAGAAGCAACTCACACTTCGTGTTCTTGAACTCACAGCCGACGGGAAGAAATCTAGGGTTCGGAGAAGCTTGATCTTCGACTTCTTCTTGCGCCCACCGATCCTCCTCGACGATGGTGGTCGCACGCGGTTCAAAACTCGCCGGAAAAAGCCCTTCGCCGGCGCCGAAGAGAGAGCCCTAGGAGGTGCTGCGATTTCGCCCGAGCAGGAATCGGCGCCGTCGCGAGAGAAGAAGATTTTGAGAGAAATTGTTGATTTTCCGAAAAGAAACCTAAATTCCTTTTCTTATACTAGGGTTTAAATCGAACTATACCTTAAATCAATTTGTTCCCACACTTAGTTAACAAAACAAGCTCAGCTCGGTTGGTTGGGCCGCTTACTGCTTGGGCCCGAGAAGCTGGGTTCGAATCCCAGCTCTTGCACTTTGGTTTTTATTTTATTTTTTTTAAACTTTCTCCACTCGGTAAAAATACCAAACGGACTCCAAAAATTGCATAAAAATACTCTAAAAATTCCTAAAAATCTCTAGAATATTTTAAAAGCATTTTCAAATATTTTTGAAGATATTCAGAACTCAAAATAAGGAAAATTGGGTCGTTACAATTCCCCATACCTTATAAAAAGTTCGTCCTCGAACTTAGAATAGTTCTGGATATTTCTGCCTCATACTGTCCTCCCGCTCCCAAGTGACTTCCTCGTGCTTCTGGTTCTGCCATACGACCTTCACTAGTGGCACTTCTTTGTTCCTTAGTCTCTTGACTGCTCTGTCCACTATCTGTGTAGGTCTACTCTCATAACTTGGATCTGCACTGACTGAGGTTCAATCACTTGGCTAGGGTCATGAAGACACTTCTTTAACATGGAGACATGAAACACATTGTGTACTGCTAACATGTCCTGTGGTAATTCCAGCTTATAAGCTACCTTACCAATCCTTTCTGAAATCTGATAAGGTCCTACATAGCGAGGACTTAATTTGCCCTTCTTGCCAAATCTCATCACTCCCTTCATAGGAGCAACCTTGAGAAAGACTGGGTCTCCTACTTGGAATTCCAGTGGCCTACGGCGTGTGTCAGCATAACTCTTCTGTCTACTCTGGGCAGTCTCAATCCTCTGTCTGATCTTCTGGATAGCCTGAGTAGTCTCATCTATCAGCTCTGTCTGAATGCCCAGTTCCACTTCCATCTCTCTTCTTTCACCTGCTTCTTGCCAGCAAATGGGTGATCTGCACTTCCTGCCATACAATGCCTCATAAGGAGCTATCTTGATGGTGGCCTGATAGCTGTTGTTGTAGGCAAATTCAGCTAAGCACAAGTACTTGCACCAACTTCCCTTGAAATCTAGTGCACAAGCTCTGAGCATATCTTCTAGAATCTGATTTACTCGCTTTGTCTGTCCATCAGTCTGAGGATGGAAAGCTGTGCTGAACTTGAGTTTGGTGCCTAGTGCAGTCTGAATACACTCCCAAAAGTGAGAGGTGAAGCGCCTATCTCTATCAGAAACAATAGATTTAGGAACTCCGTGAAGTCTGATCACCTCTTTAACATACAGCTGTGCCAACTGCTCTATAGAGTGAGACACCCTGATGGCTAGAAAATGAGCAGACTTGGTCAATCTGTCCACTATCACCCATATCGCATCATATCCATTTGTGGTTCTTGGGAGACCTACTATAAAGTCTATGGATATGTCTTCCCACTTCCACTCTGGTATTGGAAGAGGTTGTAGAACTCCTCCCGGTCTCTGGTGTTCTGCTTTGACCCTCTGACATGTCAGGACATATTTAGCTACATCTCTTTTGAGTCCAGACCACCAGAATCTTTGTTTCACGTCTTGATACATCTTGGTAGAACCAGGATGCATGGAATAAGGTGTACTATGAGCTTCTTCCAAAATTTCCTTTCTCAGCTCTTCATCATTGGGAACACAAAGGCGACTCCCCTGATAAAGAATTCCACTGTCTGATACTCGAAACTCCGAATTTCCTTCTTCCTGTATCCCTTGCTTGATCTTTTGGATATCAGGATCTTCACTTTGCTTTCTCTGTATATCCTCGAGTAGGGTTGACTCTAAGGTCAATGCAGAGAATTGCCCATAAATAATTTCAAGTCCGAAATCTGATAACTCCTTCTGTTGTGGCAGGGCTAATGATGACAGGGACATCAGGGATGCACTGGATTTTCTGCTTAGTGCATCTGCCACTTTATTAGCTTTGCTTGGAAGCATAAGCTATAATTTTTTCCTTCTTGCATGAGTATAGCTCCTAGACCCATCTTGGAAGCATCACTGTAGATGTCAAAACTCTTGTCACTTTCTGGGACTGTCAGAATGGGAGTACTGGTCAGTCTCTTCTTCAACTCTTGGAAACTCTGCTCACATTTATCTGACCATTCAAACTTCTTGTTCTTTTTGGTGAGGGCTGTAAGTGGAGAGGCTATTCTGGAAAAGTCTTCCACGAATTTCCGGTAGTACCCAGCTAAACCAAGGAAGCTTCTGATCTCCCTGGCGTTCTTGGGTCTACTCCAGTTGTTGACCGCTTCTACTTTGGCTGGATCCACTTGAATGCCTTCTCTGGAAACGATGTGACCTAGAAACGCCACCCGCTCTAACCAGAATTCGCACTTTGAGAATTTAGCATAAAGCTACTTTTGCTGAAGGGTTTGCAATACTATTCTCAAGTGCGTGTCATGCTCCTCTGGGGTTCTGGAATAGATTAGAATGTCGTCGATGAACACAATGACAAATTTGTCAAGGTATTCTCTGAACACTCTGTTCATCAGGTCCATGAAAACCGCAGGTGCATTAGTCACTCCAAAAGGCATGACCAAAACTCGTAGCATCCATATCTGGTCCTAAACGTCGTTCTGGGTATATCTCTTTCTTTCACCTTCAGCTGATGGTACCCAGAGCACAGGTCTATCTTTGAGAACACTGTTTCCCCTCTCAGCTGATCAAATAAGTCATCGATCCTGGGAAGGGGGTACTTGTTCTTGATGGTCACTTGATTCAGAGCTCTGTAATCTATGCACATTCGCATAGATCCATCTTCTTCTTGACAAACAACACAGGAGCTCCCCATGGTGAATGACTAGGGCGGATAAAGCCTTTGTCAAGCAGCTCCTGAAGTTGTTCTTGTAACTCGTTTAGCTCTGCTAGAGAAATTCGGTACGAAGCTTTTGAAATTGGCTCCACTTCTCTGTTGGGAGGTAGTCCAGGTAGCTCTTCTGGGAATACCTCTGGATACTCACAGACTACCCGAACTTCCTCCTGCTTAGGTCTTTCTTGTTATCTTTATCCTTCCAGTTCTGATTACTTGATTGGGATCCCTGTTTCCCCACCGTCTTGTCTTCTATTTTGACTGACTTGTGTTGCTTTTGTTGTGTCTTGTTGCTATTCAGATAGTGCTCACTAATGCCCTGCTGACTAGCTCTTCACCAATCTATGGTCGATGAATTTCACTACTCACATTAGGTGTTATTTCTAGTCTCAGCATTAGGAGCATCAGTCTGACTCGTTCTTTCACTGTACTTACTAACTCTAAGCAAAGGTGAGCTAGCATGTTAAATCTTTTAACCGCTTCTTCTACTGATAGGTCGCCTTGTCTCGAAGTCAACCCAGCTCATCTGGTTGACTGCTCACTTACTCTTAACTCGCTCCCACTACATACAAGCATCTCCAGATAGGCAGAAAGAGGCACACTTAATGGTATCAACCTTCTCGACTTCTGGTCAGTCAAGAAGCTCCATTGTGCTCTCAAATGTCTTGAACCAAGCCTGGGCATCCCAGGGCTCAGTCGTTCCTGAGAAGCTTTCTGGTTTCAGCTTCAGCCACTGGATGAGATATGCTTCTTGTCTTCTAGGTGTTGTGGCGACTTCCAGGGCAACTGATAGGACTTCAGTCACCACTGGAGTCTCCACATTAATGGTTGGGGGAGTGGGAGGAGCTGGCTTCTGATTGGCCATTAGATTGACAATCACTTGCTGCTGCTCGCAACTTGTCTCTGAAGTTGAGTGACAACTTCAGAGAGAATAGGCCCAGGGATTCTGGGCTCTTCGTTCTCCTGAACTTGGTTCTCAGTATGAACAGTACGGGGATGTTCTCTTCTTGCCATCTAATTATGCAAAGAAAGAGACTTGTTATCTTCTCTATCCTTCCTAACCAAACTTAGGTATATGAATAAAAGAGAAACAAACTTCTATCTTACTTAAGCACTTAAAACAAATACTCTATACTGCAGTTAATAATAAGGAAAGCAGAATAAAGAAAGAATTTAAATACTTTCTTACTTGGAGACGGCAAGGATGATGCTGATGTGTGTGTGATGCTGGAGAATGGAACACTGCTCTGATACCAACTGTAACGACCACCCTTCTTACTACTACTACTACTCTCTAAGAGTGACCGTTACTTATCTACTAACTCTACTTAACCGGTTTATTAAAAATCTCTAGGAAAACCCTACCGAAAAATTTCGGCAAAGTCTCCCCTGTACCGGTGACCATTTCCCATAATACAAACAAATAATAAACCATCAGCCACATGCGGCTGGTATAAATACTTCACAACCACGCAGTAATAATATCACAATAACTAAAAGGAAACTATTCTAGCAATAGTAAACAAATAGAACTCCAACGATAAGACATACCAAACTACAAGTGCGGAATAGACTCAATTACAATCTCAACTTCATCATAGCATTAAAAGAGAACTAAAATAACTAAACAGAAAAGTCTTGGCAATTTGCCAGCTCATTCTGGATCTCTCCATAGTCCAGCCATCACACACCTTCATCACCACCACCTTGTCGCCTTCCTTGCTAAATCTTTTCCTTCCCTTTATCTGCAGTAGGAGGAAGTGCAGTCTATAAGCATAAAGCTTAGTGAGCGCTATCTACTCACAAAAACTCGATATGCATGTATATAAATAAAAACATGCTAAAACTGAATGCTAACATATAAAACTACTCATGCTCATATATAGCAAAGGAAATCATGCTAACTGAAATACTAAACATGTATAGCTAATCATGCTCATAAGAATGAAACTATAAAAGAAGCATACTAAACATGTAAAGCTACTAAACATGTAAAGCTACTAAACATGTAAAACTACTAAACATGTAAAACTACTAAACATGTAAAACTTCTAAACATGTAAAACTACTAAACATGTAAAACTTCTAAACATGTAAAACTAAACATGCTCATAAGACTAAAACTATAACAACATGCTGAAAGCAAATAAAACTAAACATGCTGAATAATCTAGTAGCAAGAAACAAATAAAACTACTACTGAATGCTTCAAACATCAAGAACTAAACTTTCTAATTCTAAACATATTTGAAGCTTGTTTCATTTATTTCAAAACTTATACTTTAATACTTCAAAATAATAATAAACTTCTTTTGGGCCCGGCATTGTACCACTTTGCGCGCATTCTTAATAAGAATCGAGGTAGCTAATCCCGAAACTACTAAGATACTTCTAGGCCTTGTGCCTAGGGGCAACTTGGAGCCCATCCCTTGGACCTTGTGTCCGGTACATGCCCTTTAAAAGTAAAATACTTTTTATCTTTAAATACTTCTTATAATAAAATGCCTTGGCATTTATTTAAGCACCTTGTGTGCCAAAATCCCTAAAGTCTTGACTTTAGGATCTACTTAAGGCCTTGGCCTTTTCTTTCTTTTCTTTAGCTTTCTTATACTTGTTAATACTTCTAAAAGAATACTTCTTTTAAAAGAAACTGAAATGTTTAAGCAAATTCTAACTTTGAAATGCTTAAACCAAAAATCTACTATGAACTAATAAAATTCTGCAATATTAATGCTCAACAGAAATCTGCACTAATACTTAATAAAAATCTGCACACTAATGATTAATAAAATCTGCACACTAATGCTTAATAAAATCTTGCATATTAAGCTTAGTAAAAATCTGTTCTAAGATTGAGGTTCCGCATGCAATACTTATCAAAATCGCAAGCAGTACTTATGAAAATCTGCTTATTAAAAATCTGCATGCTATAAAAAAAAAAACTAGAAACTGATTGCTTTGAAAAAATGCTACTCATGCACATTTAATAACATAAAGAACTAGAAATCTGCAAGCTTAATGTACTGGACAATTTTGTTCCATGGCAGGGCAAATTGTAAGCTTTATTATAAAAGTTGAACTCCATAATTAAGAGGTTGTTCATGCTTGCTAAGTGGTAAATACAGAATTTCTAATTCACCCGGCAGTGCATACTTATTAAGCTATAAGCTCAAACGAAACTAAATCTTTTCATGATCGGTACCACAACAAGAAGACAAAAAGAACCAATTACTACGACATTTATTCCTCCTATCACGTGCTATAGCAGTGAAGAAGAAAAACAATTGCCACATACTAATCTAATTAATTCTTTCATTTTTTTCCCAGTCCAACAAATTGAATTGTGATACCCTGTAGCAAGGAAAACTAATTACTGCTATTAAACATGTAACTCGTTTTTGCCCATTGCCCTAATCCATAAGATCACAGCATACAATTCCTCCCGGAATTTTTTTTTTTTTTTTGAGGCACGGCAGGTTACCAAAAAGGAGCTAAATGCCCATCACACTCCTCCCTTAATTTCCCTTCTCCATCTTCTTCCTTTCAACCTCACGGCAGAACCCTTTAACCCATCAATCCTCACAGAAATATCGAAATCCTTAGGCAGGTTACAACTAAAAGCAAAGGAAATCAATTCAGGTTCACGGCAGTAAATCCAAATACAATAGCAAGTTCCGAAACCAAACAAAAAACCTCTTCATCTTCCTTAACCCCTCACGGCAGAAAACAAAAATCCCTAATCATGCTTCACAATAAAACTCGAACAAACAAAAGAACACCAAACGAATCGGAACTACTCCTACTGCAGGTGAGAAGCAACTCACACTTCGTGTTCTTGAACTCACAGCCGACGGGAAGAAATCTAGGGTTCGGAGAAGCTTGATCTTCAACTTCTTCTTGCGCCCACCGATCCTCCTCGACGATGGTGGTCGCACGCGGTTCAAAACTCGCCGGAAAAAGCCCTTCGCCGGCGCCGAAGAGAGAGCCCTAGGAGGTGCTGCGATTTCGCCCGAGCAGGAATCGGCGCCGTCGCGAGAGAAGAAGATTTTGAGAGAAATTGTTGATTTTCCGAAAAGAAACCTAAATTCCTTTTCTTATACTAGGGTTTAAATCGAACTATACCTTAAATCAATTTGTTCCCACACTTAGTTAACAAAACAAGCTCAGCTCGGTTGGTTGGGCCGCTTACTGCTTGGGCCCGAGAAGCTGGGTTCGAATCCCAGCTCTTGCACTTTGGTTTTTATTTTATTTTTTTTTTAAACTTTCTCCACTCGGTAAAAATACCAAACGGACTCCAAAAATTGCATAAAAATACTCTAAAAATTCCTAAAAATCTCTAGAATATTTTAAAAGCATTTTCAAATATTTTTGAAGATATTCAGAACTCAAAATAAGGAAAATTGGGTCGTTACACTTTTAATAATGAAATATGGCTATGCAGTTCCGAAAGATAAGGAGGAAAACACCTGGACGAAAAAGGAACAAGCAGATTTCGTTGCCAACAGGAAGGCTGAGTTCCACCTACTCAGCGTTCTGCCACCTCAGGAGGTAAATCGGATCGGAAGCTACGACTCCGTGAAAGATCTCTGGGAAAAATTCCTGGAGCTTCACGAAGGTACCTCCGAAGCAAAGCTAGCGAGGCGCGACATCCTCCGGACCCAGTTGACGAACCTCCGGATGAAACAAAGTGAGAAGGTAGCGCAACTCCAAGTGAGGATCAAAGAGCTGATAACTCAACTCAACAACCTTGGAGAAGAAGTAACGAACCCGGACTCAATCCGGTACGCGCTCAACGCTTTTCCGAGAATTTCCGATTGGGCCTCCTTAGTAGATGCGTACTACATCTCTAAGGACTTCGAGGTAAGTACTTTAGAACAATTATTTTCTACTTTTGAACTTCACGAATCTCGAGTTGCAGAGCCTAATGGAGTGGAGAAGACCAGTCAGAACATTACCTTAAAGGTAAAAATAAACGGTTCTGACTCAGAAGCCTCGGTCGACAAATCCGAAGCGGCACTACTGGTAAAACGCTTCAATAAATTTTTTAATACTAATAAGTTTAGATCGCAGAGGCATCAACGAAAGAAAAGAACAATTCGTTGCTACAACTGCAACGAAGAAGGGCATATCAAGGAGGACTGCCCAAAATTGAAGAGCAAACAGAAGGATATAGAAAGGAGCAAGAATCCAGCTCGACCCAAACACAACCTAAAGGCCACGTGGGATGATTCGTCGTCCTCCGAATTAGAAGTCGAAGAATTCTCGGGGATAACACTTATGGTCAACCATCAGCTGGAAGAAACGTCTAGCTCAGAGATGAGCATCGATGAAGGGGGAGGAACATCAGAAGAAGAAAGCAGCAGTGAAGGGGAAGCGTCACCAGATCAAGTAAGTAAGGTATGCAATCTAACCCCGACTCAGTCTTTTAAATTTATCAAGTCTCTGTCCAAAGAATTAAATCAATTAGAAAAAGAAAATACTGAATTGAAATTGATCCTTGCAAAAGCATGTAACGACCCACCTTCCTTACTACTCTCTAAGGTGACCGTTACTTAACTATTAACTCTACTCACTAGTGTTACTTATGCTAATATTAGCAACACTTAAATTTGTCACGCCCCCAGAGAAGTTCCTACCGAAAAATTTCTAGCAGCATCTCCCCTGTATCGATGACAATATAAGCATATATACACAAGCAAAATAACACCATCCACGCAGTTTAATAAATCGGATCATGCAAGTAATGAATAGTGGAAACATAATGACATACAACTTCTTACTCCAAAATTTTCTTATCAACCTAAATAAAGAATTAATCTAAACAAATTCTTAAACTAAGTCCCAAGGCTTCTATAGTCCGGGCATCACACATCATCGAACACCTCCTTGTCTCCTTCCTTTGCTATAGCTTTTCCTTTCCTTTATCTGCAGTAAGAGGAAATGCAATCTATAAGTAAAATTGCTTAGTAAGCGCTGTCTAACTCACAAAAACTCGAATATGCATGTAAGCTGAAAGAAATCTAAAAATTGAATGTTCAAAAGAAGATACTACTCATGCTCATCTAACAGCAAAGGAAACAAGGCATACTAAAATGCTAAACATGTAAAGCTGCACATCTAATAGCAAATAACAGCAAGAAAATTCTAAATGACATGCTAGCGTAAAAGGGAACTAAACTTGCTGATCTTTAAACTTATGTGAAGCTTATTTCTTTTGTTTAAAAAACTTATACTTTAATACTTCAAAATAATAATCAACTTCTCTTGGGCCCAGACGTAGTACCATCTTATGCGCGTTCCCTAATAGGTTGGGGTAGCGAGCCACCAATCCTAAAAGAGCAGACCTTGGTCTACCAGGGCCAAGACCTTGGAATTGGACACCTGGATTTGTTTAACGACAACCTTGAAAGTCGGGTACTAGTCTCTTCAAAGTAAAATATCTTAATTACTTCTTCTTTAAATGTCTTGACATTTTAACAAGCACCTTGTGTGCCAAAATCCTTAAAGTCTTGACTTTGAGATCTACTTAAGGCCTTGCCCTTTTTCTTTCTTATACTTTATCTTTCTTATACTTGTTAATACCTCTAAAACAATGTCTCATACAAATTCTAACTTTGAAATGCTTAGATAAACTGAAATTGCACACTTAAACATACTAAGATTGAATGCTTAAACAAACTGAAATTGGATACTTAAACAAACTAAAATTGAATGCTTTAATAACTGAAACTGCTGTGCTTGAGAAGTTCTAAAACTGCAGTTTAAACAAAAATAAATCTACATATTATCTTAAAAAAAATCTGCATGCCAGGCTAATTAAAATTCTGCATATTATGCTACAAAATTCTGCATACTATAAGCTTTAACAAAATCTGCCTTCAAGCTTAAATAGAAATCTGCATATATAACTAACAAAAATCTGCACTACATTATGCTAATCAAGATTCTGCAAGTATAACAAAATCTACTACACAAACTGAACTGCTAAACCGCATGTCAATCTAAAACTGCTTATATAAAAATTGATAATGAAAGATCTAATAACACAAGGGGTCTAATAGCATGTTGATCAACTGTTATCCGAAGGATCTATCAAAGCCATTAAAATCCAACAGAACTCCCAAATTAAGGTTATTCACACCCAATGCATGGCACAAACCCAAATCCGTACAACAAGCTTTAAGGAATTGTTCATGCCCCTTTTTCATAACACCAATCCGATTTGCACAGCAAAGTCACAAACCCGAATATGACCATACTTCATGCTCAGCATCGTGGCAAGGTAAGAACCTAAATCTGCATGCTACTATAGGTGAAGACTATTTCATGCTCACGACAGTAACAAGGAATCCAAAATTGTATGCTAAATATAAGGGTTGTTCTGGCTTGACAAAAAGGACAGCAACAAACGAAATACAACTCTTGAGGCATGCTGTGAGACAACATTTCCTTATCAATTCACCTAAAGCTCTAAGGTTTCATGCAAAGCTTCGGGAAAAAGGAGAAGAATAAGGAATAACCCTCGGAACTATCCTACTACAGGTGAGTAGCAACTTACCGAGGTATTCTTGGACTTACAACCGAAGAAGAAGGACTTCTAATGCTTCTAGGGTTTCGGATAGTTTGGAATCTCGGCAACTTCTTCACATCTACCGTTCCTTCTTCACGAGAGGAGCTCAGATCCGAGAAGAGCTCGCGGAGTTCCCTTTGGCCGGCCGTCGGAGAAGCCCTAGCTCCTTGCTGCATTTTCGCCCGAGAGGAGCCGCGCCGTCGGGAGAGGAAGATAGGGAAAAGATTTTCCCGAAATCAATTGAGTTCTCTCTTTTATAATACGTAGGGTTCTTGTTCAATGTTATCCCTTAAATATATCTCACTCTTTCCTTAATTAGCAACGCTTGCTTGGGAACTTGGTCAGCTGGATTCGCTTAAGGTTTGGATCGGCTGGAGTTCGTGGGTTCGAATCTCGGCTTGGACATTATTTTTGTCGAAACTTCTTTCGTTTAGTAAAAATACCAAATGACCTCCAAAAATTACATAAAAATACTCTAAAAATTTCTAAAAATCCCTAGAATATTTCTATAGCATTTCTAAGTATTAATAAGGACTTTTAGAACTTAAAACAAGGAAATTTTGGGTCGTTACAAAGCATGCCCAGTAGAAATATATGATAGCATAAAATCAAAAAATGATAAATTAAAATTAGAAATTGAAAAATTAAAATCTGATGCATGTTTAAATAAATTTCAAAACTCAAAATTAAAAATTTATGGAAAATTAAATTTGTATATTAGAAAACACCAGGGTCAACTTAGAAAAGTGCCCAAAAATCATGTACCCCCAAATATCTGATTAATCCAGTAGGAAGGAACCTCTATTGGGTTCCAAAATCTGTGCTAAATTAACTTCTTTTAAGTTAAAATCTTTAAAGAGAGAAAATTAAACATTTTCTTTATGAAGGCTTTGTCTAAGGAAGTGGTTGTTGCTCCAATAACCAAGAAGGCCTAGTGCCTCGCCACGACCTGGAAGCTGAAATATTGAAATAAAAATGTTTAATTAACTTTCTGAAAAAGCATTAAAAGAAGAATTAAATAATTCTTTGAAAGTTTTTCAAATATTTTTAATTGTTTTTTTTGGAAAATTCAGAAAACTTATTTTTACTTAGAATTTCTTACTTAGATTTTTTTTTACTTGGAATATTTTTTTTGACCCATTTATGTTACTTAAAATATTGTTGGATAATTCTCTCTATTTAAGACCCCATTTTTGCTGTGATCAAAGGGGGAGAGAAAAGTACAAGTTAAGGGGGAGTTAGGAAAATTTAAAATTATTTTTTTTTTAAACTGTGTTGCAATTTTATTTATTGCAAACTTATGCTTCATATGCTAGTTTAGTAATTTCCTTTAAAATTACTTTTTATGTCTATGTTTTACCCTAACTTGAACTTGGGTTGATGCACATCAAAAAGGGGGAGATTGTTGGACCCCGTGGTAGTTTTGATTTGATCAACCAAGTTGGTTAGGTCCTGCTTTGTGTTTGATCCCTGTGTCTAAGTGTGTAGGAGCTTAGGAGCGCAGGAAGTCGAGCGGAAGATGCAGCTAGCGAGAAGGACGGCACGGGAAGGGAGCCGACGGGCTCGGTGTGTCCGAAGGACGAGAGAGCTGCGGAAGAGTACTCCGGTGGGCGTGAAGAGCGTGCACGGTGTTCGAGGGCCGTTAAGCCGGGACGGAAGGCTGCTCGAGGAGAAGGCCGGGAATTGGGTTCGGGTGAGCCCTATTCCGGTTGACCGTAATCACCCAAAAGAACGGAGCATAGGAAGCCAACGCAAAAGAGCTGGAAAAAAAGTTGTGCTGGATAAACAGCTCAAGGCGGCTTTAAGCTGCCTTGAAGGCGCCTTCAGCTTGAAGGCGCCTTCAAGGCTGATGAAGGCGCCTTAAGCCTGGTCAAACAGACCGTTTGCGTAGCGGATAAAGTTTTATCCGCTGACCGAGCTGGAGGCACCTTAAACCTTATTGAAGGCGCCTTGGACCCTCGGGATAGGATTTCCAGGACCTATATAAAGGCTCCTGGAGCCAGGAAATAATAAACAACTCAAGCAATCAATTGTGTAGCCATTCCTAGCAATAGTTCTAAGCTTCCAAAGTGTAAAAGGCTTCTCCGCCTTCAGTAAAGGAGATTCTTTTTAGTGCGCCTCCCATTGCCCTGGATTAACAACCTCCTTGGTTGTAATCAGGTTAAATTTCTGTTTCTTTTCTGTTTACTGCTTTAATTACTTTATTGCTTTATTTACTATTGCACTAATTGAGTTGAAAGCACGAGGAGGGTATAGTTTATTTTTGTTTTCAGAAATTCACCCCCCTCTTGCCGGCCTCCGCTGCACCTACAATCATGACATAAACACTTCATAGCATAAGAAAAATGTTCAAATACATAGTTCATATATCCACAATCATATCATAACTACATCCTACATCCTAGATCTAGAAATCTACTCCATAGTAAGATATTACAATCTAAAGATGAAGAATGAAGAAAACTACAACTCAATACTTGAAGATAAAGAGAAGAGATGTTTATCTTTGAAGTGTAGCATCCTTGTAGCTCCTTGTTCCGGAGGTGGACGGATCGGCGGAGATCAACCAGGATAAAGCCTAGGGATCCCCCAAGGGGGAGAACCCTTCCCCCAAGATCCTAGATTCCTAAAAAAGGGGAGAAACCCCCCTTTTATAGAACTTGGCACAGCCCTTGCATTGGCTATGACATGACCGTGTAAATCCACACTGCCATGTGCTATCTTGGCTCTGGTCCGGTGGCACAGTCGTGTGGTCCACACAACCAAAGTCTTCTTTTTCTCTATAAATTTGACACAACCATGTGGTCCACAAGGCCAAAGTCTTCTTCTTCTCTAAAACTTCCACACTGCCCGTGTGGATTGACACAGTCATGTAGATTTCACACACCCCTTGCATGGCCCTTGGCATAGCTTTGCATGTCTATGTCTCATTGTAACTTTTTTTAGACCATCAAGATGGGATTTTCTCTGGTTAAAGTCCAGTAAAGTTGTAGATCTTGAAGTTATCTACATTTTGATATAAATAACATCCCATAACTCCAATCAAGCTTAAAGTTATAGTCATTTTAGTTTTGGTCTACAATGCTGAAAATTTCACATGGCCTTCACACGGCCGTGTGGATTGCACACGACCTCCACACGACCTCCACATGGTCATGTGGATTCCACACGGCCAGAACATGGGAAAAACTTGATTTTTGCATACCGTGTGAGTTTCACATGGCTCAGACACTTTGGAAGCTCTAGACTCCATTTAAGCTCCGTTTTTGTTCTAAATTACATCCTATCAATCAAAACAAGTAAAGAGTAGATCTCCAAACAAAAAGAGTAGAAATATGACATTATAATGAAATAGGGTGTAAGAAATATAGATTATGCTCATGAAATACAAGTAGATGTGCGTCAAAACATGCATAAAAGTGTATATAATCTACGCACATCACAACCCCAGACTTAAACCTTTGCTTGTCCTCAAGAAAAAATTGCAATCTAAACTCATGTGATTAGATATTGTATCATAATCTCTATCAAGTCAATCTAATCCTATCAAATGATTTTATTGGTAAGCAAGATACAAAAGTTGTTTGAGTACGGCCTAAGTAGTAGTTCTCCATGCTTAGTGCAATAGTGGCCAAAATTTGTCAAGTATTAATCCCTAAGCCTAGTCAAGTCATCATAAAACTATGTTCCTTATGATTCTGGCGATAGACACTTACCTGCCACACGCTTGGTTCATCCTCGACAATCTACCCATGGTCTCAAAGATGTGCTCGATATCAAGAGAAATATAACAATTATTTCTCTAGTAACCTAACTCGGTCTCAAAGGGATAACTTACTAGTTTCAACTCTCGACAACTGTTTATTATATCCCTTATTCATTTTTTTCATCATCATTTTTTTTCTAAGTGATTGAAAGATGCAACACTTGAATATAAATGCACATAAATGTAAATGTAGAGATATTTTGATTTTTCCAAATGAGCTGACATGATTCGAGCCTCATCCAGTAACCAAAATGTAGTTTGAGGAATTATTATAGAAACACTAGTACTAATTAAGTTCTATGAATCATGACTATTTTTAGAGTTATCTACCATCACAACTAGGTAAGGTGTAAGAGATCCTAAAACAAGGTTAATACTTAAACTCTTACAGTAAAAATATTATTGACTTCATGTTATCATAGATAGAAAAAGATAGATTACTAAACATACTAGCACCATAAGTAACCCATAAACCACATAAAATCTAGAATAAATATGCTAGTGTTTTGTATTAAGGAACAAGCAATCATGATGTGATGAATGATGCAACTAGCAAAAATTTTATTATGCAAAAAAGAAATGTGCAAAAACTAAGAAATATGACAAACACTACACTAAACCCAAACATCCCCCCAGACTTAAACTTTTCATTGTCCCAATGAAAATTAGAAATGAAATATAGAGGAGATTTTTGAAGTTAGAGAAGTTACCAAATAATAAGCTCCAAATAGTTGAGACATTGATATTTTGAAGATACTTCTCTATCTGTGATTTGCACTCTTCCATAACATTGAATCCTATAAAAAGAAGATAGACAAGAAAAATTAAGTAAAAGATATGAGCTTATTATAAGGAAAGAAATGAAACTAGAAAGAACTAAATACATAAATGAAGATAAGAAAGAAGAACTTGGGTTGCCTCCTAAGAAGCGCTTGTTTAAGGTCATTAGCTCAACCCCTTATTTGGTTCACTTAAATCATGATCTTGCCAGAGTAAGATACATCCAAACTTTCCAGCTTATGGCCCATAATACGGAGGGAGCTTTCATCGTGAAAATCACATCTAGAGGAATTGCTCTCTCCTTCTTCTTTTCCTTAAAGATGTTTCTTGATGGTTGGACAAGGTTCACATGAAGTGCCTAGGTCAAGAGTGTGGTGATCACAGTTGATGTTGAGGCCTTGTTCTGATGAATGTGAAGTATAGGCAATGGTGGGAGTGTCCAGCTTTCCACCACTTCCCACTTGGAGGCTTGCACACAAATATTAACATTTGCTTTCTCTATAATCCCATCATCACTCAAGCATGTGCTATTAGAAGTTGCAGCAAGAACAATATTAAGATCGGTTGAAGATGCATCCATGGTCCTATCAGTGTCTGGAGTATCATCAAATACATCATCACCATGCAAAGAAGTGGAGAAGTCTTGTAAAGCTACAAAATCATGATCACAGTTGCCTTCAGCTTTATATTCCATCCCCTCCAAATCATCCTTCAACTGAGGCTCCGAATTTAGACATGACACATCATCTTGTTGTAGGGATCGGAGGAACAAGATCCCCTCTTGTATCAAGGGCTCTTCTAATTCTTGAAATTTGGTTTTCATCTGACTGGGAGCAGGAATATTTAAATCTTGGGAGTTCTCTTGGTCAATCAGCTCTTCAAATTGCAACTGTTGTGGTCCATCTGATATTGAGTCATCTTAAAAATCTGATGGACTTTAATTTTCTTGAGAAGACTGCTCAACACCTTGAATGCAGTTAAAGTCTAAATTTTGATGGTCCACCAAATCTAGTGTTGAGGTAAGTCAAGGACATGCTGTTGTAGAATTAACTGTTCGTCCTCCTCCAAAGTGTGTTGGGTCAAAAGTTCTAAGTTTGATGATCTCCCCTGTCATAACTAGAAATACTAGGAACTGAATCATAAACATCATGATGTATAGGTTAGAATAGATTCTAAAGTTCCAAGAAGGAAGTAGCAGCCTTTTGGAAGAAGTGACATATAGCAGCTGGATAGGATGAGCTACCACAAACCGTGCAGATATCAATTGGTTCGGTGGATAGGCTAGCTTCTTTTTGGAGGAGGTGGCATATGGCAGTTGGGTGGGATGAGCTACCACATACTCTATAGATGTTTAGCATTTTCTCATCATCCAAATTATACTTTGCACCTCCAGGTTGCCAAGAATACCAATCCATGGCTAAAGAAAAATTTTGGGTCTCACATGAAATAATAGCACTAAACTCACAAGACATGGTGAGAAATCATCACATAGCACATGGATATAAGAGATATAAAATAATCAAGACACTCAACCAATTTTTGTTTTGATTAAAAAAATAAATGCAAATTTTAAAAACAAGAAGGAAAGTGCATAATGGAAACAAGAAAGAAAATGCAAAAGCAAAAAAAAAAAAAATCTAGAGTAACTCATATGCTAATCAAATAATGTTAATCGAAAACAGTCTCCGGCAATGATGGCAAAAACTTATTATGAACCACAAGTGCACGGTTTCATCGCCAGTAATAAAAAAGATATCGAACCCACAAGGACTGTTGATTAAACACTAGTTAATTTCATACGGTGAATTATTTAGACAAATAAAAGGTTAGTTGAGAAAGAGAGTAAGTAAGAGAAAGGTTAATGAGAAGGAGAGAGAAGAAATAAGAGAGTGAAATTGGATTTGGGGATGGATAGATGCTAGGATTTTGATTTCATTATGATGCTAGTTAATGTCCCTATGCATTGTTGATCTACCTAACTCTATGCTTATACTCGTGTAGAGCTTCTAACTAAAATCTGGCACAACCCCACGTAGATCGCATCGAAGAGTCTACCCAAGTCCTAACGCCATTAAGTAAAGAAGTAACTCTAGAAAGTCCAGTTAAAGGGTTTCCCTCTATCACAGGGTCTCCTGGTCATACGTTCCTAGAGTTATCTAATTTACTTTCTAACGGTAGATTAATGCAATTAAGTAGAAGAAGTAACCTAGGAAGTCCAGTTAAAGGGTTGCCCTCTGTCACAAGCCCCTCAGTTATACGTTCCTAGATTACACAAGTCACTTCCTAACATTAATTTGGGAGAACCCTCTAAACTCTAATTAGTTTTCCTTGTAGGGAATAGATCTCCATTTTAAGGAAACACCATAGAAAGTAAGAGATACCTTCTGTCACAAGGTCCCATGGTATTACAATCTAATGCTCTTCCTCTACATGGTGATCAAAACCCTACATCTACATAAATTGACCTCACACACATTTTGTCAAACACATACAAGGTATAACACACATAAATCATGGCATAAACACTTCATAGTATAAGAAAAATATCCAAATACATAGTTTATACATCCACAATCATATCATAACTACTTCCTAAATCCTAGATCTAGAGATCTACTCTATAGCAAGAGATTACAATCCAAAGATGAAGAATGAAGCAAACTACAACACAATACTTGAAGATAAAGAGAAGAGATGCTTATCTTTGAAGCATAGCATCCTTGGAAGCGCTCCCTTGCTCTAGAGGTGGACGGATCAGAGGAGATCGACGAGGATGAAGTCTAGGGATCCCCCAAAGGGGAGAACCCTTCCCCCAAGATCCCAAATTCCTGAAAAAGGGGAGAAAACCCCCTTTTATAGTGCTTAGCACAGCCCTTGCACGGGTTGTGACATGGTCGTGTGAATCCACGCGGCCATGTGCTGTCTTGGCTCTAGTCCGGTGGCATGGTCATGTTGTCCACACAACCAAAGTCTTCTTCTTCTCTGGAAATGTGACACGGTCGTGTGGTCCATATGGCTAAAGTCTTCTTCTTATCTAGAAATGTCACACGACCGTGTGGTCCACACAACCAAGGTCTTCTCCTTCTCTAGAACTTCCACATTGCCCGTGGGGATTGACACGTGTTGTACTTAAAGGATATCCACATATCTGTACAATGACATGATATTATCCACTTTGGGCCTAGGCCCTCATGGCTTTGCTCTTGGGCTCACCCCAAAAAACCTTATGCCAATGGAGATATCCTACATCCTTTTAACCCCAGGATCTTTCCCAAATCTTTTTAATGTGGGACTTTGATTGAATCCCAGCAATCCTCTCCTTAAACGAAGGACCATAATTACTCTTATAGTTTAGGCCTCCCTACGAGCATCCAGTCACCCTGACCTGCTTTGGGCATCCTCGTGAGCATCTGCATCCAGTCACTCTTGACCTACTCCGAGCCTCCCTATGAGCATCTGCATCCGGTCACTCTTGACCTACTTAGAGCCTCCCTACGAGCATCCGGTCACCTTGACTTACTCGCCTCCCGCAAGTATCCGATCACCCTGACCAGCTCTAGGCCTCCCGTGAATATCCAGTCATCCTGACCTATTCCAGGCCTCCCGTGAGTATCCTGTCACCCTGACCTACTCACCCCCTACAAGTATCCGATCACCTTGACCTGCTCTGAGCCTCCCTGCGAATATCCGGTCAACCTGATATACCTCGGGCCTACCCTTAACTTAGTTCAAGGCCACCCCACATTACATCTGTTCTAGACCATAGCTCTAATATCATTTGTTGGGACTGAAAGGATGCCCACATATCTCCATAATGACATGATATTGTCCACTTTGGGCCTAGACCCTCATGGCTTTGCTCTTGGACTCTCCCCAAAAGGCTTCATGCCAATGGAGATATCCTACATCCTTTTAACCCCATGATCTTTCCTAAATGTTTCCAATGTGGGACTTTGATTGAATCCCAACAACACAGCCATGTGGATTTCACACACCCCTTGCATGGCCCTTGGAATGGCTCTGCATAGCTATGTCTCATGGCAACATCTTTTAGACCATCAAGATAGAATTTTCTCTAGTTGAAGTCTTTAGCAAAGTTGTAGATCTTGAAGTTATCTACATTTTGATATAAAGAACAGCCCATAACTCCAATTGACAATAACGTTATGGCCATTTTAGTTTTGATTTGTAGTGTTGAAAATTTCACACGACCTTCACACTGCCATGTGGATTGCACACGGCCTTCACATGGACGTGTGGATTCCACATGACCAGAACATGAGAAAAACTTAGTTTTCGCATGCTCGTGTGAATTCCACACGGCCTGGACACTTTGGAAGCTCTAGACTCCATTTAAGCTCCAAATCACGTCCTATAAATCAAAATAAGCAAAGAGTATATCTCTGAACAAAAGGAGTAGAAATATGAAATTATAATAAAATAGAGTACAATAAACATAGATTATGCTTATGAAAATACAAGTAGATGTGCATCAAAATATGCATAAAATTGTATATAATCTACGCACATCAAAGGGCTCAACAGCTCAAATTTCTCTAGATTGGACTTCTCCTTGACTCAAGCTTTTATGTTCAATTTGGTTCAACTTGAGTTTAATCCCTACAAGATAAAAGTGCACAATTATAAATAGAAATACATACAAATAAAAAGAATTATAATAAATCCCACAATATGAATTCAACTCAATAAATTTTATAAGAATCAATAATTAACCATATGAAAAAATTAAAATATGGAAACTAAGGGCTAAAATTATATGACAAAATGGTAGTTATCAATATACATTCTCACATACGGCATTATATTGATCCTGCATTGAGACCATTTTATGAATGAGCCATCGGTGAGCCATCTGGAATGTTGACCAAGTCACCATGACTAAGAGGAAGAGGAGGGTGAGTTGTCTTCGATATTGACCAAGTCGCAGAGTCTCCTAAGAAAAGGTGAGCTACCCTTATAGCCGGAAGAGTTAGGAGGAAGATGAGGCGTCCGAAGATGTATGTGAGGAGTAACAGAGTGAAGAAGAGCTTAGAATGCAAGTCGAGGGTGCCCTTGCTCGTTCACTTAGATGCTCAAGTCAATCTCCAATGGAGGATATATAGAGAAGAATAGTAAAATGCTAAAATTCATAACGAAGTGTATGCATCTGTATATGTGCTTGTTTGTGCGCATGTATGCATACTTTAGCCCACAAGGGTGGGACTTTTTATAATGTGAAGGAGTGGGATGTGGGTTAGAGTGCTTGAATGGCGGGGCCATTCAGAGATGAATCGGATCAAGAGCAGTGGGGTCGGAGGCTGGAGGCATAGCATGATAGGGCTCGAAGCCCGGCTATAGCCCAAAGGTTGGAGATGATTCGGAGGGGATTAGCTATGGCATGGAGGTCAGTTGTGCCAATGGAGGCCTGCTATAGCTCAGAGGCCAACTGTATTGGATCGTGTAATTCGATTGGGGGGGGGGGGGGTGAATATCAATTTAAAATTTAAGCGAGTAAGCAGCGGAAAACACGAAAACAGAACAAAGCTAACACAAGTAATTTTTTACTTGGTTCGGAGCCTTGGTCGACTCCTACTCCAAGACTCATGTTCGCTCTCCGCAAGTGTACGGAAATGTCGCAAGTAATATAAAAGATTATCGTATCCACAGGGACTGGAATAAGCACTAGAAATATCTCAATGCGAGTTAGCTAGACAACTATCCAATCGTTTCAAAAGCAAAGTAAGGTAAACAAATCTAATCTTAAAGATCAACAAACAAGAATTTAGTGTTTTGGGTTATGATAAAGGAAGATTCTAGGAGTTTCGGTTTATTTGTAGGATTTCTCGAATGTAAATGGTTCACCAATTCTTATCCCTCAATTGCCAAACATGTAGAAAGTTGCCGGTTCTCTCTTGCAATAGACAACCGGCTAAGGACTGAGAAATGTATCTAAATAGGATTAATTAGACATGAACCTATGTTGTCCTTACACAGAAGTGCACCTATTACCATGCCTTCCTCGGATATCAACGTAGAAGCCCACGACTTATTAATCTATCAAGATACAATAACCTAATCACAAAATCCATCCTACTCTCTTGAATATTCCTATTTCCTCTTCAAGATTGTCTCTCAAACGTCCTTACACGGGCTTGCACCTGTCACGTGGATCCCTCGGATGATCGAGTGAGAGTTTATCTTTACAAAGTCCATAAGAAATCCAAACAATTAATCAAGAATGAGAATTAAGCACGAATCACCATTAATCATTCAATATCTAATTGATACAAGCAAGATAATGTCATTGAAACAAGAAAATGGCAAATCCATAAGAGATTACATCAATCCATCATACAAATACTCCCTTCATTCCTAGAATACAAGATCTACTCCATGAATCGAGGAAGAAAACCCGAAGAAATAAAGAATACAAGAATTTCTTAAGTCCCCAATCCAAGAAACCAAGAAAAGGGGGAAAGAGAAAACTTATCTACGAAGAAGCTTCGTCTTCGGATCCAATCCTCGCTCCGGAGCCGAAATCGTCAAGAGCTCCCCTTGAATCGCCCAGAAATCCTCCCAAGATTGGGAGGAAACCACCAAACCTTGCCTTCTCCCAAAGGGGGAGAGATCCCCTTTCAATTCATGAAGAAGGGTTTAAATAGAGGGAATCGGGCGCCACACGGCCCCGTGACATGGCCGTGTGAGATTCACACGGCCATGTCTAGTTCCCTCTCTGCCAAAGCTGCACGGTCGTGTGACTCCACACGGCCAGAACCCTTTTGCTCTCTGGAAATGCTACACGGCCGTGTGGTGCACACGGCCACAGCCTGCTTGGTCTCTGGAAACCTCACACGACCGTGTAGATCCACACGGCCATGTAAGGCTTCTGCTCTGGTTGGCTTCAAATCATGACACGGCCGTGCGAGGTTCACACGGCCATGTCATCTTCCTCTTCTGTTGGTGCCAAACTCCACACGGCCCGAGCTCCATACCAGTGCAGGGCCGTGTGAGGTACACGGCCCGGTGCTTTCTCCCTTTGTTTCCTCCAATGCATGCCCAAAGATGTAGATTCTTCACCAAATTGACTCCTGTGTACAGAAAATGCACAAAAAGTCGATCTCCGAACCAAAAGAGCAAATATGCTAAAAGGAAAGATGGAAGTATAAAAATGCATAGATCAAGCATGCTCAAAGTATGTAAATGTGCGTAAAAACATGCATAAAAGAGTATAATCTACGCACATCACACCCCCAGACTTAAACCTTTGCTTGTCCTCAAGCAAAATGCTGCAGTCTAAATTCATATGTTCTACAACACATTCATAAAACCCAGTGCACTTTCCTAACTCTATCAAAAAGTTTCATTAACAAGTATGATCATGGAAACAAGTAAAGTATGGTTCAAGCATAAGAATCTTGTGCGCAGTGTAAAAGTAACTCAACACCCTTCAAGTTTCAATCCATGTCCTAATCAAGTCGTCATCAAATTTGAATTCCTAGTGTTCCCAGTGAAAGACAAGTAACCAGTGATAGGCACTTACTCACCATTCACTTGGTTCATATTTCTCAACTAACCCAAGGTCTCAAAGGTGTGCTCAATCTCAAGAGAAGCTAAGCAGTCATTTCCCCAGTAACCTAACTCGGTCTCAAAGGGGTGACTTGCTAGATTCCACTCATGACAACTGTTTTTTATATCCCTTATTATTCTTTTATTTATTTTTTATTTTTTTTATAAGTGTTTGCATTGTGCAAAACTTATTCACAAATGTACTTTTAGCACACATGTTGGGATATTTTGATTTTTCCAAATGAGCTTTAATGATTTGAGCCTCATCCAGTAACCAAAATGAAAGTTGAGAAATCACCATGGAAACCAAGTACTAAGCAAACAAGATGAATCATGACTATTTCAATGACATCAACTATTCAAGCGTCAAGCACAAGTGTAGTGAAGATAAAATCCTTAAGGTTGAACCAAAACTAAAACTCATCACCATAAGATTCTTAGCTTATTAATGCTTCCCAAGATAGAAAAAAGAACTACACAAAGTTTACTACTAGCATCATTCGAACATCATGAATCAAGACAATAATCGTGCTAACATTTCACTTGAATCCAAGAAAGCATATAAGTGAAGATTTGATGTTCTCAAAAAAAAAATTTTTTGCCATGATTATTTCAAAAACAAGCAAAATAAAGCAACAAGCAATGAAAATAAGAACCAACATGAAAAACTAACAAAAATATGACACCCCCCCCCAGACTTAAACTTTTCATCGTCCCGATGAAATCAATATGGTGGAGGAGGTGGAAGATCAGGAAAATCAGGGAAGGAAGATGCAAAATCTTTAACAAACCATTTAACTTCGTTTCTGAAAAAATTATGATATTCAAACAATTTTTCAATATCATCCTGCACAAATCTCATACAACCTCTAAGATCTTCATGAAATTCCATTTTAGCCCTATAAGCATTCATCATTTTAGAAATCTTATCACACAATTCTCTTTCACTCTTGAAACAATCTTGTAGCTTTTTAAATAGTTCCTCCTCCATAAGCTCCTTATCTTCAAGAAATTCATTAGTTGAATCTAAATCACTATGAATATTCTTTAAAGCAGAATTAAGTTCTTGAAACATAAAACTATGAATCTCTTGGTTACCCTTAGAAACATTTTTTTGAGTAAAAGTTGACAAAGCTCTAGATTGTTGCCTAGCTAACTTTAAACACCAATTCTCTTTATTATGAATTGTAGTAAAATCATGATTGGGCAATTTTAAAGGGAAACCATTTTTAATGACTAAACTAAATCCATGCTCTTCATGCTTAATCATTTTCATTGCTAAACATGAATTGAAATCCAACGTACAAGAACTCTCCACCACCTCTAATTCACTCAAATCACATCCTAATACTAAGGCCAATTGAATAAGTAATCCCCCCAAAATAATAGGTGTGGTAGAATTTGATTTCCCTAATTTTTCCAAATGTCTAAGAAAGAAATAACCAGAATTAATTGGAACATTTTCGACCATTGCCCACAAACAATACAAATCTACAAGTCTTACCGATCCCTCTTTGTCCTCCCTTCCAAATATAGTGTTTTTCATGACCAAATAAGCATATTTAAAAATAGGATTGATAATTTGGCAAACTCTGGAATTATGAGGATCAAATAACGGTTGTTCAGAAATTTGTTGCCAAAAATGTGAATTCTCAAATTGGGGCAAAATCACACACACATCATTCTTTGGCAACTCATAACAAGTATTAAAATCTCCCAACGTCCATTCATAATTTTCATTAAACAACCGAAATTTACACTTCCCCCCACCTTGAACATTATCAACTTCTATTGAGCTTAAAAATTCAAAAACAATTCTAGGATAAGTAGGATATCTCATGTTCACTAAACCACTCCATCCTATCCTTTCAAATAGCCAAACTAAATCATCCTTAAACCCCAAAGTTTCTAAAGTTTCAACATCAAGAAACCTAGTGCCTAAAAGAGGTCGTTTACATAAAGACAAATATCTATACCGTTGCTCATCACTAGAGAAAACAATACCAAAGTCATTAGAAATACCTTTAAAGCAAACATTCCTCTCCTTTCTTGCAACCACCTTCTCCTTCCCTTTTCTTGTGGCCGAAGTCTCCTCAATCACGTTTTCCATGGAAGAAAATCAAATCTCCTAAAGAAGAATGAGAAGGAAAAATTGGAAGAAGTAATTCAATCCTTTAGAAATGGGGAGATAGGGAAAAGGAGCAAGCGGCGGTACACGGCCGTGTGCCGCCCCCACCCCGTGCCCTAATTCCTTAAGAAGATGTGGATCAGGCCGTGTGATATCACACGGCCATGATCATTTCTCATCGCACGGCCGTGTCTGTGACACGGCCCCCTTCCCTTTCTTCTCTGGATTCCAGAAACGGGCCGTGTCTGAGACACGGCCCAAACCTCTTCTTTCACGGGTTTCTTCGCACGGCCGTGTCTAGGACACGGCCTATTCATCTTTCTCCTCGGGATTCTTTACACGGCCGTGTTTGGGTGGCACGGCCCCAGCACTTCCCTTCTCTGCAACCTTTGCCAGGCCGTGTATAGAACACGGCCGGGCTTTGTTTTGCATCTAATCCTGAAAACAAAAATCAAAAACAAGTAAAAACCAACAAAATGAATTTATACTAGCTAAAAGAATTCAATCTGGAGGGCGAGGTTCAGAAAAATACAACCTTTGTACCTCTTCCATTTTCGTTCCATGAATATATTTTTTCAGTCGTTGGCCATTTACCTTAATTATCCCAAAATCTTCGTTCCAAATATCTACAGCTCCAAAAGGATAAACCTTCTTTACCTCATATGGACCCGTCCACCTTGACTTAAGCTTCCCAGGAAAAAGTTTTAATTTTGAATTGAACAACAAAACCAAATCTCCCACATTAAAGTCTTTACGAAGAATGTGTTGATCGTGCCATTTCTTTGTCCTTTCTTTGTAAGATTTAGCATGCTCATATGCATCCATCCTTAATTCATCAAGTTCGTTCAACTGAAGCTTCCTTTTCTCCCCTGCTTCTTTTAAATCCATATTCAAATTTGCAATTGCCCAATAAGCCTTATGTTCTAGTTCAACTGGAAGATGGCAAGGCTTACCATAAACTAATCGAAATGGGGTCATCCCAATAGGAGTTTTATAAGCAGTTTGATATGCCCATAAAGCATCATCTAGTTTCAACGCCCAATCCTTCCTTGAAGTAGATACAGTCTTTTCCAATATGGACTTAATTTCCCGGTTAGATATCTCAGCTTGCCCATTAGTTTGAGGATGATAAGGTGTTGCTACTTTATGCTTCACTCCATATCTTCTAAGTAAGTTTTCAAACTGTTTCTCTATAAAATGTGATCCTCCATCACTAATGACTGCCTTTGGCACCCCAAATCTTGGAAAGATAATACTCCTAAATAATTTGATAACTGTTCTCGCATCGCACGTAGGTGATGCCACAGCTTCTACCCATTTGGACACATAATCTACTGCCATAAGAATATAACTATTCCCATATGAAAGAGGGAAAGGTCCCATGAAATCAATTCCCCAAACATCAAATAACTCAACCTCAAGAATGTAATTTAACATCGTTTCATTTCTTCTAGTTATATTCCCAATTCTCTGGCATTGGTCACAAGATTGAACAAACAACTTAGCATCCTTGAATAAGGTTGGCCAATAAAATCCTGCTTGAAGAATTTTCATAATCATTTTTGAACTACCCAAATGTCCTCCATAGGACGAAGAATGGCAATGAAACAAGATATCTCTAACCTCTTCTTCAGGTATACATCTTCGATAAATCACATCATTGCATTTCTTGTACAGGAGAGGTTCATCCCAAACATAATTCTTAACTTCTGAAAAAAACTTTTTCCTTTGTTGATGAGAAAAATCCGGAGGTAACACTCCACTAGCAAGGAAATTCACAAAATCTGCGTACCAAGGAGTTTTCACACTTGATAAGGCTAGTAAGTGTTCATCCAGGAATATGTCATCAATAGGCAAATCAACATCCACCTCATTTTCTGACTTTTGAGATATTCTAGACAAATGATCCGCTACTACATTTTCAGCTCCTTTCTTATCCCTAATCTCAAGGTTGAACTCTTGCAAAAGTAAAATCCACCTGATTAACCTAGGTTTAGCGTCCTTCTTTCCAAGTAGATACCGGATAGCTGCATGATCAGTATATACTATTACTCTTGATCCCACTAGATAAGATCTAAATTTATCAATAGCAAATACCACTGCCAATAATTCTTTTTCTGTAGTAGAATAGTTTACTTGGGCTGCATCAAGTGTTTTACTTGCATAATGGATCGCATGCAAAATCTTATTTCTTCGCTGTCCCAAAACTGCTCCTACAGCAAAATCACTAGCATCACACATTATTTCAAAAGGAAGATCCCAATCAGGTGCTTGAATGACTGGAGCTGTTGTAAGAGCACTCTTGATTTTATTGAAGGCTTCAATACATTCGCTATCAAAACAAAACTCAACATCTTTAATCAACATATTAGTTAATGGCTTTGAAATCTTTGAAAAGTCCTTAATAAAGCGTCTATAGAAACCAGCATGTCCTAAAAAACTCCTAACTCCTTTTATATTGATGGGTGGGAGTAATTTGTCTATTACTTCCACTTTTGCTGGATCTACCTCAATACCACGCTCTGAAATTTTATGCCCCAAAACTATTCCTTCCTTAACCATAAAATGACATTTTTCCCAGTTCAACACTAGGTTTGTATCTTCACACCTTTTTAAAACAGTAGAAAGATTTGACAAACAAGAATCAAAGTCATTCCCATAAACTGAGAAGTCATCCATGAAAACCTCCATAATTTTCTCTATTAAATCTGAAAAAACTGCCATCATGCACCTCTGAAAAGTGGCTGGAGCATTACAAAGCCCAAATGGCATCCGACGATAGGCAAAGGTACCATAAGGACAAGTAAAAGTAGTCTTCTCCTGGTCTTGAGGATGAATCGGAATTTGAAAAAAACCAGAATATCCGTCCAAGTAACAAAAATAAGAATGTTTAGCCAATCTTTCAAGCATTTCATCAATAAATGGTAAAGGGAAATGATCCTTCCTTGTTTCTTTATTCAACTTCCGATAATCAATGCACATTCGCCACCCCGTCACTGTTCGTGTTGAAATTAGCTTATCTTCTTCATTCTTGATAACAGTCATTCCTCCTTTTTTTGGAACCACATGGACTGGACTCACCCATGCACTATCCGAAATTGGGTAAATAATCCCCGCATCAAGTAGTTTAATCACTTCCTTCTTTACTACCTCTTTTAAATTTGGATTTAGTCTCCTTTGATGCTCAATTGAGTTCTTGTACCCCTCTTCAAGTAAAATTCTATGCATACAGAGAGATGGACTAATCCCTTTTATATCATCTATTGTATATCCAATGGCCTTTCTATGCAACCTCAACTCATCCAACAGTCTCTTTGTTTCAAACTCATTTAACTGAGCATTAATTATAACTGGATAAGTAGAATTCGGCCCAAGAAATTCATACTTAAGATTTGGGGGTAATGGTTTAAGTTCAAGTTGAGGTGGTACTATTTCTGGAAAAACTGGCTCTTGTTCTATCAATATAGTCTCCTCCTCAGCCAAGCTTTCTTCTAACAACTCTTCATTGTCTAAAGACAGATCTTCCTCCTTATGATCACCAAGACATACCCCCTTTTCTGTTGAAAATACTTTTTCGCCAAACGTTTTTGATAATGATGCACAACACCAAGGAAATAATGTTTGGAAATCACTTTGATTCAAGATAAGCCCTTTTTCAACATCATCCTTTCCTCTAATGATATCCATTGTCAAGAATGAACTATCTTGCTCTGCCCAATCATTGGAATTTTGCATGATTCTGCCAACTATCTCAAAAGTTTCTTCTAGACTTTTTTTCAAAAATGATCCTCCAGATGCTAAATCCAGTTGATTCTTATTTGAGAAAGAAAGCCCAACATAGAACA
Organism: Zingiber officinale; assembly: GCF_018446385.1. Taxonomy (NCBI): domain Eukaryota; kingdom Viridiplantae; phylum Streptophyta; class Magnoliopsida; order Zingiberales; family Zingiberaceae; genus Zingiber; species Zingiber officinale. The sequence goes on from NC_056003.1 coordinate 47,385,721, forward strand.
AATGCATAATTAACCATTTCTCAATTCCATGATGTGGACATAACTGCAGAAGAGAAGAATATCTTTCCCAGGCTTGGTACAATTTTTCTCCATCCAATTGCTTAAAATTTAAAATTTGACTTCTCAAATAAGTAGTTTTCCTTGGAGGGAAATATTGGTCAAGGAATTTTTGCTCTAACTCATCCCATGTTCTGATACTTTGAGACTTTAGAGAATTGGACCATCTTTTTGCAGCACCCTTCAGACTAAAAGGAAAAGCAAGCAGCTGAATAATATCAGATGAAACTTCTTCATATTTCAAAGTACAACAATATCTATAAAACTCCATCAAATGGGAATAAGGATTTTCAATCTCCAATCCTCCAAACTGAGTTTTCTGAACCATGGAAACAAAAGATGGTTTGAGTATAAAATTTCTTGCTTGTATGTTAGGGTAAACAATTGCTCCCATTTGTTTTGCAGACTTCGGAGCTCCATAATCTCCTAGTGACTTGCACACCATGTTTAGATATTCTTGTTCTTCGATTCGCCTTTGCAGAATTCTTCTTTTATGGAAAGTTCTATCAATCTCAGGGTCAAAAGGAAAGAATTCCCCTGCAAAGTTAGATCTTCGCATACACAAGAACAAGATAGCAAATGGCAATTTGTCACAAAAAGAAAAATAGAAGAATCAAAAATGCAGAATTGAATTTGTACAAAAAGAACTAACAAGAAGTGAAAGTTATACAAGAAAGTAAAAACAGAAATCTAATGATTAGTTACAACTATGCAATATGAAAGGAAAACAAATGTTATGTTTAGTCTAACTCAATTGATAATTCCTAATGTTATAGCGCAGTCCCCGGCAACGGCGCCAAAAACTTGTTCGCTCTCCGCAAGTGTACGGAAATGTCCCAAGTAATATAAAAGATTATCGTATCCACAGGGACTGGAATAAGCACTAGAAATGTCTCAATGCGAGTTAGCTAGACAACTATCCAATCGTTTCAAAAGCAAAGTAAGGTAAACAAATCTAATCTTAAATATCAACAAACAAGAATTTAGTGTTTTGGGTTATGATAAAGGGAGATTCTAGGAGTTTTGGTTTCTTTGTAGGATTTCTCGAATGTAAATGGTTCACCAATTCTTATCCCTCAATTTCCAAACATGTAGAAAGTTGCCGGTTCTCTCTTGCAATAGACAACCGGCTAAGAACTGAGAAATGTATCTAAATAGGATTAATTAGACATGAACCTATGTTGTCCATACACAAAAGTGCACCTATTACTATGCCTTCCTCGGATATCAACGTAGAAGCCCACGACTTATTAATCTATCAAGATACAATAACCTAATCACAAAATCCATCCTACTCTCTTGAATATTCCTATTTCCTCTTCAAGATTGTCTCTCAAACGTCCTTACACGGGCTTGCACCTGTCACGTGGATCCCTCGGATGATCGAGTGAGAGTTTATCTTTACAAAGTCCATAAGAAATCCAAACAATTAATCAAGAATGAGAATTAAGCACGAATCACTATTAATCATTCAATATCTAATTGATACAAGCAAGATAATGTCATTGAAACAAGAAAATGGCAAATCCATAAGAGATTACATCAATCCATCATACAAATACTCCCTTCATTCCTAGAATACAAGATCTACTCCATGAATCGAGGAAGAAAACCCGAAGAAATAAAGAATACAAGCATTTCTTAAGTCCCCAATCCAAGAAACCAAGAAAAGGGGGAAAGAGAAAACTTATCTACGAAGAAGCTTCGTCTTCGGATCCAATCCTCGCTCCGGAGCCGAAATCGTCAAGAGCTCCCCTTGAATCGCCCAGAAATCCTCCCAAGATTGGGAGGAAACCACCAAACCTTGCCTTCTCCCAAAGGGGGAGAGATCCCCTTTCAATTCATGAAGAAGGGTTTAAATAGAGGAGGGAATCGGGCGCCACACGGCCCCGTGACACGACCGTGTGAGATTCACACGGCCATGTCCAGTTCCCTCTCTGCCAAAGCTGCACGGCCGTGTGACTCCACACGGCCAGAACCCTTCTGCTCTCTGGAAATGCTACACGGTCGTGTGGTGCACACGGCCACAGCCTGCTTGGTCTCTGGAAACCTCACACGGCCGTGTAGATCCACACGGCCATGTAAGGCTTCTGCTCTAGTTGGCTTCAAATCTTGACACGGCCGTGCGAGGTTCACACGGCCATGTCATCTTCCTCTTCTGTTGGTGCCAAACTCCACACGGCCCGAGCTCCATACCAGTGCAGGGCCGTGTGAGGTACACGGCCCGGTGCTTTCTCCCTTTGTTTCCTCCAATGCATGCCCAAAGATGTAGATTCTTCACCAAATCGACTCCTGTGTACAGAAAATGCACAAAAAGCAAATCTCCGAACCAAAAGAGCAAATATGCTAAAAGGAAAGCTGGAAGTATAAAAATGCATAGATCAAGCATGCTCAAAGTATGTAAATGTGCGTAAAAACATGCATAAAAGAGTATATAATCTACGCACAACAACCCACACTCGTTGAGTGCTTTCATTGGAAAATCCACTAGCAATTCAAATAATTATTTTACAAATTGAAAGTATAGTTGCTTTAAAGAAAGAATACCGACAATAAAAGAAATAAAAACGAGGCGCGTTGTCGGAGGAGCTTTCGCTGCGTCGCAGGAGCGTAGCACAGTAGAGCAATCATTGGAAGATCTTATTGTTTGTTTTCCTTTGCTCCAGGCCTCACCCTCCTTATATAGGAGGCTCGCAGCACCCTGATCCCATTCGGGCGCCTGGAGTGTGACGTAGCCTGTCCACACATGAAGCTCCACGTGGCGACATGGCTAGGGATAGTTTTTTGCATTTCGGGCGCCCGGACCTTTGTTTTTTCAGCAACCTGCAAAAAATATTAGTTCGAGGCAAAATGTAAAACTACCCTGCAAAACAAAGTGTTAGCACAGTTAAGTTATAAGAGTAATAAAAGAAGTAATTAGATTCTGTCTCCTCGAGACCGAAATTTAGTCACGATCTCAACTTAGATTTCTGAAATGGATCTAAGTTGGATCGATGCCTAATGTCCCCTTCCCAGAACTCATCCTCACAGTTACTCTCCTCCAGTGACTTACCTTCACTTATCTGCCAGACGTCCGGTCAGCCCTTCGACCCGTCTGGACTTCGTGCCAAACGTCCAGTCAGCCCTTCGACCCGTCTGGACTTCGTGCCAGCTATCAGGTCAGCCCATTGACCTAGCTGGACTTCGTGCCAACTATCAGGTCAGCCCGTTGACCTAGTTGGACTTCATGTCAGACGTCAGGTCAGCCCGTCGACCCGTCTAACCTTCTCCTTCACACTTGGTCAAAGTGTTAGATCAATATGAAACTAACTTAACCTACTTTATCATTCATCAAAACTTGAGTTAGAACGTTAGTACTAACCGCACCAACAATCTCCTCCTTTTTGATGAAATGACAACCTGGGTTAAGTTAGTGAAAAATTATGCAAGTAAAACAAGCATTGATAAGGTTTTTAAGTTAGTCTTATTTGATATTTCGTTGTTTTTTTTTAACTAACATAAGCCACCTAACCCTCCCCCCTTGACATTCATCAAAAATAATACAGAAAAATAAGTGATTACAAAAGTAAAAGACAATGCAACAAGAACTTTAAGGTCAGAATGACTCGGGGGAGTCTAAAGTAGAAAACATAGAATATTTTACATTAAACTTTAACTTTTAGCTTTTTCAAAAAAAATATCTAAGTTTTAGAAAGTAGTTAACTTAGAAAGATAACTTTAGAAAAATAACTTTATAAATTTCAGAGTAATTTTTTGAAGATACAATTTGCAAAATTTAACCTAATTTTCGAAATAAGTTTTGCAAATTTAAAACACCTTTTAAATATACCATATTTACAAAAGTGAGATTAATAAACTAAGTTTTCAAAAATCCAAATTTTAACTTAGTGGATAAATTTTCAAAATTAAGTTTGTAAAATTCCAATTTTCAAATCCAATTTTTAAGACTAAGTAAAATCTATTTTTTTTAAAAAAAAAAAACTTAGTTTGTAAAATCCAATTTTCAAAACTAAGTAAAATCTATTTTTTTTAAAAAAACTTAGTTTTTAGGATTTAAAATATTTTTAAGGAAATATTTTTCAAAAACTAATTCAAAATAAGTATGAAATCAGTTAATCCTCCCCCTGAACCTGACATAATTTTAAAACTTTTGAAAATATTTAAAGATTTTCAAAGTATATTTTTTAAAAAAAAAAATTGAGGTAGGATTTTAGAAAAGCAATCTAAGAAATTTAAATAAACGTTAGGAGATAATTTTTTAAAAAAAAATTATTCTCTTTCTAAATTTGATATTCTCCTGAATTTATTACTCCCCCTTAATTTATCTCTTCCCCGTAAGTTAACACTAAGGTTTGGGTTAAACTTCAAAGCCTTAACACGTTTTTTTTTTTTTAAAGCGTTTAAGGGATTCAGTGTTAGTAACACTTATGTTTATTGAGTATATTATTTACATAAGTATTTCTATATTCTTGGTAAAATTTTTTGATAAAAATAAGATTATTGAAATTAATCAGTCATCAAAAATTTTTAATAAGTAATAAGTAATTTCTTACAAACTTAATAATAGTTAATCATTATTAATAATTTATTGATTAACTTTTATTTTACTTGACTTATTTGATTAAATTTAGTATTAATTTATTTTATATTAATTGAATGAAAATATTAGTTACAAATTTATTTTTCTTAAGTTAGTTGAATTAGGATTAGCTAAGTTTAAAATTAATATTAATTTATTAAAATTATTAAACAAATTTAAATAATTTTAAGGTTCAATTATAGTCAATCATTAATTATGATAAATTATGATTTAATTAGAGTAAAGTTAAGATTTTGATTAATGTTGAAATTAAGATTGATGGAGTTAAATTAAGTTTTAATTAGCTTTTTAGTGTAAGGCTAATTAAATACATTAGAGTACAGTTAATGTTTGAAGTTTTTACTTAAATTATTTATTAATTATTTAATCAAATTTTAATTGTTTTTTAAATTTTAAGTTTTAAATTAGTTTAACCTAGATTAATTGGAGTTTTAAATTTCAAACTTAAGTTCAAGCTTGAAGTTCAATTTTAAGTTATAAATTAAGCTTTAATTTTAAATTCAAATTTAAGTTTTAAAATTCTGTTTTAATATAATTTAAGTTTTAAGTTTCATTTTAAAGTTAATTTAACTTTTAAGTTTTTTTTTTAGTTAATTTAAGTTTTAAATTTTAAATATAATTTTAATTAAAATTAAGTTTTAAGTTAATTAATTATTAAATTGATTTTTAAAGTTTTTAACATAGTTTTAAAGAGAATTTCTAAAAGTTTTTTTTTAAAAAAAGGTTTTTTTAAAGGATTTTAAAATGATTTTTAAAAGTTTTTTAAAAATAAATTTTAAAAGTTTTTAAAAGAATTTTTAAAAGAGTTTTTTTTAAAAAAATTATTTTTAAAGTTTTTTTCAAATAATTTTTAAAGTTTTTTTAAAATAATTTTTGAAAGATTTAAAAATGATTTTTTAAATATTTAAAAATAATTTTTAAAGGAATTTTTAAAATAATTTTTTTAAAGTTTTTAAAATAATTTTTAAAGTTTTTAACATAAAATTTAAAAGAATAATTTCTAAAGTTTTTAACATAATTTTTAAAAGAATAATTTTTAAAGTTTTTAAAAATAATTTTTAATTAAATTTTTTTAAATAATCTTTTAAAGTTTTTAAAATAATTTTTAAAGGAATTTTTAAAATATATTTTTTTAAAGTTTTTAAAATATTTTTTAAAGAATTTTTAAAATAATTTTTGAAGAATTTAAAATGATTTTTAAAGAAGTTTTAAAACTATTTAAAAATTATTTTTAAAATTCTTTTTAAGTTATAATAATTTGAAATAATTTTTAAGTTAAATAATTTTTAAGTTAAAATAATTTTTAAGTTACAATAATTTTTAAGTTAAAATAACTTTTAAAATAATTTTTAAGTTGAATTAATTTTTAAAATAATTTTTAACTTACAATAATTTTTAAGTTACAATAATTTTTAAGTTAAAATAATTTTTAAGTTATAATAATTTTGAAAATAATTTTTAAGGGAATTTTTTATATTTGGAAATAAATTGAAATTGAATTTTTAATTGAATTTAATTTGATTTGGTTTAGTTTAATTTTTATTAGATCTAATTAGATTTTAATTTAATTAGATTTAATTTAATTTGGTTTGATTAGATTCGATTCGATTTAGTTCGATTCGATTCGATTTGGTTCGATTTAATTCGATTCGATTTGGTTTGGTTCGATTCGATGTCCTTAGTCATCTCACCCGATCTTGGTTTTCAATCAAAGAATCCTATAATTTTTGTGAGATAAGTTAGATTCTGTTTCAGGGTTTAGTTTAACTTTGTGTTAGATTCAGGTTTAGATTTGGGTTTAACAAATAGACATTCTTTGGATAAACTTCTGGGCTATGGTGAGTCACTTTGGATATCATTAGAGTAACCATGCCTTCGAGGTTTTTCAAATAGTCCTATCCACTAAACTTAGTACAAAACCTTGGTCTAACTAGTTAGGATCTATAAGGGGTAGCTTTGGTTAGTTCCATTAAGCTAAATGCACCAGGTCGAAGTCATATCTTCCTAGACATGCATAGACAGAGTTTCCCTAACATACTATCATCCAAAACTTCACCAGTACCGTAGGTCAAGTTAAATTGTGTCCCTTTTTACTCTAATCCTAATTACCCTGCCGGGTAGGTTAGTTTTGGTTACCCTGTCGGGTAGGTTAATTTTGGTTACCCTGTCAGGTGGGTTAGTTTTGGAGGTGTCAGCTATTCTGGAGCCTCCCCCTGAATTATTGATCCGATTTAGGTTTTAGTTTTGGTTAAGATTTAATGTTTAATTTGTAACTTTAAATTTAAGTTTTTAATTTTGAATTAATTTAAGTTTTAATTTAATTTAAGTTTTAATTTAATTTAATTTAAATTTTAAGTTTTAATTTTGAATTAATTAAAGTGGTCAAATTGTCCTTCTTTAAAGGAGTGTATTTAATGCTTAAGTTTTTATTAATTTTTAAATTTGAATTAATTAAATTGTTTGAATTATATATCTTTAAAGGTTTATTTTTTAACCTTTTATTAATTGTTAATTTTTAATTTTCTATACTATCTTTGTTTAACATGTTATCTTTAATATTTAAGTTAAATTTAGTTTTGATTTTATCAAAGTGTTTGATTTTATCATTATATTTTCTTTGCCTTTTAAATTGATATGATTAGTTGAATTTATTAGATTAGTTTGTCTTTAAAATTTAATTTTTTGTTAATTAAATTATCTTGGGTTTGGATAGAATTTTCTGGATTAATATTATCTAGATTATTAAATAATTTATTAAGAAATTTATTAATTTTATCTAGATCAATATTGACCTTGTCATCATTATCATTTGAATTTTCACATTTATTTAAGTTTAAATTTAAAATTTTAAGGTTATTAATTATTTTTAGATTTTCTAAATTTTCTAAATTAATTAGATTTGTTTTATCATATAATATTCTATGGGTATATTTGCATGTATTATCATATACACTATTTTCACGTATATTTTCAGAAATATTAACATGCATATTTTTTAAATTACTACTAGCAAGGGTATTTTGATAAATATTACTAACCTTGAGTGCAACCCCTAATTCAGTAGGCTTTTCGATTGGATTTGACTCGAGTCTAGATTTGATTTTGACTTGATCTTCTAGTTCCATCGGCTCCTCGTGAAGCTTGATCAACTTGGTCCAAAGCTCATGTGCATTCTTGTACTTTTCTAGTCTGCATAAAACATTGTTAGGTAAAATATTGCAAATAATTTTACTTACATTTTTGTTTAGTTCTGAGTCTCGAGAAGGTTTTCTCAACATCAGCCAATAATCAAAATCTAGACTTCCTAAGAAACACTCCATTCTTCGCCTCCAGTAGTTGAAATCTTTTTGATCGTATGGTGGTGGTTCGTGGATGCTCTGTCCTTCTTGAATAGACATTGGTATATGCAAAAAATATATAAGAGACAATTTCCAAGACTTTGTCTTGGGGTAAGCAGTGCGGGAGATAAAGAAATATGCGTAGAAAAAATAATAAATTTTTTAAAATAATAAAATATTAAAAAAATATTATTATAAATGTTTGAAAATGTGATATTTCGCTAATACCGACCAATGGTGAAAAGATGAAAATGAAGTTTTCAAAAATAGTTTTGGAGAGAAAAATGAAAGATGTAAGGATATTTTTTAAGCACAAACGATATCTATTTTTCTTTTAAAAAGAACCCCCATTGCCTGATTGGTGGTTGCACCAAATCAAAGCGGTGTCTGCTCTCATACTACTTGTTGGATTGTGTAGTTCGTTAGAGGGGGGTGAATATCGATTTAAAATTTAAGCGAGTGAGCAGCGGAAAACACGAAAACAGAACAAAGCTAACACAAGTAATTTTTTACTTGGTTCGGAGCCTTGGTCGACTCCTACTCCAAGGCCCGCACTTGTCGAGTGCTTTCATTGGGTAATCCACTAGCAATTCGAATAATTGTTTTACAAATTAAAAGTACAGTTTCTTTAAAGAAAGAACACCAACAATAAAAGAAATAAAAATGAGGCGCGTTGTTGGAGGAGCTTTCGCAGCGTCGCAGGAGCGTCGCACAGCAGAGCAATCGTTGGAAGATCTTGTTGTTCGTTGTCCTTTACTCCAGGCCTCACCCTCCTTATATAGGAGGCTCAAGGCGCCCTGATCTCTTTCAGGCGCCTGGAGTGTGACGTAGCCCATCCACACATGAAGCTCCACGTGGCGACGCGGCTGGGGATAATTTTTGCATCACAGGTGCCCAGATCCCTTCCGGGAGCCGGATCTTTGTTTTTTCAATAACCTGCAAAAAACATTAGTCCGAGGTAAAATGCACAACTACCCTGCAAAATAAAGTGTTAGCACAGTTAAGTTATAAGAGTAATAAAAGTAGTAATTAGATTCCGTCTCCTCGAGATCGAAATCTAGTCACGATCTCAACTTAGATTTCCAAAATGGATCTAAGTTGGATCGACGTCTAATGTCCCCTTCCCGAGAACACATCCTCATAGTCATTCTCCTCCAATGATTTACCTTCACTTACCCGCCAAACGTCCGGTCAGCCCTTCGACCCATCTGGACTTCGTGCCAGACGTCCAGTCAGCCCTTCGACCCGTTTGGACTTCGTGCTAGATATTAGGTTAGCTCGTCGACCTAGCTGGACTTCATGCCAGCTATCAGGTCAGCCCGTCGACCTAGCTGGACTTCGTGCCAGACGTCAGGTCAGCCCGTCGACCCGTCTGGGCTTCTCCTTCACACTTGGTCAAAGTGTTAGATCAATATGAAACTAACTTAACCTACTTTGTCATTTATCAAAACTTGAGTTAGACTATTAGTGCTAACCACACCAACAAACTGTGGCTCGAAGGGGGTTGGCTGTGGCTCAGAGGGGGTTGGCTGTTGCTTAGAGGCTAGAGGTGGCTCGGAGGCTAGAGGCTAGATGTGGCTCAAGTGGCCTAAAGGCCCAATATCCTAAAGGCCAGAGGTGACTCGATTCTATCTATGAAGACGACAGGGAGGAGGCGATGGTGACATCCAGATCTAACCAAGAGGAGTGGCGTGCTCCGATGGTAGGGGCGGTACTTGGAGGCGGAGGAGGGAGTGGTCGACGGGGACATTGCTCAGATAAGGGAGGCGAGGGGCAGAGATCTAGAACCAACATGGAGAGAGAGAGGTAGGGTAGCATCATTGTGGAGAGGGAGAGGTGACATCATCATGGATAGAGAGAGGGAGAGGCGACATCATCATGGAGAGGTCATGTGCGAAGAGAGGAGGGGCCAGTGGGGTCACTGGTGAGACGACATAGGACGGAGATGCGGTGTGTGCCCAGCCTCACCATGGCAGCATCAAGGAGGAAGAAAAAAGGAAGATCAGCCCCCTCTCCCTCATGAGAGGGGAAACCCTAAAAGGGGTAAGGGGAAAATCTCTGTCCTCCACATGTCATCATCTATACCCCATATCACCAAGAGGTGAGTCATATGACGTAGAAGGTCCTAGAAATCCAACTGACCAAGAGAGGGTGTGCAACTGAATCCAACCGCTAGTTGGTGGGGTTCTGGATAGATCTAAGTTCAGGATTTAGCAATACAAGGGGTACTTGATCTCCTATTATGAAATCATATGAATCTCCAACCCTACAAATCATTTTAGTAGCCAAGAAAACCCCCAAATCAATCCTCGAATTACCTTGAGCAACCTCTAAACCTTCAAAATCATAACGTAGATTCTCAGCAATCCTAGTGATCAAACCTCCCAACGTAATCGCCCCAATGGCAGTCTTTCCAACCTTCGCTAAGTGTCTAATGAAATGGGATCCAAAATCAAAGTTGACTTATTTAATATTCCCCACAAAAATAATAGTTCACTAATTTGCACCACCCCATCACTCTCTCCATGACCAAAAATAGTATTTGCCATGATGTGTTGAATGTAGCAAAAGGATGGGTTTTGAAGGGTGAAGTTTGGACCTAGATGGGTTATAAGGCAGTTGATTGGATACCTCTCTCTAGAAATATTGGGCTGATAATCTCTAGGTGCCTTCCTATTTTCTCCACAAGGCAACTCAAAACAATAATTGAACTCTTCCATGGTTCATTGATACTCTTTATTCATCAATCAAAAAGAAATCCTTCCTTCTCCATTATGTTTTCCTGAAATAATCTCCACTTCAACGAAACTCAAGAACTCTAGGGTGATCCTAGCATAGGTGGCCATTTGTATACTCATCAAATTGTCCCACCCAAATCTATGAATCATCCCCATCACATCCTCCTTGATCCCTAGCATCTCAATAGAATATTCATCAAGATAATGAGTGCTAACTATCCTACATTTCAATAATGCTTCAAATCTAGACTTTTGATCATTATTGCGAAAAATAATATCGTAGGGATTAGTTACATCATTGCATGTCTTTCACTTTCCCTTGTCCTTAGATGTTGAAGTATCTCTACGATTCACTCTTTTGGACATCTTTCTTTTTCTTGAAGTGTTGGTGCTAGATGCACCATACGATTGATTCTAAGTCTTGAAGTTGGTAAATGGTTAAAAGTTAAGTATGTTTGAGGTTTTGATGTGCTTATCAAGTGTGCAGGAAAGTCCTAGTTGAGGCTAGGCAAAAAAAAAAAAATCCTGGTTAGTGGGACTAGGTAAGGAAGTCCTAATTAGTGGAACTAAACAAAGAAGTCCTGATCGATGGCACTAGGCAAGGAAGTCCTAATCAGTGGTAGTAGGGAGGAAGTTTTGGCGGATTGAAGACATTGAGTGGGAAGCCCTAGGGTCAACGATACCAGGCTGAAGTCTAGACGAGTCAAGAGCTAGAGGTCTAACGAAAAGTCCTGAGGGTCAAGATCAGTTGAGAAAAAGTCCAAACATGTCGGATGGACTAAGGTTTGACACCAAGTAAACTCTCACGAGTGGAGTGGTGAGGATGCGATCCCAAAATAGAACAGTAGGCGTTGGTCCAACTTAAGGTTTCACAGGAAATCTAAATTTGAGACCAGACAGCTCGGAGAACTATCAATCATAATCACTATTATATATGTGCTAACACTATGATGCAAGAAGTAAAAAGGAGCTGGCTAGAAAAAGGGACTCCGAGTGCCCGGAGTTGATCCAGGTGACTAAAGGTTCGGGCATCTCAAATGATTCAAGATGCATGAACAGTTCAAAACTCAACTTTGCATCCAGATGAGGTGGTGTTCCATGTTTGGTCGACACACATCAGCTTCTAGGCGCCTAGGAGGGATCCAAGTGTCCGAGAATGTATAAAGATTTGACGGAATAATTTGGATAGAGCTTCGACCAGGTGCTGCCACGTCAATTGGCTAGGTACCCGGAAGGGATCCAGGCATCTGGACTGGCTTAATCATCATCGAAGTAGGATTGGATAAGAGTTGCTAGAGGTGCTCTATGTCGATCTAGGTGCTTGGATGGAGCTATAAAAGAAGGTCACAATCGGAGGCTTAATACCATTCATCCACACTCAAGTTTATGCTTCTCCAAATGTGAAACATTGTTACACTCAAGCCACAACAACACAACAACGTTGTGACCCTGACAAGCTCAAACAAGCCTAGCCTTTGGTAATGTAAGTTGTTATTCTTTCAGTTTCTTTGTATGCTTTAAGTTAAGAGTTGGTAAGATTGTTATCGAACCTAATCTTTTGTAAAAGAAGAAAATTGATAGTGATTGCCTAACAAAAGCAGTCAAACTGACTACAGGCCTTGGAATAGTAGGCATGGGGCTGCAAACTAAGTAAAACCAAAAGCGTCATCTTTACTTTCTGTTATTTAATTTCCGCTACGACTTTGGGTTTTTCAATGAATTTTGAATGCATACAAAGTGTGTTATTCACCCCCTATCCTCTTGTTCTTACTCAATCCAATAATTGATATCAGAGTGGGGTACTCAAAATTGGTGTAACTACCAACCAAATGAAAACGAATGCAAGTCAGAGAAAGAGAGAGAAAGAGAAAGAGTGATAAGGAACTTGGTTTGAAAAAATGTTCTAGGAGTTTAGTTTCATTGTGATACTAATCAATGTATCATGGATCACCTATCATCCATCCTCTATTCCTATGCATTTATAGGAAGTTAGATTCATTACCGGCTCTTCCCCGCGGAGGTTAACCCGGAATTTTATCTTAATCCATATTCTATGCTACTAAATGAAAGTGATTCCTATGAAATTCGGTAATGGAATACCCCTGTCACTAGGGCCCCTCGGCCATATATCACAAAAATACACTAACACTCAATAACATGGAGATAGAAATAATAATTATGTTCAATTCCCTACTTCCTTATGGAAAATTACTTCTCCTTTTAAGGTAATGCTATAAATGTCTGGAAATTGGATACCCTTGTCATTAGGGTCCCTCGATTATACAATCTAAGGCATACTCCCTACGGGATTAGTAATTCTACATAAATATTCAATCAAATATGAAATTAAGTTCAAACACACTACACACATAAGATCAAATAGATAAAAGGCATAGTAATGTCATATATATAGGAAATTGGCAAATTCATTAGTTTTACATCAATTCATATCATAATTACTCCCTTAATCTTAGAATAAGAGATCTACTTCATAACTAGGAGGATTGAATCACAAGACATCAAGATTTAAACTAAACACACCAAAACTCAAGAAGAGAAGGGAAAGAAGGCTTATCTTATATGTAGAGTGGTCTTTAGATCCAATCCAAGCTTTCGGACTGATGGAGCTAAATTCGACTTTGGATCATCCAAGAAAGTGCTGAAGAAGTCCAAATCTAGTCCAAGTTAAATCTCCCCAAGGGGAAAACTTTTCTCCGACTTCACGTTTCAAGTCTTTTTACTCCATTTTTGCTCCGAAATATATTCTATCAACAAAAATAAGCAAAAAGTAGATCTCCGAATAAAAGGAGTAAAAATATAATATTATAATGAAATAAAGTACAATAAACATAGATTATACTTATGAAATACAAGTAAATGTGCGTTAAAGTATGCCAAAAATATAAATATAATTTATGCACATCAAGAGTTCCACCAAAAGACTCAGGTGAGCATGTGGATCTCAATCCAAACAGGGTTCACCCTACCAACTACCAAACCTGACGGAAGTCCAATTAGTTGCGACTGGGATCTAAACCTAAAAAGGGAAAGTTGAAGTCGACACCAAAGCAACTCAGACACTCCATTGTGGATTGACCAAGGAGGAACTCAGTCGTGTTGGCCCTTTCATCAACACTCAAGACTTATGGAACAAACTGATCAAACTCCACGAAGGGACATCCAACACGAAAGTAAGTAAAAGAGATTTGATTTTAAATAATTTATATAACATAACCATATAGAAAGGAGAGTATGTTAGTCAACTCCACACTCGCTTACAAAACATCCTTAACGAACTACACGCAATAGGACAAACGGTGAAGAATTGGGACATCATAGGTATGCTCTAAAAGCCTTTCCAAAAAATAACTTATGGGCATCAATAGTTGATGCTTACAAGGTCTCTCGGGACTTGTCTGAAATTAAACTTGGTCAATTATTTTTTGAACTTGAAATACACGAATAGATTAACGTGAGCCAAGTCGAGAAGGGTATAACTCTTTTTATAAGACAACGAAAGGAGAACAAGCAACGAACAAGAGTTAAACCATAGTCGGAGGAGTCCAAATTTGATGATGATGACACAACTGGTGAACTAGTCAACCTTGTCCTAAAATTGGTGAAAAAGAAGAAAGGGTTCAGCATATGAGAAATCAAGAAGGTAATTAAACAAGAATGATTGGATCAAACCAAAAGGCTGAATCTACTTGTTTTGAGTGCCAACAAAAGGGACATTTCAAAGCCGAATATCCAAAATTGAAGAATAAATTTCAAAAGATGAAGAAATCACTCAAAGCAATGTGGGATGAATCTTCATTCGAAGAAGAAGAAGAAGAAGTCATCCACTTGGCAATGATGGCTAGAATGGAGTCCGAGGATCACTCAAACCAAGTTCTACAATTTAAATTCTGCATTATCTTTCTTGTTTTTCATATAGTATTTTATTTCTTTTCTTTAATTCTTCATTTTTGTTTTTTCTCATAACTTTTTTTTTTTAGATTTCCATGAGCACTAACACGTCAAGCAGGGATTCAAGAGAATTTTTCACACCCATGAGTGCAAGAGCAAGATCTTCCATTGATGAATATTATGACTCAGAAGATGAGGAATTTGGGTTCCTTTGTGGAGTGTGTGGTAGCACATCTCATCCAGCTGCTATTTGTCACTTCTTCCAAAAATCTACTAATACTCCGAAACTTCAGTATTTGGTTCAACCTCAACATCAAGATGTGTATGAGCAGGTTCCTGATACTTATGGCTATGACTGGGGAGATTATCAAATTCAGAACCTTCAACCTCAGTTAATTCTAGAGCAGAGTGAGCAGTCATTTTCCCAGCAGCAGAACTCTGACCCACCTCAGCACTACAATCAGGATTGGAGGGATTATCAAAATTTTGATTATAGAAGTGTGCAAGGTGTTGATCATTCTTTTCAAACACCTCAGAGTTTCTCAGAGTTTCAGGAGGATTTTTCACTGGACAGACCACATCATTCACAACCAGATGAGCTGATTGACTTGGAGGACTCCCAACACACAAATATCCTTGCTCTAAGTCAGATGGAGACCACAACACAAGTTTCTGAAGAGCTAATGGTGCAACGGGGGATCTCATCTTTACGAATATTATTTCAAATATCTGATAATGTTGTTGATCCCTCCATTGATGCTATTGATGTTAGTGGACTCCTCAATACTTTCGATGGTGATGTGGTGGATAAAAGTGTAGGGACATGTACTATGGAGGGAACGTCCCAAGAATCACCTACTTTGATCACACAACCAATTGACACTATGGAAGTTGAAAGAATGAAATTGGTTGATGATAAATGTGTAGGGACTTGTGCAATGGAAGCAAAGCCCCAAGAATCATCATTTTCAGAAGCACCACCACTTGAGTCAGAGCTAGAACCAACACTTAATTATGAAGAAGTCACATCCACATGTTTAGAACTTTTAGGTATATCTCAACAATGCAAGGTTAGTATTTCTAGCGATCTTTTGGAAAACTTTATAGAGGTACCCATAATTGATTTTATTGGATATGATTCAATTTTTGATACATACTCAGTTCATCTTAATAAGGTTCTAGTTCTATCTGATATAGCATGCTTGGGAGAGGTATGCTTTTCTTTTTGGTGTGCAGATTTTCATGGGGCCTATAATTGAAAGCTCGATTTGAACCGTCTTCGACCTCCTGAAAGAATTTCTAAGAAGACGAAGATGGAGAGAGTTAGTCTTCACTTTTTGATGAAAACTCCCTCCATAATAAGAGCCCTTGGTAAGAGGGTTCTAAAATATCTTACCCCTCCAAGAGTGAGATTTCGATGAATCCAATGAGGTGGTCGAGCTAATGACCTTAAACAAGTGCTTCTTGGGAGGCAACCCAAGTTCATTTTCCTTGTTTTCTTTTATATCTTTAGTTCTTTCTTTATAATAAACATGTATCCTCTACTTAAGTTTTGTTGTCTATCTTCCTTTATAGGACTCAAAGATTAGGAGGAGTGCGACTACATGATGGAGAAGTTAATGACATGGATACTTGGCATCATTTGTTAACTTCTCTTACTTTTAATCTCCCCCACTTTATTTTTAGTTTTCATTGGGACAATGAAAAGTTTAAGTCTGGGGGGATGCATTAGATGCATTTGGTTTTTATTTTTGTCTTCTTCTTTTTGCATAATAAAATTTTTGCTAGTTGCATCTTACATCACATCATGAGTGTTTGTTCCTTATTACAAAATACTAGCACGTTTATTCTAGATTTTATGTGTTACTTATGGTGCTAGTATGTTTAGTGATATATCTTTTTCTATCTTTGATAGCATGAAGCGAGTAATGCTTTTACTATAAGAGTTTAAGTATTGGCCTTGTTTTAGAATCTCTATATACTATGCATATTTTTGATGGTTGATAACTCTAAAATAGTCATGATTCATAGATTTGGACTAGTACTTGTGCTTCTATGGTGACCTCTCAATTACATTTTGGTTACTGGATAAACTCGGATCATGTAAGCTCATTTGGAAAAAAATTAATCCCAAAAAAAAAATTGAAAGTTTGTTCAAGTTTGGTACTTTGCAAACATTCAAAAAGAAAAAAAATGAATGAAAAAAAAAGTGCATAAAGAAAACAAGGGAGAAAAAGCAAAAGGAAAAAGAAAAACATCTAGAGTAACTCATATGCTAATCAACTAATGTTAATGCGAACAGTCCCCGATAACGGCGCCAAAAACTTATTACGCAACCGCAAGTGTACGGTTTCGTCGTCAGTAATAAAAATATCGAATCCACAGGGACTGTTGATTAAGCGCTAGAGATGTCACAAGGTAAATTATCTAGACGGTCAAAAGCTGGCTTTGGCGTTTGCAAACTAACGAGGGTGATTGAAAAGGGAAAGAGAAGGATGAGAGAAAGAGAAAGAACTAATCTTGGGTGGAATGAGCTTCGGGAGATGGATTCTAGGATTTCGGTTTCATTGTAATACTAGGAGATACTACATAGATTGCTTAGTTTCTACCCTCTATGTCCATGCTCTTGTAGGAAGTTAGATTGTTCAATATCCCTAAGTATCGAATAGAGACGATCCTTGTGAAATCCTGTAACGGTTAACCCCCCCTGTCACGAGGGTGCCTCGGTAGATCACTGGGATACACATCTAGTAAATAACAATAAGGATAAGGGTTACCTACCTCCTTATGGAGGAATTGCCTCTCCCTTCAAGAGAATGTCCTAGACGTCCATAAACGGTTTACCCTTGTCACTAGGGCCCCTCGGGTACGATCTAGAGCACTCTCTTTACGAGAGCAGCAGTTCCTAAGGGATTGTTTCTCCTTTTAAGGGAACGTCTTAGACGTCCGGAAAGGGTTACCCCTGTCACTAGGGTACCTTGGTCAATACGCTCTAAGGTATCCCCTTTGCGGGATCAACAATCCTCCACATCAAGTAATCAAAGCAAAGAAATGTAAACATAGCACGCACGCAACTCATCAAGCACGAACAAGGCATCAACAGGTCATTGAATAGAAACAAGACGAATCTACATAGTTCTACATCTCCATCATATTACAAATACTTCCTAATCCTAGAACAAGATGTATACTCCATTATGGGGGAATAACAACCCCAGAACATAAAGAAAAGCATACTTACAACCCTAGAAGAAAAGGAAGAAGAGATGCTTGATGATTCCGATGTCTTGGTAATGCTTCCTTGCTCCGAAGATGGATGGATCATTAAGGGACGGCGGTGAATGAAGCTCTAGGGTTTCCCCCGAAGGAGAAAACTCTTTCCCAAGGAGAGGGATGAAGTCCCCGAACCAAAGATCATCAAAGAATAGGGTTCTTGACCCTTTTATACCTCCTCCACGCTGCCCAGGAAAAACTGGATTACATGCATCCAGTAAATCAGATTTTTCACCCATTAAACCAGATTTTATCGTGATTCACCCTGAACAAAAGTTGTATCCCTTGAAATTATCTTCAATCTGATACTTTGATCGAGCCCTGGCTCAAATCAAGCCAAAAGTTATGGCGGTTCGAAGTTTGTCTGCAGTCTGGGCGGAGGTCCAGTTGAATCCATGGTTGGGAGGCACGGCCGTGCCATTTAGCACGAGAAAAAAATTCTTTATCTCTGTTGGATCTGAAGAAAAGTTGTAGATCTTGAAGTTAGCTACGTTTCGGTATAAAGAACAGCCCGAAATTCCAACGGAGCACAAAGTTATGGCCGAATTATGATCGGTCTGCAATCTGCCCAGAATTCAACACAGCTCTATTTTGGTGTGGCACAACCCATTTTCTTCATCGCACAGCCGTGTGGAATCCACACGGCCTCACACAGCTTCCTCTCGGATTGAGTCACATGGTCGTGTGGGGTCACACGGCCGTGGCCTTCTTCGTCTCTGTCGAGGTCACACGGCCGTGTAGAGTCACACGGCCGTGACCTTCCTCCCCTCTGGAATGTTGGCACGGCCGTGTGCTGCTTGCCCATGGGTTGATTGGCATGGCCGTGCCATTCGGCACGGCTAAGGCCCTCTTCATCTCTGGATTGTAAACACGGTCGTGCCATTTGGCACGGCCGGAACATGCTCATGGCCACACGGTCGTGTGGCCTTGCACAACCCAAGCTTCTGTGTGCACTGTTGCTCCATTTTCGTTCCAAATAACGTCCTGTCAACAAGAAAACAAGCAAAGAGCAGATCTCCGAACAAATATAATGAAAGTATGACATTATAAATAAATAGGGTGCAATAAACATAGAATATGCTATGAAATACAAGTAGATGTGCGTCCAAACATGCATAAATGATCATAAGATCTACGCACATCACATAACCATATAGGAAGGAGAGTATGTCAGTCAACTCCACACTCGCTTACAAAACATCCTTAACGAACTACACGCAATAGGACAAACGGTGAAGAATTGGGACATCATAGGTATGCTCTAAAAGCCTTTCCAAAAAATAACTTGTGGGCATCAATAGTTGATGCTTACAAGGTCTCTCGGGACTTATCTGAAATTAAACCTAGTCAATTATTTTTTGAACTTGAAATACATGAATAGATTAACGTGAGCCAAGTCGAGAAGGGTATAGCTTTTTTTATAAGACAACGAAAGGAGAACAAGCAACGAACAAGAGTTAAACCATAGTCGGAGGAGTCCAAATTTGATGATGATGACACAACTGGTGAACTAGTCAACCTTGTCCTAAAATTGGTGAAAAAGAAGAAAGGGTTCAGCACATGAGAAATCAAGAAGGTAATTAAACAAGAATGATTGGATCAAACCAAAAGGCTGAATCTTCTTGTTTTGAGTGCCAACAAAAGGGACATTTCAAAGCTGAATATCCAAAATTGAAGAATAAATTTCAAAAGATGAAGAAATCACTCAAAGCAATGTGGGATGAATCTTCATCCGATGAAGAAGAAGAAGTCATCCACTTGGCAATGATGGCTAGAATGGAGTCCGAGGATCACCTTGACTAACCGAGACAACACATCCTGTTAGTATTAGCTCTAGTACCAATTATGAGATGATTGTAAAAGGCTTCTTTTGTATCATATTTCATTATTAATAAAAGGTAAAGTTGGTTATTATATTTATTTCAATTTAGTGCCGAATGAATAAGTATAATAATGTCCTAGAGTAGGAGGTTCTAATCTACAACATATTAATTGGTTGAATTGATAGTGAGATATTGTAGATATATATAGAACACTACTCATAACTATTCCTAGTCAAGTATTAATATACAAGGATAATATTAATGTGTTGAGACTAGCATGTAGGCCAACGGATGACTTAATCTCATAAGTCATGGATATGAGATATCAGGTTGACACATAGGTATATATTAGAGAATACATACTGAATGATCGCCATGAGAATGTTTCATGGATCATTATATGAGTGTCATAAACATTCTCATGTGACTATTGATATGAATAGTCCTTAGACCTAAAGTCACTACAGTTCCCTACATAAGGAGTTGTGTACTTTGGTATCGGCAAACGTCACCTGAAACAAGGTGGACTATAAAGTTGATTACTGGATATGCAATAAGTTATGCGGAGGGATCTGAGTGATGTAGATGAGATCTATCACTTCCATATAACGATAGTGATATCTGTGGGCCCTTTGATTAGTAGGACACAAGAATGCATGACCATGCTCAAATGAGTAAACATGTGATATTGAGCTTATTTGATTGAGTGTGTCTACTTAGAGATCAAGAAACACAAAGATTGATAAGAGGATGACACATTCTATGCCTCATTAATTAATCTAGATATCAAGGATAGAAGGATTGAGTCATACAAGATAATAGACATGGAAAGGTTTGGTTGGATATCGACATTCTCGTCACTTGGGTAGCAATGATGCATTGCTAGATGTCACTCATTGTTTATGTATCTAAAATAATTTTAGATACATTGCCAACATTATGAGAGCCTATTGGGTCACACACAAAGAACATATTGATTTGGAGATGGATTATAGGGTTAAGTCTAATCAAAATTATACACATTGAGTTAGACTCGAATGAATTCGGATTAGACTTATTGAGTAATGGGTTAGACTCATTGGTTTATTGGGTTAATGACTTATTGGTTAATCCAATATACTAAATCCAACCCATTAAGATTAATGAATATTAATAGAGATTAATACATCATTATTTAAAAAGGAAGATCAAGAGATAAAAATGTTTTTGTATTCATTGGATGAATACAAAAGTCATTTGTAAAAGTAATCTTTAGGTGAAGTAACCTTTTTTGGTAAAGTAACCTTTTTTGGTAAAGTAACCTTTTGGTGAAATAACTTATTTGGTAAAGTAACCCTTTTGTGAAGTCACCTTATATAGAAGAAATGACCTTTTGGGTGATGTGATCATCTTGGTTTTTGTTCTTCTTCCTTCTTCCACTCTTGGCCAAAACTTTCACAAGAGGTTGCTAGCACAATCTTTGGTTGTTTCTTTCTCCATTTCATGAGTTCGTGAGATGGATAGAGAACGTGTTCGTGTAGATATCATAGAGGCACGGACGTGTTGATCCCGCTAAGATCTACATCCTAAAGAAACGTTGTTGTCAGGATTGCGAAGGGCACGCAGCAAAGGTATATCTTTTAACAAAAATTAGTATATGATTTCCTTTGCATGAATCTTCTGGATAGGAACTTATTTTTCTACTGCACTTTTCGACGTGTTTAGCGCTATAGTTCCTTACAATGGTGCCAGAGCCACTTGCAAAGGCATATATTAAGTTGTAGTAGATTTTGATATGCGATATAGAAATGCATGAGATTTTACTATGATTTATGTGATTATAAGTAAGATTTAGGCCAATGGTCTTGGCTAAAGGTAGCAGGGTCTCGGGCATGGCAGCAACTCATACAATGAGTATGCAACTTCTAGGGCGCTGCCCCCTCATCCCACAAGGGGCACTGCCTCCTTGACCCCTGCCCGCTAACCAGCTAGCGGGACCACCGTGGCATTGTGACTCATAAGTCTTTATTTAAATTATAGTAGATTTTATGTCATAGAATATTGTGAATATTATGTGATATAGTGCACGGTTATGGCCCTTAACCCCGATATGATTGGATGTGTGTTGTAATTCATAATATGGCTTGTGTGTCATGCCTCTCCCTTTTCTTTCTTGTTGTAAATTTAGACTACCCTCGTATGTAACTCGATATTTCTTTAGGCTTTGTAATGTACAAATTAGAGAAGAACAAGTCTACTGGATGACAGTGAAAGGGGATAAGGACAACAACACATGACGACCATGGAAGCACTTGGAGAAGATGCTCTGACTTAGGTTGACCCTATGATCTTCTCATTGGTTTGAGAGGATCATAGAAATTGGGGACATAACCATGTCACGTTTTATTTGATGCATATATGTGATGTATGCCATGATATGCTATGTGATGCATATGTAGTTTAATCATGATTAGGTCTTTTTTATATATGCCTACCAAAGTTTGGTACTCACTTCTAGCTCGATCAATTGTAGTCAGGTTTTGCCAAAGCAAAGTGGCTCGATTTATCTTACTAGAGTGCGATATGACAATTGTGGTGTTCAACTATTAAACTTTGGGTGTAACTTAACTAAGTTGAGAACTTAGAGGCATATCCCATATGATGAAATTCAAATTATACTAGTCTTGGGCGATTAGTCAAAGCTAACTCAAGATGAGTTATAATGTGGATTTCATAAAATGGGCAAATGAACAAATAGTCTTGTTCACCCAATGATACAAGAGTTACATATGATGTAATTGGTAAATGTTACCTACCTATGTTATACTAAGTCTTGGGTGATTAGCCAAAGATAACTCAAGATGAGGTATAATATAGATCTTGTCACACATGAATGTCAACATGATTGGACTTAGAGCTAGTAGTGTGGGTAACACCACATCCATGACTTGCTCCTACCAAAGCTTTACAATTCAGTGGGAGAATTATTTAATTAAATGACCTAAATATGATACTTAATTCTGTATTTTATTGTTGTAGATCATCATGTCATCAAATACGTCAAATACTCTCTCTCTACGATCTGTCCTTGATAAGGACAAGTTCAATGGAGCTAACTTCCTGAACTGGTATAGAAATCTGAGAATAGTTCTCAAGCAATAAAGAAAACTGTACATCCTAGAGCAACCCATTCCTGAAGCACCCCCCACGACTGCCACTAGAGCTGATAATGATGCTTATAAGAAGCATCAAGATGATGCATTAGATGTATCATGCCTTATGCTCGCCACCATAAACTCTGAGCTTCAGAAGTAACATGAGAATATGGATGCTTATGATATGGTTGAACATCTTAGACAACTATATCAAGGACAAGCAAGACATAAGAGATTTGGGATCTCCAAGGCTCTATTTCAATGTAGAATGTAAGAAGGAAGTTTCGTAGGCCATATGTGCTCAAAATGATCGGGTATGTGGAGAACCTACAACGATTGGGATTTCTACTAGGCCAAGAATTGGCCACTGACCTTATTTTACAATCATTGCCTGAAAGCTACAGTCAATTTGTCATGAATTATAACATGAATGAAATTGACAAGTCATTGCCTAAGATGTTGAGCATGTTGAAAATTGTTGAACTCAACCTTAAGAAGGCAAAACCTAGTACCATTTTGGTGGTGCCAAAGGGCAAAGGCAAGTGGAAGCCTAAAGGTAAGGGTAAGACCCAAGCCAAAGGCAAGGGCAAGACTCATACATTGAAACCCAAAGGTGGGGTTGCTAAGAAAGGAACTTGCTTCCATTATGGTGAAAATGGACACTGGATGCGGAACTGCAAGTTGTACCTAGAGGAAGTGAAACGGAAGAGAAGTGAGACTTCTGCCTCATGTATAAATATTATAGAAGTCAATCTATCTATTTCTTCTTCATGGGTATTAGATATTGGGTGTGCATCTCACATTTGTACTAATGTGCAGGGGTTGAGAAATAGTAGATCTTTGACAAAGGGCGAAGTGGACCTACAAGTAGGCAATGATGCAAGAGTTGCTGCTATAGCTGTAGGAATATATTTCTTATCTTTGCCCACTGGGCTTATTTTAGAACTTGAAGAGTGTTGTTATGTGTTTGCCTTAACTAAGAATATCATCTCTATTTCTTGTTTGGACAAGAAAGGATTCTCATTTGTAATAAAGGACAAATGTTGTTCCATTTATTTCAATGAAATATTCTATTATAGTGCACATCTTGTGAATGAACTCTATGTTCTAGACTTTGACAACCCAATCTATAACATAAATACAAAATGGTTCAAGTTTAATGATTTGAACCAAACATATCTCTGCATTGTCGCTTATGTCACATAAATGAGAGTCGCATATCCCAACTCCATAAGGATGGACTTTTGGACTCATTTGATTTTGAATCATATGAGGTATGTGAATCTTGTCTTCAAGGCAAGATGACAAAGATATCATTTAGTGGACATAGTGAAAGAGCTAATGACTTGTTAGGACTCATACATACTGATGTATGCGGCCTTCAGAATAGCATCTAGAGGAGGCTACCATTACTTCATTACTTTTACTGATGATTTTAGTAGATATGGTTATATGTATTTGATGAGACACAAGTCTGAATCTTTTAAAAAGTTTAAAGAATTCAAGAATAAAGTACAAAACCAACTTGGTAAGCGTATTAAGATGCTTCGATCAGATCGAGGTGGGGAATACCTTAACCAAGAATTTCATGACCATCTCGTTGAGTGTGGGATCATATCTCAACTTACTCCACCTGACACACCACAATGGAATGGTGTATCAGAAAAAAGAAATCATACTTTATTGGATATAGTACGATTGATGATGAGTCAAACAGAATTTCCTACTTCCTTCTAGGGACATGCTCTAGAAACGGCCACTTTCACACTTAACCGTGTTCCATCTAAGGCTATCATAAAGACATCATATACAATATGGACTGGGAAGAGTCCCAAGATGTCTTTCATGAAGATTTGGGGATGTGAGGCGTACGCTCGACGACAAGTCTCAAATAAACTAAGACCTAAATCAGACAAGTGCTACTTTGTAGGATATCCCAAGGAAACAAAGGGATATTACTTCTATAATCTCACATAAGGCAAAGTCTTTGTTGCCAGAACTAGTATCTTTCTAGAAAGGGAGTTTGTTTCTAGAAAGACTAGTGGGAGTCAAGTCGATCTTGAAGAAATTTAAGATACACAAACTAGTACTGAAGCCTTAATGGAAACTGAACAGGTACCACAAGATGTTGTGGATATGATTTTGTTACACTGCAAGAAATTATGGAGCAACAACCTGTTCAAGTAGCACAAGATCTACGCAGATCTGATAGGACCCATCGTCAACCTGAGAGATATTCTTTTCTCTTATCTGACCACGGTGATGTAGTGTTTGTTGGTCTCAATGATCCTACATCGTATCAAGAAGATGATGGCTCATTGAGACCAACAAGATGATGGGATCATATCCTCAAGATGATGGCTCATTTGAATGAGATGGCTAGAAGCCATGAGATCTAAAATGGCTAGAAGCCATGAGATCTAAAATGGAATCTATGTACACTAACCAAGTATGTGTTGGAATGTATACTATAAGCTTAGCTTTTGTATGAACATCTGTTTTGAAATATTTTGAAATGAGAATCACTTTGGTCAAATGTTTTCATTTTATATTTATATATATGTCAATGTAGCCGTCCATTTAATTTATATTATAGATAACATGGTGTGTGGTGCCACATAGAAGATCATGTTATCGGTTCCTTATAAATTATAAATAGTAGCTCACAACCAAGATGAATTGGGACAACCCATTGGAATGGTTGTAGTGTAATTTGGTATTAGTCTATCTTAATGACGACCACATGACTGAGGGGACACCCGTAAGGGATCATATCCTCAAGATGATGGCTCATTTGAATGAGATGGAAGTCCTTGGAGCTGAAATCGATGGGGAAACTCAGGTCGATATCATTCTGCAAACACTGCCCAAGAGTTTTGAGCAGTTCTGCCTGAACTACAACATGAACAAAAGGGTTTATTCGTTGGTGGAACTTCTGACATAACTCCAAGCGGTAGAAGGACTATTTCATTAAAGTTCTCAAGTTCACATTGCTGAAAATGTTTCTACCTCTAAGCCGAAAGGTGGAAAGAAGAAGAAGAAGAAACAAGTTGGTTCGGCAAAGAAAGTGATTTAACCTCAAGGGACTGGGTCGCAGGCAGGTGTGAAGAAGCCAAAGGGCAAGTGCTGGACATTGAAAGCAGCCTGGACATTGAAAGGTGGACTGCCCTCGCAAAAAGGAGAACAATAAAGGTATATCTTATTCATTACTTGTTGAAACATGTTTAGCCGTGTTATCTACAGGTACATGACACAGCCTGAGGGTTTTGTAGATCCAAAGAATGCTGGAAAGGTTTGTAAGTTGCAAAGATTTATTTATGGATTAAAGCAAGCTTCTAGAAGCTGGAATCTTCGATTCAATGATGCGATCAAAACATTTGGTTTCATTAATAATGAAGATGAACCTTGTGTCTATAAGAAGGTTAGTGGGAGCATAGTCATCTTTCTCATATTGTATGTAGATGACATACTTCTCATTGGAAATGATATCTCTACTCTTCAATTAATGAAGACTTAGCTTGGGAATTATTTTTCAATGAAAGACATAGGTGAGACAACCTATATTTTAAGCCTTAAGATCTATAAAGATAGATATAAAATATTGCTTAGCCTAAGCTAGAGTACATATATTGACAAGTGTTAGAGTGCATATTAAAAGTCTAGCTTTTGTATAAACATATAAATCACATTGGTCAAATGTCTACATTTATTTGCTAAGTGTAGTTGTTCAATTAATTTATATTGTAAATAACATGGTGTGTGGTGTCACACATAGAACATCATGTTATCATATCTTTATAAATTATAAACAGTTGCTTATGACTAAGATGGAAAGGAACAAACCGTTGGAATTGTCATAGTGTAATTAGGTATTAGTTTATCTTGACTAATAAATTACACTAGTACACTCTAAGTGTATTGAGTATGACTATTTAAGGTAAGTTCTATTTATACTGACTAAATAAAAGAACAAGACCTTAGTTATTATGAAAGTGTGTGCTTTTAATCCTAATATAATAACAAGCACATATATTTAATATTTATTTCTTTGACTTATCAAAGGGTGAGATTTAGCTCGATAAATCAATAGGCCCGATAAGTTGGGAAATGATATTACTTATAGTGTGTGTTGTTGATTATAGAAGGAAACTGTGTCCTAGTAATCTAGGTTGATAATGTCTCCAAGAGGAGCTCATAAGGATTGTCATGTTAAACCCTGCAAGTGGACTTAGTCCGATATGACGATAAGGTTGAGTGGTACTACTCTTGGACTAAGATATTAATTAAAATGAGTTGTCAGTAACTCAATTAATTAGTGGCCATCCGACATCTTAAACACAGGGAGACTAACACACTCAAAATAAGAAGGACCCCAAAATGTAATTTGGGATTGGTGCGGTAGTTCAATAATAATTCTTTAGTGGTATGAATTATTATTGATGAAATTAAGTTGAGTGTTCAGGGCGAACACGGGAAGCTTAATTTCATCGGGAGACCAAAACCAATTCCTTCTCTCGGTCCATATCGTAGCCTCTTATATATAGAGAATTATACCCACATATACTCACCTTTCTACCCACCTTTAGGTGGTCGGCCAAGTTAGCTTGAAACTCAAGCTAGGGCCGGCCAAAGACCAAAAGGTTGAGCCAAGTAGGTGGCCGGCCAATGCTTGGAGCCCAAGCATAAGTGGTCGGCCCTAATCAAATTAAAAGGGTTTTAATTTTTAAAATTTTTCTTATGTGAATTCCATGGTTTTAAAAGAGAGTTTAAAATTTAAATCTTTCCTTTTATAGCTTTCTACAAAAGATTAAAAAAAGATATAATATCTTTCCTTATTTGTAGATTGAATGGAAGATTTTAATTTTGATAAAACTTTCCTTTTTTGTAACCATGTTCATGATTTAAAAAGAGAGTTTTAAAATTAAATATTTCCTTTTATAAGTTTCTAAAAAGGATTAAGAAAAAATTTGATATCTTTCCTTATTTGTAAATTGAAAGGAGATTTTAATTTTAAAGATAATTTTCCTTTTTGGAAATCATCCACATGTTTAAAAGAAAGATTTTAATTTATAAAATTTCCTTTTATAACCAACCATGAAGGAAAAAAAATTAATAGATAAATTTTTATTAAAAATTTTCGGAAACAAATTAGAAAGTTTTAATCCTTGTGTTATTAAAACTTTCCTTGTTTGGAAGCTCTTAAGGTGGCCGACCATATGATTTAAGAAAAGGAATTTGGTTTTAATTAATTAAATTTTCCTTTTCATGGCAAAGGAATTAAGGAAGTTTTTATTTAAATTTATTTATTTGTCAAGACCAAGGATTATAAAAGAGGGGGTAGAGGTGCCTTCATGGGAGACAACTTTATTATATTTTCCTCCCTCTCTTCCTTAGTGGTGGCCGGCCCTAGAGCTTCTTCTTCTCCTCTTCTCTTCTTCTTTAGTGACTGGTTTCATCCCTCTCTTGGAGCTCTTGTTGGTGGCCAGTTCTAGCTAGGAGAAGAATGAGAGAAAGGAGGCTTTGTTTCTTGCATCCCTTGGAGCTTGGTGGTGGTGGTCGAACCTCTACATCCTTTGAGGAGTTTTGGTGGTCGAAACTTGGTGAGGAAGAAGAAGGGCTTGGGTGGTTCTCATCTCGGTAGATCGCTACCCACACAATGTTTGAGATAAGAAGAGGAATACGGTAGAAGATCAAGAGGTCATTGTATACAAAGAAAGGTATAACTAGTAATTATTTTCTGCATCATGCTAGTTTTTCTTTGTATGAATTCCAAACACAAGAGGCATATGATTCTAGATTTTCGGATTAGATATTCGAAGTTGTGTTTTTTTTTTATTTTTTCGATCTTATGATTCGATTGTTCTTTTTGGTTAAACCTAATGTTATTTTAGGAAATTAAATATTGAATTTCGTTAAGAGGCTTTGTTGAGGTAGTGGTGGATGCTCCTATACCCAAGAAGGTCATGTGCCTCGCCATGTTTGACCTGGGAGTCAATTTCCAAAATTAATATTTAATTGAATTTATAACATAGGTGGATTTGGATCAATAGTGTTAAGTTCCGCTTGCGATCCAAGTCTAAACCATTAAAAACAGATAAGTTAAATTTGGAATCAATAATGTTAAGTTCCGTTTACGATTCCAAATTTAATTTCTAAAGATCACAATAGGTTGTTAGGAAAGGTTCGACACTTGTACAAAATCTTTGTATAGTGGAACCGGTACAATCTTCCTAGGACCAACCAACAATTGGTATCAGAACTAGGGTTTGCCTCTGTGTGTTTGGTTTTCAGTTTAGTTATGCTCATGTCATACATAATTTAGGCAGGATAATAGTAGGATATGCTAACTCTATGGGTGCAGGCTCCAACTATTATGGCTTATGGTTATTGTGTGTGATTGGACCCTTGGACATGTCTAGGGTATTTTATTATGTGTGCATGATTGTATTTAACTAATATAGCAAGAGTTGTATTAGCCCTAGGATTTTAAATTTATGTTCAATCTAGACTTGATGTACATTTCCTTGTGGAATATAGGATCGATGTATGTAAAATTTTATTTTTTTTCTATCGCGGATCGTATCCTTGCTAGGCGTGGTGCTATTGAAGGACCAGAGGCGCAGCAGAAAAGGAAGCTCGATGGACCCGACGACATGAACCCTAGGGCTGGCAGCACATGGAGGACAGTGATGGAAGAAGTCATAATAGTTGGAATATTAATTTCCATATTTATTGCTTTATTTACTGTGATGTGTGTGTGCATGTGATGTTTGCTTGCATAGTTAAAATTCCTTACCTTAAATAACTAAGTGGGAGAGGGATTATTAGATAAATTCCACAGTCTTCATTACTGGTTTGTAAGTGATGCGACAAACTTGCATGTTGTCTCTGAGTGCCTCCCTCCCCATCGGATGAGTTTGTTTGCAGATCACTAGATCAAACTTCCTTTATGGATGGTTATAGGAAATTAATTAGGAGCGTGTGATCTTCCCCATCGGAAGGGGCACAATCTTATTTAATGAACTACGTATCAAGTAATGGTATACACTTAGGCACATTTAATAGTATCCTCCCCATCAGAGTCACTGCTATTTTTTATGTGACCAAAGGAAAACCAACTACTAATTTGTCATAAAGATAGGTTGACAAGATAATAAAATTAAAACCCCCTCTTACAAATGTTTGGTTTTGTATACGTCCACACTATCGTAGCATACAAAATTCATGGTGTATGAGGTAAATTTATTTCTCAGGTTGACAAGAAAATAAAATTAATGGGAAAAACTCCTCTTACAAATGTTTGATTTTGTATACGTTCACACTATTGTGGTATACAAAATTGACGGTGTTTGATGTAATTTTATTTGTCATAAAGAGATATTGACAAGATAATTAATGGGTAAAACCCTCCTCTTACAAATGTTTGAATTTGTATATGTCCACACTATCGTGGCATGCAAAATTCACAGTGTTTGAGGTGTTGGTAAATTTAAATGATATTGCTTTGGAGAATCAATATTATTTTAAATTCAAAAATTTTGACCAAATATTTGATCAAAGACAGACCAACTATTAATTTTATTTGTCATAAAGTTAGGTTGACAAGATAATAAAATTAATGGATAAATCACAAGGATTTTGAGGTGTTGGTCTTGACCAAATATTTTTGTGATTCTTAGGTTTTCAAATGTTTGTCAATCCCCTAGCTGTTATACTATAGAATAGACTTAGAAGTCCCAATTATGATTGGAAACAAAACTTGGACTCTAAGGTGGGTTGTCCTCTCAGAAATGAGAACAATAAAAGTATATTTTATTCATCTGTTGTTGAAACATGTTTAGTGGTGTTATCTACCGGTACCTAGTGTGTAGATACGAGAGCCACTGATCATGTCTGCAATTCATTGCAGGGGTTCTAGGAAACCTGACAACTATATGAAAGGGTAAATACCGTCTATATGGCCACTGTTGCAAAAGTAGCAGCTGTTGCAGTGGGAGATGTTTATCCTTTGATAGGAATAAAACATGGATTTTGAGAAATTGTCTTTACATACCAAGTTTAGAAAGAATTTGATTTCAGTTTCTAAACTATTCAAAGAACTAGATATTCTGTCTCTTTTAATAACAAAGTTGTTATCAAGAAAAAGAGGGGAGTTATCTGTTTTGGTACGTTGGTTGGCAATTTATAAATCCAATAACTCCCACAATGCAACAAATAACACATCTTCTAACTCTAAGAGAAAGCAACCTTCGGATATGAACCAATCATATCTTTGGCATCTAAGGCTAGGTCATATTAACTTGAGTAGAATTCAAAGGATAATAGCCGATGAACTTTTGGGTTCATTGGTGGTGGAAAACTTTCCAACTTGCGAGTCTTACTTGGAAGGAAAAATGACCAAGAGGCTTTTCAAGTCTAAGGGGTATAGAGCCAAAGATGTGTTGGAATTGGTTCATTCTGATTTGTGTGGATCTATGACTATCCAGGCAAGAGGTGGTTTCAAATATTTTGTCTATTTTATAGACGACTATTCAAGATACGAGTACATTTACTTGATGCGCCGCAAGTCTAAGTGCTTTGATAAGTTCAAAGAGTACTAAGCTGATGTGGAGTAATGTCATGGTAAAAGTATCAAGACACTACAGTGAGATCGTAGTGGTGAGTACCTCTTAGGAGAGTTTAGGAGTCACTTATCAGAAGTCGGGATTCAATCCCAACTAACTGCACCTAGTACACCCCAATAGAATGGTGTAGTAGAAAGAAGGTATAGGACTCTTATGGAAATGATTAGATCAATGATGAGTTATTCAGAAAATTACCAGATTCGTTTTGAGGATATACTCTGGAAACGGAAGTGAACATAGTACCTTCTAAGTTAGAAATCTCTACTCCCGTAGAATTGCAGAATAGGCGTAAGCCTAATCTGAA
Organism: Zingiber officinale; assembly: GCF_018446385.1. NCBI lineage: Eukaryota > Viridiplantae > Streptophyta > Magnoliopsida > Zingiberales > Zingiberaceae > Zingiber > Zingiber officinale. The sequence continues at coordinate 47,417,521 of NC_056003.1, forward strand.
GCATATTCGGATTTAGGGTAGTCCAGCACATGTACTGAAGGGATACACTAATAAGATGGATAGAAGTTCACTTGTTTATGGGTTATCCTAGAGAAACGAAAGGAGGTTTATAGTCCTAAAAATCAGAAGGTCATTGTAAGCACCAATGTCCATTTTTTAGAAGAGGACTATGTAATGAATCACAAGCCCATAAGTAAATTTGTTCTTAAGGAAAGAATAAAGGACACGTCTAATCTAGTACCAACTGTACGAGATGAAATATCACAAGAAACTGTAACACGTATCACAAATGATACACAATTACAGACAGTGCCTCGTCGTAGTGGGAGGGTTGTTAGGCAACCTAAAAGATTCATGTTTTGGGAGAGTCTTTGGACTTGATCCCTAGTGGACATGAATCTAATCCCCGGACATATGACGAAGCGCTCCAAGATAAAGATGCAGCATCTTGGCAAAGAGAAATGAATATAGAATTAGAATATATGTATTCTAATAAATTCTGGAAGCTTATAGAACCACCAAATAGTGTAAAAACCATTGGGTGAAAATAGGTCTATAATAGAAAAATAAGGACAAACGGGAAGGTGAAAAACTTTCAAAGAAAGGCTTGTTGAAAAAGGGAAACTTTTTTACCGGTAGCCATGCTTAAATCTATTCGGATTCTTTTATCTATTGTTGCTCATATGGATTATGAGATTTGGCAAGTGGATGTCAAGACCACTTTCCTTAATGGAAGTCTTGAAGAAAGTATCCATATAAAGTAACCAGAGGAGTTCATTGCAAAGGGCAAAGAGCATCTAGTATGTAAGCTCAATCGGTCTATTTATGGACTGAAGCAAAGCTTCAAGGTCTTGGAACATCTGGTTTAATGAAGTAATCCAAACTTATGGATTTGTTTAATAACCGGATGAGTCTTGTGTAATGGAAATATGGTGGTATTTCTTGTACTATACGTAGATGACATTTTTGATAGTTGGAAACAATATCAAAGTGATGTCGGAAGTAAGGGTATGGTTGTCCAAGCAATTCGATATGAAGGACTTGGAAGAATGCGCATATATTCTCGGGATCAAAGGGATCACAAGAAAAGAATATTGTGTTTATCCCGAGCTTCATGCATCGATACTATTTTAGTTCGTTTTAGCATGCAAGACTCTAAGAAAGGCTTTCTACCTTTCAGGCATGGAGTAGCTTTATCAAAAGATATGTCTCCGAAGACATCAAAAGAGAAAGAGGACATGAAGGCAGTTCCTTATGCTTCGGCTGTCGGAAGCCTAATGTATGCTATGTCGTGCACGAGACCGGATATCTGTTTTGCTAAGGGCATAGTTAGCAGATATCAAAGTAGCCCAGGACCGGGACACTAGACTGCCATAAAGCATATATTAAAGTACCTTAGAGGGACTAGAGATTATATGCTAGTTTACAAGGCAGATAATTTGATCCCTGTGGGTTACATGGATTTTTTACTTCCAATCAGATAGGGACAATAGTAAGTCGACCTCGGGGTTTTGTGTTTACTTTAGGAGGTGAAGCCATAACTATGGAGGAGTGTTAAGCATAGGTGCTTTTCCGGACTCCACCATAGAAGCTGAGTATGTGGTAGCCTTTATGGCAGCCATAGAAGTTATATGGCTCAGAAACATTATGATGGACTTAAACATGATTTCTGGTTTGTCCAAAGATTATTACAATTTATTGTAATAATAGTGGTGCAGTAGCAAACTTGAAGAAACCATAAGTCCATAAGGCAAGTAAACAAAATAGAGCGCAAGTACCACCCAATACGAGACATCGTATAACAAGGAGAAGTTGTTGTCGCCTAGATTACATCAAGTGATAACCTGGAAGATCCTTTCACTAAGGCCCTTAAGGCTAGAGCTTTTGATGGGCATGTTGAAGGGTTGGAAATCAGATGTATGTCAGGATATATGGCAGCATAGTCTTTTAGTATAAGTGGGAGATTGTTAGAGTGTATATTAAAAGTATAGCTTTTGTATAAACATATAAATCACATTGGTCAAATGTCTACATTTATTTGCTAAGTGTAGTTGTTCAATTAATTTATATTGTAAATAACATGGTGTGTGGTGTCACACATAGAACATCATGTTATCATTTCTTTATAAATTATAAACAGTTGCTTATGACTAAGATGGAAAGGAACAAACCGTTGGAATTGTCATAGTGTAATTAGGTATTAGTTTATCTTGACTAATAAATTACACTAGTACACTCTAAGTGTATTGAGTATGACTATTTAAGATAAGTTCTTTTTATACTGACTTAATAAAAGAACAAGACCTTAGTTATTATGGAAGTGTGTGCTCTTAATCCTAATATAATAACAAGCACATATATTTAATATTTATTTCTTTGACTTATCAAAGGGTGAGATTTAGCTTGATAAATCAATAGGCACGATAAGTTAGGAAATGATATTACTTATAGTGTGTGTTGTTGATTATAGAAGGAAACTGTGTCCTAGTAATCTAGGTTGATAATGTCCCCAAGAGGAGCTCATAAGGATTGTCATGTTAAACCCTGCAGGTGGACTTAGTCCGACATAACGATAGGGTTGAGTGGTACTACTCTTGGACTAAGATATTAATTAAAATGAGTTGTCAGTAACTCAATTAATTAGTGGGCATCCGACAACTTAAACACAGGGAGACTAACACACTCATAATAAGAAGGACCTCAAAATGTAATTTGGGATTGGTGCGGTAATTCAATAATAATTCTTTAGTGGTATGAATTATTATTGATGAAATTAAGTTGAGTGTTCGGGGCGAACACGGGAAGCTTAATTTCATCGGGAGACCAAAACCAATTCCTCCTCTCAGTCCATATCGTAGCCTCTTGTATATAGGGAATTATACCCACCTATACTCACCTTCCTACCCACCTTTAGGTGGTCGGCCAAGTTAGCTTGAAGCTCAAGCTAGGGTTGGCCAAAGACCAAAAGGTTGAGCCAAGTAGGTGGCCTGCCAATGCTTGGAGCCCAAGCATAAGTGGCCGGCCCTAATCAAATTAAAAGGGTTTTAATTTTTAAAAAAAAAATTATGTGAATTCCATGGTTTTAAAAGAGAGTTTAAAATTTAAATCTTTCCTTTTATACCTTTCTACAAAAGATTAAGAAAAGATATGATATCTTTCCTTATTTGTAGATTGAATGAAAGATTTTCATTTTGATAAAACTTTCCTTTTTTGTAACCATGTTCATGATTTAAAAAGAGAGTTTTAAAATTAAATATTTCCTTTTATAAGTTTCTAAAAAGGATTAAGAAAAGATTTGATATCTTTCCTTATTTGTAGATTGAAAGGAGATTTTAATTTTAAAGATAACTTTCCTTTTTGGAAATCATCCACATGTTTAAAAGAAAGATTTTAATTTATAAAATTTCATTTTATAACCAACCATGAAGGGAAAAATTAATATATAAATTTTTATTAAAAAATTTCGGAAACAAATTAGGAAGTTTTAATTCTTGTGTATTAAAACTTTCCTTGTTTGGAAGCTCTTAAGGTGGCCGGCCATATGATTTAAGAAAAGGAATTTGGTTTTAATTAATTAAATTTTCCTTTTCATGGCAAAGGAATTATGGAAGTTTTTATTTAAATTTCCTTATTTGTCAAGACCAAGGATTATAAAAGAGGGGGTAGAGGTGTCTTCATGGAAGACAACTCTATTCTATTTTCCTCCCTCTCTTCCTTGGTGGTGGCCGGCCCTAGAGCTTCTTATTCTGCTCTTCTCTTCTTCTTTAGTGGTCGGTTTCATCCCTCTCTTGGAGCTCTTGTTGGTGGCCGGTTCTAGCTAGGAGAAGAAGGAGTGAAAGGAGACTTTGTTTCTTGCATCCCTTGAAGCTTAGTGGTGGTGGCCGAACCTCTACATCCTTGAAGGAGTCTTGGTGGCCGAAACTTGGTGAGGAAGAAGAAGGGCTTGGGTGGTTCTCATCTCGGAAGATTGTTACCCACACAACGTCCGTGATAAGAAGAGGAATATGGTAGAAGATCAAGAGGTCGTTGTATACTAAGAAAGGTATAACTAGTAATTATTTTCCGCATCATGCTAGTTTTTCTTTGTATGAATTCCAAACACATGAGGCATATGATTCTAGATTTTCGGATTAGATATTCGAAGTTGTGTTTTTTTTATTTTTTCGATCTTGTGATTCGATTATTCTTTTTGGTTAAACCTAATGTTATTTTAGGAAATTAAATATTGAATTTCGTTAAGAGGCTTTGTTGAGGTAGTGGTGGATGCTCCTATACCCAAGAAGGTCATGTGTCTCGCCATGTTTGACCTGGGAGCCAATTTCCAAAATTAATATTTAATTGAATTTATAACATAGGTGGATTTAGATCAATAGTGTTAAGTTCCGCTTGCGATCCAAGTCTAAACCATTAAGAACAGATAAGTTAAATTTGGAATCAATAATGTTAAGTTTCGTTTGCGATTCTAAATTTAATTTCTAAAGATCACAATAGGTTGTTAGGAAAGGTTCGACACTTGTACAAAATTTTTGTACAGTGGAACCGGTACGATCTTCCTAGGACCAACCAACAATAAGGTGCTTAAATATTTTGCCATGAAGAATTCTTACTGATGTCACATGGTGTGAGTCTTTTGAAGACTCAATGCCCTTCTTCTAAGGAAGAAAGAGACCGCATGGATCAAATTCCTTATGCATCTGCTATAGGATCTATCATGTACACCATTCTTTGTACTTGCTCAAATGTCTCGTATGCGTTAAGCATGGCGAGCAGATACCAGTCAGATCCAGGTGAAGGTCACTGAACAACAGTCAAGAATATTCTTAAGTACTTGAGAAGGATTCAAGATTATTTTTTGAACTTTGGAGGTGATGAAGAGCTTGCTATAAATGGTTACAGCAGTTGCTATAAATGGTTATAGCTGTGTAAGCTTCCAAATTGACAAGGATGATTTAGATCGCAGTTAGGATATCTATTATACTTAAATGGTGGCCCTAGATATTGGATACTACAACGATTCCATTTCATTCGAGGGATCATTGTTATATGAGATGTGAGGATATGCAAAGTACCGACCGATGCTAACATTATGGATCCTTTGACCAAGGCTTTGGCATGGAGGAATAATGATGGTCACACTAGGTCAATGGGTATTCGATACCTCAGTGATTGGCACTCGTGCTAGTGGAAGATTGTTAGTATTAGCCCTAGTATCAATTATGAGATAATTGTAAAAGGCTTCTTTTCTATCATATTTCATTATTAATAAAAGGTAAAGTTGGTTATTATATGTATTTCAATTCAGTGCCGAATGAATAAGTATAATAATGTCTTAGAGTAGGAGGTTCTAATATACAACATATCAATTGGTTGAATTGATAGTGAGATATTGTAGATATACATAGAACACTACTCTTAACTATTCCTAGTCAAGTATTAATATGCAAGGACAATATTAATGCGTTGAGACTAGCATGTAGGTCAACAGATAACTAATCTCACAAGTTATAGATATGAGATATCAAGTTGACACATGGGTATATATTAGAGAATATATACTGAATGACCCACTATGAGAATATTTCATGGATCGCTATATGAGTGTCATAAATATTCTCATGTGATTATTGGTATGAATAGTCCTTAGACCTGAAGTCATTACGGTTCCCTACATAAGGAGTTGTGTACTTTGGTATTAGCAAACATCACCTGTAACAAGATGGACTATAAAGTTGATTACTGGGTATGCAATAAGTTATGCGGAGGGATGTGAGTGATGTAGATGGGATCTATCCCTTTCATATAACGGAAGTGATATCTGTGGGCCCCTTGATTAGTAGGACACAAGAATGCATGGTCATGCTCAAATGAGTCAATATGCGATATTGACCTTATTTGATTGAGTGTGTCTACTTAGAGATCAAGAAACACAAAGATTGATAAGATGATGACACGTTCTATGCCTCATTAATCAATCTAGATATCAAGGATAGAAGGATTGATTCATACAAGATAATAGACACGGAAAGGTTTGGTCGAATCTCGACATTCTCGTCACTTGGGTAGCAATGATGCATTGCTAGATGTCACTCATTGTTTATGTATCTAAAATGGTTTTAGATACATTGCCAACGTTACAAGAGTCTATTGGGCCATACACAAAGAACATGTTGATTTGGAGATGAATTATTGGGTTAAATCTAATCCGAATTATACACATTGAGTTAGACTCAAATGAATTTAGATTAGACTCGTTGAGTAATGGGTTAGACTCATTGGTTTATTGGGTTAATGGCTTATTGGTTAATCCAATATACTAAATCCACCCCATTAAGATTAATGAATATTAATAGAGATTAATATATCATTAATCAAAAAGGAAGATCAAGAGACAAAAATATTTTTATATTTATTGAATGAATACAAAAGTCATTTGTAAAAGTAACATTTAGGTGAAGTAACCTTTTTTGGTAAAGTAACCTTTTGGTGAAGTAACATATTTGGTAAAGTAACCCTTTTGTGAAGTCGCCTTATATAGATGAAGTGACCTTTTGGGTGATGTGATCATCTTGGTTTTTGTTCTTCTTCCTTCTTTCACTCTTGGCTAAAACTTCCACAAGAGGTTGCTAACACAACCTTTGGTTGTTTCTTTCTCCATTTCGTGAGTTCGTGAGTCGGACGGAAAACGTGTTCATGTGGATACCGTAGAGGCGCAGACGTGTTGATCGCGTTGAGATCTACATCCTAAAGAAATGTTGTTGTCGGGATTGCGAAGGACACGCAGCAAAGGTATATATCTTTTAATAAAACTTAGTATATGGCTTCCTTTGCATGAATCTTTTGAATAGAACTTATTTTTCCGCTGTGCTTTTCGGCGTGTTTAGCGCTATAGTTCCTTACACATCCGACTATTGGCAACAAGGGCAATAAGTTGTTACTCGCTGAAGATATGGACTATGTGGCCATTATGCCTCAAAGAACATCGAAGGCGCCATCGTTTAGTCCAGGAGAGATGGGCAATATAGTCATTTATTCAAGAAACTAGGATAATGTCATAGTGGATCTCAAAACATGTGGTGCATAGTTGCAACTCTATAAAAGATAGCCTACTCTAATGAGCACAGATATGCACACACGCATCCAAACCTCCAAAAACCTTAGACCACTTCTTTTTTATTCTCTCCTATTGAAGATTGACTTGAGTATCGGAGTGGTTATATTGAGAACCCCCAGCCATCATTCTAACTCTCTTTTTTAATATTCTCTCTCCAGATTTCGACTGATCTCTTCACCTATCCTTGTTATGCCAAGGCGATCGACAACAAAGTCAACATCAATGTCAACTCATCTGTTGGGTATACAATCAAAGTCCTAATTTGGAAAGATATGAAAAAATATTATGAATTTAAAAGGATGTAAGATATCTTCATTTGCATGAGACCTTTTGGGTAAAGTTTAAAAATAAAATCATAAAGGCTTAGGCCCAAAATAGGTAATATCATGTCATTGTGGAGATATGTGAATTTCTTTTGGACAAATGGTATCAGAGTCATGGTCTAGACTAGATGTCATATGGGATGGTCTTGAATGAAGTTACGATAAGCTCAGAGCATATCAAGGTAGCTGAATGCTCGCGAGGAGGCCCAGAACAGGTCAGAGTGACTAGATGCTATGGGGAGGCCCAGAACAGATCAAGAGTGACATAATATTTGAGGAAAATGCCCAGAGCAAGTCAGGGTGGTCGAATGCTTACAAGGAGGCTCGAAACAAGTCAGGGTGACTTGATGCTTACGGAAGGCCTGGAACATGCCAGAAATGATTGGATATGGATGCTCGCGGGGAGGCTCAAAGTAGGTCAGGGTGACCGGATACTTACGGGGAGGCCTGAAGCAGGTCAAGAGTCATTAGATGCTTGCGAGGAGACCTAAAGTAGGTCAGGGTGACTGGATGTATACGGGAAGACCCAGAGTAGGTCAGGATGACCCAATGCTCACATAGAGGCCCAGGACAGATCAGGGTGACTGAATACTTGCGGGGAGGTCCGGAGTAGGTCAAGAGTGACCGGATGCTCAAGGAGAGACCTAGACCATGAGAGTAATGGTGGTCCTTCGTTTAAGGAGAGGATTATTGGAATACAATCAAAGTCCCATATTGAAAAGATATGAAAAAAAATTATGGTTTTAAAAAGATATAGAATATCTCCATTAGTATGAGACATTTTGAGTAGAGCTCAAAAATAAAATTATAAGTGCTTAAATCTAAAATAGATAATATCATATTATGAAGAATTATGAATTTCTTTAATCCCAACATCACTGTTGATTCGTTCATCGACCATCTCAAGCCAAATTAATTATCAAATTATAATTCAATGCAAATCAGATTGTCCTAAAACTTTCAACGGGGGTTTATTCTCTTATTCACATTGAAGTCAATTTCATTTATTTTTCATTCACTTTTCATTCAAACAAATGATGTAAATTTAGCCGGCCGATCAGGTTGATCTCTTCAAAGATTTGAAAAAACTTAGCCTGTTGTTTTCATTGAAATAGAAAGCACTTGATCCACTTAGCAGTAGGTTTCAGGGACCCTACAGAGAATATGATAGCCATTATCGCTATTACTTTGATCCTATTTTTTGTCATCATAATTGAATTAAATCCAAATCAAATCCAATTGAACATAGATTATTTTTCTTATTTTAGATCTTAATTAGGAGGACTTTTCATATCACATGTGAGTTATCAAAAGTTAATTAATTTTACAAAAAAAAAAAATCACAAACTTATAACTTGATTTTTTTTTTAGTCAAAAATTACAAAATCTAAAAAATAATAAGTGTTATTTAACGAGGAGATTTTACTTTAATTTCTTCCTCTTCGTTTTCCTAAAAATGATAAATTAGATAATATTAAATTTGAGATTATCGGTTAATTTTATAAAAAATTTCTATTGATGATCAACATTAATTAGAAAATATTCGCAACGGAAGAAATCTAATATTTTATAATTGTATATCTTATTTAAAAAAATATTATAAATATATCATAATTAAAAGTTAAATCATGAATATCTGAATATAATTTAATGTGGCCTTCCGCTACACAGTTGTCCGGGACTTCCTCTTCTCTTTCATAAATTTAATATTTAATATCCTTTTCTATTTCATTATTTTGCTCACTTTTCATTGCCCCCACTCGGTTAATCCTTTTTAGAAGTCAATTAATTAAATCCCTTATTCTCTGGTAAAATAATGTGTTATGCAAAAGGACTACCAAATAAAACTCCCATAATTTACTTCTGTTATACTTTAAAATAAAATATGTATTATGGTTTAATAGTAAAATATTCATAATAAAAAATCAAGATTCAAAATTTCATATGGAATAAGGGATTCAGGAATATATTTTTAAAATAGAATTAAAATATATTTCATATTTGATAAATCAAAATTGAATTTTGATACTGCAGATAATTATTAGTTTCATTAATTCGCACATCAATATCGAAAGTGACTATCAAATTAAATAGATTCATGTATAAATACCAAATGCTACCTTCTAATCTATGTTGATTTGTATAAAAAATACTAGGGAAAAGAAAAACTTATCGTTCCAAAGAGAAGACATGACTAAAAATAATATTAATCAAAACTGTCTCAAAATATTAAATAGAGCTTAGATAGAATCAATACCTTAATTGTAAGATAAAAATATCATAAATATCCTAAATATATCATTAAAAATGAAAATGACTAAAAATTAGTAAAAATATGTTCGGAGGCTTCAAAAAGACTTAAACGGTATATTTGGGCTCGAAAATTGGCGGTTACAAGTTTCCCGAGAAACGTAGATATTTGAAGGTAAATCTGTTATTTTAACGGTCTCCCTAGTGTTAGCCCTATGAATATGGAGGAAGGTAAATATAGATATATAGGCGTTAAGCACATGGTTGGGTAAAACTCATGTCGTCAATTCTTAATAATTGACTCATGACTATTATAACAAAAATATCATGCGTCCATCATCTGTGCTACGCCTAAGGGGCGAAACGTAGATCTTTGAATTCTGCATATATATGAGCGCTGACATAGATTGATTTCAAGTTTCGAATTAAAAATTATGACTTTTGAAAAATTACTCTATCAAACCATAAGATTTGCTACGAAATTACTAATATATTTTAGATAAATAAAATATAACATACTAAAAGAAATTTGAAGCGAAATTTAAAATGAATTTGAGATAAAATTATAAATAATTTTTTATAAATAAAAAATAAATATAAATTACAAATAAAATTTGAAACGATATAATTTCTAAAAAAATATTTAAAATTTATTTAAAATTGTAAAGAAAAAGATTTGTTTCAAAATGTATAAATTGGATATTTAAGGCCGAAATAAAATTTGGTTTCAGATTTATATAAATTAGAGATGAATTTAAATGAATTTGAGATGAGCTTTCTAATGAATTTTTATAAATAAAAATAAATACATGTTACAAATAAAATTTGAACAACCTAATTTTTGTAAAAAAAAAATTGGTTAAAATTTAATAAAAATTTGAGATAGAAAAAAATTTGTTTCAAATTTATATAAATTAGAGATAACTTTTTAAAATAGAAATAAAATAAATTTGAGACCAGATTGCTAATGAATATTCATAAATAAAAATAAATACATATTACAAATAAAATTTAAAATAATATAATTTCTGTCAAAAAAATTATTTAAAATTTAATAAAAATTTGAGATGGAATAAAATTTGTTTTAAATTTCTATAAATTTGAGATAGATTTTTAAAATAGAAATAAAATCGGTTCAAATTTATGTAAATTAGAAATGAATTTGAAATAAAATTAAAATGAATTTGAGATGAAATTATAAATGGGTTCTTATAAATAAAAATAAATATATATTATAAATGAAATTTGAAATAATATAATTTCTGTCAAAATTCTGTTTAAAATTTTATTAAAAATTGCGATGGATTTCAAATTTTTATAAGTTAGAGATAGATTTTAAGACATAAAAAATATATCTTTTTCTAATTTATGTAAATTAAAGATAAATATTCTTGAAGCCGGTGGTGATATATTCATCTTATTCAGTGTACAATATTCTTGAAGCGGGTGGTGATATCTTCAGCTTATTTAAAGATTATTTGTTTTCATTTGTTAAATTAATTGTTTCTATGAAATTAATTTTTTATATTTATTTCTTTATTAATAAAATCTCTATACTTTACCTTCTTTTTTTCAAATATAATAATTACATATTTTTAATATTGATGCAGAATGTCAATGATAGAGAGAAGGATATTGGTTTCAATAGATGGATGATGAAAATCTCCGGATACAAAGGATTTGGTCCCATGAACATAATAAATGACGTAAGAATCGATTACTCGTCGGATTTAAAAATTTATTTAGTTACTTGCAATTTAATTAATGATTAAGTTTACTGAAATGATATGAATATTTATTACTATTACTATTAATATTAATATTAATTGTATGATATATTTTTTAATTGAGAAATTAGTTATTTTTGATATTTTTAATCTGTTTGAAATGTGTTATGATTTATTGTAAGGTAATGTAGATGAAAAATTGATTAAAATATAAATTTAAGATAAATTTTGAAATATATATATATATATATATAAAAGATAAATTCAGTTAGCCTCATTCACTGTACCTGAGGTGACTGGTCAGGTCCCACAAAAGTTTTCGATCGGCTACCAAGATAAATCGGGGAGCGCGCGTGGTGGCTAGCCCAGAAACCCAGCATCATTTGGTTGCGCTCCCCATTTGGAGAAAAAATTCTTGCAAATACACCGTAACTAGGGATCGAATCGAAGGTGCCTAGATAATAATCTAGATATCCTACCACGGTACCATAGCTCTAGAGACATAAATGGATTTATACAAGACTATACAAACAGAATCATAAACAAATTTATAAATAGATTAAAATTATATTTGATGGGTCAAATTAAAAATAGATTTATAAATTATTTTTATAATCCATCTTTGAAATTAGAATGGATATTTTCATCTTAATATTAGCAATAGATTGTTCACTAATAAATTTTTGAGACAAAATATATCGTCTTAAACTTTCTTTAGAGATGGAAAACTAACCTTCGGAAATATTTTTTCATCTATGAATCTCTATTTTATTATATATTCAAATATCTAAAAGTTGTGAAATTCTCAAAAGGCATACATAACTTTTAGATTTTTTAAAGAACACACTTTTTTTCTATTTTACTCCTTCTCCCAACCATTGTTATGTTGCATTCAAAGAACAATACAATTATGGTATTGGATTTCAAAGAACAACACCACTATGGTATTGTATTTCAAGTATCAACATCATTTTGGTGTTGATTTTTAAAAATAAGTACCACTTTGGTGTCACATAAACTCTAAAATAGCATCAATGTGGTGTTGAATTTTGAAAATCAGAACCATAGTAATGTTGATTTTTTAAAATACAATATTATAGTGGTAGTGTTCTTTTAAATTCAACAGCATGGTGATGTTCTTTGAATGTAACACCACAGTTATTAACAAGAGAGGTAAAATAAAAAAAAATACACCATTTGAGAAATCTAAAAATTAAGTGTACTATTTAGAAATTCTACAATTTTAAATACGATCTTGGTCAATTGCAGTCAATAATTTTGTTAGCACACTCCAGAGAGCTAGAGGGGGTGATTAGCTCCAATCGCTTCATTGATGATTTTATTGTAGCGGATAATTGAAGCGAAGACTCCATAATGCTAACACCTTTGATTTCATTTGATATCCACCTCTTTGAAGTGACTAATCTAAAGGTCTACTCCTCACTATGAAATTCTCCTTCTAGAAGACCGAAAAGCCTTGTACAAGCAAATACACAAGCGAATATGAGACACAACAAGAAATACAATAAGAACAAGGAAATAGATACAACAATTAAAGACCTTTGCTCTTGATCTATTGTTGCTGTGGATCTCCTCTTGATGCTTGGAAATGTAGCAATACTTTGCTCAAAGAACCTTCAAAAATTGGCGGAAAAATAAGAGAAAAAGTGTTGTATATTTGAATCTTCGTCGTTCCCTTTCTATCCCATGGATTAGGGCTCCTAATCAATTGTTCTTACCTCCAATCGGTTGTCACATCAAATCTAAGCGCACCCAGCTATCCAAACCTCGCATCGGCTCTTTTCTTGATCACTTAATCTATTAGTCAATCAATTACGGGCCTTACTTAATCAATTACGAAGCCTTTTAAAGTTCGCTCACGAGTTCTCCCAATCAATTACCCAATTGATTAAGCAGCTTTAATCGATCACCTGATTGATTTAGAAGCTCTCTGTTCGATCACCTGATCAATGTACGATCCTCCTTGACACACTTGGTCTTGCCAACATGCGATCCTCTTTGACCCATTTGGACTTCTTTTACCAACGTCCACTCCTCCTTGACCCATTCAGACTTTCTTTTTCCTAACGGCAGTTAGGACTTACCTTGCCTAACTTCCAATTAGGACTTTTCCAGTCAAATACTGGTTCTCCTTGACCTACTTGACATTTTTCACATATTGTCTTGGATCGGTCCTCCTTGACCTATTTGACATTTTTCACATATTGTCCAACAACACATTGTCGAAACATATTATCCACAACATATTATTCAAACATCGAAACTCAAATTCGAAAGTCGAATCCTCTTAAACTTAGTCAAACTCGTCAACCTTGACTCTAGGAACGATTGCACTAACAATCTCCCAATAAATTTAACCCTTTTTCTCTTGCAAAATCTTTAATTTTATATATATATATATTTTTATTCTTTTTAATTTATCCTATCAATGAGAAATTTGGTATCAACTCTTCAGCATTTAATTTTTGCCTGAGGTATGATAACGAAAGACAGCCTACTTTGTCTTCTGTTCATATGACATAATCCTTTCTTTTTTTCAGAAAAAAATTACAAAGATACGTTTTTTTCAAAAAAAATTACAAATTTTCCCTTCCATTAGAGAATGAACACCAACCGAGGGAGAGAGGATCCTTCTCCACTATGGACCTGTCGCCATTCAGTTGTAATTTATTGTGCCCTTTTTTTCATTCATAGACGATTAGAGACTGTCCAGAGACTACTAACGATGGGTGGGTGGCTGAGCTGCTAGGTACCGAGCGGGGGTGGCCTTCGAAAGACCTTCGGTCATCCATTCAGAATCAAACTATAACTTAAATAGGAAAGTAAACTCAAAAAGGTATCATAACCAATTACGACTGAATCATGATCATAATTTAATCATAATTACATTATAGATCATCTCCTAGTCCACTTTTTATGGACAAGAGAATTCGGTCTTCAACCGAGGAAGCAAACCCTAAAATATAGGAACACATTTGAGTTGAGCTCTAAAAGGTTGGTAAGTAATTGGTAGGATATTTCCTCTACCATGCATTCTCTTTTAATTAATATACTAATTAATACTTAACGTGCAGTAGAATCCAGATGATGCGAGTGTGGACGAGAAACCACCTAATTTACAAGAGCCAAGCAATGCATGTCAGAATAGTTTGTCCTCTTGCAGTTTGTTCTTCGTTTTTAAAACACATTAATCGTTTAATTAACAAGGTCAATTAGTCGGTCTTTCATATCATTATTTTTATAAAGCGAATCTTGCAGTGGAGTAGAATATGGCACCCTGTTCATACAAATTTTGACAATGGTCGAATATACAGTGATGAGAAAATAAAATAAATTTTTTGAAGTTTTTTATCTTCTCAAATATGTCAAAGTTAAACAAATTGATGTTTGACGTTATCTAATTAAAGAGCCACTTGTAGATTATTTTAGGTTGACCGAGTTCAAGTGTGTTCTGACTTCTTCAAATTTGGCTGAGTTCTTTAGTTTAGTTACCCTTCCAAATTATTCAATTTACTCAATTTGATAGAAAATCTTATTCAATTTAATAAAAAATATACTTGATTCTAATTTAAAGTGCTAAATTTAAGAGGAATTATATTTATTTTTAGACTTTTTAAACCTAAAAAATATAAGGGACAATTAGATAATGATATTTGCTTGAGAGAATTGAAATAAACAAAATTTTACATACAAAGAATGGAAATAAAATTTTTTGAATATAGGAAATAGGAACTATGTATACATATAAGGTTGAAGCTCTGGTTGAGAATTTTTCTCCAATTTACTTTTAGAATAAGCTACTGTAAATGATTGATAATAAAGTCAAGGAAAAAAAAAATAGCTCGAAGGATCAAATCTAGCAAACGGAGATACTATAAAAGATGAGTTTAGTTAGAGTGGGAATTCTGTCTATTTTCACGTGGAACACGATCCATCTCAAAAACATTAAAAATTAATTTTCCAAAATACGGATTCTAACAATAAGATTAATTAACTACATTATGACAACGTGGAGTGCTAGATTTGCTTCCTAAGAAATTTCCTTGAAAGATGAATAGCAATTATACTGCACACCGAAGAGGAGAGGAGAGGAGAGGAGAGGAGAGGAGAATTTGTTGAACAGATAAACAAGAAGAGAAATTGGAAAAAAAAAAACAAAGAGAAAATGGTTGTCCTCCGAATTAAAAATTATGCCCTTTTAAGTTGGAGAGATCTTTTTATAGTAATTGTAATAGAACTAATTATACTAATGTAGTAATTTATAATTACATCAATAAATGATGAGCATGCAATAAACGTTAATAACAGTAAGGGTTAAGAAATTATGTATCTCCGGTCGAAGCGTCGGACGTGCCGACTGTCTTTAGAGAATTGATTGCCGCCCACGGTGCAGAGGCTCTCCGGCAAAATCCTCCGAAGATCCGACAACCGCTCGCGTCGCTCGTAGGTGCACTCCAAAACGAGCGCCGCACTCGGACTCAACCTCAGATCGCAAACCAAGCCTCAGAACTCAGAAAAAAGGAAGAAGAAGTAGAAAGCAAGGGAGAAGGAATGCTTTGCTTTCTGGAGTGAATTGAGAAGGAAGTGTATTTATACACTTGAAGCAGTGCAGAGGAAGGGACGCACACTCACGAGTGGATGCGTTGCTTCGCATTCTCACGCGATGCGGACAGAACCGAAGCGCTGCTTCGCTTCCACGCGGACCAAAAACCGAAGTCCGCGTCCCTTCCTCACACGCGGAACCAAACTCTGGTTTGGTTTTGGTTCAGATCGAACCAGAACAGGAAACCAAACTAGTTTGGTTCAGACTGAACCAAACCAGCAAAAACAGACCGGGCCGCCCGTGAGCGCAAGGCCCACGGGCTGGAGATTTGCACCCCCCCCCCCTGCGCGCGTTAATCGCACACGTGATGCCCGGTTTATGGATTTCCGGCTCGAACCCCCCAAATCCACTCGATTTGGGCTTGGCCCGCGTATGCGTGTAGGTCCTCTTATCATTGCTAAGCAAGGATGGAAGGGCTTCCTATATAAGCCCTTCCAAGCTTCTCCACTTAGCAATGTGGGACTAAAAATGCTTTTGAATTTAAAACAAAATTCAACAATCCCCCACAAATTCAAATCATTTTTAGTCAAAAACAAAGATATGTTCTGAGGCTTGGTTGCAATGAGCTTTCAGTGAAAATACCTTCCGGTTTGAATTTTCACCTAAGTACACCAATCTTATTCACATAAGTTTGAAGAGAACAGAGTCTTGATCTTAAACGTTTTATATGTGAAGATCAATTGGTAACAACTCATCGCTGGCGACGGTTGAATCCTTCTAGGTTGGTGCATTACGGCCATGCCACCGAATCTTGTTTCATAAGTGCTAAGGAGAGTTGCCTAGACCCCCCACACTGCGGCCTCACAGTTACACTTACATAGGTGAGTTTTCCAAGGATGTACTGCAAGCATCCTGTCATTAAGACCTTGAACTCATTAAGAGCTCGTAAGCTCATCCTTACTAGCAGTCAAGCATCTATCCAGGGAAGAGACTATGAGATTACATCTCAATTAATTTGATGCTTACGTTTCACCCTTATAGCTTGTTTGTACCACATTGAACCTACTTTTTGGGATCTCCAATTAGATAGGTTGGGTTGCCACTATAGATGAAACCAGGACAGGCCTCAGTCCCATTCCTTTACTGGATCTCTTGATTTTCTCACAATCAAGTCCTTTAGTGAGTGGATCAGCAATATTATCTTTTGAACTTACAAAGTCCAATGACACCACTCCAAGAGATACTAGCTCACGAATAGATTTCAATCTTATTCGTACATGTCTCTTCTGTTTCTGGTTATACTTGGAGCTTCTAATCTGAGCTATTGTTGTTTGATTATCACAGTGCACTGAAATAGAAGGTATTGGCTTCATCATTAAGGGAATTTCAGAAAGAAGACCCTTAAGCCAATCAGCTTCAGTTACTGTGGTATCCAAAGCACACAATTCTGTCTCAGATGTAGAACGGGTTATAATCGTCTGTTTAATAGACCTCCAAGCAACTGCACCGCCTCCAAGTGTAAAGACATAACCAGTAACGCCTTTACACTCAGCAGTGTCAGCTATCCAACTGACATCACTATATCCCTCCAGGACTGCAGGGAATCTCCCATACCACAAGCCCAAGGATATAGTGCCTTTCAGATATCTGAGTACTCTATCTAATGCATTCCAATGCGTTCTGTCCGGACAGTTGGTAAACCTGCTCAATTTCGATATAGCAAAAGAAATATCAGGTCTAGAACAATTTGCTAAATACATTAGACTACCTATTATTTATGAGTATCTTAATTGAGACACTGTCACACCACTCTTATTCTTGTGGAGAGTTTTTGAAGGATCATAGGGTGTGACTACAGATTTAACTTGGCTATAGCCATATTTCTCTAATACTCTCTCAATATAGAGTGATTGAGAAATTGTTATTCCATCAGTTGAACGAGTCAACTTTAGCCCTAAAATCATATCAGCACAACCCATATCCTTCATATCAAACTTACCACTTAAGAGGGCCTTAGTCTCATTAATAATAGAAATGTTAGAACCAAACAGTAGAATATCATCTACATACAAACATAAGATAATACAATTATCACCTTTCATTTTAGCATACACACATTTATCAGAGTCATTCATTTCAAAGCCAAATGATAATATAGCTCTATCAAATTTTTCGTGCCACTGCTTTGGGGCTTGCTTCAAACCATAAAGAGATTTGACTAACCTACAGACTTTGTTCTCATTTCCAGAAACTACATATCCCTCAGGTTGATCCATATATATCTCTTCTTCAAGATCTCCATTAAGGAATGCCGTTTTGACATCCATTTGATGGACCTCAAGATGATATATGGACGCCAATGCTATTAACACTCGGATTGTAGTAATTCTGGTAACAGGAGAATAAGTGTCAAAATAGTCAATTTCTTCTTTCTGTTTGAATCCCTTAGCAACTAGGCGGGCTTTGAATTTATCTACTGACCCATCAGGTTTTAGTTTTCTTTTAAACACCCATTTACATCCTATAGTGTTACACCCAGGAGGTAAATTTACCAACTCCCAAGTGGCATTAGAGATAATAGAGTCCATTTCACTTTTAATGACCTCTTTCCAGTGTTTAGCTTCAGGAGAAGCCATAGCATCTCTATATGTCACAGGATCACCTTCTATATTATAGGTGATAAAGTCCTGGCCTAAATCCGTAGACACACGTTGCCTCTTGCTCCTTCTTGGTTCTGTATACTCACTAGATTCATCTAGTCTAGAGTGACTTGAGGAAGGTGTACCTACTACGGATAGTGGGACCTCTACGGAAGAAGGCTCATTTTTAGTAGGAATACTAGATTGAGGTGTTCTCGTCTTCATAGGAAATATATCCTCAAAAAATGTAGCATCGCGAAGTTCTACAATAGTATTTGCATCTATTCCAAGAATTTCTGATTTAATAATCAGGAACCTATATGCAATACTATTTTGAGCATAACCTAAGAAGATACCATCTACGGTCTTTGGACCAAGTTTTTTCCTTCTGTGTTTAGGTACTAGTACCTTTGCCAGACACCCCCACACTTTAAGGTATTTCAAACTTGTCCTTCGACCTTTCCAAAGCTCATATGGGGTTTTATCCCTTGACTTCATTGGGACTCTATTTAGCACATGGCATGCAATGTATAGAGCCTCCTCCCACATAAAGTTGGGTAACCCAGAACTGCCTAACATGGAATTAATCATATCTTCAAGGGTTCGATTTTTTCGTTCTGCTATACCGTTGGATTGAGGACTATATGGAGCAGTTACCTCATGGATTATACCTGTATCTTGACAAAATTTTTGAAACAGGTTCGAGATAAATTCTCCACCCCTATCAGACCTTAACCTCTTAATAGTTTTATCGATTTGATTCTCAGCTTCAGATTTAAAAATCATAAATTTATCTAAAGCTTCATCCTTGGTTTTTAGCAAATAAACATAACAATAACGAGAGTGGTCATCAATGAAGGTAATAAAATACCTTTTATGGTCTCTCGTTATTACACCGTTAAACTCACAACAGTCAGTGTGAATCAATTCTAAAATATCAGAATTTCTATCAACTGATTTGAAGGGTTTACGGGGTTGTTTATATTGCACACAAATTTCACATTTTTTCTTATCATTTATAGCATGCTTAGGGATCATGTCAAGATTCATCATCCTTTTTACGGTATTAAAATTGACATGTCCTAATCTGTCATGCCACATATCATAAGATTCAATGTTATATGAACAACCAATATTAGAAGTTTTATTTAAAGTAGCATTTTCTACATTGAGTTTAAATAAACTTTCATTAAGGTAACCTTTTCCAATAAAGGTTCCTAAATGTAATATTACAACTTTATTACATTTGAAGTTCAACTCATAACCAGCACGAACTAACTTTGATCCGCTAATCAAATTCCGACGGACCGCTGGAACATGATGCACCTCATGCAGTGACAGGACTTTTCCAGAGGTGAACCTCAGGTCAACTTGTCCTATCCCAAACACCCTGGCTGCAGAATGGTTTCCCATGGTCACGGAAGTGCCTTCAATTACCTGATAAGTAAGGAAGGCAGATCGATCAACACAACAGTGTACATTAGCACCTGTATCAACTAACCATTCATTGGGTTGATAGATCAAGTTTAGTTCGGGTTTGAAGGTAACAAACCTATCGCTGGTGTCGTCACTAGCAGTCACGACATTTACTTGTGCCTTGGTGTTGGACGTATTGCTTTGGTTCTTGTCCTTTCGCTTAGGGAAGAATTTGGCATAATGTCCAACCTGTCCACATGCCCAGCAAGGCTTAGGTTTAGTTCTAGTTTTCTTTTGAACCTTTGGGTTGGGTTTCATCTTGTTCTTCATTTTCTGACTTTTGAATTTCTTCTTGTCAGATGAGACTACTACATTCGCCTTTGGAATAAAATCCATAGGCATTCTTGTATCATCATTTTTATGTTGCTTCCGATGTTCTTCTTCGATATTTAAGGCAATCATTAAATCTTCGAGAGAGATTTTACCTCTCCGATGTTTAAGAGTCATGCCAAAATCTTCCCAACTCGGAGGCAATTTTTCGATGATTGACAAGACCTGAAATTTTTCAGGTAATGACATATCTCCTTCAGCAAGACCATGAATTTGGACTTGGAATTCATGTGTCTGCTCTATCACAGATTTGCCTTCAACCATTTTGAAGTTTAGGAATTTTGCCACAGTGTACTTTTCTAAACCAGAATCTTCAGAGTTGTATTTTTATCCAAAGATTTCCACAACTCTTTAGCCGAAGGTTGAACAGTACACATCAAATAGTGCGTCTGAGAGGGCAGATAGGATTCTCCCATGGCAGAGATAATCCCTTTGCTTAAACCTCTCTAAGGTAGCACTACGGGCAGGTTCCTCTTCATTGGGTGAAGGAGGGTCTGTTTCTATAACGGAGAATAGCCCTAGCGTAGTAAGCCAAAATTTCATTCGTTGTTGCCAACGTCTGAAGTTTTGCCCAAAAAATCTTTCGGGTCGAGCGCTAGCCTCATCAGACCCCGTTACCCTATCGTTCATCATGTTTATTGATGGTACAATCAATTCTCTAAAATTGTAGTAATTGTAATAGAACTAATTACACTAATGCAGTAATCTATAATTGCACCAATAAATGACGAGCATGCAATAAACGTTAATAACAGTAAGGGTTAAGAAATTGTGTATCTCCGGTCGAAGCGTCGGACGTGCCGACTGTCTTTAGAGAATTGATTGCCGCCCACGGTGCAGAGGCTCTCCGGCAAAATCCTCCCAAGATCCGACAACCGCTCGCGTCGCTCGTAGGTGTACTCCAAAACGAGCGCCGCACTCGGACTCAACCTCAGATCGCGAACCAAGCCTCAGAACTCAGAAAGAAGGAAGAAGAAGTAGAAAGCAAGGGAGAAGGAATGCTTTGCTTTCTGGAGTGAATTGAGAAGGAAGTGTATTTATACACTTGAAGCAGTGCAGAGGAAGGGACGCACACTCACGCGTGGATGCGTTGTTTCGCATCCTCACGCGATGCGGACAGAACCGAAGCGCTGCTTCGCTTCCACGCGGACCAAAAACCGAAGTCCGCATCCCTTCCTCACACGCGGAACCAAACTCTGGTTTGGTTCTGGTTCAGATCGAACCAGAACCGGAAACCAAACTGGTTTGGTTCAGACTGAACCAAACTAGCAAAAACAGACCGGGCCGCCCGTGAGCGCAAGGCCCACGGGCTGGGGATTTGCACCCCCCCCCTTGCGCGCGTTAATCGCGCACGTGACGCCCGGTTTATGGATTTCCGGCTCGAACCCCCCAAATCCACTCGATTTGGGCTTGACCCGCGCATGCGTGTAGGTCCTCTTATCATTGCTAAGCAAGGATGGAAGAGCTTCCTATATAAGCCCTTCCAAACTTCTCCACTTAGTAATGTGAAACTAAAAATACTTTTGAATTTAAAACAAAATTCAACACTTTTCAGGTCAATCTGCATCAAAAATGAATGTTTTATTGGATCCTTACTTAATTGAGGTCGTCTCTTCATATTATATTAGTGAAGTCTTCGTCACACCTTTACTAACTACCACATCGTCATTTGGTCTGTGCCAATCATTTCTTAGTAAATCAATAATTTAGGTGAAATAATTAAACCAAAACTTAAACTCATGATCACAAACTCGTATGGTAATAATTTTATTATTGCGCAAGGCTTTAATTCCTTAGAATAGTATATATATAGATAGATATAGCTACCAAGCTTTTCACCTGAGTACAGATGTCCCAAAAGCTTAAATTTTAATTTGTGTAGGTCTTCAATGGGGAGATCACCTTGCTGCGAAGATCAGAATGGCCTGAAGAAGGGTCATTGGACCGGTGAGGAAGACCGGAAGCTCGTCGAGTACGTACAGAAGCATGGACATGGCAGCTGGAGATCCCTTCCAAAACTTGCAGGTTAATTAATTCGATCAGTAAATTAAATCTTGGTTGATTAGTGAAGATTATCATGGATCACCTAAATCTTGATTTAACAGGTTTAAATAGATGTGGGAAAAGTTGCAGACTGAGATGGACAAATTACTTGAGGCCAGATATCAAAAGAGGCAACTTCTCTAAGGAGGAAGAGCAAACCATTCTCAATCTCCACTCCCTGCTCGGAAACAAGTAATATTAAATTTATGTAAATCTTACTACGGAATTACTAATCTGTTGAAACGTTTTAGATGGTCGGCGATCGCCTCGCACCTCCCTGGTCGAACCGACAACGAGATCAAGAACTACTGGAACACTCACTTAAAGAAGAAGCTCCTCCAACTTGGGGCCTTGCTAGAGTGGTCGCAGCAGCTCCAGCTGTTGGCTTTCATGGGGAGCGGGGCAGCATCAGAGCCCAACTGCCTTGTCTCCCAGATGACAACAGCTCCTGTCCCTTCCATGCCTCTTACTCAAAATCTAAACTCATTTCAAGGCATTCAATCTTCGACATGGATGGGGTTGAGCTGCCCGGACGAGAACTCGATACTAATGTCTCCTCAATTGCCTCTTCCTCCAATCGCAGACATCGATTTCGGGCACTCAACCAGCAGCAGCTCCAGCTGCATTGACAATGGCAACTACCTTCCTTTCTCCTGGCCTGAGAGCTTGTTGGATGATCCATTCATCACTGATCACTTCCCCTGATCTCACTCGTTTCTTGTTGTTTTCCCTTCTTTAAGGGAAAATTGGCCTTTGCACAGTATGTGTATCGAAAACAAATAAGTAATATCTTATATAAATTGCTTTTCCTCTTTATTAATTCATTTGGGTGTCAAAGATTTCTGATATAGGACGATAAATGAATCAAACACCTGTGACTAAATTTGATATTTAATTTGGTAAGACTCACTACAAAAAAAAAAAAATAGTTTTACCGACGGATTTGTAATTGTCGGCGATCGATTTGTCGGAAAGGTCATTACCGACGGAAGATCTTATTTCCGTCGGTAATAATATACCGATGGACCATAATTCCGTCGGAAACATTGTCGGAACAGTGTTTTTGGCCAGGAATGAATTACCGACGGAAGACTGTTTCCGTCGGTAATTACCAACGGAAACACCTATTTCCGTCGGTAACATATCGATCCACCGACGGGAAACCGCGTTTCCGTCGGTAGATTTTTTCGATATGTATCGACGGATTTATATTTCCGTCGGTATTCCGTCGGTAAACTAAAAAAAAATTCCCAGGAATGATCTGTTTTGGCAATTTCCATATATATACAATTTCAAAATATACAAACCATCACAAATATAATTCATTACAATCAATCCACACAAATATATATAATCCACACATAAATTAAAACATCACATTTACACAATCCACAGTTAAACAATCATAACATTCTAACACTTTATTGATACAACTGCATACAAACATATAATCCACACTTACTAACTTTTATATATATATATATATATATATATATATATATATATATATATATATATATATATATATATATATATATATATATAACAATCACTTTTACACAATCAACACTTAAACAATCACAATATCATATTATTAGAAACAACTATAATCATCTAAAACAAACTAAACTGAACAAAATATCATAGTGCATATATAAATTCTGTCAAAATGATACATACCATAATGCAAAGTTACAGAATACATACCATAGTGCAGAGTACGTAAAATAATACAAGAATGAAAGATAATGCTAGAAATCCTGTCAAAAGACAAATATCAAATGATCATGTTGATATATAAATAAACATTTTTGCATATATGTATATCGAATTTTATTTATAATAAAATGATACCTGAACACAAAAAGGAGCATATGATCATATGAAGAGCCAGTATGTAAATAGAACCGAACGTGACTCCTGAAACATATATTAATAAAACATTTAGAAATTAAATGAACATATTATACCAAATATAAAAATGGAATAAATATATTACCACGGTCTATATATGATAAATAAAAAACTAATAAAGTATAATTGAACATACCTCAGAAAATGCTAATCATCACCGGCTGATGAATCTTGAGTCTCCTGTGACTCAGAACCATGTGACCCCTGGGTGAAATTAGCCACGATCTGGTACATCTGGGCAATGAGATCATCATTACTCTTGTCACGTTCGACTCTCCTCTTCTCCTCATCAGATCTCCTCTTCTCCTCATCAGCTCGCCACTGATCCATATCGGCCATCCTCTCATCCATTGATTTCAATTGAGTGCGCAGTTCTTGATTTTCACGTCTTAAGGACTGCATCTCACTAGATGAAGAGGAACTAGCACGGTCGGCCGGATTTCTCATACAATCAAATGCAACTTTTGCTTGAGGGCCCAGGCCGTAGAGGGTAGAGTTTTTTGTCCTTCCACCGACAACATCATAATAAATCTCATTTAGAGCGTCGGTGAATAGAGACTATGAATCTCCCCCCTCTACTGATGGTTGAGATGCCTGAGCCACCCTTTCTGTTTTGTTGCTGTAAACAAATAAATAATATCCAATTTAATCAGTATTGCTGACTACTAATTAATATAGAAATGAACAAATGTAATAAAGTTAATAATCTTACATGGAGAGTCTGAGATCGAGAATCAACAAATGATTCATCCTTCTTCTTATGGGTCTTGAGAAAGACCTCCATACATGTGGGCTGTCGGGTAAGCTCGCGTTCCTACATACAAAAAATTTTTGGACAAAATTATACAAGTTTGCTAATAAATACATAATTTGTTACAATGTATAACTTTAAATTTTACTCACCAGATCCATGGTATGCTCTTCAATAGATCTGGATCCTGACGTATGCCGAGCGGTTCCGGTGCTCGGGCCACCTGGTTCTGTATTTCTATTTACTTTTGCCTTTTCAGCATTTGCCTGCCATCTTTCTGCAGCCCAGGTGGCCGTCCATGCACTCCATATCGCCTCGGAAACATACACAGGTCTAACGCCCTTCTTTCTCATGTAATACATATGGTCTCTGTATAGTTTGGCACAGTATGTATTCCATGTAGATTTAAATTCTTCTCCATGCCCGTCCTCCCATGTATACATTTTCTGCAATTATAAGTTAAGCATTTAAGTTAAGTGATAACTATATTAAATATAATACCAAATATATTAAATTTACTTACCACAAATTCATTATAGTAAAATATCTTCATCTCCTGGTCTACATGCCTCCATGTAGTACCAGACACGCTAACTCGTTCTTTGAATTTTCCCGTGATATATGTGGCAATTCGGTGGCCATCTGGAGTGAACCTGCACAAAATAATATTAAGTTAAGAGAAATCAATTATATATTAACTTGAATTAATATAATGAAAAATACGTACGAGTCCCCGACGACTTTAAGGACCTTGTAGCCACGTGGTGCTACAGGCTGCTGCTCTACCATAATGATATCTGTAAAACAACATTAGAACACATAATAATAAGGTGATGAAAACATGATAATAAAATTATAATTTAATACGAAAGCATAACTTACTTGATGATTACTAATTATAATACTTAATCATCGTTACCATCTGATTAATCAACTCTGTACAGTTGCTATGTCCTCTTTGCTAGATGAGCTTAGTTCAACTTCATACTCACTGTTCGAGATCTCTCCATCATCAATCTCTTCGTAAGTGACATTAACATCTACAAGTAATTGAGAAGTAGATTGGAGTTGTAAATCAACTAAATGTCTCTCCACTTCATCATTCTGAAATGCATCATGATTTTGAGGAGTGACTGTGTTCGGCATCTCTATGGTTAAGCGAGACTTGATTCGACAAACAGACAACCATTCACTAGATCTTCTTCTCTTCGTAGGGTATTCAAGATAGAAAACCTGACCCGCTTGTATCCCAAAAAATGAAAGGCTCAAATTTTTTGAATCTTTTGTTTGCATTAACCTCAACTAAATTATAATTTGGATGAATTCTAGTACCTATTCTTGGTGTCGGATCATACCATGAACACTTGAACAACACACACCTCTTTATTGGTAATGCAAGATATTCAATCTCTATGATCTCCTCAAGTCTACCATAGTAATCAAACTCAGTATTGTTGTTGTCCATAGATCCTTTGACGCAAACACCAGAATTATAAGTTAATCTCTGTGAATCTCTTTGTGCCACGTGAAATTTAAGGCCATTAACATAGTAACCAGAGTACACCTTAATTTTACGAAGCGGGCCTGATGAAATATTCATTATCCTATCATCTTGCACATTTGATATTCTACGGTCTTTCACCTATAAAATATAGTCCACGTATAAATTAGGACACCTATTAATAGGATTGAAGGAAATTTTTTTATAAATTTTGTAACTTACATATATTTGAAACCATAGTGCAAATTCGGTCTCTAACTTTTCAGCTACCTCACTTGCAGCAATTGATGGATTTTGTATATATAGTTGTTGTTCGTATAAGCTGAGAAAGAATGTAATTATATAAATATTGGGATATCAAGAAAGATATTTAAGAATGAATAATTATTTATTTAGAGTAGTTAACTTACTTAATGTATGGCTTGACCTCTTCACAGTTTAATAGTATGTATGTTCTTGCAGCATGATATTCATCTTCGGTTAACCATCTAGAACGTGATGCACCCATTGATTTACCAGGAAATTTGAAAATAGAAAGCATCGATGGGTCTATCGGCTGAACATCATCAGAATTTCTAGGGCATTTGCGGTGTCTTGTTTGCACACTATCAGCAAAATAATATGAACATAAAGAAGATGCTTCTTCAACCAGATAAGCATTACATATTGAACACTCAACTCTTGCTTTATTACAAACATTATTTTTTAATTTCCTCAAAAACCGTTCAAATGGATACATCTATCTGTACTGCACAGACCCTCCTATTTGTGCCTCGTATGGTAAATGCACTGGTAGATGCTCCATTGAATAAAAAAAACTAGGTGGAAATATGCGCTCTAGCTTACATAATATAAGAGGAATGTCTGTTTCTAGCCAAAGCATATCATCCATCATAATACATCTCGCTGTCAAATCTCTAAAAAATAGACTCAATTCAGTGAGTGCTTGCCAAACATGTTGAGGAAGTAAGTCATGGAAGGCTAATGGAATAAGTATTTGCATGAATATATGACAGTCATAACTTTTCATTCCAAACATCTTTAATCTATTCACATCCACGCATCTAGCCATATTTGAGGCATACCCATCTGGAAATTTGATTTCTTTCAACCAATTGCATAAAGCTTGCTTACCATCTTTGTCTAATGTATAACAAGCTTTTGGAAATTTGTTGGTTGTTTCATCCTGATGCAACTCTGGTCTATTAACTAGTTCCTTTAATTCTTCACGTGAATTTGCAGTGTCTTTAATTCTTCCAGGCACGTTCATCACAGTGTTAAAAATATTATCGAAGAAATTTTTCTCAATATGCATGACATCCAAATTATGTCTAATAAGTAGATGCTTCCAATATGGTAGCTCCCAAAAAATACTTCTTTTCTTCCAACCACACTTGCACATCCTAACAATGTATTTATTTAACTCATCGGAACCAGGTTGAGTTACTGGTAGAAATCCATAATTATCTATTTGCTCAATGATTTCTTCACCTGAAACATGAGCTAGAGGAGATTTTCTCACAACAACATTTTTTAAAAAGAATTTCTTATTTCGCCTAAAAGAGTGATCAATTGGTAAAAATTTACGGTGATTATCAAACCAAGATACTTTCCCACTATAAGGTAATGAAAATACATCAGAATCTGTCATACAGTGCGGACAAACTAATTTACCAGCCGTGCTCCATCCCGACAACATTGAGAATGCTGGAAAATCACTGATTGTCTATAATAATGCAGCATGCAATCTAAAATTAGTTTTACTTGCAACATCGTAAGTCACTGACCCTACATTCCATAATTCATTCAACTCGGCAATCAGAGGTTGTAAGAAAACATCTATCTTCTCTTTTGGATTTGTTGGACCAGGAATAAGTACTGTAAGGAACATAAATTCATCCTTCAGACACATCCATGGCGGTAAATTGTACGGTGTTAATATAACTGGCCAAGATGAATATTGTTGCCCTGACTGACCAAATGACTAAAATCCATCGGCGGAAAGTCCCAATCTCACATTACGTGGTTTAATTGCAAACGAAGGAAATAAAGCATCAAGATGTTTCCATGCAGGGGAATCACAAGGATGACACATCAGCGCTCCATCGTGCTCATGTTCATGATGTCATATCATGTGGCAAGCTATAGCAGTAGATGCATACAAACGTTGAAGTCTAACAGTTAACGGAAAATAATACATGACTTTCTAAGTAATTTTTTTCTTCTTCTGCCCTGGTATACGATTACTATGCTTATAACGAGGGTGTGCACAGATTTTGCATTCACGTAGATCATTGTCTTCATTCCAAAATATAATGCAGTTGTTTATACACCAATCAATTTTCTCTACAGGCAAGCCTAAACCTTTGACCAATTTCTTTGTATTGTAAAAACTATCAGTTATTATGTTATCAGCAGGAAGTAATTCTGACATCAATTGACATATGTCATCATAGCATCTTTCTGAAAAATGATGTTCTGCTTTCATATTCAATAACTTAGCAGTAGTTGATAACTGAGAATGACCAGAGGGAATTCCTTCCCACACTTCTCTTTCACTAGCTTTCAACATTTCATATAGTTGCTGATATTCAGGTGTTGATGTTTCATCATCTATATTGGAATAATCAACTGCAGCATTCATCGCATCGTGAACCATTGACTGCATTGCAATATCATTAGTTGAGATATCAGGAGCAGTAT
Source organism: Zingiber officinale (assembly GCF_018446385.1). Lineage (NCBI taxonomy): Eukaryota > Viridiplantae > Streptophyta > Magnoliopsida > Zingiberales > Zingiberaceae > Zingiber > Zingiber officinale. The sequence continues at coordinate 47,446,853 of NC_056003.1, forward strand.
AAGTTGTGGCAGATGACGTCCCACCAGAAGGTCCAATTGATTCATACACATAAGGCTCCCCGTGACAATACCAATTATAGTAATTTGGTATAAAACCATTTCTGCATATGTGAACCTTCACGGTATCCTCATCACGAAAAGCTCTATTCCTACATTCTTAAGATTACACGGATACCATAACTCATCACCATTCATACATTCTGGATAATTTTTAGCAAAGTTCACAAATTTTTCAACTTCAGCAATAAAATCATCTCTAATAAACCTATTTTCCAAACGATTGTACATCCAAGCTTTGTTTATAGACATTTTGACCTTAAACCAATAAATTGAAAATTAGCAAATATTAACGTACAAACACATTACAAATGAAATAACTATATTATGTTACAGAATAATATACGAATATATCTGAATTAAATCATGCTAAATAATATCAAGTACAATTTACTAAAATATACCTGAAGATGTGTAGGTCAACCGGAGAAGAACAGCAAATGCTATCTGTTTACAAAATAAAAACATCTTAGTACAAAATTTTACTAAAAATTAACAAGTACAAAGCATAAATTATTACTATCGATAAACACAGCAGTGTCCAACGCAGCAACGATCACCAAGGCAACGTCTGGAACATCCGGCTCACAAGCAACCGGCACAGCGGCCAGCGAGCCGCTAGCGGTCGGCACATGCAGCGGCCTGATGCCAGCCGGCACAAGGTCCAGCAGGCCGCTGGTGGCCGGTGCTGCCTGCTAGGGGCCGGTGCTGGCCGTCGGAAAAGACGGCCAGCCCGTCCGCCACAAAGGGCAGCAGGGAGAGGAAAAAAAATGAGGGAGAGGAGTTACGTTCTTACCGACGAAACGGGGAGGAGGAAGAAAGGAATCGGCGCGCGCGTGGAAAGAAAGGAAGCTAGGGTTGTGTTTTAGGCGGATTTACCGACGGAATCTTTTATTCTGTCGGTATAGTTTTTTTTTAAAAAAAAACCCACTTCCGATGGAATAAAAGATTCCGTCGGAATTTACCGACGGAATCTTTTATTCCGTCGGAAATAAAAATAACGCCGACGGAATTAACTATTCCGTTGGCGTGTTTAAGAATAATACCGACGGAAATTGTTTTCCGTCGGTATTCCCGTCGATAAAACTGTATTTTTTTATAGTGACTTTATTTATGTTCTCATGATAAAAGATATATAAAGTTATCGCTTTAGTAACCCTAGCTTCACATATATTTTAAAAGAAGATAAATCATACAAATTTATTCAGCTTTAGTTGAGTACCTGCACGGGTAACATTTATTATCTTTATCAATAAATTCTTATGTTAATACATAAATAAACGTATATTATCCAACTATAAAATTTCAAAAACAATCAACTTCAATAACATTTAAATAAATCAACCTCAACACATAAAAAATCAAATTAAATTTGAATAATCGTTTTAACGATTTAACTTATTTTAAATTCAATTTAATTTCACCCAATTATCTTATTAAATAAATTTGAAGATCATAAATCTCGATTCAATTTGACTCATTTATCATCCTAATTTAATAAGATTTCTTTGATTTATAAGATACACTATTATATCCGTCTAACCGTCTCAAGATGGTCTTACCTTTTTTTAAGTTGGTATCATATATTTAGCTCTTTAAATCAATTAATTCTGAAAGTGATCGGATCGATTCCACAAAAATTTTTCACAGGATAAATCAGAAAATGCTTATAATAGAGTATTTTTAGTCCTGTTTTCCATTGAAGGAAAAAATCTCTAACTAAGATTAAAAGGTTTAACCATTACTGAGCATTCTAGTAAAATTGAACTGATTAAATCAAACAAATTTAAAATTGAACAAATTTAAAAAAATTTGAACCGGTCAAATTTTCCTAAGAAAATCGAACAAATCTATCAGTTCATTCAATTTTCGGTTGAATTATCTAAAATTTTAAAATCAAATTAATCAAATTTAAATTTTATTTGATTAATTACATATTTTATTTAATTAATTACATATTTTATTTAATTAATTATATTTTTAAATAAAAAATAACTAAATTAATATTATTATTTGTTTTTTCAATTTATTCGATTTAATCGAATTATAAATTTTAAAATTGATATCGAATTGAATTAATTAAAAATCGAACTAAATTTAAAAAAAAATAAAAATTAAATTAATCGAATTGAATTTTTATATTGCATCTTATTCATCCTTAGCGGATGAATCTTGCCCCTTTTTGTTTACTCGTGAAACCGTTTATCAGTTGTGATGTCGATGGTGAAGAACTTGTTTCCATTAATGCATCCGTCAGGTGTGGTGTAGGTGTAGGTGGTGACGTAACTGTTTCCATTATTGCATCCGTTAGGTAAGCACTGTGAGTCATATTTTAATATATCAATATATGATTTGTTAAAACTAATAATACAGAGAAAAAGATAGATTAAGAGTGTGCTCGGAATTCAGCAGTACGTCTGTGTCACATCGAATAGACAAAGTTACAAGACTAAACGCTTATATTAATTGTTTAGATTACGGAATTGTAATTAGTGAACAGGAGAATCATTAATGAGTTTTCTTGCGAGAGATTGACGGTTAATTAGTCGCGTGCTTAATTAATTTGTCTAATAAAGGTTTGGGCTGAATTCAATTGCGTGGAAAATATTAATGATAGCGACGGTAATCAAAGAAAGGGGAAATGCTCGCACTGCATAAACTTCTGATTCATGAGTTGCCTGTGACCGGTCGACCGTGGCAAGATTGATCAACCTACTAAAAATACATTATGACATGATGGGGGCGGTTACAATTAACCGTTATGATTTTTTGATTATTTCTTTTTACCTTGTAAGTATGTTATTTAAGACTATTTTTAGGATTTAGGTTAGGTCATAATATTGAGTACATACAAAATTTTAAATAAAAAAAATTAAATGTGCACGAGGTGTGTGGCATAAGGTCATTGGCACATTGTTGGAAATACAATCAAAATTTTATATTGGAAAGATATAAAAAAATTATGAGTTTAAAATGATGTAAGATATCTCCATTAGTATAAGATTTTTTTGGATAAAATCAAAAAAAATAAAGTCATGAGGGCTTAGATCCAAAGTGGATAATATTATGTCTTTGTGGAAATATGTGTATTCCTTTTGGACACAACTAGGGGTTAGCAAAAATTTGGTAAAATTCAATCGACTAAATTTGGTTTTTGATTTTTTTTTTTTAATTCGGTTCGATATTCGGTTAATTCAGTTCAGTTCAATTTTAAATTTCGTAATTCGGTTAAACCGATTAAGAATATTAATTCGATTAAATTTTATTTAAAATAAAATCTCATTTTTTTTAGTTAAAATCAAATAAGGTTTTAAAATTTCAGTTAATTCGATCGAAAACTGAAGTAATCGATATTTTATAGGTTCGGTTCGTTCGATTTTTATAGAGAAATTCGATGGATTTGATTGGTACAAAAAAAAATTTGATTTATTCAGTTCAGTCTGTTTAGTTTTGATCGAATACTTAGCCTAGACACAACAAATGGTATCAAAGACATTGTCCAAATCAGATGTCATGTGGGGTGTGACTGTAAACGAAATTGAGGGGAGGTTTGGAGCAGGTCAGGGTGACCAGATGCTTATGGAAAGTAGGGATGTAAACAAGCCGGGCTGAGCCAAGATTTAGGGTGTTCAAGCTTGTTTAATAAGGTAATCGAGCCAAGTCGAGCCAAGCTTAAATGAACGAAGACTTTGAAATGATTGTTCAAACTTGACTTGGTTTATTTTTTATAAGCTTAAGCTTGTTTAAAATTTGGTTTGAGCTTGATTTGTTTAAATGTTATCGAGCTCTCAATTCAAACTTGGCTTGATCTTGGTTCGTTTAGATATTATTAAGCTATTAATTCAAACTTATTTGATTGTTTGAAACTTTTACCTATTCGATTAGTTATTGAACTTGATAATTCAAACTTATTAGCATATTGATAAGAGTTTTATTAATAACATGATTCATGAACATTGTTTATGAATATTGTTTACAAACATTAATGAGCTGAACACATATATGTTCAAATTTTTTTTTTTAGTTTAATGAGATGTTCAAGCTTATTTATTAAATTGATCTGGTGTATATTGAACGAATATAAACAAGCTCTTACCAAGATGAATGCAAACCTTGTTCATGAATGTTTGGTTCATTTACAACCCTAGCAGAGAGGCCTAAAGTAGGTCAAGGTGACCAAATGCTCGTGGGGAGACCCAAAACAGGTCAAGGTGACCGGATGCTTCCAAGGAGGTCTGGAGAAGGTCAAGAGTGACTGGATACAGATGCTCGCGAGGAGGCCCAAAGTAGGTCAAGGTGACTAGAAGCTCACGGGGAGGTCTGGAGCAGATTAGGATGACCTGATGCTCACAGAGAGGCTCGGGGTAAGTCAAGAGTGATCAGATGCTCGTGAGAAGGCTCAAAGCAAGTCAAAAGTGACCAGATACTCGCGGGGAGATGACAGTCCTTTATTTAAGAGGAGGATTATTGGGGATACAATCAAAGTCCCTAAAAGATATGGAAAAGATCATAAATTTAAAAGGATATAAGATATTTCCATTGACATGAGATCTTTTGGGTATAACCTAAAAAATAAAGCAATGAGGGCTTTAAACCCAAAGTGGATAATATCATACCATTGTGGAAATATGTGTATTCCTTTTGGACACAATACACACACACACACACAGATATATATATATATATATATATATATATATATATATATATATATATATATATATATATATATATATATATATATATTGGTAAAGAAAATGTTTAGATTTTCAATGATGCCGGATTAGGGATGACAATTCTTCTCATGGGTTCGGGGTTATGTGGGAAAAATCTAAAATCGGGGCCAATTTAGAGAGTTTTTTCAAGTATTTAGGTTCGAATTCGGAGATTTTTCAAATCCCCGTAATTGAAGGGGGGGGGGGGATGGGTAACCCGCTTTGATAATAATAATCATGGAGTATGATCTTATGTGTTTATTAAATCATGGATTATTAATATTATTATTGTGTAGAGTTTTGATATGTCTCACCCTTTATGCTGTACACTCATGAACACTCAACTTCTAAATCCTAAAAGCAGATCTGATTAGCATAACTAGAGCTAAAAAAATTAAGGTACTCATGAGATATACAGTATAAGGGGTGCGATATATCAAAATTATAGATTTTCAATTTTCAATATATATATGAAAATGATTGAAAATTGAAAATCTATTTTTTCAGTTGATACGGTGCATAAAGGTGGGGCACGATAAGGCCAGGTAGTCAATAGTGAAAGGGACATGGTAGTCAAAAGTTAAGGGAACGTGGCAGTCGATAGTCAAGGGTACATGACGCTTAAAAGTTAAGGGGACGTGACAGTCAATAGTCAGGAGAAAGGAGTTAAACAGCCCTGCATCACTAGTCGCATAATGTTGGGACCGAAATGTAGCTAGAGGGGTGGGGGGGTGAATAGCTCTTCGTGATCTTGTGCTCTTCGTTGCTTTGTTTCTTCGATGATGTGCAGCAGAAAATACAAGAAACAACAACTATAATGCTAACACAAGGGATTTACTTAGTATCCACCTCAAGAAGAGGTGACTAATCTAAGGATCCACACACTCACGCACCCTCCACTATGAAATCACTCATTTACGGTAACTACTGAATGCGGAGAAGCCTTACAACACTCTCAATACAAGAAGAAAGCAAGGGAAGACAAATACAAGAAATATCTTACAAGATATGCAATGAAAACCCTAACCCTAGCTTCTTCTTCTTGCTGTAGATCTGCCTCTTGACTTGGAAATGCCTCTAAGAACCTTCAAGATCTGGCGGTGAGAGCTCTGTAGAGAAGCTGTGGAATCACTGTGGAGAAGAGATAGAAGAAGTACCGAAGACAAGCTCGCCAACGGCTTTATCTGCGCCAACGGTCGAATCCCAATCGATTGGATTGCTCCCAATCGATTGGGGAGGATTTGGATCGATCGGCCGATCGATCCAGAGTGCCTCTGTGCTCACTGGAATTGCCCTAAATCGATTACCCAATCAATTCAAGGCTTCTCGAGCGATTTCCAACGCTCCAATCGATCGCCTGATCGATTGGAGGTTTCAATCGATCGCCTGATCGATTGGAGGTTTCATTCGATCAACTGATCAATTCAGAAGCTTACTGTTCGCTCAGAAACTCTCCCAATCGATTGACCAATCGATTGGGGAAGTTTTGATCGATTACCCAATCGATCCAGACATTTTCTGCGCGAAATCTGTTGGTTAGTCCTAGGAAAATCGTACCGGTTCCACTGTACAAAAATTTTGTACAAATGTCGAACCTTTCCTTAAATAACCTATTGTGTTCTTTAGAAGTTAAATTAGGAATCGCAGACGGAACTTAACATCATTGATTCTAAATTTAACTTATCTGTTCTTAATGGTTTAGATTTGAATCGTAAGCGGAACTTAACACTATTGATTCAAATCCACCTATGTTATTAATTCCATTAAATATTAATTTCCAAAATTGACTTCCAGGACTGCATGGCAAGGCACATGACCTTCTTGGATATGGGAGCAACCACCACCGCCTAGACAAAGACTTTTAAGGAAAGCTAATATTTAATTTCCTTAAATAATTCTAGGTTAACCAGAAACAACAATCGAATCACAAATTCGAAAAACAAAGAAAACACAAACTCGAAAAATAAATTCGAAACTCTAGAAGAATATGCCTCTTGTGTTTGGTATTTCCAAAAATAATTATACAAAGAAAACTAGTATGATGCGGAAAATAATTACTAGTTATACCTTTCTTTGTAAGCAAATAACCTCTTGATCTTCTACCGTATTCCTCTTCTTATCCCGGATGTTGTGTGGGCAACGATCTACCGAGATGAGAACCACCCAAGCCTTCACCTTCCTTCCAAGTTTCGGCCACCTTCTTTTCTTCAAGGGATGAAGAACTTAGACCACCAACCAATCTCCAAGGGATGCTAGGAAACAAAACCTCCTTCTTCTTCTTCTTCCTCAAGTAAAATCCGGCCACCAACCAAGCTCCTAGAGAAGTTGCCACCAGCCACAAAAGGAAGAGAAGAGGGAGAAGCTAGGGCCGGCCACCAAGAGGAAAAGAGAAGAAGAATAGAATAGAGTCGTTAGCCATGAAGACACCTCTACCCCCTCTTTTATAATCCTTGGTCTTGGCAAATAAGGAAATTTAAATAAAACCTTCCTTAATTCTTTTGCCATGAAAAAGAAAATTTTAATTAATTAAAATTAAATTCTTTTTCTCAATTACAATGGCCGGCCACCTATTAAGCTATAAATAAGGAGAGTTTTAATTAACACAAGAATTAAAACTTCCTAATTTATTTCCGAAAATTTATAAAATTTCTCCAATAATTTTTCCCTCATGGTGGTTTGTAAAAAGAAAATTTTATAAATTAAAATATTTCTTTTAAACATGTGGATAATTTCTAAAAAGAAAAGTTATCTTTTAAAAATTAAAATCTCCTTTCAATCTACAAATAAAGAAAGATATCAAATCTTTTCTTAATCTTTTGTAGAAACTTATAAAAGGAAATATTTAATTTTTTAAACTCTCTTTTAAATCATGAACATGGTTAAAAAGAGAAAGTTTTCTCATAATTAAAATCTACCTTTCAATCTACAAATAAGGAAAGATTTCAAATCTTTTCTTAATCTTTTATAGAAAATTATAAAAGGAAAGATTTAAATTTCAAATTCTCTTTTAAAACCATGATATTCACATAAGAAATAATTTTAACAAAAATCTTTTTTTATTTTCTAGTAGCCGGTCACCTAAGCTTGGGACCCAAGCTTTGGCCGACCACCTATAATTGGCTCCACCAATAGCTTTGGTCGGCCCTAGCTTGGGCTCCAATCTAGCTTGACCGGCCACCTTAAGGTGGGTAGAAAGGTGGGTATAGGTGGGTATAAATCTCTATATACAAGAGGCTACGATAGGGACCGAGAGGAGAAATTGGTTTTGGTCTCCCGATGAAATTAAGCTTCCCGTGTTCGCCCCGAACACCCAACTTAATTTCATCAATAATAATTCATTCCACTAATGAATTATTACTGAACTACCGCACCAATCCCAAATTACATTTTGGGCTCCTTCTTATTATGAGTGTGTTAGTCTCCCTGTGTTTAAGATAACAAATGTCCACTAATTAAGTAAGTTACTGGCAACTCACGTAATTAATATCTAAGTCTAAGAGTAGTACCACTCAACCTCATTGTCATGTCGGACTAAGTCCACCTACAGGTTTTAACATGACAATCTTTATGAGCTCCTCTTGGGGACATTATCAACCTAGATTACTAGGACACAGTTTCCTTCTATAATCAACAAGACACACTATAAGTAACATCATTTCCCAACTTATCGGGCATTTTGATTTATCGAGCTAAATCTCACCCTTTGATAAGTCAAATAAATAAATATTAAATATATGTGCTTGTTATTATATTAGGATTAAGAGTACACACTTCCATAATAACTAAGGACTTGTTCTTTTATTAAGTCAGTATAAAAAGAGCTTTCCTTATATGGTCCTACTCAATACACTTAGAGTGTACTAGTATAATTTATTAGTCAAGATAAACTAATACCTAATTACACTACGACTTTGCCAATGATTTGTTCCTTTCTATCTCAGTCGTGAGCTACTGTTTATAATTTATAAAGAACCGATAATACGATCTTCTGTGTGTGACACCACACACTATGTTATCTACAATATAAATTAATTGAACATCTACATTTAGTATATATAAATGTAGACACTTGACCAATGTGATTCTTATAAATGTTTATACAAAAGCTAGGCTTTTAGTATACATTCCAACAAAATCGTGTTAACCAATTGATTGACCAATCGATTGAATCCCCCAATCAATTTTCCAATCGATTGAAACCTAGAAAACTGTGTAGATCTTGAAATTAGCTTCGTTTCGCATCTGAGATCACCTCATTCCGATATCCGAGTCAAAAGTTATGGCCTTCGGAAGTTTACTACATCCGAACTTCTTAGTTCCATGCCAACTCCCTATTGGACTTACGACCGCTAAGAGTTCGGTCAACTTTTGACTCATCTAGATATTTTCTTCTCGCGCCAAGTGTCCGGTCAACCTTGACCCACTTGGACTTACCTTCCACCAGATGTCCGGTCATCCTTGACCCATCTGGATTTCCTCTTACCAAGTATCTGGTCAATCATTTGACCTACTTGGACTTCCAAACACTAGGTGTCCGATCAACCTTGACCCACCTAGATTTCCATATGTCTGGCTTCACTCACTAGGTCTTTCAATCTGCCTAGCTTCACTCACTAGGTTTTTTCAATCTGCCTAGCTTCACTCACTAGGATTTCCCATTTGTCTGACTTCACTTACCAGGACTTTCACCTAGCTTCAACCAGTAGAATTTTCACCTGGCTTTACTCACCAGGATTTTCCAACTGCCTAGCTTCACTCACTAGGTCTTTCACCTGGCTTCACTCACCAGGATTTTTCTTTCTGCCTAGCTTCACTCATTAGGACTTCCCAGTCAAGTATCCGTTAATCTTGACCTACTTGACTCTTCTTCAAACTCAGACTGGTCAAACCCTAACCAGAGGAGAATTGCTCCAGCAATTTCCCTAATCGGATGATTACACCTGTAATCTCCACGTATTATCTGTATTGTCAAACATCAAAACTCAAACATAGAGACTCAAGCTTGAGCCAACTCAAGCTTAGTCAACCAGGTCAACCTTGACCCAGGGATATTGCACCAACAATCTCCCCCTTTTTGATGTTTGACAATACCTTTAAGTTAGGCTAATCCCATAGCCTCAACTTCCTTCATGCCAATTTATGAATGAGGGTTTCCTTCATTCTCCCCCTTTCCTGGAGGGAAAACTCCGTCTTTAGGTAATGAAGGCCTAACTTAACGACACATTCTCCCCCTATTGGCACACATAAAAAACTCTCTCCCTGAAGAGTCACTCACCGTTGTTCACAACTTCACTCGTTGTGTTCAACATGATAATGAAGTCCCATACCCTTCATTATCCTTTAATGCTCACCCTTGAGCATGAACAAACAAACAGTGAGGATATCCACTCCCCATTGTATTTAAATTGATCAACCTTGAGCATTTACGCTAAAGAAGGTTAACCACCTTCTAAGGTGTATGAAAAATAATTTTCATGTCTTTAAAGAGTAAATCCCCCTAAAGACATGCACGTAACCTCTGTCATTGCACCAACAATGACTTGGAATCCCTAAACATATAGGAAATCCAAATTTAGAAGTTTTGAGGTTCAAAAATTCAATATTGAAACCAAACTTCAACCTAAACCTCTACGTAGTCTTCCTTAATCAATCCATCCTTGTTTTCTTCATGAAAACTCCCCCTAAATGTATACAAATGTGTTTTGAGGGGTAAGGAGGGGTTATATAGACAAAAAAATGCTGAACTCTAGCTTACCCAGCCAAAATCAGCATTTCAATTGATTGGAGTTGGGTCTTAATCGATTGAACCCAGCTGAATCGATCCAATGATCGATTTAGACTGCATGGATCGATCGGTGGATCAATCCAGCAAGCTTCTGCTCGCGAGAAATGCCTTCTCAATCGATCGCCCGATCGATTGAGGCACTCCAATCGATTGGGTGATCGATTGAAGCTCTGAAAATGCTAAAATTTACTTTTAGTCAATTTCAGAAACGCCCCAAAAATTCTACAAAATTCAAAAAATCATGAAAATTCATGTAGACATTCCTTAGGGCATATACCATCAAGAAAAAAATAATTTTCTATGAAAATACTTTCTATTTTCCAAGATTGACACAAACTTGAAAACTTGTAAAAACTTTAGTGTTTTCTTCTAGTTTGTGTCTAACTTTTCAATGATGATTATTATCAAAAGATAGTCTTCATCAAGGTTTTCTAAAAGCATTTTAAAACCTTTTTCAAAACCAATATACAACCATGTTCTTTGTGCTCAATGCACATGACTTATACATTAGCTTTCCCAATGATTGGAAAACAAATAACTAGTGTTGTTTTGATGAACTTAAAACTCAAAAGAATGCACTTAATCAACACCTTGAGTTTTGTTCATCACCCTAACATCTCACTTATATCTAATGTGTACAAAACCACATACAAGTCACCTTATAGTTCTTTAGTGAGATGTAAACTTTGGTTTTACCCTAATCTAAGGATCATGCATATCTATCTAGACATTTTGAGATTAGGAACATCCACGAAGGATGTTACTTGTTAATGAATGCCATTTGTCCTTAGTTTGCAAGGAATTAAAATAATGCATGATTCGTTATGGCATACATCAAAGATAAATAATTTTCAAAAGAAAATTTCCTATGACTACATGATCATGTATGTATAACATGACATGATATTTTTGTGTTTTTCATAATAAGGCATGAGTGCAAGAATAAATATGATCTCATGACATATGATGGGAAAACAAAGCATGACAACTTAGCATAAATAAAATACCTAGAATGACTATCCAAGTATCCTTAAACCTTAGCTAACTTAAAGTTTAAACCTAGATTTCCCAATATTTTCCAAAAAATGCCAAAACCCAATTTTGACATTTCCTTTGCTTTTCCTACATTGTGCCAATTTAAATTAAGCATATTCCTCAAATTTTGGCACAAATTACTCTTTTAAAGAGTAACAAATTAAAATAAGACTTAGATTTGCCTTTAACTTCCCAATAAAATGTCAAAATCCCAACTTGACATTTCTTTACGATTCTCCCACTTATGCCAATTTAATTTAAAATCAATTTTCTCAAATTATGGCACATTTTACTCATTTCAAGAGTAAATCATAATCCTTTTCATTTTCAAAGATTAACAATAACATTGAAAATGCTCTCCGAGTGTCAACTTCATCAAAGTTGGGTTAACTACCCTTCTAATCGGAGTTGACACTCTCTAACCCATCTAAGGGGTAGACAAAATGCTCCTAGGAACCCAAAACCTATTGGTGCTCCTTAGATACTCTAGATATTCACTAGGGATAACTTCCCTAGATACCTTCCTAGTGACATTGTTAGGCTTCTTAGAGTCCTTGGTCATCTTTTATAGGTCAACTCTAGGGATTTCTTCCCTTGTGACCTTTTTGTGACTTTCTTAGACTTCTTAGAAGTCTTAGTCATGTTTGTTGTTGCAAAAATACTTCTAGGGATAACTTCCCTTGTATTTTTGACTTAACCACTAGGCCTAGGATTAGTTCCATAACTATATGGAACTCTATGGTAAGAAGTCACATCCTTTTGATTTTAGGTTTGTATCCCAAACCTCTATGACCCTTAGATGACCCTTGTTGTCCTAAACCTAGATTTTGCTCATTTTGCCCTTTTAGGATATTTTCCATCCTTTTTAGGGTATTTTCTAATTTATCAAGTCTTGACCTCAAGACTTGATTTTCTCTCATTAAATCCTTAGTTTTTGGTTTTTCATTTAATCCTTGAGCAATTTTATTTTTAGGCTTGTAACTAAAATCCTTAGAATTCTTGCCTAAATTTTTATCTACCTTCCTAGACCTAGGTGTGGTAGTTTTAGCATGAAGAGCTACATGTTTTTCCTTAATGCTATCATACTTCCTATTTTTATGGTAAATAGCATTAAAATGATATAAATTAGAACTAGCATGCTTTTTACCATTATTTAAAGGGGTAGGCTCAACAAATGATACCTTGTGTTTTACCTTGGAGGCTCCCCCTTGAGTTGTGCTTCCTCCTTGAGCCTTGACCGCTTTCTTCCCCTTGGGACATTGACTACAATAGTGTCCCTTTTGATTGCAAGAGAAGCACACAATGTGCTCCTTTCTCTTCTTTGTTCCGGGAGCGGTCTCTTTGGGCTTCTCCTTACCCTTTAGTGCCACTTGACTCTTCTTCTTTGCCAATTTTGGGCATTTGCTTTTGTAGTACCCATGTTCCCTACATTCAAAACATATAATATGATATTTATTCTTAATTGAACCATTTTTACCTTCATGTGTAGGGATGACACTTACTCCTCCATTTGATGTTTCTTGATTTTTGGAGGATGCAACATATTCTTCTCCATTTGACCCGGATGTAGAAGCTTCTCCTTCTTCTTAATCCGATGTCAACAAAGGTCTCTCCCCCTCAATCCTAGAGGTGGAGACTTCATCTTCCTCTTCATCCTCTTGTACATGAAACAAGCAATATGCTCCTTCCTTACTCTTTTGGTTGCACTCCTTTGAGGATGAAGCTTCTAGGACTTCTTCTTTCTATATTGAGCACTTCTCAACCTCGGAGTCCTCTTCTTCTTCTTTTTGATCTTGATTCAATGAATCACCCTCATTTGATTCTTCTTGGATTGGTACAGTGGAGGGATCTCAGGAATCGTTGCCAATTTGCTCCAAAGCTCCTTGGCATCCTTGAATTCTCCAATTTGCTCCAAAATGTGGCTAGGTAATAGATTGACCAAAAGATTGGTCACTTTATCATTTGCCTCACTCCTTTGAATTTGTTCTTGGCTCCACTTGCTTCTCTTGAGAACTTTGCCCTTTGAACTTGTTGGAGCTTCGAAGTCTTCCATGAGAGCAAACCATTGCTCTATCTCCACCATCAAGAAATTTTCGATCCTTGATTTCCAAAGATCGAAGCTCATCATTGTGAACGGTGGAGGCACCCTTGTATCGAATCCAAGTCCATCTTGGAATTCCATTTGAAGTTGAGCTTCTTGAATGAAGTCTTCGACTTGTAGAATTGTTCCAACTTCTTTACCCTAGCTTTTTGCCCCTTCCGGCGATGATTCTGGTGAAGAGAAACCTTGCTGATACCACTTGTTGGGACCGAAATATAGCTAGAGGGGGGGGTGAATAGCTCTTCGTGATCTTGTGCTCTTCGTTGCTTTGTTTCTTCGATGATGTGCAGCGGAAAATATAAGAAACAACAACTATAATGCTAACACAAGGGATTTACTTGGTATCCACCTCAAGAAGAGGTGACTAATCCAAGGATCCACACACTCACGCACCCTCCACTATGAAATCACTCCTTTACGGTAACTTCCGAAGGCGGAGAAGCCTTACAACATTCTCAATACAAGAAAAAAGCAAGGGAAGACAAATACAAGAAATATCTTACAAGATATGCAATGAAAACCCTAACCCTAGCTTCTTCTTCTTGCTGTAGATCCGCCTCTTGACTTGGAAATGCCTCCAAGAACCTTCAAGATCTGGTGCTGAGAGCTCTGTAGAGAAGCTGTGGAATCGCTATGGAGAAGAGATGGAAGAAGTACCGAAGACACGCTCGCCAACGACTTTATCTGCGCCAACGGTCGAATCCCAATCGATTGGATTGCTCCCAATCGATTGGGGAGGATTTGGATCAATCAGTCGATCAATCCATAGCACCTCTGTGCTCTCTGGAATTGCCCTGAATCGATTACCCAATCGATTCAAGGCTTCTCGAGTGATTTCCAGCGCTCCAATCGATCGTCCGATCGATTGGAGGTTTCAATCAATCAACTGATCGATTCAGAAGCTTACTATTCACTCAGAAACTCTCCCAATCGATTGACCAATCGATTGGGGAAGTTTTGATCGATTACCCAATCGATCCAAACGTTTTCTGTGCGAAATCGCATCAACCAATCGATTGAACCCCCCAATCAATTGGCCAATAGTTTGAAACCTAGAAAACTGTGTAGAGCTTGAAATTAGCTTCGTTTCTCATCTGAGATCACCTCATTCCGATATCCCAATCAAAAGTTACGGCCTTCAGAAGTTTACTACGTCCGAACTTCCTAGTTCCATGCCAACTCCCTATTGGACTTACGACCGCTAAGAGTTCGGTCAACTTTTGACTCATCTAGACATTTTCTCCTCACGCCAAGTGTCTGGTCAACCTTGACCCACTTGGACTCACCTTCCACCAGATGTCCGGTCATCCTTGACTCATCTGGATATCCTCTTGCCAAGTATCCGGTCAATCCTTTGACCTACTTAGACTTCCAAACACTAGGTGTCCGGTCAACTTTGACCCACCTAGATTTCCACATACCTGGCTTCACTCACCAGGTCTTTCAATCTGCCTAGCTTCACTCACTAAGACTTCCCATCTGCCTGGCTTCACTCACCAGGACTTTCACCTAGCTTCAACCACTAGAATTTTCACCTGGCTTCACTCACCAGGATTTTCCAACTTCCTAGCTTCACTCACTAGGTCTTTCACCTGGCTTTACTCACCAAGATTTTTCTTTCTGCCTAGCTTCACTCATTAGAACTTCCCAGTCAAGTATCCGGTCAATCTTGACCTACTTGACTCTTCTTCAAACTCAGACTGGTCAAACCCTAACTAGAGGAGAATTGGTCCAGCAATCTCCCCAATCGGATGATTACACCTGTAATCTCCACATATTATTTGTATTGTCAAATATCGAAACTCAAACATAGTGACTCAAGCTTGAGTCAACTCAAGCTTAGTCAACCAGGTCAACCTTGACCCAGGAATATTGCACCAACACATAATTCCTGGTCGATCACCATCAGGCCAGGCCCTTAGATCTGAGACATAAGACAAGCGACCAATTCATGAAAGATGGCTCCCTCACCACAGTTTCAGATAAAACCCGGGCGGGTCGCCACAGCTCATCCTCCTCATCATGACTCAAGTCGGGTGGTACATCTGAACGGTCATCCCAAGCTGTCCGTAGCTAAACCTGAGTGTGACGGAAAGCGCTAAGTGACAACAATGTCAGGGAATCGTAACCTCTTGTCAGAGAGTAACTATCATATGTCAGAGAAGATTCCAATGGTCTACTATCACTTGTGAATGGAGCCTTCCTTTCACTAATAGGAGGTCACCGTACATCCTCTCTCACCCGACAGGCCTTGACACCTGATATTCTCTAACAACAGGCAGACTCTGAAGGTATGTAGTGTCATATAAAAAGAGAGGTCCTCTTCCTTAGCCAGGGATGCACACATATATACTTGTCTTCAAAAGTTCTTTTTCTTTAGTACATTATTCTTCTGGGGAAAAAGGACCTGACTTGAGTGTCGGAGGGCCTATGCCAGGGATTTTTTCCTTTATTTCTGATCTCTAATGCTTTGGGAGTTAGAGTGTATACTAAAAGCCTAGCTTTTGTATAAACATTTATCTAGAAATAAGAATCACATTGGTCAAATGTCTACATTTATGATAAATGTAGTTGTTCAATTAATTTATATTGTAGATAACATGGTGTGTGGTGTCATACACAGAGGATCATGTTATCAGTACCTTATAAATTATAAACAGTAGCTCACGACCAAGATAGAAAGGAACAAACCATTCGAAGGTCGTAGTGTAATTAGGTATTAGTTTATCTTAACTATATAATTACACTAGTACACTTAGAGTGTATTGAGTAGGACCATTAGAGGTCGTTTCTTTTATACTGACTTTATAAAGGAACAAAGACCTAAGTTATTATGGAAGTGCGTGCTCTTAATCCTAATATAATAACAAGAACATATATTTGATATTTATTTCTTTAATTTATCAATGGGTGAGATTTAGTTCGATAAATCAATAAACCCGATAAGTTGGAAAATGATATCACTTATAGTGTGTATTGTTGATTATAGAAGAAAACTGTGTCCTAGTGATCTAGGTTGATAATGTCCCCAAGAGGAGCTCATAAGGATTGTCATGTTAAACCCTGCAGGTGGACTTAGTCTGACATGATGATAAGGTTGAGTGGTACTACTCTTGGACTAAGATATTAATTAAGTGAGTTGTCAGTAACTCATTTAATTAATGGACATTCGACATCTTAAACACAGGGAGACTAACACACTCATAATAAGAAGGATCCCAAAATATAATTTGGGATTGGTGTAGTAGTTCAATAATAATTCTTTAGTGGAATGAATTATTATTGATGAAATTAAGTTGTGTTCGGGGTGAACACGGGATGCTTAATTTCATCGGAAGACCAAAACCAATTCCTCCTCTCGGTCCCTATCGTAGCCTCTTGTATATAGAAATTTATACCCACCACATACCCACCTTCTTACCCACTCTTTGGTGGCCGGCCAAGCTAGCTTGGAACTCAAGCTAGGGCCGGCCAAGACCCAAGGATTGAGCCAAGTTAATTGGCCGGCCATGGCTTGGAGCCCAAGCTTGATTGGCCGGCCATATTAAAAGGGAATTTATTTTTATTTAAATTTTTTCTTATGTGGATAACATGGTTTTAAAAGAGAGTTTAAAATTTAAATCTTTTCTTTTATAGCTTTCTACAAAGGATTAAGAAAAGATTTAAAATCTTTCCTTATTTGTAGATTGAAAGGAGGATTTTAATTTTTAAGAAAACTTTCCTTTTTTGTAACCATGTTCATGATTTAAAAAAAAAAGAGTTTAAAAATTAAATATTTCTTTTTATAAGTTTCTACAAAAGATTAAGAGAAGATTTAATATCTTTCCTTATTTGTAGATTGAAAAGATATTTTAATTTTTAGAGATAACTTTCCTTTTTGGAAATTATCCACATGTTTAAAAGAAAGATTTTAATTTATAAAATTTCCTTTTTACTAACTAATCATGAAGGGATAAAAATTATTGGAGAAATTTTTATAAATTTTCGGAAACAAATTAGGAAGTTTTAATTCTTGTTTTAATTAAAAACTTTCCTTGTTTTGGGGAGAAAGTGGCCGGCCAAATAATTTGGAAAAAGAAAATTGATTTTTAATTAATTAATTTTTCTTTTTCATGGCAAAGGAATTAAGGAAGTTTTTATTTAAATTTCCTTGTTTGTCAAGGCCAAAGATTATAAAAGAGGGGGTAGAGGTGCCTTCAATGGGTGCGAACTCTATTCTATTTTTCTCTCCATCTTTTTCTTGGTGTGGCCGACCCTTCAAGTTCTTCTCTTCTCCTTTTTCTTTCTTCTCCTTGCTGGTCGAATCTCTTCAACCTTTGAAGCTTGGAAGGTGGCCGGATCTTGCTTGGAGAAGAAGGAGGAAAAGAAGGCTTTATTTCTAGCATCCCTTGGAGCATGGTGGTGGTGGCCGGACCTTTATTTCTCATGGAGAATTCTTGGTGGCCGAATCTAGCTTGGAGAAGAAGGAGCTTGGTGGTTCTCGTCTCGGAAGATCGTTGCCCACACAACGTCAGAGATTAGAAGAGGAATACGGTAGAAGATCAAGAGGTTATTTTCTTACAAAGAAAGATATAACTAGTAATTGTTTTCCGCATCATACTAGTTTTCTTTGTAAAGTTATTTTTGGAAACACCAAACACAAGAGGCATATGATTCTAGAGTTTTTCGGATTTGTTTCGAATTTGTGTTTCTTTTGTTTTATTTTTCGAATTTGTGATTCGATTGTTCTTTTTGGTTAACCTAGAGTTATTTAAGGAAATTAAATATTAGCTTTCCTTAAAAGGCTTTGTCTAGGCGGTGGTGGTTGCTCCCATATCCAAGAAGGCCATGTGCCTCGCCATGCAGTCCTGGAAGCTAATTTTGGAAATTAATATTTAATGGAATTAATAACGTAGGTATATTTGGATCAATAGTGTTAAGTTCCGCTTGTGATCCAAATCTAAACCATTAAGAACAGATAAGTTAAATTTGGAATCAATGACGTTAAGTTCCGTCTGCGATTCCTAATTTAACTTCTAAAGAACACAATAGGTTATTTAAGGAAAGGTTTGACACTTGTACAAAAAAAATTTTGTACAGTGGAACCGGTACGTTTTCCTAGGACTAACCAACATTGGGTGCTTGTCTGAGTGTGTGTAGAGTTCAAGTACAACCCATCCTTACACTATAGATCAGTGAGTTCCGCGTGGGGTTTGCTTTTCGGACGTGTGTACATCGGGTGCGTCAAAGTCGCCTCTTCATCAACACCAACACCATCTTCGCCAGCCTCCATCTGGCTTAGTTTATAGACAGGATCAATTTAGCATCGTCTGTAGGAATCACCTTCACTTTTTTTGGAACGTGACGATGGAAGACACTGGTAAGATCAACGTCACAATGACAGCTGGAGAGTACAAACCGTTCCAGGAAGCTAAGAGACGAGCGGCTTCCGAAAAGCACACCACCGCTTCACAACCACACAGGATGCCTGCAATTTCAAAGGACCAGACTCATGCTTCTGACAGGGGGTCTAAGAGGAAACAACCTGAGGATTTTCCCCGAGCCTTCTATCGCGACCCCTGCCTTAACTATTATAGCAAGAAAGGGCATCACCAGGCCTCCACGATCGAGAGTTCCCCATCCAAAGATTAGAAGAAGGGGAAGACCATAGTTGTCAAGGAGTAGCCGAGGGAGTTGCCCAAGGAGTTGCAAGTGCCCTTCTCTTTGAGGATGCTCGAGGAAAAACTACCGAAGGGGTATAAGCCCCCATCCATGGGAGAATATAACGGCAGCAAGGATCCAGAAGATCACCTGCGCAAATTTTAGAATGCTGCGCTATTACATCAGTATAATGATGCCATCAAGTGCCGGGTGTTTTTAAACACTCTGTCAGGCTCGACCCAAAAGTGGTTCAACGGATTTCCTGTCAGATCCATCATTTGCTTTTAGGATTTCAAGAATGCTTTCCTATGCCATTTTGCCAACAATAGGAAATATCAGCAGACTAACCATTGCCTATTCTTTCTCAAGCAGGGATCTGCAGAGCCCCTGAGGGCCTACATAAAACACTTCAATCAGGTAGCCCAAGATGTCTCATCCGCTACCTCAGAGATCTTGATGAGCGCCTTCTCCCACGGTTTGGTGGAAAGAGAGTTCTTTCATGCCCTCATTTGAGAGTCTGTGAAGAATTTTTATGAGATGCTGGGGAAGGCAGCAAACTATATTAATGTAGAAGAAACCCAGGCAGCCTGGAGGATAGCAGACAAGGCGCCTGCTCCTACCAACAAGTCAGAGAGAAGGCCGCCCCAACCTCCAGCTCAACCCTTTCCCTGCTCTATGGATGACCAACCAAGATTTTTGCTTGGTCAAGAATCCAAGGTGGCGTAACTAGTCGAATCTGTTCAAGCTCCCAGACCTGGTTAGTGGGATCCCCGTTATTGCACCTACCATAGGTCTCACACCCATTTCATAGTAGATTGAGCCCAGTTCGCCCGAGATTCTCGGCGGGCAACTAAACTAGGTCTGCCTTCACCTGAGATCGCGCCCAAGCTTCAGAAGCTGATGGCCAACTCGTCTACTACCACAGGACAATCAAGTAAATTCCTGTCCGAAAGCGAAGGTCAAGGAACTCAATAGCTAGGCCAGGGCAAGGAGCTGGTGGAATCCCCTGAGGAAGAGAATAGGGGAAATATCGCTATCCAGGAGATTGACGTGATCTCCGAGGGGCCCACATATGGAGACTCCACTAGAGCCCGGATGTTTCATGAACGCCGCTTAGAGAAACACTCGGTAAGGTGCAACCGGAAACAAGCTACATGGCCTGTAATCATCTTCAGGTTGTAAGACCTAGAGGGAGTGGAGCTCCCTCATGATGATGCCCTCATAATCAAAGATGTCATCTCCAATAGCTACATGGCCAGGGTTTTCATTGACACTGGAAGCTCTGTCAACGTGCTATTCAAAAATGCATTCGAGGGCATGCAGATCAACGCTAGTGAGCTCCAACCCGTAGCCACCTCCTTGTATGAGTTCATAAGCAATGAAGTACGACCAATGAGTTAAATTAAGCTAGCCATATCTTTGGGTAGCTAACCATTGGTGAGGACACAGAGGAGCACCTTCATTGTAGTGGATTCTCCATCCTCCTACAACGTCATCTTAGGGAGACCATCCCTACATGAATTCCGAGTGGCAGTCTTCACCTTTCATCAGAAGATAAAATTCCCTGTGGGAGAGTAAGTCGGGGAGGTTAAAAGCGAGCAGCTGGTCTCCCGCAGGTGCTATGTCGACATGGTGAAGGTCGAGTCTCGCAAAGCTTAAAGAACCCAAGACGGAGGAATCCACATCAACCAAGAGGAGTATCTACCTATAGCCGAAGAACCCATTCCTTGGGAAGAGATCCAACTTTATCTTGATTGTCCGGAGAGTATCACTAGCATATCAAGCGACCTGCCGATCGAAATTAAGACGGAGCTGGTTGAATGTCTGGTGTGCAATAGGGACATCTTTGCCTAGTCCCCCAAGGAGTTGCTGGGAGTCAAGCCCGAGGTAGCTGAGCACAAGCTACATCTCCTGCCTGATTCCTGGCCAGTCAAGCATAAGAAGAGAAACTTCTTGGCCGAGCAAAATAAGATCATCCGAGCTGAAATCGATTAGCTCTTAAAAGTAGGACACGTTAGAGAAGTACAATTTCCTCCCTAACTCTCTAATGTGGTCCTAGTGTCCAAACCCAACAATAAGTGGAGGGTCTGCATCGACTATTGGGACCTCAACCGGGCCAGCCCTAAAGACTGGTACCCTTTATCACATATCGATCAGATGGTGGATTCAATCTAGGGCTACAAAAGAATTTGTATGCTCGATGCTTACCAAGGATACCACCAGATTCCTCTAGCTCGGGAAGACCAGGAGAAAGTTAGCTTCATCACAGCTGACGGTACTTTCTGTTATACAATCATGTCGTTCGGGTTATGGAATACAAGAGCTACCTATTATAGGATGATGGACAAGATCTTCCAAGAGCAGATAGGGCGAAACGTGGAAGCCTATGTAGACGACATACTGATCAAGTATATTATGGTAATAAACTTGATTGCCGATGTGGAGGAGACCTGCGACATGCTGAGGTAGTACGGGCTATAGTTAAATCCCTTGAAGTGCTTGTTTTGAGCTCGAGGAGGAAAATTTCTGGGATACCTTGTTACCGAGCGGGGGATTGAAGCAAACCCAGAGAAGGTTCAAGCACTACGAAATATGCAGGCGCCTCGGAATTTGAAAGAAGCCTAGAAGCTGGTGGGCAGCGTAAAATACCAAAAAAAATGATGAATAATGATAAGGGAATTTTCCGAAATTTTTAGAAATTTTTCTGGAATTTTTCGAAGACCGTATGGACGAGATTACAAGGATAAAACTGGGCCTCGGGAAAGCTTGTTTAGGCTACCCCATTTAAACGAGGAAAAGTTGTTTTTTCCTTTTTTTTAATTTTCTTTTTTTCTTTCTCCCACACCGAACCGCCCGCGTGCCCGACCCTCACTCGACGCCTCCTCACGCCGAGTCTTCTTCCCCCGTTGAACCCGTGCCCTAACCGCACGCGGCGATTTTCTCTCCCCCTCTAGCGTACAAAACCTAAGTCGTGTGATAGGAACCCGGGGCCTATCACATGGAAAAATTGAAAGAGAAAGAGAAAAGGGGGATAGGGTGATCGCTTCGAGGGAATCGGCCTCCAATAATCAAACGAAATTGATTAATTAAAAGGAAAATTACTTATCTTCCAAAATTACATAACGTCTCTTTAAATAGAGACCTAAACTACCTTTTCAAAAGAAAAGGTCTAAAAGAAAAATACATTTTCAAGAGAAAATGTCTTATTAAAACTTATCTAGAAGAAAAAAGAAAAAATCTAAAACTTAAAGGAAATAAAGTTAAAGGATTTATTTGAATATATCCATTAAAGGATCTTATCATTCCATCGTCCTTGAAAACAACCTTGTCCTCAAGGTTGTTTATCAATAAACTCTGAAAATTTTTCTTGAATGGTATCATATAATTCCCATGTTGCATCATCGATAGATAAATTGTCCCATTAAATTAATAGCTCAACTGTTGCTTGATTGTTCTTCTTCACGAGTCTCCTTTCTAAAATAGCATAAGGTTGAAATTTAATTTTACCATCTGAATTCACTTCAGGAAGGTGTTGTTGAGGAGTAAATTTATTGCCTAGTTTCTTCTTTAAACAAAACACGTGAAATACAGGGTGTATTTTAGAATCTTGTGGAAACTCCAAGCGATTAGCAACAGGTCTTTTCACAAAAAGAGAATGCTCACATAAAAGAGTGAGTACTTTATAAAGGTGATGCAAATGATCTTCGAATGATGAACTATAAACAAGGATATCATCAAAGAAAATCAAAATAAACTTGTGGAGATAAGGCCTGAAGATATCGTTCATCAAACTTTGGAATGTAGAAGGTGCATTAGTTACACCGAAAGGCATGACTAAAATTTCATAATGACCATCATGAGTCCGAAAGGTTATTTTTGGAATGTCCAGCTGATAGATCCTTATCTGATGAAAGCCTTTCACTGTAATTTTATTGAGTGCCCGATAATCTACACACATTCACCAACTTCCATCTTTCTTTCGCACAAGCAGTACTGGAGAAGAATACATGCTTACACTTTGGCGAACAATACCAGCTTGAAACATCTCTTGTACAATTTTCTCAATTACCTCATTTTGTATGTAAGAATAGTGATAAGGCCTAACATATGGTGGTGCACTCCCCGGTATTAGAGGTATATGATGATCATGTGAACGTGATGGAGGAAATCCCTTTGGCCGAGCAAATATCATAGAAAATTTTGAAAGAAGTGCCTTTAATTTTGGAGGGGTATATGAGATACCTTTAGGATCCTTTTTGAAGGAGGGTTGCATGAGAAAAATGGAGCAATCTTTCTTTAATAACCGCTCTGCCTGATAACTACTAATTGATGTGATAATATCTTGTCTCTTGCCTCTGATGCAAACTTCTTTTCCTTGATCTTGGAAACGCATTGTTAGTTGAGAGAAACTCCATATTATGTCACCTAATGTTCTCAACCATTGTGCTCCAAGTACAACATCACATCCATCCAGGGGTAGAAGAAAGAGGTCTGTGATTAATTCATAATTTGGTAAGAAAACTTTAATACCTTCGTATTTTCTTGGACTTGTAAGTGATCTTCCATCCGCCACCTTAACTTCAAATGTAGATGCTCGCTCTATTTTTTGTTTAAGCCTTCTTGCTAAGGTTGAGTCTAGAAAATTATTGGTGCTTCCTGAATCTATAAGTATCATTACTGGTTGCTTTTTAATGAAACCTTTTACCTTCATTGTTTGCGGAGTTTGTAGTCCTTCTAAGGCATGTACTGATATTGCCATAGAGTTATCTTGTACTTCGTTGATATTATCTTGTGTTTCACCTTCATCGAAATCATCTTCTTCCTCAGAGTTCTCTATTGGTTCAATCATCAGTATCCTCTTTTGCTTGCATTGATGACCACAGTGCCACTTTTCATCGCATTGCCAGCATAATCCCTTTGCCATCCTTTCTTTGATATCTTCTTTTGTCAATTTACGGGGTGTTGAATAATGTGATGGGGTTTCATGAATTACCTTGTTATTTCTTCTTCCTTCCTCATTGATCTTCTCTTCTTGTAGTCGTGCAAAGGATAAGGTAGCCTTCATGGTGCGGGGTTGATTCATTTTTACTTCTCGTCGTATATCAAGGCGAAGTCCTTCAATAAAAGTGCCCAGTAGTTACTTTTTTTTGACCAATCACGAGTTCAATTAGAGAGTCGCTCGAATCATCCTTGGTACTCCAGTACGGTTGAAGTCTATCAAATTTTGGCCAATTCTCCATCAACATTCTCATAATCGGAGGGACCAAATCGATTGATGAGTTCTTCTTTGAATTCGTCCCATTTTGGAGGCTCATGGCATGCTTCAAGCCAGTCATACCATTGGATGGCATCGCCTTCAAGGTTTATAGATGCTAGTTCTACCTTTGCATTGTTCGATGTGCTGTGGAAGCGAAAATATTTTTCAGCCCTTGAAATCCATCCAATCGGATCGTTGTTCTCCTAGCGAGGAAATTCCACCTTCATACGTGGATGGTTGTGCTCACGATCTTCATTTGAGTTTTCTCCTTGGTCATATTATTATTGTCTAGACTGCCAATTTATTCCCCTTTTGATTAGTATGCTTGACCTGGAATCTGCTTCTAAACGATCCTTCAATTCTTACACTATTGTGACCAATGATGTCATAGTTTTTTCAAGTTTATCCATCCTTGTCTCGTGCTTAACTTCAAATTCCAGAGCCCATTTGGCGTCAGGATAAGATCCTCCGATCGTCATGTCAGAGTGAATTTTCTTTTCTTGAAGTCGGGTTAAGACCATGCGCTTGTTGAAGTTGATGCTAGATACTATAGGGTGAAGATGAAGTGAACTGCTCTGATACCAAGTTGATAGGAACCCGGGGCCTATCACATGGAAAAATCGAAAGAGAAAGAGAAAAGGGGGATAGGGTGATCGCTTCAAGGGGATCGACCTCCAATAATCAAACGAAATTGATTAATTAAAAGGAAAATTACTTGTCTTCCAAAATTACATAACGTCTCTTTAAATAGAGACCTAAACTACCTTTTCAAAAGAAAAGGTCTAAAAGAAAAATAAAATAAAAATACATTTTCAAGAGAAAATGTCTTATTAAAACTTATCTAGAAAAAAAAAAGAAAAAATCTAAAACTTAAAGGAAATAAAGTTAAAGGATTTATTTGAATAGATCCATTAAAGGATCTTGTCACCGTGGCTAAGGGAAGCCAAAGCTTCTCTTCTCCTTCCCTCCCGAGTTGCTCACCCGACGCATGTAGACCTTCTCTGCGCCTCTCCTCTTGTCGCATCGCCCTCGGGTCGCCACAGTTGACAGCGGTGTCACCAGCCGGCCCTAGATCGGGGGAGATCAGGAACACCGATCGGCCAGGCCGAACCCTAGGTCTAGTCCCTGGGCGTCGGCCGCAGCCTCCTCATCCTCCTCACCTCTTTATCCTCAGAATCCAAGCCTCCCGAGCCGCAAATCGTCGACAGCAGTCTTCCCTTTTGCCCTAGTGTCGATCGCCTCCTCTCTGCCCTACTTTCGTTTCCCGTTGCTATGTTGCTGGCGCACTGTGCCCTAGATCGTCAGAAGCTGAGGGCTGGAGAAGGTGACAGCGAGCAGCAGTAATCCGACTGTGTGATTGAAGGTAAGGGCTTAGGGTTTGGTTCTTGAGTTTGTGCTCTGTTTCTTGTCCTACCATGAGCAGCACTTGTGTTGGGTGGAAGGCTATGCTAACTAAGGATGGTGGTCTCTAATTGTAGATTCTTGCGCTGTGATTTTTTTTTCTCTAGGTCTCTAGCATCAGCTACTCCTTCCGGCAGCACCATCCCTAGTTGTGGATCAACAATGGTTGCGAATTTAGGTAAGGTGTGTTTTCTTTCATTGTAGCTTACACCTGGAATGGAAGAATGTTAGTAATGAATTGTTCTTAATTTGATTTAAGGTTAGGTTTAGATTTAATCTAATCGATTAGTGGAATGATTAGGGTTTAACGAAGTTAGCCCTAGTTGATCAATGGATTAGATTTTTACTGGGGATTTAACTTAGCTAATTAATTTATGTAATTAGCTAAATCTGTATATCATACGTTACAGGACTTTGATTCGAGACGGGCGTCTCGACGGAGGATTTTTGGATTCGATTTTCTATTGAGGCGGGTACCTTGACTTATCGTTTAGATTTGTCATTTGATGTGCATAGTAGATTTTTAACAAATAGTAATGATTATGTTTTATATCTGTATCGTTATGCCATTATTCATTACCCGTGCATGCTTTGATTGTTTCTTGTTTGTATTCATGTTTATACCTTCAGATTACTTATGATCATAAAGGTAATGACATACCATGCCATAGGATATACCGAACTTATTTGATACCATATCTGACCTGTGTACCTAGATCTTCTGATTTGATCCATGTATATTTTTGGTACATATTGTATGGAGGTAGATATAGTCAGGGGCTTTATGCGTAGTGTCATGCATCATCTGCATGATTGCATGTTGTGTGATAGTCGGCTCCATTATTGTCGAGCACATCGCCAGTTATATAGATCTACGCATACCACCACTCATGGGTTAGTGGTATGTTAGGCAGGGTGTGTGGCAGTTCTGCTGTTAGGCTCCGCTGGTCTGGTGACTCAGCGTGGTAGTCGGTAGACAGTTCTGCTCTGTTAGGCTCCACTGGTCTGGAGACGCAACGTGGTAGCCGGCAGACAGTTTGCTCTGTTTGGCTCTGTTGGTCCGCTCATGGGTAGTGTGACGTAGCGTGGTAGCCAGCAAGGATCCCTCCTCTGGACTTGCTCAGGAAGATGAGAGCATTGCGCTCCCCCACTTATGATTTGGGGTGGGAGGATAGGTGTACTCCGACAGCATCCCGTCCACTTGGTCACTCATCAGGAGCATGGCAGAGTGCACGGTTGTCACAGCCCTAACCACTCGGTCTCACCATCATGTGTGAGATGGCTGACTGGAGAGTAGAGGTGACCAGGACATGTCATTGGCATCATTCGCATTGATGCATTTATTGCTTGTGTTTGCTGCACTTGTATGCTACATATTGGATGGATGCATTTGTTTGACATGCATACAGGATTTCTATACCTCTCGGTTATTATCCATACACTAGGTCCTGGTTAGTACAATTTTCTCCTGTTTATTTTAGTTTCATTTATCATTCTTATATCAGGAGACTATACGCATGATTAGTGCTAGTTGTTATTTTCTTACTATGCATGTCAATATTACTCGCTGAGGAGTTGACTCACCCTGTGGATATTTACTATTTTCAGGTTGAGGCTATCTGGAGGAGTTCCAGTCGCTAGTCCCCTGCAGATCGCAAGGATATTTTTATTGAGTCTTTTGGTTTTATTTCTTATTGCACTATCTGGACTTGTATTAGTTTTGCTTTATGGATATTGTATGATTTACTTTATTGTCAATGGATTTTTATTCGATATGTTTTACTGCATGCCTGCATAGATGGCAGAAGAGGTGAGATCATTGTGATTTGTGTTTTATGGGTGTAGTAGAGTAGGATATCGGTTTTGAGTTTTATGGGTGCAGTTGAGTAGGATTTTTGACTTGGCTTTTCTTTATCGTTGCATTTGTTTAGTTTTACTATTAAACTGCGTGGTGATTGCTTATTTTTATATATGTATGTTTCGGCCGTGTTGGTCGAGGTATCTGGATGATGTAGTAAGTTTCAGATTGTCACCCATACAGGGGATATGCTGTCGAAATTTCTTCTGGTAGGGACTCCCCCGGGGCGTGACAATTTATTTGGTATCAGAGCCAGGTTGCCGATACTTGTTTGTTTTTCGTGTTACGGATTTTTGAGATTTAATCTGATACCAATTTATTGGTATCAGAGCGGGTTACGATACCTGCTTTTGGTGTTCTGGATTTTAGAGTTAGCCCAAGTTTGCCAGTAAACTTGTGTACTTATTTTCGGATTTGTATGGGTTTCCGTCGATTTTCTCGTCCGAAATTTTGAGGTAAAAAATGGGGACTGGACAGCAACGGAACATCTCCAGACGGCAAATAGGTATAAAGGTAATTTTATAATTTTTATTAGTTGTAGTAATATCTGAGTTATAACTTAATAGATATGAGGAGATCTACACGAGCAGTATCTGTGAGACGTGGTGCTGGACGGCCACGTAAGAGGACTTTGGAATCTCTGGCAACAGACTCGCCAGAGATCTCTACTGGGTTTAAGCCTGTCGGTCAGGGACAGACTCAAGATACTACGGGCGCGTCGGGCTCTCAGACCCCGATGGCTCCTTTAGAGGTACCTACCTCGGCTACACCCGATGTACCCACCCTTATCGTATTTACGGTACCACCACGGGTACCACCGGCATACCCAGCACCCGCACCAGTGGTACCGGTTGCTCCATTTCCAGTACCACCACCTACGGTACCTCCAGACACGTTCACTCATATTGACCCTGCAGTACCACCAGTGGTATATGCCCCATTTTATGCAGCAGCACCAGGAGTACCTCCCCCGGTCTATTCAGCGATACCACCTATAGAACCAGCTCCAGGGATTCCGCCAGTTCCCGCGTCGATCCCTACCCACCTCACTGATATTGTCGCAGCACGAGCCTGGATCCCAGCATTGGCAGAGTCGATGAAAAGTCGATTCACCCTATTCCGTGAAGAGACCGATTCAAGTGTGGCCCAGTCTTGGATAGAGACTATGGAGTAGACCCTTCCCAAGTTAAATTTCGACGCTAACATTAATTCACTAAGCATGGTAGGCCAGAGGATGGCCTATTAGTTCAGTTAGTTAGAGCGTCGTACCTTTATGAGGGCGATTGGTAGATTACCCACTATTAGATCGCAACAACTGACCGTCTCTCTACCGTCGGGTGATACTTTAGATGTCACCCAGGAGGTCAAAGGTTGCCCGTTAGATTTTGACAACATGATACTTACGGTACATCTTTTAGTACTGAAAATGGTCGACTTTGATATTATTCTTGGCATAGATTATTGGTCAGCATTTCATGCCATTGTTGATTGCCAGACGAGGGTGGTTACATTCCGGCCTCCGAACCAACCCTCGTGGAATTTCACTAGCATCAGAGACGACGACATATAGACTATTTCGGTGATTCAGGCTCAGAAGCTGTTGTCACATGGCTGTCAGGGTTTTCTGTTATCTTTGATTAATACTGACGACAGCAGTAGTTCCAGCTCTCAAATGTTCCGGTGGTCCGAGAGTATCCCAATGTATTTCCAGATGAGCTACCAGGCTTGCCTCCCCGAAGGTAAGTGGAGTTTGCTATTAAGCTGATTCTGGGGACCGCGCTAGCATCGAAAGCTCCATATCGTATGGCGCTGAAAGAGTTGGATGAGCTAAAGGTCCAACTCCAAGAGTTATTGGATAAGGGATTCATTCGCCCTAGTGTTTCTCCGTGGGGTTCTCCGGTACTATTCGTTGAGAAAAAAGGATAGTACTCTGAGGTTGTGCATCGATTACAGACAACTCAATGTAGTGACCATCAGAAATAAGCACCCCTTACCACGGATCGAGAATTTGTTTGATCAGCTCAGAGATATATCGTGTATTCTAAAATTGATCTGCGGTCCGGATATCATCAGCTAAGAGTCAAAGAATCTGATATTCAGAAGACAGCTTTCCATACTAGATACGACCATTATGAGTTTTTGGTAATGCCATTTGGGCGTACCAATGCTCCAGAGGTGTTTATGAATTTGATGAACTGCGTCTTCTTGGAGTATCTTGATCAGTTTATTATCGTTTTCATTGATGACATATTGGTCTATTCGCGTTCTGAGGAGGAACATGCACAGCATCTTCGCACAGTCTTGGAGACTCTTCGACGACATCAGCTGTACAGGAAGTTTAGCAAGTGTGCTTTCTGGCTATCCTCAGTCAATTTTCTGGGACACGTGGTCTCGAGCAGAGGTATTTCAGTAGACTCTCAGAAAATCAAGGCTATCACCAACTAGGAGCAACCGAAATCAGTACAAGATATCCGTAGTTTTCTGGGACTAGCTGGATATTACAGACGGTTCGTTGAGGGTTTCTCCCGGATTGCTATATCGTTGACACGTCTAACCAGGAAAGGTGTGAAGTTCACTTGGACTGAGGACTGCGAGACCAGCTTCCAGGAGCTGAAGCGGAGATTAGTGTCGGCTCCAGTTTTGGTTTTGGCTGCTGGAGAGGACAGATTCGTGCTCTGCATCGATGCATCTCTTCAGGGTTTGAGTGCTGTTCTGATGCAGCACGACAGGGTAGTCTCCTATGCTTCTCGTCAGTTGAAGGAGCATGAGAAGAACTACCTAGTACATGATCTGGAGCTAGCCGCCATCATCTTTGCTTTGAAGATTTGGCGGCATCATCTGTACGACATTACATTTGAGATTCTCACTGATCATAAGAGTCTCAAATATATTTTTACCCAGAAGGAGCTTAATCTCCGACGGAGGAGATGGATGGAGTTTCTGAAGGATTATGATTGTACCATTAGCTACCACCCGGGGAAAGCTAATGTGGTTGTCGATGCACTCAGTAGGAAGTCCAGAGGGACTTTGCCTTGCCACTGAGTTTTAGCCATAGACTTGGTTCAAGGTTTCTCTGAGTTGGGCCTTTAGGAGCAGGGACAGACAGAGCAGGGTATTCTAGTTACCATGGTTGCTCAGTTGTCGATCAGGACGAGGATCCGAGAGGCTCAGGCCGGTGATCAGCATTTTCAGTTCATTGGTAGTCAGATAGCTTCCGGGCAGCAGACCGAGTTCACATAAGATGAGGAGGGTATTATATACTTCCAAGGCAGATTATGCGTACCTCAGTCTCACCCAGTCTTATAGGATCTACTTCAGGAGGCTCATCGCTTTCGATTTGCGATCCACCTAGGAGGGACCCGCATGTATCGAGATTTGAGGCGTTCCTACTGGTGAAACGGTATGAAGAAAGACATCGCGGAATTCGTAACTAGATGTCTTATCTGTCAGCAGGTGAAGGCTGAGCACCAGAGACCTGCCGGATTACTTCAACAGATTCCTATTCCTGAGTGGAAATGGGAACACATTACCATGGACTTTGTGGTGGGTTTGCCGAGGACACGACGAGGTCATGACGTAATTTGGGTAATCATTGATCGATTAACCAAATCGACGCACTTCTTAGCGATCCAGAAGACTGATTCCCTGGATCGATTAGCAGATCTGTATTGCTGGCATATCATCAGATTACATGGTGTCCCTTTGACTATTATTTCAGATAGAGACCCTCGGTTCACGTCTCAATTCTGGCAGAGTCTGCAGCAGGCCTTGGGCACTCAGCTCCGTTTCAATACAACTTTCCATCCGCAGACAGATGGACAGTCAGAGTAGACCATTCAGACTCTAGAGGACTTGATGAGGTCTTGTGTATTGGATTTCAGAGGTAGTTGGGAGGACTATTTGCCATTGGTAGAGTTTGCCTACAACAACAACTTTCATTTGGCTATTCAGATGACACCGTTTGAAGCATTGTATGGTAGGCCTTGTCGAACACCCACCCTCTGGGATGAGGCAGAGTTGGTCCGTACTATCAGACATAGGATGTCAGAGGCGCAAGATCGCCAGAAAAGATATGCTGATTGGAGACGTAGACCCCTGGAGTTCTCTACAGGCGACCATGTATTTCTGCGAGTTTCACCCATGAAAGGGGTGAAGAGATTTGGTCTCAGAGGTAAGCTAGCTCCGTGGTATATTGGCCCTTTCCAGATCCTAGAGAGGATTGGAGCAGTAGCTTATCGTCTAGCACTACCACCGTCCCTGGCAGGCGTCCACGATGTATTCCATATATCTATGATGAGGAGATACATACCAGACTCGACACATGTGCTGACAGATATCACAGTTCCCGTTCAGCCTGACGTCACTTACGAGGAAGTTTCGGTACGGATTCTTGATTGAAAAGAGCGTCAGTTGCGGAATAAGACTATCCGACTGGTTAAAATCGAATGACAACATCATTCAGACGAGGAGGCTACCTGGAAGCTCGAGGATACGATCCGAGCTCGATACCCCCATCTTTTCACTTGAGGTATGTGATTTAATTTACCGTTCAGCATTTATACTTTCTATCTGTTGTTTGTACTTGCTAATGGTAGCTAACGAAATTTGGGGACCAAATTTTTTAATTAGTGGGGGAGAATGTAAAATACCAAAAAAAATAGCGAATAATGATAAGAGAATTTTCTAGAATTTTTAGAAATTTTTTTGGAATTTTTTGGAGACCGTATGGACAAGATTACGGGGATAAGACTGGGCCCCGGGAAAGCTTGTTTAGGCTACCCCATTTAAACGAGGAAAAGTTGATTTTTCCATTTTCTTTTTATTTCCTTTTTTTTTCTTTCTCCCCCGCCGAACCACCCGCGTGCCCGACCCTCACCCGACACCTCCTCGCGCCGAGTCTTCTTCCCCCGCCGAACTCGTGCCCTAACCGCACGCGGCAGTTTTCTCTCCCCCTCCAGCCTACAAAACCTAAGCCGTGGACAAGGGAAGCCAAAGCTTCTCTTCTCCTTCCCTCCCGAGCCGCTCACCCGACGCAGGCAGACCTTCTCTACGCCTCTCCTCTTGTCACGTCGCCCTCGGGTCGCCACAGTCGACAGCGGTGTCACCAGCCGAGCCCTAGATTGGGGGAGATCAGGAACACCGATCGGCTAGCCGAACCCTAGGTCTGGTCCCTGGGCGCCGGCCAAAGCCTCCTCATCCTCCTCGCCTCTTTCTCCTCAGAATCCAAGCCTCCCGAGATGCACATCACCGGCATCAGTCTTCCCTTTTGCCCTAGCGTCGATCGCCTCCTCTCTGCCTTGCTTTCGTTTTGCGTTGCTGTGTTGCTAGCGCGCTGTGCCCTAGATCATCGGAAGCTGAGGGCTGGAGAAGGTGACAGCGAGCAGCAGTAATCCGGCTGTGTGATTGAAGGTATGGGCTTAGGGTTTGGTTCTCGAGTTTGTGCTCTGTTTCTTATCCTACCATGAGTAACACTTGTGTTGGGTGGAAGGTTATGCTAACTAAGGATGGTGGTCTCTAATTGTAGATTCATTACGCTGTGATTTCTAGGTCTCCAGCAGCACCTACTCCTTCCGGCAGCACCTTCCCTAGTTGTGGATCAACAGTGGTTGCGAATTTAGGTAAGGTGTGTTTTCTTTCGTTGTAGCTTACACCTGGAATGGAAGCTAGGGAATGTTAGTAATGAATTGTTCTTAATTTGATTTAAGATTAGGTTTAGATTTAATCTAATCGATTAGCGGAATGATTAGGGTTTAACGAAGTTAGCCCTAGTTGATCAATGGATTAGATTTTTACTGGGGATTTGACTTAGCTAATTAATTTATGTAATTAGCTAAATCCATATATCATACGTTACAGGACTTTGATTCGAGACGGGCGTCTCGAAGGAGGCTTTTTGGATTCTATTTTCTATTGAGGCGGGTACCTTGACTTATCTTTTAGATTTGTTATTTGATGTGCATAGTAGATTTTTAACAAATAGTAATGATTATGTTTTATATCTGTATCGGTATGTCATTATCCATTACCCGTGCATGCTTTGATTGTTTCCTATTTGCATTCATGTTTATACCTTCAGAATACTTATGATCATAAAGGTAATGACATACCATGCCATAGGATATACCGAACTTATTTGATACCCTATCTACCTGTGTACCTAGATCTTCTGATTTGATCCATGTATATTTTTGGTACATATTGTATGGAGGTAGATATGGTCAGGAGCTTCATGTGTAGTGTCATGCATCATCTGCATGATTGCATGTTGTGTGATAGTCGACTCCATTATTGTTAAGCACATCACCAGTTACATAGATCTACACATACCACCACTCATGGGTTAGTGGTATGTCAGGCAGGGTGTGTGGCAGTTCTGCTGTTAGGCTTCTCTGGTCCGGTGACTCAGCGTGGTAGCCGGCAGTTCTGCTCTGTTAGGCTCTGTTGGTCTGGAGACGCAGCGTGGTAGTCGGCAAGCAGTTTGCTCTGTTTGGCTCCGTTGGTCCGCTCATGGGTAATGTGACGCAGCGTAGTAGCCGGTAAGGATTCCTCCTCTAGACTTGCTCAGGGAGATGAGAGCATTGCGCTCCCCCACTTATGATTTAGGGTAGGAGGATAGGTGTACTCCGATAGCATCCCGTCCACTCGGTCACTCATCAGGAGCAGTGATGGCAGAGTGCACGATTGTCACAGCCCTACCCACTCGGTCTCACCATCGTGTGTGAGACGGCTGACTGGAGAGTAGGGGTGACCAGGACATGTCATTGGCATTATTCGTATTGATGCATTTATTGCTTGTGTTTGCTGCACTTGTATGCTGCATATTGGATGGACGCATTTGTTTGACATGCATATAGGATTTCTATACCTCTCGGTTATTATCCATACACCAGGTCCTGGTTAGTACAGTTTTCTCTTGTTTATTTCAGTTGCATTTATCATTCTTATATCAGGAGACTGTACGCATGATTAGTGCTAGTTGTTATTTTCTTACTATACATGTCAATATTACTCGCTGAGGAGTTGACTCACCCCATGGATATTTACTATTTTTAGGTTGAGGCTGTCTGGAGGAGTTCTAGTCGCTAGTCCCCTGCATATCACAAGGATATTTTTATTGGTTCTTTTGGTTTTATTTCTTATTGCACTATCTAGACTTGTATTAGTTTTGCTTTATGGATATTGTATGGTTTACTTTATTGTCGATGGATTTTTATTCGATATATTCTACTACATGCCTGCTTGGATGGCAGAAGAGGTAAGATCGTTGTGATTTGTGTTTTATAGGTGTAGTGAAGTAGGATATCGGTTTTGAGCTTTATGGGTGTAGTTGAGTAGGATTTTTTACTTGATTTTTCTTTATCGTTGCATTATTTTAATTTTACTATTAAACTACGTAATGATTGCTTATTTTTATATATGTATGTTCTGGCCGTGTTGACTGAGGTATCTGGATGATGTAGTAAGTTACAGGTTGTCACCCATACAGGGGAGATGCTGTCGAAATTTCTTCTAGCATGGACTCCCCCGGGGCATGACAGGTAGAATCATGACACTCTCCAGGTTCATATCCTGATCTGTAGATCAGGTGCTTCCCTTCTTTAAAGTGCTCCGAAGAGCTATTAAGTTTCAGTGGGATGAAGAATGTAGCAAAGTTTTTAAGGAACTAAAGCAGCACCTGGAGACCCTGCCTTTATTGTTTAAACCTATTGCTGGAGAGCCACTTTGGGTATATTTGTCAGCTACCTCTAAGGTCGTGGGGGTAGTTCTGGTAAAAGAGCAAGACCATGCACAACGGTTAGTATATTTCTTCAGCCATCTATTAAAAGGGGTCGAGTCTTGATACACGGCCTTGGAAAAGTTGGTTTACGGGTTGGTTCTAATGGCTCGCCGCCTAAGACCTTATTTTCTAGCACACCCAATTACTGCATTGACCAATAGTAGCATAGGGAAGACCCTTACCAACATGGAGATAGTCAACCGTCTTATCAAATCGGCAACCGAGCTGGGAGAGTACGATATACAGTATCAGTCCCGAACAGCGATCAAAGCATAATCCCTGGTTGACTTTCTGACGGAGATCCATCAGTATGATTCTAAGGAAAAATGGAAGATATACGTAGATGGGTCATCCACTCAACAAGGAATTGGAGTGGGGATACTTCTTATATTCCCTTAAGAAGATATCATGCAATTAGCTATCATGTTAAATTTTAGAGCTACTAACAATGAGGTGGAATATGAGGCATTTTTGGTTGGACTGCAGGCAGCTCGGCATGTAGAAGCTATGCAAGTAATCATTTACTCAGATTCTCAATTGGTGGCTCAGCAGGTGGTTGACAACTTTGAAGTCAATAATGAGAAGCTACAACTTTACAGAGAAGCGTATAAGAAAATAAAGGCTTCAAGGAGGTCACAGTAACCAAACTTCCTAGGGTAGACAATCAAAGAGCAAATAAATTAGCCAAGATGGTCAGCTCTTTGACCACTTGGGTCCTAGATAAGTCGATAGCCCAGAGTTTCCTGATAGCTCAAATTGACTTGCAAAATAACTTGGAAGAACTTATCGACTAGAGAGCCCCAATGATCATTTATCTTCAGCAAGGTATCTTACCCATAGATGCTGAAGCAATTAGATCGATTAGAAAGAGAGCTCATATGTATACACTGATCGGGGGTCAATTATACAATAAGGCATTCTCTCGACCATTACTCAAATGCTTAGGCTCGGACGAGGCAGAGTATGCCTTGCAAGAAATTCATTAGGGATGTTGCGATAATTGTTGGTGTGGGAAGCACCAGATGATCGAACTTATGTTTTGATTATGTCAAAGGGTTCAAAGTTAAGGTTATTTGTTGTTTGACAAGTTTGAATGAGATTGCAGAAAAGTCCTAAGTATTCTTAGGCAAAAGTCCTAGCTACTGTTAGGCAAGTGGAAAACCCTAGGGGGTGGTAACCTTAGATGAGGAAAAGTCCTAACTGTGATTAGGCAAATAGAAAACCCTAGGGGGTGGTAACCCTAGATCCTAGGGGGTAGTATCCCTAAGCGAAAAGTCTTGGCGGGTTGAGTGCTTCGGGCAAAATCCTAAAGTCTGGGATTCTAAGTTGAAATCCTGGTGTCGCGAACCGAGTGAAAGTTTGGACGAGTCGTGGAGCGGATGTCCAGCATGAAGACCGGAAGCTTCGGACACTGAGCAAAAGTCCAGTTGGTCTGGAGAATCAATCTAGCAACATGTAAACTCTTCTGAGAGGAGTAGGTGAGGACGTGTTCCCCTGTGAGGGAACAGTAGGCGTCGATTCGACCAAGGGTTTCTGAGAATTTCGAAGTCAGAACTGGACAGTCCGAAGACTATCAAATACTTTATTTTTCATGTCTATATTGTGCTAACTTTGTTTTACAAGGTATGGTTGGTTTCTTGGACTAACGTATTTTGTAGGAAGCGAATTGGACATGTTTGGCTCTTATGAACAATGTCCGAAGTGCCTCCGGGGCTGTTGGAGGCGCCTCGGGTGCCTTAGCTGTAACTGCACAGGAAGCAAGTTAGAAGGCGCCTTCCAAGGATACTGAAGGCACCTTGGACAGCTGATGGAAGGCACCTTCCAAGGACGCTGAAGACGCCTTCGGGTGGATAAACAAAGCAGGCAACGGGAGTTATCGACACCGATCGGCAAGGGATGAGAATCCCTGCTGGAGGCTCCTTCCGTAGAGGCTGAAGACGCTTTTAGTAGGCTATTTAAGCCCGTCCCGAGCAGATGCACAGAAATAACATAAAAAATTGTGATCCTTCTTCTGTGCGCTGGTCTAAAGACGATCCAAAGAAGTCGTAGCACTACTCCGACAACCTGAAGCCCGAAATTTCTCATTCTTATTTGTTGGTATATTTTTTCTACACTTAAATCATGTATCTGTTGTAATTTGTAAAGATTTTACCATTGATTAGTGATTGCCCAACGAAAGTGATCAACGAAGGCTATAGCACAGCCTGCCCACCTCTTTTCTCTGGTGAAGACTTCGGATACTGGAAGGGCTGAGTGGAGTACTATCTAAATACTAAGGTGGAAATGTGGATAATAATCCAGACTGGATTCACATTTCCCACTAAAGATGGAGTCCTCGTCCCCTGCGACAAATGGGGCGCACCAACCCCCAAGAAGATTGAAGCCAATGCAAAAGCAACATGCACTCTCCAATGTGGCCTAAGCAAAGAAGAGTTGAATCAGGTTGATCCCTTCAACAGTGAAAAGGAGTTATGGGAAAAATTGATCGAGCTGTACGAGGGCACTTCCGACACAAAGGTAAGGAAACTAGACTTAATTCTAAATAAATTATATAATATAAAAATACAGGAGGGAGAGTCAGCGAGCCAATTTCATGCTCGCATACAAGATCTACTGAACAGACTCCACACAATCGGACAGAAGGTTGAAAATCATGACACCATCTAGTATGCATTAAATACATTTCCAAGGAACACCTTGTGGGCATCCATGGTAGATGCTTACAAAGTGTCTAAGGATTTGTCGTTAATCAAATTAGATAAATTATTTTCTAAATTCAAGCTTCATGAACAAACTAATATTACTCCGGCCGAGAAAAGTATTACTTTGATTACAGGAACAAGCAGAACGTAGGAACCAAAAATCAAGCGCCGAACCAAACTCGAGTCCGAAGATGAATCGGACTCAGAAGACGATGAAATTACTGCAGAACTCATAAAATTGGTACGAAAAATATGCAAAAAGAAGAAGGTGACTCAATCGAACACGAACACCAAGTCTGGAGTTACCTACTACGGCTGTAATCAGAAGGAACACTATAAGCCAGAGTATCCGAACTAGAAGCAATGAAGAAGGAAGTCCTTGAAAGCAATGTGGTCCGTGTCCTCTGAAGAGTCCAACAAAGAAGAACACAAGCAAGCAAGCTACCTTGCTCTACCGGTACAAATGTACGTCGCCGAAACCGAGTCTGATATCGAGAGTGAATCGGAAATCGAGTCCGAGAGAAGCCACGGATCCATATCCATTTCTGAAGGACCTAATCACATTGTAAGCTCTCTAATTTCTGGTACTAATGTAGATGATTTACAAAATTTAGTTTCATATTTATTAAAGAAATTGACCAAAATCCAACGTCCGGGTCAAGTTACTCCAAAAGGAGGTAACAATCCTTAAGGAGGAGACTAAACTAAGTCCTTTGACTGAGCCAGTTCAAAATGGAAGTTCAACTCAAGTCCAACAACTTGAGGAAGAAAATTTCAATTTGAAAACTCAAGTTAAAGAATTTAAGGACACGTTGAAACAGTTCACCTTGGGTTCCAAGAATCTTGATCTGATTCTTGGAAAACAAAGAGTCATTTACAACCGATTCGAACTTGGATTTAAGGCTAAACATAAATTTAGATCTTATTTGTCTCTAGTAAAATGCTCAAATAAAAACTTAGTCCAAGCATGGGTCCCCAAGTCGAACTTGATTAATTAAGTTGGAATTGGTTAATATTGGATCCCCAAGAATCATATTCATTACCTTGATAGACCTTATCGAGGCTATGATCCAGGGGAAGTCAATAAAAAAACCATTTTTATCATAAAATAGAATTGTCTGATGTTTGATTTACTACCTTTTATTATTCTTGCTTAGACTAGGATAGATAAGGACCTAGGCTTGTTCACACTTGACTAGTTAGACCGAGGAGTTTCAGAAAGGAAATTAAATATCCAATTTTTTTGAAAGGCTTTGTCTAGAAGTGGTGGATGATCCCATATCCAAGAAGGCATAATGCCTCGCCACAACTTGAAAGTCAATCATTGAAATAAATATTTAATTGACTAACTGTAAAACCTTAGTATAACTTAATTGTAAATCAATCCATAGATTGAAATTTAAATTGAAGATTAAATTAACCATCGCACAAAACTATTAAGGTTCCCTAATTGAAAATCTAGAAAAGGGTGAGATGGACTTAGGTTTAAAATAGTTAACCAAACTCAAATTAATTAAAATTAATTCAATTAAGTTAACTTAATTAATTTCAAAAAAATAATTTCAAAATCATAATTATAATTATTTATAAAATCATAATTAATTTCAAAATCTTACTTAATTTCATAATTAATTTCAAAATTATAATTAATTTTAAAATTATAATTAATCTCAAAATTAATTATAATGAATTTCAAAAATCTTAATTATTTGATTATTAATTTTTAGATCACAATTAATATGTAAGTTTATACTTTCAATATATTTTCAAATCTTCAAAATTTTAGTTATTTAAATCTAATTAAACTTATTGAAAATTCAAACTTATATTTTAAAATTTTTAAATATTGATAAAATCAAAATAAATTTAACTCAATCTCACACAAACTCATATGTTTTACATGTTTGATAATTTAGAAAAGGGTGAGATGGAAAATCAGGTAAATAGAAAACTACCACGGAAAATTAGAAAAATAGATAATTTCTTTTATCTTATACATGCTTGGACTCTAAGATCTTCAAAATATTTTAAGACATTAATTAAGGGGGGGGTGAAGGGAGTCAAGTTAAGTTAAATTTTTTTTTGTTTTGAAAAGTTAAAGTATTCTTTTTCAAAATTTCAAAGTTAAACTTTTCTTTTTGTAAATTCAATTTTCATGTTTAACCCTTTTTTAAAAAAAATAATCCATAAATTTTTTTTTTGAAAAAGTAAGTTTAAATATTTTTGTATCTAGAAAAATAAGTTTTTAACTAAGCTTTTTATCCACATCTTTTTAAGCTAAGTACTTAACTATGTTTTGATCAAATTTTTTGAAACTAAGCTTTTATCAAAAAAATTTTACAAGAAATTCATTTTAAAGTTAAATGTTTTATCAAAATATTTCTAAAGCCAAGTTTTTATCGAAAGTTTTTCAAAAACTTAAGTACTTGACAAAGTTTTTTTTAAAAAAAGCTAAATATTTTTAAAGCATTTCTAATTTAAGTAAGTATTTTTCAAATTAATTATTTTTTAAAAAAAAAACTAAGTTTAAGCTAAGTCATTTTTAATTCTTAAAAATTAGTTAAGTTTCTTTTTTCTACCTTTCAGGGGGAGCTTAAAGTTAAACAGAGTAAATTTTTTTTACTATCTTTATATATTAAACAATCTTCTCTCTACTTATTTTCTTTTTGATATATGTCAAAGGGGGAGAGAGAGGTTAAAGTTAAGTGAAACATAATTTTTGTAAAAGGGGGAACATAAGGAAGTTTTTTTTTACAAATTATTGTATTTATGCTCATGTTAAAATTCTTTAATTATCGTTATGTTTTACTTAACTTTGAACTAGGTTGCCATAATTAAAAAGGGGGAGATTGTTAGTGCGGGAAGTACTAGGCGATCGAACCTGTGTTTTGATTATGTTAAAGGGTTCAAAGTTAAGGTTATTTGTTATCTGACAAGTTTGAATGAGATTGTAGGAAAGTCCTAAGTGTTCTTAGGCAAAAGTTTTAGCTACGGTTAGGCAAGTGGAAAACCCTAGGGGTGGTAACCCTAGGTGAGAAAAAGTCCTAGTTGCAGTTAGGCAAATGGAAAACTCTAGGGGGTGGTAACCCTAGGTCGTAGGGGGTGATAACACAAGACGGAAAGTCTTGGTGGGTCGAGCACTTCTAGCAAAATCCTAGAGTCAGGGGCTCTAGGTTGAAATCCTGATGTCACAAACCTAGTGGAAGTCTGGACGGGTCATTGAGTGGACGTCCAGCATGAAGACCGGAAGCTTCAAACGCTGAGCAAAAGTCCAATTGGTATGGAGGATCAATCTGACAACAAGTAAACTCTCTTGAGAGGAGTAGGTGAGGACGCGCTCCCCTATGAGGGAACAGTAGGCGTCAATTCGACTTAGGATTTTCGAGAAACTCAAAGTCAGAATCGAACAATCTGAAGACTGTCAAATGCTTTATTTTTTATGTCTATATTGTACTAACTTTGTTTTGCAGAGTATGGTTTTACAGGAAATGAATTGGGCATGTTTGGCTCAGATGAACAGTGTCTGAGGCACCTCCGGGGCTGTTGGAGGTGCCTCGGGCGCCTTGGCTATAGCTGCGCAGGAAGCAAGGTAGAAGGCACCTTCCAAGTATGCTGAAGGCGCCTTGGATAACTGATGGAAGGCGCCTTCCAAGGACGCTGAAGGCGCCTTCGAGTGGATAAACAGTGCAAGCAGCAAGAGTTATCGGCACCGATTGGTAGGGGATAAGAATCCTTGCTGGAGGCACCTTCCATGGAGGTTGAAGGCGCCTTCAGCAGACTATTTAAGCCAGTCCCAAGCAGATGCACAGAAACAACATAAAAATCGCAATCCTTCTTCTGTGTGCTAGTCCAAAGATGATCCGAAGAAGCCGTACCACTGCTCCAAAAACCTAAAGCCCAAAATTTCTCATTCTTAGTTGTTGGTATATTTTTCTACACTTAAATTATATATCTATTGTAATTTGTAAAGATTTTACGATTGATTAGTGATTGCATAATGAAAGTGATCAACGATCGCGGGCCTTGGAGTAGGAGTCCACACAGACTCCAAACCAAGTAAAAGAAATAGTGTTACCATTGCTTCCGTGTCTTTACTTTTCTGCTACGTATTTACTTTGAGTTTTCCTAAACGAACGAATTAGCCACAAGCACTATTCACCCCTCCCCTCTAGCGCTTTTCGATCCTACAGTAGTCACGTAGGAGGAAGGACGCTAGCCCGCAAAGTATTGCTAATTGGATATTTTTAGCCCACCTTGCAGAGAGATGCCCAAGGTTGGTGGCCACGCCTCTCTTGCCAAAAGTATCAGAACCTGACTCATCGGCTGGCCAAGATTTTAAAGACCTCAATAGTCTCTTGCCCCTTTAATCAATAGGGTATGGACATCGTGGGACATTTCCCTATGGCTCTCAGGTAAAGGCGATTTCTACTCATCGCGGTGGATTACTTTTCCAAGTGGGTGGAAGCAGAGACCCTAGCTAGGATAACGAAAGAAGCCGTTATCCAATTCCTATGGAAGAATATCTTATGCTGATTCGGAAGCCAGCATATCTCAGACAATGGGAGGTAGTTTCAAGGGCGCAAGCTCCAAGAATGGTGTAAGGGGTTTGGTATCATCTAGACCTTCACTTTCGTGGTGTATCCTCAGAGCAATGGACATACCTAGATCACTAATAGAGAGATAGTCCGGGGGATGAACGTCAAGTTGGACCACATGGGCGGAAATTAGGTGGAAGAGCTTTCCAGTATCCTTTAGGCATACTGAACGACTCCACGAGAAAGTACAGGGCTCACTCCCTTTTATCTTATCTACAGCAACGAAGCAGTCGTGCCAGTTGAGGTTGGGGTTTCATCCGTCTGACGATTATTGTATGACCCAAAGAATACCGAGCGACGGTTTTCAAAGCTGGATCTTATCAGTGAAACCCGCGAGAGGACGACCGCTAAGTTAACCACGTACTGACAATGGATGCGTCAAAACTATGATAAGAAGATGATCCCCCATTTCTTCGAAGAAGGGGATTTGGTATAGAAAAGGATCAGACCAGTAGGAGAGGTAACTAAGTTATCACCTCAGTGGGACGACCCTTATAAGGTCATTAAAAAACTAGCGTCTAGTGCCTATTACCTACAGGGCGCTCAGGGTAGAAAGTTCAACAACCCATGGAGTACTAATTACCTTCAACCTTATCATGTCTGAAAATGTTACTCTTTGTACGAACAGTTATTTGAGAGAAAGATCCACGGTCAGGGAATGAGTACTACAGGCATATGCACAAAGTACCTGATCAAGTAAACTCGGCCAAGATTATGCTTAAGTCTTTTATGCCCTTTCTCCTTGTGCAAGCCCCAAGTAGAGCTCTTCTAGACCTCGCCTAATCGCCCAAGTTCGGTCTGGCAAGGATCTAAAAATCTCATTCACGATTAGCTCTTGTAGCTCTTAGCATAAGGAGTTCCTCTCACTTGAGCATGCAATAACTCGAAGGTACTCCTACAACGAGATCTAGCTTGAAGAGAAGTCATGAAGCAGGAATGAAAAATGAGGACAAAAGAACTAGAATAAGCCTTTATAGACAAAGGAAGTAAAAGAAAAATGAAACAACAAATGTGTTGGACAAGAAGTCACTTGAACTCTGAAAAAATATCATCGAACATTTCTTTGATGATTCGACGATAGTCTAGGAAATCCGCTGGAGGGTTAGATGATAGGTACTCTCCTTCTCTGAGCTGTTGGACTGCTCCTATCGTGCCATACATGAACGACCTGACAAAGCGATCTCCTACTTGGGAGCCAAATTCTGAAGAACGCAGGTATTCTTCTCAGCTTGTCCGAAGACAGTCGCTCTCCCTTGCCTTATAAGCTTCTAAGGTGATGGAAGAGTTGGATAGGACAGCTTGTGCTTGAGATAGCTCCATCTGTAAGGAACCTAGTTCTATGGTATGGGATTCCAAATCTTTTTGATATTCCATTAGGAGCAGGTCTTTGGCATTGAGCTCATTAGTCCAATGGTCCATCTCTTG
The DNA here is from genome assembly GCF_018446385.1 of Zingiber officinale. Classification (NCBI taxonomy): domain Eukaryota; kingdom Viridiplantae; phylum Streptophyta; class Magnoliopsida; order Zingiberales; family Zingiberaceae; genus Zingiber; species Zingiber officinale. The sequence goes on from NC_056003.1 coordinate 47,491,201, forward strand.
CTTGTGTGTGAGCTTAAGGTTGTCCAGAGCCTCTGTCTGCCGGGTTGGTTCTGACAATGCCTTCTCCTTAAGGGCTAGCTCCTCATGATACCTGGCGTCGACTGTCCGGTGGATGGCTTCAAGCTTTTTCTTACCATCCCATAGAAGGCTGGACTCTAGTAAGGCTTCACTGCGATTTTGTTCTTGGGCTGCATTTAACTTCTTCAAAGACTCCACTTCCTTCTTGAGTTGGCACACTTCTGGAGTGGAGTCAAAAGGATGAGATTTCATGTCTTCAATGTGATCTTTCAGGATTTTGTTCTGCCAGTACATGTTCATGGACACCTGGCTCAAGTGCAACCCCTTGGTAAAAAGCTAGCCATAAAAAGGGTCAGTCAAAATCAGAAGGGAAGAGCAATAAAGGAAGGTGAAGGCTTACCGCAACAGAGTTTTCAAAGAATAGGTCCACTTGGTCAGGAAGTTAAATAACATCTAGTTGCTCCACAGATTCCTTCCAAGCGTTTGTCAGTTTTCCCCACAGCAAAACGGTGCCAGGATAAGGAAGGGGGTCTTCATGTAGACCCTGCTGGGAAGGCATAGTGGCATGAAAGCGAAACAGTCGCGACCTAGAAGAGCTAGGAGCAGTCCCGCTGGTAACAGGATGGGCGGAAGTGGAAGGTTGAGGAGAGGAAGTCCTGACAGGGGCAGCCGGTGAAGATCGCCTCTCTGGAGTGCTCTTCTCCTGATTGACCGGGGCTTTCCCTCGGTCAGGCATTATTTTATCTTTCTAAAGAACAGTAGGGCCACCCGAAGGTCTGGACTCTGAAGCGAGGGTGGAAGCAGGCCGATGTAACTGGGTAGCTGGGGAGGCTTTAGCAGGCCTGCGCCTTAGTTGACGTACGAGCGGCTGCTCGTCTAAATCTGACCCCTCTTCTGGGGTTGAGGGGTGACGAGTGTGAGAAGCAAGTGGAGTTTGCCGAGTAGGAACAAGAGTACAACAGATGGGTTCTGTCGCTTGAGGGGAGTAAGGACGAGAGGTAGAAGTATCTGTGGCCATCTAGGGAGTATTTGAAATGGAGTGCTGGATGCTTTGATCGGCCAAAATTATTCATCTGCGGTGATTTATTTCCAAAGCACTCAACGGAAGAGGCCTAATCGCAGACGCCCGGCAATAGTATCCACTGCAGAAAAGTAAGGATCAGAATGAGAAAGCATAAGAGGACTAAAGCTGGGGTAGTACTTACCCATAGAGTGCGGCAGCTCTAATGGCACGAAGCTTAGCTCAAATAGATACAGGACGTCCTCTGTCAGTAGCACACGCAAATCAAATTGCCAGCCCATTGGTTGCACTGATGCCTCTATAAATACGGGGTGTGAGTGATAGTCTCCCAGAAAAGGTGTAGAAGGGAGAGCGGTCTGGGGCCCGGTCGGCCATGCTATAGTAGAGGAAAAACGGAGGAAGAAATAGCTCTCCTTCCACTCTAGCTCTTAGGAGGGTAAAGGAGTGAAAAAGGTAGTCCTGGGGCGAGCCTGGAAATGAAAGAGGCCTTCACTGTGATGACGAGTGGTGAATAAACAGTGAAACAACAAGGAGTCCAGCGGATGTCACACAAGTTACATATGAGGACGAACCCACATAGAATCTAGATGGAATTAGGAGTGAGATAAGAAAGGAAAATGTGAAAATAATGGCTCACGTCGGAGAAAGGGTGGATGGGAAAATGAAGACCTACTATGATCTACTCCTTAAAGAAAGTCACATAACCTTGAGGAGGCTGGTAAAAGTGATGGATCTTAGAGGGTATCATAATATGCATGGCATAGATATTTCCTATGAGAAATGAAGATCGTCTAGATCTATGCCGCTAAAAGTCGACACTCCGAGAGCGTACCCAGACTCTAACGGATCCATGAAGATGTTACACAAGGGAGCGAGGAAGGCAAAGTCAAGAAGAGAGGAGAGAAGGGAAGATGCCTCTAACTATCAACGACAAGTCCCAAAGAAAGGTGAAGGAGACTATTTATAGCCAGCAGAAGGAGCGCAAGGTGTGGGGCCTTGACATCAGCACCAATCATACGATCATAGTAAAAGTGGATGGCGTCAGAAGGTTATGTCAGTCGTTGGATCATCATAAAAAATTACTCCAAAGTTTGTCTTGATTGGAAGAAGGGAAGCAGATACCCACGTGCTAGAAGGAGAATGGAAGCCTTTATGACATCAAAAATATACGAGGCTACAGTAATCTTGCTCGGGCAAGTAGGATGACTCTGGAATCACGAAACTTTATGAACAGACGGTCGATTGACAGTAACATAGGGTGACCTGCCCGAGAAAAGAGAGTGACTGATGTTCCTAGTTAGGTACGACCAGGGGGAGCGATCCTCCCTTGAAATAGTACCTGCTCGGGTAGATGGGTCGACCAGGCATCCACCGAGTGGTTAGACACTTAACTTATCACTTAGCCATAAAAGGGTAGTGCTAAAGGCCTTAGGTAGGCCTCGCAAACATTAAAGTAACACAGTTCGCTAACAACATATCCAATACAATAACCATAGTGCAAAGGTTCAATAGAAAATCCACGACATTACATCATATAATAGAGAAAGATAGCAACAGGATGCGCTAGACTATTCAAAAATAGGGAAAGCCTCCTCAGGTAGCACTTTGATTAGACGAGTGCGGTCTAGAAATTCTTCAGGCAGAATTGATCGGAGTAGACCTTTCTCTTGTAGTTGCACCAGAGCTCCTTCGCCACCATAGCATAACATCTGGTCTATAAGGTGGCCCATCTTAGCCCCGAAATCTTTGGAGGCTAGGAAGGAAGTCTTATGGGTTGTAAGGTGAGAGTCCTCCCCCGCTTGGTAATCCTTCAACTCTTTATGGACCTTGCACCTCTCATCTCAAGCTCCAGCCAATTCTTGACAGGCAGTCGCTGCCTCAGTCTTAGCTGCCGAGAGTACTGCCCGCAAAGACTTGAGTGTAGCCTGAGCTACATCCACTTGTTTCTGAAGGGCGGCTTCCCGATTAGCGCTGGGGAACTGGTCAGTCGTTTTAGCTGCCAACTTTGTCCACAAGGAGGAATGGGCCTCCTGGAGGTCCAGTAGTTGTGAGGAGAGGTTGGTAACCTCTGTGTCCTTCACCTCAAGGTCAGCCAAGATTTAAACTCACCTCAAGTCCTCAGACTTAAGCTTAGTAGCGTTGGTCTTCAGGGCGGCCTCCAGGGATTTCACCTTATCAAACTCGACACAGGCTAGATCTCGAGCGGCGCGAGTTTGGTCCTCTACCATCTGCAGGTGAGATTGAATTAAGCTCTCAGGGGTCATCAGGTCAAAAATGCGACTAGCGGTCGTAAGAGATGCCAACTCTTGAATTTGAGCCCTCAAAGACTCATTTTCCCGCTGGAGAGTAGCTACAAACTGAGAGACACTCAGTCCCATGATGCAAACCTATAGAAAACACAAGATTAGTAATGCTTCGAGGATACGAAGAGGGAGTAGATAAACTTACCGACACCAGCCGTTAGGAGAACTCATCTGCCAAGTCCAGTGAAGGGCATTTAAAATTAGTCAACAGTGTTCTTCTAGAAGTCGACCAAGGCATGCAGTTGGATCTAGCCATAGTTGGAGGAAGTGCTGGAAGAAGGAGCTATGCCCAGCACTTGGAGGGATGGTAGTTGAAAGGAGGAAGTAAGCACATACCGCCTCTTCTAGCGGTCCTTGGAGTAGGAGAAAGGAGCAGGAGCTGCTGACGACGGTTGAGCCACGGACGTTGGAGGTAGAGAGGGTGTGGAAGTTGTGGGTTGCCCCCCCCCGATCAGGAGGAGGTCTGGTTTGTGACTTGAGCAAGGACTAGAGAGGAGACTGTGGCCTCCGAGGAGGCAGGAGTGCTGGTCCGGGAAGGAGTATGGGTTTAGGCAGATACCTGCAGCAATGGTGGCCTCTTGGGAGAGGACTGGACTGAAGGAGTCACGCGTCACCTCTTGTGTTCAAGGCGTAAGGGGCGCTCGGCCGCTAGAGAAGAAGTCCTCTCACTAGACGCAGCGACGACAGATGGTTCCATTGAAGGGAGAGACTCCTCTTCAAGGGCCTCATGTTCTCTTGTTTGCTAAGAGGAGACTCCTACGGAGGCGCTGGCTTGGGGAACCTCCTGGCCCGATATGATCTCTTTTCTGTATTTCCGTAGAATATCACTGGGCAGAGTGGAGGAGTCGAGGGCGAAAGCTCTAATCATGATGACTTCTGTAAGTAAAAGAAAATACCTCAGTTAGTGAAGATATGAAGGAAGAGTCGTTTGATCTTACCAAAAGGTGTGTTCAAGGGAGTCCAGATGGGGCTCATTCCAAAGGTGTACAACACGCTTTCTAGTAGCAGGGAAGGGAGTTGGAGTTGCACCCCACCCAATTTCCCGGAAGCCATGAAACAATTTGGCCCATGCTGATGGTCACGTAACTCAGAAGTAGGGAGAAGGCTTGAATGCCACTAAGTGGGTCAAGCCACAGACTCGGGTAGTTGTATATAGAAGAAACGGGACTTCCAGCCTTTATTGGAAAAAGGCATGCCCTGGAAGAATTATACCCAGTCCTAGACTGCACAATAAAAATACTCGGCTCTGATCGTTTGAGAGAAAATAAATGATGAAAGAGTTGAGGAGTTAAAGGAATGTCGTACAGACAACACAAAATTACCATCCCATACATGACATAGAAGACATTGGGAGCAAACTGAGATAAAGGAATACAAAAATAGTGACTCATCGTCGAGAAGAAATAAGGGATGGAAAAACGCAGACCACCAAGAAGCTGATCCTTGAAGAAAGTCACAAAACTAGGGGAGGATAACAAGGATGGTTGCCAGGTCCAGGAATGCAAAGCTTATATGTTTCGAAAAGCTGCAAGCTAGCATGCACCAACTTAAGGTCATTCCTATCAAAATCGGAGCGTGAGAAAGCATACCAGGGGACTAAAGTCTCTCCGGCCATAATCGAATTGAAAAACGCAGGAGCAGGGGGGAGATGGAGAAGAAGCACTTACAAATGAGATGTATGAAGGGTGACATGAACAAGCAAAGAAGGAAAGGTTAGAGGAAGAAGAAGCGTCGATGAACAGCCACTTGAGGCTTTTAGGCTTTTAAACCACAAACCTTAAGGAGCATAGGAATGTGAGCTGGACAATTGGAACAATGTTGCATATGGTAGCCGTTGGATCAAAGGAGATGAAGCACCATTGAGTCCCATGCAAAAAGCATGTGTCAACCATCGTATCAAAGGAAATTAGTCTGGTGCATGTCATCTTCTTATGAAAGGGCATTTATGATAAAAAAGACAAGGACATCATGAGGCTAATTTGGTGAGACTGGTACCATGCCTTGAGGATAAAAAATTCTATGCGGCTACCTCGGGAAAAGGATTAGAAGGTGGCAGAAATCGCTGATCAGAACTTGGCGCCTCACCCCAACCTCGGAATAAGGAGAAGATTCAAATTTGGTCACAAAGGTTAAGTCCACGGGCGCATCTCCTTTGATCGCCAACGTCCTCTCGATCGACGTTCCAGACTCTCGCCTCAGTGCGAATTATAAGTGAAAATGCTTTCACGACCAACGACCTCTCGGTCGGCTTTTCAGACTCTCGCCCCAATGCGAGTTATAAGTGAGCATGCTTTTACGACCAACGACCTCTCGGCCGATTTTCTAAACTCTTGCCCCAGCGCAAGTTACAAGTGAGCATGCTCTCACGACCAACGACCTCCCGATCGGCGTTTTAGACTCTCGCCCCAGCGCGAGTTATAAATGAGCATGCTCTCACGACCAACGACCTCTTGGTCGATGTTCTAGACTTTCACCCTAATGTGAGTTATAAGTGAGCATTCTCTCACGAACAACGACCACCCGGTCGACATTCTAGACTCTCGCCCCAGTACGAGTTATAAGTGAGCATGCTCTCACGACCAATGACCTCCCGGTCGGCGTTCCAGACTCTTTCCCTAGCGCGAGTTATAGGTGAACATGCTCTCACGACCTACGACCTCTCGTTCGGTGTTCTAGACTCTCGCCCCAACATGAGTTATAACTGAGCATGCTCTCATGATCAATGACCTCTTTTCGACATTCAAGACTCTCAACCTAGTGCGAGTTATAAGTGAACATACTCTCACGACCAATGACCTCCCGGTCAGCATTCCAGCGCGAGTTATAAATGAGCATGCTCTCACGACCAACGACCTCTCGGTTGATGTTCCAAACTCTCGCCCCAGCGCGAGTTATAAATAAGCATGCTCTCACGACCAACGACCTCTCGGTTGATGTTCCAAACTCTCACCCAACGTGAGTTATAAATGAGCATGCTCTCACGACCAACGACCTCCCTATCGGTGTTCCAAACTCTCACCACAGTGCGAGTTATAAGTGAACATACTCTCACAACTAACGATCTCCCGGTCAGTGTTTCAGACTCTCACCCTAGCGCGAGTTATAAATGAGTATGCTCTCACAACCAATGACCTCCCGATCGGCATTCCAGACTCTCGCCCCGGTGCGAGTTATAAGTGAGCTTGCTCTCACGACCAACGACCTCCCGGTCGGCCTTCCAGACTCTTACCCCAGTGCAAGTTATAAGTGAGCATGCTCTCACCACCAACGACCTCCCGGTCAGCCTTCCAAACTCTTACCCCAGTACAAGTTATAAGTGAGTATGCTCTCAAAACCAATGACCTCTCAGTCGGCATTCCAGACTGTTACCCCAGCGGAAGTTATAAGTGAGTATGCTCTCACGACCAATGAACTCCTGGTCGACGTTCCACACTCTCTCCCTCGCGCGAGTTATAAATGAGTATGCTCTCACATCCAATGACCTCTCGATCGGCGTTCCAGACTCTTGCCCCAACGCGAGTTATAAGTGAACATGCTCTCACGACCAACGACCTCTCGGTCGGCGTTTCAGACTCTCGTCCCAGCGCGAGTTATAAGTGAGCATGCTCTCATGACCAATGGCCTCCTGGTCGACTTTCCAGACTTTCACCTCAGTGCGAGTTATAAGCGAGTATGCTCTCGCGACCAACGACCTCTCGGTCAGGCTACTAACTCCCACCCCGGCGCAAGGTATGACCCAACACTACTCTTGCAAACACTTGTCAACATCCTGAGCATTTGGATCGTCTTCATCTGTTCTAACATCGCCTGGCCAATGGCGATATTCTGACTCGCCACTTTCATTGGGCCAATAGTGGCACTGTGACAAGGATATAGGTTTCAGTCTTTGCAAAGATAATCAGCTACACGCTAGTCCCTTATATGCAGGCGGAGTCGCAAGCATGTTAGGGTCTAGTCAGTCGAACTTGAACCTCATTCGACTAGACTTAGAGGGGATGCTTGTGATATGGTGCATAAAGGTGGGGCCCGATAAGGCTAGGTAGTCAATAGTCAAGGGGACGTGGCAGTAAAAAGTCAAGGGGACGTAGCAGTCGATAGTCAAGGGGATGTGACAGTCAAAAGTCAAGGGAACGTGGTAGTCAACAATCAGGAGAAAGAGGGAGTTAAACCACCCCATGTCACTAGTCGCATAATTCCTGGTCAATCGTCATCAAGCCAGGCCCTCAAATCTGAGACATAAGACTGTTGGTTGCTACTCGGAAAACCTAATGGTTCCTCTGTACAAAAATTTTGTACAAGATCTGAACCTTTCCTGGCTACCATGTGTTCTTTTAAATTAAACTTGGATCGCCTGCGGAACTTAACACGTTTGATCCCAAGTTTAACTTATATGTTCTTTTAGGTTTACATTTGGATCTCCTGCGGAACTTAACACGTTCGATCCAAATCACCTAGGTCACAAAGTTGATTAAATATTAATTTCCAAATTTGGCTTCCAGGACTGCATGGCGAGGCACATGGCCTTCTTGGATATGGGAGCAACCACCACCGCCTAGACAAAGCCTTTTAAGGAAAGTTAATATTTAATTTCCTTAAATAACTCTAGGTTAACCAAAAAGAATAATCGAAGCACAAGTTAGAAAAGAAAACAAAAGAACACAACATCGAAAACTAATTCGAAACCTAGAATCACATACCTCTTGTATTTGGTATTTTTACAAAGAAATAAAACTAGTATGATGCGAAAAATAATTACTAGTTATACCTTTATTTGTGAACTTTCAATGACCTTTTGATCTTCTACCGTATTCCTCTTCTAACCTCGGACATTGTGTGGGCAATGATCTTCCGAGATGAGAACCACCAAGGCACCTTCTTCTTCCTTCATTCAAGTTTCGGCCAAGCAAAAACTTCCAAAGGATGAAGAACTTTTTCCACCAACCAAGCTCCAAGGGATGCAAGAAACAAGCCTCCTTTCTCTCCTTTTCTCCAAGCTAGATCCAGCCACTTCTACGTCTCCAAGAGGTGATGAAGTCTCGGCCACAAGAAGGAGAAGAGAGAAAGGGAAGGGGAACCTCTAGGGGCCGGCCACAACTAGGAAGAAAAGAGAGGAAGAAAAAGAATAGAGTCGTTAGCTATTAAGGCACCTCTACCCCCTATTTTATAATCCTTGGTCTTGGCAAATAAGGAAATTTTAATAAAAACTTCCTTAATTCTTTTGTCATGAAAAAGAAAAATTAATTAATTAAAAATCAATTTTCTTTTTCTAATTTTCTTGGCCGGCCACTTTCTCCCCAAAACAAGGAAAATTTTAATTAAAACAAGAATTAAAACTTCCTAATTTGTTTCCCCTTCATGATTGGTTAATAAAAAGGAAATTAAAATCTTTCTTTTAAACATGTGGATAATTTCCAAAAAGAAAAGTTATCTCTAAAAAATTAAAATCTCCTTTCAATCTACAAATAAGGAAAGATATTAAATCTTTTCTTAATCTTTTGTAGAAACTAATAAAAGAGAATTTTTAATTTTTAAACTTTCTTTTAAATCATGAACATGATTAAAAGGAAAGTTTTTACCAAAATTAAAATCAACCTTTTAATCTACAAATAAGAAAAGAGATTTAGTTCTTCTCTTAATCTTTTGTAGAATCTTATAAAAGGAAAGATTTAAATTTTTAAACTCTCTTTTAAATCATGTTATCAACATAAGAAAAAATTTTAAAATTAAAATTCCTTTTTATTTTAATAGGGCCGGCCACCTATGCTTGAGTTCAAGCTAGGGCGAGCCACATGAATTCACCCATGAACCAAGCCATGGCCGGCCCTAGCTTGGTCTCCAAGCTAGCTTGGCTGGCCCCTATAGGATGGGTAAGAAGGTGGGTATAGGTGGGTATAGTACTCTATAATTAAGAGGCTACGATAGGGACCGAGAAGAGGAATTGGTTTTGGTCTCCTGATAAAATTAAGCATCCCGTGTTCGCCCCGAACACACAACTTAATTTTATCAATAATAATTCATTCCACTAGATTACTATTATTGAACTACCGCACCAATCCCAAATTACATTTTTGGGTTCCTTCTTATTATGAGTGTATTAGTCTCCTTGTGTTTAAGATGTCGAATGTCCACTAATTAAGTGAGTTACTGACAACTCATTTAATTAATATCTTAGTCCAAGAGTAGTATCACTCAACCTTATCGTCATGTCGGACTAAGTCCACCTGCAGGGTTTAACATGACAATCCTTATGAGCTCCTCTTGGGGACATTATCAACCTAGAGTACTAGGACACAGTTTCCTTCTATAATTAACAACACACACTATAAGTGATATCATTTCCCAACTTATCGGGCTTATTGATTTATCGAACTAAATCTCACTCATTGATAAATTAAAGAAATAAATATCAAATATATGTGCTTGTTATTATATTAGGATTAAGAGCACACACTTCCATAATAACTGAGGTCTTTGTTCCTTTAAAAAGTCAGTATAAAAGAAACGACCTCTAATGGTCCTACTCAATACACTCTAAGTGTACTAGTGTAATTATATAGTTAAGACAAACTAATACCTAGCTACACGACGATCTTCCAATGGTTTGTTCCTTTCCATCTTGATCGTGAGCTACTGTTTATAATTTATAAGGTACTGATAACATGATCCTCTGTGTGTGACACCACACACCACGTTATCACTACAAGAAAATTGAGATTCTACAACACTTAAACGACAACGCTTTTTATAAAAAGCGTTGTCTATTTTTTTTAACAACGCTTTTAGTGAAAAGCGTTGTCTATTTCATTATTTTCTTATTAATAGACATCGCTTTTCTAAAAACCGTTGTCTATTAGTGATTTTTACGGGTCAAAAACAACGCTTCGTAAAAAGCGTTGTCTATTAGACTGATTTTTAGTGTCTACAACAACGTTTTATAAAAAGTGTTGTGTATGTTTAAAATCTCATCTAAATCTTGATTAATACAAACCATTGGATCTAAATCTTGATTAATATAAACCGTTGGATCTAGGTAAGGAGTAGAAAACCCGAACCCTTCTCCCAACTTCTATCTTCCGATCATTTTTTATCCCGAACCCTTCTCCCAACTCCTCATCTCACGCGGCCTTCTCCATCCAACGGCAAACCCCTCTCTGGCACTGCTTCGTAAGATCAAGGACAGGGGGATGGTGGTGAAGGATTGGGTAGAGCAGGCGGAGATCCTGCGGCACCGGGCGGTGGGAGGCTTCGTGAGCCACTACGGCTGGAACTCAGTGACGGAGGCGGCACTGTATGAATACCGCCGCTCCGCCCCCAAATCTTGGTGAGTCTTCCCTAATCCAAGCTCGCTTTCATGTTATGCGATCGTGTTTTCTTCTTCGCCGTGGAAATCTGTCTTCGATTCGCGTTTTGATCTTGACGCAATACGCGCAGATCGTTCATTTTAGGATAAAATCGTCGACCAATGTGGAACCCTAACCCTAGATTAGTTCCGGAGGGCCAAGATTTGAACTTTTTTGTTTGGCTGGCCGCAAATTTTACTGGGATGTTTTTTTTTATGGTTGCAGGAGGATGGATCTGAACCTCTATTTGGGTCTGCCTCGTTCTCCGCCTTCTCACAGTCGCGATCTAGGGTCTGATCTCTCACTCAACTCGTTGCCCTGGTCATCTCCTACCACCACCGTCGAGGAAAGGGGTTCTTCGATTCCTATGTCTGGCGCTATGGAACCATCGGAGTCGCATCCTCCGTACTCTCCCTCCCACAAGGAGTACAACCCTGAGCTGCTGGTTGCTCTTCCGAAGGATAGTGATGGCACTCCGTACTTGTGAGAATTTGAGACCTTTTGTGAAATTTTGAGATCTTTCTCAAGCTCCCTTCTTTGGTCTTGTTTCTTTTTCCTTCTTGTTGTCCTTTGTCTTGCCATTGCATTCGAGTCCCAAATCAGCAATATAAATTGATTAATCTATATGTCTCAGAAAAGTAGATATAAGACGACATTGACATGTTCAGTATTTGATTGAATCTTGCTCAAGAATGCTCTGAAGGAGATCCTACTGGTCCCTCTCAGATCTTTTATTCCCTTTTAGCAACGAAAACAACATGATGATTTTCTTGTCAGTGAGAAGCCATTCTTTTTCAGATCTCCAAATGCCTTGATCAATCAAGCTGATTCTCAACTTGGAGTGCTAGTACATAATCATCCTTGTCCAACTCAAGCAATCTCCAGGCAAAATCAATACCAAACTTGCATCGTGGTCTAATTGCATGCCAGAGATGATCTCTCTTCTTTTCCTTTTGCCGCTTTATCTTTCCCTTTCTTTTTTACCGTCACTGCTTGCTGCAAATTTCAGACATTCCTGGCCATGTTTGTGGCTCAAAGATCCCAAAAGCCAGCTTGGACTCGTCAATGGCCACCTCCACATCTCAGATGCCCACCACGCCCCCTCTCTCTTTTCCTCAGAGCAAACGTTGATCCTTGAGCTCGGCACAATCCCCTCCTCCTCGATCCTCTTGTTGCCTTGTTCCTAGGTATGCTTTCCTTTAGAAAAGCAACAAACAAAGATGCTCTCATTCCCTTGCTGAACTCCTGGAATCAATGGGAACAACTTTGCCTGCACACTATATAACCAACACTAATCTCATAATAGTTTTACTGGTTCCCTTTGTTTTCATGTGATTATTCGCTTCTCGCACACACAGAATCATCCTCTGCTTATTGCAACCTAGGAGTTTGTATGGAGGTAATTAATACTAGTGTGTAAGATATGATTTCCTAAAGTTTTCAGGACTTTGAGGATATAGAATCATATTCTTATTCACAGAACTCATGCTAATGTATGTTTCAATGGCACAGACTATAGAGCTAAAGGTGGACATGGTAGCATTACATGAGAAGAGATTGAGGAAATGTTTGTCCAAAGTGAAAGGTAAATAGTTACTTATAACATATATTTTAATGTGTATGTTTATCATTAATAATTTGTCTCTAATTTTTATGGTTCCTCGACAACAAGATGTCAAATAATGTGGTTACTATGTGATGTGATTTATGAGACAAATTGTTGAAGAAGTTGAAATTATCGAAAGAGATTCACTACGATCTATAGTAATGTTTACTTGCTTATGTCTCAAATTATTTGAAATAAACTATTTAAAATATGCAAAGTCAATGTTGATTTTTTTTTCCTCATTAATGTTCACAGTTCACACAAGCAGAGTATTCTCGAGAAGAAATTGATGAGGTGCGATCGGAGTTGGCAGAATGTATACAAGATCATATTTATGAGTAGGTGCGTTCAAGTTTATGTAAGTTCATTACCTTGTTTTAGCTAAGGCTTATGTAATTAAGTTCATTATCTTTAGCAAGAAGCAACTTTTTGCTTCTTTAGAATCCATTTTCAGCTATGAGATGCATTTTCAGCTATGAGATGTAATCTACCCTTGTTTGTTATTCTCAGTTTAATCTGTGATAAAGAGTCTTCTTGGTCATTAACTGAATTATATAAGCTGAATGCATTTTAGAATGGAGAAATACTGAGATGTGCTCCCTCAACTTCTAATTTTGACAATTGTTTGCTTAATTTTTTATATCAGTTGTAGCCATATGATAGTCCACTTGCTCAATTCTTCTGTTATTTCAATAACCTGGAGAGTTTAGATGAATCATATTGTCACGTCAACAATAATAATATGGTATACATGAAGGGATATAATGCATATGTTCTTAGCTACGATATATATGTCTATTCTCTATCGTGGCAGTATTAAAAATGTAAACACTTCATTCTGTTAAATTATGGAGAATCTTTTAAGTGGACTAATTGATGGTTTGATTGTTACAAATGAAATCATTTGTGCACACAATTTGGGAAATAAAAAGTCTTTATTGCAGATAGCTGCATTCATTCAGGTTTTGATTATAAATACTTTTTAATCTGAACATCCTACCTTTCACACGTTAATATATGCACTGCAAAAAATGTTAAGTACTGTATAAGTTCAATTTCCTGTATTATATGAAAAGTACTATATTTTCTGTTTTCCTATAATTGATTATAGTTTTAAGTTGACTGATTTGCTGTGATATTTGATAGCTCCACTCTGTTTTGCTTGAATTCTGGATTAATGCTACTTTTGTAGGTGGATACAAGACAGTCGAGATCAGTACACTAAGGAGCGTCTGGATTCAGTAATTGATCAGTACACTAAGCGTCTGGATTCAGCAACTACTGTACTATTTTGAGTAAATAGATTGTTGGCTACTTCAGTATTCAGTATTCAGTAAACAGATTGTTGGCTAAACAGATTGTAGCTGTTCAAAACAAATTTTTTGTGCTCTTTTGTTTTATATGTGAATATCACTATATACTTTGAAATAGAATTAGTGTTAATTTTGATATTTACTAGCTTCTCATGTAATAAATTACTAATATTATTTCAACGTCAGATTTCTATTATTTTGATGAGTTTGAAATCATTAACTGAGTTGATTATATGTAAAATTCGAATCTAGACATGGTAAAAGAAAATTAATAGTTTTGTAAATATAAAAATAATGATTTTTAAATAATTTTTTTTAAAAATTTTTTCTTTAAAACGACAACGCTTTTAAAACGTTGCAAAAAGTATTGTCTTTGTAAAAAAACAACAACTCTTTTAAAGCGTTGTAATAGTTGTCTTTGCAAAATATGACTACGCTTTTAAAGCGTTGCAAAAGCGTTGTCTTTTCTACCAAAAATAACGCTTTAAAAGCGTTGCAAAACGTTGCCTTTGCATAAAACGACAACGCTTTTAAAGCGTTGCAAAAGCGTTGTCTTTGGTACAAACGACAACGCTTTAAAAGCGTTGTCGTTGAGCAAACTTTTAACAACAGTGCCTTTAACAACGCTTTTTCAGGCACAAAGACAACGCTTTAAAAGCGTTGTCTATTAGCTTTTTTGTTGTAGTGTATGTACAATATAAATTAATTGAACAACTACATTTATCATAAATGTAGACATTTGACCAATGTGATTCTTATTTCTAGATAAATGTTTATACCAAAAGCTAGGCTTTTAGTATACATCCTAACAATCTCCCACTTATACTAAAAGACTAAGCTGCTATATCTGCTGCCATACATCTGATTCCCAACCCTTCAACATGCCTATCAAAAACTCTTGCCTTAAGAGCCTTAGTGAAAGGATCTTCCAGGTTATCACTTGATGTAATCTAAGCAGCAACAACTTCTCCTCGTTATACGATTTCTCGTATTGGGTAGTACTTGCGCTCTATTGTGTTTTACTTGTCTTATAGACTCATGGTTTCTTCGAGTTTGCAACTGCACCACTATTATTACAATAAATTGTAATAATCTTTGGATAAACCAGAAATCATATCTAAGTCTATCTTGAGGTTATTGAGTCATTCAGCTTTTATGGCTATCTCAGAGGCTGCCATATATTCAGTTTCTATGGTGGAGTCCAGAAAAACACCTATGCTTATCACTCTTCCATAGTTATGACTTTACCTCCTAAAGTAAATACAAAACTCCGAGGTTGACTTACTATTGTCCCTATCCGATTGGAAGTCAAAATCCGTGCAACCCACAGGGACCAAATAACTGCCTTGTAAGCTAGCATATAATCTTTAGTGCCTCTAAGGTACTTCAATATATGTTTTACTGCAGTCCAATGTCCTTGTCTAGGGTTACTTTGATATCTGCTAACTATGCCCTTGGCAAAACAAATTTCTGATCTCGTGCATAGCATACATTAGGCTTCCGACAGCCGAAGCATAAAGAACTGCCTTCATTTTCTCTATCTACTTTGATGTCTTCGGAGACATCTCTTTAGATAAAGTTACTCCATGCTAAAAAGGTAAGAAACCTTTCTTGGAGTTTTGCATGCTTAAAACGAGCAAGGATTTTTTTTTTCGATATATGAAGCTTGGGATAAGTAAAATATTCTTTTCTTGCGATCCCTTATTACTTTGATCCCAAGAATATATACATTCTCCCAAGTCCTTCATATCGAATTGTTTGGACAACCATACCCTTACTTCTGACAACACTTTGATATTGTTTCCAACTACCAAAAATGTTATTTACGTATAGTACAAGAAATACCACCACGTTTCCATCACACCTTTTGTATACACAAGACTTATCCGGTTACTAAATAAATTCATAGGTCCGGATTACTTTGATAAACCGGATGTTCCAAGACCTTGAAGCTTTGCCTCAGTCCATAGACTGATTGAGCTTGCACACAAGATGCTCTTTGCCCTTTGCAATGAACCCTTATGGTTGCTTTATATGGATGTTTTCTTCAAGACTTCCATTAAGGAATGTTGTCTTGACATCCACTTGCCAAATAGATAAAAGAATCTGGATAGACTTAAGCATGGCTACCAGTGAAAAAGTTTCCTTTTTCATCAAGCCTTGCTTTGAAAGTTTTCACCTTCCTGTCTATCCATCTTTTCCTATTGTAGACCTATTTTTACCCAATGGCTTTTACACCATCTGGTGGTTCTACAAGCTTCCAGATTTTATTAGAATACATATATTCTAATTCTGTATTCATTGCTCTTTGCCAAGATGCTGCATCTTTATCTTGGAGTGATTCATCATATGTCCGGGATTAGGCTCATGTTCATTTGGGATCAAGTCCAAAAACTCTCCCAAAACATGAATCTTTTAGGTTTGCTTGACAACCCTCCCACTACGATGAGCCACTGTCTGTAATTGTGTATCATTTATGATACGTGTTGCAGTTTCTTGTGATATTTCATCTTGTACAGTTGGTACTAGATTAGACATGTCCTTTATAATTTCTTTAAGAATAAATTTACTTATGGGCTTATGGTTTATTACATAGTCCTTTTCTAAAAATCGGTCATTAATGCTAACAATGACCTTCTGATTTTTAAGACTATAAACCTACTTTCGTTTCTTTAGGATAACCCACAAACAAGTGAATTCCTGTCCAATTTTATCAGTGTCTCTCATGTGCTAGACCACCCAAATCCGAATATGTTTCAGACTAGACTTACGCCCAATCTGTAATTCTATGGGAATAGAGAGTTCTGACTTAGAAGGTACTATGTTCACTTCCGTTTCCAGTGTATATCCTTAAAATAAATTTGGTAATTTTCTGAATAACTCATCATCGATCTAATTATTCCATAAGAGCCTTATACCTTCTTTCTACTACATCATTCTGTTGGGGTGTACCAGGTGCAGTTAGTTGAGATTAAATCCCGTCTTCTGATAAGTGACTCCTAAACTCTCCTAAGAGGTTCTCGCCACTATGATCTAACCGTAGTGTCTTGATACTTTTACCTTGACATTACTCCACATCAGCCTAGTACTCTTTGAACTAATCAAAGCACTTAGACTTGCGGCACATCAAGTAAATGTATCCGTATCTCAAATAGTTGTATATAAAATAGACGAAATATTCGAAACAACCTCTTGCCTGGATAATCAAAGGTCTTTACAAATCAGAATGAACCTATTCCTATATATCTTTGGCTCCAAACCCCTTAGACTTAAAAAGCTTCTTGGTTATTTTTCCTTCCAAGTAAGACTCGCAGGTTGGAAAATTTTCCTCTACCAGTGAACCCAAGAGTTCATCGATTATTATTCTTTGAATCCTACTCAAGTTAATATAACCTAGCCTTAGATGCCAAAGATATGTTTGGTTCATTTTGAAGGTTCTTTCTCTTATTAAAGTTAGAGGATGTGTTATCAATTTTCATTTATTGCATCGTGGGAGTTATTGGATTATAAATTGTCAACCAACGTACCAGAATAAATATATTTTCTATTTTCTTGATAACAACTTTCTTATCAAAAATAGACACAATATCTATTATTTAATAGTTTAGAAACTGAAAACAAGTTCTTTCTAAACTTAGTACGTAAAGACAATTTCTAAAATCCATATTTTATTCTTATCAGAGGATAAGCATCTCCCACTGCAATAGCTACCACTTTTTGCAGTAGTGCCCATGTAGACGGTGATTTACCTTTCATATAGTTATCGGGTTTCCTGGAACCCCTGCAATGAATTGCAGACATGATCAGTGGCTCCTGTATCTACACACCAGGTACCGGTAGATAATACCACTAAACATGTATTAACTAATGAATAAAATACACCTATCTTGTTCTTAATTCTAAGAGGACAGTCTACCTTAATATCCAAGTCCTATTTCCAATCATTATAATTGGGACTACTAAGTCTTTTCTATAGTATAACAACTAGGGGATTGACAAACATTTTAAATCCTAAGAATCACAAAAATATTTGGTCAAGACCAACACTTTTAAAATCCCCGTGAATTTTGTATGCCACGATAGTATGGACGTATACAAATTCAAAAGGAGATTTTGTCCATTAATTTTATTATCTCGTCATTTTATCTTTATGACAAATAAAATTAATAGTTGGTCTATCTTAGATCAAATATTTTGGTCAAAACTTTGAATTTAAAATAACATTGATTCTTCAAATAATATATTTAAATTCACCAACACCTCAAACACCGTGAATTTTGCATGCCACGATAGTGTGGACGTATACAAATTCAAACATTTGTAAGAGGAGGGTTTTACCCATTAATTACCTTGTCAAAAAAAAAACTTTATGACAAATAAAATTACCTCAAACACCGTAAATTTTGTATGTCACAATAGTGTGGACGTATACAAAATCAGACATTTGTAAGAGGGGTTTTAATTTTATTATCTTGTCAACTTATCTTTTTGGCAAATTAATAGTTGGTTTTGCTTTGGTCACACAAATAATAGCAGTGACTCTGATGGGGAGGATACTATTAGATGTGCCTAAGTGTATACCATTACTTGACACTTAGTCTATCAAATAAGATTGTGCCCCTTCCGATGGGGAAGATCACACGCTCTTAGCTAATTTCCTATAGTCATCCAAAATGGAAGTTTACTCTAGTGATCTGCAAACAAGCTCATCCGATATGGAGAAAGGCACTCAGAGCCAACGCGTAAGCTTGTTGCATCACTTATAAACCAATAATGGAGACCGTGGAATTTATTTAAAAAATAAATCCCTCTCCCACTTAGTTATTTAAAGTGAGGAATTTTAACTATGCTAGCCTACTTAACATGCATACTAACAAGCACACACATCACAACATAAAAAGCAATAAATAGAAAAACTAATTTTCAACTATTATGGATTTTATCTATTGCTGTCCTCCGTGTGTCGTCAACCCTAGCTGCTGCCATCTTTGGCCACCGCCACCGGGTCTAGTTATCGCATCCATCTTGCTCCTTGTTCCGCTGCACCTCTGGTCCTCAAAAGGTTCCACACCTTGCAAGATTCGATCCGCGACATAAATAGAATTTTACATTTTTCGATCCTATATTCCTCGAAGGAATGTATATGTAAACTAGATCGAACATAAAATAAAATTTACATCCATCGATCCTATATTCCATAAAAGAAATGTACATGTAACTAGATCAAAAAATAAAATCCTAATAAAACTAAATACAGCTCCTGCTGTATTTTATAATATAATCAAGCACGCACAATAAAATGCCCTTGACATGTCCAAGGGTCCAATCACACACACAATATCTATAAGCCATAATAGTTGGATCCTGCATCCACAAAGTTAGCACATCCTACTATTATCCTACCTAAATTATGTATGACATGTGCATAATTAAACTAATACCAAATACACAGAGGCAAAACCCTAGCTCTGATACCAATTGTTGGTTGCTACTCGGAAAACCTAATGGTTTCTCTGTACAAAAATTTTGTACAAGATCTGAACCTTTCCTAGCTACCATGTGTTCTTTTAAATTAAACTTGGATCGCCTGCGGAACTTAACACGTTTGATCCCAAGTTTAACTTATATGTTCTTTTAGGTTTACATTTGGATCTCCTGCGGAACTTAACACGTTCGATCCAAATCACCTAGGTCACAAAGTTGATTAAATATTAATTTCCAAATTTGGCTTCCAGGACTGCATGGCGAGGCACATGGCCTTCTTGGATATGAGAGCAACCACCACCGCCTAGACAAAGCCTTTTAAGGAAAGTTAATATTTAATTTCCTTAAATAACTCTAGGTTAACCAAAAAAAATAATCGAAGCACAAGTTCGAAAAGAAAACAAAAGAGCACATCATCGAAAACTAATTCGAAACCTAGAATCACATGCCTCTTGTATTTGGTATTTTTACAAAGAAATAAAACTAGTATGATGCGGAAAATAATTACTAGTTATACCTTTCTTTGTGAACTTTCAATGACCTCTTGATCTTCTACCGTATTCCTCTTCTAACCTCGGATATTGTGTGGGCAATGATCTTCCGAGATGAGAACCACCAAGGCACCTTCTTCTTCCTTCCTTCAAGTTTCGGCCAAGCAAAAACTTCCAAAGGATGAAGAACTTTTTCCACCAACCAAGCTCCAAGGGATGCAAGAAACAAGTCTTCTTTCTCTCCTTTTCTCCAAGCTAGATCCGACCACTTCTATGTCTCCAAGAGGTGATGAGGTCTCGACCACAAGAAGGAGAAGAGAGAAAGGGAAGGGGAACCTCTAGGGGCCGGCCACACCTAGGAAGAAAAGAGAGGAAGAAAAAGAATAGAGTCGTTAGCCATTAAGGCACCTCTACCCCCTCTTTTATAATCCTTGGTCTTGTCTAATAAGGAAATTTTAATAAAAACTTCCTTAATTCTTTTGTCATGAAAAAGAAAAATTAATTAATTAAAAATCAATTTTCTTTTTCTAATTTTCTTGGCCGGCCACTTTCTCCCCAAAACAAGGAAAGTTTTAATTAAAACTTCCTAATTTGTTTCCCCTTCATGATTGGTTAATAAAAAGGAAATTAAAATCTTTCTTTTAAACATGTGGATAATTTCCAAAAAGAAAAGTTATCTCTAAAAAATTAAAATCTCCTTTCAATCTACAAATAAGGAAAGATATTAAATCTTTTCTTAATCTTTTGTAGAAACTAATAAAAGAGAATTTTTATTTTTTAAACATTCTTTTAAATTATGAACATGATTAAAAGGAAAGTTTTTATCAAAATTAAAATTAACTTTTTAATCTACAAATAAGGAAAGAGATTTAGCTCTTCTCTTAATCATCTTTTGTAAAATCTTATAAAAGGAAAGATTTAAATTTTTAAACTCTCTTTTAAATCATGTTATCCACATAAGAAAAACTTTTAAAATTAAAATTCCTTTTTATTTTAATAGGGCCGGCCACCTAAGCTTGAGTTCAAGCTAGGGCCGGCCACATGAATTCACCCATGAACCAAGCCATGGCCGACCCTAGCTTGGTCTCCAAGCTAGCTTGGTCGGCCCCTATAGGATGGGTAAGAAGGTGGGTATAGGTGGGTATAGTACTCTATAATTAAGAGGCTACGATAGGGACCGAGAGGAGGAATTGGTTTTGGTCTCCCGATAAAATTAAGCATCCCGTGTTCGCCCCGAACACACAACTTAATTTTATCAATAATAATTCATTCCACTAGATAACTATTATTGAACTACCGCACCAATCCCAAATTACATTTTTGGGCTCCTTCTTATTATGAGTGTGTTAGTCTCCCTGTGTTTAAGATGTTGAATGTCCACTAATTAAGTGAGTTACTGACAACTCATTTAATTAATATCTTAGTCCAAGAGTAGTACCACTCAACCTTATCGTCATGTCGGACTAAGTCCACCTGCAGGGTTTAACATGACAATCCTTATGAGCTCCTCTTGGGGACATTATCAACCTAGATTACTAGGACACAGTTTCCTTCTATAATCAACAACACACACTATAAGTGATATCATTTCCCAACTTATCGGGCTTATTGATTTATCGAACTAAATCTCACCCTTTGATAAATTAAAGAAATAAATATCAAATATATGTGCTTGTTATTATATTAGGATTAAGAGCACACACTTCCATAATAACTGAGGTCTTTGTTCCTTTAAAAAGTCAGTATAAAAGAAACGACCTCTAATGGTCCTACTCAATACACTCTAAGTGTACTAGTGTAATTATATAGTTAAGACAAACTAATACCTAACTACACTACGATCTTCCAATGGTTTGTTCCTTTCCATCTTGATCGTGAGCTACTGTTTATAATTTATAAGGTACTGATAACATGATCCTCTGTGTGTGACACCACACACCACGTTATGTACAATATAAATTAATTGAACAACTACATTTATCATAAATATAGACATTTGACCAATGTGATTCTTATTTCTAGATAAATGTTTATACCAAAAGCTAGGCTTTTAGTATACATCCTAGCAAAGACAAGCGATCAATTCGTGAAAGATGGGTCCCTCGCCATAGTTTCAGATAAAACCTGGGTGGGTCGACACAGCTCATCCTCCTCATCAAGACTCAAGTCAGGTGGTACATCTAAACGGTCATTCCTAGCTGTCCGTAGCTAAACTCGGGCGGGACGGAAAGCGCTAAGCGACAACAATGTCAGGGAATCGTAACCTCCTGTCACAAAATAACTGTCATACGTCAGGGAATATTCTAATGGTCTACTATCATCTATGAATGTAACCTTCCTTCCACCAATAGGAGGTCACCGTACATCCTCTCTCACCCGAAGGCCCTGACACCCGACATGCTCTGACAACAGGCAGGCTCTGAAGGTATGCAGCGTCATATAAAAAGGGAGGTCCTCTTCCTTAGCCAGGGACGCTCACATACACACTCGTCTTCAACAATTCTTTTTCTTTACTACACTGTTCTTCTGGGGAAAAGGACATGACTTGAACGTCAGAGGGCCTGCGCCGGGGACTTTTACCCTAGTTTCTGGTCTCTAATACTCTGGGTGCTTGTCTGAGTGTGTGCAGAGTTCAGGTACTACCCATCCTCAAACTATAGATCAGGGAGTTCCACTTGGGGGTTTGCTTTTCGGACGTGCATACACCAGGTGTGTCAAAGTTGTCTCTTCATCAACACCAATGCCATCTGCGTCGGCCTCCATTTGACTTAGTTTTCGAACAAGATCATCGGTCAATAGACAATAAGAATATTTTTTTAAAAAATGATAAATCGAGTTAGCATGACTGATCCCGTTCTACGGAATTTTTTTATCGATTACTAGGATAAATCAAGAAGTGCTCATGACGGACGATCAAGAAGTCCAATATTTTTTAGCTGCACACCCCATTTAGAGAAAATTTTCTATAAATTCATCATAGCTGGGATCAAATTATGAATACTTGGATAATAATTTGAATACTATGTCGTTGCACCATAGCCACAGGGGCAACAATAAGCATATAAACCTAATATTGAGTTGTTGTCAATTAAAAAAATATTTCTATTTGATACTCGGGTAATAATTCTCCGTCACTTCAGCGGATTCAAACTAGATGGCTCCATTCCAATAACTAGTTAGGGTTTAGATATTGAAGTCAACCGTATGAGTATGGGAACTTGATATTTAACTTTGTCTCGAGACTATGCTAAGGGGAAAAGTAATAAATTGTCATATAAATATCCATAATCCCTTGCTCATCTAAATATAAATGGTTCAATCTCTAATTATGATACATTTATATTATTTTTCCTTTCAAATGAGGTGCATAATTATAAGATAATGAGCGTTTGAGCCGTCAACCATGAGTATTTTGTAATCTATCTTAATAACTGTTAAAAAAACTTCTTTAAAATTGGGCCCGTCATTCTAAATTTACTGTTGCCTATATATTTAACTTTAATCTAGTTTTTTTTCTACATTCTTATTGATTTTATTTCTTCACATCAGTGATAATTTAAGCATTAGAGTGGTTTGCATGATGACTCTCATGCGATGTCAATATGAAATTTGGGGTTCAAATTTTATTATAGTTAAGGCAAATATCTTCTCATGCGTCAATTATTATTTTAAGGCTAGTATCCATCTATGATTTACCTTCTCTATAATAGTTCTCGGATGAATTAGCAAGGGCGAGGGGCGATTGCTTCATTATTGATTTTTTGTTTTTAGCACCATGTATTTAATCTAAATATATTTAATCTTTTGGATTAATTAATTTAGAAGGTAATCGATTTGACTCATATAAATATCGTTAAGATAAATTCAAAAGTCCTCGTAATGAGTAGACTAAAGGTATTTATAGTTTGATCTCTAGTTATGATAAATTTATAGAATTTTTTTTCTAAGTGGAACATGCAACCAAAAGATACTGGACTTCTTGTCCATATACCTAAAGTACTTTCTAATGAATAATAAAAAATTTTATGAGATCGAATCGACTATTCTAAGATTAGTCAATAACCTAATTAAATTTATCTTTTTATATATATATAATTAGAAATCGAATCCTAAATATCTAAACGACTACAAGAATGTCGTGCCTCTACTTTAATATCAAGCACGTATCTTTTAAATACAGAGGCCATGACGATGATTTTATTAATTTTTCTCGACAGTGGGACTAGTAGTACTTATTATGAGATTTTTTTTATTATATATTAGAAAGTTCTTTCTAATTTATCTATTAGATAAATTTAGAATAAAGTGACCTCTGAAATATTCATCCACCAGGATTTAAACCTTATGAGCTACAGAAGTTGGGCCGCTCAGTTTCTAATAAATGAGATGCAAAATCTTTATTTTAACTCTTCTCAAAGGCAGTTTTAACTTTATTTTAAAAGTACCAAATGTGTTCCTAAAACTAGGGAACAATGGTTACATCATCCAAATGATTAATTAAATATGTAAAATTTTAATCTTAATTGTGATGGACTGTGAGAATTTTCTTTCAGAGATGATAAATTTAAGAACAATGGTTGTTTGGATAAATCTATATTATTAGGATCATGAGAGATAGAA
The DNA here is from genome assembly GCF_018446385.1 of Zingiber officinale. NCBI lineage: Eukaryota > Viridiplantae > Streptophyta > Magnoliopsida > Zingiberales > Zingiberaceae > Zingiber > Zingiber officinale. The sequence continues at coordinate 47,515,397 of NC_056003.1, forward strand.
GGGAGATGAATAGTTCGTTTCACATTCTTCGAATTTAAAGTTAAAATACAAACTTAAAGCAAGATAGACAAACCGTTAATACCTCCGATTTACTTGGTATCTATCTTCTTAACGCAACTAATCTAAGGGTTCACTTCTAACTATTCACTTCTAGTAAATATTCTCCTTCTCGGACCAAAATCGAAAGATTTTAAGGCAAAATTACACGGCTCCACGAATGAAATAGCAACAAGAGAGAAGTAAAGAAGAGTGCAAGTTTTAGCTTAGTTCTCCTTCTCTTGGTTACTTGAAGATCTTGTCGATGAGTGCTTGACATTGAAGATAAGCAGAATAATTGCAATGGAATAGTAGTCTTTTCTTGTGCCCTAAGTCCTTTTTAATTTAAACACCTCAAAATTAGACTGTTTCTCTATTTCTTTGTCTCCACCAATCGATTGATATAAACACACCGATCAATTGTTGACCGTTTAACTATCTGTTGAACGATCACTAACTCTCGATCAACGACTGAGATTATTTTATTTTGAATCTCAATCACCAATCGATTGACAATGCTTAATTAATTGACTAATTGATTTGACAGTTTTCTATTTTCTCACAAAACTTTTGTATGCTCTAAATTGGTTATCAATCGATTGATAATACGTATCAATTGATTGATACACCACTTGCCTAAATCCGAAATTCGGAGTTTACATTAATCAATTGTGCTAATCGATTGGTGTTGCAAAATCTAGAATTGAGATTTAGGTTTTAGTTCACTAATTAATTAGTATAACTCACCAATCGATTGGTGAATTCTAAAATAAGGTTTTTCATCCATAAACCCTCAAACGCACGCCTCCTTTTAACGTCCCAATTGATCTCATTTACCTTATGTTAGATGAATCCCTTGTTCCTTGAACTTTATGTCTGGAGCTTTCTCATCTCTAGGTCTTCATCTACTCTTGAATTCGATCTCGCAATTTGCTCGGGTTTCTTTCTTTTGCTAAGAATTCAGTTCTTGACCGTCTTTATTTTTCTTTGTTTTGCATCTTGTCTTCCAGCCTACATGAACTTTTTCTTACTAAGAATCTGATCCTTAACCTTCTTGACATTTCCTTGCATTGCATCTAGTCTTCTGACATATATAGAATTTTTGTAGCTAAGAATCCGACCATCGACCTTTTTGAACTTCCTTTATCTTGTGTATTCATAACTTAAGTGAGATTTAACATATTAAGCTAAACTTAAACAATTTGTAATCATTAAAACTTCTCATTTGTGGCATGATTGCATAAATATTTATGATTGCATTGCTAAGATTAGTTATTTAGATTATCAAAAATAATAAACAAACAAATAAATAAATAAAAGTACCAAATGTGAGTAAAGTTTTGGCTGTTTTTGAAATTTTAAAAGAAAATTACTAAAGATAAGCCACAATTTCATAATGATTCCATGGCCCAATGGATAAGGCGCTGGTCTACGGAACCAGAGATTCTGGGTTCGATCCCCAGTGGAATCGATTGTTAATATTATTTATTTTTTAAAAATCGGAAAAAGTAATCATTTTCGATGTATAAAATCCATCGCAACTCCTAGCCTAGTTTTTGATCTTTTTTGAAATCGAAGGTCCCACATATCGACTGATGGGTACAACGACGGGTAAGAAAATTTTAAATACTAAACCATGGTTGAAGACGTGTTGTCTCATCCACTAGCACTTCGCCACGTTGACAGATATCGACTACTTATTTCCTCCTGAGGGATAGAATATTCTTTCCTTATACGTTTACTGATCGCTTCGTCGTCTCCGCCTCTCTATCGATTTCTGGTCTCGATCGAGATCTCTCTTCAATGGCGACCATCAAGGTTCCGCCGATTGTCCCTTCCCCCGCCGAGGACTGCGAGCAGCTTCGCAAGGCCTTCCAAGGTAGTATTTTTCCAGCCCCTGAAATTTTCTTCCTTCACGTTTGCTTCGCCTCTCTCTCTCTCCATTCGATGTCTGTGCCAGATCGTTGACGGTTCTTTGATCGCCGTCTGATGCAGGTTGGGGCACGAATGAGCTATTGATCATAGCTATCTTGGCGCACCGTACGGCCGCCCAGCGCCGAGCCATCCGAACCGCCTACGCGCAGACCTACGGCGAGGAACTCCTCAAGTCCCTCGATGACGAGATCTCCGGAGATTTCGAGGTCCGTTCTCCTAGAAAATGATCCTTTTGGGGGGAAACGGATTATGATTTGTTTTTCTTCTTATTTTTCTCGGATCGGGGCAGAGAGCGGTGGTGCTGTGGACCATGGATCCGGAGGAGCGCGATGCGCAACTGGCCAACGAGGCAGTGCGTAAATGGAGCCAAAGCAACGTATTAGTGTTAGTCGAGATCGGGTGTACTAGGCGCTCCGAGGATCTGTACCAAGTGAGGCGAGCGTACCATGAGCGCTATAAGCTATCGCTTGAGGAGGATGTGGCCGCGCACACCTCAGGAGATTTCCGTAAGGTAAAATTTACTTATTTCTTAATGTTTGTCTCAGATGCTAAAAAATCTGTATGTTTTTGTTTCTTTCTACACGAGTTTGATGGCTGCAAATTTCACAATTTTCTCTCATTTTCTGCAACTGAATGGACTGTCGTCATTCCTGATATCAGTAAACTACTTCAGCTGTGCAGACAATTGTACCAATTTTCCTTGAAATTATATGTTTTGACACAATTTCCTCACCAAGAAAAGTATCACATTGAAAGACCTTTGTCATGTATGTAGTCTAAACTTTTGGCGAATAGTATGCTTTTTTGTTTCCAGATCCTTGTCAATTTTCTTCTTAGCTGAATCAGATCGAGTTGTATTTTTTTTAAGTAATCGGCTTGATTCCATCGAAAAAACTTAGCCCAATATAAGAACCTAACACTCAACAAGCATCCAATGGAGTCTTAATCAGCTTGAGGGCACATTGCCACCATTATGGACTGTCACAGATGGCTAGTTCAATTTAACTTGTTTTCAACCGGAAAAGCATTTTTACCAGTTTCTGTTACTCATTCTATCAATGTTCCCTTTATTTGTTTCAGCTGTTAGTGCCACTTGTGAGTGCATACCGCTACGAGGGGTTAGAGGTGGACCAGAAGCTAGCAAAGTCGGAGGCCAAGTTGCTTCATGAAAAGATCACGGAGAAGGCTTACGGCAATGACGAGCTCATCAGAATTATCACCACTCGGAGCAAAGTTCAATTGACTGCAACATTCAATCAGTACCATAATGAGTTTGGGAAACCCATCAACAAGGTATAAGTACTTTCTCTGATGAAAAATTTCGTCTTTGAGGATTATACTGTGGAGCTGCCTAGCTGTTTGCATTCTTAAACTTGAATTTTAGTGTCCTTGTATGATTTGCTGTATCCATCTTTTTGTATCTACTTTTCTTCCTATCCTGGTGTACTAATCTTTCCACACAAACTCTAAATCCTTCATGAAAACCACAATGTCAATGAACTTTATGTTTGAGTCCAGTAGATCCAACTTTATCATTGATACAAAATGAAAATCCTTCACAACTAATCTGAGTTGAATCTTTTGCATGTTTCAACATGAGGTACTTCCACTACAGTTTGCAAAGGTATCCCAAATCAACTTCTTCCTTGTTTCCTCTTTAGTTTATAACTTCTGAGCTCATTTCTGTACGCGCATTAATGAGGAAGATCTTGATGGTTGAAGTTAGTTTGTCAAATTCAGAGAATTTTCTTTAACCTATTTATATCAAAATGTTCGTCCGACCTTCTTATGCATTTTCGATTAAGATTAGCATTCATAAGAAATGTTTGATTCGTCCGCAAAGTATCAAGTGCAAGAATTCTTTTTTGTTTCTTGTGTGACCTTAAGTCATATGCAAAATCTTTCTTATGGTAATATAAATGCATTAATGCCTAGAAAGCTATTTCTTTAACCTGTTTCTTATTTTTTACTTGCACTTTGCCCTCCAGGACTTGAAATCTGATCACCAAAATGACTTCCTCGCCGCACTCAGGGCAGTCATCCGTTGCATATATTGCCCAGAGAAGTACTTCGCAAAGGTAATACGGAATGCAATCGACGGGCTGGGTACAGATGAGAATGCCCTCACTCGAGTAATCACCACGCGCGCCGATGTTGATCTGAAGGTGATCAAAGAGGCCTACTACAAGCGTACTAGTGTGCGGCTGGGCCATGCAATCAAAGGCGACACATCGGGAGATTATGAGGATATCCTCATTGCCTTACTAGGACATGATGATGTTTGAGTTTGAGAAAGCTTGGGGATGTTTTAGGAGGTTTTATATTTGATCTATTATCTGCTGATGGTTAGGTTCTTTCCCACTATTTCAATTCTACCGTATGGATAAGACCTATCATTTGCTTGATATGGTAATAATGAAACGTCAAATGCATAATTGGTTCATCAACAATTAGACTAAAAAATGGATTTTGTGCGGTGGTAAAGCACTTAGGCGAATTCCAACAGGAAAAAAACATTCCGTTAGTCTCATTAATTATCCGATTAATTTAGTTTTATAGAAATTTTTCATCTGTTATTAGAATAAATCAAGAAGTATATATGATGGTTAATTCAAAAGTCTAACATCTTTTGATTGAATCTTCCATTTGAAGGAAATTTTTTTATAAATATGCTATATACTTACGTGAATCCCAACAAGGATAATGTTTTGGAGGTCATTATATAAATTGAGTTTTGGATTTATCCGACAGACTATTCAGGAAGAAAGTCGTTTACTTTTTAGGATTAGTAGGAATGATCAAAAACAAAAAAAATGGACCAAAAATGAAATTATTTCAATGGAAAAAATAAAATCAATAAGCATGCAACACTAAATTGGCTAGATCCTTCTTTCGATGAAAGAAAGAAGAAAATGAAGAATACCTATTTATGCATATTGAAACTGTCAGCATCTGGCTCGTCTCGGGTCAGCTGGATGCTCGTCTCAGGTCAGCTGGGTGCATCTCCTGATAGAAAAATTGGATTGAAAAATCTTAACACAAAATTTATGTATTCTATTCAATTCTTAAGAAATTATAAATAGAATAGATAAAATTATGGAAGCGTACCAGAATCCATAATATGTAATCGATTTTAGGCAAGATTTTCAATTTACGGATTTTCCTTAGTATCCAGAGAGTTTTGACGATAAGGAAACAAAACAAAAGCATCATCTGCAAACTGGGACAATAATCCTTATTTATAGAAACATAAGTTTGTCTATTTCTAATTTGGCCCCTCAACAAATTAGAAATTGCACATGATATCCATATTAATTTATTCATAACAATTAAACCCTTAAATTATATTCCTTAATCATAAATTTGATCATATTAAATTATGATTTATTTAATTGATGACATTAGACATTTATAATTATAATTATGGTCTCAAAATTCTAACAATCTCCCACTAGACCATATGTATAAACTTCTAAATATTAACCTTAATGAGCTCATAACTTTTGTCATCATAGCTGTAGGGTTTCCTTAACAATCTAGTCCATTAATTATATAGACATAGGATCAATGTAGTCTTCGTTGTATCTTTCACAACTAAACCATCAATGGTCACGTACATCAATTTTTTTTATCAAATGGCATAGATCAATTATGAATATGTGGCATGAAAATTACATGCAAGGTGATCTATTCATGTCAATTTTCAACTATTCCTCCTTATAACCAAAGTGAGATAAAAAATTTAACTTAAGGTATACAAAGTGTAATGAAGTAAACATTGAACTTTATATCTGATCAGATAATCTCCAAATACATAAGTTTCATCAACATAATTAAACATATATAGAAAACATATATAGTACAAACTCCCACTAGATCTAGATTTCACCAAACTGAATAATATCCATATGAGTGGTATGCTCATAGAAGACATTGGGTGGTAAACTCTTTGTAAAAGGATCTGCTATCATGGAGTTTGTGCCTATGTGTTCTATCGAAATTTGTCCACTTTGTACTCTTTCTTTCACAACAAGGAACTTGATATCGATGTGCTTCGATTTTTATCGAGCTCCTATTGTTGTTAGAATACAATACAGCTGATCGATTGTCACAACATAACTTCAGTGGTCTTTTAACCTTTCCCAAAATACGTAGCCCAATGATAAAAAATTTTAGCCATATTCCATGATTAAATGCCTCATAACATGCTATAAACTCTGCTGCCATGGTGGAAGAAGCTGTTAGTGCCTGTTTGGCACTTTTCCAAGAAATAGCTCCACCGGCCAACATAAAAACATAACCTGAAGTGGATCTCATGCTATCTTGGCATCTCGCAAAATCAGAGTCAGAATATCCCATGATCTCAAGAGTATCTGACCTCTTATATGTGAGCATGTAATCAATTGTTCTCTTTAAATATCTCATTACTCTCTTTGCTACTTTCCAATGATCCATTCCTGGGTTGCTTAAATATCTACCCAATACTCCAACAATGTACGCAATATCCGAACGCGGACAAACTTGAGCATGCATAAGACTTCCTACAACCGAAGCATAGGGAATCTTTTGCATTTCTTGAGTCCCGAGGATTCCTTTAGGGCATTGTTTAAGACTAAACTTGTCTCCTTTAGCGACTGGGTATTACTTGGTTTGCAATCTTGCATGCCAAATCTTTTAAGCACCTTATCGATATAGTTCTTTTGCGATAATCCAAGAATACCTCGAGAACGATCTTGATGTATTTGGATTCCTAATACAAAAGATGTGTTACCAAGATCTTTCATTTCAAAATATCTAGATAGAAATCTCTTGGTATCATTTAACATACCTATATCGTTTGTGGCAAGCAAAATGTTATCAACATATAGAACCAGGAAGATATGCTTACTCCCACTGAACTTATGATACACACAATCATCTACCACATTTACCTCAAAACCAAATGAGATTATTATTTGATGAAATTTGTGGTATCATTAACGAGATGCTTGTTTTAACCCATAGATGGACTTCTTAAGTTTGCAAACCATACTCTTTGGATCTCCTGATACAAAGTATTCTGGTTGCACCATATAGATTGTTTCCTCAATGTCTCCATTGAGAAAAGTTATCTTGACATCCATCTGATGGAGTTCCATATCGAAGTGTGTAGCAAGTGTCATGATTGTCCTTAAAGAGTCCTTCGTTGAAACTGGAGAAAATGTCTCTTTAAAGTCAATCACATATTTTTTAGTATAGCATTTAGCTACAAGACGTGCTTTATACCTTTCCACATTACCATTTGAATCCTGTTTGGTTTTAAAAATCCACTTACAACCAATGTGTTTCACACCTTCAGGTAATAGGACAAGTTCCCAAACATTATTATCTTGCATTGACGTATACTCCTCATTCATTGCCTCAATCCACTTTTGAGAATTTGAATCTTGCATGGCTTGATGAAAGTTGATTGGATCATCCTCCGCCATATCATCATTTTCCTCATGTTATTGAAGTAGTACTATGTAATCATTCGAAATAACACTCTTCCTTTCTCTAGTGGCACTTGTTCTACATACACTGGTTCTTGAGGTTGTTGAGTTAGTTCTTCTGGGAGTTGATTAACAATGTCTTGTTGTTCTGGTATTGCATCCTGATCATTGACAGAAATGAAATCCTGATCATTATTAGAAGCAATCATAGGAATATAAACCATTTCCTCTTGAAGAGTAGTGGGAATACATTCCTTCTCAAAGATAAGGTCAGTTACTTTATTCTTCCCCCCAGACTCAATATCCTCAAAGAACGTTGTTGTTCCCATCTCAAAGGTGATCTTTAATTTGAGATCATAAAACTTATAGACCCGTGATCGCTCAGAATATCTAATAAAGTAGCTACTCACAGTTCTGGAGTCCAATTTCTTTTCATGTGGCCTATACAGTCTAGCCTCAGCTGGACATCCCCAAATATGAAAATGTCTGAGACTTGGCTTTTGTCTTGTCCAAAGCTCAAAAGATGTTTTAGTAGCTGTTTTAGTGGGTACTCGATTTAGAATGTAAGCTGCTATCTTTAATGTTTCTCCCTAGAGTGACATTGGTAAGGTTGAATGACTAATCATACTCTTTACCATATCCTTAAGAGTTCGATTACGTCGTTCAGCTACACCATTCATGCTTGGTGAGTCTGGCATTGTGTACTGTGGGGGCAATTCCACACTCCTCTAAGTATTGAGCAAAAGGTCTTGGACGTTGCTCACCTGGACCATCATATCTACCATAGTATTCACCACCACGACCAGATCTAACTTTCTTAATTCTTTTGTCTAGTTGATTCTCAACTTCATCCTTGAATGATTTGAAAACGTCCAATGTTTGAGCCTTCTCATAAATAAGAAATAGATATGCATATCGAGAATAATCATCAATGAATGATACAAAATATTGTTGACCATTCCAAGAATGTGTTGGAAATGGTCCACAAATATCTGTATGTATCAATTCCAATACTTCTGTAGCTCTATATACACCCTCTTTCTTTCTTTTGGCTTGTTTGTCCTTAATGCATTCAACACAAACATTTAGGTTTGTAAAATCAATGGAGTGTAAAATTTCATCTAATACAAGTCGTTCAACTCTATTTCTAGAGATGTGTCATAAACGTTTGTGTCATAAGACACCTGAGTTTTCATTATTAAATTTATGCTTAGTACCATGTGATTCCACATTCAGAGTTTCAATATAAGAAGTATTTATATCAAACATATATAGATTGTCATAAACTATAAGTGAACTGGTTCCAACAACAATAGAATTAATAGATAAACTGAACTGACCGTTTCCAAACGAACAACAGTAACCTAATTTGTCCAAATGAGAAACAGAAATCAAATTTCGTCTAAATTACGGTACAACAAAAGTATCTATTAAGTCTAAATAATAACCAATGTTTAACAACAATCTAAAATAGCCTATTGCTTCCACCTCAACCGACTTGTCATCACCCACATAAATGCATCTTTCAGCATCAGTTGGCTTTCGGTAGCTCAGGCAACCATGCATAGAAACACTGATGTTAGTAGTAGCACCAGAGTCTAACCACCAAGTGTTTCGAGGTACTGAAGCTAAATTTACTTCAGAACAAACCAAATTGAAAAATATACCCTTTTTCGTATGTCATGCATGGTACTTAGGACATTCTTTCTTGACATGATTAGGCTTGTTACAGAAGAAACAGCCTTTCTTGTCAGTATCCTGCTTTTGTTTCTTCACATAAGGATCTTTAGTAGTCTCATTCTTTCTTTTCTTGCCCTTATCTTTAAGGGTGCTTGCCAAATAGACACTTTCAGCTTTGATTTGCTTCAACCTCTCTTCCTCTTGAACACAATATGAAATGATCTCATTAAGAGTCTATTTCTCCCTTTGATAGTTCTAATTGATCTGAAACGAACTAAACTGGTTCGGAAGAGAAATAAGCACTAAATGCACAAGCATGTCATCCGACAATTCAAGATTAAGTGCCTTCAATTTTGATGCAAGGTGGGGCATTTCCATAATATATTCCCGAATATTTCCCTTGCTTTTATACTTCATGGAAATCAAACTCTTTAGAATTGTACTTGTTTCAGCTTTATCGCTTTTGGCAAAGCGCTTTCCAATCTCATCAAGATATTCCTTAGCTTTGGTGACACTATTAGACACTGCACCACTAAAAGACTCAGGTATGCCACGCTTGATGATCATAAGACTCATGCGGTTAGAGCAATCCAACTTCTCATATTTAGCCCTCAGTTCAGAGGAACTAGTATCTGTAAGAGCAGTGGGTTGCTCTGTCCTAAGCGCAAGATATAGATCCATGCCGCCAAGAACAATTAAAATGTTCTTCTTCCAATCCTTAAAATTTGTACCATTAAGGATCGACACTGAACTTAAGTTAGCAGAAATAGCAACAACACTTGCTGAAAAGAGAACACAAGAATTATAACATAGATACATGCTCATTTTGAATCAATTAAAATAAATGATAAATCTCATCTAAAGATACCTAGTGCAATAACAATTTCAAGTCTTTGGACAATAATATTAGTTACAAGTGGTACTCTTGTTGTAATAATCAAACACTAACAATAATACATGATAAATAATAAACCTATCTTTGGATCGATTTATTATATGCATGAAACATAACAAATAAAAACCTGATAATTGTTACATGTTTATTATCACAAGTAAATGTATAATTTATTAAGTATAAATCTTTCTTTGGGCCGATTAATACTCATATAAATATACCCATTTACTCTTTATTTAATATCTCAATAATATCTCAATATTTCAAATAAAATTAAATTCAAATAATAGAGGTCACTTTGGTAATATAAAATTCAAATTTAATTTAATTTAAAATAATAAATATTAATAAAACACATATAATCCAATTAAATTAATATTATAAAATAAATTAATTATTTAATCCAAATAATAAATTTAATGGATTATATTTAATGGGATAAATTATATTACTTAGGTGTAATATTTTGATTCCTCAGTAAAACATGCACCATTTTTTTTTAATGTCAAAAATAAAAAATATTAAAAGTGAGAAAAAAACGATTCCTTCCTAAATGTGTCCTCACTCCACGTTCCACGTACATGGCCCTCACGCCATGTACATGGCCTTTTTTTTTTTGTTTGAAAATCATTTACGAAGAAACGAACCGTTTCTTCGCCAGCTTCGCCACACACACCCATGCCACACGAACTGCCACAACCACAGTTGCCGACCACGACAGCCAACCGACGGAATCCCAGGGCAGTCGGCAGCCCTTTCCAACGCCGGACGCCAGTCACGAAATAGCGAGAGGCGGTCACAACCAACTCGCCGGCCAACTGTAACACCTTATCCTGCCTCGGAAAACTACCTCCAGCATGATGTTGTCACCGGTGACCCAATATTGGTCATACGCACTCGCTCGCGATGAGCAAAAAATACGAGAAGCGGCGTTTAGCGTGTTGCCTTCCATCTTGGATATCGTCGCCGGCCTAGGAAACCAATTGCAAGCAACCTCCCATAACGCCTTCCCTTCCCCGATGGAATTTGCGATGCAGTCAAAAAATTTTCCAACCGATTGGACACAGAATAGTGCCGAAAATCACGATGAATAAAATCGCAACATAATATATCATGAGCCAAAACCAAGATTGCACAAAACAAAACTTTGTACCCAAAAATAAAAATTTTCCTTAAGAATTTGGAATAGAAGGCTCTAATATCAATTGATAGAAAAATTGGATTGAGAAATCTCAACACAAAATTTATGCATTCTATTCAATTTTTAAGAAATTATAAACGGAATAGATAAAATTACGGAAGCGTATCAGAATCCATAGTATACAATTGATTTTGGGCAAGATCTTCAATTTACAGATCTTTCTTAGTATCTAGAGAGTTTTGTCGACGAGGAAACAAAACAAAAACATCATCTGCAAACTGAGACCATAACCCTTATTTATAGAAACATAAGTTTACATATTTCTAATTTGACCCTTTAACAAATTAAAAATTACACGTGGAATCCATATTAATTTATTCATAATAATTAAACTCTTAAGTCATATTCTTTAATCATAAATTTGATCACATTAAATTATGACTTATTTAATTGATGACATTAGATATTTATAATTATAATTATGATCCCAAAATTCTAACATCTCCATGACCCAATCTTGAACTAACCAAATCTCATGTTGAGTCGCCTTGAGTCACATTCAGCAAATCTGTCGAATTGTTGAAGGAGTTGAGGTGTTGCAGGAGCTCGAGCTTAAATGGGTTGAGGTGCTGCGAGAGCTCGAGCCTGAAGGGATTGAGGTCGTTGAACAGTCAAAGCAACCCGAGTGTTGAAGAATCCAAGCCCGAGTGCTTAAGCCCCCGACTGTCGAGAACCGAGTACTCGGGCGCTCATGAGCTTCGAGCCTCGAGCCCAAGTGCTTAATCACCTGAGCATCTAGAAGTCAAAGACTCAAGAGCCCGAGTACATGAGGGTTTCTATACAAAAGCCAATTTAGTATGGTTGTTATTCCAGTGATGCCGGTTGCAAAAGTATATGCCCTTTGATGAATATAAAAGAGGTTCGCTCTTGAAAAAATACGATAAAAAATTTTCATCGTTTTTTCTCCGTATAAAGGTAATGATATCAACGTCATAGAGGTATGATAATGTTATTCCCCGTTATCTCGCCTATTTACTCTTCTCTTCTCTTCTCTTCTCTTCTCTAAGGTCTGACTTAAATGTCAGGGATTTCGTCGAGATCCCCCAAGGCCCCTTCTAACCCTCTTCTTTTGAGCGTAAAACATCAACCATCTGGAGGTCATCCTAATCCCAATCCGACAATCAACCTCTTCCTCGTCATCGGCTCGTCGTCCTGCACATGCCACTGACTTGTCAGAACTCTCTACCGGTGATCAACCTATCCCAATCCGAGTCGGATAATATACAAATTATATCTGATCACTCGGTTCATTCAATGAATACAAACACGCACACAATGAAACTGAACGCTATAAAGATCCAATAGAACAAAATGAAACAGAGGGTAGCTTCCATAACAGTTCTCCAAGGACAAGATAGATTCTAGGGCAATTCAACTTTCAGATGAGGATCGAAATACTCAATGCTTAAACCAATCAAAAAAATAAGCTTTACCTTTTCTAGTTACCGGCTCAGGCGTAACTTCACAGATGCCTTGGTTTTCTAATCTTCTTCTTCATCGTCATCAACTGCTTCCCTTCCATCATTTTGTACATCACTTTCACTCACAGTATCCCACTCTGAGTCTTCAGCATCTTGCTCCAAGACATCTTCATTTACACCGTCAGTGTCGATACCACCATGCTTCATGGCCGCCTCCCTAAACAGCCATGCTTCACGCATCTGTTTCTTCACCAACCGTTCGGCATAGTCAGGTACCTTATTGTGCCTCATCGAAAGATCAGGATCCTTGCATTCCGAGCACTCATCGATGAAAAGAATGGCATCCAACAAGCTCTCTTTTGCTAACCCAAGCATATCATAAGCTTGTGCTCTCCTCCAGAGGCTTTTCGCATGCCGATTAGGAGGATTATGCAGACATAAAGCTCGTGTAGCATCACTAATAGCAGCCAGTGGTTGCTGCAGGAGAAGATGACACTGAGCTCGGTTGCTGTACAGTACAACTCTCTCCTTCTTCGACTTCATGGGGCACAATGCGACTGCTTCTGAGTACTTTGAGGCAGCCCCTGATATGTCTCCTGAGGAGAATAAAGAATTCCCTTCAAGTTTAACAACTAATGCGGCAGCTTGTTTGATTTGAAGATCCTCCTTCGGCATGGTCTTTTCCCACTTTAGTCTCTGCCTTGAGCTCAAAAGCTCATCAATTAGTTCTTGCGTACGAGGACTGATGTAGCTATGAGATGCCCCTTGTGCTTGCAAACATTCTTGGAGGATGTTAAAAATGGTGTCTCCTAATCTTTTATGGTCCCCGAGAACACTAAGTTCTGCTAAATCTGTGAGTGCTGGAGCTGCTTTATCTATCACCTGTTAAATGGAAAAAAAAATCAGTACTAAAAGTTTTATGGAAGAGAGAGTAACAGTTAACACTAGATGACCATTGGATAAATCTTAAATCATGTGTAGCAACAGATCTGTAAATTGCAATTTACGACATAGCAACACAATCGGTAGCATCACTCAAGAAAGAGAGGGAAAAAGGACTTGAATTTTAAAGCATGCATAATTTCTCATGATATTGAAGTAGACTTGATAATAAAGCAAGCAAGCAAGCAACAAGAAGAAAGTAATGTTTCATGGCATAGAGGGCATATGCTATTTTCTTCTTAATTTCTTTACCTTGTTTGAAGTATTCTGATCTTGCAGTAACCAAAGAAGACAGTCAATAGCCATATACTGCCAGTCATCGGACGACCGAGCAATGTTACACAGTGCTTTAACAATACCAGGACAGTTGGCAACAGGACCCCTGCCAAGCTTGTGTTGACAAATTGTCCGCAGCAAACCAATACCTGCAGGTGAATTCTCGTTAACCAGTCCTCCCCACATGCCTGGCAATTTAGCCAAAAACTCTGGCTTGCATATGTCAAAAAGAAACTCTGGCTTAAAAGCAAAGCAGTTAATAAGCTGAAGAGACCAGCATTGTAACTGGCTAGCCCATTCCTCTGCCTTCCTGGACTCCATTTCGACACCTCCCATACCACGCGTAAGCAAATCACAATGATAGCTTATCCTCTGATCCACAAACTGGTAAAAATGTGAATAGACAATCTCTAGAGAACTTGATGCGAGCTGAATGGCAAGCTCCAGGACTTCATGGTGATTCGCAACTGCAGGAAAAGTACTAGGATAAGTTGCCAAGTGCCCCAGTGCTCTTACTGCTACTCTTTGCTCGACCCAAGTCAATCTACCACTTAGCAGCTCGACCAAGGGAGGAATAACCATCGCATGAACTGCTCTCTCAGTGAATTCTTCCATATTCATTGAGTAGGACCCAATTATATGAGCAGCATAGTATGGGATATAGATGTTCTGGTCATCTGAAAGCCAACGCCTATTCTTTAAGCCTTTCCAGATCAATGCTGCCATGCATTCAAAGATTCCTAGGTTGATGAACTCTGGATCATTTGGATGAGCCATGGCACTGTTCCACAGACCACTAATAGGAAGAACTTGGCCATCATCGTCCTGGGAAGGAAGTTCTCTGAAGAATTTTAGGATACTCAACCTGCGCTTGCTGGGATTGGTTTCCTTCATGACACAGAAGAAGCAACCTGGATAAGGGCAATCAGGTTGGATCTTATCCATGATATAAGCAACCTGCTTCAGTATAACTCAATTTTAGGAACCCAAAAAGGCCTGCTTCAGAAAATGTCAATGTGTTAAGCCCAATAAATATCATTTGAAGGACAAAACAGAGGGAAAAAAACACAAAGAAGAAAGAAAGAACATTTGATGAATAGAGGAAGTATGTGAGAGGAGAAAACGAGAGCATGAAGACATGACACTCACACATAACTTCCACTAGATTCCTAATTGGAGAGTACACAAGATTTAATTTCCACGAAAAATTTACGTAACACTAGAAATTGTAGATAAATGCATCAAGCAGTCTGTTGGATCTCCCAAAACTGATCATAAGTGCTCCATCCGGAATCAATCTGATCAGCCATCCTTGGCTATTGATGCAAGCAATCTTGTAGCCAAATCCTGAAAAGCCCCAATTGCTCTGGGCAAGGATGGCAACCAAACACAGTCATCACTCTATGTGACAAAGGACTGGTTCTTGGGGTCACTGTGATTGCAAATGGTGATCCTCACAAGAGCTTCAATCATCCCTGTTGTCAGTTTAGCGTCAAGCAGAAAAAAGAGGAAGCTTCTCCTCCTGTTTCTCTATCTTCTTCTAATCATAAGTTATCAAATGGGCTAAGGTAAGTATTCTATTATTTTAGGTAGATCAAAATTCACAATCACATAGTCACTTTTGGAGAAATATACTTCTTTTTCATTTATCTTTGGGTACTTTATAATCATTCGAAATGATTTGAATAACCATTCCATTTTTCTAACCATTATCCAGATTGGCCTTAACCTAACCAGTACAACCACCAATTATTCATCGAATACTATAAGAACTTCAGACATAAAATTGAAAAGTGCTCCACTTCCAATTGAATCAACAGTAATTTAACAAATCCCCTCCCAAAGGGAAACGCTGTTATGCAACCATAGTTAATTCACACAATTCACATAGGAAGACGATTGATAGCTATTACCTTCTAAGAATTAGGGTTGTAAATAAACCAAGCGTTTGTGAACAAGCTTGGTGTCCGGCTTGGTAAGAGCTTGTTTATGTTCGTTCAATACACAAGATCAATTAAACAAGCAAACTTGAACAGCTTGTTAAACTAAACAAACAAGCTTGAACACATATGTTTCAACTCGTTAACGTTTGTGAACAACGTTCTGAACAATATTCACGAATTATATTCATTAATAAAACTCTTATCAATATACTAAATAAATAATAAAATAAAATAAACAAATAAGTTTGAGTTATTAAGCTCAATAACCAATCAAACAATCAAACAAGCTTGAATTGAGAGCTCGATAACATATAAACGAACCAAGCTCGAATCAAGCTTAAGTCAAACTTGAATTGAGAGTTCGATAACATCTAAACGAATCAAGTTCAAGTCAAGCTTCAAACAAGCTCAAGTTCATAAAAAATAAGCTAAGCCAAGCTTGAATAATCATTTTAAAGACTTGGTTCATTTTAAGCTCGGCTTGACTCAGTTACCTTATCAAACAAGCTTAAACACCTTAAAACTCAGTTCGGCTCGACTCGTTTACAGCCTTACTAAGAATACCGTGATTAGGCTAACACTACAACTTGAATATTTTTGAGAATGAGGAAGCAATGCAATACTATCTTCATTAATCCGGAAACAACCAGATAGAAGCACATCCGTCAACATCTATTGGTAATGAAGATTCAAAAAAGGCGACTCCTCCCTTTTCAGAGAAAAGGAATCGATAGTCCAAAACCCTAATTGCAAATCTAGCGAAACCTAAGAAAAGAAGCCATCTTATGCACAAACGGCAGTTCTTCTCCATTTCACTTGAAGAAAAACTTGCCGAGAAGTGAAGTGAAGCAAGGGATTAGTGTTCGATTTACCTGGGAATGGAACCAAGGTCTGATGAAACACGCCCCTACAACGGGGCCGATATCGGTCTGCACGTAGCGAAATAATCAGAGTTCGCGTATTAGTCGCCTCAGATCCCAGTCATTCCACCCATGAGAGAAGGCGATCGAGCGCGGGAAGAGAAGGAGGAGGGGAGAAAAAGGCGGCGAGACATCGGCGCGTGCATCTCTTGTCTGCAACTGCGCTGCAGCGGCGAGGATGCCACTCGCTCCACCATCACGGCGACAATTTATTGGGATTCCAGTCCTTGAAATTCACGTCTTTCTAATATCGTCCCTAAACAATCGATTAAATTCACCAATTTTATTCATTTGAGCTTTGGAAAACAATTTTTAAATATTGCAGGGTCTGAGTGAAATTATGTCTCCTTCCTATCGTAATAGATCCCTTCACTGCTGCAATTTAAAGATTCCAGCCTGGCACGTATGTCCGCTGGCACTACTCCATTGGTCACTGCACGTGGGCCCCCAGCGCAGACACCTTCCGCTCTCCAAATTATAGAAAAGAAGATAAATTAGCCAACTTATATCAAATGACTAAGAATCAAAAAGAGTGGAAGCTTTTATTTACGAGAGTACTATAAACTTCAACTTATTATAATAGTAATTTATAACACTATCTATCCTTTTAATTTTCTATAATTTTCTAAAATTTAAAATAAATTATTCATTTTATTAAATTTAGAGAATTAATTATCACTATACACTCTATCAATATTTTTTTTCTTTCTCATCTATTATTTTTTTATTATTTTTTCTTTCTCCCTATGAAATATTTATTTTTCATTACTCAATCTATTTCCTTTATTTATTCTCTCTCAAATTAAATAATATTTTAATATTTAGGGAATAAATGTTATTTTCTAAATTTAAAAAATATTATTTATGAAATTTAAATTTTAGAAATGGATAAGATAGCTGATAAAAGAATTTTTTACGTAAAATATAAAATTTAAAATAAATTGTGTGTTCAGTAAAATTGACCTAAGTTTATGCTATAATAATACTATATTATAACAAATACAATTTATAATGTTATAATATAAATATTTTCATCTCTAATCATGGTATGATATTAGTTATGCATTATAACTACTAAACAATTTATTTCTGATCCATACTAATCGATATTACAAATGAACTAAATCGTAAAATACAAAATGAGCCACTAAATTAAAATTGGATTGGGTTCGAACTAAATTTAATGAGTAGGTGGGAAGATAAGAATTACATTGGTTCAAATTGGGATTTATTTAGAGTTGATTTGATCAAGTTATGACCGAACTAATTTTAAGATTTAAATGGATTCGATCGATTTTAAAATGAATTAGATTATTTTTGAAAAACCTTCTCTTTCATTGCCCCCAAGCACAAGAACTCTCTTTTCTTTTCCTTTATCTTCTTCTGCAAATAGGAAATGCTACATCAACTGCTGCCCTCTTTACCTCTTTCAGTAACAAGAGTATCCCTCGACCCTCGTATCCTGTTCCTCTCCTCGAGTTGTCTAGGATTTTATTGGCACTGCAAGAATAACCCTATTTTATCTTGCCTTGTTCTTTTTGTGTTATTGTCGACCTCTTTGAAGTTAATCAATGTTGCTAACAAAGAAAGTAAAGCACTCCTCTTTTGTTTCTTCCTCCCTATCTTTTTTTCTCTGTTTTTCTCAAAAGTAACAATCTTTCTTTTGTTTTTCCAATGAGCATCCCTTTACAAGTAGCTTTTTTCCCACTTTGTCCAACCACAACAACAATAAGAGGAGTAAATTGTTCCTCTCTTCTTTTATATTTCATTAATCGAAGTAGAGTTGTAAAATATAAATTTTATTTTATCAAGTTGTTAGTTAGAATGATTATTTAGATTGGAATAGAGGTCATATATATATATATGTGTGTGTGTGTGTGTGTGTGTGTGTCTGTGTCTGTGTGTGTGTGTCTGTGTGTGTGTGCGCGCGCGCGTGTGTGTGTGTGCGCGTGTATGTGTGTGTGTGTGTGTATGTGTGTGTGTTAAATATTATGAGGAAGCGGGATCACAAATGATTTTTCGAGTTTAAGTCATAGATAAGTTCTCGAAATCGATGGATCATTATTTAAACTAGAACCAATGACTAAATATTTTATATTGTATTAATTTTTTTTAATTTATTAAATTCGCCCTCTCTGGCTGTAAATCCCAGCTACACCACTGATCATAACTACTATAACCATGTAATTGTAATGACTATAATTATGTAGCATTTACGAGATTATATAGTAATGATGTATAAAGCTCTTGTTAACGTGGAATTTTAGAAAAAGATCTATGATATATAGTCTTACCATACTTTATTAAAAGTTCTTTCCAAGACTTGAATTAGTGACTTTAATATCACATAACAACTTTATCATTACGTCAAGATTCCTAGTGTGAAATACCAGAAGGAGGTGTCATACAAACTTTTTCATGAAGATCACCATTTAAAAATATATTCTTAATATCCATCTGAGATATTCTCTATCAATAAATAGAAGCAATAGCAATCAGAGTATGAACAATCATCATTTTTGTAATAGGAGCAAATATTTCTTCATAATCCATGTCATACTCCTGAGAATAACTTTTGGAATAATACTTGTTTTGTATCGTTCGATAGATCCATCAGATTTAGTTTTGATCATATATACCTAACAAGAACCAATAGTGTGTTTTCTTAGTGGCAACGGTACTAAATCCCATGTATGAATTTGATGTAGAGCGGCTAGTTTCTTCAGACATAGCATTCTGCTAAAATGGGTTACGAACAACTTCTCTATAAGATACATGCTCAGAAATGTTGGTCCCGTGTAGGCCGGCTAGAGGGGGTGAATAGCTTGCAATATAAATTAAAACTTTCTCTTGCTTCTAAACTTAGAAAGGATAAACACACATTAGTTAATTAAGATAAACATTAAATAAAAGAGGCAAAGAGTTTTACTTGGTTTACAATCGGGGAGGTTATTAATCCAAGACAATTAAAGCTCCACTAAAGAAAGTCTCCTTCGGTGTAGGTAGAATAGTCTCTTATAACTTTGAAAGCTCAGAAAACTAAAATACGACTTGAAAGTACAGTAAATAAAATACTGAGTGTGTTGTTGTTGTTAACTTCGAAAACCAATGCCCTATTTATAGTACACTGGTCAAACTAGCCGTTTGCTGACATGGCAACTCTCGGACGCTTGGAGCCGGTCCGGGTGCCTGGATATGGTTGCCTCAATCCACTCCGCAATGGCTCTTTGTCAGCTACTTATCGGCTTTCGGGTGCCTGGACTTGATCTAGGCGCCTAGAGTCTGTTGAGGTGGACTCCAGCTCTGATCCTCTTCACAATGGGTCGCTGACATAGCTAGGATACCCCGGGCGCCTAGACCTAGTTCGAGCGCCTAGAGTCCGGGCACCTAGACCTAGTCTAGGCGCTTGGATAGAGTCAACTCAAGTTGACTTGTCCAGTCGCTTGGGTGATCTTCTAGCCGTTCAGAGTTGATCTTACTCGAATCCAACTCCGACCTTCCCCTCGAGCAGTTTTTCTCGTGTGTCCTTCTCATCTGCCAGTGTACTCTTCCACAGCACCTCATATCTCGGATGCACCAAGCTCATCGACTCATTTTTCATATCATCCTTCTCGCTAACTGCGTCTTCTGCTTGACTTTTTGTATTCCTAAGTTCTTACTCACTTAGACACAAGACATCAAAAACGCAGAACTTAACTTAATTTGGTTGATCATACCAAAATCAACACGAGATACATACAAGAAAGACAATGAACAAATGTAACAAATAAAGTAAAAGAATGAGAATAACATAAGTAAAAAAAATCTGGTAGTTTAGTAGAATTACCAACACGAGTAGATTGACGATGGTGGAGAGAAGATCATCTGCAATCTCAGAAGATGATTAGGTAGTGGTAAAAGGAGGAGCATGTGTGTTGGTTGATACTGTTGTTGTACGAGAGTACTAAACAGTAGTAAATTGCACCAAAATAGCAAGCATGCAATAAACAGGTAAATAAAAGAGTAAGATTCAGAAATTGATATCTTCTGGTTGAAGCGTCGGCGTGCCGACTGTCTTTAGAGAATTTATTACCGCCCACGGTGCAGAGGCTCTCCGGCAAAATCCTCCCAAGATCCGACAACCACTCGCGTCGTCAGTAGGTGCACTCCAAGACGAACGGCGCACTCGGACTCAACCTCAGATCGCGGAACCAAGCCTCAGGACATACAGAGAGAGGGAAGAAGGAGAAGAGCAGAATGTTCGAGTGATTCTGAACGAGGAACAGAGGTGCAGTATTTATTCACTTCGAAGCAGTAAGCACTGCTTCGCCAGCGAACAAAAGCGTCAAGCGTCGATTCTGCGCGGTCGCGCGGGATACTGCTTCGCCAGCGAACCAAAGCGTTGGTTCGAAGTGCGTCTCTTCCTCACGCGCGGGACAGAACCAAACCCCCCGGGACAGAACCAAACCAAACCAAAGACTGGCAAAAACAAACTAGGCCGCCTGCAAGCGTGAGGCCCACGAGCTGGGGATTTACACCCCCCCTGCGCGCGATGATCGCGTGCGTCGCGCCCGGTTTATGGATTTCCGGCTCGAACCCCCCGAAACCACTTGATTTGGGCTCGGCCCGCGCATGCGTGTAGGTCCCCTTAACTTTGCTAAGCAAGGATGGAAGGGATCCATATATAAGGTCTTCCAACTTTCTTAGCTTAGCAATGTGGGACTAAATGCGTTCACATATGCATTACCATAACAACTAAATCAAGAAAAATACTTTGAATTAAATATAAAACTCAACAATCCTCCACTAATTCAAATTATTTTGGTCAAAAACACAAAGACTTGTCCTGAGGTTTGGTTGCAATGAGCTTTTAGTGAAAATACCTTCCGGTTTGAATTTTCACCTAAGTATACCAATCTTATTCACATAGGTTTGAAATGAACTCAGTCTTGAACTTAAACCTTTTATATGTGAAAATCAATTGGTAACAACTCATCACGGGCGACGGTTGAATCCTTCTGGGTTGGTCCATTACGGCCATGCCACCGAATCTTGTTTTATAAGTGCTAAGGAGAGTTGCCTAGACCCCCCACACTGTGGCCCTACAGTTACACTTACATAGGTGAGTTTTCCAAGGATGTACTGCGAGCATCCTGTCATTAAGACCTTGAACTCATTAAGAGCTCCTAAGCTCATCCTTACTAGCAGTCAAGCATCTATCCAGGGAAGAGACTGTGAGATTACATCTCAATCAATTTGATGCTTATGGTTCACTCTTATAACATGTTTATACCACATTGAACCTACTTCTTGGGATCTCCAATCAGATAGGTTGGGTTACCGTTATAGATAAAACCAGGATAGGCCTCAGTCCCATTCCCTTACTGGATATCTTGATTTTCTCATAATCAAGTCCTTTAGTGAGTCGATCAGCAATATTGTCTTTTGAACTTACAAAGTCCAATGACACCACTCCAAGAGACACTAACTCACGAATAGACTTTAATCTTATTCGTACATGTCTCTTCTATTTTTGGTTATACTTGGAGCTTCTAATCTGAGCTATTGTTGTTTGATTATCACAGTGTACTGAAATAGAAGGTATTAGTTTTATCATCAAGGGAATTTTAGAAAGAAGACCCTTAAGCCAATCAGCTTTAGTTACTGTGGTATCCAAAGCACACAATTCTGCCTCAGATGTAGAACGGGTTATAATCGTCTGTTTAACAGACCTCTAAGCAATTGCACCACCTCCAAGTGTAAAGACATAACCAGTAACGTCTTTACACTCAGCAGTGTCAGCTATCCAACTAGCATCACTATATCCCTCTAGGACTGCAGGGAATCTCCCATACCACAAGCCCAAGGATATAGTGCTTTTTAGGTATCTGAGTACTCTGTCTAATGCATCCCAATGCGTTCTGTCTGGACAACTGGTAAACCTGCTCAATTTCGTTATAGCAAAAGAAATATCAGGTCTAGAACAATTTGCTAAATACATTAGACTACCTATGATTTGTGAGTATCTTAATTGAGACACTGCCACACCACTCTTATTCTTGTGGAGAGTTTTTGAAGGATCATAGGGTGTAACGACAGATTTAACTTGGCTATAGCCATATTTCTCTAATACTCTCTCAACATAGAGTGACTGAGAAATTGCTATTCCATCAGTTGAACGAGTCAACTTTAGCCCTACAATCATGTCAGCACAACCCATATACTTCATATCAAACTTACCACTTAAGAGGGCCTTAGTCTCATTAATAATAGAAAGGTTAGAACCAAAAAGTAGAATATCATCTACACATAAACATAAGATAATACAATTATCACCTTTCATTTTAGCATACACACATTTATCAGAGTCATTCATTTCAAAGTCAAACGATAGCATAGCTCTATCAAATTTTTCGTGCTATTGCTTTGGGGCTTGCTTCAAACCATAAAGAGATTTGACTAAGCTACAGACTTTATTCTCATTTCCAGAGACTACATGCCCCTCAGGCTGATCCATATATATCTCTTCTTCAAGATCTCCATTAAGGAATGTCGTTTTGACATCCATTTGATGGACCTCAAGATGATATATGGATGTCAATGCTATTAACACTCGGATTGTAGTAATTCTGGTAACAGGAGAATAAGTGTCAAAATAGTCAATCCCTTCTTTCTGTTTGAATCCCCTAGCAACTAGGCGGACTTTGAATTTATCTACTGACCCATCAAGATTTAGTTTTCTCTTAAACACTCATTTACATCCTATAGTGGTACACCCAAGAGGTAAATCTACCAACTCCCAAGTGGCATTAGAGATAATAGAGTCCATTTCACTTTTAATGGCCTCTTTCCAGTGCTTAGCTTCAGGAGAAGTCATAGCATCTCTATATATCACAGGGTCACCTTCTATATTATAGGTGATAAAATCTTGGCCTAAATCCGTAGACACACGTTGCCTCTTGCTCCTCCTCGGTTTTGTATACTCACTAGATTCATCTAGTCTAGAGTGACTTGAGGAAGGTGTACCTACTACGGATAATGAGACCTCTACGACAGCAGGTTTATCTCTAGTAGGAATACTAGATATATACTGAGGTGTTCTCGTCTTCATAGGAAATATATCCTCAAAAAATGTAGCATCGCGAAGTTCTACAATAGTATTTGCATCTATTCTAGAAATTTCAGATTTAATAATCAGAAACCTATATGCAATACTATTTTGAGCATAACCCAAGAAGATACCATCTTCGATCTTTGGACCAAGTTTTTTTCCTTCTTTGTTCAGGTACTAGTATCTGTGCAAGGCACCCCCACACTTTAAGGTATTTCAAACTTGTTCTCCGGCCTTTCTAAAGCTCATATGGGCTTTTATCCCTTGACCTCATGGGGACTCTATTTAACACATGACATGCAGTGTATAGAGCCTCCCCCCACATGAAGTTGGGTAACCCAGAACTGCCTAATATGGAATTAATCATATCTTCAAGGGTTCTATTTTTTCGTTCTGCTATACTGTTGGATTGAGGATTATATGGAGCAGTTACCTCGTGAATTATAGCTGCATCTTGAAAAAAGTTTTGAAACAGGTTCGAGGTAAACTCTCCACCCCTATCAGACCTTAACCTCTTAATAGATTTATTTGTTTGATTCTCAGCTTCAGATTTAAAAATCATAAATTTATATAAAGCTTCATCCTTATTTTTTAGCAAATAAACATAACAATAACGAGAGTGATCATCAATGAAGGTAATGAAATACCATTTATGGTCTCTCGTTATTACACCGTTAAACTCACAACAGTCAGTATGAATCAATTTTAAAATATCAGAATTTTTATCAACTGATTTGAAGGGTTTACGGGGTTGTTTATATTGCACACAAACTTTACATTTTTTCTTATCATTTATAGCATGCTTAGGAATCATGTCTAAATTCATCATCCTTTTTACGGTATTAAAATTGACATGTCCTAATTTGTCATGCCATATATCATAAGACTCAATGTTATATGAACAACCAATATCAGTAGATTTATTTAAAGTAGTATTTTCTACATTGAATTTAAATAAACCTTCATTAAGGTAACTTTTTCCAATAAATGTTCCTAAATGTAATATTACAACTTTATTACATTTAAAGTTCAGCTTATAACTAGTGCGGACTAACTTTGACCCGCTAATCAAATTCCGACGGACCGCTGGAACATGATGCACCTCATGCAGTGATAGGACTTTTCCAAAGGTGAACCTCAGGTCAACTTGTCCTATCCCAAACACCCTGGCTGCAGAATGGTTCCCCATGGTCACAGAAGTGCCTTTAATTACCTGATAAGTAAGGAAGGTAGAGCGATCAGCACAACATTGCACATTAGCACCTGTATCAACTAACCATTTATTGGGTTGATAGATCAAGTTTAGTTCGGGTTTGAATGTAACAAACCTATTGCTGGTGCCGTCACTAGCAGTCACAACATTTACTTGTGCCTTGGTGTTGGACGTGTTGCTTTGGTTTTTCTTCTTGTCCTTTTGCTTAGGGCAGAATTTGGCATAATGTCCAACTTGTCCACATGCCCAGCACGACTTGATTCCATTTTTCTTTTGAATCTTTGTTTGGGTTTCATCTTGTTCTTCATTTTCTGATTTTTGAATTTTTTCTTATCAGATGAGACTACTACGTTTTCCTTTGGAATAAAATCCATAGACATTCTTTTATCATCATCTTTATGTTGCTTCCGATGTTCTTCTTCGATATTTAAGGCAATCATCAAAGCTTCTAGAGAGATTTTACCTCTTATATGTTTAAAAGTCATGCCAAAATCTTCCCAACTTGGAGGCAATTTTTCGATGATAGACAAGACCTGAAATTTTTCGGGTAATGACATATCTCCTTCAGCAAGACCATGAATTTGAACTTGGAATTCATGTGTCTGCTCAACCACAGATTTGCCTTCAACCATTTTGAAGTTTAGAAATTTTGTCACAGTGTACTTTTCTAAACCAGAATCTTCGGAATTGTATTTTTTATCCAAAGATTTCCACAGTTCTTTAGCCGAAGCCGTTGAGCAGTACACATCAAATAGTGCGTCTAAGAGGGCAGACAGGATTCTCCCATGGCAGAGATAATCCCTTTGCTTAAACCTCTGTAAGGCAGCACTATATGCAGGTTCCTCTTCATCAGGTGAAGGAGGATCTATTTCTATAACGGAGAATAGCCCTAGCGTAGTAAGCCAAAATTTCATCCGTTGTTGCCAACGTCTGAAGTTTTGCCCGAAAAATCTCTCGGGTCTAGCGCTAGCCTCATCAGAACCCGTTACCCAATCATTCATCATGCCTATTGATGCTGGTAATAAATTCTCTAAAATTGTTGTTGTACGAGAGTACTAAACAGTAGTAAATTGCACCAAAATAACAAGCATACAATAAACAGGTAAATAAAAGAGTAAGATTCAGAAATTGGTATCTTCCGATTAAAGTGCCGACTGTCTTTAGAGGATTTATTGTCGCCCACGGTGCAGAGGCTCTCCGGCAAAATCCTCCCAAGATCCGACAACCACTCACGTCATTCGTAGGTGGACTCCAAGACGAACGGCGCACTCGGACTCAACCTCAGATCGCGGAACCAAGCCTCAGGACACACAGAGAGAGGGAAGAAGGAGAAGAGCAGAATGTTCGAGTGATTCTAAACGAGGAACAGAGGTACAGTATTTATTCACTTCGAAGCAGTAAGCGCTGCTTCGCTAGCGAACAAAAGTGTCAATTCCGCGGGATACTGCTTTGCCAGCGAACCAAAGCATTGGTTCGAAGTACATCGCTTCCTCACGTGCAGGACAGAACCAAACCTTGCCAGGTGCGTCGGTTCTGGGACAAAACCAAACCAAACCAAAGACTGGAAAAAATAAACCAGGTCGCCTGCAAGCATGAGGCCCACGAGCTAGGGATTTGCACCCCCCCTTGCGCGCGATGATCGCGTGCGTCACGCCCGATTTATGGATTTCTGACTCGAACCCCCTGAAACCACTTGATTTGGGCTCGGCACGCGCATGCGTGTAAGTCCCCTTAACTTTGCTAAGTAAGGATGGAAGGGATCCATATATAAGGTCTTCCAACCTTCTTAGCTTAGCAATGTGGGACTAAATGCATTCACATATGCATTACCATAACCACTAAAACCAAGAAAAATACTTTGAATTAAACACAAAACTCAACAGATACTAGGAATATCGTTCCGGTTCCTCTGTACAAAAATTTTGTACAAGTCCTGAACCTTTCCTAACAACCTATCGTGTTCTTTAGAAATTAAATTTGGAATCGCAAACGGAACTTAACATTATTGATTCCAAATTCAACTTATCTGTTCTTAGTGGTTTAGACTTGGATCGTAAACGATGCTTAACATTATTGATCCAAATCCATCCATGTTACAAATTCAATTAAATATTAATTTCAGAGATCGGCTTCCAAGTTAAACATGGCAAAACACTAGACTTTCTTGGGTATGGGAGCATCCACCACTTCCTAGACAAAGCCTTTCAACGAAATTTAATATTTAGTTTCCTTATAGTAACCCTAGGTTTAACCAAAAAGAACAATCGAATCACAAGATCGAAAAAATAAAAGAAACACAACTTCGAATCACAAATCCGAAAATCTAGAATCACTAGCCTCTTGTGTTTGGTATTTCAAAATCCATACAAAGAAAACTAGTATGACGCGGAATAGAATTACTAGTTATACATTTCTTTGTAAGCAACAACCTCTTGATCTTCTATCGTATTCCTCTTCTTATCTTGGACGTCGTGTGGGCGACGATCTACCAAGACGAGAACCACCACCACCACCTTCCTCCTTGCAAGTTTCGGCCTCCAACCTTCAAGCTCCAAGGGATGCTAGAACAAAGCCTCCTTTCTCTCCTTCTTCTCCAAGCAAAATCCGGCCACCACAAGAGCTCCAAGAGAGGGTGCCACCGGCCACTAAAGAAGAAGGGAAAAGGAAGACTAGGGGTCGGCCACACCAAGGAAGAGAAGAGAGGGAATAATATATGTTAGGTTATGAGGTGAGGCACCTCTACCCTCTCTTTTATATTCCTTGGTCTTGACATATAAGGAAAGTTTTAATAAAAACTTCCTTATTCTCCTTGCCAACAAAAGGAAATTTAAACAACAATTTCCTTTTTAAACTTCAATGGCCGGCCACTACCTTGAGCTCCAAACAAGGAAAGTTTTAAATACAAAATTAAAACTTCCTAATTTGTTTCTGAATATTTTTAAAATAAAATTTCTCTTTAAAAATTTTCATTATGGTTAGTTATAAAAGGAAACTTTTATAAATTTAAATTTCTCTATTAAACATGTGGATGATTGCAAAAAGAAAAGTTTTCTCCAAAATTAAAATCTTCCTTTCAATCTACAAATAAGGAAAGATATCAAATCTTTCTTTTAATCTTTTGTAGAAATCTATAAAAGGAAAAAATTATAATTTTTAAAACTCTCTTTTAAATCATGAGCATGGTTGTAAAAAAAGAAAGTTTTATCAAAAATTAAAATCTTCCTTTTAACTACAAATAAGGAAAGATATCAAACATTTCTCTTAATCCTTTGTAGAAAATAATAAAAGGAAAGATTTAAATTTTTAAAATCTCTTTTAAAACCATGGTTTTCACATAAGAAAAGATTTTAAAAAATAAAATTCTTTTATTTTATTTTTGGCCGACCCTCCTAGCTTGAGCTCCAAGCAAAGGCCGGCCACTACCCATTAGCCTTGTTTTGGCCGGCCCTAGCTTGGGCTCCAAGTTAGCTTGGCCGGCCACCTTAAGATGGGTAGAAAGTGGGTATTTGGTGGATATAAAACTTTATAAATAAGAGGCTACAATAGGGACCGAGAGGAGGAATTGGTTTTGGTCTCCCAATGAAATTAAGCTTCCCGTGTTCGCCCCGAACACCCAACTTAATTTCATCAATAATAATTTATATCACTAAAGAATTATTATTGAACTACCGCACCAATCCCAAATTACATTTTAGGCTTCTTCTTATCATGAGTATGTTAATCTCCCTGTGTTTAAGATGTCGAATGTCCATTAATTAAATGAGTTACTGACAACTCACTTTAATTAATATCTTAGTCCAAGAGTAGTATCGCTCAACCTTATCGTCATGTCGGACTAAGTCCACCTGCAGGGTTTACATGACAATCCTTATGAGCTCCTCTTGGGGGCATTATCAGCCTAGATTACTAGGACACAGTTTCCTTCTATAATCAACAACACACACTATAAATAATATCATTTCCCAACTTATCGGGCCTCTTGATTTATCGAACTAAATCTCACCCATTGATAGGTCAAAGAAATAAATACTAGATATATGTGCTTGTTATTATATCAGGATTAAGAATACACACTTCCAATAACAAAGGTCTTGTTCTTTTATTCAGTTAATATAAAAAGAACTTACATTAAATGGTTTAGCTCAATACACTCTGAGTGTACTAGAGTAATTTTATAGTCAAGATAAACTAATACCAAATTACACTACGACTATTTCAATGGTTTGTTTCTATCCATCATAGTCATGAGCAACTATTTATAATTTATAAAGAACTGATAACATTATCTTCTGTGTGTGACACAACATACCATGTTATCTACAATATAAATTAATTGAACAACTACACTTAGCATAAATGTAAACATTTGACTAATGTGATTCTTTATTTCAAAATAAATATTTACAAAAAGCTAGGCTGTTAGTATATACTCTAACAATGTGGAACAGATATCTCGGGAACCAAAGTACCAGATTTAGTTGAGTTACCAATAGGAGTTGTGGGTAAAGCTTCCTCAATGTCGGTATTGAAAGGATCAATATAAAATAGATCTGACTTTGTTATATTATGAGAACTAACAAGAAAAGAAAATAATGGAATATGCTCAAGAAACATAATATGACGAGAGACATATAATTTTTAACTAATGGGATCAAAACAACGATATCCTTTTTGGTTAACACCATAACCTAAAAAGATACAAAGAGTAGACCGAGAGGCTAACTTATTACGTTGACATGTGGACAAGGATGAGGCAACTACAACCAAAAACATGCAAAGAGGAATAGATAGAAGTATGCCCATATAATTTTTCAAAAGGTAACAAGCCTGAATTGTGTGAGGTTGAAATTCTATTAATTATGTGAATAGCGGTAAAGATTATTTTCCCCAAAAGGCACTAGGAACATTGGCGGACAATAAAAATAAATAGATTGTTTCAACAAGATGCCCATGTTTCCGGTTAGCCACACCATTCTATTTAAGAGTATTTGTACATGAGGTTTGATGAATAGTATCATCATAAGTAAGTAAATGTGAAAAATGATTTGAAGTGTATTTATCCCCTAAATCACAATAAAAATACTTTATGACACTAGAATGTTGAGTTTTCATAAGAGCTCTAAAGTTATTAAAAATAGTAAGATAATCAGATATGTGTTTTATAAGATAGACCTAAGACCCTCCCCTTTTTGTAGGAATAGGAGAGGATCCTCATAGATCATAATAGATAAAATCAAATGAGAAAAAGAAAAAGAAAGATTTTTAAAAAATAGAAAGGGAGAAAATTTGGCCACTATACAACTACTACAATTAGAAATATTAGAATTTTTTAAAGGTCCTAATACTCTTATAGAAGCTAAAAATTACAAACAAAATGTTGAAACATGACCTAAATGAGACTGCCACAAATAAAAATTAGAAGATGAACAACTAAGATGAAAAGATGATAAATCCACACTCGAACCTACAACTTCTAGTACTTTAAGTTAATCTAAAACCTTGAGTCCTCCTTGCCTACAACTTAACCCAATTAGCCTATGAGATCGCGGGTCCTACTTATGAAGATTGTTTGGCCTATAATAAATAATGAAGTTACTATCAAAAGAAAAGGTTATATGCCCTATAATTAGAATAATAAATAATGGTCTACAACCAGAAGCTATGTGTAAGATAACAAGCAGATTAAGTTGCAATGACAAACTACAAATTGCCATTATCTTTTACATATTGTTTTATTGAAGTAATTATTACTTAATTGGATGTTGTATATTTTAATCTTGTTAGATGTGTTTCATACATTATTTCTAACACATGCATAGTGCCAAAGAGTTTTCCATAAATTATATGCCTATGTAACCATAAAAAAATTAGAGAACATTATTGCTAAAAAATAGAGAAAAGTATCAAAATTGTTGAGTCAAATAAATTTTCCAGGCATTGTCATGCATTATTTACTTTCTTGATAAACATTGTTATACCTTACCATTTGTGAGAATCCCTTTAATGGCTATGGTAGTGATGTAATCATCAACCACAAGAGTATCTAAAGTAAACAAGATAACCAAATTCTCTTCTTCCATCTTCCTACATTGTTCTTTGCAAGCTGAAAAATCATAAATTTATTCCTTTTAAATGGGAATCAAATCAGAAGACAAGTACCTCCAGGAAACTATGCTGTGTCGTGGGGATCTATAAGAACTTTCCTTGCAAGCGAGACAACTCTGCCTCCATCCTGTATCTAGTGGAAGAATGCAGGCCACGTGAGCAGGTCCACCAGATCATTGTCCTCCTCATCCAAAAGACCTCAGGGAACCTGAACGAACGCATCCCGTTCATATACCCAACTAGATTATTTGGGAACTAACTGTGCCCAAATTGGAGGCCGAGACTCCTTGAACGGTGGTGAGGCTCAATGCAGTTGAGTGATTTCAGTGTCCCTAACTATGACCTTGCACCGAACAATGACGGAAGGGTCCATACTAGATTGGAAGGTCACTATGGCCGAGATACGCTTCTCTTCCTCCCCCTATCATTACTCCAGGATGAGCAGCGAACGACTGCTGTAAGTAGCCCGCCTCGCGAGCAGCCCACTTCACGAGCGGTTGAGGCTCCCATGAAGACGAAGGCAATGAACGTTTTGGCGATGAAGAGAGGAAGAGGGGAAGAGGAATGGTTTGGCCATGAAGACAAAGGCGCGCGGTAATGTTTGAGCATGAACATGTTTTAGGTTTAAGGAATATAACTTTAGAAAATAAATATAGGAAAAGTAATTAAAATAAGTATAAAGATCTTTCATGGACAAAAACCATGGTCGTAATTCACAT
Source organism: Zingiber officinale (assembly GCF_018446385.1). Classification (NCBI taxonomy): domain Eukaryota; kingdom Viridiplantae; phylum Streptophyta; class Magnoliopsida; order Zingiberales; family Zingiberaceae; genus Zingiber; species Zingiber officinale. Next base: position 47,547,244 of record NC_056003.1, read on the forward strand.
AATGTATTGTTTAAAATTTATAAATTTTTAATAATATTAAATTTATTAAGTAAAATAAATTAAATTTATTAAGTTTAAGTTTGCATGTTATTAAAAAAAATATATATGTGTGAGCAAATTTTTTTTTAAAAGATAACGTCATTGTCTTCGATCTCAAAATATGCACATAGACAACAGCATAATAAAACTATTATTTATTACAAGCCCGAATAAAAGAGGAGAGTTGCGTTAAACTGCCAGCCAGTGTTAAAACTATGACCAATATTCAATGAATGGATCTATTAAACTATTGTTTTAATGCTAGGTTGTTCCCCGGAAGGAACATGTTGTAGGATCCGACTGTAATGTCTCAGTAAGGATCGTTATATCTCCAGAACTCGAGTGTAGTGCTAAATATGCAAGAGTTTACATTGTAGGGTTCGACTGTAACTTATCGACAAGGACCGCTATATCTCCATGAGAACTTAGGTGTAGTGTCAAATAAGCAAGAGTTCTCACGACATAAGTAGGTTAAGAACAAATATGATATAAATATTAATAATCTAAGATTTGGAACATGGAACATAGAAACCCTCACTAGTAAATCATGGAAGTAGTAGAAACGATGATTAGGAGAAGAATTAGTATTTTGTGTGTACAAAAGATAAAATGGATATGCTAGAAGGTCAAACTAATAGAGAATTCGAGTTTTAAGTTATGGTACACAAGAAAGAGTAAAATAAGAAATGAAGTGGTATTGTTGTAGATAATTAGTTAAAGGATGAAGTTATAGAAGTAGTTAGTGTTGGATCGAGAAGCGCTAGAGGGGAGGGGGGTGAATAGCGCTCGTGGCTATTTCGTTCGATTTAAAACTAATCGAGATAACGCAGCGGAAATAATAAAGAGAAAACACAGAAAGACACAAGGTGGTTATTTGGTTCGGAGCCTATGGCGACTCCTACTCCAAGGCCCGTGATCGTTGATCGCTTCCGGTGGGCAACAACTATAAGCTCGGAAAAAGTTATTACAAACTAAGTACAATGTAAAAGTAATAAAGAAACTTTATACCGATAACAGAATACTGAAAACTAAAGCTCCGGGTTGTCGGGATGTTGTTGTAGCACTTCGGGATCCTCTCGTTAGCAGCTTGTAGCAAAGGAATAGCTTAGAATCTCATATCTCTAGCTGCTAGTCGAGACCCTCTTATATAAGGTGTTCAAGGCGCCTCTATTAAGCTCCAAGGTGCCTCCAACACGTTGAGTCAGCCGCGTGGATCAACGCTGAAGAATTCACCGCTTATCCACTTGAAGGCGCCTCCTTGCCAGTCCAAAGTGTAGGACCGTTAGATTCGATAGAGGGGGGGTGAATATCGATTCGAAAACTTAGAGTATAAACGCAGCGGAAAAGTAAAATAGACACAGATGTTTTTTTTACTTCGTTCGGAGCCTGTGACGACTCCTACTCGAAGGCCCGTGGTCCTTGACCACTTTCGTTGGGCAATCACTAACAAGTCGAAATATGATTACAGAATAAGTACAGGAAATGCTAGTGAAAATAAAGCAATACCGACAAGGAAATTAAATCAAAACGGAAGGAGCACTTTGTCAGAGCGTTGTTGGCGTCGCACTGAACGTCGAGCAACAAGACCAGCAGTAGAAGAGTTCTCAGTTTGATTGATTCTGAAGCTCCTGCCTGGTGCTTCTTTTATATGCTGTTCCGGACGCCTGGATTCCTTCCGAGGGCCTGGAATGTGACGTAACTGCTCAAACCATGATGCTCCACGTGGCGACGACTCGGCTGGATAGAATTCGCCTTCCGGGCGCCCGGATCCCCTCCGGGCGCCCGGACCACCTTGTTCCAGAAAAACTCCTTTTTCCTGCAAAACAAAGTTAGTCCGAGGCAAATATACATCATGTAAAATAGATTGTTAGCACAGTTAAAGTTCAATAGATGGATAAAAAGAGTATGACTTAGATTCCGTCTTTCCGAGACCGGAATCTAGTCACGATCTCGACTTAGATATCCGAAATGGATCTAAGCCGGATCGACGCCTAATGTTCCCTTCCCGGGAACGCGTCCTCATAGTCACTCCCTTCCAGTGACTTACCTTACTTACCTGCCAGACGTCCGGTCAGCCCGTCGACCCGTCTGGACTTCTCGCCAAGCGTCCGGTCAGCCCGTCGACCCGCTTGGACTTCTCGCCAGCTATCCGGTCAGCCCATCGACCTAGTTGGACTTCTCGCCAAGCGTCCGGTCAGCCCGTCGACCCGCTTGGACTTTTCACCAGCTATCCGGTCAGCCCGTCGACCTAGCTGGACTTCTCCTGCACACTCGATCAAAGTGTCAGACAACAACAAAACTAACTTAACCTATTTGTCATTCATCAAAACCTGGGTTAAATCGTTAGTGCTAACCGCACCAACAATCTCCCCCTTTTTGATGGAATGACAACCTGATTAAGTTAGTGAAAACATATGCAAGAAACAACATGCATTTATGTGGTTTTTAAGTTAGTTTGTATTTTCAATTATGGTTTAGCTAACTTAACCACCTAATCCTCCCCCTTTGGCATTCATCAAAAATAAGCAAGGGTAAACAATCATAGTGAAGAGTTACTGTAAAATGTAATCAAATTTTGAAACATATCTAAGTTTGGTTCAAAAATTGAAAGATAAAAGTACAATTTTTAACACCAAGTTAAAAAAAATAGTCAAGTTGACTTAGGGGAGTTTAAAGTTTTAAAAACTTGTTTAAAGCATTAGCTTTTAGCTTTTAGAAAAATTGCTAAGTTTAGATAGTCTAATTTTCAAACATAAGTGTATAAGGTCTAAATTTCAAGATCAAGTTTAAATTTTCAAAACAAGTTTCAACTTTGAAACGCTTTTCAAACATAAGTTTTCAAAACCAAAATTCCAAACTAAGTTTGAAAAATCTATTTTTTACAACTGATTGAAATTTATTTTTCAACACTAAGTTTGTAAAAGATTCAATTTTCAAAATTAAGGAAAATGATTTTGAGAAGCTTAGTTTGTAAACTTAAGTTTTGAAAAATCTAATTTCCACAATTTTCAATAAAAACGTAATTTTTTTTTAAACTAATTTTTGTAAAATTTACCTTTCAAATCAAATTGTCAAAATTAAGTAAAATCAAATTTTAAGAACTAGATTCAGGACAATTTTCAAAGTAAAGTTAAATTAAATTTAAATCTTTACTTTTAGTTTTCAAAGGAGTTTGGTAAAAGTAAGATCTTATTTTTAGAATGTTTTTGTAAAATTTGTTTTCCAAAATCAAATTTTCAAAGTACTAGTTTCAAAACCATGGTTTAAAATACTTGAAAAATTCAGTTTTCAAAGACTAAGTAAAAAGGATAAAAAGTTTGTGATTTAAAAAAAATTTCACAATTTTAAACAGGTTGATTTTGAAAATTGATTTTTAAACTTTGATTTTCAAAATTAAGTTTAAAATTCGATTTGAAAAACTGAATTAGTTTTATTTCTCCCCCTGAACCTGACATAAAGTTTTGAAAATATTTGCTAAATATATTCAAAGTAGAAAAAAAATTGAGGTAGAATTTTCTAGAGAGATTTTAAAGAGAAGATTAAAAAATAACACTTAAGGAGATAATTAAAAACCTCCCCCTGAATTTGATACTCCTTTAATTTATTAATCCTCCTTATTTATTACTCCCCCTTAATATAAAATTTCACAACCGTAACATATTTTCATACCTAAGTGTTTTAGGCGATTGTATAATTATCTTTATAAAATTGTTCATTTAAATTTGACTAAACGTAATTAACGTTAGATTCAGTTGAAATGAGTTAACCTTTAGTGTAATGTTAAGTAAGATAAGTTGTTATTAATTCAATAATTAATCAATATTAATAATTTATTGATTAAATTTTGCTTGATTCAATAATTTAATATAATCTAAATTTTGTATTAATTGATGAAGGTGTTAGTTATAATTTAACTTTTCATTTACTTCCTTTTAAGTTGGATTAACTTAGTTTAAAGTTGGTAGTAATTTGTGTTGGTGCAACATCCCTCAGGTCAAGGTTGACCTGGTTGACCAAGCTGAGTCTTGGTTTGAGTTTAGATGTTCGACAATAAGAAATTGATTGAAGAAGAGTCAAGTAGGTCAAGGTTGACCGGATACTTGGCTGGGAAGTCCTAACTGGGATGTTAGGTAGAATGGAAGTCCTGGTGAGTGAAGCCAGGCAGAAGGGAAGTCCTAGTGAGTGAAGCTAGGCAGATTGAAAACCCTAGTGAGTGAAGCTAGGTGAAAGTCCTGGTGAGTGAAGCCAGGTGAAAGCCCTAGTGAGTGAAGCTAGGCAGATGGAAAACCCTAGTGAGTGAAGCTAGGTGAAAGTCCTGGTGAGTGAAGCCAGGCAAGGGAAAATCCAGATGGATCAAGAACGATCGGACATCTGGTGTTGGGAAGTCCAAGTAGGTCAAAGGATTGACTGGATACTTGGCACGAGGAAATACAGATAGGTCAAAGGGATTGACCGGACATCTGGTGGAAGTCCAAGTAGGTCAAAGGGATTGACCAGACACTTGGTGGGAAGTCCTAGCAGGTCAAAGGAGTGACCAGATGCTAGGCATGATGTACCAACAGGTCAAGGTTGACCGGATGTTGGTTTGAGAGGCTTGGAACTTGGTTTTGGGCAAAAACCAAGTGTTGGATCGATCAGTGGATTGATCCAGGAGCTGGATCGATCAGTGGATCGATCCAGGCCTTTTCTAGCGAACAGAGAGCCTCTGGATCGATCCGTGGATCGATCCAGATGTCCCAATCGATCAGTGAATCGATCGGGACGATGCTGCTTCGCGCGATAAGCGCTGGATCGATCCGTGGATCGATCCAGGCATTACTCCAGAGCACAGAGGCGCTCTGGATCGATCCGTGAATCGATCCAAAGCCTCCCCGATCGATTGGGAACATTCGAATCGATCGGGATCCGACCGTTATCGTCGATAAAGGCCGCAGGCGCACGATTCCTTCGGCATCTCTTCACCGATTCACTCCAGATCTCTCGCCAGCTCCTCCACAGCACTCACAAAGCTCAGATCGCCAGTTCTTGAAGGATCTTGGAAGTTCTCCAAGTCAAGAGGCGGATCAAAGCCAAGAAGAGAAGCTAGGGTTAGGGTTTACACTCATTGTAAGCTTGTAAGCTTGTATTTCTTGTATCCTTTCCCTCTCTTCTTGTATTGAGTCTTGTAGGGCTTCTCCGCCCTTGGTAGTTATCATAAAGGAGAGTTTTATTAGTGGAGGGTGTGTGTGTTGGTGTGGATCCTTGGATTAGTCACCTCTTGTGAGGTGGATACCAAGTAAACCAACCGTGTTAGCGTTGTGTGATTGTTTGTGTATTTTCCGCTGCCATATCTTTGAAGAAACAAGCAACGCCGAGCACCGAGCGAACGCGACGAGCTATTCACCCCCCCCCCCCCCCCCCTCTAGCTATTTTTGGTCATAACAATTTGAAGTTAAACTCGTTATTAAACAAGGTTAAGTAAGGTTCAATTTAAGTCAAACTTTAATTATGTTTTAAAAAATAATTAATATTTTAAAGGTTGATAAAAAAAATGACTTAGAGTAATTTTAATATTTTTACTAAGGTTAAACCTAGGCTCTAATCAAATCAAGCTTAGTTCTCAAATAAAGTTAAACTTAAATAATTAAGTTCTACTTATTAATTACATAATTAAGTTTAAAGTTAAAGTTAACGGAATTTAAGTTTTTAAGTTAGGTGTCTAAGTTTTAAATGAATTTAAAAGAATGATAATTATTAATATTTTTAAGGGATTTCTAACAGGATTTTAAAATGATTTTTATAATTATTTAATGACAATTAATAAACGTTCAATTCAGTTTTGATTTTAGATTAAAATTAATATCAGTGATTAATTTAGGTTTAAGTTTTAAGTTTAAGTTAAATTTTTAAGTTTTAATTTAAGTTTTAATTTTCAGTTAGGTTAAATTAAGTTGAAAAGTAATGTTTAAATTAAGTTTTAATGAGTTTTAATTTAAGATCTAATTTTCAGTTAAGTTAAATTAAAAAATAGTTTTAAGGTTAAAATGATGTTTAAGATTAAAAATGAGTTTAAAGTCAAAATAATCATTTTTAAAGTGAAAATAGTCTATAGAAATAATTTATTATTATTACTATTTTTTTAAGTTAAAAGAATATTATTATAGTGAAAAAATAAAAAGAATTTTTCAAAATGATACATAATTTTTAAAATAGTTTTAAAATGATTTTTAAAATAGTTTTAAAATGATTTTAAAATAATTTTTAAGTTAAAATAATTTAAAAATATAATTTTTATATTAAAAATAATTTTAAGTTAAAATAATTTTTAAAATAACAATAATTTTTAAAAGGTTTTAAAAGAACTTTTAAAAGAATTTTTAAAGTTTTTAAAATGATTTTTAAAAGAGTTTTTTAAAAATAATTTTTAAAATGTTAAAATAATTTTTAAAAGAATTTTTTAAAGTTTTTTAAAATGATTTTTTAAAATAGTTTTTAAAAGAATCTTTAAAAGAATTTTTTAAAGTTTTTTAAAATGATTTTAAAAAGAGTTTTTAAAATAATTTTTAAAATGAATTTTTTAAAGTTTTTAAAATGATTTTTAAAAGAGTTTTTAAAATAATTTTTAAAAGAATTTTTTAAAGTTTTTAAAATGATTTTTAAAGGAGTTTTTAAAATAATTTTTAAAATGTTTTAAAATAATTTTTAAAAGAATTTTTTCAAGTTTTTAAAATGATTTTTAAAAGAGTTTTTAAAATAAAAAAGGTTTTAAAATAATTTTTAAAATAATTTTTTAAAGTTTTTAAAATGATTTTTAAAAGAGGTTTTAAAATAATTTTTAAAAGAATATTTTAAAGTTTTTTAAAATGATTTTTAAAAGAGTTTTTAAAATAATTTTTAAAAGAATATTTTAAAGTTTTTTAAATTGATTTTTAAAAGAGTTTTTAAAATAATTTTTAAAATGTTTCAAAATAATTTTTAAAAGAATTTTTTAAATTTTTAAAATGATTTTAAAAATAGTTTTTAAACTTATTTTTAAAATGTTTTAAATAATTTTTAAAAGAATCTTTTAAAGTTTTTAAAATGATTTTTAAAAGAGTTTTTAAAATAATTTTTAAAATGTTTTGAAAGACTTTTTAAAAGAGTTTTTTAAATTTTTTAAAATGATTTTTAAAATAGTTTTTAAAAATAATTTTTAAAATGTTTTAAAATAATTTTTAAAAGAAATTTTTTAAAGTTTTTACAATGATTTTTAAAAGAGTTTTTAAAATAATTTTTAAAATGTTTTGAAAGAATTTTTAAAACAGTTTTTTAAATTTTTTAAAATGATTTTTAAAAGAGTTTTTAAAAATAATTTTTAAAATGTTTTAAAATAATTTTTAAAAGAAATTTTTTAAAGTTTTTACAATGATTTTTAAAAGAGTTTTTAAAATAAAATAGTTTTTAAAGAAGTTTTTAAAATAATTTTTAGAGAATTTTTAAAATAGTTTTTAAAGAGTTTTTAAAATAAAATAGTTTTTAAAGAAGTTTTTAAAATAATTTTTAAAGAATTTTTAAAATAATTTTTTTAAAGAATTTTTAAAATAGTTTTTAAAGAAGTTTTTAAAATAATTTTTAAAGAATTTTTAAAATACTTTTTAAAGAGTTTTTAAAATAAAATAGTTTTTAAAGAATTTTTAAAATAATTTTTTAAACAATTTTTAAAATAGTTTTTAAAGGGTTTTTAAAATAAAATAGTTTTTAAAGAAGTTTTTAAAATAATTTTTAAAGAATTTTTAAAATAGTTTTTAAAGAGTTTTTAAAATAAAATAGTTTTTAAAGAAGTTTTTAAAATAATTTTTAAAGAAGTTTTTAAAATAATTTTTTAAAGAATTTTTAAAATAGTTTTTAAAGAAGTTTTTAAAATAATTTTTAAAGAATTTTTAAAATAATTTTTTTAAAGAATTTTTAAAATAATTTTTAAATTTAATATAATTTTTAAATTTAATATAATTTTTAAAGTTAATTTAATTAAAATAAATTTTAAAGTTAATTTAATTCTTAAAATATTTTTTTTAATAAAAAAATTTTATTTTTAATTCGAAATTTAATTTTTAATTAATTCGAAATTTAATTTTAATTTGAAATTCAATTTGAAATTCAATTTGAAATTCGAAATTTAATTTTAATTAATTTTAATTTGATTTGAAATTCAAAATTTAATTTTGATAAATTTTAATTTAATTTGAAATTTGAAATTTAAATTCAATTTGAAATTTGAAATTCAGTTTTAATTTAATTTGAAAATTAATTAATTTAATCCTTATTCATCTCACCCGATCTAGATTATCAGTCAGGGAATCTTATAATTTTGTGAGATGAATTAGATTTAATTACAGAGTTTGGTTTAACTTGTGTTAGATTCAGGTTTAGCTTTAGTCTCAACAAATAGGCATTCTTCGGATAAACTTCTAAGCTTGTTGAGTCACCTGGACATCATTAGAAGTAACCAACCTTTCGAGGTTTTCCGAATAGTCCTATCCATGGAGCTTAGTACTAAACCTTGGTCTAACTAGTTAGGATCCATTTAAAGGTAGCTTCGGTCGGTTCCACTTGGCTAAATGCACCAGATTGAAGCCATATCTTTCTAGACATGCGATGCCCAAGCTTCCCCAACGTACTATCATCAAAAAACTTCACCAGTACCATGATTCAAGTTAAATTGGGTCCCTTTTTAACTAATCCTAATTACCCTGCCGGGTTAGTTTATTTGGGTTACCTTGTCGGGTAAGTTAGTTTTGGAGGTGCCAGTTATTCCGGAGCCTCCCCCTCAATTATTGGCCTTTAATTTAAGATTTTTATATAATTAGAGTTGGTTTTAGTTAAGTTTTAATGTTTAATTTGTAATTTAAATTTAAGTTTTTAATTTTGAATTAATTAAATTGGTCAAATTATCTTTCTTTAATAGCTTATTTTTAAAGTTTAAGTTTTTATTTATTTTTAAATTTGAATTAACTAAACTGTTTGAATTATATTTTCTTAACGGTTTATCTTTTAGCTTTTTATTAATTGTTAATTTTGAAATTTCTAGATTATTTTTGTTTAATTTGTTATCTTTAACATTTAATTTTAAGTTTGTTAAATTCCGTTTTGATTTTATCAAAGTGTTTGATTTTATCCTTATATTTTCTTTATTTTTTTAAGTTGATATAATTAGTCGAATTTATTAGATTATTCTTATCGTTAAAACTTAATTTTTTATTAATTAAATTATCTTGGGTTTGGATAGGATTTTCTAGATTAATTTTGTCTAGATTATTAAATAATTTATTAATTTTATCTAGATCAATATTGACCTTGTCATCTCTATCATTTGAGTTTTCAGATTTGTTTAGGTTTAAGTTTGAATTTTTTAAATTAATTGGATTTGTTTTATCAGATAATATCCTAGGGGTATTTTTGTAATTATTGTCAACTACATTATTTTCACATATATTTTTAGAAATAACCAGATCAATGCTCATATTTTTTAAACTACTATTAGCAGGGGTATTTTGGTAAATATCACTAACCTTGAGCGCAACCCCTAATTCAGTAAGCTTTTCGATTGAATCTAACCCGAGTTCGGATTCGATTTTTACTTGATCCTCGAGCTCCATCGGCTCCTCGTGAAGTTTGATCAATTGGGTCCAAAGCTCATGTGCATCTTTGTACTTTTCTAGTCTGCATAAAACATTGTTAGGTAAAACATTACAAATGATTTTACTTACATTTGTGTTTAGTTCTGAGTTCTGAGAAGGTTTTCTCAATATCAGCCAATAATCAATGTCTACGCTTCCTAAGAAGCATTCCATTAAGCGCTTCCAGTAGTTGAAGTCTTCATGATCGTATGGTGGTGGTTCGCAGGGGTTCCGTCCTTCTTGAAGAGTCATTATTCTTGCACACAGAGAAACAGAAAAAAAATCCCAAGACTTGGTCTTGGATTAGCAGTGCTGGAAAAAATAATATTTCACTATTTTCGGAAAAAAATAATAAAATATTATTAAAATATTAATAAAATATTTTAAAAAAATATTATTTCAAAATTTTGAAAATGTAATATTTTTTAAATACTAAATAATGGTGAAAAGATGACGATGTATTTTTCAAAAACCATTTTGGAGGGAAAAAATGAAAGGCGTAAGGTTTAATTTTAAAGACAAACGATATCTAATTTTTTCTTTCAAACAGTCCCCCCTTTGCCTGATTGGTGGTTGCACCAAATCAGAGCGGTACCTGCTCTGATACCACTTGTAGGACCGTTAGATTCGATAGAGGGGGGGGGTGAATATCGATTCGAAAACTTAGAGTATAAACGCAGCGGAAAAGTAAAATAGACACAGATGTTTTTTTTACTTCGTTCGGAGCCTGTGACGACTCCTACTCGAAGGCCCGTGGTCCTTGACCACTTTCGTTGGACAATCACTAACAAGTCGAAATATGATTACAGAATAAGTACAGGAAATGCTAGTGAAAATAAAGCAATACCGACAAGGAAATTAAATCAAAACGGAAGGAGCACTTTGTCGGAGCGTTGTTGGCGTCGCACTGAACGTCGAGCAGCAAGACCAGCAGTAGAAGAGTTCTCAGTTTGATTGATTCTGAAGCTCCTGCCTGGTGCTTCTTTTATATGCTGTTCCGGGCGCCTGGATTCCTTCCGGGCGCCTGGAATGTGACGTAACTGCTCAAACCATGATGCTCCACGTGGCGACGACTCGGCTGGATAGAATTCGCCTTCCGGGCGCCCGGATCCCTTCCGGGCGGCCGGACCTCCGGGCGCCCGGATCCCCTCCGGGTGCCCGGACCACCTTGTTCCAGAAAAACTCCTTTTTCCTGCAAAACAAAGTTAGTCCGAGGCAAATATACATCCTGTAAAACAGATTGTTAGCACAGTTAAAGTTCAACATATGGATAAAAAGAGTATGACTTAGATTCCGTCTTTCCGAGACCGGAATCTAGTCACGATCTCGACTTAGATATCCGAAATGGATCTAAGCCGGATCGACGCCTAATGTTCCCTTCCCGGGAACGCGTCCTCACAGTCACTCCCTTCCAGTGACTTACCTTACGTACCTGCCAGACGTCTGGTCAGCCCGTCGACCCGTCTGGACTTCTCGCTAAGCGTCCGGTCAGCCCGTCGACCCGCTTGGACTTCTCGCCAGCTATCCGGTCAGCCCGTCGACCTAGCTGGGCTTCTCGCCAAGCGTCCGGTCAGCCCGTCGACCCGCTTGGACTTCTCGCCAGCTATCCGGTCAGCCCGTCGACCTAGCTGGACTTCTCCTGCACACTCGATCAAAGTGTCAGACAACAACAAAACTAACTTAACCTATTTGTCATTCATCAAAACCTGGGTTAAATCGTTAGTGCTAACCACACCAACACAAAGCGCCTCCAAGCACTGGTCCAAGGCGCCTCCAGCTCCGTCCGAGGCACCTCCAGCACTCTTCGCAGCCAACTCACAGTCTGCACCCGAGGTGCCTCCAAGCTCCATGGAGGCGCCTCGGACACTGTTCATCCGAGGTGTGATTTGCTCTTTTGTTCCTACAAAATGTGTTAGTCCCAAACACATACCCTACAAAACAAAGTTAGCACATAAAAGCTATGAATAAGATATTGACAATTTCTGAACTGTCCGGATTTTACTTTGGATTTCTAACTGGAAACCCTAGGTCGACCCGACGCCTATTATTCCCTATGCGGGGAACGCGTCCTCACCTACTCCACTCAGGAGATTTACCTGATGCCAGCACAATCCTCCAGATCGACTGGACTTTTGCTTGGCGCTCGATGCTTCCGGACTTTCTGCTGGACGCTCGCTCCCTGACCCGTCCAGTCTTCCACCTGGTTCACGACACCAGGACTTTCCACCTAGGGTTACCACCCCCTAGGACTTTTGCCTGAAGCACTCGACCCGCCATGACTTTCCGTATAGGGTTACCACCCCCTATGACCTAGGGTTACCACCCCCTAGGGTTTTCCATCTGCCTAACCGCAGCTAGGACTTTTGCCTAAGTACACTTAGGACTTTCTGAAACACTCATTCAAGTACGTTAGACAACAAATAATCTTAACTTTGAACTCTTTGCCATTATCAAAACTCGGGTTTGATCGTCGGATGCATCCTGCACCAACAATCTTCTCCTTTTTTATTATGACAACTGAAATTCAAAGTTAAGTAAAAAAATACAATTAAGATCAGCATAAATAAGCACAAGCATAAATAAAGCATAAGCACATACAAAGCTCCCCCTTAATAGAAGCTCCAAAAAAACTTTCAAAGGATTTTTCTTTGAATTTTCTTTAATTTATCTTTGAATTTTCTACTCTCCCCCTTTGCCATATATCAAAATAAAAAGGAGAGTAAGAAAGAATGATAAATGACCTTAGCTAGTTTTGAAAAACAAAAGTACTTAGGTAATTTGAAAAGCTTTTGAAAAGTACTTAGGTAAATTTGAAAAAGGCTTTTGAAAAGTACTTAGGTAAAACATAAGTTTAAAACTAAGAAGTAATTTACCTAATTTTTCATCTCATCCATTCTAGGTTAACATGCACGTTCAGCTTATGAGTGAGCGTGAGATGGAGTTGTCTTTGCATTTGATATTTAAAATAAGTTTTGAATATCAAATAATTTAAAATGATTTTTGAATAATTTTCCAAATAAGTTTTAAAATGATTTTTAAATACTTTTTAAAATGATTTTTAAATAATTTTTAAAATACTTTTTAAAATAATTTTTAAATAATTTTTAAATAATTATCAAAATGGTTTTTCAAATAATTTTAAAAATGATTTTTAAATAATTTTTAAAATGATTTTTAAATAATTTTTAAAATGATTTTAAAATAATTTTTCAAATAATTTTTAAAATGATTTTCAAATAATTTTTCAAATCATTTTAAAATAATTTTTCACATAATTTTTAAAATCATTTCAAAATAATTTTTAAAATAATATTTAAAATGATTTTTAAATAATTTTACAAATAATTTTTAAAATGATTTTTAAATAATTTTTAAAATGGGTTTTAAATAATTTTTCAAATAATTTATAAAATGATTTTTAAATAATTTTTCAAATAATTCTAAAAATGATTTTAGAATAATTTTTAAAATTATTTTAAAATTATTTTTAAAATGATTTTTAAATAAATTTCCAAATAATTTTTATAATAATTTTTCAAATAATTTTTAAAATGATTTTTCAAAAATATTTTAAAATCATTTTAAAATGATTTTTCAAATAATTTTGAAAATGATTTTTAAATAAGTTTTCAAATAATTTTTAAAATGATTTTTAAATAATTTTTCAAATAATTTAAAATGATTTTTAAATAATATTTCAAATAATTTTTCAATTGATTTTAAAATAATTTTTCAAATGATTTTAAAATAATTTTTCAAATAATTTTTACAATGATTTTTCAAATAATTTTTAAAATGATTTTTAAATAATTTTTCAAATAATTTTTAAAATGATTTTTAAAATGATTTTTCGAATAATTTTTAAAATTATTTTTCAAATAATTTTTAAAATGATTTATAAAATGATTTTTCAAATAATTTTAAAAATGATTTTTAAATAGTTTTTCAAATTATTTTTAAAAATATTTTTAAATAATTTTCCAAATAATATATAGAATGATTTTAAAATAATTTTTCATATAATTTTTAAAATGATTTTTAAAGAATTTTTAAAATGTTTTTAAGTAATTTTTCAAATAATATTTAAAATAATATTTATATAATTTTTTAAAAGATTTTTATATAAATTTTAAAATGATTTTTAAATTGTTTTCTAAATAATTTTTCAAATGATTTATAAATAATTTTTCAAACGATTTATAAATAATTTTTCAAATAATTTTTAAAATGATTTTAAAATAATTTTTAATATAATTTTTAAAATAATTTTTAAATAATTTTTCAAATAATATTTAAAATGATTTTTAAATAATTTTTCAAATAATTTTCAAAATAATTTTTAAATAGTTTTAAAATAATTTTTCAAATGATTTTAAAATAATTTTTCAAATGTATTTTAAATATTTTTTCGTATAATTTTTAGAATGATTTTTAAATAATTTTTCAAATAATATTTAAAATGATTTTTGAATAATTTTGCAAATAATTTTTAAAATGATTTTCAAATAAGTTTTAAAATGATTTTTAAATAGTTTTTCAAATGATTTTTAAATAATTTTTAAAATCATTTTCAAATTGTTTTTAAAATGATTTTTAAATAGATTTTTAATAATTTTATGATGATTTTTTAAAAAGATTTTTAAATAATTTTTCATATAATTTTTAAAATTATTTTTCAAATAATTTTTAAAATTATTTTTAAATAATTTTTCAAATAATTTTTAAATAATTTTTGAATTGATTTTTAAATAAAATTTAAAATGATTTTTAAATAATTTTTAAAATTATTTTTTTAAAATGATTTTTAAATAATTTTTCAAATAATTTTTTAAATGAGTTCTTAAAAGGTTTTTTAAAATGATTTTAAAATAATTTTTAAAAGATTTTTTTTTTTTTTAAAAAAAATATTTTTAAGATGATGATTTTTTTTTTAACTAATTAAGTTGATTCATTTGATTAAATTGAATTTAATTAACTTGAATTTATTTGAAGATTAATACTATTGATTCAACCTAGATCCATCTCACCCAATTCTAAGTTATCAACCATGTAATCTTAAGTAATTTTGTGAGATGGTTATTTTGAATTTAGATTATTTCTAAGGATTAATTTACATTTGACTTAAACTTAGGTTTTTCAACTAGTCAATTAAATACACATTTCTAAGATTGGTTCCCAAGTCGTGGCGAGACACTCGGTCTTCTTGGGTATGAGATCATCCACCACTTACTAGACAGAGCCACTCAAAGAAATTATATATTTAATTTTATTTTTAAAACCCCTAGGTTTAACTGGACAAGTGTAAATTATGCCTACGTCCTTAAACTATCCTGAATCTAAACAGGTATAATAAAAAAAATCAAGCATCAAACAATTCTATCTATTGATAAAGATGGTCTTTCTATTAGCTCCCCCTGGATCATAGCCACGATATGGTCTATCAAGGTAGTAGATATGATCCTTAGGGTCCCAATATAGTCCAAGTCCAACTTGATTAACCAAGTTCGACTTGGGGACCCATGCTTGGACTATATTTCTATTTTTTCTATTAACTAAGGATAGATATGCTTTGTATTTTCTTTTGGTTTTAAATCCAAGTCCGGATTTGTTGAAAACAGCTCGTTGTTTTCCAAGAATCAGATCAAGATTCTTGGAACCCAGGGTGAACCGTTCCAACATGTCCTTGAGTTCTTTAACTTGAGTTTTCAAATTAGAATTTTCTTCCTCAAGTTGTTGGACTTGAGTTAAACTTCTAATTTGAACTGACTCATTTAGAACTCGAGTCAGTCGCTTCTTTAAGGGTTGTTACCTCCTTTTGGAGTGACTTGACCCGAACGTTGGATTTAGCCAACTTTTTTAACAAGTAAGGAACTAAATTCTTTAAATCATCTAACTGAGTTTCAACGAGTAGAGAACTTATAATGGGGTTCGGTCCTCGGAAATGGATGCGGATCCGTGGCTTCGCTGGGACTCGGTTTCTGACTCGCTCTCGCTTTTAGACTCGAACTCGGACTTGGTTTCCGCCACAGTTGCTAGTACTGGTAGAGCGAGAAAGCTCGTTGGTTCTTCTTCGTCAGACTCGGACTCGTTTGATGACTCAGACCATGTTGCCTTTAGTGCTTTCTTCATCTTGCTTATTCTTGCAAATAACGTAACACCTTCCTCGGCCGAAGTAGTATCAGTCTACTCATTTAATTTTAATGAATCGTCTATTAAATTGCACTTACTTACGCTCGTATCGGAAATACCTTCGTGTAGCTCGATTAATTTTTGCCACAATTCTTTTGCACTTGAGAAGGGGCTGACGCGGTTCAGCTCGTCATTGGTTAGGCCGCATTGTAGCATGCAAGTTGCTTTGCCATTGGCTTCAACTTGTTTCATTATACTAGAGTCCCAGTTGATGCAAGAGACGAGTTCTTCAGTGCTATCACGTGGAAGCTCGAGTCCAGTCTGGATAATGATCCACATCTTGACTTGCATCTTGAGGTGGTATTCCATCCGGTTCTTCCAATAGCCAAAGTCCTTGCCGGAAAAGAATGGCGGGCGGACCGTGCTAAAACCTTCTTGGAAAGCCATTGAAAATCTTGCACACAAATAAAACAAAAAATCTATTCCAAGACTAGGTCTTGGATTAGTAGTGTGGGAGAAAAATAAAAATAGTAATTCAAGAATTTCAAAAAATAATAATAAAATATTATTAAAATAATATGAAAAATATTACCACAAATTTTTAAAAAAGCGATATTTCACTAATACGGACCAGTGGTGAAAAGATGACAGTGAATTTTTTGAAATTAATTTTGGAGGGAAAAAACGAAAGACGTAAGGTTTTATTTTTACCCTAAACGAACGAAAAAGCGATGAAAAAAATGCTCGAACGGTAGTTGCAC
This sequence comes from Zingiber officinale, assembly GCF_018446385.1. Classification (NCBI taxonomy): domain Eukaryota; kingdom Viridiplantae; phylum Streptophyta; class Magnoliopsida; order Zingiberales; family Zingiberaceae; genus Zingiber; species Zingiber officinale. The sequence continues at coordinate 47,563,808 of NC_056003.1, forward strand.
CAATTCAGAGCAATCCCGCTCTGATACCAATTGTTGGATCGAGAAGCGCTAGAAGGGGGTGAATAGTGCTCGTGACTATTTTGTTCAATTTAAAACTACTCGAGATAACGCAGCGGAAATAATAAAGAGAGAAAACATAGAAAGACACAAGGTGGTTACTTGGTTCGGAGCCTGTGGCGACCCCTACTCCAAGGCTCGCGATCGTTGATCGCTTCCGGTGGGCAACAACTATAAGCTCGGAAAAAGTTATTACAAACTAAGTACAATGTAAAAGTAATAAAGAAACTTTATACCAATAACAGAATACTAAAATCTAAAGCTCCGGGTTGTCGGGATGTTGTTGTAGCACTTCAGGATCGTCTCGTTAGCAGCTTGTAGCAGAGGAATAGCTTAGAATCTCATATCTCTAGCTGCTGGTCGAGACCCTCTTATATAGGGTATTCAAGGCGCCTCCATTAAGCTCCAAGGCGCCTCCAACACACCAAGTCAGCCGCGTGGATTAGCGTTGAAGAATTCGCCACTTATCCACTTGAAGGCGCCTCCATGCCAGTCCAAGGCGCCTCCAAGCACTGGTCCAAGGCGCCTCCAGCTCCGTCCGAGGCGCCTCTAGCACCTCTTCGCAGCCAGCTCACAGTTTGCATCCGAGGCGCCTCCAAGCTCCATGGAGGCACCTCGGACACTGTTCATCCGAGGTGTGATTTGTTCCTTTGTTCCTGCAAAATGTGTTAGTCCCAAACACATACCCTGCAAAACAAAGTTAGCACATAATAGCTATGAATAAGATATTGACAGTTTCTGAACTGTCCGGGTCTGACTTAGGATTTCCAGCCGAAAACCCTACGTCAACCGGACGCCTATTGTTCTCTCTGCGGGGAACGCGTCCTTACCTACTCCACTCAGGAGATTTAGCTGATGCCAACACGATCCTCCAGATTGACTGGACTTTTGCTTGGAGCTCGATGCTTCCGGACTTTCTATTGGACGCTCGCTCTTGACCCGTCCAGTCTTCCACCTGGTTCGCGACACCAGGACTTTTCACCTAGGGTTATCACCCCCTAGGACTTTTGCCTGAAGCCCTCGACCCGCCAAGACTTTCCGCATAGGGTTATCACCTCCTATGACCTAGGGTTACCACCCCCTAGGGTTTTCCACCTGCCTAACCGCAGCTAGGACTTTTGCCTAAGTACACTTAGGACTTTCTGAAACATTCATTCAAGTACGTTAGACAACAAATAATCTTAACTTTGAACCCTTTGCCATTATCAAAACTCGGGTTCAATCATCGGATGCTTTCTACACCAACAGTTAGAAAAGGAGATAAAATTATAACCCTTAAGATAATAGTGGCGAAAAAAAATTATGAACATAATTAGCGTATATGCACTACAAGTAAGATTAGATGAAACTACTAAATCAAGATTTTGGGATGACCTAGATAAAATATTATAAAATATTCCGCCAAATGAAATGATTTGAATATGAGGTGATCTAAATGAGCATGCTAGAGTGAAAAATGAGGAATATGAAAGGCTACATGGGAGGTATGGGTTTGGAATGAGAAATGAGGAAGGAAAACCATATTAAATTTTATGATAGCATATGACCTTATATTAGCTAATACACTTTTTAAGAAAAGAAAAGAATACTTAGTCACATTTAAAGTGGAAATAATAAATTATAAATTGACTTTCTTTTGGTTAGAAAGAAGGATAGAAAAATTTATAAAGATTGAAAGGTCATTTTTGGAGACAACTTAACTACCCAATATAGGTTAGTAGTGTTGGATATATACCTCAAGCATAATATCAATAGAAAGAAAATATATACGACTTCTAGAATTAAGTGGTGAAAGTTAAAGGATGGGAAACAAAATATATTCAAGGAGAAGGTAGGAGTACAAGCATTAGGTGAAATATACGGTGATTCTAATACAATATGGGATAAGATGATATCAAAGTTGAAAATAGTAGCTAAGAGTATACTCGGTGAGTCAAAGGTACATGCACAACTAAGTAAGGAATCTATTGGATCGAAAGCGCTAGAGGGGGGGGGGGTGAATAGTCCTCGTGGCTTTCACTTACATTTCGGAAAAGATTACGAGTAAACACAACGGAAAAGTAAATAATGCAAACACGTAAACTCCAAGTTTTTTACTTGGTTCAGAGCCTGGGGCGACTCCTACTCCAAGGCCCACGCTCGTTGAGCGTTTACTTTGGGCAATCACTATCAATCCGGAGATATTACAGTTTAGATTTACAATATTAAATAGTAATGCAATTATACCGACAACGAAAACAGTAGTCTTTGAAGCTTCTGGTTGTCGAAGACTTGTTGCAGTTTAGCTGGATTGATCTTTGAGCAGCACATGAAAGAAGAGTTGTCAAATTGTGTTCTCTCTATGCTGCTGGTCAAATCCAACTTAAATAGCCTATGGAGGGCGCCTCCAACCCGCCAAGTCAACCGCACGTAGATAAGCTCTGACCTTCGCTGCTTATCCGCCCGAGGGCGCCTCCAACCGCATGGAGGGCGCCCTCGCGCCAGTGTCCAGGGTGCCCTCAAGCTCCATGAGGGTGCCCTCGTGCCAGTGTCCAGGGCACCCTCAAGCTCCATGAGGCCGCCCTCGCGCCTTGCTGCGAGGTTGCTTCTCCAAGTCACCCGAGGCAAGCACGGCCAATTCACTTCCTGCAAAATACGTTAGTCCAAGAAACTAACCATACCCTGCAAAACAAAGTTAGACATGATAAATAACATATTTGACAGTCTTCAGACTGTCCGATTCTGACTTCGAATTTCATACCAGAAACCCTAGGTTGAACCGACCCCTATTGTTCTCTCACCGGGGAACGCATCGTCACCTACTCCACTCAGGAGAATATACCTGTTGCTAGACCAACCCTCCAGACCGACTGGACTTTTGCTCAATGTCAGAGGCTCTAGGACTTTCCGTTGGACGTCCGCTCCATGACCCGCCCAGTCTTTCACCTGGTTCGTGACACCAGGACTTCCAACCTAGAGTCCTCTGTTGGGGTTATAAAGTTACAAATATAGTCCCACATTGAAAACACATGGGAAAGATTATGAGTTTATAAGAGAGAAATATCTCTATTGGCATGAGACCTTTTGGGTAGAGCCCAAGAGCAAAACTATGAGGGCTTAGGCCCAAAGTGGACAATATCATGTCATTATGGAGATATCTAAATTCTTTTCAATCCTACAATTGGTATCAGAGCTTAGACTGCCAGAAGGACTAACCACTGACTGTGCACAAGAGCCATGGTCCAATCGAACCATGTGGGTGGAATATTGACCTCGAACGAAGTAGGGGCTCCCGTGTCCTGATCAAGAGAACCAGACACTAGGTAGGAAGTCCTAGTTGCGGCTAAGCAAGGAAGTCCTAGTAGGTCAGGTGGACCGAGGGGCAGGAAGTCCTAGTTGTGGTTAGGCAAGGAATTCCTAGTAGGTCGGGTGGACCGAGGGGCAGGAAGTCCTAGTTACGGCTAGGCAAGGAAGTCCTAGTAGGTCGGGTAGATCTAGGGGCAGGAAGTCCTAGTGGGTCGAGGATCGGACATTAGGTAGCCTGTGGTCCTTTGTTTGAGGGGGGGATTGTTAGGGTTGTAAAGTTACAAACATAGTCCCACATTGAAAACACATGGGAAAAATCATGAGTTTATAAGAGAAAAATATCTCCATTGGCATGAGGCCTTTTGGGTAGAGCCCAAGAGCAAAACCATGAGGGCTTAGGCCCAAAGTGGACAATATCATGCCATTGTGGAGATATCTAAATTCTTTTCAATCCTATATCCTCGACTCTAGGACTTTTGCCCGAAGCCATCGACCCGCCAAGACTTCCAACCTAGGGTTACTACCCCTAGGACCTAGGGTTACCACCACCTATGGTTTTCCACCTGCCTAATCGCAGCTAGGACTTTTGCCTAAGTACATTTAGGACTTTTCTGCAAACTCATTTAAACATGTTAGATCACAAATGACCTTAACTTTGAACCCTTTGCTATTATCAAAACTTAAGTTCGATCGTCGAATGCTTACCGCACCAACAGAATCTTAGTGGTGGAATGAGAAAGTATAAGAGAAAGTAAAGGAAAAATGAATAGCTTATAAGGAATTATATATTTGTAAGAATAGAAAACCTAAAAAAAATATAATAGCTAAGAGAGTAGTGAATGAAACAAAAATGAAACTTTTGAATAATTATATTAAAAATTAGATACAAAAGAAGGGGTAAGAAACATTTATAAAATAGCTAAAGTGAGAGAAAGAAAAATAAGAGAGTTTATCCAAATAAAATATATTAAAGATGAATGTATTAGGGTACTAGTAAACGAGAGAGAAATAAAATAGCGGTGGAAGAGGTATTTTCTGTTGAATGTATACTAAAAGCCTAACTTTTGTATAAATATTTACTTAGAAATAAGAATCATATTAGTCAAATATATACATTTATAAGTTAAGTGTAGTTGTTCAATTAATTTATATTGTAGATAACATGGTGTGTGGTGTCACACACAGAAGATCATGTTATCAGTTCTTTATAAATTATAAACAGTTGCTCACGACTAAGATGGATAGGAACAAACCATTGGAATAGTCATAGTGGAATTTGGTATTAGTTTATCTTGACTATAAAATTATACTAGTACACTCAGAGTGTATTGAGCTGGACCATTTAAGGTAAGTTTTTTTTATACTGACTAAATAAAAGAACAAGACCTTTGTTATTATGGAAGTATGTGCTCTTAATCATGATATAATAATAAGCACATATACTTAATATTCATTTCTTTGATTTATCAAAGGGTGTGATTTAGTTCGATAAATCAATAGGCCCGATAAGTTGTGGAATTATATTATTTATATGGTGTGTTGTTGATTATAGAATGAAACTGTATCCTAGTAATTTAGGTTGATAATGTCCCCAAGAGGAGCTCATAAGGATTGTCATGTTAAACCCTGCAGATGGACTTAGTCCGACATGACAATAAGGTTGAGTGGTACTACTCTTGGAATTAGATATTAATTAAATGAGTTGTCAGTAACTCATTTAATTAGTGGGTGTTCGATATCTTAAACACAGGGAGACTTACACATTCATGATAAGAAGGAGCCCATATAGTAATATGGGATTGGTGCAGTAGTTCAATAATAACTCTTTAGTGGAATGAGTTATTATTGATGAACTCGAGTTGGGTGTTTGGGGCGAACACGGGAAGCTCAAGTTCATTGGGAGACCAAAACCAATTCCTCCTCTCGGTCCCTGTCGTAGCCTCTTATTTATAAAGTATTATACTCACCTATACCCACCTTCTTACCCACCTTAAGGTGGCCGACTAAGCCTAGCTTGGAGCCCAAGCTAGGGTCGGCCAAACCAAGGTGAGTTGGTGGCCGACCCTAGCTTGGACCCAAGCTTAGGTGGCCGGCCACAACACAATAAAAGGATTTTATTTTTTTTAAATATTTTCTTATGTGGAAGCCATGGTTTTAAAAGAGAGTTTAAAATTTAAATATTTCCTTTTATAGCTTTCTACAAAGGATTAAGAGAAAGGTTTGATATCTTTCCTTATTTGTAGTTAAAAGGAAGATTTTAATTTTTGATAAAACTTTCCTTTTTTGTAACCATCCTCATGGTTTTAAAAGAGAGTTTTAAAATTTAAAATTTAAAATATTCCTTTTATAGCTTTCTACAAAAGATTAAAAGAAAGATTTGATATCTTTCCTTATTTGTAGATTAAAAAGGAAGATTTTAATTTTGAGAAAACTTTCCTTTTTGTAATCATCCACATGTTTTAAAAGAGAGATTTTAATTTATAAAAGTTTCTTTTTATAACCAACCATGAAGGGAATTTTTTAAAGAGAAATTTTTATTTTAAAATTTCCGGAAACAAATTAGGAAGTTTTAATTTTGTGATTAAAACTTTCCTTGTTTGGAGGGAATAAGGTGGCCGACCATTAGAGGTTTGATAAGGAAATTTTAATTAAATTTTCCTTCTTAAACATTGGCAAGGAATATAAGGAAATTTTATTTATAAAACTTTCCTTATTTACCAAGACCAAGGAATATAAAAGAGAGGGTAGAGGTGCCTCACCTCATAACACATAATCTAATATTCCTCTCTTCTATTCCTTGGTGGTGTGGCCGACCCTCTCATCCTTCATCTTCTCCTATTCTTCATCCTTGGTGGCCGACGGCATCTCATCTCAAGGAGCTTGGTGGTGGCCGGATCTTGTTAGAGGAAGAAGGAGAGATAGGAGGCTTTGTTTCTTAGCATCCCTTGGAGCTTGGTTGGTGGCCGAAGTTCTTCATCTCTAGGAGTTTGTTGATTGACCGAAACTTGCAAGGAGAAGAAGGAAGCTTGGGTGGATTCTTGTCTCGGTAGATCGTCGCCCACACGACATCCGAGATAAGAAGAGGAATACGATAGAAGATCGTGAGGTCTATAAGCTACAAAAGGTATAACCAGTTGTTAGTTTCCGCATCATAACTAGTTCATCCTTTTGTTTAGATCTTGAAATACTAAACACAAGAGGTTAGTGATTCTAGGTTTCAGATTTGTGATTCGAATTTGTGTTTCTTTTATTTTTTTTGATCTTGTTTTCGATTGTTCTTAATGGTTAAACCTGTTGGGACCTTTATGCCCGCTAGAGGGGAAGGGGGGGGGGGGTGAATAGCGGTTCATCGCGCGCTTACGTCGTTTGCTTCGTCTTGATGGTTTGCAGCGGAATACAAATCGAAGACAAACTATACAATGCTAATAAGTAGGATTTACTTGGTATCCACCTCAAGAAGAGGTGACTAATCCAAGGATCCACACACCGACTCACTCCTCCACTATGAAATACTCCTTCTCGGTCGGAGGCGGAGAAGCCTTGTATAAACCCAAACACACAAATACAACTCACACAAGAAGAGAAATACAAAAATACAAGTGAAAACACACTCTTCTTGCTTACTTGCTGTGTGTTGTTGTTGCCTCTTGAATCTTGGAGATGCACTCCAAGAACCCTCAAGAACTGGCAAGAAACTCAGAGGAAATCGCTGGTGAAGATCGTAGAAAACTGTAGGAAGAAATCCTAAAGATCTGCGGAGAAAACGCTCTGCCAAGGTTTTAAACAGTGCTCCCAATCGATTCAAGCCATCCCCAATCGATTGACATGTCAGCACCGCTTCATCGCAGCCGTCCATCACCTGCATCCTGCCCAATGGTCGAATCTCAATCGATCGACCGATCGATTGGGAACATCTGAATCGATCGATGGATCGATTCAAAAGCTTTCTGTGTTCTCGTGATCGCGCGAGAACTCCCCTGCCTAATCGATCGACCGATCGATTGGCAGCTCCCAATCGGTCGCCCTATCGATTGGGAAAGCTTCTGTGCTCGCGATTTCACATCCCAATCGATCGACCGATCGATTGGGCCTTCCCACAATCGTAGCACACTTCAATCAATCCACTGATCGATTGGACTCTGGTTCAATCGATCGCCCGATCGATTGACCAGCCTGGACATGACTCAAACTCAAGTCCAAATTCCCAAACCCAACTCCCAGTCAACCGTGACCTGTTGGGTCTCCATGCCTAGCATTTGGCCACACCCGACCAACCTCGAACTAGCCTTCTAGCCTCCTCCATCAACCTTGCGTCCCTCAGATATCTCCCATCCTTCACGCCTTGCCTTTAGGAGCTTCCTTCGACCTCATCATAGTTGTCGGATTATACCACCACACTAGACCAATCTCAAACTAGCCTTCTAGCCTCCTCCATCAGCCTTGCGTCCCTCGGATATCTCCCCACACTTCACGCCTTGCCTTCAGGAACTTCCTTCGGCTTCATCCTAGTTGTCGAGTTCTCCTTGCCAAGTCACACTAGGACTTACCTTGCCAAGACCACATGCTTGGACTTATAACCTTTGCTAAGATCACACTTGGACTTTCCACTTGCCTGGCTCCTCACCAGGACTTTCTAAAAGCCTAACATCCAGTTCGGACTTTCCCAGTCAAGTCTCCTGTCAACCTTGACCTGCTTGACTTGTATTCTCATCAACCTGGTCAACCCTTTGACCATCTCCATAATCGGTTGATAGCTCCAGCAATCTCCTTATATTGTTAAACATCAAAACTCAAATCTTGACTCAAACTTGACTCAACTCAAGCTTAGTCAAACTGGTCAAACTTGATCTAGGGAAATTATCCCAACAATCTCCCCCCTTTTGATGTTTAACAATACCTCTAAGTTAGGCTAAATCTCATAGCCTTAATCTCTTCTTTATACCAAGGCTAAATCTCATAGCCTTAACCTCTTCTTTATACCAAGGCTAAATCCCATAGCTTTAACCTCATCTTTATCACAAGGCTAAATCCCCCTACTTGGGTTGAAGGCCAAACTTAAACTTCCATTCTCCCCCTTTGTCACACATCAAAATCTGAAAACAAACTCTTCTCCATAAGAGTTAACTCTACGTTGTTTACAACCTCATATGTTGTTAACAACCCCACAATGAAGATCTCAGATGATTCATTGCCACCTAAGCTCCCCCTTGAGCTCTACTTCACTTCACAATGCTCATCCTAGAGCATACATCAACTTCCCAATGAAACTCCGATTCATTGAGCAGTAATCTTCTTCTCAATGCTCATCCAAGAGCATTTTTCACTTTACCAATGAAGGTTCGATCCCCTTCATTAATCCAATGTTCCCCCTTGAGCAGTAACCTACTCCACAATGCTCATCTGAGAGCATTTATCATCCTAGTAATGAAGATAACCAGTCCTCAATTGCTCCCCAATACTTGACCCTGAGTATTAATTTATCACGAAGGTTTAACCCCCTTCCAAGGTCTTTGAAAAGATTTTTATGTTTTCAAATAGTAACTCCCCCTAAAAACATGGTCAAACTTCTATCATTGCACCAACAATGACTTGGGGTTCTTAAATAATTAGGAAAACCAAAACTCAAAGTTTTGAGGTTCAAAATTCATTAATGAAACTAAACCTCAACCTAAACTTCACCTAAGTCTACATTAACCAAACCATGCTTGGTTTCATCATGAAAACTCCCCCTGAGTGTATACAAATATATTCCAAAGGGTTAGGAATGGTTAATGACCCTTAAAAATAAAAACTTGAAGTTTTAAGGTTCTAAAATTCAGAATTAAAACTAAACCTTATCCTAAACTTCACTTTGGTTTCTCTTAACCAATCCAAACTTGTTTTCATCATGAAAAACTCCCCCTAAACGTATAAAAATGTATTCCAAGGGGTTTGAAGTGGTTAACGGGACTCGAAGTGACTTGAAGTGCTGAAATCAGGCTTTTCTAGCCCAAAATAGACTTCCCAATCGATTAAAGTTGGGACTCAATCGATTGAAATCACGTCAATCGATCCATTGATCGATTCCGCAAGCTACTGCTCGCAGAAATTCCCTCTGAATCGATCGACTGATCGATCTAGCCTGGGTCAATCGATTGGCTGATCGATTCACTACCCTTTTGTTCGCGGGAATTGGCTTCCCAATCGATCGGCTGATCGATTGAACTCAATCCAATCGATCGGCTGATCAATTGGGTTTCTGATTTCTCTAAAATCCAATTTCAGCGAAATTCAGAAACTCCCCAAAAATTCTACAAAAATCTAAAAATCATGAAAACTCATGTAGTCATTATTTAGGGTATACTTTATCAAGAAAAAATAGTTTTCTATGAAAATACTTCCTATTTTCAAAGATTGACACAACTTTGAAAACCCTTGAAAATTTCAATATTTTCTCCTAGTTTGTGTCTAACTTTTCAATGATGATTACTATCAAAAGATAGTCTTCACCGAGGTTTTCAAAAAGTATTTTAAAAACATTTTTAAAACTAATATCCAACCATGTTCTTTGGGCTCAATGCACATGACTTGTACATTAGCTTTCCCAATGATTGGAAATCACATGACTATATGCTTTGATGAACCTAAAACTCAACAAGATGCACTAAATCAACATCTTAAATTTTGTTCACCATCCTAACATCTCACTTGTATCTAACATGTATTAAAACACATTCAAGTCACCTTATAGTTCTTGTGAGATGTATATTTAGTTTTGCCCTAAACTAAGGGATCATGCATATCTATCTAGGCATTATAAGACTTATGATCATTCACCTAGAATGTCCTTTGGTATAATCCCACTAATTGAGATATTTACCATTCATGATAAATGTATTTTGTCCTTAATTACAAGGAAATTGACATAATACATGATGATCAATGACATACATCAAAATAAGTAATTTTTAAAAGAAAAAATATGCTATAGCTACATGATGTATGTATGACATGACATGATATTTTTATGTTTTTCATAATAAAATGAATGCAACACATGATGTCATGACATATAATATGCAATCAATCATGGCATTTTAGCATAAATAAAATATACCTAGATAATCTATCTAAGTATCCTTAAACCTTAGCTAAAATCCTAAAATTAAGCCTAGATTGCTTATCTCTTGAAGGAATGCCAAAATCCAACTTGGCATTTCTTTTACCCCTTTTCTATTTGTGCCAATTGAAATTAAGAATTCAATCCTCAAATATTTGTTTGGCACATATTACTCTCTTTAAGGATCAAACATTTTGATTGAGACTTAATTTTGCTCTTAATCCCTTAAGAGCATACTAATATCTCAACTAGACATTTCTTATCCTTTCTCCAAGTGTGTCAACTTACCTTTGATGTGATTCCTCAAGGTTTGGCACAACTTACTCTTCTAAAGAGTAATTAATTTGATTAAGGTTTAAATTTTCCCTTAACCCCTCAATAGAATACCAAATTTTCAACTTGGTATTTCTTTTTACATTTGTGCCAATTTAAATTTAAGTCCAATTCCTCAAGACTTGGCACATTTTACTCTTTTCAAAGAGTAACACTTAATCCTTCTCATTTTCAAAGGTTAGTAAAACCTTGAAAATGCTCTCCAAGTGCCAACTTCATTAAGGTTGGGTTGACTACCCTTCCGATTAGAGTTGACACTCTCTAAACCCATATAGGTTGTAGAGAATATGCTCCTAGGAACCCAGTACCTATTGGTGCTCCTTGGATGCTCTAGGTACTCACTAGGGATAACTTCCCTAGATACCTTCCTAAGGACGTTTCTTGGCTTCTTAGAAGCCTTGGTCACTTCCACTAGGTCACTTCTAGGGCTAACTTCCCTTGTAACCTTCTTTGTGACTTTGTTAGACTTCTTGGAAGTCTTAATCACATTGGTCTTGCCAAAAGTACTTTTAGGGATTCCTTCCCTAACATCTTTGACTTGACCTCTAAACCTAGGGTTGGTCCCATAGCTATATGGAACTCTATGAAAGGAAGTCACATCCTTCTTGGTTTTAGGTTTGTATCCCAAACCTCTATAGCCATTGGATGTCTCTTGTCTAGCTCGTTGGTGCAACCTTAGGTCAAGGTTGATCTGGTTAACCAGACTCGAGTTGACTTGACTCGAGTTGTGTTTTGATGTTTGACGAGTTATGTTTGACAATGTTTGACGTGAACAGAAAAGTTGTATCTTGATGATTGACAAGGATACAAGCTTGGGAGATTGTGGGTGCAACCCGTGGTCAAGGTTAACCTGGTTGACCCGAGGTGAGTTGACCAGACATCTGGTGAAAAGTCCAAGCAGGGAGCTTGGCACGGGAAAAGTCCAAGTATGGAGACTTGGCATGGAGAAGTCCAAGTATGGGAACTTGGCAAGTGGAAGTCGGAGAGGGCTCGGTAGCTCGTTCTCTGGACTGGATGTGGAAAGTCCTGGTGAGTGAAGCCAGGCAGACGGATAAGTCCTGGTGAGTGAAGCCAGGCAGTTGTGAAAACCCTAGTGAGTGAAGCTAGGTGAAAGTCCTGGTGAGTGAAGCCAGGCAGTGGGAAAGTCCTGGTGAGTGAAGCCAGGTAGTGGGAAAGTCCTGGTGAGTGAAGCCAGGCAGTTGGAAAGTCCTGGTGAGTGAAGCCGGGCAGATTGAAAATCCTGGTGAGTGAAGCCAGGTGAAAACCCTAGTGAGTGAATCTAGGTGAAAGTCCTGGTGAGCGAAGCCGGGCAAGGGAAAATCCAGATGGATCAAGGGTGATCGGACATCTGGTGTTGAGAAGGTCAAGTAGGTCAAGGGAGTGACCGGATACTTGACACGAAGAGAAAAGTCCAAGTGGGTCAAAGGGATTGACTGGACACTTGGTGGGGAGTCTTAGCAGGTCAAGGGAGTGACTGGATGCTAAGCATGATGTACCAAGAGGTCAAGGTTGACCGGATATTGGTTTGGACTTGGTTTGGGCAAAAACCCAAGACCTGGATCGGTCTGGAGACCGATCAGAAAGCGATCAGTGTGCCTCTGTGAGCTTACTGATCGGTCTGGGGACCGATCAGCAGGAAGCCTGATCGGTCCCCGGGACCGATCAGGGTACGCACAGAGAGTTGGGAAACTCTCTGTGAAAGCATTCTGATCGGTCTGGGGACCGATCAGCATAGAGCCTGATCGGTACCCACGACCGATCAGATCAGCCCCAGACCGATCAGGGTGATGCCTGATCGGTCTGGCCCTAGCCGTTGAGAGACAACGGCAAGATTCTTCTGCTGTCTTTGGCCTCTGTTCTTCTCGCAGGTGGAAGCAGGCTATAAAAGGGCTGAGGGCTTCTACAGTGGAGTCTCTCTCTTACGCTACTTCTTCTTCTTCCTCTCCTTAGCTGCTACCTCTTGCTTCTGTAAGAGCTTGCTGTTGCTGAGCTTTGCTGAGCTCTTCTTAGCTGAAGCTTCGCGTGAGCTTCCTCGGCTGGGGTCTCCAACAGTTGCTGCTGTATTTGGCCCGTGAAGTTGCTGCTTCATCAACAGCCGACGAGAAGGCAAGATTGTTTGTTTTTTACATTCATATTGTTGCTTCTTCTTGTGTATTCTTGTACTTCTATTCTTGCTGGTGCAAGAAAGATTGTGGCGAGGTTTCTCCACCCAGAAGGAGTATATATATTAGCCGGTTCTCCGGGGACTCATCCACCGACGGATTGATAGGCTTCGTCCACCTTACGGACACGCCGAGGAGTAGGAGTTTATCTCCGAACCTCGTTACATCGCTACGTGTTGAGGTTTGATCTTCTTGTTTTTGTTTCTTTGTTTTATTTTCTGCTGCGCTAACGTCAACTTGTAGAAAGAAACGAAGATTTGGGATCGGCTATTCACACCCCCCTCTCTAGCCGCGACCATCGATCCTAACAAGTGGTATCAGAGCGAGGTCGCTCTTCGTTGGATCAACACCCGGGGGAGCACGAGCTAGAGAATGGAGTTATTTGGAGAAGACGTCACAATTCCACCTTTCTACGATCGCGACGACTTCGCGTTTTGGAAGGTAAGAATGAAGTACTTTCTTATGACTAACCTTGAAAATTGGAGTTGTGTTCAATTAGGTTTCAAGCCTCCGATGGACAAGAAAGAAGAAACCCTAGAGAAGAAGGAGTGGACCAAGGAACAAGTCCACCAATCCCTAGTCAACGATGAGGTATTGAAAATTTTTGAATTTTCTTTACCTAATGATGTTTTGTGTAGGATAGGTGGATATAACGATGCCAAGGAGTTGTGGAACAACTTGACAAAGTTCCATGAGGAGAACTCCACTTCAAGTCATGAAGAGGAGTCAAGTGAGCCAAGTAGCTCACTTCATGGAGGAATGGATTTAGAAGTTGAGGGCCACTCAACATCTAAAGAAGAAGAGGAGGAGAGTTCTTCTTCAAGTTCGGAGCAAGAAGAAGAAGCTTCTACCTCCGGAAGGGATGAAGGAGAGAGCGTTCATCCATCCTCAACTCTAGGTAACTCAAGCCATTTAGTTTCTAGCAAATTACACATAATGTGCTTTGAGTGTAGGGAATTTGGACATTACAAGAGTAAATGTCCAAAGAGGGTTAGAAAGACTCCACCGGCGCCAAAGGTCAAGGAAGCCGGAGTCCCAACACGCAAGGGCAAGGAGCACGTGGTGTGCTTCCAATGCAAGCGAAAGGGACACTATAGGAGTCAATGTCCGAGGGGGAGGCAACCTCACAAGGACAAGAGACCGAGCACGTCAATAGGGGGAGCGAAGGCAAACCCTAAGGTAACATTTAAGTCTCACTCTTGCAATAAGACACATGCTAGTAGTTTTGTTGCAATTGTTAATAATGATAAACATGTTAACTTTAGGAACCAATATATGTGCTTAGGTGCTAAACATGTTAGCCTAGGTAAGGACAACACTAGAAATGTCAATCCTAGGATTAACTCATCTAAGGTTAGGGAGAACCTAGGTAGAAATCCCAAAATAACTAGACATATGCCTAGGAGTACCTCAAAGAACAATGACAAATTAAAACTTGAGGTATTAGAAAAGGAGAATCAAGTCTTGAGGTCAAGACTTGACACTTTAGAAAAGACCCTTAAAAATTTAGAGAAGTCAACTCTAGGGTCTAAGGGTCAAAAACCCAAGTCCAAGGACAAGAAAGGTTTGGGTCACAAACCTAAGTCCCAAGTAGTCAAGCCCAATTATCATAATGTTCCATTCGATTATGGAACAAAACCTAGGGTTAGGAAGAACAACACCAAAGTCACAAGGGGAGTCACCCCTAGAGTTGATCTTGATGAGTCCCAAATGACCAAGGCTTCAAAGCCTAGGTGGGTCATTAGGAGGGTTGCTAGGGAAGTCATCCCTAGTGAATATTTAGTGAACCCAATGAGCTCCAATAGGTATTGGGTTCCTAGGAGCGTGATTTCATCACGCTAGATTAGTTAGGGTGTGCCAACCTTACTTGAATAGGTAGTTAACCTAATCATGGCAAAAGGTGGCACTTTAGGATTTTTCAAGGTATAATCAAGCCTTGAAAATGAAATTAAGAATTATTCCTAAGGTGATTAGAATGTGCCAATCAAATTTGAGGAGTTGTCTAGAGTCAATCTAATTGGCACATAGTGATCTAAAAATCTTTGGTATAAGATGCTAGGTCTATTACACTTAGGAATATAGAATTTATGGCAAAATGATCGAAATTATCAAAAATGGCAACTAAGGCTAGAATTAGGTATTTTCTATACCTTTACATGTTATTTGCCATATATTAATTGCCATATGCCATGTCATGACATCATATTTATTTTATGATCATTTAAAATGTCATGATAATGCTTAGGTTAGTTTAAATGTCATGCTTTATTTAAGTTTCACACTTTATGCCATGACATCATGACATTGACACATGTTTCATTTATGATATCATTATATGCCATGTCATCATCTCTTCTCTTGCATTTAGGATCAATTAAATTGACTTAAGGATAAACCACACAATTTGATATGGAGATCAAGTTGTTGTTTTAGAAAATGCATGAGAACTTAGCCTAAGATGACCTAAACCTATATCTCACATCAAAATTGACTTGGATGTGTTTGATACACCTTAGATGTGTGTGAGATATTAGGATTGTGAGTTAGGATCAAGGTGCATAGTTCTTGTACCTAGATGAGCCTAATTCTAATTGGGGATCATAGGGAAAGCCTTTGTACAAGTCATGTACATTTAGCCCTAAGATTATGATCCTAAATTGAAGGGTTTAAAATCATTTCAAAATTGATTTGAAAAACCTTGATGAAGCTTTTCTAGTGATAGCATTCATCATTGAACAAGGTGATACAAAGATGAGTTAACTTTGAGCTATTTCAAAGACTTGTGAACTTTGTATCAAGATTGAAAAATGGAAGCTATTTTCATAGAAAACTATTTTTCCATGATAGTATATGTTATGAGGAATGTATCCTCAAAAATTTTATAATTTTTGAAATTTTCTGTGATTTTCTAGAGGTTTCTGAATTTCGGGAGAAGAAAAATTTAGAAATCAGAAATCAGAGGCGTGGACCGATCAGGAGGTTCCCTGATCGGTCCAAGTCTGTGTGATCGGTCACTGGACCGATCCAGAGGGAGCCTGATTGGTCTGGTGACCGATCAGGGCGTGCCAAATTGCTGAAATTCGACTGGTTGTCTGAAATTTCAGCTCGGGAGTTGGTATTTTGAAGGTTTGAAACTCTCCAAGACATTGTTGGTGCAATGGTCAAGGGGGAGTTGACCTTTAGGGGGAATTTTACCTATTAGTCAAGGGGAGTTGACTTTTAGGGGGAGTTTTTACTCCTAAAGACTTGAGTGATATGGGATTATCACTAAGTTAATTGTTGGACCTTAGTATCAAGGGGGAAATTAAGAGTTTCAATGAAAGGTATGAGACTTTCATTAGGAAGAAACTCTTGACCTTGATTCACTCTTTTTGATGTGTGTCAAAAAGGGGGAGAATGTCTCATTGGAGTTTGAGGAGAATGGAGAATGTCTAGAGAATGTTCAGGGAAGAACATTGGAAAACCTAAGTTAGGTTATCGGGTTAACCTAACTTGATTATGAGTTTGATTATGGGTTTTGTCAAACATCAAAAAGGGGGAGATTGTTGGTGCAACCTTAGGTCAAGGTTGACCTGACTCGAGTTGACTTGACTCTAGTTGTGTTTTGATGTTTGACGAGTTATGTTTGACAATGTTTGACGTGAACAGAAAAGTTATATCTTGATGATTGACAAGGATACAAGCTTGGGAGATTGTGGGTGCAACCCGTGGTCAAGGTTGACCTGGTTGACCCGAGGTGAGTTGACCAGACATCTGGTGAAAAGTCCAAGCAGGGAGCTTGGCACGGGAAAAGTCTAAGTATGGAGACTTGGCACGGAGAAGTCCAAGTATGGGAACTTGGCAAGTGGAAGTCGGAGAGGGCTCGGTAGCTCGTTCTCTGAACCGGATGTGGAAAGTCCTGGTGAGTGAAGCCAGGCAGACGGATAAGTCCTGGTGAGTGAAGCCAGGCAGTGGGAAAGTCCTGGTGAGTGAAGCTAGGTGAAAGTCCTGGTGAGTGAAGCCAGGCAGTGGGAAAGTCCTGGTGAGTGAAGCCAGACAGTTGGAAAGTCCTGGTGAGTGAAGCCGGGCAGATTGGAAATCCTGGTGAGTGAAGCCAGGTGAAAACCCTAGTGAGTGAAGCTAGGTGAAAGTCCTAGTGAGTGAAGCCGGGCAAGGGAAAATCCAGATGGATCAAGGGTGATCGGACATCTGGTGTTGAGAAGGTCAAGTAGGTCAAGGGAGTGACCGGATACTTGACACGAAGAGAAAAGTCCAAGTGGGTCAAAGGGATTGACCGAACACTTGGTGGGGAGTCTTAGTAGGTCAAGGGAGTGACCGGATATTGGTTTGGATTTGGTTTGGGCAAAAACCAAGACCTGGATCGGTCTGGAGACCGATCAGAAAGCGATCAGTGTGCCTCTGTGAGCTTACTGATCGGTCAAGGAAGGGACATGCATGCTGATCGGTCCCTGGACCGATCAGAGGAATCTCTGATCGGTCCCCAGGACCGATCAGGGTCTTCCTGGACCGATCAGGATATGTCCTGATCGGTCCAAGTATATCCGTTGAGATTCAACGGGTATCTCCGTCTTCTTCGCTGTCTGCTTTGCAGGTGCAGTTGTAGGTTCAGGCTATATAAAGGAGATCGAGGGCTGCTACAGTATACTTTTTTTCTGGTCCGAAGCTTCTGCTTCTACTTCTTCTTCTTCCTCTCCTCAGCTGCTACCTCTTGCTTCTGTAAGAGCTTGCTGTTGCTGAGCTTTGCTGAGCTCTTCTTAGCTGAAGCTTCGCGTGAGCTTCCTCGGTTGGGGTCTCCAACAGTTGCTGCTGTATTTGGCCCGTAAAGTTGCTGCTTCATCAACAGCCTACGAGAAGGCAAGATTGTTTGTTTTTTACATTCATATTGTTGCTTCTTCTTGTGTATTCTTGTACTCCTATTCTTGCTGGTGCAAGAAAGATTGTGGCGAGGTTTCTCCACCCAGAAGGAGTATATATATTAGTCGGTTCTCCGGGGACTCATCCACCGACAGATTGATAGGCTTCGTCCACCTTACGGACACGCCGAGGAGTAGGAGTTTATCTCCGAACCTCGTTACATCGCTACGTGTTGAGGTTTGATCTTCTTGTCTTTGTTTCTTTGTTTTATTTTCCGCTGCGCTAACGTCAACTTGTAGAAAGAAACGAAGATTTGGGGTCGGCTATTCACACCCTCCTCTCTAGCCGTGACCATCGATCCTAACACTTAGAAGCCTTGGTCACTTCCACTAGGTCACTTCTAGGGCTAACTTCCCTTGTAACCTTCTTTGTGACTTTGTTAGACTTCTTGAAAGTCTTAATCACATTGGTCTTGCCAAAAGTACTTTTAGGGATTCCTTCCCTAGTATCTTTGACTTGACCTCTAAACCTAGGGTTGGTCCCATAGCTATATGGAACTCTATGAAAGGAAGTCACATCCTTCTTGGTTTTAGGTTTGTATCCCAAACCTCTATAGCCATTGGATGTCTCTTGTCTAGCTCTCCCTAGAGTTTGCTCATTTTGACCCTTAAGTATATTTTCCATTCTAGCTAGAGTCCTCTCTAAATGATCAAGTCTTGACCTCAAGACTTGGTTTTTCATCATTAAATCCATAGATTTGGATTTTTCTTGACCCTTATGAGCATTTCTATATTTAGGCATATATCTATAATCCTTAGAATTATTGTCTAAGTTACTATTTATCTTCCTAAACTTAGATGTGATAGTTCTAGCATGAGGAGGAATGTATTTATCCTTAACGCTATCATGCTTCCTACTTTCATGATAATTAACATTAAAATGATAAAGATTATTTCTAGCATGCTTTTTATCATGTGTCAAAGGAATGGATTCATTAAATGATACCTTGATTTTTACCTTTAAAGCTCCCCTAGACTTGCGCTTCCTCCTTTGATTTTGGTTGTTTTCTTCCCCTTTGGACATTGGTTTCGATAATGTCCATTTTGGTTGCACAAGAAACACACAATGTGTTCCTTGCTCTTCTTTGTTATGGGGATTGTCTCCTTGGGCTTCTCCTTGCCCTTGGGTACTACTTGGCTCTTCTTCTTGGCCAATTTTGGACACTTGCTCTTATAGTGTCCATGTTCCCTACACTCAAAGCAAATGATATGATTTTTATTATTTTCAATCAAAATTTCTATTCCTTTGATTGTCGGGGTGACACTTGATCCTCCATTTGATTTATCTTGCATTGTGGAGGTTGCATCATCTTCTTCTTCTTCTCCTCTTGAGGGTGTGGGTGCTTCCACCTCTTCAACTCTTGAGGATGTGGATACTTCCACCTCTTCCTCTCTTGAAGATGTAGAAGATCTCTCATCTTCTTCCTTCTCCTCCTCTTCCTTCTTCTCCTCAAATGTTGACCTTATGTCAACATTGGATTGGTCCTTCTCTTCTTGGACCAATGAGCCAATCTCCTTGGACTCCTCTACTCCTTGGAATTGTGATAAGTCTTCATGATAGGCAATGATCTTCTTCCAAAGATCACATGTACTTGTGCATTCACCTACACTCACAATGATATTAGAAGGTAATAAATTTAACAAGATTTTTGTTACCTTCTTATCCGCCTCCGCTTGCTCCTGTTGTTCCTCGGTCCAATGTCGAGGTCAGAGGCACTTCCCCTTCTTGTCCGTTGGAGCTTCAAACGGGTCCTCCAAGACCATCCATTGGTTCCAATCCATTTGGAACCAAGTCTCCAACCGATTCCTCCATGAACTAAAATCTTCATTGTCGTACGGAGGTGGAATCCGGATGTCCCATCCGAGTGGTCCTTCCAAATCCATCTTCT
The DNA here is from genome assembly GCF_018446385.1 of Zingiber officinale. Taxonomy (NCBI): domain Eukaryota; kingdom Viridiplantae; phylum Streptophyta; class Magnoliopsida; order Zingiberales; family Zingiberaceae; genus Zingiber; species Zingiber officinale. The sequence continues at coordinate 47,583,546 of NC_056003.1, forward strand.
TCTTCCTCTAGCTTCTTGCTCTCTTGGCGGTTAGTCCGTAGAAGAACGGTCTCGTTCTGATACCAATTGTTGGGACCTTTGTGCTAGTTAGAGGGGAGGGGGGGTGAATAGCGGTTCGTCGCGCGCTTGCGTCGTTTGCTTCGTCTTGATGGTTTGCAGCGGAATACAACTCGAAGACAGACTATACAATGCTAACAAGTAGGATTTACTTGGTATCCACCTCAAGAAGAGGCGATTAATCCAAGGATCCACACACCGACTCACTCCTCCACTATGAAATACTCCTTCTCGGTCGTAGCCGGAGGTGGAGAAGCCTTGTACAAACCCAAACACACAAATACAACTCACACAAGAAGAGAAATACAAAAATACAAGTGAAAACACACTCTTCTTGCTTACTTGCTGTGTGTTGTTATTGCCTCTTGAATCTTGGAGATGCACTCCAAGAACCTTCAAAAACTGGCAAGAAACTCGGAGGAAATCGCTGGTGAAGATCGTAGAAAACCGCAGGAAGAAATCGCAAAGATCTGCGAAGAAAATGCTCCGCCAAGGCTTTAAACAATGCTCCCAATCGATCCAAGCCATCCCCAATCGATTGCCACATCAGTACCGCTCCATCGCAGCCATCCATCACCTGCATCCTGCCCAACGGTCGAATCCCAATCGATCGACCGATCGATTGGGAACATCTGAATCGATTGGTGGATCGATTCAGAAGCTTTCTGTGTTCTCATGATCGCGCGAGAACTCCCCTGCCCAATCGATCGACCGATCGATTGGCAGCTCCCAATCGATTGCCTGATCAATTGGGAAAGCTTCTGTGCTCGCGATTTCACATCCCAATCGATCGACCGATCGATTGGGCCTTCCCATAATCACAGCACACTTCAATCGATCCACTGATCGATTAGATTCTAGTTCAATCGATCGCCCGATCGATTGACCAGCCTAGACTTGACTCAAACTCAAGTCCAAATTCCCAAACCTAACTCCCAATCAACCGTGACCTATTGGGTCTCCATGCCTAGCATTTGGCCACACCCGACCAACCTCGAACTAGCCTTCTAGCCTCCTCCATCAGCCTTGCGTCCCTCGGATATCTCCCATCCTTCACGCCTTGCCTTCAGGAGCTTCCTTCGGCCTCATCCTAGTTGTCGGATTATACCACAACACTCGACCAACCTCGAACTAGCCTTCTAGCCTTCTTCATCAGCCTTGCGCCCCTCGGATATCTCCCCACCCTTCATGCCTTGTCTTCAGGAACTTCCTTCGGCCTCATCCTAGTTGTCGAGTTCTCCTTGCCAAGTCACACTAGGACTTATCTTGCCAAGACCACATGCTTGGACTTACAACCTTTGCCAAGATCACACTTGGACTTTCCACTTGCCTGGCTCCTCACCAGGACTTTCTAAAAGCCTAACATCCAGTTAGGACTTTCCCAGTTGAGTCTCCTGTCAACCTTGACCTGCTTGGCTATATTCTCATCAACCTGGTCAACCCTTTGACCATCTCCATAACCGGACGATCGCTCTAGTAATCTCCTTATATTGTCAAACATCAAAACTCAAATCCTGACTCAAGCTTGACTTAACTCAAGCTTAGTCAAACTGGTCAAACTTGACCTAGAGAAATTGTCCCAACAAAACCTAGGGTTACTATAAGGAGATTAAATATTGAATTTCTTTGAAAGGCTTTGTCGAGGCAATGGTGGATGATCTCATACCCAAGAAGGCCTAGTACCTCGTTATATTTGACTTGGGACCCAATCTCTGAAATAAATATTTAATCAAATTTGTAACATGGGTGGATTTGGATCAATAATGTTAAGCATCGTTTGCGATCCAAGTCTAAACCTCTAAGAACAGATAAGTTAAATTTGAAATTAATAATGTTAAGTTCTGTTTGCGATTCCAAGTTTAATTTCTAAAGAACATAATAGATTGTTAGGAAAGGTTCAGGACTTGTACAAAATTTTTGTACAGGGGAACCAGTATGATATTCCGAGTAGCAACCAACATTTTCATCAACTTTTTAATGAAAGTTTAGATGATCAACTTAACTGAGGTAATTTAAGTATGTCAAATGAGTATAGAAATTTAAAGTTTTATCATAGAGTTCAAACTTCAGAAGTAGAACAAACTTTAAATGAGATGCACAATGGAAAAGTCGTTAGACCATATGCTATTCCGATAGAGGTATGGAAGTGCTTAGTAAAACAAAGGTACTAAATGACTTATAAAATTATTTAACATGCTATTAAAAATGAAAAAATAATCTGTCAATGGAGGATAAGTACTCTAGTTCCCTTATACAAGAACAAGGGAGACATACAAAATTGTACAAACTATAGGGGTATTAAACTAATGAGTCATACCATGAAACTTTAGGAAAAAGTAAGAGAAAAAAATTAAGGAAGGAGATCACGGTGATCGAAAATCAATTTGAGTTTATTCTTGGAAGGTCGACAATAAAAGCTATACATTTTCTTTGATAATTAAGTAAAAAATATCGGGAGTACAAACAAGATCTACACATAGTATTCATTGACTTAGAAAAAGTTTATGATAAAGTCTCAAGAGAAATTATATGGAGAATTCTAGAAAAGAGATGTGTTAATGTAACATATTGAACTAATTAAAGATATGTACAAGGATGTAACGACTAGAGTAAAGACTTCAGGCAGATTAACTAAAGTATTTCCAATAAAGATAATGTTACATCAAAGGTCAACTCTAAGTTCCTATCTTTTTACACTAATTATGGACAAACTCACTACATATATTCAAGACACAGTACCGTGGTACATGTTGTTTGCAAATAATATTATTTTGGAAGATGAAAAACGTGAAGGAGTAAATGCTAAACTAGAATCTTGGTTGGAAACACAAGAAACGAAAGGTTTTAGGCTTAGTAGAATAAAGATAGAATATATAGAATTCAAGTTTTGTTATATTAGATATAATGAGACAATTGTTAAGATAGAAGACGACCAGTTGCCCAGAACTGAGAGGTTTAGATAGTTAGGCTTATTTTTGTAAAATGATGGAGGGATTGAGAGAGATATCTTACATAGAATACAAGTAGGATGGTTGAAATGAAGAAGAGCGTTGGATATTTTATGTGATCGTAAAGTACCTCTAAAACTTAAAAGAAAATTCTACAAAATTACAGTTAGACTTGCTATGTTATATGGAGTTGAATGTTGGGTTATGACTTGAGCACATGAGCAGAAGATGAGAGCTACAGAGATGAGGATGCTAAGGTGGATGTGTGGACATACGAGAATAGACAAAATAAGAAATGAGAGCATTAGAGAGAAAGTCGGAGTTGCATCTATTGAGAGAAAATTTCGAGAGACACGTTTAAGATGGTACGTGTATGTATTTAAACAATCAATAAATACTCCAGTTATGTGATGTAAAACTATGACAAACACACATATCAAACAAGAAAGAGAAGGACCAAATAAGACTTGGTTAGCAACGATAAAACAAGATAAATTTTATTTAAATATAGATAATGATATAGTTGGAGATAGAGCTCAATGACATAAAAGGATCCATATAGCCGACCCTACCTAGTGGGATAAGACTTGGTTGTTGTTGTTATTACCATATAAGTAGCACTAATAGACAACAGTTGATTATGAAAGAGGAGATAGCTGTCATTGGAAAAAATGGAACTTGGGAGCTCACTAATCTTCCTCTATATAAAAACCCATTGGTGTTAAAAAGGTATACAAGATAAAAATACATGTAGGTTGCTCTATCAACAAGCATAAAGCATGGCTTATAGTAAAAGAATACAACTAAAAAGAAGGATAATATTTTACAGAGGTATTTGCTCCTATGTTAAGATGATATTATTCGATTAATGATCTCTCTTGTAGTTCAAAACAATTGGAAAATTCTTTAAATGGATGTCAAATTAGTATTCCTAAATGGTGTTCTTTAAGAAAAAGTCTATCTTGAATAATCTCATGGTTTAATTAAAAAGGGAGAAGAAGATAAAGTCTACAAGTTGAAAAAGACTTTGTATGGGCTAAAGCAATTGCCAAGGGCTTGATATAGTTGTATCAATTATTACTTTGAGAAGAATGATTTTCTAAAATGTCCATTAGAGCAAACTCTATATACCAAATCCAATCCATCTAGAGGCTTTATATTTGTAAATCTTTACGTTGATGATCTTATTTTAACTAGTAATGATTTGAAGATGCTAGATGATTTCAAACTCTCAATAAAGAATAAATTTGAGATGATTGATTTGGGAGATTTATACCTTTTTTTTTTGGAATTGAAGTTTTAAGATCAAAGTATGAAATTTTCATCACTCAAAGAGAGTTATGCAAAAGAAATTTTGAAAAAAAAATAATGGAGAATGTAAATCCTATTTCAACTCCTTGTGTTGTAGAATTAAAGTTGAGCAAGCATGGTGAAGGAAAATTGGTTAATCCAACTATATTTCGAAGTTTGTTTGGAAACTTGATTTATTTGACTGCTATAAGTCCAGATATTACATATGTTGTAAGTTTAGTGAGCATGTTCTCTAATCACTAGGAGACAACAAAAAAAATCCTTAGATATGTGAAAAAACTTTTAATTATGACATCTTCTATCAAGCAAGTATATCAGTTAATCTTATTGGTTATACTGACAGTGACTTAGTAGGAAGTATCAATGATAGCAAAAGCATCTCAGGTTATATTTTTGATTTTGGAAGTGGAGTTATAGCATGGTGTTAAAAAAAAAAGGGTCTATTATTGCACTCTCTATTACAAAGCATACTTTTTTTACAGGATGTCATTTACTTTGGTTGCGTGAAATTTTAAAGAATCCAAAGCATGATCAGAAGACCTAATAACCTTATTTTATGATAACAGCTCAACAATTTCAATTTCAAAGGATCTAGTTCTTTATGGAAAAACAAAGAATATTCAAATTTAGTATCATTTCTTAAGGGAGCTTGTGAACGAAGATATTATTCATGTTGAATATTACAAGACAAATGAACAAAAGGTTAATAATATCTTCCCTAAATTACTCGGAGGACCTTCTTTCATAAAATTTGTAACAAGTTTAGAAATGAAGAGCAAGTTTGGTTTATAGACGTCATTGTTGAAAATCTAAATCAAATTGTATTGTATGTTTGCAAGACTACTAAATCAATTTACATTGTGAAATTCAAAATCAAATTATTTTAATTTTCATCAAATATTGAATTATATAGTGGTTAGTTAAGTTATCATGTTGAAATAAATTATTAAATACATGCATTTGATTAGAAAAATATAACCAAAGTCCAAATTATTCTTTGAAATTCCTTTGTCATAGCTAAATCAAGTTATGATATGAAAAAATATATTAAAAAAAATTACATCTCCTTCTTAACTATTTTCTTTCTCTAACTTATTATACTCATCTTCTATCCCCAAATATCATATTTTCTCCCCTTCATTAACGACATTGCCGATGTCTGCTGCTTCGCTATGGGGAGGAGCCAATGTCAATGTCGGCATTAACAGGAGAGCCGGATTGAAGATTTGAGATGGAAGGGAAAGAGGAAGGAGTTCAAATTACCAAAATTGCCACTATTTATACCAAGCAAAGCCTTCACCGGCCGAGCATTTAAATATTAATTAATTATTTAATTAATTTTCAGTTGCCTAAATATTATTTTAAAATTAATATTAATTAGTTTGTTGTTGAAATCAAATACACAAGAAGAGGCGAAGAGGACCAAATATGCATAATTAGCCATAAATTTAAAAGCTGATGGGAAGATTATTAGCGTTAATGGAGATTTAAGACGGATTAAATCCATTAATTCAAGAGAGAAAGAGGGCGGGATCGGCGTCGCTCCATTGGCCGTCGCTCCAATACACTCGCGCCGCCGCCGGCGTCTCCACCGCTGTAGAAAGGCCGAAGATCGCCGGATCCATCGTACCCCCGGACCATCCCATCCCTCCGACGGCTGCCTGGTCCAAAAAGTTCGGCTGAGCCGCGACCTCCTCCACCGAAATCGGCCGAAATTGGATCGGGAGCATCTGTGGCGGAGGCGGCGCCGAATTCATGAACCCCTCTGCTGCGTCTAGCAGAGGCTGCAGTGGAATCGGCGCTGCTGTCTGATGCAAGTACGCCGGCTGTGCTCCGATCTGCGCCGCCTCCGCCATCTGCCGGCACTGGAGCGAAATCGGTAGCAGAGCACCGAAGTCGCTGAGTATCGTCGGAGCCAGCACGGACGAGACTGCTGTTTCGACGAAGATCTCCGCATCCGAGGCTAGCGGAGCCCTCGCGCGCGCATCTTGGTTGAAGTAAGCCGTCGGATTGGAGTTTTCGTCTGAATTAGAGGCCGCGATGGCTGAATTGGGACCGTCGGAGTGGCCTGAGGGCGACGGTTCTCTGGGCGACGCGAGGCCGCCAGAGGGCTTTGAGGTGGAGGAGTGCTTGGACTTGCGGCAGCCGCCGCCGACGGGGACGTTGCGGAGGATTCCGCCCTTGGTCCAGTAACGGCGGCAGGCCTTGCAGAAGTGACGGGGCTGGGCGAGGTTGTAATTGTTGTAGTAGCAGAACTTGGTGTTTGTGGAGTCGCAGCGAGGACACTTGACGGGTACCGCCGGAGAAGGATGACCACGGACCTGGTGCCGTCCTGCTGCTCCTCCTCTGGCCTCACCGCCGAACAGGCGGCTTGCAAGGCCCGGAATCGACCGGTAGTCGTTCATTCGTTTGCGACTCCAGAAGCTTTCTCGGCAAAGGTTCCGGTAAGAGAGCTTCCTGCTCCTCCTCTTCCTCTTCCTCTTCCTCTTCCTCTTCCTCCTGCTTTGTAACTAACTGGCTTTTTTTCTCTTCTTCTTCGCTCGCTCTCCTAAATCTTCATCTGTTAGTTGAAACACATTATAATATTTAACATGTAGCAGATGCAAAATATCTTGTGTTGCTCTCCCAGTCGAAAACCTATTTTGCCCTTGTTTCCTCTTTGCTCTCCCTAAACTAATTGCAATTCTCTCTATTGTAAAACAGAGCTTTCTTAGTTGCATCTAAGTAGTTAATCACTTTAGACTGAAATGTCTATTGTAAAACAGAGCTTTCTTAGTTGCATCAAAGTAGTTAATCTCTTTAGACTGAAATGACTATGTTGCAAGTCTCGATATGGTATCAAAGCCAAGTGACAAGGAAGTCCATGTTGAAAAGTGTTAGTCTGCTCAATTAATCTCACATGTAACATGCCCACCACCTAATTAAGCAACTTAATCATTTTAGGTTGAAATGAGTTTCACAATTCTAAATAACATCATCAGTCTTTAATGCATTGACAAATTGTGTTTCCTTGGGGGAAAAGATTCCTGTTTTGTGCTAGTTACGTGTTTTGTTTGTAATAGTATGGAATATCAATGGTTTACATGTTGTTGTGTAAATAGAAGGATGGTTAGAGCATTCCTAGTGCGGTCCTGGAGCCAATGTTTAATTGATCTCTGCTGGACAGTTCAATTCCTTCTTGTACCTGCATTGCACAATGTCCCCGACCAAATCCCATGTGATCATCCCATCCCCCTTTCACTTCTGCATGCTAACTGATAGTCAATAATGCAATACCCAACCTATATGTGTTTCCCTTGTTGGAATTAGTCGATCAATGCTCCATGAATTTACTTACTGTAAATTTTTCTCATAGCAAAATTAACCTCATCTTGCACTTGCAACTCAGCTAATTTGTGGCATGATTATTGTGGGACAAAGGATATATATGAAGCATAGAACCAAAGTTAGTCATGGTTAGTAGATTATAAACCTTAAAGTAGAGAAGTAATTCAATGTCAATTTTGTTTTTCACATATCTTTAGTTTGATTTTTTTTTTTTTTGGTTTTTCTCATTCATTGGATCACATGGTTACGAAGACTTGATGCTATACCAGTTTTTATTGTACTTGCGCATTGTAATAATTAGGAATATTAAGCAGTGATAGCTCCAACTGTCGAGTGGTCATGACAGCACATAACATGCAGCTATTTATGCAATTTTTCATTATTGCAGAAACTATAAACTAGGGCTGCTTCAAACTGACCTTTCCCCTTCTTTTTCTTTGTAATAGCTAAGAGGCTAGAAACCCTATCTAGGCTGAGACAGTATCCTATCATTGTCATGGATAGGATAGTAGGATAGGAGGATAAGACCATGAATGACAGGTTCAGATGGGAGAGCATGTATCTCTGGTAAATTTAGCTGCAGGCTTCAGAATCCATCTATCATTATGTTAGTATAGCAAACAGTTAACCCGGTCTAGAGAGTGAAACTTTTCGTGCTTCAGATGCGTGATCTACAATTTTACTTAGTTCAACATAATGCTATATATGATCCAATGCTATGTAAACAAATATGTGTACAAGTACTTCTTGTCTTGCTCTTGTCTTTGTCCCCAGAGTACACTATTGGTTCTTCAGAAATCGATCAGGGAGGGAGGACAATGACGGCACTGTTGGATGGAACTTGCCCCCCATTGGGTATCCCCAGCAGTACTTAGGACAGTGCGAATAGGTGGTGAGGTAAGAAATTGCTACTCTGACAATAATCTTAGAAATGAACTGCCACTGTGGAACTCTTAATAGTTGCAAATATGGAGGGATATGGATTTCATGTCTCTCAATCTAGAGTACTTTCCTTCTCACCACTCGCTATCATGCCTTTCGACAGAATGATCGTGCTAATCCACTAAGCTTCATTCGAGTGCCCTCCACCGTACAACGGATGTTGTGGATGTCCATTTCACCCCACATCATCAAGATCTTAATAGTTATGCATTTGCTTTCAGTTAAATTTAGATTCTCTTCATGATTTAGTTCTGTTGCTTGATTGATCTGACATTAACCTGGAATGCACTATGTAATTTGCCTCTTTGGTGCCTAGTCAAACATATTTAGAGATAGCTGTTTGGCTGCAATATGCTTGGAATTACTGAACTAGAATGCATGTTAACTTTTAGATATTTGAACATAGCCTTATGCATTACTTTACTTTCCCGAGAATTATAATTTATAGACTGGTTGTAAGTCCATATCTTAGATACTACAATTAATAGCTTGCAGATTATGCATCAAAACACCATAATTTAGTGTTCCTTTTATCCATGCAACATTCAGTCCCTTGTAGAATTAAGGGGAAATTGATGATGAGACATTTGGAGGTTTAAGGAACAAATCACTCAGGGGAAAGACCTTCCTGCAAACTATTTCTTTTACTAAGAGGACTTATTACCATCTACTGCATCTCTTAATCCCTCATGATCATGAAAGTGACTTCATCCAGATACCTGAACCACTCTTAGTTTGTCATCTTCATCCAGAAACAGTGTAATAGATTGGTCCTCCAACAGGCATAATCATGCATGTTAACCTCTGTCCAGTTCACAAGAATGATAAAATAGTGTGCCAGCCAACTTAATGATCCAAAAAAGATGATTTCAGCTGGGCAATATTGTTAGATTGGTCACCATCAGTGATTTACTTGCCCTCACTCCAGCATCACAAAACTGTTCTGTCTCTCTCAACTTTTCAGTGGACCCATCCCAAAATCAAATGCAACAGTAGTCAGTAGTGGGGGAGGGACCATGAAAGCAACCTCAGATCACAAACTAAACTCCACAAATTAAAAACAATCTACATTCGTTGATCAAGATAGATTTATACTTTGCCCATGAGAGCAACGGTATGGTGCCTTCTTAGTTTCTCATATATTTAAGAATCGAGCATATATTTAAGAATTGAGTTTTAGTTTTGATGAATTAATAGATAACTTTTTCTTATGGACAAAGGACCTAAGAACGCTGGGCTAATGGCTCGCCCACTACGAGCGCTTCCCGTTTATCTTGATGGCCGGTGGACAACTTTAGTGGGGCTAGGTTGGTCATCCAAGGATTAGTTAGCGTAAACTAAATACATGATGTCAACTAAAAAAAATCTACACTTTTAACAAAACAACTAAAAACAAGTCATGAATATAGAATTTGATGGGGCCTTCTTAGTTGAAACTCATAATTGGAGCAAAAATTATGTCACTAATCCGAGGCGGTCGAGTATCATCGGTCTCACGGCAAGATACAAGCAAGTAAATTACGAGGGGCATTTTTTGTCCTAGCGCAACCGTCCTTTGCATGAGCAAGATCAAACACCCAGCAATATATTTTGCATCCATTGGGAATTGACGTCAAAACCTATTGGAGTAGTTGAAACTCATAATTTTTGCAAAAGGTCATACACCAACCTCAAACTTCCCACATGGCTAATCCCACAACCATATGTAAAGAGGTAATTAGGAAACCAAATAGGCCACCATGTGGGAGGATGTTAAGTTGAAACTCGTAATTGTAGGAAAAGATGATTATTCACCCTAGACATCCCTTACAACTTGTCCTAGGTTATATGAAAGAGGTAAATCATAGAGTCAGTTTATAACCGATCGTCAAGTGGATAGAAGGAGAGAAGAGTTTTTCTCCAAACACATGTGTCCATTGAAAATTAATTTTTATCCCATTATAATATATCTGTCACTCTTTAATTAACTAGACACCCTGTGAAGCCTAGTTGAAACTCATAATTGTTACTATAGATTGATGAAAGGGTACACTATCCTACTCCCTATGTAGACCAGGTACAAACTCCGAGTCATTTTGATGTATTTGATGTACATTTTTCTCTTCATTTTCCTCTTAATTTGCTGAGTAAGAAAAAAAATCTAAGAAAGTTGACCGATCCGATCCCAATTGTTGAGACAAGAGTTGGTGGGTTTGGACCCTCGACGTACTCATTTACTAGCCTAATGCAGGTAGTCTTCTTCACATTGGAGGTTGGTGGGTTTAAACTCTCAACATAATGATTAACTTTTTTGATGCTTGCAACCTTCTTCACCTCTGCTAAACTTGCATTTAGGCGGCGGTAATTGAAGGACAATTTACTCTTTTTAATATTGTTATCGGATATAAATAAAAAATTTAAATTCTGACTGATTTGGTTTGCCTAGATGAACTTGAACTACGCCAAACAAGGTAGGTCGAGATGTCGAGGAATGTTGAACTATCAAGAATGGACAAGTTGCTAGTTGAACTATCAAGAATGGACAAGTTGCAGGTAAGGCCGTGCTGCTTAGGAAGATAAAGTTGTTAGGGAAGGTTGAACAGATAGAGAAGGCCGAGTGGCTCAAGTGTTGAGTGGCCAAGCAGCTAAGTGACCGAGCTGCCAATGGTCGAGTTGCCCGAGTGGCCAAGAGACCTAGTAGGTGGCTGAGCTGCCAAGTCAGAAGGCTAGACAGGGAGCTACCAAGCAAGAGATCGAGCGGAGAGCCCTCTACTGCCAAGTCGAGAGGCTGGGCAGAAAGATGGCAAATGGAAAGCTGAGCAGAGCTATCGAATTGTTGAATTGTTGAACCAAAAAGCCGGATAGAAACTATCGAACCGTCGGGCCAAGAGGTTCCGTGATAATGCATGCATTTTATATCATTTGTATAATATGTATGTCTTCTAAGATTGGAGCAAAAAGATATATCTTACCGACCTCTCTCAGGTGGTCTCCTATTATCTAAAAGGAAATAAATTATGAGGGGTATTTATCTTATACAACGGCTTTCAGACATTCAATAAGATATTTTATATCAGTTGAAAATTGACCTCAAGATTTAACATTACAAAAAAAAAAAAAAATTATCCGTTGAAAATTGACCTCAAGATTTAACATTACAAAAAAAAAAAAAAATTAATAGTGACGGAATTGGTGACGGCCGTTAAAACATGTTCATCGCAATTAGCGACAAACTAAAATTATCCATATCTATTTCATGTACATTTAGATGATGAAGCGCTAAATTTCAATTTTTAGCATCAGCTTAGCGACGGATGGACGACTCTCACTATCCTTTCTATGTAACTTGGGCATCTACCATTTTTGTAGTATTTTTTTTTATTAAATAAGTTGTCGCAAGTAGCGATGGATAAATAAATAATCCATCTTTATTAGCGACGGATTATTTAATAATTCATTGTTAGTCCTTGCATTTTGTTTACAAGAAAAGTGATTTGCGGCGGATTTAGCGACGGATTTGTCCGTCGCAAATCCGTCGCTATACTTTGTTGGTGCAATATCTCTAGACTTGAGTCTTGATGTTTGTGCTTCGATATTTGACAATACATGGAGATTGCAGATGTAATCGTTCGTTTGGAGAGATTGTTGATACAATTCCCCTCTGGTCAAGGTTGACCAGTTAGATGTGAAGAAGAGTCAAGTAGATCAAAGGGTTGACTAGATACTTGAGTGGGAAAATCCTAACTAGAGATTAGGCAGTTGAAAAATCCTGATGAGTGAAGTCAAGTAGTTGGGAAATCCTGGTAAGTGAAGCCATGTGAAAGACCTAGTGAGTGAAGCTAGGTAGTTGGAAAATTCTAATGGGTGAAGCTAGGTGAAAGTCTTGATGAGTGAAGCCAAGCAGGTAAAAGTCCCGGTAAGTGAAGCCGGACAATGGGAAAATTCTGGTGAGTGAAGCCATGTGAAAATCCTAGTGAGTGAAGCTAGGTGAAAGTCTTGGTGAGTGAAACTAGACAGATGGGAAGGGCTAGTGAGTGAAGCTAGGCAGATGGAAAGACCTGGTGAGTGAAGCTAGGCACGTGGAAATCCTGGTGGGTCAAGGTTGACCGGATACTTGGTATTGAGAAGTCCAAGTAAGTCAAAGGATTGATCGGATACTTGACACAAGGAAATCTAGATGGGTCAAGGGTGATCGGACATCTCGTGGAAGGAAGTCCAAGTGGGTCATGGAGGATCGGACACTTGGCACGAGACGGTAAATCTAAGTGGGTCAAGGAGGACTGCATTTGGTGATCAGAAGTTCAACGAGAAGTTTGCAAAGAGAAAGTCTAGATGGGTCAAAAGTTGACCGAACACTTAGCGGTCGTAAGTCGGATAGGGAGTTGATATAGAACTAGGAAGTTCGGACGTAGTAAACTTTCGAAGGCCATAACTTTTGACTCGGATATCGAAATGAGGTGATCTCGGATGCAAAACGAAGCTCATTTCAAGCTCTACACATTTTTCTTCTTTCCAATTGATTGATCAATCGATTGGGGGTTCAATCGATCAACCAATCGAGGTTGATGCGATTTTGTGCAGAAACTGTCTTGGTCGTTTGGGTAATCAATCAAAGCTTCCCCAATCGATTGGGAGAGTTTCTGAGTGAATAGTGAGCTTCTGAATCGATCAGTTGATCGATTGAAACCTTTAATCGATCAGCTGATCGATTGAAACCTTTAATCGATCAGCTGATCGATTGAAACCTTTAATCGATCAGCTGATCGATTGGGGGGCTGGAAATCGCGCGATAGAGGTTGAATCGATCGGGCGATCGATTCAGTTATTTTCCAGAGAGCACAAAAGCGTTCTGAATCGATCGGCCGATCGATTCAAAGCCTCCCCAATCTATTGAGATCTATTCAATCGATTGGGATCCGACCGTTGCGTAGGTTATAGTCGTTGGCGAGCGTCTTCTTAGGGTGCTTCTTCTCTAGTGCAAAAAAAAAAGCGACGATTCACGAGCTTCTGCTCACTTTCATAGTCAGTTCTTGAAGGCTCTTGGAAACAAGTGTAGTTACACTTCCAAGGTTCAAGAGGTAACAACAAGCAACAAGTAAGCAAGAATAAAGAGTTTTCATTTGTATCTTTTGTATTTTCTTCTTGTGGGTGTTGTATATTGTTGTGTGAGTTTGTATGAGGCTTCTCCGCCTCAGGCTGCGACTGAGAAGTTGTGTTTTGATTAATGGAGTGTGTCGTATGTGGATCCTTGGATTAGTCACCTCTTCTTGAGGTGGATACCAAGTAAATCTCTTGTATTAACGTTGTAAGTTTGTTTCTTGTTTATTTTGCTGCACATCATCACCAAGAAGTAAGCAACGAGACGCGCGATGAGCTATTCACCCCCCCTCTAGCACCAAAACGACCCTAACAGGTGGTATCAGAGCAAGGTCGCTCTTTACCAGAATCATCGTCGGAAGAGGCAAAAAAGCTAGAGGGTGAAGAAGTTTGAGAAAAATTCATCAAGTCAAAGAATTCAAAAACCTCAACTTCAAAATGGTATTCCAAGATGGACTTGGATTCGATACAAGGGTGCCTCCTCCATTTATATCAACAAGCTTTGATTCTTGGAAATCAAGAATAAAAAATTTCCTTATGATGGAGATAGAGCAATGGTTTGCTCTAATGGAAGGTTTCCAAGCTCCAACAAATAGCAAAGGCAAAATTCTCAAGAAGAGCCAGTGGAGCCAAGAGCAAGTCTAAAGGTGTGACGCGAAGGACAAGGTAACCAAATTATTGGTTAGTTTATTGCCAAGCACAATTCTATGCAAAATTGGAGAATTTGAAGATGCAAAATAATTATGGAGCAAATTGGCCAAGCTTCATGAAGAATCCTCCACTACACCAAATCAAGACAAATCCAAAGAGGGCAACTCATTGGAGCAAGACCAAGAGGAGGAGGATTCTAAGGTTGAGAGATGCTCAACATCGGAAGAAGAAGTCCTAGAAGTTTCATCCTCAAAGGAGTGCAACCAAAAGAGTAAGGAGGGAGCATACTCCTTGTTTCATGTACAAGAGGACGAAGAAGAAGAAGAAGAAGCCTCCATCTCCGGATCAAGAAGGGATGAAGATGAAGAAGCTTCCATCTCCAAAAGTCAAGTCAAATCAATTGGAGGAGCATCACTGTTGGATCAAGAGGAAGCCTCTACATCTGGATCAAAAGGAGAAGATGTCACCCCTACAAGAAAAGGTATAACAATTTCAATTGTTAATAATAAAGATTATATCATTTGCTTTGAGTGTAGGGAACATGGGCATTATAAGAGCAAGTGCCCTAAATTGGTCAAGAAGAAGGGCCACGTGGCACAAAAGGGCAAGGAGAAGCACAAGGAGATCGCCCCCACAACAAAGAAGAGCAAGGAACACATTGTGTGTTTCTTGTGCAATCAAAAAAGACATCATCGAAGTCAATGTCCTAAGGGGAAGAAATCGATCAAGCCTAAGGGAGGAAGCACAAGTTAAGGGGGAGCTTCCAAGGTAAAATCCAAGGTATCATTTATTGAGTCTATCCCTCTAAATCATGATAAAAAACATGCTAGTTCTAACCTATATCATTTTAATGCTATTTACCATAAACATAGTTCTAGCCTAAGGGGTTTTGGCATTTTCTTTAAGAAAAAGGTGGGCAATCTAGGATTTAGTTTTAAGTTAGCTAAGGATTAAGGATACTTAGATAGATAATCTAGGTACTTTATTTAAGCTAAAATACCATGCTTTGTTTACTCATCATATGCCATGACATTATATTTTACATTCATGCTTTATTATGAAAAATACAAAAATACCATGTCATGTCATACATACATCATGTAGTTATAGCAAATTTTCTTTTGAAAATTATTCATTTTGATGTATGTCATAACTCATCATACATTATTTTTAATTCCTTGCAATTAAGGATAATAACATTTACTAGCAAGTAACATCCTAGGTGGATGTTCATAATCCAAAATATCTAGGTGGATATGCATGATCCTTAGTTTAGGGTAAAACCAAACTTTACATCTCACAAAGAACTATAAGGTGACATGTATGTGTTTTAGTACACGTTAGTTACAAGTGAGATGTTTAAATGATGAACAAAACTCAAGATTTTGATTTAGTGCATAATTTTTGAGTTTTAGGTTCATCAAAACACATAGTTATGTGTTTCCAATCATTAGAAAAGATAATTTACAAGTCATGTGTATTGAGTTCAAAGAACATGGTTGGATATTGGTTTTGGAAATGATTTTAAATATACTTTGGAAAACCTTGGTGAAAACTATTTTTTTTATAGTAATCATCATTGAAAAGTTAGACACAAACTAGAAGAAAACACTGAAGTTTTTACAAGTTTTCAAGTTTGTGTCAATATTTGAAAATAGAAAGTATTTTCATAGAAAACTATTTTTCCATGATAGTATATACCCTAACTAATGTCTACATGAATTTTCATGATTTTTAGAATTTTATAGAATTTCTAGGGCATTTTTGAATTTCGCTGAAATTGGATTTCCGGAAATCAGAAATCCAATCGATCAACCGATCGATTGAGAATGTATTTTTCGCGACCAGAACGTCGCGGAATCGATCAGCCGATCGATTGACCCAGGCTGGATCAATCAGCTGATCAATTCAAAGGCAATTTTCACGAACAGAAGCTCGTGGAATTGATCAGTGGATCGATTGAAACTCAACTTCAATCAATTGAAAATGCTGATTTTGGGTGGGAAAGTCTGATTTCAGCATTTTAAATCATTTTTAGTCTAGATAACCATTCCTAACCCCTTGACACACATTTGTATATATTTAGGGGGAGTTTTCATGATGAAAACACGAATGGATTAGTTAAGGGAGGCTAAGTAAAAGTTTAGGTTTGGTTTCAATATTGAAGTTTTGAACCTCAAACTTCTAAATTTGGGGTTCCTAAAGATTTAGGGATTCCAAGTGCAATGACAGAAGTTACGAGCATATCCTTAAGGGGAGTTACTCTTTAAGGACATGAAAATTAATTTTTCATAAACCTTGGAAGGTGATCAACCTTCCTTAGCGTAAATGCTCAAGGTTGAGCATTTAAACACAATGGAGAATGAATATCTTCATTGTTTAGTTGCGTATGCTCAAGGATGAGCATTAGATATAATGAAGGGTATGAGACCTTCATTATGGTGTTGAACATAATAAGTGTAGTTGTGAACAATGGTCAGTAACTCTTCAGGGGGAGAGTTTTTGATGTATGTCAATATGAGGAGAATGTAAGGTTTAAGTTAGGCCTTCATTACCTAAAGAGGGAGTTTACCCTCTAGGAAAGGGGGAGAATGAAGAAAACCCTCATTCATGCCTTGGCATGAAAGGAAGTTGAGACTATGAGATTAGCCTAACTTAAAGGTATTGTCAAACATCAAAAATAGGAAGATTGTTGGTGCAATATCCCTAGGCTTGAGTCTTGATGTTTGGGTTTCGATGTTTGACAATACATGGAGAATGCAGATGCAATCGTCTGTTTGGAGAGATTGTTGATACAATTCGTCTCTGGTCAAGGTTGACCAATTAGATGTGAAGAAGAGTCAAGTAGGTCAAAGGATTTACTGGATACTTGAGTGGGCAAATCCTAACTAGAGATTAGGCAGTTGGAAAATCCTGGTGAGTGAAGCCAAGAAGTTGGAAAATCCTGATAAGTGAAGCCAGGTGAAAGACCTAGTGAGTGAAGTTAGGCAGTTGGAAAATCCTAGTGGGTGAAGCTAGGTGAAAGTATTGGCGAGTAAAGCCAAGCAGGTGAAAGTCCCGTTGAGTGAAGCCGGGCAGTGGGAAAATCCTGGTGAGTGAAGCCAGGTGAAAACCCTAGTGAGTGAAGCTAGGTGAAAGTCCTGGTGATTGAAACCAGACAGATGGGAAGTGCTAGTGAGTGAAGCTAGGCAGATGGAAAGACCTGGTGAGTGAAGCTAGGCATGTAGAAATCCTGGTGTGTCAAGGTTGACCAGCCACCTGGTATTGAGAAGTCCAAGTAAGTCAAAGGATTGATCGAATACTTGGCACAAGGAAATCCAGATGGGTCAAGGGTGACCGGACATCTAGTGGAAGGAAGTCCAAGTGGGTCATGGAGGACCGGACACTTGGCACGAGACGGTAAATCTAAGTGGGTCAAGGAGGACTGCATTTGGTGATCAGAAGTCCAACGAGAAGTTTGCAAAGAGAAAGTCTAGATGGGTCAAAAGTTGACCGAACATTTAGCGGTCGTAAGTCGAATAGGGAGTTGATATGGAACTAGGAAGTTCGGACGTAGTAAACTTTCGAAGGTCATAACTTTTGACTCGAATATCGGAATGATGTGATCTTGGATGCAAAACGAAGCTCATTTCAAGCTCTACACATTTTCTACTTTCCAATCGATTGACCAATCGATTGGGGGGTTCAATCGATCAGCCAATCGATTAGTTGACGCAATTTTGTGCAGAAACTGTCTTGATCGATTGGGTAATCGATCAAAACTTTTCAATCGATTGGTTAATCGTTTGGGAGAGTTTCTGAGTGAATAGTGAGCTTCTGAATCGATCAGTTGATCGATTAAAACCTCCAATCGATCAGTCGATCGATTGGGGGATGGAAATCGCGCGATAGAGGTTGAATCGATCGGGCGATCGATTCAGGCATTTTCCAGAGAGCACAGAAGTGTTCTGAATCAATCAGCCGATCGATTCAAGGCCTCCCCAATCAATTGAGAGCTATTCAATCGATTGGGATCTGGCCGTTGCGTAGGTTATAGTCGTTGGTGAGCGTCTTCTTCGGGTGCTTCTTCTCTAGCGCAAAAAAAAAATGAAGATTCACAAGCTTCTCCACACTTTCATAGCCAGTTCTTGAAGGCTCTTGGAAACAAGTGTAGTTACACTTTCAAGGTTCAAGCGGCAACAACAAGAAACAAGTAAGCAAGAATAAAGAGTTTTCATTTGTATCTTTTGTATTTTCTTCTTGTGGGTGTTGTATATTGTTGTGTGAGTTTCTATGAGGCTTCTCCGCCTCCGGCTGTGACCGAGAAGGAGTGTTTTGATTAGTGGAGTGTGTGTCGTGTGTGAATCCTTGGATTAGTCAGTTCTTCTTGAAGTGGATACCAAGTAAATCCCTTGTGTTAGCGTTATAAGCTTGTTTCTTGTTCATTTCGCTCCACATCATCACCAAGAAGCAAGCAACGAGACGTGCGACGAGCTATTCACCCCCCTCCCCTCTAGCACCAAAACGACCCTAACATATTTGAGATATTAGGGATCCTGCGCTCAATCTCTTCCCCACGTAAATAGTGCTTGCTTGCTCCGGTGATTTCCTCCATGCTCCGATGATCGACTTCTCGTCCTCTAACGTTCAGGTACTCTCTTCTCCTCCTCCTTGTTCTCCGCCTTCAGCCTACTCTGGCCAAGCAATGTCATGGCCACGGCTAGCAGTGCCGCGGCTGCGGCAAGCATTGCCTGGTCACGGTAGTTAGTGCTCGACTGCTGCCGACAGTGTCGCTGTCACGACCAAATTACTTGCATGATTAACCATATTGATATTATTTGTATGATTAACCATGTTCGAAAATATAATTAAGTTTAGTTTGACATGATTAACTATGTTGGAAATTTTATTCCCGTTAGGATACAATGTATATAAACAAGGTTTGGATGTATAATATGTTAGACAATGGATTTATCAATCAAGAATTTTTTACTAAGTGATTTGGATTATAACGAGCGGATCTGGAAGATGACATGGTGGTCAAAATCAAGGTGGTGTTAGGTCAAAGTCGAAATAGGGGAGCAATCCCCATCTGATTATGTTGATAGCCCAAATCTCGGGTCCTGCCCTTGTGGCTCCGAGGCAGGATGCTCGAGTAGAGCTGACCGACCATAAAGCTAGTCGGACATAGGACTCTAGCATTTTACTCTGGAAATTAAGAAATAATGTACCTGGTTGGTCAAATAGTCGGCTAATTTCAAAGGGTCTTGGCCGGAGGAAGAGACGACTGAGTTCTAAATACACAAGCCTTCTAAAAATCTCTCTTAATATACGATCGGCCAGATAAAGGCAAATCGAACATAAGGCTTTCAGTGTACGCCCGGCCGGGCAAAGGTCGGGTGGGCTTAAGGACACTTAGCCTCTTAAAGCTCATTATATACGATCGGTCGGATAAAGACAGATTAAACATAAGGCTCTTAGTGTACGCTCGACCGAGAAAAGGCCGAGCAGGCTTAAGGACACTTAACCTTTTAAAGCTCTTTATATACAATCGGTCAAATAAAGGTAGATCAAACATAAGGCTCTTAGTGTACGCCCGACCAGGAAATGGTTAGGCAGGCTTAAGGGCACTTAGCCTCTTAAAACTCTTTATATACGATCGACCGGATAAAGACAGATTGAACATAAGACTCTCAGTGTATGCTCAGCCAGGCAAAGGTCGAGCGGGTTTAATGACACTTAGCCTCATAAAACTCTTTATTTATGATTGGTTAGATAAAGGTAGACTGAACATATGGCTTTCCGTGTATGCTCGATCGGACAAAGGTCGGTCGAGTTTAAATTACCTGATGATATATTACTCCTAAAAGGAAGTTCTAACATATATAATTTATCATATGACTTCTCAAAGGGATCTTTGGCATACTGTGTGCACTATATCAGTCTCTAAATAGATTTTTGTAGTATTTAACATATGACAGAGCAAATTGATACAATGACACAGTAATGTGGTCAGCCTTATGGACCGACCGAAATATACTCAGCCGACAACATCTAACAACATCTTAACGACTTATCAAAACTTGTCAGGAAATATTCTTTTATAGCCTTCTTTGAAGGTTATTATGTCCCTTATAAGCCAGTCAGTCATGATGACATATGTTTTCAACCATCTTAATAATGACGTGAAATATAAACGACAACAGAGGTACATCAATGGGTAGATAAAAGATTCCTCGGACAATTATTACACAATGCCCAGGCTGCACTTTTTCCATCACCTAATAAACTCTGACATACTGGGGACCACCTCGCAATCGCGGAGGTTATGTGAGGTGGTATAAAAAAGGAGATCCTATCCGTTGGCATGATACGCAAACATCTACATTTGAACCCTATTCTTGCATGAGCATTTTTTCTACTATTCTTCATTTACTGATTTGAGCATCGGAGGGTCTTGTTAGGGATCCCCACCCTGGTCGTTGGTCATTAACGCTTTATTGGATCATCAGATTGTGCACAGGATCATTGAGGTACTTCCCCGGATCTCGAAGAGTCTTCCACTAATTAACGAATCATCCATCAGAGCCAGCGTGCCATTTCCCTAGCTTTCAGACAGGATCGAATTTAGTGTTGTCTGTGGGATTCTTTACCTGAATCTGAAACTTCGAGATGGAAGAGGTTGGAAAACTCACAACTGTTGCCTTAACATATGAAGAATTCAAGATGATTGTTGAGGCTCGAGTGCAAAATGCATTGTAGCAATGACAAGTAGCTACCGAAGGTACACTACCACTGTCAAATCCCACAGCATCGATGATAGTGCATCAGAGGGAAAGAGGAGTTCAAGAGGAAGTCCTTGCTCGTTTGCTTCCTGCACCTCATTCACCAATTTAGTGCCCTCGAGCACTCTTCCACACACCGCCCGAGCAGTTGGGCCAAGGAGGAGTACTCCAAGAATCTTCTAGAGAAGCACCTGTCCGAGACAGACGCAAAGGAAAAGTCATAGCTAATGATAGTTCTCCTGAGTGAATCACTACCCTGTTCTTCCAACGGGTGCTGGATGATCCATTGCCAAAGCACTATCAAAGTCTGAACATAGGAGAGTATTCGGGGCAACCGAACCAAAGGATCATCTCCTCAAATTTGAGAATGTCGCCCTTCTCCAACAATCTATGGACGGTGTAAAATGTTGAATGTTCCTCACTACATTCGACGGGGCAGCCCAACGATGGTTTAAATGTCTACCAGACAACTCCATTCGCCACTTCAAGGATTTCCATAAAGTATTTCTCCACCACTTTTCTAGTAACTGATGCTACCATAAAACTCTTTGGAGCCTCTTTTCACTCAAACAAGGGCCCAAAAAGACACTCCGGACATACATCAAGAGGTTCAATCAGGTGGCAATGGATGTTCCCATAGCCACCATGGAGATTTTAGTGAGTGTCCTTTCTCAAGGGCTCACTGACAATGATTTTTTTTAGATTTGGTTAGAAAACCTCCAACGAATTTTGACTTGCTGATAGAACGAGCAATTGAATTCATCAATGTTGAAGAAGCATAGGCTACTCGAAAGAAAGAGAGCACCACGCCTGCTCCCGCTCTGGCTACAGAGCGTCCGGCGTTACCTGCCCCTCCACCTAAACGACCCCGGGCAGGTCCTCAATGCCATCATCAAGAGCCGCGACCTCAAGCCGCGCAGCATGTGGAAGCTCCTTGGGAAGCTTCATGAAGGTGGTGCACATATCATCGAGTGCCCACTCATAACACTGAGAAGTATTACACTATGTGAAATCAGCGAAACAACAACCCCATATACTGTCGACATTCTCCAACCCAAATTCATTGAGGACCGTACCGAGCTACTAAGCTACAGCAGGGAACACTTCATCTCCCGGCCGAGCAAGCCCAAGCGTCCGCCTAAGTTTAGCAAGAGAAACCTTTGACTTGGCAAGAGGAAAATCATATCAATGCCCCTCGAGACAATATCAGCATGATCGCAGGAGGGCCGACTAAAAGGGATTCCAACGTGGCGAGGAAGTCGTACACCCACAGGCTGGAAATTCATGAGGTTGGCTTCAGCCAGGAGAGGGCACAGGGACCCAAAATTAGTTTTGGGCCTAGACATTTAGAGGGGGTGGAGGTCTCCTATGATGATGCTTTAATAATAAAGGCTATTATTGTTAATTATAACATTGCTCGTACTTTTATTGATACAGGAAGCTCAATAACATTATCTTCAAGCAAGCATTTGAGCAGCTACAAATAGATTCCAGTGAGCTTCATCCCATGGCAACTCCTCTGTACGGGTTCACGGGTAACAAAGCCCATCCTCTTGGCTAAATAAAGTTGGCCATATCTCTAGGGGAGGAGCCTCTGATGAGAACTCGCGGATCGATTTTCATAGTTGTAGATGCGCCCTCCGCTTACAACGTCATTTTGGGTCGACCGACCCTGAATGAATTTTGGGTGGTCGTTTCAACTTTCTGCCAAAAGATAAAATTTCTTGTGGATGACCAAGTGGGGAAAGTCAAAGGCAATTAGTTAGTACCGCACAAGTGCTACGTGGAGATAGTAAAGACCGAGGTTAATGCCGCCAAAAAATGGAAAATGATGGAAGTTAATGCTATCCAAGAGAAGCCTCCCATCCTAGTATATTAAGAGAAAAAAGAAGTATAAATTCAAGTCGGTCAACCAAAAACCACCACTCAAATAGCGGTCGACCTGACTCTTGAGCTTAAAGCCAAGCTGGTGGAATGTCTAACATGCAACAGTGTTGTGTTTGCCTGGATGCCCAAAGAAGTAACGGGCGTGTCTCCAACAGTCATGAAGCATGTACTCCATGTCTATCCTGATGCCCGTTCGGTTAAACAAAGGAAGCGGGATTTCGGGACTGACCAGAATAAAATCATCAAAGAAGAGGTGGACAAATTATTAGAGGAGGGCTACATATGAGAGGTGCAGTTCCCAAGCTGGTTGGCCAATGTAGTCTTGGTCTCTAAACCTAGAAACAAGTGATGGATTAGCATTGATTTCAGGGATCTCAACAAGGCTTGCCCAAAAGACTATTATCCTTTGCCTCACATTGATCAAGTGGTTGATTCTACTTCCGGTTGCGACTTCATCTGTATGTTGGATGCTTATCAAGGGTACCACCAAGTTCCACTCACCAAGGAGGACCAGGAAAAGGTCAGTTTCATAACTGCTGAGGGCACTTATTGTTATAATGTCATGTCGTATGGATTAAAAAAATGCATGAGTTACCTATCTATAACTTATGAACAAAGTTTTTCAAAAGTAAATCAGGCGAAATATAGAAGTCTATGTGGATGATATCCTCATCAAATCTCTTCGAGCTATAGGCTTGTGCGCAGACATAAATGAAACCTGCATGGCTTTGAGGTAATATGAGCTCAAGCTCAACCCTTGTAAATGTTTGTTTAGAGCTAGAAGTGGAAGATTTTGTTGGGGATCAGTGGCCGGATAGAAGGGGGTTGAATAGATGTTGACCCCAAATCTTGTGTTTCTCTACAAATCGTTAGTTGCACAAGCGAAATAATAATAATAAAACAAAGTAAAGAGAAAACAAACTCTAACACAATTCCTTTTACGTGGTTCGGAAATTGCTTACTCCTACTTCACGTTTTGTCCTTGAGATTGATGAACCCTTAATCCTTCGGTGGATTAGTCCCCAACAATCTCCGGCTAGAGCTTTTTCCTTCTTGATGGAGCAAACCTCTCACAATACTCTCTTCCTCTTTACAAGATGAAACTTAGGTTTAGAGAGCAAGAGAAGACTTGGAAGCTTGGAGGCAAAGACTAAAAGTATATAATAAGATTAGTAACCTCCTTCAATGCCCCAAGCTTCCTATAAATAGAAAGGAGAGAGTTGATCACAAGATAACTCATTTTCTGCGCACCAGCCGACTGGCACTTCCATCAGTCGACTAGTGCTACCGTTGGATGTAGCCAACAGTTACTCCACAGAATCTGGGATTCTACCAATGATCACCAACGACAACTTACTAGTTAATTGGTGAAAGTACCAGTCGACTGGTCACTGCTGGCTGAGCGAACAAAATATTTCTGTTCGCTCCTAGTCAATTGCTCAATCAACTGGACCAGTCGACTACCACTTCCATCAGTTGACTGGTTCCGGTTACACACTCACACTCATCCTCTCCGGAACCGCCCTTGAAACCCTCTTCCTCGGCCTTTGTCTCTCAGATGCACTCAAGCCCGCAGCTCCTCTCCATGCATCCTTCATGTTGCCTCAAACTTCTCTTCCCTCGGCTCCACGCCGTTGCTTCTCGTTCGGCGGTCCCTTAGATGCCTTCCACATCATCCTTCACTGTCTCAAGGATCCGAGCCATAGGATGAGCTTCCCAAGCTTGGTCGTACCAAACTCCTTATGTGTGTTTCACCAAGTCCTACATGACTCAAACACACATATCAATCCAATATGAAAGCATAACATAAACTCTTTGACATACATATTAAAACCATGATCGTACCTAATCAAACCTAGGTCAGATTTTTAGGCTACATAGTCACTGAGCGAGGGATCGAAGACAATCCTAATAAAGTACAAGCTCTACATAACATGGCTCCTCCACGTGATCTAAAGGAGGCACAAAGACTAACCGATCGAATCACCGTCCTATCTCGCTTCATCTCCCGATCGGTCGATCCAAGTTTGCCCTTCTTCAAGATACTTCACCAAGTGACCAAATTTTAGTGGGATGGTGACTGCAACAAGGCATTCGAGGAGCTAAAGAATTATTTGTCTTCTTTGCCCATGTTAGTTGAACCAATAGTAGGTGAAACTTTGTGGGTTTATTTATCAGTTAATGAGCATGCTATTAGTTTAGTGTTGGTGAGGCAGGAGGGAAATGAGCAACAGTTTATGTACTTTTTGAGTCATTTATTAAAAGGAGCAGAGTGTCATTACACCACACTCGAGAAATTAGCGATGGATTAGTCTTAGCCACTCGAATGTTGTATCCTTATTTTTTATCTCATTCAATCATTGTGTTAACTAATATCACTTTAGGTCGAGTGCTTGTCAATCCTAAGGCGTCTGGAAGATTGATCAAATGGATAACTGAACTTAGTGAGTATAATATACAATACTAACCTCGAGCAACCATCAAATCCCAGGCCCTAGTTGATTTCATAACAAAAGTGTAAGGTCCTGAAAACGAAGAAACCTGGAAGACATATGTTGATGGATCCTCTACTCAGCAAGGTACTGGGATAGGTATTCTTGTTATATCACCTAGGGAAGATCGAATACAATTATTTATTCGATTAAATTATCGAGCAACTAATAATGAAGCAGAGTATAAGGCATTAATAGCTGGATTGCATGCTGCGCGGCACATAGGAGCTGCTAGGGTCTTAATCTATTTAGATTCTCAATTGACGGCTCAACAACTGTCCAGCAATTTTGAGATCAATAATGAATGGCTCAAGTTATATGCAAAAGTATTTGACAAATTAAAAGCTGAGTTCCAGGAAGTGACCATACAGAAGATTTCCCTTTCAGATAACCAAACAACAGATGAACTAACTAAATTAGCCTCTACTATAGTTCCCTAAAATTTAGATAAACATGTTGAGCAAATATTGTTAGTGGCTTGCATTGAGCGACAGACCCATCTGAAGTTACAGAGTGATTGGAGAACGTCAATTATCTTATTCTTACAACAGGGTACTCTACCCACTTATAGGGAGCAAGCACGTATGCTCAAGAAAAGGATTGGCCAGTTTACTATGATTGGAGATCATCTTTATAAGAGAGTCTTCTCCTGTCCTTTACTCAAGTGCATTGGGTTGGATGATGTGCATTACATTATGCAGGAAGTGCATTAGGGTTCTTGCGGAAGTCATGCAGGAGGTCAGTCTCTCACTCGAAAAATATTATTGACAAGGTATTTCTAGCCTACTTAACAGTCTGATGCAGCTCAAGTGGTAAAGACCTGCTTATTTTGTTAGAAGCACCAGAACATCTGACACCACCCCCACAGAATTGCTTAAAATCTCTATTGTTTCTTGTCAATTTGATCAATAGGGTATGGACATAGTAGGACCTTTTCCCTTGGCATCCACTCAGAGGAGATTTTTACTGGTAGCAGTGGATTATTTCTCAAAATGGGTGGAAGTTAAGCCCTTAGCTAAAATAACCGAGCAAATGGTTATTAAATTCTTATAGCAACATATTATCTACAAATTTGACATTCCACATAAGCTGGTATTCGATAATAGAAGGCAATTCTAAAGCAAAAAGATCCAAGAATGGTATTTGGAATATGATATCACACAGATCTTCACCTTTATAGCTTATCCACAGAGCAACAGACAAGCCGAAGTAACAAACAGAGAAATTATTAGAGGGCTCAAGATTAAATTAGATCACGTTGGGGGTAGTTGGATAGACGAATTACCCAGTGTATTATGAGCATATCGTACAACTCCCCGAGAATCAATAGATATAACTCCTTTTCAACTGGTTTACGGTGGTGAAGTAGAGGTCCCTGTCGAGATTGGGGTAGAATCCAATCGAAGACACTTATATGACGAGGATAACGTTGACCGATGTCTTATGGAGCTTGACTTGATAAAAGAAGTGTGGGACAAGGCGCCAGCTAGACTTCTATCATATCGCCAAAGGATGTAGTAAAATTATAACAAAAGGGTTATTTCTAGATTTTTTTTTTTCAGGTGGATGATCTGGTCTGGAAGCACATGAAGTTGGTCGGAGATGTTAATAAATTGGAGCCACAATGTGGAGGACCATTCAAGGTGGTACAAAAGCTCGCCTCTAGTTTTTTATTATCTTGAATATGCTAAAGGCTAGAGATTGGGCAGACCTTGGAGTGTCAATAATCTCCAATCTTATAGAGTTTGACAAGTACGCCTATAACTTACTCCTGTATTTTATTCAACTTTTATATATTTAATAAAAAGTGCAGGCGGATTCATCTCATTCGAACTCGACTTTAAATTCTATACATTCAAACTTAACTTCAGTCGAACTTGACTTTAAACTCTATACAGTCGAACTTGACTTTAAACTCTATACAGTCGAACTCGACTTTAAACACTATACAGTCGAACTCAACTTTAAACTCTATACAGTAAAACTTGACTTTAAACTCTATACAGTCGAACTTAACTTTAAACTCTATACAGTCGAACTCGACTTTAAACTCTATACAGTTGAACTCGACATTAAACTCTATATAGTCAAATGACGACTTTAAATTCTATACAGTCAAACTATGACTTTAAACTTTATATATTCGAACTGCGACTTTAAACTTAAGTATATGCAAGCATGTTCTTATGACTTTAAATTCTTAACTTCCAAGCAATCGGGTTTATTCTAAACCCCCAAGATTCCAGACAGGTTATAAACAAGTGTTCATTACGAACAGATTCTAACATTAAGGGCTTATAACTATCCGGGCTATTTATTTCGCTCGGCATTATGTTCTTCCCCAGCTTATTATTCAGTCATGAAATTCATTATGAAAACTAGTTATAAATGTTCGGTCTGTTTATTTTGCTTGGTATTATCTTCTCACCCAGCTTATCATTCGGTCCAGGAATTCATTATGAAAACTGCTTATAAATATCCAACCTATTTATTTCGCTCGGCATTAGGTTCTCACCCAGTTTATTATTCAGTCCAGGAATTCATTATGAAAATTTCTTATAAATGTCCGACCTATTTATTTCGCTCAGCATTAGGTTATGTTGGTGCAGCGAGACCGGCAAGAGGGGGGGGGGAGGGTGAATTGCCTGTAAACAAAAAGTATACCCTCCTCAAGCTTTCAACTCTAAAAGAAAGCAACAAGAATAATAAAAGTAATTAACAGAAAAGAAACGAAGCGACTCAGCGATTTTAACTTGGTTACAACCAAGACGGTTGTTAATCCAAGGCGGTGGAAAGGCGCGCTAAAAGAGTCTCCTTCTCTGAAGGCGGAGAAGCCTTTTACACTTTGAACGCTTTTACAAGTTGCTTGAGAATGAGTTACCGAGAGGTTGTTCGTTGCTTGCTCGAGGCCCCTTTATATAGGGGTTCCAGAACTTATCAGATAACCTGATCTTCGGGATCAGGTTTTGACTCGAGAGGGATCGGTCGACCGATCCCCAGGTTCGGTCAACCTAACCTGATGAACTCTCCCAGTTTTCTGTCTGGATGCAGGCTCTGTGGATCGAGGTTAGGTTCGGTCAATCGATCCTTGCATTCGATCGACCGATCAGCCAACGGTCTCCCTGAGCTAGCACGATCAGCACGCTCGACTGGGTCTTCTGGTTTATCTTTGGTTCGTTCGACCGATCAGAGGATCCGATCGACCGATCAACCAACGGCTGGATGCTGACGTGGCTGCGACGGCTGGCTTCTGAAGATAAGGGTTCGGTCGACTGATCATGGAGTTCAGTCGACCGAACACTTGTCAAGTCAACTCCCGGTTGACTTGCTCTGGTTCGGTTTGCTTGGGTGATTTCGGCCAACCGGAATAGAGCTCACCCGAACCTAATTCCCGGCCTTCTCCTCGAGCAGTCTTTCGTCCCGGCTTTACGTCCCTCGAATGCCGTGCACGTTCTTCTCGCCCACCGATGTACTCTTCCGCAGCTCTCTCATCCTTCGGACGCACCGAGCCCGTCAGCTCCCTTCCCGTGCCATCCTTCTCGCTAGTTGCATCTTCCGCTCGACTTCCTGCACTCTTAAGCTCCTGCACATTTAGACACAGGGATCAGACAAAGAGGACCTAACATAAACTTGGTTGATCACATCAAAACAGTCACGGGGTCAAACAGGTTCTCGCCCCAGCTTGTTATTTAGTCTAGGAATTCATTATGAAAATTGCTTATAAATGTCTGATCTATTTATTTTGGCCAACATTATGTTCTCGCCCAGCTTATTATTTAGTTCAAGAATTTATTATGAAAATTACTTATAAATGTCCGACCTATTTATTTCACTCGATATTATATTCTTGCCCAGCTTATTATTCAGTCCAGGAATTCATTATGAAAATTACTTATAAATGTCCGGCCTGTTTATTTCGCTCGGTATTATATTCTTGCCTAGCTTATTAGTTAGTCCGGAAATTCATTATGAAAATTAGTTATAAATAGTCGGATCGTTTATTCTACCCGGCGCAAGTTTTCGCCCATCTTATTATTCGGTCAAGGAGTTCATTATGAAAAGTACTTGGCAATATAGGGAAGTTACCATTACTTGGCTCGACTATTCAGCTTAGCATAAAAAATTCATTTAGCAATATACTCGAGTCCAAGATCCTTCATATAATATAATCCATTTGCATAGCCGGGTTATTTTGCTCAATGTTATTGCCTCACCTGGTATATTATACAGACTGAGATATATTTTGGGAACAAATATGGGATCTAATCTTATAAGTAGTATTAGTGGTTCTAAAGGTACACGAAGCTACGCAAAATAACAGGTACCATTTAACCACTATTTTGAATGCTTCTAGACATTGTATTTCTGTTCCTTACAACAATTAGATAATTTTAAAATGCAACACATGGACACATACTTAATCAAATCGACTTAAGAGGTCTTTCGGAAGCTCTCTATTGAGTCGTCGATGATTTATGAAATGGAGAGGAGGTTCGACAGATATATAGTCGCCCTCCCGTAATTGTTGAATGACTCCTCCAACTGCATGGGTAAGAGTCTTCGCAATACGTGTGACAAATGTTTCGCCAAATTTGGGAGAGTCGAGATAAACTCTTCATTTAGCTTCACGTCTGTAACTTATACGTCTGTAACTTATACGTCTTTGCCCTCCCCCACCTTATACGTCTGTAACTTAGACTAAGCAGCGTCTCGATTGGCCTTGATAGTAGCCCATTCAATTTTGGCGTAATCTAGCTTAGCCAGTAATGATTCTATCTGTGCATCTTGGGCTCTCAGTTTCTCCTGCTGACTCAATAACAAAAAATCCTTAGTGGCTAACTCTTGGTTTAGTTCAAAAGATCAGGATGTATGTGATAATTTCAGCTCTTCTAGTAGCATAGTTTTGTGAGCTAGGTCAGAAAGGGCTTTATCTTTTAATGCATTCTCTACTTAGAGCTTGAACTCACTGCTTTGTATTTGAAGTTCCTTTCTCTGCTGGTTCGTTTGCTAAGACTCCACTAACTACTGGTATTCTTGCAAAATCTTTTCCATACCAGAAATGTACCCATCTTGCTCCTCTACTTCTTTTTGCAAGTTGGGCATCTCATCGTTCGGAGTGGAGGAAGCAGCTTCTAATTCTTCTATACGATCCTTCAAAACTTTGTTGGCTCACTTCAAGTCCACAACCAGTTGGTTTATGTGTAGTCCAGAAGCATAAAACTAGGAAGAGTAGAGTGTTGGTGCGGGAAGCATCCGACGATCAAACTCGTATTTTGATAATGACAAAGGATTCAAAGTTAAGATGTTTAGTGATATAACAAATCTATTAAGCGTTTCAGGAAATGACCTAACTGTGGTTAGGCAAGGTAAAAACCCTACGGGGTGATAACCCTAGGTCATAGGGGGTGGTAACCCTATGCGGAAAGTCTTGGCAGGTCGAATGCTTCAGGCAAAAGTCCTAGGGGGTGGTAACCCTAGGTGGAAAGTCCTGGTGCCGCGAACCAGGTGAAAGACTGGACTAGCTGGGAAGCGGATGTCCAGCAGAAAGTCCGGAAGCTTCGAGTGCTGAGCAAAAGTCCAGTCGATCTGGAGGATCGCACTGGCAGCAGGTAAATCTCCTGAGTGGAGTAAGTGAGGACGTGTTCCCCGCAGAGGGAAAAGTAGGCGTTGGGTCGACCTAGGGTTTCCGGTTGGAAACCCGAAGTCAGACTCGGACAGTCCGGAGACTGTCAAACTTTCACTTTTATACTATCACTTATGTGTTATGAGCTAATTTTGTGTTGCAGGGTATTTTTGTGTTTAACATATCTTGCAGGGACCAAAGTACAAAATTAGCCTCGGATGAATAATACCGAGACGCCTCCATGGAGCTTGGAGGCGCCTCGGGTGCAAAACCTGAGCTGGCTGCGAAGCAAGCTTGGAGGCGCCTTGAAGGAAGCCAAGGCGCCTTGGACAGCTTGATGAAGGCACCATGGAAAGGCTGAAGGTGCCTTGAACCTGATAAGGTTCGACCAGTTCAAACCTTATCTCCGCGGCTGACTCGGCTCATTCAAGGCGCCTTGGTGAACAGTAGAATGCGCCTTGAACACCCTTTATAAGGGATCTCGACCAGCAGCTCAGAACAAGCAATTCCAAGTAATCTCTCTGCGACTAGCTACTAACGACACGATCCCGAACTGCTGTGACAACCACCCGACGACCCGGAGCTCCGAAACTTCAATTTTTCTCACTATCGTCGGTATAATTCAATTGTTTATTGTTAGCTATTGTACTTCATCTTGTAATCATTTTTATCGAGCTTATAGTTGTTGCCCACGCAAAGCGATCAAGGATCTCGGGCCTTCGAGTAGGAGTCAATCTAAGCTCCGAACGAAGTAAAATCCCCTGCGTCTTTCTGTGTGATTGTTCTATGTTTATTCCGCTGCTTTAACTCTTACACTTTTACGATTCCGATAATCGAAACAAAATAGCCGCGAGCGCTATTCACCCCCCCCTCTAGTGCTTCTCGATCCAACAATTGGTATCAGAGCGGGATAGTGTTAATCTGGTGCAACCACCAATCATGTAATTTTTCGCGGTGTTTTAAATTTTACGGAGTCAACTGAAATTAGTACTATTACTATATTCCAGTTTTTTTTCGTTCGTTCGCATCAATTTCGCTCGAGGTTGGTGCAACACCACTCGAGTTAGTTCTCTTTTCAAGTCTTTACTCCCGCACTGCTAATCCAAGACATAGTCTTGGGACATATTTTTTTTTCCTTTTGCATATTCTCTCAATGGCCCAACAAGAGGGTTTTAGCACCGTCCGTCCCCCGCTCTTCTCCGGAGAAGATTTCGGGTACTGGAAGGGACGGATGGAGACGTTTCTAAAGATCCAGTTCAAGATGTGGATGATCATTCGAACTGGATTTCAACTACCGACTGACACTGATGGCAAACCTACTCCTTGCGAAGACTAGGAACCCTCCCTCATCAAGAAAGTGGAAGCCAACGTCAGAGCTACCTGCACCCTCTAGTGTGGACTGACCAAAGAGGAGCTCAACAGAGTTGGTCCATTCTCATCAGCATAGGAACTTTGGGAAAAGCTGATTGAACTTCACGAGGGAACCTCCGACACAAAGGTGAGTAAACGTGATTTACTACTTAATAAAGTATATAATCTGAAAATGCAGGAAGGTGAGAAGGCGAGTTTACTACACGCAAGAATTCAAGACATCCTCAACTCTCTTCACGAAATCAGGCAAAAGATAGAGAATCAGGACGTCATAAGGTACGCACTAAACTCGTTTCCGAGGAGCACATTGTGGGCATTAATGGTAGATGCTTACAAAGTCTCCAAGGATTTGTCTTCAATAAAATTAGATGAATTATTCTGTGAGTTTGAAGTACATGAGTAGACTAATGCACAGCCGACCGAGAAGGGGGTTGCTTTGATTGCAGGTGCCAGTCGAACACGCGAACCGAGAGCACAATGAAGAACTGAACCTGAATCGGAAGAAGATCCCGACTCAGACGATGAAGACGACGAACTAACAATCGATCTCGTCAACCTCGTAAAGAAGCTCTACAAGAAGAAGAAGGGCTTCAACAAGAAAGATCTAAAGAAGGTGGTACAAACCAAGGAGGTTCAACCAAGTTCGAAGTTATCTGCTACGGGTGCAACCAGAAGGGGCACATCAAGGCCAACTGCCCAAATTAAAAGGAAGCTAAGAAGCAGAGAAGGAAGAAGGCCCTGAAGGCGACGTGAGACGAATCTTCTTCAGAAGACGACGACGACAAAACTTGATCAGAAAGCCTACTTGCTCTTATGGCCAGGGACCAGATTGACGGATCCGAGAGCGAGAGTGAGTCGGAGGCCGAGTCCGAGCGAAGCTACAGATCCGTATCTGATTCCGAAGGGCCAGATCCCACTGTAAGTATCCCTCGTCTAAATAATCTAGTCAATTATTTGTTGCGCAAACTAGCTAAGTCGAACCTTAAGGTCAAGTCACTTCTAAAGGAAATAGTAGTCCTTAAAGAAGTGACTAACTCTAAATCATTACCTGACTAAGTTCAGACTGGAAATTCAACTCAAGTTCAAAAACTTGAGAAAGAAAACTCTGGTCTGAAAAATCAGATTAAGAATTTAAAAAATACTTTAGAACGGTTTTCCTTAGATTCCAACAATCTTGACTTAATTCTTGGGACACAAAGAGCCGTTTATAATAGAACTGGGCTAGGATACAAAACCAAAAAGAAATATAAATCTTATTTATCCTTAATAAACAAACCAAATTGTAAGGTAATCCAAGCATGGGTCCCCAAGTCCAAATTGGTCAATCAAGTTGGACTTGGTCAATACTGGGTCCCGAAGGATCAAATACACTACCTCGATAGGCCATATCGAGGCTATGATCCAGGGGGAGCAAAAAAAAAAATGATATTAATTAAATGAACTTAAAATTCAAAATTAAATTAAAAATTTGAAATTAAATTAAATTCAAAATTCAAAACTAAATTAAAAATTTGAAATTAAATTAAAATTCAAAATTCAAAATTAAATTAAAATTCAAAATTCAAAATTAAATTAAAAATTCAAAATTAAATCAAAATTCAAAAATTCAATCAAATAAAAATTTAGAAGGAGGATCCAGAATAACTGGCACCCCTAACTAAACTACCCGGCTGGGTAACCGAACTTAATCTACCCGAAATGGGTAAACAAGAGTAGACTACCCGGCAGGGTAATTAAGGTTAGAAAAAAATGGGTTAGGTTTAACTTGACCCACGGTACTGGTGAATTTTTTGGATGATAGTACGTTAGGGAAGCTTGGGCATCGCATGTCTAGGAAGATATGACTTCGACCTGGTGCATTTGGCCAAGTGGAACTGACCAAAGCTACCTTAAATGGATCCTAACCAGTTAGACCAAGGTTTAGTATTAAGTTCAATGGGTAGGACTATTTGGAAAACCTCGAAGGCATGATTACTTTAATGAGTTCCTTGTGACTCACCATAGCCTAGAAGTTTATCCAAAGAATGCCTACTTATTGAACCCAAAGCTAAACCTGAATCTAACACAAAGTTAAACCAGACCCTAAAATTCAACCATAACTCATCTCACAACAATTATAGGATACCATGATTGAAAATTTAGATCAGGTGAGATGACTAAGGAATAAACATTAATTCAAATTAAATTTGGAATAAACATAAAGTCAAATTAAATTGGGAATACAGATTTTTTTTTCAAAATTAATTAACTTAAAATTATTTTCAAAATTAATTAACTTAAATTATTTTCAAAATTAATTAACTTAAAATTATTTTCAAAATTAATTAACTTAAAATTATTTTTAAAATTAATTAACTTAAAATTATTTTCAAAATTAATAAAATTATTTTCAAAACCTAATTAGCTTAAAATTATTTGTTAGAAATCATTAACTTAAAACCTTTTCAAAATTAATTAAAAAAAAAACCGCGTGGCGCTTATTAGAGGCGCCTCCCACCAAAGGGAGGTGCCCTAGCAAACGGCGGGAAAATTCCCGCCGCATCATCTTAAGGTGCCTCAGATCAAACTGAGGCGCCTCAAACAAACCAATCAAGGCACCTTCATCAATTCTAAGGCGCCTTCAACCTCGAGTTTTTTCCCCGAACAGAATCCTTTCTGTTGCATTTTCCGGCCGCGTTCCACACGATTTCCGCGTGCGATTTCTAGCAACCAAGGCACCCTCAACCCGGTTTTTCCTCTCCTTCACCTAGAAATGCCTCCTAGGTATAATCTCAATACTTTCCAATAAATTTTTACACAATATTTGTGTTTGTTTTGCCAATTTTTGTGTAAAATGCTTAAAAATAGGAAGCGTCGTCACGTTGATCCTACTCCAGCTAGACTTCCATCAGCAGATATCAGATTCCCTACTGTACATCTTAGGGATACCTTTGCTAGGTACACTTTTGATCCTATCAAACCTAGATACGTAAATAGGTCCTTTTTTACCCAGTTTTGCCAGCCATCTATCCAGATGATAGAGCACTATCAGCTGGACCAACTGGTTTACTGCACTGATACAGTAAATTAGGAATTATGTGCACCGTTCTATCACAAGCTTGAGAGGGTTGATGATAGTACGTACTCCACCAGAGTTGCTGGCACTGACATTGAGCTTACTCCCACTTTGTTTCGCACCACCCTAGGACTTAGGGCTTCAGAGTCTACTTTTCTATGCTACCCCAGTAGGGAACTGCCATTTGGCGATCCCTACTCCCATATTACGTTAGATACTATCTATACATATTTCTTCGGGGAAGAGAGACCTCTTGGCCTGACTGAGTTCAGGTCAGTCTCTCTTCGGGTTCAGGACTATATGATGTATAGGGTCCTGACAGCATGTATTTTGCCGATCTCATCTCGGGATGTCCCGAAGATGCGGTCTTCACACTCATTTTTCTTGTACGCCTTGTGTCATCGATTAGATATCGATATAGCCTTGCATATGTTCCAGAACATCATTTGTGCATCTGGGACAGTCACTTCCAGTATAGTACACATGCCCTATTGTCATATTTTGACACGCTTTTTTTCGACCATAGAGGGCATAGATGTGACCAGAGGGACAGTCATCCCTCTAACCATACATGACGAGCTAGGGTCCCGCAGTTGTAGACTAGCCCATGCTGAGGTCACCGCTGATGGAGTTCTAGCTTGGACAGGACGACCACAGCCAGCCGCTGCCCCTATCGCTCCAGAGGCCGAGGATATACCAGGCGAGGGAGAGGAGTGGGCCGACTTCTTAGCTGAGGATCTTTTCACGGATCCTTCTCCGTTTGCCGGGCCATCCACCTCAGCCGGACCTTCAACCTCTGCACCACTCTCCGTCGAGGACAGACTTGCTCGACTCGAGGTCGAGTCCATCCAGACACGACGAATAGTTCTCTCCCTTCGATCCGAGATGGCTACCGGATTTACCTCCCTCCGAGATGAGATACGACGTCTAGGTCAGCCAGCACCCGAGCAGCCCCATGCACCACCTCTCGCTGATGACCCGCCAGCTGATGCTCCTCGAGTAGATGATCCTACTCTTTGATATGACACTTTTATGCATTGTACTATGGACTGTTGACTATGGAAACCTACACTTCACTATCTATTTGTTTTGTTAGACCTTCTTGAAGTGATATCTACTTATTTGCATGCTTGCTAGTCAACAATTTACTTAGTTTCAAATAATCTGGGTCTACTTATTTTTAATAACTCTAGGAAAATATTTATTTCAAAATCTCAATTTATTAAATTTTTCAAAAGTTGAACTTAGCCTAGGCTTTCCCCCTAGATATCATGTTCCCCTAGACTTACGCCAGAGCATCTCACAAACACCTAGTATACCTTGCTTGTGTTTGTAAAATATAGAACGACGTGAGATGCATAGGGTACAACCTGGACTCAAGAATGCTTATTTCTGTGTATCAATATGAGTCTGGGCGTTAAATACTTTATTAACAGTAATCCAGTCAAGTCTTCCAGTCTTAGTCAAATCTAACTGGACTAAATGACTTAACTCGACTAACCAAGTGAAAGCTGCTGTCCTTTAGGCAATCAGCAAGTAGCTACAGGTTAGATAGTTGGTGAAGGAAATGGATCTATTAAGGTTAAACATGCTTGTACTTTAGGGCTCTGATACCTGACCAAATCATATTCGATAATTTGACTCATGCTTAATTTGACTCATGCTTGGACTTAAGGACCAACTGAATAATTAACCTCAATTTTTAGCTACTCCCTCTTTGTTCTAAATATTCACAAGTTCTTAATTTTACCCCTATTTTCAAAATCAAGTTATTCAAGTTAAGCTAAGTTTTTCTTACTTAAGCTATATTTTCGAAATTTAATGTTTGCAAAAGACCTAGCAACTTTCTTTTTTTTTAAAACTTTTTAAGCTAAGGCTTCTCACAGAATCATTCGTTACTTAAAAGTATTAAAAAGCATATTTTTGCAAACTTTAAAAATTTCTGCTAAGCAAAAGTAGCTTTCAAAATTTTCTTTCAAAAATCATTTAGTTCCAAAACTTCTCTTTTGACTCATATTTTCATTCACAAATTTGAAAATGAAAAATAGTTTTGGTATTTCTTTATTCTTTCAAAAAGAAATTAGGTTCACTTGTTCATTTTTTGTCTTTTCTCTCTTATATCTTTTCAAAATTATCCGTTAAGACTCCTCCAAAAATTCAATGTTTTTAACTAAAACAGTTGCAAAAGACTTAGCTAAGTGACTTCAAATCTCTTAGCAAATACTTTAGTCAATTTTGAAGAATATTTTTCAATTGTTTAAAAGGTGTTTTCAACATTAAGCTAAGTCAATCTCCCTTACTTATTTTGTGTCACTTAGCCTACGATCCCTGTTTCACTTAGCTAAAAGATGAAATCACTTATAAAATGCTAAGTGTTTTTGAAATTCTCTTTCTCTCTTTAGAAATCTATTGGCTATTTAATTCTCTATCTTTCTAACAAACAATTGTTTTTGGAAAATCATTGTCTATTCTACCAAAGCTAAGTATTCCATTACTTATTTTTGATATATGGCAAAGGGGGAGAGTAGCCAATTCAAAAGCCATTCAAAAGTAGCCAATTCAAAATTAATCGCAAAATATTATTTAAAGGGGGAGTAATACTTAAAGGGGAGCTTTACAAGATCATTTTTGTTCGCCTTAAAAAAATTTTCTTTATGCTTGCTTTACTTGCATATCTGTTTACTTAACTTTGAATTTGAGTTGTCATAATCAAAAAGGGGGAGATTGTTGGTGCGGGAAGCATCCGACGATCAAACTCGTATTTTGATAATGGCAAAGGATTCAAAGTTAAGATGTTTAGTGATCTAACAAATCTATTAAGCATTTCAGGAAATGACCTAACTGTGGTTAGGCAAGGTAAAAACCCTACGGGGTGATAACCCTAGGTCATAGGGGGTGGTAACCCTATGCGGAAAGTCTTGGCAGGTCGAATGCTTCAGGCAAAAGTCCTAGGGGGTGGTAACCCTAGGTGGAAAGTCCTGGTGCCGCGAACCAGGTGAAAGACTGGACTAGCTGGGAAGCGGATGTCCAGCAGAAAGTCCGGAAGCTTCGAGTGCTGAGCAAAAGTCCAGTCGATCTGGAGGATCGCACTGGCAGCAGGTAAATCTCCTGAGTGGAGTAAGTGAGGACGTGTTCCCCGCAGAGGGAAAAGTAGGCGTCGGGTCGACCTAGGGTTTCCGGTTGGAAACCCGAAGTCAGACTCGGACAGTCCGGAGACTGTCAAACTTTCACTTTTATACTATCACTTATGTGTTATGAGCTAATTTTGTGTTGCAGGGTATTTTTGTGTTTAAAATATCTTGCAGGGACCAAAGTACAAAATTAGCCTCGGATGAACAGTACCGAGACACCTCCATGGAGCTTGGAGGCGCCTCGGGTGCAAAACCTGAGCTGGCTGCGAAGCAAGCTTGGAGGCACCTTGAAGGAAGCCAAGACGCCTTGGACAGCATGATTAAGGCACCATGGAAACGCTGAAGGTGCCTTGAACCTGATAAGGTTCGACTAGTTCAGACCTTATCTCCGCGGCTGACTCGGCTCATTCAAGGAGCCTTGGTGAACAGTAGAAGGCGCCTTGAACACCCTTTATAAGGGATCTCGACCAGCAGCTGTTACGCTCCGCAAGTGTACGGAAATGTCGCAAGTAATATAAAAGATTATCGTATCCACAGGGACTGGAATAAGCACTAGAAATGTCTCAATGCGAATTAGCTAAACAACTATCCAATCGTTTCAAAAGCAAAGTAAAGGTAAACAAATCTAATCTTAAAGATCAACAAACAAGAATTTAGTGTTTTGGGTTATGATAAAGGGAGATTCTAGGAGTTTCGGTTTCTTTATAGGATTTCTCGAATGTAAATGGTTCACCAATTCTTATCCCTCAATTGCCAAACATGTAGAAAGTTGCCGGTTCTCTCTTGCAATAGACAACCGGCTAAGGACTGAGAAATGTATCTAAATAGGATTAATTAGACATGAACCTATGTTGTCCTTACACAGAAGTGCACCTATTACTATGCCTTCCTCGGATATCAACGTAGAAGCCCACGACTTATTAATCTATCAAGATACAAGAAACTAATCACAAAATCCATCCTACTCTCTTGAATATTCCTATTTCCTCTTCAAGATTATCTCTCAAACGTCCTTACACGGGCTTGCACCTGTCACGTGGATCCCTCGGATGATCGAGTGAGAGTTTATCTTTACAAAGTCCATAAGAAATCTAAACAATTAATCAAGAATGAGAATTAAGCACGAATCACCATTAATCATTCAAGATCTACTCGATACAAGTAAGATAATGTCATTGAAACAAGAAAATGGTAAATCCATAAGAGATTACATCAATCCATCATACAAATACTCTCTTCATCCTAGAATTCAAGATCTACTCCATGAATCGAGGAAGAAAACCCGAAGAAATAAAGAATACAAGCATTTCTTAAATCCCCAATCCAAGAAACCAAGAAAAGGGGGAAAGAGAAAACTTATCTATGAAGAAGCTTCGTCTTCGGATCCAATCCTCGCTCCGGAGCCGAAATCGTCAAGAGCTCCCCTTGAATCGCCCAGAAATCCTCCCAAGATTGGGAGGAAACCACCAAATCTTGCCTTCTCCCAAAGGGGGAGAGATCCCCTTTCAATTCATGAAGGAGGGTTTAAATAGAGGAGGGAATCGGGCACAGGGCCGTGTGAGATTCACACGCCATGTCCAGCCTTCTCGCCAAAGCCGCACTACTGTGACTCCACACGGCCGTAACCCTTCGCCACCGGAAATACTACACGGCCAGTGGTGCACACGCCACACCGCTTGGTCTCCTCACACACTGTAGATCCACACCGACCATGTAAGGCTTCGCTTTGGTTGGCCTGACACCAGGCGAGGTTCACACGGCCATGTCATCTTCCTCTCTGGTGCCAAACTCCACACGGCCCGAGCTCCATAGCAGTGCAGGGCCGTGCTTTCTCCCTTCGCTTCCTCCAAGGCTTGCCCAAAGATGTAGATTCTTCACCAAATCGACTCGCGTACAGAAAATGCACAAAAAGCGGATCTCCAACCAAAAGAGTAAATATGCTAAAAGGAAAGTCGAAGTATAAAATGCATAGATCAAGCATGCTCAAATATGAAAATATGCGTAAAACATGCATAAAAGAGTATATAATCTACGATATCACACCCCAGACTTAAACCTTTGCTTGTCCTCAAGCAAAATGTCAGCCTAAATTCATATGTTCTACAACACATTCATAAAACCCAGTGCACTTTCCTAACTCTATCAAAAAGTTTCATTAACAAGCATGATCATGGAAACAAGTAAAGTATGGTTCAAGCATAAGAATCTTGTGCACAGTGTAAAAGTAACTCAATACCCTTCAAGTTTCAATCCATGTCCTAGTCAAGTCGTCATCAAATTTGAATTCCTAATGTTTCCAGTGAAAGACAAGTAACCAGTGATAGGCACTTACTCACCATTCACTTGGTTCATATTTCTCAACTAACCCAATGTCTCAAAGGTGTGCTCAATCTCAAGAGAAGCTAAACAGTCATTTCCCCAGTAACCTAACTCGGTCTCAAAGGGGTGACTTGCTAGATTCCACTCATGACAACTATTTTTTATATCCTTTTTTTTTTTTTTTTTACGTGTTTGCATTGTGCAAAACTTATTCACAAATGTACTTTTAGCACAAATGTACCTCCCTAAACTGATCATCAGATAAAGAGAAGCGCCCCTCCAACATTTTTCGTTGGGAATCTTGCTTCTCATGAAGTGATTCTAGAGACGTACGAAAATCTAAAAAATCAAACCTAGAAGATCCCGTGCCATATGCAAAAGAATGCCTAGCAGGCTCCATGAAACTAGAAGGCTGCGTGTGTCCTGATGACGAGGGCTCATGATGTGGCTCAGTGTCTCCAGGTATAGAAGGGTTATCCTCAAAATCTAACTTAGAAATTACCCAATTAGCCGGGTTACGAATAGTAGTTCGTTCAGGAAAAGGAAGGGGTAAAGGAGAATCACTCCTCCTAGGAAACGCGAAACCATTCCCATCCCGAATGATCATTTTCATAGCAAGACATGTATCAATGTCAATCATGTCATTACCATGAATTATTTCCAACCCATCAACATCAAGATTTAAATTATAAGCTATTCGGGTAATCAAACCACCAAAAACAATCGATCCCGATGATGCCCTAGCCGATCTCAATAAGGTTTGAACAAAATGAAAACCAGAGTCAAATTCAACCTTATAAAGCATAGCCCATAAAGCATAAAGCTCTATTTTTTTAACCACCCCATCACTCTCTCCCCTACCAAAAATAGTTTTACTCATGACTCTATGTAGATACCTAAAGATGAGGTTTTGCATATGGGAGGCCTTAGCTCTTGAAGGCTCATAAGGTTGATCTAACCCAGTTATTGCATTCCAAAAATGATTCCAATTAAACCTTGGATCAAACCTACGAGGGCTACCGGTGGTTATTCCAAAACAAGAATTAAAGTCACTAAATGCCCATAGAAATTCTTGATTCATTAATCTAAAAGAGATTTTTCCAGAATAATCATCTTCATTAGTAAAATGGACATCCAATGAACTTAAAAATTCCAAAACAAGACGAGGATATGTAGGCAAATGTGTGTACATAATATCACTCCAATCCAAAAACCCAATCATCAAATCTACATCTTCCCTAATTCCAAGCATATCAAGAACAGTTGGGTCCATATATCTAGTACACACTATCTTTCTATTGACAAGAATTGCAAATCTAGTTACTTTATCATCATTTCTAAACACAATATTGAATTCATTGTCATTACCTTCGTTGCGTGAAGTCCTTTTGCCTTTGCCCTTCACTGGTTGTTTTCCTTTGTCCCTTGATGGCTCCTTCTCTTTGTCTCCACAAGATCCACCACCTCCTTTGCGAAGTCTCTTCAAAATATTGGACATCTTGATGAGTTTAGATAGGGGAAGAATTATCTAGAGTTGTGGAACTCAAAGAACAAAACTTCAAAGAACAAAAGATCTTAGGTTAAGAGAACAAAAAGTCCAAGTCTTAGAGAGGAGGAGAATCGGATCTAAGAGATCTTGAGAGATTACAGAGGAGTTTTTAAGAAATTGGGAGAGAAAGATATGTTTTGGAGAGTT
Source organism: Zingiber officinale (assembly GCF_018446385.1). NCBI lineage: Eukaryota > Viridiplantae > Streptophyta > Magnoliopsida > Zingiberales > Zingiberaceae > Zingiber > Zingiber officinale. The sequence continues at coordinate 47,626,196 of NC_056003.1, forward strand.
GGGGGTGTGCGGAACACGGCCAAGATCTGGCCGTGTGAGGTAGGAAGAAGACTTTAATAGTTCTCCTACACGGGTCGTGTAGATCTACACGGCCTCCCCATCTTTCCTCTCGGGATTCTTTACACGGGCCGTGTAGATCCACACGGCCTCCCCCTCTTCCTTCTCTGGATTCCTCGCACGGGCGTGTCTGGGACACGGCCTCTCCATCCTTCCTCTCGGGATTCTTTACACGGCCGTGTTTGAGACACGGCCTAGATCCTTTTCTCCTCGGAAGATGCTACACGGCCGTGTCTGGATGACACGGCCTAAGCACTTCCCTTCTCTGCAACTTTTGCCTGGCCGTGTATAGCACACGGCCGAGCTCCGTTTTGCACCTAACCTGAAAACAAAATCAAAAGAATGCATCAAGCTAAAAGAAATTTAGATGCAGATCAAAACTAACTAAAAGAACCCTTGGGTTGCCTCCCAAGAAGCGCTTGTTTAAGGTCTTTAGCTCAACCAAACTTTATCATTCGCTTCTTTTCCTCGCCCTTGGAGGACAGATATACTTTTCGTTTTTGTTGGGAGATCTTCTCCCAACATCTTCCACCACATTGTCTCCTTCATTTGGTGGCCTTCCATGAGGATGGAAATTCCATTCCTCAAGTTTATAAATGCTTGTCCTGCTACAAGCATTTAAAAGAGACGAGACATGGTTAGAGATATTAGATAAATCATATTCCAACTTTTCCTTACCAATTACCAAAGAAAGCTTATGATTTTTGACATCAATTATAGCTCCAGCTATAGCAAGGAAAGGTCTTCCTAATATGATAGGAATCCTAGGGTCCTCTTCCATGTCCAACACGACAAAATCTGTGGGAATAACATTCCCATCCACCTCTACTGGCACATCTTCTATAATACCCAAAGGGTACCTGCAGGAATGATCGGCAAGTTGAAGTGCCATAGTAGTAAGTTGAATGTTTTTGAGACCTAATTTATTACAAATTGAATAAGGAATGAGGCTAACACTCGCCCCCAAATCACAGAAAGCTTTTTCAAAAAATTATTTTCCTATGTTACAAGGGATATAAAAGCTCCCTGGGTCCTTCAGTTTTGGAGAAGTGTTCTTCTCAAAAATAGCACTACATTCCTCACTAAGCGCAATGGTCTCAACCTCTCCTCTTCTTCTCTTGTTTGACATGAGATCCTTCAGGAATTTGGCAAATCTAGGCATTTGTAGAATAGCATCGATAAGAGGTACCTCTACACAAATTTCCTTAACTTTTTCTAGAAACTTGCCAAATTCTTCATCTTTCTTGAGCATTGTAAGTCTTTGAGGAAAAGGGACAGCTTTGCTCTGATGGTTCAGTGGAAGAGTTTCTTCAACCTCAATGGTACTCTCCTCATTAGCTTGAATCTGATTTGGTATAGGAGGAGAGAGCTCTTCTTCTTTTTGTATCCCTTTTGAAGCAGTCGCTTGGGAGTCTCCCAAGGTCCGTCCGCTCCTAAGCTCAATTCTATTGCAATGCTCCATAGGATTCACATCAGGTTTTCCTGGAAGTTGTCCTGGCACTCTGGATGAAGAGGAAGCTAGTTGGGCAATTTGACTATCCTGGATCTTTTGATGCTTTTCAGAATTATCCATCCTCTGAATGAGCTTTGCTAAATCTTGCTTCATTTCATTCTGACTTGAGATAATTTCTTCAAGCATCTTTTCAACATTTGACTTTGGTAAACCTTGAGAAGATAGATGTTGAAAATTTTGTTGCCCAGCTTGGAAATTTGGTCTTGCCCCCATAGATGGTCCTTGATCTTGATTATTTCTGTAGGAAAAATTTGGATGACTCTTCCATCCAGGGTTATAAGTATTTGAGTATGGGTTGTTCTGCCTTTGATTGTAACTCATGATTGCATCGCATTGTTCAAGTTGATTGATTTGTGCAGTGATAGCTCCCAATGGACATGAGTCATTTGAATGCTCTGAACTCCCACATACTTCACAAGATGTACTAATAGCATTGACCACATTAGCACTAGCCCCCATATTCTCAAATTTCCTTGTAAGAGCGTCCAATTTTGCAGATAAAAGAGTGACTGCATCTACATCAAACTTCCCTGATGCTTTAATTGTTGGGTTTACAGAAGAATAGCCACCACTTCTTTCATTTGCCCACTGATGATGATTTTGTGCTACACTTTCAATGATTTCTTCGGCTTCATCTAAGCTTTTGTTCATAAGTGCCCCTCCAGCAGCTGAATCAAGGGACACTTTGGTATGATAATTGATACCATTATAAAAAGTATGCAACACTAACCATCTTTCCAACCCATGATGTGGACATTATCTGAGCATACTATTATATCTATCCCATGCTTCAAAAAGAGATTCTGAGTCTGTTTGCTTGAAGCTTGCAATTAAATTCCTCATATGAGCTGTTTTGCTTGGTGGATAGAACTTATCAAGAAACTGTTGCTCACACTGCTCCTAAGTGGTGATGCTATTAGGGGCCAAAGAATTCAGCCATTGCTTTGCCCTATCTCTTAGAGAAAACCCAAATAACAATAATCTAACTGCATCTGAAGGAACTCCATTCATTTTCATGGAACCACATATTTCATAAAAGACCTCTAAGTGTTGATTAGGGTCTTCATGAGGTCCTCCACCAAATTGGTTCTGCTGCACCATAGATATGATTGCGGGTTTGATCTCAAAGTTATTGGCTTCCACTGAAGGTTTTGAAATACTAGATCGAAAACCTCTTGCATAGGGTGCTGCATAATCCTTAAGTGGTCTATTTGCCATGTTCAAATGTTCCTGTTCTTCAATTTGCCTTTGCAGAATTCTTCTTTTATGGAAAGTTCTATCAATCTCAAGGTCAAAAAGGAAAGAATTCCCCTGCAAAGTTAGATCTTCGCATACACAAGAACAAGATAGCAGATAGCAATTTGACAGAAAAAGAAAAATAGAAGAATAAAAAATGCAGAATTGAATTTGTACAAAAAGAATTAACAAGAAGTGAAAGTTATACAAGAAAGTAAAAACAGAAATCTAATGATTAGTTACAACTATGCAATATAAAAGGAAAACAAATGTTATGTTTAGTCTAACTCAATTGATAATTCCTAATGTTATAGCGCAGTCCCCGACAACGGCGCCAAAAACTTGTTACGCTCCGCAAGTGTACGGAAATGTCGCAAGTAATATAAAAGATTATCGTATCCACAGGGACTGGAATAAGCACTAGAAATGTCTCAATGCGAATTAGCTAAACAACTATCCAATCGTTTCAAAAGCAAAGTAAAGGTAAACAAATCTAATCTTAAAGATCAACAAACAAGAATTTAGTATTTTGGGTTATGATAAAGGGAGATTCTAGGAGTTTCGGTTTCTTTGTAGGATTTCTCGAATGTAAATGGTTCACCAATTCTTATCCCTCAATTGCCAAACATGTAGAAAGTTGTCGGTTCTCTCTTGCAATAGACAACCGGCTAAGAACTGAGAAATGTATCTAAATAGGATTAATTAGACATGAACCTATGTTGTCCTTACACAGAAGTGCACCTATTACTATGCCTTCCTCGGATATCAACGTAGAAGCCCACGACTTATTAATCTATCAAGATACAAGAAACTAATCACAAAATCCATCCTACTCTCTTGAATATTCCTATTTCCTCTTCAAGATTATCTCTCAAACGTCCTTACACGGGCTTGCACCTGTCACGTGGATCCCTCGGATGATCGAGTGAGAGTTTATCTTTACAAAGTCCATAAGAAATCTAAACAATTAATCAAGAATGAGAATTAAGCATGAATCACCATTAATCATTCAAGATCTACTCGATACAAGCAAGATAATGTCATTGAAACAAGAAAATGGCAAATCCATAAGAGATTACATCAATCCATCATACAAATACTCTCTTCATCCTAGAATACAAGATCTACTCCATGAATCGAGGAAGAAACCCCGAAGAAATAAAGAATACAAGCATTTCTTAAATCCCCAATCCAAGAAACCAAGAAAAGGGGGAAAGAGAAAACTTATCTACGAAAAAGCTTCGTGTTCGGATCCAATCCTCTCTCCGGAGCCGAAATCGTCAAGAGCTCCCCTTGAATCGCCCAGAAATCCTCCCAAGATTGGGAGGAAACCACCAAATCTTGCCTTCTCCCAAAGGGGGAGAGATCCCCTTTCAATTCATGAAGGAGGGTTTAAATAGAGGAGGGAATCGCCACACGGCCTGGACACGTGAGATTCACACACCATGTCCGGTCCCTTCTCTCGCCAAAGTCGCATGGCTGTGACTCACACGCCAAACCCTTCGCTCACTAGAAATACTACACAGTGGTGCACACGCCACACCGCTTGGTCTCGAAACACACTGTAGATCCACACGGCCATGTAAGGCTTCTGCTCTGGTGGCTGACACGGCCGTGCGAGGTTCACACGACCATATCATCTTCCTCTTTTGGTGCTAAACTCCACACGGCCCGAGCTCCATACCAGTGCAGGGCCTGCTTTCTCCCTTCGTTTCCTCCAAGGCTTGCCCAAAGATGTAGATTCTTCACCAAATCGACTCCTGTGTACAGAAAATACACAAAAAGCAGATCTCCGAACCAAAAGAGTAAATATGCTAAAAGGAAAGCTGGAAGTATAAAAATGCATAGATCAAGCATGCTCAAAATATGAAAATATGCGTAAAAACATGCATAAAAGAGTATATAATCTACGCACATCAGCAGCTCAGAATAAGCAATTCCAAGTAATCTCTCTGCGACTAGCTGCTAACGACACGATCCCGAACTGCTGTGACAACCACCCGACGACCCGGAGCTCCGAAACTTCAGTTTTTCTCACTGTCGTCGGTATAATTCAATTGTTTATTGTTAGCTATTGTACTTCATCTTGTAATCATTTTTATCGAGCTTATAGTTGTTGCCCACGCAAAGCGATCAAGGATCTCGGGCCTTCGAGTAGGAGTCGATTTAGGCTCCGAACGAAGTAAAATCCCCTGCGTCTTTCTGTGTGATTGTTCTCTGTTTATTCCGCTGCTTTAACTCTTACACTTTTACGATTCCGATAATCGAAACAAAATAGCCGCGAGCGCTATTCACCCTCCTTCCCCTCTAGCGCTTCTCGATCCAACATAGAGATAAGATTGTAACCCAGCAAAGTAATTCAAAAGAAAATTAGTTGTAGACTTACTGCGATGGCATTTCAGGTGTGCTCATCGGCGCCGTTGATACTGTAGTCCATTTTGATTACTTGTTGGCTTGCACCCAAGAATTCACTAATGGAACTTTTAGTTTAATTGCCCCATAAGACTGGGGCACAGTAACCTCCAGTCCTTGTTGAGAGGGTAATGTGTAAGATTGTTGGAAAGACGTCGGGGACCAGTGGAAGGAGCTGATCCTGACGGAATAAGGAGAGAACACTCAAGGATTGTCTCGATTAACTCGGGAGATCGAATAGTACCTCCAACATTAGGAGTAATATTGGTCAACTTCTTTTTAGTGGGTCCCGAACAAGATCAGGGATGCTTTGTTGGTCCAGATTTTGCTCCATGAGTAGCAAGAGTGTCAAATACACCAAGGGGAACCGGTATTGAAGAGGAGAGCTCGGCCAAACTCGGATTCAGGGTTATTGGGGTAGAGGGTCCAAGAATGGTCCCGGCTAGTTCTGAAGATGCCCTGGTCGTTTCTACAACTAGCTAAGCTAGATTGAAAGCCTATGGTGCCTTGAAAGATGTAGAGATCAGTTTACCTGGTCGCATCATAGCAAGTTTGAGGTTGTATTGGTGACGTACCGGGGGCACAGGCTCTTTCCCTTGGGTGGAGAGATCATTGGTCACATTAATGGGAGTTTGTTCAATTGAGGTGGGCTCAAATAACCCCAGGGTTGTGGATTGGGATACCTTGTGTCTAATTACAAGGGGGAGTCTAAGTCTGAGGAACTCAAGGAGGAGTTGCGGATAGGGTCTACCAAAGGAAGTGTGCCAATAGAAGCAGAGGCTCGGTTGAGCTGAAGCTGTCTTAGTAAATTTTTGCCTAGCCAGTCTAAAACCTCTTTCGAGGGTTGATTACTCTTGAAAAGGAAGGTCATGCTAATATCCTCAGTTGCAAAAACATTAAAAGTTTTCATAACAAATAAATTAAGAAAAAGACAAAGATTTCCCCTTACCGAATGGGGCGCTTAGCTCAAGGTTGACAGGAGTAAGACCAAAAATGTACAATAAGTCTTCTATACTTAACTCGGGCAAGCTAAATTTCAAACCTTTCATATGTTTCAAAGCCGGACCCAAGGTTGGATCTATGTGGAGGTTTCTCAAGTTAGGATAGGAGGAAGGTTTTATTGCCAAGTTGTGGGATAAGGAGGGGGAGTTAGGAGACGAATGAAGAAATCTTTATTTCTCTATTCCTCCTGATCCAGTACCCAGTTGAATAAAATGACCTTAGGGTGAGCTTGAAGTTTGAATAGGCCATTTGCTATGAGGCGAGGAAGAAAGTAATAATGGAATAGATGGGGAGATAAAGAGATATTGAACATACGAGAAATGATGACAAAACTACTCAAGATATGAAGGGATTGAGGGATAAGTTGTTGGAGTGGAATACCAAAGTAGTGGCTGACAGTGATGAAGAAAGGAGGAAGGGGAAAATAGAGCCCAACTATGGTCTATTTGTTAGAATTTGAGAGATGTCCTAAGGCAAATCGCCTTACGATTTTATTATTTATTGGATAAATATAGATTCACTATTTTAATGCATATTATGTGTTTGAAGGTCTTAAATTCATTTACTGAATGTCCGAAATACAATTCATAGCATGAGAGAAGTTGTGATTGGATCACAACTAGTGATTATCTCTACATGTGCAATTATGAACGTATTGGAATTTTCCTAGTCATCGAATTGATGCATTCGGACATCATCAATTCTGTAAGACTAGCACGGGTTATACTCATTGATTGGGCCAAGCAGTTGTTTTCTCACTAGCTGGAGACATTGAGATGTTGAGAGTTAAACGTGGATGCTAGTTATGGTAACTAGTTCATTGGAATGACTCGCTGTAAGACTTCATATGGTTATCCATGTATATGGATATGTTTGTAAAGTTCTTACTGTAACTCGAGTGCAAACTTCCTTCGACTGGAGATATATATATCATCTTAGTCATGGAGACTTATACTTTGACATCTTAAGCAAGCATCTCATTGAGGTGTGGACCCGGGATGATTGAGTATAAGTCGAAGTGCCCGAAGGTGTTTGAATAGCCCAAAGAGAATTCACCGATCCTTGCGAGGAGACATATACCCTATGGCCACTCGTTAGATTATTACTCATAGTCTTTGGCCAAAGCATCACATGTAAAGAGTGTCAGACTCTTGAACGCATGTACGAGTAATTTGAATCTGCGGAATGAGGAAGTATTACTTGGGCTAGGTGTGACGTAGTCAGTCTAGTGGGGACAACCACATAGACCATGTCCTGAACCAAGTGGATATAAGACTAGTGAAAGGAACAAGGTACGACTTACTGTAGTTGCTGAAGGGTTTAGAAGTAATTCTAAAATCAACTATGATTTTTTGGCTAATTGGGGATCATGACGTACTACTAGGTATCATTCAAAATCGTTCCATAATTAAGTAGTTAATTATGGATGACCAAGATAAATCGGGAACCTATTGGGTCACACGAACAACGAGTCTCTAAAAGATGTAAAACAATTTAAAGAATAGGATTCTTAGATCAAGAGATAAATATTTGGTTGGACCATACATAAGACAAATATGAAAATATTTGTCGCAACGGAAGCGCGCATAGGCCACATCACATATGGGGATTTAGACCAAATTAGATTAGTCATGAACCAACTTGGTTTAGTTATGAACCAAACCAAGGGGTTAATGAGCTAATTTTTGGTTTATGGATAATGAATTGTATTTGAGATTTTTAATCCAACTCATTAATGAGGGTTATATAAAGATATGGTTAGGAGAAGAAATAGAACATGAGATCATTATTGGCTTGTAAGGGTTTTGGAAACCTTTAACCCAATTTTCTTCTCTCCTCTCTTCCCCTCTCTCTCTCTCCCGCCGCCAACAAGGAGAGGCTTCTCCTTGTTGTTGTGAGCCACCAAAACAAGGAAACTCTTCCTTGTTTTGCTTCCTCTTCTTCCTCTTGATCCCTCTTCTTCGCTCATGGCTAGTAACTTCCGAAGGAGAGGCTTCTACTCACAGAGTTGTCTTGAGGAGCTCAGTATGGATATGAATAGAGGTAAGGTTCGACAACGTCGCTATGGTTGATGTTGTTGGAACCCCAAGGTAGTTTTAATGTGATCAAACAAGTTAGGTTAGGTTCTGTTAGGTTTAACTTTGTGTCTAAGTGTGCAGGAACTTAGGAGCACAGGAAGTCAAACAAAAGACGCAGCTAGCGAGAAGGATGACACATGAGAGAGCCGACGGGCTCGATGCGTCTGAGGGGCGAGGTGCGGCGGAAGAGTACATGGGCAGACGAGAAGGAGGCGCGCGACATTTCTGAGGGACGAGAAGTCGGAGCGGAAAGTTGCTCGAGAATGTCGGAAGTTGGGTTCGGGTGAGCCCTATTTCGGATGGCCGAAATCACCCAAGTGAGCGGAGCCCGAGCGGAAGAGCCGGACAGAGGCGAGTGGAACCGGAGCTGAAGACCCAGATGGAAAAGTCAACTATATTGACTTTCCTGGTCTAAGCGCCCGGACTAGGTCGAGGCGCCCAGAACTAGTCCAGGGTGCTCGGAACCCTTCCGGGCACCCATAATCCAAACTTTACCCAAATCGACTTGCTATTTAACCATTGCATCGGGGATAGAATTTTATCTCATTCCAGGCGCCTGGAACCCTTCCAGGCACCTAGAACCCTTCTATGTGCCTCGACCAAGGCTATAAATACAACCCTTATTCAAGAGGTTCAGAACAATATTTGTGATTCATTCTAGTTTTGTTTTGTTCTGTAATTGAGTACTTCAACTGATGTAAGAGGTTTCTCCGCCTGAAGGAGATTTTTTACTGAGCTCCAACTTCCTTGGATTAATAACCTCCCCGGTTGTAACCAAGTAACCCGTTTGTGCCTCTTTTCTTTTAGTCATTTATTTTATTTATGCAAGTATTAGATTAATTAAGCCGTAAATTTGAGAAAGGTTCTTTTTATTTGTCAGGGCTATTCACCTCCCTCTAGTCGGCCGCCAATGGTCCTACAGATTCCCTTCTCGTTACAGGTCATCCATAAGGTATACCTAGAATAATTGTTATTTGTTTTCATTTTATTTTATAATCTTGTCTGTGCGATTATATCATGCATGCGTGTGGTGTGTGTGTGTTATAATAAATTAGATTTATTTACATTTAGTCTTTCGCTGTGCATGTTTACGAAATATGTTTTAGCACACACCGCATCGGGCATATCCCAACACTGTTCTCTAAAGACAGCCACACTTTCTATTGGAGGAAGATGGGGGCGATGTTTTTCGATAGGAATAGTTATGAAAGTAGGTAGGTCATAGTTAACAGAGAGGTCATAAGCATCATCAATGGTGAAGCTGGAATAGCACTAAGTATACCACTCATTCTCCTTGGCCATTTTAAGAAAAAATGGTACCAACCCGAAGACGAGATGAGTAGAAGGTTGAGGAAGAAGTATGGGCAAAGAATAAGAAGAGGGCAAAGACTTAGGGTTTTTTTCTCTTTTTTCACAAAGTTTTTATAAGGATGTCGTGAAAATGTTTCTTGGATAGAGCCGTCAAATCATAATAAAAGAAAAGGCAGATTTAACTATGGACCATTTGATGATTGGATAAGGTGGCAGGCATAGAAAAATGGGTACACTTAGGACATTATGCTCACATGCGTCACCAATAAGAGGCCTATATCAGTAACTGATGTAATGGGTCATTATCCTGAAGCAACAACGTGATTACTGAGAATGGGTCTGAATTTCGAGGTTAGATTAACATTAGATGAATGTAACGTTAATTGATCCTTGAAATTTCTATTTGGACAAGCATCACAAGTTGCAGTCCATCCTATCTTAAAATTTGAATAAATTTAATCCCGAACGAGAATAAACTCGAACGGAAGTAATCTTGGCTAACCGCTAAAGGCCAGATGAGTGCTAGGTCAAACATAACCTAAAAAAATTGATTAAGCCTTGATTTCTCGTTCAGATATTCGCTTGTCAAGAAATACATAAGTTATTAGCAGGTATAGAAATATTGATACTTGGATTGCCAACATGTTCTTTAAAAGTGTGACTAGAAAATAGAAACATAGCAAATTACACTAATTTGGGAAAGAGATTAGAAGGTCAATTTTTTTGTAGTCTCCTGTGATCGAGGAAATTGGCAGGGGGTTCAGATGTCAGGTAGCCACCTTCCCTCAACTGCTCTATGGCCCCTTCAGCTCCATAAGTGAAAGCTTTGGTGATGGATATGACGATGGGGTTATTGAATTTGAGCGATTCAAGAAGCATCTTCTTCTTCTTCTCAAATCACTTGTCTTCTCCCACCTGGTAGGTCTCCAATTCTGCCTTGGTAGTTGTTAGCTCAGTTTCTTTGGCAGATATCATGGTCTGGGCCTTTTTTAAAGTAGAATGTAAAGAATCTAGTTCAATATCTTTAGCCGCTAACTTAGAAACTTTGGTGGCTAACTCGGAAGCATGTGCAGTCTTCAATGTTTGTAACTGAGTAGATAGCTACTTATTCTCTGCAATATACTCATCTAACTTCATTTTCATGTCTAACGAAAGACTTGTCTCCAATTGAAGTTGAGATTCAAAACTATCCAGGGCAGTCTTCCACTGGGTTGCTTTCTCAAGCTTGACTTTGTTGATTTTTGTGCCTCTTGGAGTTGAGTAGACAATTCTTTTATCCGCTTAGAGGCATACATAGAAGTTGCCTTAGGAGTTTGCTATTTCAGCAACTCATTTTCTCGAGCCAAATTATGCAATTGTTGATCCACGCTCATATTCGTTACCCATCACTGAAAGGTAGACGTTGTTAGCAGTATCCAAAGTAGGTGAAAGATAATTAATTAAAAATTATGTTACCTTAGTTTGCTCATATGAAAACCTGTCCGCTAATCCTATAGGAGCAAGCTCGCTAAGTTGATTTCTTGCTTCTTCCCAGGCATTTATCAATTGACCTCCTAATAATATTGGGAGAGTAGGGGAAAGAGTGGAAGTTGAAGACAATGAAGCTTGAGCGGAGGGTAAAGAAAAAAAGTGAAGAATGATGGGTCATGTTTTTCTTGCATAGGTAGGGGGAATTTTCCCCGAAAAGACATAAGGAATCTTGGGTCTGCAGTGTCACCTGGTATAGAAATATTCTCCTGAGTTTGAGCAGGATGTGGAGTTGAGAGGGCCAGATAAAGGGTGGATAAGGTTGGTTCAAGGGATTGCTTTCGTATATCCTCCTGGGCAGAATCTTCTAGAGGGGAAAGTGCTTTCCTCTTGGGGGGGGGGGGGGGGGCAGAGCAAGTTTGTGCCCCTTGCATTTTTTCCTAGTGGTGGCCTCCTCCTCTAAAGGAACATCTTCAGTAGGGGAAGTAAATCAAAGGGTAATTCCCCAGGAGTAGCAGCTACACTAGATGCAGTTGTATGATTGCTGAAAGCTTCGTTGGACGGGGCAGTTTGTTGCAAACCCCGTTCAGCCAAAAGTTCTTGACCTTTAGCAAGAAGCTCTTCCTCCTCTAGACCAATCACCTTGTCAACCAAGGCCTCAAAAATAACATCCACTACATAAAATAAAAAAATACTTTAGTTAGCAATAAGGTAATGGCTAAGCTATCATAACTTACCTAAGGAACTAGGCAACCTCTTTAGAATGGGGCTTAAACCAAACAAATACAAAAGATCTTGCAGCCACTTGTGAATGAAAAAGCTGTTGGGTTTTTCGGACCGCGAAAATCGCTTTTTTGCGTCGCGAAAACCCCGAAACCCCCTAGCCAATGGATCCGTGCGAAGAAAACTTTCGAAAATATGAGTACGAGTTTCAAACTATGATCTACAGTAGATCTACAAAGGAAAAACATTTTATACCTTTGAAGCGTGCCCTCGCAAATCCCGCTCGTCCAACGGTACGCCGGATCTCGAAGTTGTCAACGTAGACAACTCTCTAGTGATATCCACACGAACAAGATGTGTTCTCTAACACACAAGGATGGAGAAGAGAGCACCACAAGTGTGCTAGCACTCTCTAGGGCTCTCGGGTAGGATTGGAAGAAGAAGAAAGGAAAAGAAGAGAACACACTCCTCTAAAATCTCTATGTGACTTTCACTAACCTTTCTTCTTGGATTAGATTCACTCTCCTTTCTTCTCCCTTGCTTGAAACCCACGACCAAGAGAAGAGAAGGAGCAAGAAGAGAGCTTAGGAGGAGGAAGATCACTTGAATGAGAGTTACACTTGCAAAATGAAACTCTTTTCATCTAATTAAGTGGTTTGTAACCTCCATGGGATACCAAGAGTCACAACTCTTGGTAACTCCCATGAGGTGGCACTTCACTTAAGTAACCATGATGATGTGGAGCATCATCATTGGTCAACTTAATGTCAACTCACCAATGAGGTGACATAAAGTCAAGTCAAACTTGACTCTTCATCTTCCTCTCAAGTCAAGTCAAACTTGACTTAATCTCTCTCATGGTTGATCTAATCCAGCCATTTAATTCAAGCCAATTTAATATAATGAATCTAATTCATTTAATTAAATTGATTCAATGAGTTATAATCTAAATTAGACTCATTGAACACATGAATCAACTTGAGTCCAACTCAATTAGCCCAATTAGGATTACTCTTAATCCAATTTGATTCATCAAATGAATCTAATCCTCTTGGTTCATCATATGAACCTAATCTCCATCCACTTGTTCTTTGTGTGTGACCCAATAGGTTCTTGTAACGTTGGCAATGCCCCTAAACTCATTTAGAAACATAAGTAATGAGCGGTATCTAGCAATATATCATTACTACCCAAGTTACAAGAATGTTGAGATCCAACATCACCTTGTGACTACTAATTGTGACTCCTCACAATATATGACAAGTGTCCTTCTATCCTAGACATCTAGATTGATCAATGTGAGGCATAGACCGTGTCATCCTCTAATCAATCTAAATCTTGAACTCCAAGTAGACTCACTCAATCAAATGAGCTCAATATCCTATATTGACTCATTTGGGCATGGCCATGCACTTCGTGGTCTCACTCTATCAAGAATACCGATGTCTCTCCCGTCATATAGGAGGGATAGATCTCATCTACATCACTCACATCCCTCCGCATAATTTGTTACATACCCAGTAATCGCCTTTATGGTCCACTCAGTTACGGGTGACGTTTGACGAAATCAAAGTACATAACTCCTTATGTAGGGAACCATGGTGACTTCAGGTCTAAGGACTAGTAGTCATACTAATAGCCACATGAGAAAGTATATGACACTCATATAACGATCCATGATACTTTCTCATGGCGGGGCATTCAGTATACATTCTCCAATGCATACCCATGTGTCAACTTGATATCTCTATATCCATGACTTGTGAGATCAAGTCATCGAGTTGACCTACATGCTAGTCTTATTGTATTAACATTGTCCCTGAATGTTAATACTCGACTAGGAATTATTAAGAGTAGTGTTCCCTATATCATCTCACTATCGATTCAACCAATCGATTGATATAGGTAAGAACCTTCTACTCAAGGACGTTATTATACTTAGTTTATTTGGCACCAATACAAGCAAGTATAATAACCAAAAACCAAATTCCTTTATTTATATAGAATATGATACAACAAGTCCAAAATACAATCATCAAATGATTGGCTCTAGGGCTCTAGCTAATAATCTCCCACTAGTACTAGTGTCAATCAGTGTAGGCTCTAAGCCCCAATGACCTAGTGTGACCATCATGCTTCCTCTGTGCCAAAGCCTTGGTCAAGGGATCTGCGATGTTAGCCTCTGTAGGTACTCTGCAAATCTTCACATCTCCTCTCTCGATGATCTCTCGAATGAGATGGAAGTGCCGTAGTATGTGTTTGGTCCGCTGGTGTGAGCGAGGTTCCTTCGCCTGTGCTATAGCTCCATTGTTGTCACAATAGAGCTCAATGGGGTCAGCAATGCTAGGAACCACCCCAAGTTCAGTGATGAACTTGTGGATCCAAACTGCCTCCTTTGTTGCCTCTGATGCAGCAATGTACTCAACATCTGTTGTAGAATCACCTACTGTGTCCTGCTTCGAACTCTTCCAGCTCACAGCACCACCATTAATGCAAAACACGAACCTCGACTGCGATCTATAGTCATCCTGGTCGGTCTGGAAGCTAGCATCACTGTAACCTTTACAGCTAGCTCATCATTGCCTCCATATATCAAGAAATATTCTTTAGTCCTTCTTAAGTACTTAAGAATATTCTTGACCGCTATCCAGTGACTTTCACCTGGATCAGACTGGTATCTGCTCGTCATGCTCAAAGCATACGAGACATCAGGTTGAGTACATAGCATGGCGTACATGATCGATCCTATGGCTGAGGCATAAGGGATCTGATCCATGCGGTCTCTCTCCTCTCTAGAAGAGGGACCTTGAGTCTTCGAAAGACTCACGACATGTGACATCGGCAGAATCCCTTCTTGGAGTTCTGCATGACAAACCGTAGGAGTACCTTGTCAATGTATGTACTCTGACTTAGGCCAAGCAATCTCTTAGATCTATCTCTATATATCTGTATCCCTAGAATGCGGGATGCCTCACCTAAGTCGTTCATTGAGAAGCAACTCCCTAGCCAGGTCTTGACAGACTGAAGCATAGGGATGTCCTTCCCAATGAGTAGTATGTCATCCACATACAATATGAGGAAGACAACTATATCCCCTACAACCTTCTTGTAGACACAAGGCTCATCTTCGTTCTTGATGAAACCAAATTGTTTGATCGCATCATCGAATTGAAGATTCCAGCTTCGAGAAGCTTGCTTTAGTCCATAAATGGACCTATGCATCTTGCATACTCTGCTAGTATGCTGTGGATCTACAAAACCCTCAGGTTGTGTCATGTACACATCCTCGAGCAGGTTTCCATTCAGAAACACGGTTTTGACATCCATTTGCCATATCTCATAGTCATGGTAGGCTGCAATAGCAAGCATGATCCGAATGGACTTAAACATCGCTACTGGAGAAAAGGTTTCATCATAGTCAATACCATGAATCTGCTTGAAACCTTTAGCTACCAAGCGACCTTTATATATAAGTCCATCCATGTCAGTCTTTCTCTTAAAGACCCACTTACACCCTATGGGTTTTACCCCTTCAGGTGGATCAACCAAAGTCCATACTTGGTTGGTGTACATGGATTCTATTTCGGATCTCATGGCCTCTAACCATTTCTCAGAATCTGGTCTCATCACAGCTTCCTGATAGGTGGTAGGCTCATCCTCTATGAGCACAATGTCATCATGGTCAGACAAGAGAAATGAGTATCTCTCAGGCTGACAACGTACCCTATCAGACCTGCGAAGAGGTATGTCTACTTGAACTGGTTGTTGTTCCTCAACTCCTTGTGGAACAAAATTATCCACAACACTTTGTGGTTCCAGTTCAACTTCCATCGAGGCTTCAGTGCTATTGTTCGCATCTTGAACTTCTTCAAGATCGAACGTGCTCTCACTAGTCTTTCTAGAAACAAAGTCCCTTTCTAGAAAGACCCCAGTCTTTGCCACAATTACCTTGTGCTGACTGGGAATGTAGAAGTAATATCCCTTAGTTTCCTTGGGATATCCAATAAAGTAGCACTTGTCGGATTTGGGTCCTAATTTGTCTGAGACTTGACGTCTAACGTAAGCCTCACAACCCCAAATCCTCATGAAAGACACCTGGGCATCTCTCCCAGTCCATATCCTATATGGTGTCTTTATCACGGCCTTGGATGGAACTCGGTTGAGTATAAAAGCTGTCGTGTCTAGAGCATAACCCCAAAGGTATGTAGGAAGATCTGTATGACTCATCATAGATCGTACCATATCTAATAAGGTACGATTCCTCCTTTCGGATACACCATTCCACTGTGGTGTTCCAGGAGGAGTGAGTTGGGATAGAATCCCACACTCAGCTAGGTAGTCACGGAACTCATGGCTAAGGTATTCTCCACCTCGATCTGATCGAAGTATCTTAATACTCTTGCCAAGCTGGTTCTGTACTTCATTCTTGAATTCTTTGAACTTTTCAAAGGATTCTGACTTATGTGTCATCAAGTACACATAACCATATCTACTGAAGTCATCAGTAAACGTGATGAAGTACCTATAACCGCCTCTAGCAGTAACATTGAAAGGGCCACATACATCACTATGTATGAGTCCTAACAAATCAGTCGCTCTTTCGTTGTGCCCACTAAAGGGAGTTTTGGTCATCTTGCCTCGTAGGCATGACTCGCATATCTCATATGATTCTAAATCAAATGAGTCCAGCAAACCATCCTTATGGAGCTGGGATAAGCGCTTGTCATTTATATGACCTAAGCGACAGTGCCAGAGATAGGTTTGGTTCAGGTCATTTGACTTGAACCTCTTGGTATTTATGTTATAGATAGGGCTCTCAAGGTCTAGAATATAGAGTCTGTTTATCAGAGGTGCACTACAATAGAACATATCGTTTAAATAGACGGAACAACATTTGTTCTTTATAGTAAACGAGAAACTTTTCTTGTCCAAACAAGAAACTGATATAATGTTCTTAGTTAATGCAGGCACATAACAACAATCATCTAATTCTAGTACAAGCCCAGAGGGCAGAGATAGATGGTAAGTTCCTACAGCAATAGCAGCAACCCGTGCTCCATTGCCTACTCGTAGGTCTATCTCACCCTTCGTCAATGCCCTGCTATTTCTCAGCGCTTGTACATTAGTACAAATGTGCGAAGCACATCCGGTATCTAATACCCACGATGAAGAAATAAAGAGGTTGACTTCTATAACATGTATACCTGAAGTAGAAATCTTATTTCTCTTCTTCTTAAGATCTTCCAGGTATTCTTTGGAGTTCCTCTTCCAATGCCTTGCTTGTCCTTGATATAGGTGACAAAGATGTTCAACCATATCGTAAGCACCCATCAACTCATGTTGCTTCTGAAGCTCAGAGTTCATGGTCACGAGCATAAGACAGGACACATCTAATGCGTCATCTTGATGCTTCTTGTAAGCATCTTTGTCAGCTCGCGGGGCATTGGCAGGAGGAGCCTCCGGAATGGGCTGCTCCAGAACGTACAGCTTACGTTCCTGAGTGAGAACTATTCTCAGGTTCCTGTACCAGTCCAGGAAGTTTGCTCCGTTGAGCTTGTCCTTCTTAAGGACAGAACGCAGAGAGAAGTTGTTCATGTTTGACGTCATGGAAATTCTACAAAAGAAATAAATGCAGAAATAAATATCATATTCTTAATCATTTAATTAGGCATTTAACTAAATGATGCTCCCACTGAATTCTATAATTCATGTGGGACAAGATCCACATCATACTAACCCTTGAGTTATCGTTGGCTAATACGCCCAAGACTTAGTATGATCGGTAGGTAACGATTACCAATTACATCTCTATGCAACTCTTGTTTATAGGATCAATATCCGTATTTATATTAAAACTCGAGTTAGCTTTGGCTAATACGCCCGAGAGTTAATATAAACGTGATTTTGTCCTACCTTTCCAACCGTTGGAAGAATACCTATAGTTGTACTCTATCCACCGAGTTAACTAGTTACTCAATCTAATTGAGTTGAACTCACCCATGCGTTGATAGGCGGGACCAAGATTGTCCCTCCGTACCCTACCAAGATAATAGTGTTGCTCTGCTTTGGCAGATTCAACAACACATGTGATCGAGGTAGTAGTAGGTATCACGGCACGGTAGGCATTAGAGTTGACGTGATTTAGACCTAATCTAAATGATGATGCGTATCAAATACTTGATTTAGATCTAATTTAATCGTGGGGTGCATCATGTGCACGATTTAGATCTAATCTAATCGCTAGGCACTAATTAACTACTTAAACATGCATCACATACATATAAGCAATTAATTAAATTATTTTGTGATTGTGTCATGGCCCTACTACGATCTTCTCAAGCCAATGAGAAGATCGGATGGTCAACCTAAGGTCAATAGCTTCTCAAGCTCCTTCCTTTTGACCACCTTGTGTTGCTCGCGCCTTCCTCATAACTCCGTCTCGAGTGGATCTTCCACCGCTCCAATTTTGTACATTACAATTTTAGAAACTCGAGTTACATTCGAGTCTAAATCTAATTTACAACAAAAATAAAATAGAAGGCACGACGCGCAAGTCGCGAATCAAAATACAGCACACACATCACATGACGGCACGCAGGTCGTATTATGAATTACAACACAAATCCAATCACATTGGGTCTTTTTGGGCCATGACTATCACAAAATTAATATATAATTTAAAATTATATATTTTCATAATTTTCTGTAATTTCTTTTATAATTTTTACAATTTTATGAGTAAATTTTTCTCGGCGGTCCCGTTTAGCGTTTTCGGGCGCAATCGCGGAACGAATCCCCTTGCGGGGCCAGAGGCAGCGCCCCTACCCGCGATCTAACCATCGCGAGGGTTCCTTTGCGATCTAATAGCGCCTAAGCCCGCTGTCCCAAAAAATTTTGGGGCGAAACTTTGCCGTTTTGGAAAATTCTTCTCGGTAGTCGAAGCCTACAAGTGCCGAAACACTTGTGCTTCGCTTCTACGAGAAAAATACCCATAAAAACTCTAAAACCCATAAAATTACAGAATATCACAGAACTGAATTTTTTTTCATAAAAACAAAAACTAAGCTCGTACAAGCTTCGCACGTGGCTCTGATACCACTGTTGGGTATTTCGGGCCGCGAAAATCGTTTTTTCACGTCGCGGAAACCCCGAAACCCCCTAGCCATTGGATCCGTGCTAAGAAAACTTTCGAAAATATGAGTACGAGTTTCAAACTATGATCTACAGTAGATCTACAAAGGAAAAACATTTTATACCTTTGAAACGTGCCCTCGCAAATCCCGCTCGTCCAACGGTACGCCGGATCTCGAAGTTGTCAACGTAGACAACTCTCTAGTGATATCCACACGAACAAGATGTGTTCTCTAACACACAAGGATGGAGAAGAGAGCACCACAAGTGTGCTAGCACTCTCTAGGGCTCTCGGGTAGGATTGGAAGAAGAAGAAAGGAAAAGAAGAGAACACACTCCTCTAAAATATCTATGTGACTTTCACTAACTTTTCTTCTTGGATTAGATTCACTCTCCTTTCTTCTCCCTTGCTTGAAACCCACGACCAAGAGAAGAGAAGGAGCAAGAAGAGAGCTTAGGAGGAGGAAGATCACTTGAATGAGAGTTACACTTGCAAAATGAAACTCTTTTCATCTAATTAAGTGGTTTGTAACCTCCATGGGATACCAAGAGTCACAACTCTTGGTAACTCCCATGAGGTAGCACTTCACTTAAGTAACCATGATGATGTGGAGCATCATCATTGGTCAACTTAATGTCAACTCACCAATGAGGTGACATAAAGTCAAGTCAAACTTGACTCTTCATCTTCCTCTCAAGTCAAGTCAAACTTGACTTAATCTCTCTCATGGTTGATCTAATCCAGCCATTTAATTCAAGCCAATTTAATATAATGAATCTAATTCATTTAATTAAATTGATTCAATGAGTTATAATCTAAATTAGACTCATTGAACACATGAATCAACTTGAGTCCAACTCAATTAGCCCAATTAGGATTACTCTTAATCCAATTAGATTCATCAAATGAATCTAATCCTCTTGGTTCATCATATGAACCTAATCTCCATCCACTTGTTCTTTGTGTGTGACCCAATAGGTTCTTGTAACATTGGCAATGCCCCTAAACTCATTTAGAAACATAAGTAATGAGCGGTATCTAGCAATACATCATTACTACCCAAGTTACAAGAATGTTGAGATCCAACATCACCTTGTGACTACTAATTGTGACTCCTCACAATATATGACAAGTGTCCTTCTATCCTAGACATCTAGATTGATCAATGTGAGGCATAGACCGTGTAATCCTCTAATCAATCTAAATCTTGAACTCCAAGTAGACTCACTCAATCAAATGAGCTCAATATCCTATATTGACTCATTTGGGCATGGCCATGCACTTCGTGGTCTCACTCTATCAAGAATACCGATGTCTCTCCCGTCATATAGGAGGGATAGATCCCATCTACATCACTCACATCTCTCCGCATAATTTGTTACATACCCAGTAATCGCCTTTATGGTTCACTCAGTTACGGGTGACGTTTGACGAAACCAAAGTACATAACTCCTTATGTAGGGAACCATGGTGACTTCAGGTCTAAGGACTAGTAGTCATACTAATAGCCACATGAGAAAGTATATGACACTCATATAACGATCCATGATACTTTCTCATGGCGGGTCATTCAGTATACATTCTCCAATGCATACCCATGTGTCAATTTGATATCTCTATATCCATGACTTGTGAGATCAAGTCATCGAGTTGACCTACATGCTAGTCTTATTGTATTAACATTGTCCCTGAATGTTAATACTCGACTAGGAATTATTAAGAGTAGTGTTCCCTATATCATCCCACTATCGATTCAACCAATCGATTGATATAGGTAAGAACCTTCTACTCAAGGACGTTATTATACTTAGTTTATTTGGCACCAATACAAGCAAGTATAATAACCAAAAACCAAATACCTTTATTTATATAGAATATGATACAACAAGTCCAAAATACAATCATCAAATGATTGGCTCTAGGGCTCTAGCTAACAAAAGCAATGACTGATCAATTTATTGGAATGAGTAAGAAAGGTAGGGTCCTATTTAAGCCTCTTTAGATTAGGGAGAGGAGGAAAAGAGGATTGTCATTTGGTAGACCAGGGGGCAAGCTCAAGCAGTCTCATGAAGAAAAAGTGAGATTTCCAACCTTTATTTAAAGAAAGCATTTCCTCGAAGAAGACCATCTTCGGGCAAGATTGGAAAAGAAACACCCCATGTTCTGATTTCTTAGGATAAGCAAACAAAAAAAGATTACTGGGTATAGGTGAATGTCAAACAGGTAGAATAACATATTTCCCACACATATAATGAAAATAATTCTGGGTGAATTATTGCAGGGGGATATTGAAGTATTGGTTTACCTCTGACATGAAGGGAGGGATAGGAAAACATAGACCGACCATTAACTAGTCCTTAAAGAAAGTAATTTGATTGTTAAGGGAGTGATGAGGGTAAGCGTTGGGTGCAGGAATGGAAATATGATAATCCTTAGGAGTTTCGTACCGAAGGCGGAGGGTAGCTCTATTAGAGTTGTCAAAATTCGACCGAGTATGAGTATACCAAGAGGTGAACGATTCTTTCGCCATGAGAAAATGCAAGAATAACTGAAGGATGGGCAACTTACTGGAATCTTGAGAAGAGGAGATAGTAAAAGGAAGTTTGTAAGAGCAAGGAAGCGTGTAGTGTTGTAGAGAAGAGAAATTGCCAGAGAGAAAGATCGAGGAAGATGAAAGGTAAAGTGTGAAAAGTGAAGGCTATTTAGGGTTTTTATCAAGTATAATTCAAGGGTTGTCGTTCGATCAAAACGGCAAGTAGGCGGAGGATCATTGATCCACATGGAAAAATATGTTGTTGAGTCGTGCGAGGAGGCATGTGTCAGAAGTCATTGCAGAAAATAAGAAATGATGTCACATGGCAATTACCCATAAATAGGCATTTATGATGCATGTGACAAGACAAATCATTCCTTTTCCAAAAATATTTATCTACATGAATTCGTTCCTTTCTTTTTGAATGGTCAGTCATCGACATAAAATTTTTGAAAAAAGGATTAAGGCACGAACCAGAGCATAAATTGCAGAATGATTCTAGTGCAAAGGGTAAGTGAGCAAGTGTAAATGACATTAGAGTCCAGTCAGTCGGCTACACCTCTTGTGACTATATTTGAAGGGGAAACTAGTGATATGAGTTATAATGAGCAGATCTGAAAGATGATGTGACAATCAAAGTCAAGGTGGCATGCGGGTCAAAGTCAGAATAGGGGAGCAATCCCCATCTGATTCTATTGATCGCCCACATCTCGGGTCCTGCCTGAGTGGCTCCGACGTAGGACGCTCAGGTAGAGCTGACCGACCATAAAGCCAGTCAGACATAGGACTCTAGTATTTTACTCTAGAAGTCAAGAAATAATGTAATCGGTTAGTCAAATAGCTGGCCAGGTTCAAAGGGGCTTGGCCGGAGGAAGAGACGACTGATCTCTAAACCCACAAGCCTTCTAAAAATCCCTCTTAATATACGATCGGTGGGATAAAGGCAAATCGAACATAAGACTTTCAATGTACGCCCGACCGGACAAAGGTCTGGTGGGCTTAAGGATACTTAGCCTCTTAAAGCTCTTTATATACAATAGGTCAGATAAAGGCAAATTGAACATAAGACTCAGTATACGCCCGATCGGGCAAAGGCCGGACGGGCTTAAGGACACTTAGCCACTTAAAGCTCTTGATATATGATTAGCCGAATAAAGGCAGATCGAATATAAAGCTCTCAGTGTACACTCAGCCAAGCAAAGGTCGGGCGGGCTTAAGGACACTTAGTCTCTTAAAGCTCTTTATATATGATCGACCGGATAAAAGTAGATTGAACATAAGACCCTCAGCGTACGCCAGGCCAGGCAAAGGTCAGGCGGGCTTAATGACACTTAGCCTCATAGAACTCTTTATATACGATTGGTCAGATAAAGGCAGACTAAACATATGGCTCTCCGTGTATGCTCGGTCGGGCAAAGGTCAACCGAGTTTAAATTACCTGATGATATATTACTCCTAAAAGGAAGTTCTTGTTGGTTACAGCCTGGAATTCCGTTCTGTTTCCCTTGTTCAAAAATTTGTACAAGAACAGAACTTTTCCTAGCAGCTCATGTGCTCTACAGAAATTAAACTTGAATTGCAAACGAAACTTAACATTTTTAATTCAAGTTGTTCTTCAGAAGTTAAACTTGGATTGGAACGGAACTTAACATTTTTACTCCAAGTTCAACCCATGTGTTCTTCAGAAGTTAAATCATATTACAGAAGTTGATTAAATATCTATTTCAAAGATTGGCTTCCAGGTTAAACATGGCGAGAAACTCGACCTTCTTGGGTATGGGATCATCCACCACTTCCTAGACAAAGCCTTTCAAAGAAATTGAATATTTAAACTTCTTACAGTAACCTTAGGTTTAACTATAGAGACCACAATAGAAACACAAAATCGAAACACAAAATCAAAACACAAAATCGATAGCCTCTTGTGTTGGTATTTCAGGATCCATACAAAGAATACAAACTAATTATACAGTGGAAACAAATAATTAGTTATACCTTTCTTTGCAGCTAAAGACCTCTTGATCTTCTGTTGTATTCCTCTCCTCCTCTTGGACGTCGTGTGGGCGACAATCTACCAAGATGAAATCCACCAAAACCTTCTTCTTTGCCTACAAGTTTCGGCCACCCAAGGAATGCCAAAATAGGAAACTTCCTTCTCTTCTTCTTCCTCTCCAAGCAAACCGGCCACAAGAAGATGGAGCTTGATGTGCCGCCGGCCTTAAGAGAAGAAAACAAAGGGAGAAGAGAAAGAGAGAAGGTCGGCCACCAAGGAAAAGAGAAGAGGGAAAGCTTAGGTTTCGACCCTAAGGGAACAAGAGAAATATGGAGATGTGTTATTCCCATAAGGCACCCTCTACCTCTCTTTTATAATCCTTGGTCATGGTATAAAAGGAAATTTGAATAATAATTAAAACCTCTCTCTTTTAAATTTCCTATTGTGATGACTACAAAATGAAAGTTTAAAAAATTAAAATCTCTTTCTTTTAAATATTGTAGATGTCTACAAAAAGGAAAGATTTTAAAATTAAACTTCTCTTCTAAATCATGGTTACAAAAAAGGAAAGTTTTATCAAAATTAAAATCTCTCTTTTTTAAACCATTATAGATGGCAACAAAAAAGAAAAGATTTTAAAATTTAAAACTCTCTTTTAAAACCATGTGGATGGCATCAAAAAAGAAAAAAAAATTAAAATTAAAATATCTATTTTAATCCTTTGTAGATTGCTATAAAAGGAAATATTTTAAAAAATTAAAATATCTCTTTTTATTTCTTTAGTGGTCAACCCCTTGCTTGGTCACCAAGCAAGGCTTGGCCGGCCACATCTTGGACACCAAGATGGGCTTGGCCGACCCCTTGCTTGGGCACCAAGCAAGGATGTGGCCGGCCCCTAGCTTGGATAAGAAGCTGGCCTTTGGGTGGATAAAAAGGCTTTTAATAAGAGGCTACAACAGGGACCTAGAGGAGGAATTTGTTTTGGCCTCTTGATAGACTTAAGCTTCATGTGTTCGACCCGAACACCCAACTCAAGTTCATCAATAATAACTCATACCACTAAAGAGTCAGTATTGAACTACCGTACCAATCCCATATTACATTATGGGCTCCTTCTTATCATGAGTGCATTAGTCTCCCTGTGTTTAAGATATCGAATGTCCATTAATTAAATGAGTTACTGACAACCCACTTAATTAATATCTAGCTCCAAGAGTAGTACCACTCAACTTCATTATCATGCCGGACTAAATCAACCTACAGGGTTTACATGACAATCCTTATGAACTCCTTAAGAGAGAATCATCAACCTAGATGACTAGGACACAGTTTCCTTCTATAATCAACAACATACCATATAAATAATATTATTTCCCAACTTATCGGGCCTATTGATTTAACGAATAAATCTCACTCATTGATAAATTAAATAAATAAATACTAATTACATATGCTTGCTATTATATCAGGATTAAGAGTACGCACATCCATAATAACATAGGTTATGTTCTTTTATGCGGTCAGTATAAAAAGAAACAACCTCAAATGATCCTGCTCAATACACACATAGTGTACTAGTGTAATTTTATAGTCAAGATAAACTAATACCAAATTACACTACAACCATTCCAATGGTTTGTCCCAATCCATCTTGGTTGTGAGCTACTATTTATAATTTATAAGGAACTTATAACATGATCTTCTGTGTGACACCACACACCATGTTATCTACAATATAAATTAAATGGACAACTGCATTTAACTAAATGCAGACATTTGACCAATGTGATTCTCATTTCAAAATAAATGTTCATACAAAAAGCTAGGCTTTTAGTATACATCCTAATAGTTCTAACATACATAATTTATCATATGGCTTCTCAAAGGGATTTTTGGCACACTGTATACACTATATCAGTCTCTGAATAGATCTTTGTAGTATTTAACACATGACAGAGATGATTGATACAATGGCACAGTAATGCGGCTGACCTTATGGGCCAGCCGAAATATACTCAGTCAACAACATCTTAACGGCTTATCAAAACTTGTCGAGGAATATTCTTTCGGAGTCTTCTTCGAAGTCTATTATGTCCCTCATAAGCCAGCTAATCATAACGACATATGCCTTCAACAACCTTAGTAATGGCGTGAGATATAAACAGCAATAGAGGTATATCAATGGGTAGATAAAGATTCGGACAATTATTACATAATGCCCAGGCTGTACTTTTTCCATCGCCTAACAAACTCTAACATACCGGGGACCACCTTACGATTGCAGAGGTTATGTGAGGTGGTATAAAAAAGAGGTCCTCTCCATTGGTAAGGTATGCAAATATCTGCATTTGAACTCTATTCTTGCGTGAGCATTTTTTCTACTATTCTTCATTCACCTTCTGCAAAGGATACTGATTTGAGCATCGGAGGGTCTTGCCAGGGATCTCCACCTTGGTCTTTGGTCATTAACGCTTTGTTGGATCGTCAAATTGTGCGCATGATTGTTGAGGTGCTTCCTCAAATCTCAAAGAGTCTTCCACCGGTCAACGAATCATCCATCAGAGCCAGCGCGCCATCACCCTAGCCTTGAGACAGGATCACTGGGGTTGAAGAGTTTGTGAACTTCGCTAAGTCTCATCCAGAATGTTTAAATAGTATTGAGTTAAAGTGTCCATGTAATCAGCGCAGATGTAAAAATACAACTTTCTGTGATAAGGATACAGTGAAAATCCATATATGTATGTATGAGTTTGTTCCAAATTATTACAACTAGTATTGTCATAGAGAGTCGTATGTATTTAAACAAATTGGACCTTCTGTTGCTTCATCATCCTACCTGATTGCTCCTGAGAAATCATCAAGGCATGTGAATGCAATGCAATTAATGGTTTATGATACAATGAATGCATACGATCAATCGAATATAGAGGAAACACCTACGCCCGAAGTTCAAAAATGTTTGACATGTTAAAGGCTAGTGAGAAAGAATTATAGGAAGACATTCCTTCTGACCATTCTCAACTATCAGCTACTGCAAGATTACTGAACATGAAGGTAGAATATCATTTCACTGAACGTTGTTATGATGAAATGTGTCAATTGATGTCAGAGAGTTGCTCCCCGTTGATAACTGCATGACTAATAACTTCTACAATACAAAGAAATTGATTAGAGATTTGAGTTTACCAGTAGAGAAGATTCATTATTGTATCAATAATTGTATGATCTTTTGGAATAAAGATAGCGAACTAATGGAATGCAGAATGTGCAATCACCCTCGTTATAAGTAAAATAGTCGCATGTCTGGGAAGAAGAGGAGAAATATTCTCTTGAAAGTCATGTATTATTTCCCATTAACTACTAGGCTTCAACACTTGTATGTATTTGTCACAATAGCAAGCCACATGAGGTGGCATCAAAATCATGTACACGAAGGAGATATAACGTGTCATCCTTGTGGCTCACCAGCGTGGAAACACCTTAATATAATATTTTCCTCCATTGCATTGGAACCGCGTAATGTGAGACTTGGACTATCCACAGATGGATTTTAGCCATTTTAGAAGTTATGGATAACAATATTGATTTTGGCCAATCATATTAACACTATATAACTTACCTCCATGGATATGCATGAAAGACGAATTCATGTTTCTTACTGTGCTTATTCTAGGTTCTCAGAATCCAAAAGGGCAAATAGAAATTTTTTTACAACCTTTGATTGTTGAGCTGAACCATTTATGGAATGTAGGGTAGGAGACTTATGACATTGAAAGTAATCAAACTTTACAGTGCATGATGTTTTGTTATGGACGATTAGTGATTTTTTAGCATACTCAATGTTGTCAAAATGGAGCACGACTGACAAGTTAGCATGTCCACATTGCATAAGTAAGTCTGATGCATTTTCATTATCTTGTAGTGGAAAAATATCTTGATTTGATAATCATCAAAAAAATTTTACCAGTTAATCACCCATTTAGAAAAACTAATAAAATTTTCAAAAGGAATGAAATGGTTAGGAAACTTCCTCCAATATCGAAATCAAGTGAAGTTATTGATGAAATTGACAGTTATGAATTTCTACCAGTATATCAAGATGGTTCTGATGATATAAATAAGTATATTGTTAGAATGAACAAGTGTGGTTGAAGGAAAAGAAGCATTTTTGGGAGCTACTATATTGGAAATATTTACTCATTCGGCATAATTTAGATATGATGTATGTTGAGAAAATTTCTTCGTTGACATCTTCAATGCTATGATGAATGTTCATGGGAAAACTAAAGATACATCAAAATCACATGACGAATTAAGACAATTAGTAGATAGACCTGAGTTATATCAAAATGAAATAATTGGTAAATATTCGAAAGCATATTATACAATAGACAAAGAATATAAGCAAACATTATGTACTTGGTTGAAAGCAATTAAATTTCCTGATAGATATTCCTCGAATATGTCTCACTTTGTTGATATGAACACGTTAAAAATGTTTGGAATAAAAAGTCATGATTATCACATGTTTATGCAAAAACTAATTCTAATAGCATTCTATGACCTACTTCCTAACAATGTTTAACAAGCACTTACATAATTGAGTCTCTTTTTGAGAGATTTGACTTAAGGGTTATTATGACACCAAATATGCTTTGGTTTTATATAGACATTCCAATGATACTCTGTAAGCTTGAACGAATATTCCCACATAATTTTTTTGATTCTATGGAACATCTACCTATTTATTTTCCTATGAGGTACAACTAGGTGGTCCTGTGCAATACAAATGGATGTATCCATTTGAATGATTTTTGAGAAAATTAAAGAATAATATTCTTAATAAAGCAAGAGTTGAAGGATTAATATGTAATGCATATTTGGTTGAAGAAGCAACCTCCTTATGCTCTTAGTATTTTGTTGATAATGTAAAAAATCAGACATCATAAGTGTTCTCGAAATTCTGATGATATTCTACCAATAGACTCAGAGATGTTTTCTATTTTCAAGTTTCATGGTAAGACAATGGATGCAACTATTTCTCGATAATTAAATGAACAAGAATATCATGCTACTAAGACATATATACTTTTGAACTATAAAGAGGTCAAACCATACATAAGGTAATAGTTCAAGTATAAATATAATACAGTATTGAAGAATATTTGACATGTTATCTAATATGTCCTCAAATTACCTTCTTTGACAGCTTGTACGAACAACAACTATATTTATAAAATCCATCAATAAGTGCAAGAGAGGTAGAGATCAAGTTAAAGGATGAATTTACATATTAGTTAGTGATTAAATTATTTATTATAATGCAACTGTATTATATATGTATTTAATTTATATAATTACTATTGTTATAGGCGAACGATAGTAGAATATCAAATGTGTAAGATAAAAGACTAAAAAATCTAGCATTAGGACCTCTTTGTAACATAATAGTCTACTTAGGTTATTATGTTAATGGATTCAAATTTCATGTGACCCAATGTGATTCACAAAGACATATGTATAATTCTGGTATTTGCATAAAAGGATTCATAAACAACAATGATACTTAATTTGATTATTTTGGTAGACTTAGGAAATCATCGAGATTAACTATCTAGTTTTACCTTTAAAAATGTACGTATTGTTCAGATGCTCATGGTATGATCCAACTCCAAGAACATCTACCAGAATACATCATTTCTACAATTTAGTTGAGGTTAACACAAATAAAAGATTCACCAAGTTTAAACCTTTCATCTTTGTAGTACAAGCTGGTAAGGTATTCTCTCTTGAGTACCCAATAAAGAGAAGAAGACCTAATGAATAGTTAACAGTGTGTTAGATAAAGTCTCGGTTAATTATAGAAATGCTAAATGTAAGTACCACATGGTAGTTTTGGTGTGATCAATTAAGTTAAGTTAGGTCATGTTGTGTTTAATCCTTGTGTCTAAGTATGCAGGAACTGAGGAGCACAAGAAGTCTAGCGAAAGACACAACTAGCGAGAAGGATGACATAGGAAAGAGTCGACAGGTTCGGTGCGTCCGAGGGATGAGATGTCACAGAAGAGTACACTGGTGGATGAAAAGGAAGCACACGACATTTCCGAGGGACTAGAAGCCGGAGCTGAAGATTGCGAGAAGAGAAGGCCGGAAGAAGGGTTCGGGTGAGCTCTATTCCAGATGACCGATATCATCCAAGCGACCGGAGAAGGCACTGAACAGTCAGCACAAGGCTGACTGATCCAGGCGCCCGAACCGTTCGGGCGCCAAAACAATACGGTCTGGACACCCAGACCATTTTGGTGCTAAAAGGGCACCTTGACACAGTGGATCAACTTTGGGTCCACGTCAATAGTGGTGCGGGCTCCCGGAGTGGGTTTAAGCGCCCAATAGTGGATAAAAAGTTATTTTCACACCATTGTGAAGGTCATTGCATGGAGATAGAGTTTTCCACACTGAGGCGCCTGAATAGTTGGGTGCCCGGATCATGCCACATCAGCAAACAGTCAGATTCGACCAGTAGGCTATAAATAGAGCATTGGTCTCATTAGTTTCAAACAACACTTTCTATACTCGAAGTTCTTATTATGTTTTCAAATTTCTACACTGTCAACGTCCTGTATGAGGCTTCTCCACCTCCGACTTATGTCGAAGAAGTCTTCTAATTAAGCAACATTTACCTTGGATTAACAACCTCTCTAACCAAGTAAACAGTTTGTGTCTATTATTTATTTTATGCATTTTAGTTTATTTTATTAAAGTGTTCATCTTAATCAAAGTTGCAAGTTTCGAGAAGGGTATACTTTTTTTTTTTAGGGCATTTCACTCCCCTCTTGTCGGTCACACGAGACCTACAAGTGGAATCAAAGCAAGGATGTTTCAGAAGGACTAATTGCAAATTGAAGCACACAACAAATGGTCAGGCCAAACATCTACTCGCCTAAGTTCGAGGGGGAGTTCGCGACATGGAAAAAGAAGATTGAGGTATTCTTCAAAACTAATTTTGAATTACTTTTAATTATGAAATATAGCTTTGTAGCACCTAAGGATTAGCAAGGAGCCGACAAAGAAGAATATCAGCAGACAAAGGAGTAAGTCGACGTTGTGGCAAATGACAAGGTAGAATTTCATCTGTTGAGTATTATACCACCACAAAAAGTCAACCCGATCGGAGCCTACGAGTCAAACTCCTCAAGATGACACCTACTCCGAAACCAAATCAGCAACCTCCGGATGGAAGAAGGCGATATAGTCGCACATCTATACTTAAGCTTCAAAGAACTAATCACTATGTTGGTGCAATTTCCCTAGGTTAAGGTTAACCAGTTTGACTAAGCTTGAGTTGGCTCAAGCTTGAGTCTTAATGTTTAAGTTTTGATATTTAAGTTTTGATATTTGACAATATATGAAGATTATAGGTGCAATTGTCCATTTGGGGAGATTGGTCAAGGTTGACCGGATACTTGACTGGGAAGTCCTAATTGGAGGTTAGGCAAGGGCAAGACCAGCGGAAAGCTTGGAAGAAGTAGAAAATCCAAGTGGGTCAATGTTGACTGGACACTTGGTATGAAAGTCTTGGTGAGTGAAACCAGGCAGTTGGAAAATCCTGGTGAGTGAAGCCAGGTGAAAAGTGCTAGTGAGTGAAGGTAGGCAGATGGAAATCCTAGTGAGTGTAGCTAGGTGATGAAAAGTCCTTGTGAGTGAAGTCAGGTGAAAAGTCCTAGTGAGTGAAACTAGGCAGTGAGGAAGTTCTGGTGAGTGAAGCCAGGCAGTTGAAAGTCCAAGTGTGTCAATGATTGACCAAACACCTGGTGATTTGAAGTCCAAGTGGGTCACGGAGGACCAGACACTTGGCACGATGTGGAAAGTCTAAGTGGGTCAAGGTTGATCAAACACTTGACACGAGGAGAAAAGTCCAAGTGGGTCAAGGTTGACCGGGCACTTGGCATGAGGAAAAAAGTCCAAGTGGGGCAAAGGATTGATCGAACACTTGGCGCAAGAAGAAAAATTCAAGTGGGTCAAAGGATTGACCGAACACTTGGTGAAGAAGTCCTAGCAGGTCAAGGTTGATCGGAGGAGTTTCAACAGGTCACGATTGACCGGATGTTGGGTGAAGGAACCTTAGACTTAGGTTTGGAAGTTAGGGTTTGGTAATCGATTACCATATCCTAAGTGATTGCCCTAATCGCTTAAGATCAGTAAGCGATTAGCTTGATTGCTTAAGCTAAAATTTCATAAAGCACAGTGAGTTTCAACTTGGCTTAAGAGATTAGGTTAATTGCTTAAGCCAGGAATTCACGAATGCATAGAAGCTTTGGTGAGCAATTAAACAAGGTTGCTTAATCACTTACGGGTTGTGATCGCGCAAACAGAAGCATACTTAATCGATCAGACTAGCTGATTAGGAATGCATAATCAATTAGGGTATTTGATTAAGCTTTATAAAAATAGACGTTATGCAGGTTGTTGTTGTGGTAGTCGATTAAGGAGATTATTAATTGATTAAGACGCCCGAAGAGCCAAAGAAAAAGGTGGACGCGAGCACTGTTTCAGTAACTTCTCCTCTCCCACTCTCTTCACCGATTCTCTCCCACTCACCACCAGATTTCCTGAAGACTTAGAGGGAAGTACTGTTGCATTTCCAAATTGATCAAGAGGTGGATAAGCAAGAAGGAGCAAGCTAGGGTTTCAATGTTGTAAATCTTGTAAGATTTGTTTGTATTAGCTTTTCATTTCTTCTTATTGTATTAGGGTCTTGTACGAGGTCTCTCCACCTCCGGAGTATTTCCGAGGAGTGTTTTGATAGTGGATGTGTAAGAGAGGTCGGATCCTTGGATTAGTCACCTCATTTGAGGTGGATACCAAGTAAATCTTGGCATTAGAGTTTGCTTGAGTGTTTTCCGCTGTAACGACTCATCGACCAAGCGAACAAAGCTAATCCCCCCCCCCCCCCCCCGCCCCTCTAGCTCCCTAAGTGACTCAACAAGTGATATCAGAACGAGGTCGCTCTTCACCAAACTCATTGTCGGAAAGGGAAAAGATTTAGAGGAAGAAGAAGAAGTTTAAACCTAATTTTAACAAAGTCAAAGACATCATCAAAAGGTTCAACTTCAAGATGGATTTCTGAGATGGACTCAAATTTTACACAAGGATGCCTCCAACATTCATAATGATAAGCTTCGATCTTTGGAAATCAAGAATAAAAAATTTATTGATAATCGAGATAGAGCAATGGTTTGCTCTAATGAAAGGATTTGAAGTTCCAAAGGATAACAAAGGCAAAATCCTTGAGAAAAGCAAATATAATGAAGAACAAATCAAAAGAAATGAGCTCAATGACAAAGTGACCAAATTATTGGTCAATTTATTGCCAAACAATATTTTGGACAAAATTGGAGACTATGAAGATGCCAAGAAGCTTTGGAGCAAGTTGACAAGAATCCATGAAGAACCCTCCACTACACCAAATCAAGAAAAATTCAAAGAATGCAACTCATTGCATCAAAATGAAGAGGTAGAGAATTCGGAGGTTGAGAAGTGCTCAACATCCAAGGAGGAGATTCAAGAAGATCCATCCTCAATGGAGTGCAACGATAAATGCAAAAATGGAGCATACTCTTTGTTTCATGTACATAAGGATTCAGAGGTTGAGAGATGTTCAACATCAGAGGATGAAGATGAAGAGGCATCCACCTCAAGGATTAAGGGGGAGTATAGATCAATGTCAGATCAATAAGAGGCGTCTACATCCGGATCAAGAGAAGAAAATGTCAACCCTACAAATGAAGGTATAAAAATTTCAATTGTCAATAATAAAAATCATGTTATTTGTTTTGAGTGTAGGGAACATGAGCATTACAAGAGCAAGCACCCTAAGTTGACCAAGAAAAAGAGTCAAGTGGCACCCAAGGCTAAGGAGAAGCCAAAGGAAGTCTTCCCCGTTGTATGAAAAGGAAAGAAGCACATTATGTGCTTTTTTTACAACCAAAAAGGGAATTATTAGAGCCATTGTCCTAAGGGGAGGAAACCGGCCAAGAACAAAGGAGGAAGCACAAGTCAAGGGGGAGCTCTTAAGAGCAAACCCAAGGTATCTTTTAGTGATGCAATTCCTTTAAGTAATGATAAAAAGCATGCTAGGAATAATTGATATCATTTTAATGCTATTTATCATGAAATAGGAAGCATGATATAATTAAGGAAAAATATGTTTCATATTATGCTAGAAGTACCGTACCTAAGTCTAGGAAGGTAGGTGATAACTTAAGCAATAACTCTAAAGATTTTAGATGCATGGCTAAGAAAACTCCAGATTTTAATGAAAAATCAAAATTTGAGAACCTAAGGAGTGAAAATCAAATCTTGAGGTCCATACTTGAAAAATTGAAGAGGACCTTAGAAAAATTGACAATTAGTGTCAAAAGGTCAAACCTAGGTCAAATTAGGTAAGAACCATCCAATGACCATAGAGGTTTTGGATATAAACCTAAAACCAAGAAGGATGTTTCTTCTTATCATAGAGTTCCATATAGTTGTAGAACTAACCCTAGGTTTAGGGTTTAAGTTAAGGTCACAAGGGAAGCTATCCCTAGACTTGACCATGAGGAGCTAAGTATAACCAAGGCTTCTAAGAAGCCTAGGAAGGTCATTAGAAAGGTATTAAGAGAAGTTGTCCTTAGTGAATACTTAGAACACCCAAGGAGCACCAATTGGTTTTGGGTTCCTAGGAGTGCGTTCTCTACACCCTAGAGGGGTTTAGAGAGTATCAACTCTAATTGGAATGGTAGTTAACCTAACCTTGAAGAAGTTGACACTTGAAGGGCATTTTCAAGGTAGTTGTACTCCTTAAAAATGAGAAGGATTAATTGTTTACTCTTTTAGAAGAGTCAAATGTGCCAAAATTTGAGGAAGTAGACTTAATTAAAATTGGCACAAATAGGAAGAGCTAAAGAAATACTAAGTTGGGATTTTGCCATTTTCTTAGGAGAAAAAGGGGCAACTTAGGATTAACTTTGTCTTAGCAAATGGTTTAAGAGAAACACTTAGATAGATAATCTAGGTATTTCCTTTATGTTAAATTGTTATGATTGTTTGCCCATCATATGCCATGACATCATATTTTACATTCATATTTGTTATGAAAAATAAAAAAAATACCATGTCATGTCATATATACATCATGTGGCAAAAGGTGATTATGTCATACACACATCATGTAGCTATATTAGGTTTTCTTTTTGAAAATACTCATTTTGATGTATACCATAAATTATCATGCATTATTTTAATACCTTGTAACCAAGGATAACGACATTAATCAAAAAGTGACATCCTTGGTGGATGGTCAAATTTTAAAATACATAGATAGAAACGCATGATCCCTTAGTTTAGGGAAAAAACCAATATCTACATCTCACAAGGACTATAAGTTGGTTTGTATGTTTTTAGTGCATATTAGATACAAGTGAGATGTTAGGAGGATGAACAAAACTTAAGATGTTGATTTAGTACATCTTTTGAGTTTAAATTCATCAAAACACATAGATTATGTGTTATGCAATTATTGGAAAAGCTAGTGTACAAGTCATGTGCATTTAGCCCAAGGAACATAGTTAAAAATTTATTTTGAAAATCATTTCAAAATACTTTTGGAAAACCTTGGTGAAAGCTATCTTTTGATAAGAATCATTATTGTATAGTTAGACACAAACTTAGAAGAAACATTAAAATTTTCAAGAGTTTTCAACTTTATGCCAATCTTTGAAAATATATATATATATATATATATATATTCTTAGAAACCTATTTTTCTATGATAGTATATGACATAAATAACGTCTACATGAATTTTCATGATTTTTAGAATTTTGTAGAATTATTTATACATTTCTAAAATTCAGCTAAAATTGATTTCAGAATTTTAGAAATCGTAGTCGATCAGGGCAATTGATTACACAACCTTAATTAATTAGACAATCAATTAAGATAAATTCCTATGTGCACAGTGGCTCACGAGAATTAATCATTGTGATAAATTAAGAAGGTTAATTGATTAGAGCAATCGATTAACACTCGGTAATCGATTAAATCCCCTCTTAAGCGATTAAGAGCTTTGTTTAAGGGCTTAAGACCCTAATTTTAGCTTAAATAAGTTTATTTAAGTTGATTAAGGCATGTTTAGTCATGTTAACTATTCCTAACCTTAGGAAGTGCTTCGATAAGCATTTAAGGGTAGTTTTCTTATTGAAACAAGAAAGGTTTAGTTAAAAAAAAGACTAATTTGGAGTTTAGGATAAGGTTTAGTTTCAAAGTTGAATTTTGAATCTCAAAACTTCAAATTTTGGGTTTCTTAAATGTTTAGGAATTCTAAGTCATTGTTGGTATAATGATAGAAAATTAGAGCATGTTTTGAGGGGGTGTTGCTCCTTAAAAAACATGATTTACATTTTATTTCTAAATAATGGAACAATGGAAGGTGAAAACCTTCATTGTTATGCATGCTCAAGGTTGAGCATTAAAAAATAATGGAAGATTGGAAATCATTATTATAATATATGAATGCTCTAGGATGAGCATTGTATGATGAAAGTATGCTCTAGGATGAGCATTTGAGCACAATGAAGGATATGAGACCTTCATGGTGATGTTGTAAACAACATGAGATAACTCTTAAGGAGAAGAGTTTTTGATGTGTGCCAAAGGGAGAAAATATGGGGTTTAAGTTAGGAAATTCTCCATATTCTCAGGGGGAGATTGTGAAATACTTATGTTCAGGGGGGGAGAATGAAGGAAACACACATTCATGCTTTAGCATGAAGAAAAAGTTGAGGCTATAGGATTAGCCTAACTTAAATGTATTGTCAAACATTAAAAAGGGAGAGATTGTTGGTGCAATTTTTCTAGGTCAAGGTTGATCAATTTAACTAAGCTTGAGTTAGCTCAAGCTTGAGTCTTGATATTGAAGTTTTGATGTTTGACAATATATGGAGATTGCGGGTGCAATTGTCCATTTGGGTAGATTAGTTAAGGTTGACTAGTTCAATATGAAGAAGAGTCAAGTAAGTCAAGGTTGACTGGATACTTGACTGGGAAATCCTCCCTGGAGGTTAGACAAGGGTAAGACCAACAAGAAGGTTGGCAGAAGTAGAAAATCTAAGTGGATCAATGTTGACCGGACACTTGGTGTGAAAGTCCAAGTGAGTGAAGTCAAACAGTTGAAAAATCTTGATGAGTGAAGCTAGGTGAAAAATCCTAGTGAGTAAAGCTAGGCAAATGGAAATCCTAGTGAGTGAAGCTAGGTGATGAAAAGTCCTGGTGAGTAAAGTCAGGTGAAAAATTTTAATGAGTGAAGGTAGGCAGTAAGGGAGTCTTGGTGAGTGAAGCTAGGCAGTTGAAAGTCCAGGTAGGTCAATAGTTGATCGGACACCTGTTGATTGGAAGTCCAAATAAGTCATGGAGGACTAGACACTTGGCATGAGGTGGAAAGTCCAAGTGGGTCAAGATTGACTTAACACTTGGCATGACGAGAATAGTTCAAGTGGTCAAAGGATTGATCGAACACTTAGCACAAGGAAGAAAGCCCAAGTGGATCAAGGTTGACAGAGCACTTGACATGAGGATAAAAGTCCAATTGGGTCAAAAGATTGATTGGACACTTGGCACAAGGAGAAAAGTCCAAGTGGGTCAAAAGATTGAATTGACACTAGGAGAAGAAGTCCCAACAGGTCAAGGTTGACCAGATGCTTGGTAAGGAGGAGTCCCAACAAGTCACGTTGATCGGATGTTGGGTGAAAGAACCCTAGACTTAAGTTTAGAAGTTAGGATTTGGTAATCGAATAGATAATCGATTACCATATCTTAAGTGATTGCCCTAATCGCTTAAGATCGGTAAGCCATAAGCTTGATCACTTAAGCCAGGATTTCACGAAGCACAATGAGTTTTAGCTTGGCTTAAGCAATTAGGTTAATCACTTAAGCCAGGAATTCGCGAATGCATTGAAGCTTTGGTAAGCAATTAAGCAAGGTTGCTTAATCGCTTATGGGCCATGCTGGCACAAATAGAAGCATGCCTAATCGATCAAGCTAGTTGATTAGGAATGTATAATAGATTAGGGTAATCGATTAAGCTTCAGAAAATAGTCGTTATGTAGGTTGTTGACGTGGTAGTCAATTAAGGAGATTTTTAATCGATTAAGGTGCCTGAAGAGCCAAAGGAAAAAGTGGGTGTGAGCACTGTTTCAGTAACTTCTCCACTCCCAAGTTGATCAAGAGGTGGACAAGAAAGAAGGAGCAATCTAGGGTTTCAATATTGTAAATCTTGTAAGATTTGTTTGTATTAGCTTCTCTATTTTTTTCTTGTTGTATTGGAGTCTTGTACGAGGTTTCTCTACCTCTAGAGTATTTCTGAGAAGGAGTGTTTTGATAGTGGATGTGTGAGAGAGGGTCGGATCCTTGGATTAGTCACCTCATTTGAGGTGGATACCAAGTAAATCTTGACGTTAACGTTTGCTTGAGTATTTTTCACTGCAACAACTCATCGACCAAGTGAATAGAGCTAATCACCCCCCCCCCTCGTCTAGCTCCCTAAGTGACCCAACACATTAGATAAACGAATCTCGGAGAAAAGGTAACAAACCGAGATTCCTTAAGGTACGCTTTAAATTCATTTCCAAGAACACCCGAGTGGACTTCAATAGTCAACTTGTTCTATATCTCTAAGGATATCGAGGTGAGTACCTTAGAACATTTATTTTCTATGTTTGAACTTCATGAATCAAGATGTGCAGGTCTAAAGAATAAAGAAGAAAAGATGACTCAAAACCTAGCACTGTAGGTTAACTAGAAAGGCGAACCAAATTCAGACACGTCACTTGATGAAGGATAAGTCGCGTTTATGATAAGAAAATTTGGTAAATTCCTTAAAACTAACAAATTTAACAAGTCGCAGGATAAGAGACATTCACAAAGCAAAAGAAAGTGAGATGTTATAACTACCAAGAAGAAGGGCATATAAAGGACCACTATTCAAAACTGAAGGACATGGAAAAGAACAAAAGACCGACCCAAATGAAGCATAAAAATCTAAAGGCGACGTGGGATGAAACGTCATCATCAGAATCAGAAATCGTAACCTACATCAGACTTACACTATGGCAAGTCACCAAGAAGATGACAAAGCAAGCTCATCCGAAATGAGCATTGAGAGCATCGACGAAGGGGGAGCCACTTCAGAAGGAAGTAACAATACAAGGGGAGCATCAGACAACGAGATCGACAAGATAAGTCAAGTACAATCTCTACCTCCTGATAAATTATATATGTTTATTAAAATGCTTTCAAAAAATTGTTGTCATTTAGAAACTGAAAATGAAAAATTTTAAAAGGAAAATAAAGAATTAAAAATCTTGTCGATTAGAAGATTTCAACAAGTTAAAAATTTAAAATGAAAAACTAAGGGATCAAATAGAAAAACTTGAAAAGAATCAGTTTCAAAATTCTAGAAACTATCAAGGGCTAAATTGTTATTTCAAATATAAAAAAATGCCAAATTAAAAAATAACAAGAAAAATTATTCCTAGAAAGTATCTAATTAATTTAGTATGAAGGAACCTATATTGGATTCCAAAATCATGCTTAGATTAAATCTTTATATATGTTTTAATTTTAATTTACTTTAATATTTTTTGCATGTTTAAAGTTGTATAACCTTTATAAATAAATTTTTTCTATTCCTTTTTGTTCGAAATTAATTAAATCTTAATTTTTTTCATAAAAGGGATGTTATTACTTATCTGTAGGAAAACTTTTAAAAAAATTTTACTGCTATATTATTTTTTAAATTTTTCAACAAAAATCACATCTTTAAAATTAAAATTATTTCATAGAGTTATTCTTGAAAATTTTATTTTTTCTGTAATAAAATATCATGTTCTCTGTCAAAGAAAATATTTTCAAAAATTTTTATTGTTCATTAATTTTCTATGAATTTTTTATCAAAATAATAATTTTTAATATTAAAAATTTTCAAATATTTAATTTTGAAAATTTATTTTTTATGTAGATATACTTCTTATTGTATATACTCAAAAAAATTACAAAATTTTCAAGCATAAAATCTATTTTTAAATATTTTTTGTATAGAATAATTAATTATTGCTTATTTTAATTTTTTTTATTCATGAAAATTTTATTACTATTTTGGATAAGTATGTTTAACTGTTATAAAAAATTTTAGAATTTTTCAAGGGACTAAAAATAATTTTTAAATTATTTCTTCTAAAACTGGTTTTTAAATCACAAAAATTCAATTTTTCAAAAAATAATTTCTAGAAATTTCTTTTAAGTGTTAGTCACTATTTGTGTAACCCTTAGAATTTTTATCCCTATTTTTAATGTGATCAAATGGGGATATTTATAGATTAAGTTTAGAGGAAGGTAACATTTTGTAACATTTTACATATTAATTGTTTTAATTTGTATTTTTTATGCTTAAATTTACTTTACTATGTTTGGTTTAATTTGCATTTTTAATGCTTAAATTTACTTAACTATGTTTGTTTTTTCTAACTTAATTTGGGTTGCTCACATCAAAAAGAGGGAGAATGTAAGTACCTTGTGATAGTTTTGGTGTGATCAACCAAGTCAACTTAGGTCCTGTTGTATTTGATTCTTGAGTCTAAGTGTGTAGAAACTTAAGAGTATAAGAAGTCGAGCGAAAGACGCAGCTAGCGAAAAGGATGATATTGGAAAGAGTTGGCGAACTCGATGCGTCCAAGGGATGAGGTGCTGCAAAAAAGTACGCTAGCAGATGAGAAGGAAGCGCGCGGAATTTCAGAAGAACAAGAAACCGGAGTGGAAGATTGTTCGAGGAGAAGGCTAGAAGATGAGTTTGGGTGAGTCCTATTCAGGATGGCCGAGATCACCCAAGCGACCAGAGAAGGTGCCACATAGTCAGCACAAGGCTGACTGATCCGGGCGCCCAGACCATTTTGGTGCCAAAAGGGTGCCTCGACGCAATGGATCGGCTTTGGGTCCATGTCAGCAGCGGTCTGGGCTCCCAGAGCCTATCCGGGCTCCTGGGAGTGGATAAAAAGTTATCTTCGTACCATTTTGAAGGTTGTTACGTGAAGATAGAGTTACCACGCTGGGGACGCCTGATAGGTTCAAGGAGCTCAGATCATGCCATGTCAGCAAACAGTCAGATTCAACCAGCAGGCTATAAATAGAGTTTTAGTCTTAGTAGTTTCAAACAATACTTTTTGTACTTGAAATTCTTATTCTATTTTCAAATTTCTATGTTGTCAAAGTCTGTATGAGGCTTCTCTACCTCCAACTTGTTTTGAAGAAGAATCTTCTAGTTGAGCTACATTTACCTTGGATTAAGAACCTCCCCAATTGCAAACTAAGTAAACAGTTTGTGTCTCGTACTTATTTTATGCATTTTAATTTATTTTATTAAAGTGTTCATCTTAATCAAAGCTGTAAGTTTTGAGAAAAGTATACTTGTTTTTTTAGGGAAATTTATCCCCCTCTTGTCGGTCGCATGGAACCTACACTAAATACCATAACTGCACAAAACCATGATGCATATTAAAATGATGAAGTCAAGATATACTCAGTTGATTTAGAAATACAATTCACATCACAATTACTTGTAAATGTTAATGTCATTTATGAGAAAATAGATGATGGAGGGATGTCTAGCAGTGAGGAAGTTGATATACCAATGGAGTCTAGCGATGATAACTTACAAAATGTTAATTTAGTTGATTTAGAATGACATAAGGTGATTAAAAATTGTTAATAATGTCATGGTATCTTGTATGATTTTTTTTATTTTTTCATCTCCCTAGTTAAAAGACAATATTATATCAAATTTATATATCTTATACTGTGATTTTGTATATATAGTCATACAGTCAGCACAGAGACTATGTGGTGACTAGACTATTTTGTGAGCTATTGGTGACTGGTAAGTAATTATGTATTTAGTAATTATGTCAATACTTTAGCTTCTTTGTAATTATCACACATATCTAATACAAGATATTTTTCATACAGTTTTGTCCCAGATGATCACCAGGTAGCATCGTATATATCAAAAAGGTTTAAAGAATGATTGCCCCATGCTAGTACTACATGGCGGCTCGTAGACCAGGTCATGAAGAATTTTTATTATGATGAATTTTTTATAAGTATTTTAAATACAAACATATTTGTAATTAACCTGATATTAATTATCAAAATATATTATTGCAGAAGAGATATATTTGGGAGGAGAGCTAGGAGAAAATGTTCAAAAAAATTTGAAATGCCTACTGTTCTAAATTATACAAGGGAGGTAGAGGAGCACCATGCCATCCGAGGTCCCTGATATAATTTAGCAATCTTAGAGAGCCATTTAGGTTGTCCAGCATTGTCATGACAATTTAATGATTGCACGCAGTAATCACAATTCAAAGCCTACTAGACCGAGCACCAGATCCACAAAGCATGCTGTTGGATTCCGTTCAATTATGGAGTATACCTCCGACTTGGCATGTTTAAAATTAAGTTATATAAATATTTTTTACTTATGTTTTGTTATTAGTTTTAATGTATTTACATTTTTTTATACACAGACTGTTGAATTACAGAGACCTCCCACTTGTTGGGAGATATTTAACAGAACTTATAAAAGAAAGATGGGTCATTTGTCGATCGACGTTCCTTAGCAATAAATGTAAAAATATTAAATTTCATGAATATATTTATAGACTTTATCTAGAGGTTAATTAAATTATTATTTTGATACAGGAAACAATATCCACTAGAGTTGCTGAGGTGTCTCAACCTATGGTAGAGGGAGAGGAGTCACATCTTCTTTCCACTGATGCAGTTAATGACATTTATTATGAAGTCGTTGGTAGAAGGAAGAAGACATTCCTCTACGGGCTTGATTCTCAGGACAAAGTTATGTATAAGCGGATGAGGGCTTTAGGGATCAGGGGGCATCCTCCTTTCTCCTCTTCATCTAGTGAGGTACGAGAATTTCAGGAGAAAAATAAGGACTTACGGATTCGACTATCATCATTAGAGGAGACAATGGCCTTGAGGGACGCAAAGATATAAGAGATGCGGCAACGACAGGTTCAGATTGAGGCGATAGTTCATCATATGCAAGCATTTACAACGATGTTATCTCCGAATTCAAAGATGTATTACCTACATCATTTAGAGTCTCAGGAGACCCAGGATCCCGACCATTCCCCTACAGAGTAAATTATTTTGAGGTATGTACTATGATATGGGTTATGATAAGGGGACCCCCTTTTTCTTTTCTCTCAAGAGAAGGAAATAATGATAACGAAAATGAAGAAGGCTGGAAAGGGCAAAAGGAGGGACTGCTCAAAAAATAATAGACCCAGTAAAGGAAGGTCGCTACATGCATGGCAGACAGGGATAGGTCGGGTGTGATAGACTGACCGAGCATGACAGACCGACCGAGCATGTAAGACCAACCGAGTAGGTAGGATCGACCGAGCGTGTAGGACCGGCTGAAAAGACCGACCAAGTAGGTCCAGTCGGTCGGATATAAAGGATCGATATGATGTAAAGAAAGTTTAACCTTGGGTGGTCCAGGACATAGCAAGGTTGCTCAAGTACCGGAGTTTGGTATGCAAAGACCGGTCGAGCATGGGTACTCGACCGGGCATACATGACCGACCCAACATAGAGAGTCGGCCGAATGTAAAAGTTCCTGACCTTGTACGCAGTAGACAAGGATCGAACGAACGTAATATACCGATCAAGACTATAAGTCTGGCGGATAAAGGTTGGCCAGGTTCTATAGATCAGACGAACACAGATGCATTTGGTTTCATGTAACCCTTAACCTACAGCTAGCTGAAGGAAGGGTTATCGGATAATGTTGTCTCTACAGACTCAATTGGATGATCTTAGTCAATGATGTAGGGTCAGACGTGCTCAAAAGACCGGCCGAGCATATGAGTTCGGTAAGCAAAGACCGGTCGAGTATAAGAGACCGATCGAAAGTAGAAACACTTAACATTAAGCCATCCTGAAGGCCTATATATACACCCGACTGATTAGTCTCGGTCGATAAGGTAGGGCCGGTTGAATAGACCGACCGAGCATAGAGGCGTTTTAATGGCATACGATCGAACGAAGGAAGAGTTAAAGGGCAAATACGTCTTCATACGTCCGACCGATCAATCTCAGTCGGCAAGATATAACCGCCCAGTTTCAATAGACAGGTCGAGTATGAGAAGTAGATCAAACATAAAGATCTTCAACCTTACATAGTTTTTGGCATATTTATAATGAAGTCTGGGTTGGGTATAGAACTAAAACTAGTATGGACAGAATATATTCCATATGTATGCCAAATAAGTTTATGTGACTAACCAGGCATATGTAACAGGTGAATCATAACAGGTGAACCATAACAATATACGATCATATGGTAACTTAATCAATTTGGCAGTAAATATCTTCTAGAATCCTCCGCAGGTATGCTTAACGATAAAAAAAGGTACATCTGGGGTAAAAAAAAGATTCCTTAAACTATTATTATTGTAGTTCTGGCTTACGTCATCTCTTAACAAACTTTAACAAACTGAGATCCACCTCATGACTATGGAGGTTAGATGAGGTGGAATAAAAAGGGGAATCCTCTCCATTGGCAAGGTACGCAAACATACGCATTGCATCCAAATCAAACCCTAATTTTCAGACAGTTGCTTCTTCTTCTCCTTCTCGCCGAAGACTAACTTAAGCGTCGGAGGGCATAGCCAGGGATTCCCACCCCGGTCTTAGGTCACTAACGCTTTGTCAGTTAGTCTCATTGTGTGCAGGGAGACGAGATCACTTCATCCACCGGATTGCAAAAGTCCCACTGATCCCCAGAGCCATCTCACCGGAGTTCCATTTTGTGAGGTATCATTCATAAGATCCGCCTTGTGATGTATGCCCAAGGGTTAAAGATAGGAGAGATCAGATATCACTTCCGGAAGGCCCAATTACAAGACTGCGGGCAAAACATTTCAAGGAAGCACTAAATAGGCTAATCAAAAAATATTGGGAGGACTATGAGCATGGAGAGACCAAGATAATCCCAACTGCTAGTCATGACCTAATCCACATAATTAGGCATAACCATCCATGATTGGCCGTGCTTAACGGAAGAACGCTAATAAGCATGGGAACTCGTTCATGCATGAAGACTTAAGTATTTTAGATCGTTTAATGAAGCATGCGACTTGAGACTCTAATTGTGCATGTATTTATTTTGTTTTGGGTTCCTAGATTGCTTGCATGAGACATGCAACATTGGGACTCTAATTGTGAATGCACTTATCTTGTATTTTTCCATGTTCACTCCCATTATATAAGGGAGGGACATCTTAATATGAAG
The DNA here is from genome assembly GCF_018446385.1 of Zingiber officinale. Lineage (NCBI taxonomy): Eukaryota > Viridiplantae > Streptophyta > Magnoliopsida > Zingiberales > Zingiberaceae > Zingiber > Zingiber officinale. Next base: position 47,671,065 of record NC_056003.1, read on the forward strand.
GAACTTAGTTTTTGGTGATATTGTGTGCTCTCTTAGTTCTTGAAAGGACTTTCTGAACTTATCGAGTTTACTCTCGTGATGTTCAACCCATCGAAACTTATCACCCCGGGTGTGGCGTTTCTTTCCTTCGCAGGCTTGGTTCATGCCAATTCTAGGTTACAGGTCAAGACTCACACTCTTGTCATTTAGTTCTTAGGGTTCTATCCACCTTTGTCTCGGGTTTCATCACATTTGTTGGTGGGGTTCGTATCATCTGGTATCAAAGCTTCGATTCAAAGGCAAGTGCAAATCTATCTTTACTTGTTGTTCAACCAAAAGTAAAAAAAAAAATCAGGGGGGGGGGGGAGAAGAGCGCAAAGAAAAGATAAAAAAAAAAAAAGAAGAAGAAAGCGCAGAAAAAAAAAGTTGCTTGTGTGAATCGAAGTAAATTGTCTTCAACAATTCTTTTCTTATTTTCCTTATTCTCAAACTTCTACTCTTTCATTTTCTCTTAAAATTCTGTCATCATAAGTTTCAGTGGTATCTTTTGAATTGCTACATGATATTCTGATTTGTTCTAGAGTTTGATCAAGAACTGAGAGATATCATCAATTGAGAGCTACCACCCAAACGTGAGTTGAGTGCTTGTGAGGTTTCTTTCATTTTGCAGTTATGTCCAACAACCAGGAGGATGGAGCAAATGAGGGCTAGGCCACTTCCGAACCTGCAATTACAAGCATTGATTGGGGAGATGCAACAGATGATGAGGGTGGAATTAGAATCTATCCATGAGAGGTTGGATCGGGTGGAGGATGGGACACCAAGAAGACATCAACAAGATCGTATTATTAGACCACAATGAAGGCATGCCCAAGGGATTGATGTCGAAGAAGATGAAGAGGTTATTGTGGAAGACTTTGATGAGCAAAACTACAATTGGGGTAGGATTGGATATCGAGGAGAGAAAAATGGAACTAGAAGAAATAATGATTTAGGAGGGATTAAGATGAAAATTCCAACCTTCCAAGGAAGAAATGACCCAGAAGCTTACTTGGAATGGGAAACTAAGATGGAAATGGTGTTTGACTATCATGAATTCTCAAAGTTTAAAAAGGTGAAGTTAATTGCCATTGAATTCACTGATTATGCTATTGTTTGGTGGGATCAAGTGGTGATGACTCGGAAAAGAAATAGAGAGCAACCTGTGTCCACTTGGGAGGAGATGAAAGTGCTCATGAGAAGGAGGTTTGTACCCAGCCATTATTATAGAAGTTTATATCAGCGGCTTCAAAGGTTATCTCAAGGCTCCAAAAGTGTGGATGAATATTTCAAGGAGATGGAGTTGTCCATAATCCAAGTTAATATCGATGAAGATTGGGAAGCCACCATGGCTAGGTTTTTACATGGTTTAAATCCAAAAATTGCTGATATTGTTGAATTGCAGCATTATGTTGAGCTGTCGGATATGGTCCACCAAGTACAAAAAGTGGAAGAACAACTCAAGAGGAGAGGATTGGCTAGGAAGGGACAACCAATGACTACTCACGACACATGGCAGACGTCTCCAAGAAAGGAGGAACAATCTCAAAATAAGCCAAAGTTTGAACCCATCAAGAAGCCCAAACCCACACCATCTACTACTTAAGGTAACCGCGAGCCCATTTCCTCCAAAACTCGTGATATCAAGTATTTTAAATGTCAAGGGCATAACCATATAGCTAGTCAATGTGTGAACAAAAGAGTGACGGTAATAAACGCCCAAGGTGAACTTGAGTCGGAAGATGAGGATGAAATAGTTGAAGGAGTGCCACAAAAAGAGGATAGTGATGATGAACAATATGCTGTTATTGGAGACTTATTGGTGGCCCGACGAGTTCTCAATCTACAAGCTAAGGAGGAAAAAGGTAATCAAAGGGAGAATTTGTTTCATACCCATTGCTTTGTCAATAACAAGGTTTGCAATGTTATTATTGGTGGGGGGAGTTGCACCAATGTGGTAAGTACTGATTTGGTGGAGAAATTATCACTACCAAGTCGGAAACATTGACGACCTTATCGACTCCAGTGGCTAAACGATTGCGGAGAAATCAAGATAACAAAACAAGTCTTGGTAGCAATCTCCATTGGCAAATATGAAGATGAGTTGTTGTGTGACGTGGTTCCCATGCATGCATGCCATCTATTGTTGGGAAGACCTTGGCAATTCGATCGAAAGGTAACACATGATGGCCTCACAAATAGGTATAGTTTTACTTTGAAAGGACAACCTATTATTCTTGTACCATTGACTCCAAGACAAGTTATGGAGTACCAGTTGAGACTACAAAAAGAAAATGAAAAGAAGAAAGAAAAAAAATTGAGAAAAAAGAAGTCGAGGAAAAGAAAAATGAGAGGAAAGAGACAAAAGAAGTGGGCAAGGAAAAAAAAGGAGAGAGAAAGAAAAATAGCTTTAATGCAAAAAAAAAAAAGTGAGATTAAAGGAGCTTTGTTTTCAAATCAGTTGCCCTTTATCCTTTTGTATAAGGAGGCACTCCTGAGCACTAACGACCTTAACAGTTCTTTGCCTAGTGTTATTATTTCTCTCTTACAGGAATTCGAGGAGGTCTTTCCTGAAGAGGTTCCGCATGGTTTACCTCCAATTAGAGGAATTGAGCACCAAATTGACTTCATACCCAGTGCATCTATTCCAAATCGACCTACCTATAGAAGCAATCCGGAGGAAGCAAAGGAACTTCAGAGGCAAGTTAATGAATTATTAGAAAAGGGGTATACTCGAGAAAGCATGAGCCCTTGCGTCGTGCCTGTGTTACTCGTTCCCAAGAAGGATGGAACATGGAGGATGTGTGTGGATTGTCGATCCATCAACAACATCATGGTAAAGTATCACCATCCAATTCCTAGGATTGATGATATACTTGATGAATTGCATGGTTCTTGTGTGTTCACAAAAATTGATCTTAGGAGTGGATATCATCATATTAGGATGAAGGAAGGTAATGAGTGAAAAACTGGTTTTAAAACCAAGCATGGCTTATATGAATGGTTAGTAATGCATTTTGGCTTAACTAATACTCCTAGCACTTTTATGCGTTTGATGAACCATGTTTTGTGTGCTTTCTTAGGAAAATTTGTAGTTGTGTATTTTGATGATATTTTGATTTATAGCAGGAGCTTAGAAGAGCATGTTACACATTTAAGATTAGTTTTGAGTGTGCTAAAAGAAGAAAAGTTTTTTGCTAACCTCGTTAAATGCTCCTTTTGTACAGAGAAAATCGTGTTTCTTGGTTTTGTTGTTAGTACTAAAGGCGTTGGAGATGGATGAGGAAAAGGTGAAAGCAATCCAAGAGTAGCCAACATCGACAACAATTAGCCAAGTGAGGAGTTTCCATGGTTTGGCCAGCTTCTATCTGTTGGGATCTTAGATGGCTATAGGGGGGTGAATAGCCTCTTTAAAAACTTAAGCAAAGAGTTCTACACAGACACTAGTTAGCGCAGCGGAATAAACAAACTAAAACGAAACAAGAACAAACACACAAACACTGATACACAGATTTACGAGGTTCAGGGATAACTTGCCCCTACTCCTCGGCGTGTCCGTAAGGTGGACGACTCCTTGATCTTCGGTAGATCGCACCCCAGAAGAATTCCGGCTAAAGATCCTCCTTCTAGGTGGAGTAACCTTCCCACAAAGTCTCAAGAAATATCTAATTTAAAGCACGAGACTTACAGAAACTCGGTGGCAAAGGAGAATGGAAATGCTTACAACCACGCGAGAATTAGTAGCAGAAAACCGAGATCGCAGTTCACCCGAGAGCTCAAGAACTTCGCACAACAGCACACACTTTTCTTTCAAGCTTTCTTTCGTGTAGTGTTCTTGTTCCCCTCTCGCTATTTTTACTGCTTCTCAAAACCTGATCTCTGCTCTCACAAATCTGGTCCAAACTGCGCAAATCAGCGCTGCAGCCAATCCCTTTTCCTCCTTCTCTGATTCTCTGAACTCACACCAATGATATCACAGTCAACACTGGCGTCTTCTGAGCTCGAACCAATCCCCAGGAGTCAAGCAGATCGCAGCCAGATCACAGCAGTATCCGTTGATGCCTGAAATGCACCATGCGCCGCTGAAACCAACAGAAAGACCATTTGTCGCATTCCTCTTACGAACTTAATTTGAAATTAGGCTTGGAATGATACCTGTTAACCTGCAAACTCAAAAGCTAACAGCACAGAGGATTACATCACATAAATGAAAGATATATCAAAAGCAGTGAAGGAATCGTTGATACAACGAACAGATCAGAGTGTGTGGATCGGTCACCAGACCGATCACACTGCCTTGGACCGATCAGGCAACAGCCTGATCGGTCTGAGACTATTCTGATCGGTCGTAGTGACCGATCAGATTGAGTGTGGATCGGTCCACAGACCGATCCACCTCTTTTCTTTCTTTGCAGTCTCTTCTCCTGATCGGTCTCTCTGACCGATCAGATTGCACTCAGTGTGCTACTGAGTGTTCTCTGATCGGTCGGTAGACCGATCAGATTGAGGGTGGATCGGTCCACAGACCGATCCACCTCTTTCTTTCTTCTGCAGGCTCTTCTCCTGATCGGTCTCTCTGACCGATCAGATTGCACTCAGTGTGCTACTGAGTGTTTTCTGATCGGTCTGCAGACCGATCAGATTTCACTCAGTGTGCTACTGAGTGTCATCTGATCGGTCATCAGACCGATCCGTGGAACTTAGTTTCACTGGATCGGTCTGCCGACCGATCCACTGATTCTTGTGTCTGGATCGGTCTAACGACCGATCCAATGTGCCATTGAAAGTCCTCTTTCTGACTTAATCCGGAGAACGAGCTACCGAGCCCTCTCCGACTTCATCCGGTCCAGAGAACGAGCTACCGAGCCCTCTCTGACCTAGTCCGGAGAACGAGCTACCGAGCCCTCTCCGACTTCGTCCGGTCCAGAGAACGAGCTACCGAGCCCTCTCCGACTTCGTCCGGTCCAGAGAACGAGCTACCGAGCCCTCTCTGACCATTCCGTGCCAAGTCACCATACTTGGACTTTTCCCGTGCCAAGCTCCCTGCTTGGACTTTTCACCAGATGTCTTGACCCATCTGGATTTCCCTTGCCTGGCTTTACTCACCAGGACTTTCCCTCCCAACTGATCAACCTCGATCAGTAGTCATTCTTAGTTTAATCACTATCTGATACAAACTTAAATCAGTGTCAACATCAAAACAACAGCCAGGTCAAACTGTATCAACAATCTCCCCCTTTTTGTTGTTTGACAACACGATTTAAGTTTAGATCAGAATTGTTCAAATTTTCATAATTTTAGGGGAATCAAGATCCTCCCCCTAAGACGGATACAACACTATGTGAGGGTCTTCACATTTGCATTCATCTAAACTTAGTTATCTTCTCTCCCTTTGTCAAACACCGAAAAGGTGCGAATAAGGTAAGATAACTTAAAGAACTCCCCCTTAACCCTTACTGTCTGGTTCTTAAATCACTGAGAATTCCCTCTAAGTGTATTATAAGACAGTAATAAGGAAATAAAAGACAAACAAGACATGCAAGTGAACAGCATATTAATAACAGATAGAAAATGATATATAATAAAGAGCAAGTAAATATAAAACTGAGTACCATAAATACATGAGTAGCATCAGAAGTGCAAACATCCAGGTCAGTCATAAAGACTAACAAATAACATCCAAAATACAGACAGTCAACAAACAAACTGTATCAATCAACATCCTCACACTGAGGAACATCACCATCATCGGCAGGAGGGGTGAAATCCTGAGGCGGCACGCTGGAGGATGGATAGCCTGGGTAAGACTGCGGAGGCGGGTAGCGTGTCATCCATCCGAGTAGCAACTGCTGTGTCACCACCTGATGACTGCGCACATCATCGAAACGCTGGTCAATATGCCCGCGCAGGTCATCATAGCGCTGGTCTATCCGAATACGCAAGTCATCCAGCTCAGCGGATATCATCTCATCATGTCGATCAAAACGGCTCTCCAGCTCGGCGATCTGCCAGCGCAGATCAGGATCGTCCTCTCCATCGTCAGCAGCAGCAGGAGGAGCAGCAACAGGAGCAACCTGTCGCGGAGGTCCCCGTGGTAACTCACCCAAAACTCTCCCATCCTTCCACTGAACACCCCCATTTTGTCCAATGATGCCAGACTTGGAAAATGCCCGTTTCCCAAGTCGGCAATCCTACCTAACCATTTTGACTACCCTACCCTTAGACACATCAACCTGAAGGGTCTCGAGCCAATCAGTAATTATATGCCCATAAGGCATATAAACAGTGGAGCCGCTGGGCCGAGAATATGAAATGATCGAAGAGTAGATGCTGGACATAATGTCAAAGTCGAGACGCCGACGTAACCCATAAAGCATCAAACAATGATAGGGTCGGATCTCAGCAAGAGGTTTGGATGTAATTGGAAGAATACAGTTTGTGACTATCTTAAAAAGAATATAGTCAGGGGCAGATAGTCGTAGGGCAGCAAAAGTGGGAAAGTCAACATCCAACTCATCTAGGTCATCTGGTCTAGGATGACCGAAGAAGTACTCATAGATGGAGTCAGGTGAGACATCAAGTGGAGGACGTAATGATTCTGGTAAATCAGGATAAATTGAGAAAAGATCCCCCGTACACATCCGGCAGCCTAGATACCCAAAAAATTCTCTGATGGAGAAATCGATAGATCTTTTAGCGACTCGGGTTTTATAAACACCATCACTGTTCTGATGAAGATTGTTATAGAACTCAGAAACTATGTCAAGGTTGATGTCCCTCTCTAAGTAGACTACCGAGTCAAGTTTAAAATAGGCTAGGGTTTCGGACACAGAAGGACAAAATTCATCCATATACTTGCGATCCACAGATCGACATGGAAGCAGCTTGAATGTCCTCTGTTGAAATGCTTGCTCAAAATGGCGGTTTGGGAATCTACTAGAACCAGCTGGTTGGGGTCGAGAGGGAGCAGGAGACTTGGTTTTCTCAGCTGGGGACTTAGAAGAACTCTCACCGGCTGCTTTCTTCCTAAATAGATAAAGATTTGGACACGGTCGGGGCAAATGGGAGTCCACGGGAGCCACACAGAGAGAACCGAGACAACACACATAGAGAAAATGTGAAAAGAAGCTAAAACGCTAAGAATGAACAAATCTCGGGAGGAAGAAGAGTTACCTGGGCGCCATTGTAACCTTCGGCTTTTAGAAGATGATGGGTCGAGAAGACGGGAGGAAAAGAGGGGCGTCGGCTAGGTTATGAGTCGGTCGGCTAGGGTTTTGAAAAGGAAGAAGATCGGGAAGAGAGTGGGTCGGGAGGTGTTAATGAGGGGATAGAGCACAGTGGGATCTGATCGGACGGTTGTCCGATCAGTATCGATTTTAACGCCCAAAGAGGTCTGATCGGTCCGGGGGACCGATCAGGAACCCCTCTGATCGGTCGTGGAGACCGATCAGGTAGCCTTCCTGCGAACATAGAGAGCTGATCGGTCCTTGGACCGATCAGTTAGTGAACAGAGAGTTATGGATTCGTTCTGGATCGGTCGACAGACCGACCCAGTATCTCCTGATCGGTCCCCGGACCGATCAGAGGTGGATGCGTGCCAGAGCCTCCTGATCGGTCGTGGAGACCGATCAGGGAACCTCCTGATCGGTCCCTGGACCGATCAGAGGTCGATCAGTAGCTAGCGATACGTTTCAGAACCCCTGATCGGTCTGCAGACCGATCAGATATCGAATGAACTCTACTGATTGGTCGTAGAGACCGATCAGATATCGGCCTGATCGGTCCCTGGACCGATCAGTGTCTGATAATCCTGAAATTCTGATTTCAGTAATTGAAATTTTTGAGCCGTTGTTGATCGAGAATTCTGAGAAGTTCAACAACCAAGAATTCAGAACCTCCCAAATTCATAACCTAGAACCTAAGGATCAACACCCACAATTGTGTTCAAAAAATGAACTCTTATAGCCTGAGCTTGTTTAGAGCCCGAAAGTTTCAGACTTCAAAACCCAAAAACTCAGACATTTGGAATCTTAGAGTTCCAATCTTAGAGAACCTTATAAAACTATTACCTATAGTGAACCAAGGTATTAGTTAAGACCTAGGATTGCTATGATCAGTTTCAAGTTTGTCAAAATATAAACAACTTGCCCTAATTTTCAATCAAGGCATGTTAAGTATCAATCAAAAATATCTATCAACAAATCAACCATCAACTATAATTGGATAATTTCTAGGCAAAAGTCCAACCAAGATTCCTTGATTGGAATATATGAGTAAGATCAAGGAACCAATTACACATGAATTATGTAATGGTGTTCCCCATACTCAATTAATGTCTCTTCAACCTAATTATTCAAGGGATGCATGATACATTTTGAATAATTTGGTTGTTCCTAGCATCTCACCCCATTTCTAGCAAACAAAAATATTTTGTTAAACCTTATAGTTTGTGTGAGATGTTCCCAAGTTGCCCAAAATCATTCCCAATTTCTCTTGTCATTTTTAATTTTTCCTTATTGATCATGATGAGGTCCTAAGGACCTAAGGAGCCAAACACATTCCCAACTCCCTCCTTAAATGACTAAATTCATTCTCCGGAAGGGGTTTGGTGAAAATATCAGCTATATTTGACTTTGACTCAACATATGTGAGTGCAATGTCTCCCCTAGCTACGTGATCTCTTATGAAGTGATGACGCACTTCAATGTGTTTGGTCCTCGAATGATGGACTGGATTTTTAGTTAGGTTGATCGTGCTAATGTTGTCACATAGCACTTGTACACCCTTATAAGAAAGTCCATAATCCTCTAGGGTGTGTATCATCCACAACAACTGTGATACACTCTCTCCCATGGCAATATATTCGGCCTCGGTCGTGGAGAGAGCAACACAATGTTGCTTCCAACTCGACCAACTAACTAAAGATGAACCTAAAAATTGGCAGCCCCCACTAGTACTTTTCCGATCCAATTTGCATCCAGCATAATCGGAATCGGTATAGCCTATCAAATCAAAAGACTCCGTACGAGGGTACCACAGTCCTACTCTCATTGTGCCTTTGAGATATCTCAGAATTCTCTTAACTGCAATTAAGTGAGATTCCTTGGCACAGACTTGATATCTAGCGCACATGCCCACAGCAAAGAGTATGTGCGGTCGACTAGCTGTGAGATATAGAAGACTACCAATCATGCTTCTATATTGCGTTAGATCAATTGGTTTTCCACTCTCATCATTGTTAAGGCGAGTGTTTGTCGCCATTGGAGTGGACACTTCCTTAGAGTCATTCATATTGAATTTTCTAAGCATCTCTTGAGTGTATTTTGTCTGATAGACATAAATTCCATCTCGAGTTTGTTTGATTTCAAGTCCAAGGAAGAATGTCAATTCTCCTACTAGACTCATCTCAAACTCACTTTCCATGTGAGAAATGAATTCATTCAAATAGCACTTGTTATTTGAGCCACAAATTATGTCATCGACATATACTTGGGCTACAAATATGTTTTCACCATCTCTTCGTAGAAATAGTGTTGGGTCTATTTGTCCTCTTACAAAACCCTTCTCTAGTAAATATGTTGACAACCTTTCGTACCAAGCTCGTGGTGCTTGTTTAAGCCCATAAAGTGCTTTCTTGAGCTTGTACACGTGGTTTGAAGCTTCGGTATTCACAAACCCCGGTGGTTGTTCAACATAGACTTCTTCTTTAATAAAACCATTTAAGAAGGCAGATTTAACATCCATTTGATAGAGTTTGAAACCTCTATGTGCAGCAAAAGCTAGCATCAAACGAATGGACTCTAATCGTGCCACGGGAGCATAAGTCTCATCATAATCGAGACCTTCGACTTGACTATAGCCCTTGGCTACAAGTCTTGCCTTGTTTCTTACAACTTCTCCCTTCTGATTTAACTTGTTTTTGAAGACCCATTTAGTTCCAATAATGGTGGTCTTCTTAGGTCTAGGAACTAAGTCCCACACTTGGCTCCTTTCAAATTGACCTAACTCATCTTGCATAGCTAAGATCCAATCAGGATCGTGCAATGCCTCATCAACTATTTTTGGTTCAATCTCTAAAATCAATGCGACTTCATTAGATTCATTTCTAAAGAATGACCTAGTCCTAATCCCTTGTTGGATGTCTCCCACAATTTGATCTTGGGGATGACTAGTGGCTAACCTAGACTGCCTTGGTGTTGGCGGTGCCTCATGAGTGGTCTCACTCGGCACAGGCAAGGACTCAATATCAGGCAAAGGATCAGATTGAGTTCTTTGTTGCCTTTGCTCATCAACATCAGAGTCAACTTCGACTCGTTCTTCATTTTGATCATTCAAACTTAGATTTCTAAGTTCAAATTGAATTTCTCCTATATCCCTTGGTTGATCATTTAAGTTAGGGATCTCTTCAAAAGCTACATCAGAGGACTCTTCAATCAATTTAGTCCTATTGTTGTAGACTCGATAGGCTTTGCTGGTAAGAGAGTACCCGACCAATATCCCTTGATCAGCCTTAGCCGTGAACTTCCCAAGATGACCCTTGGTGTTCAAGATAAACACCTTACAACCAAACACCCTAAGATGTTTAATTGTAGGCGGTTTCCCAAACCAAAGTTCATGGGGAGTCTTTCCTAAAAACCTATGTATTAAAACTCGATTTTGCACATAGCAAGCTGTATTCACAGCTTCAGCCCATAAGTAGCTCGGTAGTGAGTACTCATTGAGCATGCTTCGTGCAGCCTCTTGTAGTACTCGGTTCTTTCTCTCCACAACCCCATTTTGCTGTGGGGTCCTTGGAGTAGAGAACTCATGCCTATATCCCTTTTCTTGACAAAACTCTAGAAACCTATGATTTTGAAATTCCCAACCATGATCACTTCTAATGGTTTTAATTGTTGTAGATTTTTCATTTTCAGTTCTTCTACAAAAGGAAATAAAAATATCTATAGTTTGGTCCTTTTGTTTCAAAAAGAAAGTCCATGTGTATCTAGTAAAATCATCAACGATTACCAAGCAATATCTACTTCCATTCAATGATATTACACTACTGCAATCAAATAGGTCCATGTGCAATAAATCTAAAGCAGTAGATGTACTTACAGTGCTTTTACCTTTATGAACACCTTTTGTTTGCTTACCCTTTTGACATGCATCACATAGTTTGGTCTTTTGGTACTTGATGCTTGGTAAGCCTCGTACAAGTCCTTTGTTGGCCAACTTCCGAATGTTCTTCATGTTTACATGTGCCAACCTTCTATGCCAAAGCCAAGACTCTTCTTCTTTTGATATGAAACACTTAATCAAAGCATTAGTAGCACTTTTAAACGATACTTGATAAATATTATCAACCTTTGTGCCTACTAGTACCGTGTCAAGTGTGTCAATGTGTTTAACCAAACATTGACTTGAATGAAATTCAATTGTGTAACCCGTATCACACAATTGACTGACACTTAGGAGATTAAAAGTCATCCCCTTGACTAGAAGGACATTCTTGATATGGAGACATTCGGATATATGAATGTCTCCAACTCCTACAACCTTAAGACTACCATTATTACCAAAAGACACATTACCTCTACTTTTGTTTTGAATGGTTGTAAACAGTGATTTGTTCCCGGTCATGTGCTTGGAGCATCCACTATCAACAAACCAAGTTGATAGATGCTCCCCCTCGACCAATGCCTACAAGACACGGAAGATAGAGGTTTTAGGTACCCAAATCTTGGGACCTAATGCTTCTACAACGAAAGACCTAGGAACCCATGCCTTGGTCATACCTTTCCTAGTTCCATGAGCCCTAGAAACATGTGATCTACTATGTTGAGTTCTAGACATTAGAGAAATGAAACTCGACTCCTTGGGTTGATACCCTAGCCCGGCCTTGTTGTAGACGCCCTTTGGGCATTTAGAATCATGTCTAGAGTCTTAGAGCTAGTTGAGAATTTCTCAAGCATTTTCTTGAGTTTCTCAACCTCACCCTTTAACGCCTTGTTCTCATCCTCAAGGACTTCTAGATGTAGGTCATCGACCTCATCTTCCCTAAGGGTCCTTAAGGTTTTTACTTCTTCTTTTAACAATTTATTTTCTGTTTTTGACTTTTTAAGCAATGTAAATAAATGAGTGATAGTCTTATAACACTTTTCTATATGAGAAGAGGTTACCTCTTCATCATCCGACGATGATGAAGCCGCGGTTGAAGCGTCGCTCGAATCTCCCTCACTTCCGGAGTCCGAAACTTCCCTTGCCATAAGTGCTAATTGTCATGTGCTCTTTTCCATCTTCTCTTCTTCCTCCGATGAGCTTGATGAGGACTCATCCCAAGTGGCCTTGAGAGCCTTCTTCTTCTTGGCTCTTTCCTCCTTCTTTTTGGCTCGTTCCTCCTTCTTCTTAAGTTTTGGACACTCACTTCGATAGTGTCCCTTTTTGCTGCACTCATAACACGTAACATTAGTTTTGTCAATATTTTGTTCACTAGGTTTACCTTTTCCTTTGTATCTCCTGTTCCTTCTCATGATTCTTCTTACGAAATTCGCCATCTCACTTGATGATGATCCACTTTCATCATCGGATTCTGAGGAAGAGGTGGATGAGGAAATCTCCTTTTCTTTCTTCTTTTCCTTCTTCCTTCTTCCATCCTTGCTCTTTGGTCCTGCAAACAAAGCAATACCCTTCTCTTTTTGACCTTTGTTAGCAAGCTCATGAAGTTCCATCTCACAGAAAAATTCATCTAATTTTACAATAGAAAGATCCTTGGATACCTTGTAGGCATCTACCATAGATGACCACAAGGCATTCCTAGGAAAAGCTTTTAGAGCATACCTTACGAGATCGCGATTCTCCACTCGTTCGTCCACCGAGTGTAGACCGTTGATGATCTCCTTGAATCTCCCGTGAAGCTCACTTACCGTTTCATTGTCCTTCATAGTTAGATTTTGGAGTTGATTCAAGAATAGGTCCCTCTTGGCAATCCGAGAATCTCGAGTTCCCTCTTGGAGCTCGATGAGTTTGTTCCATAGGTATCTTGCACTCGAGAACGGACCTACCTTGACGAGTTGGTCCTTGGCGATTCCACATTGCAAGGTGACCATGGCCTTGGCATCGGCTTGTGCTTTGCGTAGTTGTTCGGTAGACCACCTAGACGAATCAAGTTCCTTACCTTCTTCATCTTTTGGTGGTGTAAAACCCTCCTTGACGGAAAACCACATGGCAATGTCGGTCTTGAGGTAATACTCCATGCGGCCCTTCCAATATTGAAAATCTGCTCCTTCGAAGTAGGGTGGTCGATTTGTGCTGAAGCCTTCCTTCATAGCCATCCTTGTTTGCTCTTTGGGTTGTTAAGCCGAAATGAAGAGCACCAGGCTCTGATACCACTTGTTGGGATCTTAGATGGCTAGAGGGGGGTGAATAGCCTCTTTAAAAACTTAAGCAAAGAGTTCTACACAGACACTAGTTAGCGCAGCGGAATAAACAAACTAAAACGAAACAAGAACAAACACACAAACACTGATACACATATTTACGAGGTTCGGGGATAACTTGCCCCTACTCCTCGGCGTGTCCGTAAGGTGGACGACTCCTTGATCTTCGGTAGATCGCACCCCGGAAGAATTCCGGCTAAAGATGCTCCTTCTAGGTGGAGTAACCTTCCCACAAAGTCTCAAGAAATATCTAATTTAAAGCACGAGACTTACAGAAACTCGGTGGCAAAGGAGAATGGAAATGCTTACAACCACGCGAGAATTAGTAGCAGAAAACCGAGATCGCAGTTCACCCGAGAGCTCAAGAACTTCGCACAACAGCACACACTTTTCTTTCAAGCTTTCTTTCGTGTAGTGTTCTTGTTCCCCTCTCGCTGTTTTTACTGCTTCTCAAAACCTGATCTCTGCTGTCACAAATCTGGTCCAAACTGCGCAAATCAGCGCTGCAAATCTGGTCCAAACTGCGCAAATCAGCGCTGCAGCCAATCCCTTTTCCTCCTTCTCTGATTCGCTGAACTCACACCAATGATATCACAGTCAACACTGGCGTCTTCTGAGCTCGAACCAATCCCCAGGAGTCAAGCAGATCGCAGCCAGATCACAGCAGTATCCGTTGATGCCTGAAATGCACCATGCGCCGTTGAAACCAACAGAAAGACCATTTGTCGCATTCCTCTTACGAACTTAATTTGAAATTAGGCTTGGAATGATACCTGTTAACCTGCAAACTCAAAAGCTAACAGCACAGAGGATTACATCACGTAAATGAATGAGATATATCAAAAGCAGTGAAGGAATCGTTGATACAACGAACAAATCAGAGTGTGTGGATCGGTCACCAGACCGATCACACTGCCTTGGACCGATCAGGCAACAGCCTGATCGGTCTGAGACCATTCTGATCGGTCGTAGTGACCGATCAGATTGAGTGTGGATCGGTCCACAGACCGATCCACCTCTTTTCTTTCTTTGCAGTCTCTTCTCCTGATCGGTCTCCCTGACCGATCAGATTGCACTCAGTGTGCTACTGAGTGTTCTCTGATCGGTCGGTAGACCGATCAGATTGAGGGTGGATCGGTCCACAGACCGATCCACCTCTTTCTTTCTTCTACAAGCTCTTCTCCTGATCGGTCTCCCTGACCGATCAGATTTCACTCAGTGTGCTACTGAGTGTCATCTGATCGGTCATCAGACCGATCCGTGGAACTTAGTTTCACTGGATCGGTCTGCCGACCGATCCACTGATTCTTGTGTCTGGATCGGTCTACCGACCGATCCAATGTGCCATTGAAAGTCCTCTTTCTGACTTAATCCGGAGAACGAGCTACCGAGCCCTCTCCGACTTCATCCGGTCCAGAGAACGAGCTACCGAGCCCTCTCTGACCTAGTCCGGAGAACGAGCTACCGAGCCCTCTCCGACTTCGTCCGGTCCAGAGAACGAGCTACCGAGCCCTCTCTGACCTAGTCCGGAGAACGAGCTACCGAGCCCTCTCCGACTTCGTCCGGTCCAGAGAACGAGCTACCGAGCCCTCTCTGACCATTCCGTGCCAAGTCACCATACTTGGACTTTTCCCGTGCCAAGCTCCCTGCTTGGACTTTTCACCAGATGTCTTGACCCATCTGGATTTCCCTTGCCTGGCTTTACTCACCAGGACTTTCCCTCTCAACTGATCAACCTCGATCAGTAGTCATTCTTAGTTTAATCACTATCTGATACAAACTTAAATCAGTGTCAACATCAAAACAACAGCCAGGTCAGACTGTATCAACACTATCGACGATTTGTTCATAATTTTAGCAATATTGTAGCTCCTCTTACTAAAGTCATCAAGAAAAATGAGTCATTCAAGTGGGGAGAGGAGCAAGACAGGGCCTTCAACATTTTGAAAGAAAAGCTAAGTTCTGCTCCTTTACTAATCCTACCAGATTTTTCTAAAATATTTGAAATCGAATGTGATGCTTCTGGTGTTGGTATAGGTGTTGTGCTTATGCAAGAGATGAAATTCATTGCTTACTTCAATGAGAAGTTGAGTGGAGCCACTCTTAAATATCCCACATATGACAAGGAGATGTATGCATTGGTGAGAGCATTGGAGATATGACAACATTACCTATGACCAAAAGAATTCATGATTCACACAGATCATCAATCTCTAAAGCATTTGAAGAGCCAACATAAGTTGAACCAACGCTATGCTAAATGGGTAGAATTCATTGAGACATTTCCTTATGTGATCAAATACAAGCAAGGAAAGGAGAACGTAGTTGCTGATGCACTATCTCGAAGGTATGCTTTACTGTCCACTTTAGATAAGAAGTTACTTAGATTTGAATATATCAAGGATATATATACTAACGATACTGATTTTTCTGATGTGTTCAAAGCATGTGATAAAGTTGCATTTGGTAAGTTATATAGGCATGATGGGTTTTTATTTCGTGAAAATAGATTATGTGTGTCTATGTGTTCGTTACGTGAATTATTCACTAAGGGAGCCCATGGTGGTGGTTTGATGGGTCATTTTGGCATTACTAAGACTTTAGGGGTTTTACAGGATCATTTCTTTTGGCCTCATATGAAACGTGATGTGGAAAGAATCTGTGAGAAGTGCACCACTTGCAAACAAGCTAAATCTAAATTGAAACCCCATGGCTTGTATACCCCTTTGCCTATACCTAGTGAACCTTGGACTGATATTTCAATGGACTTTGTTTTGGGATTACCCCAGACCAAGAGGGGAAGAGATTCAATTTTTGTTGTGGTAGATAGATTCTCCAAAATGGCGCATTTCATTCCATGTCATAAAATTGATGATGCATCGCATATAGCTGAATTGTTCTTTAAAGAGGTTATTAGGTTGCATGGCATGCCTAGGACCATTGTCTCTGATAGGAATGCAAAGTTTTTGAGTTATTTTTGGAAGACTTTGTGGGGGAAATTAGGAATTAAATTGTTGTTCTCTACTACTTGTCACCCCCAAACTGATGGGCAAACTGAAGTGGTTAATCGAACCTTGTCCTTTTTTACTTCGTGTGGTCATTAACAAGAATTTGAGAATATGGGAAGATTGTCTACCTCATGTTGAATTTGCTTACAATAGGAGCATACATTCTGCGACTAAATTTTCTCCATTTGAAATTGTTTATGGTTTCAATCCCTTGTCACCATTAGATTTGATTCCTTTAGCTGTAAGTGAGCACATAAACTTAGATGGTAAGCAGAAGGCCGAATTCGTAAAGAAGATTCATGAACAAGTACGACTGAATATTGAGAAAAGAACTCGGCAATACATACAACAAGCTAACAAGGGGCGCAAGAAGATTGTGTTTGAACCAGGAGAATTGGTTGCACCTCCGAAAGGAGCGATTTCCAGATAAACATTGTTCTAAACTTCTACCTCGAGGGGATGGCCCATTTCAAGTATTAGAGCGCATCAATGATAATGCCTATAAACTTGAACTACCAGGTGAGTATGACGTACATTCTACTTTTAATGTTGCTGACTTATCCCCGTTTGATGCAGGCGATGATTTGAAGACAAATTCTTTTCAAGAAGGGGAGAATGATGTATGCCCAAGGGATGAAGATAGGAGAGATCAGTTATCACTTCCGGAAGGTCCAATTACAAGACTGCGAGTAAAATGTTTCAAGGAAGTACTAAATGGGCTAATCAGAAAACATTAGTAGGACTATGAGCATGGAGAGACCAAGATTGTAATGACCCGCCTTCTACTGGCTAGGCTGTAAGGCCGGACCGTCACATTATGCTGTGCTAAGCTATCTCCATGACCATCACTAAGTCTAGGTGCGGAAAACTGGATTAATTTAAAACTTTGCTAAACTAATACCATTTCTTTATTCTATATGTGTTAAGGGATGCAATCTAAGGTATACATGGCATATCCTGCATCCCCTATGGTCAAGGAGCTGAACTACAAGGTCTCTTGGTCGAAACCCAGCTTCCCAATCGATCCAGATTGAACTCAATCGATTGCAAGCTATTGAATCGATCCATGGATCGATTCAGATGGCTACTGTGCTCGGGTTAATATTCTGGATCGATCAGCTGATCGATCCAAACTGGCCAATCGATCCATTGATCGATTCCAGAGCTCTCTGTTCGTGGGAACGATTTCCCCGATCGATCCCCAAACTCTCTGTTCGCGACAGAATGCGATTGGATCGATCGGCTGATCGATCTAGGAGCTTACTGTTCGCGATAGAATGCGATTGAATCGATCAGCTGATCGATCCAGAAGCTTACTGTTCGTGGAACCAGGCTCCCAATCGATCCACTGATCGATTGAGGGCCCCCAATCGATCCACTGATCGATTGAGGTTTCTGATTTCGCAACAAACTCTGATTTCAGCACTGTTTCGTGCCAAACTCACATACACAAGCTCTAAAATAATTGGAAAACATACCAATAACACATAACTAGGATTATGAGCATAAATACTAACAATCTAAACAAGTCTTTCACGATTCAAGGCATTAAATAACTAGAAAATGCGGAAAATAACACTATATAAAACTAAAGTCTTAGTTTGCTAATTTCTCCAAGATCTTTATTCCAGGTTCCTCCCCAACACATCTTCATCGCATTAACCTCCAGTCTCCTCTAATCCATCTTTCCTTTACCTTTATCTGCAGTATAAGGAAAGAAGTATCTGTAAGCTTTACGCTTAGTAAGAAACCATCTATCTCACTAAAACATACATACGATGCAATTTATGTTTTTAAAACATGCTATTTGAAATATATACTGAACAGGTAAAAGCATGGCTGGTATCATACAACATAGAAACCAAAACTAATCATAGAGCTATCACATGTATCAGTAATGGGAACTAAGCTGAATCATGAACTGAGCTGAAACTAAAACTATATAGAACTGAATTTAAACTGTATACACAACTAATTTGTGAGTTTTGAAAACTATTTACCATAAATAGATTAAAATAATAATCATGTTGCTGATGGGCCCGGCATCTGTACGTGCTATGCGCGCATCCCTAACTAGACCCGGGTTTGCAAGTCCCGAATTTAGTAAGGTTACTAGGTTATCTGAACCTAGGGACGACTGTGGGAGTCCAACCCAATGGATATCTAATCCAGTACAGTGTCACTGCTAAAATAAAATATTGATTATAGCTGAGTTCTTCTTATATTGCTATTTCTAGGTTATCTGAACCTAGAGCTAGGTTATCTGAACCTAGAGGCGACTGTGGGAGCCCACCCATTGGACCGTAGTCCCATGTAAGCTGTACTAAAGTTAAACATACTGAACGAATGCTTCTATCGCATTTAGCTAAGCTAGTAAAATGCTTAAGTTGCATTTTAACCGTGCTAATAATTTAATCGAACACTTGGTATGCGCTAATTCGCATCCTTTGTGCCGAAAATCTACATACTACTAAACTGAGGCATAAAATGCACACGGAAGCTACTTATACTGCAGGTGAGGGGTTTCTTACCTCCTGCGCTAGTTTTCTTACGAATCTAGTCGCTAATTTTCCGGTGGAGACGATCTTCTCGACGATCTCCTTGCGTCTACGTGTTCCTTTCGCGGAGAGGAGCGTCCTCGTGTCGGAGTCGTCGCCAGAAAGGTGCTCCTATGGCCCTTGGACGGAACCCTAGGTTCCTTGGACTTGGGCGCTGAGAGGGTGAGGGAGAGGGGTCGGCGGATGTGTGAAGGTTTGAGGGGAAAAGTTTTCTCGTTTAAGAAAATAATAATTCCTCACTTAAATTCCTTATTTATATTAAGTGGGTAATTCGGCCCAACTCAAATATAAATATAATTATTCCCCTTTCCTTTCAGCACGGCCCTGCTGGGTTCACTTGGTTACTAGAGTCCACTATAAGTCGTTGGACCCAGTAGGTCTCGGGTTCAATTCCCGCTTAAGTTATTTTACGTTTCTATTTATTTTTGCTACTCTAAAAATTTCATAAAAATATTCTAAAATTCCAGAAAAATCATAGAATATTTCTAAAATAATTTTCGAGAATTTTCGGGCGTTACAAAGATAATCCCAACTACTAGTCGTGGCTTAATCCACGTAATCAGGCATAATCATCCATGATTGGTCGTGCTTAATGGAAGAACGCTAATAAGCATGAGAACTCGTTCATGCATGAAGACTTAAGTATTTTAGATTGTTTAATGAAACATGCGACTTGAGACTCTAATTGTGCATGCATTTATTTTGTTTTGGGTTCCTAGATTGCTTGCATGAGACATGCAACATTAGAACTCTAATTGTGAATGCACTTATCTTGTACTTTTCCTTGTTCACTCTCATTATATAAGGGAGGACTTAGGATAAAGGAACTTAGTTTTTGGTGAGATTGTGTGCTCTCTTAGTTCTTGAAAGGACTTTCTAAACTTATCGAGTTTACTCTCGTGGCGTTCAACCCATCGAAACTTATCACCTCGAGTGTTGCGTTTCTTTCCTTCGCAGGCTTGGTTCGTGCCAGTTCTAGGTTACGGGTCAAGACTCACACTCTTGTCATTTAGTTCTTAGGGTTCTATCCACCTTTGTCTCGGGTTCCATCACATTTGTTGGTGGGGTTCGTACCACTTTGGTTTTCTCGGATCAATTGTCTTGTCTTCAAGTGTCAGTGAGGTCCGTTGTGGTTTTCTCGAATCCTCTCGTGCTCATCAGAACCAGAATCTGCCATCACCCATCGTCGCCCAGTGCTCCATCTCGCAAGCTCTCTGACATGATCATACTATTTATCTTAACTTTTAATTCAGTAAAAAATAATGCTATTTTTTTAATAATTTTATGCATATCTAATTATATTATACATTTCCATGATCAGTTTTAGATTTGCCATATTTTTATCCTAGGGACGTAGGTATATATTTTCAAAGAATGTCTGCTAGCTAAACTACTTATCAATTTACAATAAGTAGTTATATATTTTGTAGTTTAATATTGTATTTTTCTATTTACAATTATTCTCAATGAAATTTCATGCAAGACCATAAATGATTTTGTTCATTATTTTGATGATGATGTATTGTATTGGATTACTTAGAGTTCCTTATTTTGATTAGGATGATAAACTTTATTTTGTATTAGATTTGTACATGTGTTTGGATTTACTATTATGTATCTATTGTTCATTTTAGTTGAGCTAGATTGTTGGGTTGTTTATGATGTGTTATGCGTTTGTTATGTTGTAATTGTTAATGTGTAGTAAGTTTGTTGTGAGTTTTGTTATTTATTATGAGTTTGTTGTGAAAATCATCGCTTGTGATGGTTGGAGTGATTTAGATTTATATGTAAACAAGGAAAATAGAAAAAATGAAAAGGGCATGTGTAATTGTAGCATAGTTTAGCGATAGAAATTTAAGTTTTCGTCACTGATTGCGACGAACATTTCAAATATTTGTCACCAACAGCGATGAAATATTTCAAATATCTGTCGTAATCATCGACGGAAACATAAATTTCCATCGTCATTATTAACAGATATTTCAATATACGTGGCAAATGACCGTTCATCAATTCTCTTTTCGATACTTTCGGATACTTCTAATTAGCGATTAGCAACGGATATTCCATATATTAGTCACAATTAGCGACAGAAAGTAAAATTCTATAACTATTGGTGAAGGATATTTGAAATATCCGTCGCTATTGACGATGAATATTTGAAATATCCATCATTAGTAGCTAAACATTACTTCATATTAGCGATTAGTGATAGATATTTCATATATCTGTCGCTAATTGAGGAATCTTTAATATCTGTCGCTAATACTTTAATAGAAATTTCACTATATTTGACTAGTAGCGACGGAATTTTAAATATCTGTCGCTACAGTATCAACGACTGATATTTACACAACGGTGTGTAGTCCGTTGCTATACCGTCGCAATATGTATTTAGCGATGGAATAGTGATGGATATATTCTGTCACTATTTGATTTTTTTTTTTTTTGTGTGTGTATTAAAGTAACCACTCGTACAGGTACCAACTGTGACAATTCATCAAGTGTATATGTCTTCTAAGATAAAAATAATAATTAGCCAAGTTGGATAACGTCGAGCTTGGGGTGACTGGCTCGGTCCCGCAGAAGTTTTCCACCAGCTATCAGAGTAAATCGGGAAGTACTTATAGCGGACAGTCTAGAAGCGCATCATTCCTTAGTTGCAAGTCTCATTTAAAGAAAAATTTTCTATAAATACATTGTACTAAAAATCAAATCGTAAATATCTAAGAGATAACTAAGTGCCCTTACTTACTATAGCCCGAAAGCTGTTAAGATGCACTACCAATGAAGGGTTTAAATCTATATAACAACACTTTTAGCCATATCATTATGACCTCAAACCAGAGAATATGGATTGAATTCGAAACAGCCCATGGAAAACAAATGAGTAGAGTTAAGTAGATGGGCTTGTTCATCAGGCCTAGCCTGCAAGTCCAAAACCCATTAAACCATATCCATGGAGGCTTTGTGAAATTATTAAAAAAATGAATTTCATTCCAGATTGCTTGCTGGGTCAAATTACGACAAGTCTAAAATAAAATAAGCCATTGAAACGGCTGTTCAAGATTGCGTTGGTTTACTTGTTACGAGCTTAGTATAGTTCAAGCTTAGCTTAAGTTTAATTGTTTAGATGTTAATTTGAGTTTGTTTGATGTTTGAAATTTTTATATTTTTAAATTTATTTAATTGATTAGTAAATTGTCATAAGTTTATTTATTAGTTATGATAGCTTCTTTACTTATTTAGAAGTTTCATAAAAGATTTATGGATTAACGTGATTCATAAACTTTAACATCAAATTCGAATTGTCAAACCACTCAAAGCTAGAAACTAAATTGATAAAACAAATAAAGAAATAATCTCATCTTTGAAATTATAAATTATCCCCCGCAACTGGTAAGAAAAAAGCTTTTTTTTTCACCTTTATGGACAGACTTGGCCTCTATTAATCCATACTTCATAGTAGATATGGAGATTCTAGTTGGTAAGTAGATGGGATAATAACTATGATAATTAGGAGGTCAGAATTTAATAAAAAATTTTATCACCTCTAATTAGTACCATATTTTTCATAGTAAATATGGAAATAAATATCTTAAATAAAAAAAAAATATTTAACAGATGATTTGAATATTTTCCAAAATAATAAAAGGATTATAATTACTTCTTTTTTATTACTAAAATAAATAATAAGAATTAAACTTCTAATTTATTATATTTGTATCAATCAATATTTTCTATTCTTGATCATTTTTATTACTTTTCTTTTATTAGGGATGAAATAAATTTATTTTGTAATATTTATCTTTTTATCTTCAAGTTTAGTCATTTATTTTAATGAGATGTTAAACTTATTTTAATCGACATAGCATGGACGAATATAAATAAATTTTTAGTATATTAAATTTACCCAGAGACATTTATTCATTTAGCCGTATTTATTTGAGAGGATGGATTTAATGTGAGAAAAAAAAACGATTCAACATTTATTTATTTATCCCTATTTATTTGAGAGGAGGGATTTAATGTG
The DNA here is from genome assembly GCF_018446385.1 of Zingiber officinale. Classification (NCBI taxonomy): domain Eukaryota; kingdom Viridiplantae; phylum Streptophyta; class Magnoliopsida; order Zingiberales; family Zingiberaceae; genus Zingiber; species Zingiber officinale. The sequence continues at coordinate 47,694,100 of NC_056003.1, forward strand.
ACGAAAAGTGATCCTAGCGTTGTCTCCGTCAATCAATCCTTAAATTAATACAGAAAAAATAAATCACGAATAACTACTAATCATTAGTATAATGACCAAGATAAAAAATATATATATTCAAATGTGTTAAATTTTAATCTCATAACTTAATGTAATAATACTCCATCAACACAGTCTCTAGGAGACTGGGAGGATGGATTTAAGAACTAACAAAAATTTGATAGAAAAATTTTTTAATGTCTATTTTATGAAAAAGAATGGATGGCATGTGTTTTTACGGTTGATTTATTATAAAATAATAGACTTCAATTTAAGAAACTATTTGTGAATAATTTTTGAATGTGGTCAATCCTTTTGTCCATTTTTTCGTGGTCCACTCCTAGTTTCCTTTTGTAATTGTGGTTAAATTTCTATTCGAAATTGGCCACAATTAACTACAATCCCTCTCTATATTCATTTTTTCATCAAGTTGTAGTTTAAGGTTTAGGGTTTAAGGTTTAGGATCTACGATCGGAGGTCGCCGGTGGTGGGCGAGCGGCCGGGCTGCGGAGTGCTGAGTGGGAGGCAGCCTCCATCCGATTGTCCCGACCTAAACTATAACCTGTGTGAGAATGTAAATCCAAGGAAGGAGCACAGTCAATTACAATCGGATTCTAGACAAAATCTGGCTGCAATTATAGAGGGGACCATAGAAAAACGGCCCAGAAGATTTGCTCTCTTTTTTAATATATTTTTTTTATCTAGTTAAATCGAATTGAACATATCTTGCTTCCGAGTCACATCTCTATTCTCAACTACTCGAACCACGAGTGACTACCTCGTGTGGCCTAGCGTGCTTGGCCCAATGTGGTCCTGCACAAGTAGCATTACACGACTGCTTCGTGCAGACTGCAACCCTGCATGGCCACCTCGCGTAGTCTTATGTGACCCTAAACGTCCACCTCGTGCAACCTTTGTGTAGCACTACTTGTGTGGCTGCCTCGTGCAATCGTGAGTTGCAGGCAACCTCGAGTGACCGCCTCTAGCAATCGCGTGACCTCGCGCATAACCATCTCGATCTACACCTCCAAGTAAACAAGTGATAAAAGATAACTTATTCATCCTATAAGCGTCCTTTATCATCAACCATATAGTGACATTAAAAAAAAAAAATCACAATGATCGAGATGACCGACCGACCTCAAAGAGATTTTATTCCACAAGGAATAATTATTTGAGAATTCAATCTCTACTCTTGTGTGTATAATCATTTAAGTACCAACTAAATTATGTTGGTATAATTCTATAAAAAAAATTTATTAACTATTAAAAATAAATTGAAAAATACTCATGAAAAAATTCACATCTGTATATGTTCAAAAAGATAATATCAGATTTAAGACAATCGGATTCAGTCGCAGAACAATTTTCCTTCGGCGTCTAGAATGTACAGCCTATCTTTTAATGAATAATTAAATGAAAATGCATGCATATGACTCAATTTCCTTTTCTAGGACCTCAATAGACAATAGATGAGCACCAAGTAGCAATAAAACAACAACACACATAACAAAGGACCAGTGCCAAGTAAGTAACGTACATAGAGAACCCGACAAGCACGTGATCACACCCACATCGTGGCGAGCAATCAACGGTCTGCCCACGCCAACCGACGGCTCAGATACTAAAGCCAAGGAACAAACCGTACACCTCTTAAATATTTAATTATATTATTTTTTTGAAATTTCAAAAAAATATATATATTTTACTGGAGTCACTGGACTGGTCGGTCTGTGCGGGGCGAAGGATTCGGAGGAGGACCGTGGAGGAATCAAGAGGACGAAGGCGACGTCGCATGGATCCGTAGCCGTCGATCTCCGTTTCTTGACGTCGTCGTCCGTCGAGCTTTTCCTGCCGGATCTCCGTCGTTGGCCACGCCGATCCGCCAATCTCGCTGTTCGTGGCTTGCAGGCGAGATCTTCGTCAGATCTCGCTTCGTCGCGTACAGTTCGCTCGATCCATCGCTGGTATCTTAGAAAACATCTCGCTAAATATCTTTCCTTGATTTTTGGTCTTCTATGAATCTATTGTGAACTGATCTGCGAATGACGGTATTTTAGTTTGTTGGAAATGAGCCAGCCATTTTCCACCGCTTTTTGACCAAAAAAAGGTAATCACTGTTTAGTTGCAATGATTTTGCGCATTACTTTCGTTTTGATTTTTTTCTTACTATTTTGCAAATCTCAATCGTTTATCTCTCATTTGTTTATGGATTCTGGATCACGGCTGTATTTGGAAATGATTAATTGTTGTTTACTTTGATTTCGATTAACGTGCGAGAAAAAACATATGTAGATTTGTTTACCTTCAATGAATTGGATACCATAACAGTAAAACAAATCCCTCTTTTTTGGCAGGTTTCATCCTTAAGATCTTTGTCTTAGAAGATGGCTTTCCTGAATTAAGGGTAGTCAGATCGTCTCCATTTTCGCCTTTGTGCTTTCCGATTTCTCAATTCATGGTCGTTTGCGTATCATCTGTTCTCTTTTCTGCTGCACTTGCCTCTGCGATAGGCATACGCTTGAGGGAGAAAAAGTACCTTGCTCTTGCTTTCAACAGCCTCCTGAGTCCATGGCTCCCAATTTTGATAGCCCTGTTCAGACTCAAATGGCGGTTTCAGTTCTAAGCAATGACTGCATTGGGAATCCGAGGAGTGAAGGAAAGACATCTGGTCGAAGGCGTGTGTTTGTTCAGACGGACACTGGCTTGGTCTTAGGCCTTGAACTGGATCGTGGTGACAATGTGCACACTGTTAAACGGAGATTGCAGCTTGCTCTCAATATGCCAACTGAGGAGAGTTCTCTTTCACTGGGTGATGTTGTTTTGAAAAATGATCTTAGTGTTGTGAGGAATGACTCCCCATTATTATTGACAAGGAGCTTCCTGCAAAGGAGTTCCTCCACTCCATGCCTCTCACCGGTTGCGAATGATCTTCAGCAAAGTGGGGATCATAGTGATTTTATTGAAATTTTATGCTCAAACAACTGTACTGAGATAAAACTACTTGTTAATGATGCAGTGAAGGGTATTAAGAAAGCCATAGACCCAATTGCAGTTCACAGAGGACTTGGTGGTGCATACTTCTTCCGGAACATAAGCGGTGCAAACATTGCTATTGTGAAGCCGACGGATGAGGAGCCATTTGCGCCAAACAATCCTAAAGGTTTTATAGGTAAGGCCCTTGGACAACCTGGGTTGAAAAGGTCTGTTCGAGTTGGTGAGACCGGGTTCAGAGAGGTTGCCGCCTACCTCCTGGATTACAATAACTTTGCCAATGTCCCTCCAACAGCCCTTGTCAAGATCACACATCCAGTATTTCATCTGAATGAAGACATTAGCTCCGAGGGCAGCATTAAGGCTTCTTGTAGGAAGATAAATGCTGCCAGCAAAATTGCTTCGTTGCAGAAGTACATTCCACATGACTTTGATGCTAGCGATCATGGCACCTCAAGCTTCCCTGTCACAGTGGTGCACAGGATTGGGATACTTGATGTTAGGATCTTCAATACTGATAGGCATGCCGGGAACCTTCTGGTGAGGAAAATTGATGGTAATGCTGGTAGGTTTGGGGCTGTGATGGAATTAATCCCAATTGATCATGGTTTTTGCTTGCCTGAGAGCTTGGAGGATCCTTATTTTGAATGGATCCACTGGCCACAATCATCAATCCCTTTTTCTGAGGAAGAGCTCAACTATATTAGGAACCTTGACCCATTTAGAGATTCAGAGATGCTCCGAATGGAGCTACCTATGATCCGAGAATCATGCCTTAGAGTGTTAGTACTCTCGACAATTTTTCTCAAGGAAGCAACTGCATTTGGACTTTACCTTGCTGAGATCGGAGAGATGATGAGCAGGGAATTTAGTGGAATGGAAGAGGAGCCAAGTGAGTTGGAGGTTATCTGCATTGAGGCAAGAAGGTTAGTGGCAGAAAGAGAGGCTTTTTCTCCAAAATGTGATTCTCCAGACGAGGAAGGCATTCAGTTTGACCTTGACTATGAAGATAATGATGCACTGATGCAAGAAACATCCCCAGTCAGCCACTGTGTATACAGAGGAGGTATTTCTAGAAATCTACTATCGAAATTAGAAGAAAATGTAGAAGACGAAGAGGAACTTGAGGATGAAAATCAGGAAAAAGCTAATTGCTTGCCACCATTTGAGGCTGGCCATATTCCAGATGTTTCAAAGCTGTCCATGTCACTGAAGGGGGTAAGCATTGCTAGAAAAAGTCAGCGGTATCTTGCTGGTTTTCCAAAATCAAGCCTGTCAAAAAGTAAAACCAGTAAAGGCGATGACAGTGGCAGGTTTAAGGGTGGTGGGTACAGGAGTGCAAATGAGAAGCTTCCTGCAAGTGTGAGTTTTGTGAAGCTCTCGGACATGGGAGAGGCAGAGTGGACTGCCTTCCTAGAGAAGTTCCAGGAGTTGCTGCCAGGTGCATTCCGAGGTCGGAAGTGCAGTGCTGCTGCTCGCCTGAGGCAGAGGTTTGGCACTTCATGCCAGTTTTGAGTAGGAATTTTGAGGAGAATGTGAAGAAGGTTTGTTCTGCATCAGTTATTGATGTCATTGGCCATGCCTTCTCTGGTAGCAGTGCAGGTAATGAAGAATGTAAGATTTAGAATAAAATCATTTCATGATGGTGCCATTCTACTGAGGTTGTGGAAGTAGTCTGCCCTATCTTGAAATTAGCATTTTGTATAACCTTTGTGTGACTAGACTTGTTCTGTGTTAATTTGAAGGTGAATTTGATTGCCAGTTTATTCTTTATGCTATTCTTTTAAATTTAGATATTACTAACATATAAAAACCAAGAACTTGAGTCTTGCTTGTTGCTTTTGGTAACCTTAGAAGAGGGTTATTTGTGCAGGTCCAACCATATTATCCCTGTTGCTTTTAGCAGACTAAATATGGATGAACAATGTTGCAGCTTTAGTGTTGAAGATTTAAAGGAACACTATGCATGTTTATTTTTGTTAGACATATAATGCAATGTAGTAGATATTGATTAATTTATTATTAATAGTATAGATACTGATGGTTAAAATGCTTAGAAATTTTTGAACTATTGTGTAATCATTGTCTACCTCTTGCAAGATCATGAGAATTTGTTTCAGGCACATATAATTGTTGTTATGTTTTCCTGGTTAAAACTTAAAGGTGCTATGTCTATCACCAGTTAATTATGAGAATTTGGAGAGAAAATTTAAATAGGTGATTTACCTGCTTATGATAAGTTATGGATGAATCATATTCAGGAATTTGATCCTAAATAGTCAATGCAACTAATTCAATTTATTATTTTGGTGCATCATCTGCATTAACAGTGCACTGCATGACGTTGAACGAGATTGGAAGGTCGTAATTAAAAATTGCTGATGTATCTTCCCAATGCATCACCAGTATCCATAAGTTCATATATTGTTCATCTACTTAGATGTTGCATATCCATGTGCCCGAACCATTTGAACTATTTCTCTTACTCACCATGTTTGCTGTGTCTTTGTCATAAATAACAATTAATAATAATAATAACAACTCTACTATATCTCAACTCCAACATGGTTTCTTATGCAGTCTGTGGCCATATATAATTAATCAATTTAAAAAGTCAAAAGTTTCAGATAAGCAATAGCAATTTATAATCAATTAACTAGCCCCTGAAAAAAGATTTGATGTGATAAACCCATGCAAAAGACTCCCAAAATTTAGAATTTTTTTTTAAAGAGAGAGAGAGAGAGGAGTAAGATTTTGGTTGATGAGGAATGAGTTCAACATTTTGCTTATTCTTGCAAGTTTACTTCATGTGCATAAAAAACTGACATTGACTTGGTAAATTAGTGACAAATTTTAAAATTCAAAGTTGATCTTGAGAAGCTAAAGGGCTGATGGTCTATGTATTTGTTTAGACTGAGTAAATTTAATAAACAAGAGAATTATTAAAATAGATCAAAATGGAGGTCACTGACCTTTCACTGAAAAAAATGGCAGTTTAAAAATAACTTTTAGCTGTAACTATGTGAAGTCAACCTTGAAGACTAGGTAATACTTGAGTCGGTGACTCATTCAACAATGACTTATTCTTAAAACCTTATCTTGATGAATCCAGAAAACAGATTTGATCAGTTTATTTCTTCAGAAGATGAAGGGGCATTAGTTCTTCAGAGGGTGAGATGCTGCAAGTCATAAAACTCCTCCAGAGATTCAATTAAATGTCTGTAAGTATCTTCTCCATCCTCTCATTCATTCACTCTTTGTCCTTATCTTGTCTCAATGATCTATATTTTGATTGGAAAAGTTTCAAAACCAGCTCCATCAAGCCAAATGTGTAAATTCCATGTTCATAAACACAAAAAATTTGCTTTCTGCCATGATGAACTTGATTAGTCATTTTTCCTTGTGATAGATCACAAGTTGAATATATTTCCATTAGTTGAACTAAATTCCTGGTTTTATCTTATATTATACTAGGATCAAATTTGCATGAGTGTGTTTCTGAAAGTTGTCATGATATTTTGAGACAGGTTTTTGCATTTAATTCTAACTTTTTTCTTTCAGCATTATCTGATATATGATTAGCTGTTGCTGATCATACACAGCAACCAAATACCATGGAGCCAGGAATGGAACCACAGGTCCAAGACAATACTTCAACAAGCAGAACTGAGTTCCTAGTGTCTTTGTCATCTAAAGTCGACGCCATGAAGGAGCTCATTACACGATGTAGCAGCAGTGACCAAGCGAGCCTGGATGGTGAGCTCCAAACCCTTGTCAAACAACTAGAGACAGTGATCAGAAGCATGGCAATGGATCTTAGCAAGATTCCATTTTCTGATTTCAAGAACCAATTCAGCCAACCAGGACAAATTAATGTAGGGGAAAGTCCAGTTTCAGCATCTCAGAGGGAGAATAATTATGAAGATTTCATCAAAGGCACACACAAAGGCATGCAGAGAAATGATGCCAAAGCATCATCTGATATTCTTCCTCCATCGGCAGAAACTCTCCAACCAGGTTACCAAGGCTTTTTCTGTCCATTGACAGAGAAAATTATGAATGATCCTGTCACCATAGAAACTGGCATAACATATGAAAGGGAAGCCATTGTTGAGTGGTTCATGAGGTCCTCAGAATATGTTATCTGCCCAACAACAAGGATTGAGATCAAAAGTACATGTTTCTGCAGTAACCTAGCTTTGAAGAGCACAATCGAAGAGTGGAAGGAAAGGAACGAGGTGATGAGAATACAGATCGCGAGCGGTTCTCTGTCATTAGCTGCTTCAGAAGCCATGGTTTTGGATGCACTGAAGGAGATGCAACTTCTAAGCCAACATAATAAGCACAAGGGGCATATGCACATTATTGGAATCACACAGCAAGTAGTGCAGCTTCTAAGACATGATAGTATGGTTGTGCGGTGCGAGGCAATGCATCTTTTGCGCTCTTTGGTGGAGGATGAAGACGGAAAGGTTTACAATCTTCTCTTGTGGTTTTAGTTGAATGTTAAACCGAATTAATTTCTTCAAGGATCGATGGATTATATTTTGCAGGTTATTGTTGCAAGGACAAGAATCCTCACAAGGACAGTCAAGATGATGTCCAGCTACAATTCTTCAGAGAGGCATGCAGCTGTTTCATTCTTACTAGAGCTTTCTAAATCTGAGATGTTCTTGGACAAAATTGGTCTAACACCCGGAGGAATCTTGATTCTGATTACGATGAAGTACAATAAGGAAGCTGATCCTTTAGCTGCAGAAAAAGCAGAAGAAATTTTGAAGAACTTGGAGAAGTTGCCACTGAATATTAGGTGTATGGCAGAGAATGGATTCATGGAACCCCTTTTAGACCACCTCATTGATGGTGAGTAGCATTTTAAGTCTCAGCTCTCTAAATTTTCATCAAAACTACAACTATGACAACTTCCCGGTCACTAAATTGCATCGGCATGGTACAGGTTTAGGAGAAGTACAGATGGATATGGTGAGCTACCTCGGTGAAATACCTCTCGAGGATGACATGAAATCTTATGTGGCAGAGAGAGCCTCCAATACCCTAATCCAAATGATCAGTGGTGGCAACCCTGTCATCAGAAGAGAAGCATTCAAAACTCTAGTTCAAATCTCCTCTCATCCTCCCAGCAGCAGGATACTCATTGACGCAGGCATCACCCCGCTCATGATCGATGAAATATTTTCACGCAGAATCCACAGCGAGTCCCTGGATTCCCAGGAAGAGGCTGCTGCAATCCTTGCCAACATACTTGAATCAGATGGAATTGATTTTTCCAACATAAAAGTGAACAAGAATGGCCACACCATCAGCTCACAGTACTCAGTTTACAACCTTGTCCACCTTCTGAAGTGCTCGATAGCGGAAAAAGTTGATGCGAACATTGTAAGAATCTTATTTTCACTTACAAAGCTCTCAAAGCCTCTGGCCACTATCGTGTCGGTGGTAAAAGAGCTCGAGGTGACCCAAACCATCATTGAATTCCTCAATTCTCAATTGGAAGATCTCGTAACTGTTGCAGCAAAGTTGCTTATCGCCCTTTCATCTCACATAGGAGACACCATAGCAAGTTATCTCACCAAGACACAAGGCCAACCAGAGGGCCTAATCAAGAACTATGACAGCAAGCAGATTTCTGAAAAGCAAGCTGCATCAGCCAACCTAATTGCAAAGCTCCCGCACAGGAGCGCACCACTCAATTTAGCTCTCCTTCACCAAGGTACAGTACCGGTAGTTCTCAGCAGGATACAAGAAATCCAGAGAGGCGAAATACGGGCCAGCAGCATGAGGCTCACAGCGCACTACTTGGAAGGCCTAGCAGGCATTCTTGTGAGGTTCACCAGCAGTTTGCTTGACCAGGAGATACTTCAGATGGCCATGTCAAGGGATTTAACATCAGTGTTTGCAGATTTACTTGTGAGGCCATGTGGAAGCAGCGAAGTCCAAAGGTTAGCAGCTGTAGGGCTTGAGAACCTCTCCTCTCAGTCACTAAAACTATCGAAGCCCCCTTCAGAAGTGAGGAAGCCCTCTCGACCAATAAACATTTTCTCCAAGTCCAGATCGGTCACCAACCAAGAAGGTGGTAGGTTGGTGTTAACTTGCCCGGCACACCGGGGAGTCTGCTCAACCACCACCTTCTGCTTGCTGGAATCCCGGGCTGCAGAGAGGCTGCTGGGTTGCCTCGACAATGAGAACCCCGAGGTCGTAAAGGCAGTACTGTCGGCCATCAGCACGCTCTTGGATAACAACGTGGAGGTGATGGGGAGTGTGAGGGCACTGACTGAACTCGGAGCAGTGGAGAGTGTGCTTAGGGTGTTGAAGGTGTACAGGGAGGAGGAGGAGGTGCTTCAGAGGAGTCTCTGGCTGGTAGAGAGGTTCTTGGAGATGGGGAACCAGCAGCTCTGCAGGGAGATCTACGGCAACAAGGTGTTGTCGACAATGCTGGTGTCGACCTTTCATAAAGCGGATGGCAACAACAAGAAGATGGCTGAGAACATTCTCAGCCATTTGCATAGAATCATGAACTTCTCCAGTAAGAGTTTTGTTATGTGATGTGTTGAATTCACTTTGATATTGCTGATATCGTTTGACGATGTTAATAACATTTCCTTGTGCGCTTTCTTTCAGTGAATCCTCTATTTGAATTTCGTTGTGTTCTCTCTTTCAGCGAATACTAACATACCATTATCAATGGATGATGAACAAAGTCATACCAGATATCGAACCGGCTAGATTCTCAAACCTAGACGATTTTTTGAGTCGAGGCTTGGGTGGCTTGGTCGATGCAACTTGCCCAAAGTGGAATAGGCAGAAAATGGTTTAGATTCTTGAGTTTAACAAGAGGAGAATCAATGTAGTAAAGTTCAGCTAGATTATTGAACATGGCTTATAGTTTGATTCCATGGGACTAATAAGAGGAGGATTCGGGAACAAAACTTCCGCAGAATAAGAAGAGGAGGATTCGGGAATAAAGTTCGATCACGGTGTCTATTTCACTTGAAAGAGGACTACCGCAGAATTTATATTGGGGGGAGAGTTAGTAACTTTAAATAATGAAATAACAAACCGCCCCTCTCTTAGATTGAGTCAGATCGTAGCATTGTGTTATTAAACCATGTTCAATATTATCAACCCTATATCGAAACTAGATAGGGTTGCATGCTGCCCCCAGGGGCTGGATCAGTTGGTAAGTGGCTGGGATATTTGCACCATGACGCAACGGTTCGAGTGTCGACGGTTGCAATGTGGGATAATATCCCCGTCTGCCGGCTTAAAGCCTCGAACCCCAGCCACTTGTCAACCCAGCATTCACCCTGATTAACCCTCCTCCTACATCACCATGGGGCAGGCGTAGGGGGTTGTCGGGGCGGCGGATTCCGCCTTTTTTTTTTTTGCACCATAGATAGGGTTGCATGCTTGCCTGGGCGCTAGATAGAAGTGATTGAGGCGCGGCCATAGCCTCCTCCCCTCCCTCCAATGCTTGTTCTTCGAAGGAAATCACACAAACCCTTCTTTCATGAGTTTGAATAAAGCAGCCATTTAAAAAGTAAGATAAGACGATATATAAAAGATCATTTTCCACTATACATTAGCGGGAACTTTATGCGCCGGATTATCATCTTTTTTAATCTCTTCTCCTCATCTTCCTCATTCAAACAACTCAATCACCGTGAAACAAACATTAGGCTTTTGTTGTCCTCTTCTACTACTACATTTTCTACTAGATCTTCTAGTTTCTGATCAAAAACAGTGAGGAAATAAAAGTTTGCCTCCTTTTTGACAACAAAGGTGTTATTTTGGTCAATGCAAAGCTTGATAATGAATATGACCTACATGAAAGACATTTAAAAAGGATCAAATAAAAGTCAATATATTGTCATGGTGTTGGAAACATATATGTATATTACTAGTTTGTGAGTTTGTGGACTCGGTCACCTCCATTTTCTCATGTCAAAACAAAGAGTCACTGCATGTTGCAGTGCACATTGAATGTGAAGTGTATGTGCTTCAAGTGCATGCATTTGTTATATGATAAAGTGCAAGAAAGAGCCTTTCCTTTGCGTTTAAATAAGTGGAGGTTCTTGTAAAGAAAGATCCATGTTTGGCATACAATATTTTAAAAAAAAATGATTAGTGCAATATGAAGTCATGATCAACCAAATTGTCTAACTTCTACAGGTTAAGGGTGGAAATCAAAAATTAAGTATACCATACATACTTACTGTATTGAAATATATTGAACTGTATCAATTTAATTGTCGATCGAAAATTTTAGAATCGATATTGGTATAAATTTATATCAAAACTTTTAGTATACCATACCGTTATTAAAATTTTACTATAAGTGATATGAAATTTATATCATATTATAAATTTACTTTACCCAATTTTTGATAGACTAAAATTTTGATACAGTATATATATATATTTTTTAATTATATATATCATATATAATTTTTTTTATCAAACTTTTTGATACATTATACTATACAATATACAATTTAAGATTTAGTATACCATAATGAACACCCCCTACTTCTACTTCAAGTGAAATAATATGCTTGATTCAAATCGAAATCATTTTTCGTACAATAGAGGATTTAGCACGAGATGTGGTACAAAAATGGCAGGAGCCATGTGATAGGCTAAGAGCCACGTGACTCAGTTAACATAGGAGCAAGCGAGCAGACTGAAAGGTAAAGTCATGCCAGCACTGTCCAATTTGAGCGACGGTGAGTAGGAGAAGTGGCGTTGACAAGTTCTGAGGATGTGTGAGAAGTGTGTGGACTGTCCGGTAAGGACTCATCCCACTCTAGTAGGCTTGGATAAAAGGGTGTCGTATGAGTGAGCACGAGTACACGAGACTATTTGATCTACTAGCTAATTATTTTAGTGTGTTTTTTCTTCCCTGCACTTGACTTGAGTGTCAGAGAAATTTCACTAAGATATGTCTTGACTTCCCTTCTAACTCTTCTCAGTATTGGCAGCTTCCCAACTCGATCGTCAGTCGTAAAGAAAGTTCTAATGCTTGTCATTTCCAAGGATCTTTGTCGAAGTTAGACGGATGTGTACTGAACACCACTCACTGCCCTGGGTGGGCAACGAACGTACCCATGCTTCAACGCTGCTCGATTTACCACCGATCCGACTAATCACCGACTTGACTAATAGCCAATCCAACTAATTGCCAACCTGATAAGGAATTGAACCGACAAAGAGGTACTCAACGATCAATGATTGGTCATGGTGCTCTACTTGTATCTCTCGAGGAGTGAGTCCATCCCCTAATCTCAATTAGATCATCACGCAACAACGAGACAATCGAGGAGTTAAGAGCCGTGAAAGTCTAGATATTATTTTAGACTAGTGATATGTATGTACAGCATCACACCCAAGACAAAATTTATCTATTTTCTCTATAAAAAAATGCATATTATAAATTATTTTTAAGCTATAATAATTGTCACACACTGAGAGTATACTTATCCAATAAATTAAATAATATGCTCTAGTGACAATACAAAAAATAACTAGTACCAAATCAATTAAAACTATCACAACCACTAAGGCAATATAAAATCACTAAACTCATAAAAGCTGATGCGTATATATATATGCATGTACATTAGATATACTAAATTACATAGGATAATAGTTATACTATTATAACAAAACCACAATGATTCCACGACGAAAAGAAAACAATAAACAACAACAACATAACCGAACATAAAACAACTCCAAAAGAAAAATTCAACTCGAGTGGGATTGACAGTTAGGATCTCTGAATGACACAACACATCATATACCTGCTAACCTAAAAATAAAAGGAAAATTAAGAGGTAGTGAGTACAAAATACTCAGTAGGCATAAGAGAGATAGTGCATGATATTATATATAAGAAGATCAAAGGGATATAGTCTCAGACAATAATATTTACTACAAAAGTAAGGACAACATTATAATCATCTGCTAACAAAAACATAACAATAATATAACCATCTACTAACCTACTAGCCGTGTATAAACAATGGTCAATGATAGGTAATGATCAACATGGATATTGTAGATCATAGGCATGTACAAATGCAAATAACAGAAATAAATCATCATACATGGGAGCAATCACTCTACCACAAAAGTACAAATGATCAAGACGTCTAGCTATCTAGCTATGGACGAAATAAATCATCATACATGGGAGCAATCACTCTACCACAAAAGTACAAATGATCAAGACGTCTAGCTATCTAGCTATGGACGAAATAAATCATCATACATGGGAGCAATCGCTCTATCACAAGAAGTACAAATGATCAAAACATCTAGCTATCTAGTTATGGACTGCTGAAGAAATACTCTATCACGAATGGTCTCGTGAACAACCCAAGGTATAACAATCATATAATAACAATGTAGCAAACACATCAAAAACATATGCAATAAACATATCCCATCCATATGCAATATCTCACAAGCATACGCTAGGTCACTGTCGACACAACTCCCGCTACCACTACTCTGAGTGGCCCAATGGGCGGACCTGACAAGTAACTATCTAGCTACTGACTGCATTCAACTCCAACTACCACTATGCCCAGTGGCCAAGTGAGCAATCAGAATCTCATCAAGAGATTACTAGTCTACCAATCTTATCAAGAGAATACTAGTCATCTAGTCGTAACATCTCAACTAACTTCATGGTATCATCATAAATACATGAAAACCATATGTCGTAATCAAGTAGTCCTACACGGCAGTCCGACAAGATAACCCAATAGAATACTCTACCACTTTGCTACAGTATAACATCTATCATGTATAGGCATGAGCCTAAACATATAACTACATACTACGGTATAAATGCATGAGCATAAGTCTACAACTACCCTATAGTCTAGTATATATAGGATCAAGACATGCTAGAGGGGGGAATAAATAGCACTCGTGGCTATTTCTCGTTCGTTTAAAAACTTCGGAGTAAAACGCAGCGGAATAAACAGAAGAAAACAAAAGCAACGCTAACAAGGTAGAGTTTTACTTGGTTCAAAACTTTTGACGACTCCTACTCTAAGGCCCGTAATTATTGATCGCTTTTGTTGGGCAATCACTAATAATTTGAACAATATTACAAACTTAAAGTACAATAGTAATAAAAACAAGTTACCGACAATAATAGAATTAACAATCATTCGTCAATTGTCGAAGTAGCGTTTGGACGTTGTCGAATCGTTCCGGAGCAGCGCGTAAGAGAGCTGAAGTAGTTCTGAATGATGTCTATATGTCTTTCTCCGAAGCTGCTGGTCGAACCCCATTTTATAGCCGACCTAGACCTGATCCAAATCCATTTATCTCGGGATTAGTCTTTGACTCGATGTTGATCGGTCGACCGAACCTTCTACATCTGCCCAGCTTCCCATCCAGATGCTGCCGCTTCAGATAAAACCTTCGTTCGATCGACCGATCCCGCCGTTCGGTCAATCGATCCCGCTATTCTCGCTGGCTTTTCTGGTCCAATCTGTTAGAGCAATCTGGGTACCTTAGGTTCTGATACTTGGGCAAAGGTTTAAGATAGATTTATTGTTGTATTTGATATGCATTGTGAGTGTGCATGATACAGGTACAACAAGGAAAGTCCAAGGGTAATCTTGGCAAAGGAGGAAAGTCCAAGGGTGAGTCTTGGCAATGTAAGTCCGAGTGTGACTTGACAAAAGATGAAGTCCCAGAACATGACTCTTGCCAGTGAAGACTTGACAATGATGACAAGGCTAATGGAAGCTCCAGAAGGCAAGGCGTGAAGGATGGGGAAGCATCCGAGGGACGCAAGGCTAATAGAGGAGGCTAGAAGGCTATGTCTAGGTTGTGCGGGCAAGGATGAGTGCATAAGAGACTGTACTCATGATAAAATTCTAGTGTGTATTATAGCGTTACTGTAGTAATATTGTAGCTGTTGGAGTGTATACTGAAAGCCTAAGCTTTGTAAACATTCATTATGAATAAAGAATCACATTTGGTCAAATTATCTACATTTAGTTGTAGTTGTTCAATTAATTTATACTGTAGATAACATAGTATGTGGTGCCACATGCAGAAGATAATGTTATCAGTACCTTATAAATTATAAACAGTAGCTCACGACCAAAATGGAAAGGAACAAACCATTAGAAGGTTGTAGTGTAATTAGGTATCAGTTTATCTTGACTGTATAATTACACTAGTACACTTAGAGTGTAATGAGTAGGACCATTTGAGGTCGTTTCTTTTATACTGACTTTATAAAGAAACAAAGACATCGGTTATTATGGAAGTGTGTGCTCTTAATCCTAATATAATAACAAGCACATATATTTGATATTTATTTCTTTAATTTATCAATGGGTGAGATTTAGTTCGATGAATCAATAAGTCCGATAAGTTGGGAAATGGTATCACTTATAGTGTGTGTTGTTGATTATAGAAGGAAACTGTGTCCTAGAGATACTAGGTTGATAATGTCCTCAAGAGGAGCTCATAAGGATTGTCATGTTAAACCCTGCAGGTGGACTTAGTCCGACATGATGATAAGGTTGAGTGGTACTATTCTTGGATTAAGATATTAATTAAATGAGTTGTCAGTAACTCACTTAACTAGTGGACATTCGATATCTTAAACACAGGGAGACTAACACACTCATAATAAAAAGGAGCCCAAAAATGTAATTTGGGATTGGTGCGGTAGTTCAATAATAGTTCTCTAGTGGAATGAATTATTATTGATAAAATTAAGTTGTGTGTTCGGGGCGAACACGGGATGCTTAATTTTATCGGGAGACCAAAATCAATTCCTCCTCTCGGTCCTTATCGTAGCCTCTTATTTATAGAGTATTATACCCACCTATACCCACCTAATAGGGGCCGGCCAAGCTAGCTTGGGAACCAAGCTAGGGTCGGCCTAAGCATGAATTGGGGTGGCCGGCCCTAGCTTGAACCCAAGCTAGAGGGGCCGGTCATATTAAGTTAAAAAGAATTTTAATTTTAATTTTTATTATGTGAAAGATATAATTTATTAAAGAGAATTAAAATTAAAATATCTCTCTTGTAAAAGATCTACAAAAGATTAAAGAAAGAGATTAGATCTCTTTCCTTATTTGTAGATTGGTGAGATATTTTATTTTCTCTTTAAAAAATTCTTCACATGTTGTAAAATTAAAATTATGAAAATTTATTTTTATCAACCATGAAGAGATTTTTGAAGAGAAATTTTATTTTTAAAATTTCCGGAAACAAATTAGGAAGTTTTAATTTGTTGATTAAAACTTGTCTAATTTATTTCTCCATGTGGTGGCCGGCCAATATAGTTTAATTTGGGAAATTTTATTTTATTTTTCTCAATTAAATCATGTCAAGGAAATTAAGGAAATTAAGGAAATTTTATTGTAATTAAATTTCCTAATTTGCCTAGGCCAAGGAATATAAAAGAAGGGGTGGGGGTGCCTTCATGAGGTGAACCTTAATTATTTTCTCTCCCTCTTTTGTTCCTTGGTTTGGCCGGCCATCATCATCCTCTCCCTCTCTTCCTTTTGTGGTGGCCGAACCTCTCTCTCCCCTTGGAGCTCTCGTGGTGGCCGGATACTACTTGGAGAAGAAGAAGAAGAAGGAGAGAAAGCTAGCATCTCTTGGAGCTTGGTTGGTGTTTTGATTTTCTTCCTTGGTGAAGCTTCCTTATTGTTGGCCGAACCTAGCTAGGAGGAGAAGAAGGTGGTTGGTGGTTTCTCATCTCGGAAGATCGTTGCCCACACAACGTCCGAGGTTAGAAGAGGAATACGGTAGAATATCAAGAGGTCTTTCTAGAAGGTATAACTAGTAATTTTTCCTTTCCGCATCATACTAGTTATTTATGGAAATAATACCAAATACAAGAGGCTTACGTTCTAGTATTTCGAATATGTTTTTCGAAGTTGTGTTTTTTGTTTTTATCTTTCCTTGTGATTTGATTGTTCTTTTCGGTTAACCTAAAGTTATTTTAGGAAATTAAATATTAGATTTCTATAAAAGGTTTTGTCTAGTCGGTGGTGGTTGCTCCCATATCCAAGAAGGTCATGTGCCTCGCCACGTCAGTACTGGGAACCGATTATGGAAATTAATATTTAATGGAATTAATAACTTAAGGTGATTTGAGTCGAACGTGTTAAGTTCCGCAGGAGATCCAAGTCAAAACCTAAAAGAACAAATAGATTAAGTTTTGGATCAAACGTGTTAAGTTCCGCAGGCGATCCAAAATTTAATTTAAAAGAACACATGGTAGCTAGGAAAAGGTTCAGACCTTTGTACAAAATTTTTGTACAGTGGAACCTCTAGGCTTTCCGAGTAGCAACCAACAGTAGCGTTACTGTAGCAGTCGACTGTTATTTTCATTAGTCGATTGGTAACTGACTATTGGCTTGTAATAGTCGAATTTCACTTAGTATCAGTCGACTTGTGGTTTTACCAGTCGACTGACGATGGGAAACACAGCTAGGTGTTTCCTCTCAAGCTCTATTTAATAGAGCTCGGGGTGCTTGGTCAAGGTTGACGAAAATAGAGGTGGTTAACCCCTATTAGAGTCTCCAAGGTCTTCTTGAGTGATCAAGAGCTTGTGCGAGTTTGTGGAGAGGTTTCTCCACTCACAAGGAGCTACTCGAGCTAGCCGGAGGTTTTCCGGGGAGTTATCCACCAACAGATCGGGATCGTCCACCTTACGGACAACCGTGGAGTAGGAGCTTCATCTCCAAATCACGTTAAACAACGTGTTAGGTATGTCTTCTTTTGTTAGTGTTTGTCTTGTATTTCCACTGTGCATACTAACCATTGTAAGAAGCGACGTTTTGGGTGAGACGCTATTCACCCCCTCTTGCGGCGTCAAGGTCCCAACACAATCAACCCGATCTGAACAAGTCACTGCTTATGCACTGTTCGGTCGACTGAACTCAAGATTTGGTCGATCGATCCCTTAGTCGAACCCGATCAAACTGCTACTTATCTGATCTTTTTTTCTTGAGGGTTCGGTCGACCGATCTGGATGTTCGATCGATTGAACAGGGCAAAATTAGAATATGTAAAATTGTTAATTTTCTACAAAATAGAGTTAGAATAAAAGGAAGATAATATGTAAAGATAAGTTTTGACAGCTTTCGGACTGTCTAGTCCTGACTTTAAGTTTCGTTGAAACTCTAGGTCGGACCGACGTCTACTGTTCTCTTTTCGGGGAACGTATCCTCACCTACTCCTCTCAAGAGAGTTTACCTTTTACCAGACTAGTCATCTAGACCGTTTAGACTTTTACTCAGTATCTGAGACTTCAAGACTTTTCTGTTGGACGTCTGATCCCTGACCCGTCTAGTCTTTCACCTAGTGTCAGCGACCCCCAGGATTTTCTCCTAGAGTCCTCGACTCTAGAATTTCGCCTGACGTCCTCGACCTGCTAAGACTTTACCCAGTCCCCCGGACCAGGACTTCATTGCCTAATTGCAGCTAGGACTTTTCATAACCTAGGGTTACCACCTCCTAGGATCTAGGGTTACCACCCCCTAGGACCTAGGGTTACCTCCCCCTAGGATTTTCCACCTTCCTAAAATCCACTAGGAATTTTACCTAAGAACACTTAGGACTTTCCTGCAAGCTCAGTCATATTTGTTAGATCATAAGACATCTTAACTTTTGAAGTCTTTGCCATAATTAAAACTCAGGTTCAATCGTCTGGTGCTCCCTACACCAACAATCTCTCCCTTTTTTATTATGGTAACTTGATTCAAAAGTTAAGTAAAACATATAGCAACATATAGCGAAAGTTAAGAGATTCATTCATAAAGAAAAGAATTAACTTGTTAGCTCCCCATTAACTCCTTAACTTTCTCTCCCCTTAACTTTTGAATATTCTCTACCCCTTTGTCATATATCAAAAATAATTTAGGGAGAAAAAAACACTTAATTTCAAAATAAAATATCTTAGTTTCTCAAATACTTTGAAGCAAACTCTGCTTTTGAGATAAAACACTTTCAAACAGATTATGTTTTAAAAGTACTTAGCATTTTTATAAAAGCATGTAAGAAGAACTTCACTTTTAAAAACTTAGCTAAATTCTTAGATTTGAAAAATAGTTGATTAAGTACTTAGCTTTTGAAGAATTTCAAACAAACTTAGTTACTTAGCATTTTAAAAAACTTAGTTAAGTAAAAGATTCCTAAAATAAAACTTATTTAAGTTTTTTTAAAAGATTTCATAAAAACTTTAAAAAAAAAACTTTTTCAAAACTTATTTTTCCACATAAAAAAAATTTAAACTTGCCTTTTAAAAAAAATATTTAAATTTACCATTCAAAATAGTTAAACCTTAAAAAAAAAATTAACTTCCTTTTTAAAAAATATTTGACCTTTTAAAAAAACTTACTTTTTTTTCTTTTAAAAAATTTAACTTTGAAAATTTAAAAAAAATACTTTAATTAAAAAGATATTTAATTTTGAGATTTAAAAAAATACTTTAACTTAAAAGGATTTTTAATTTTAAAATTTTAGAAAAATACTTTAACTTTGAGAAAATATTTTTTTTTTAAAAAAAATTAACTTAACTCCTTTCACTCTCCCTTAAAAATAATTTTAACTAAATTATTTAAATTTAAGGGTCCTAGAGTCCAAAAGTGAGAAACAAAAAAAACATAAAAGTTATTATCTATTTTCTTGATATCCCATCTCACTCTTTTTAAGTTATCAAATATGTTCATCTTATGAGTTTGAGTGAGATGAAGTTAAGTTAGTTTTAAAATTTATTTTAAATTTTAAAAATTATTAAGTCTGAATTTAAAATTTTTAAAATATTTAAGTTTGAATTTATAAATAGAAATTTAAAATAATTAAGTTTGAGTTGAGTTTGAATTTTAAAATATTTTAGAATATTTATGTTTGAATAATTAAATTTGAAGAATTAATTAATATTTGAAATTAAGATTTGAAGATAATTAAGATTTTTAAATTAAAATTTAAAAATTAATTAAGATTTTAATATTAATTTACATTTAAAAATAGTTAAGATTTAAAAATAATTAGGATTTTGAAATTAAAATTTAAAAATTAATTAAGGTTTGAAAATAATTAAAATCTTAAAATAATTAATATTTTGAAATTAAACTAAAAAATTAATTAAGATTTTAATATTAATTAAGAATTAAAAATAATTAAGATTTTAAAATTAAAATGTGAAATTAATTAAAATTTAAAAATAATTAATATTTTGAAATTAAAATTTAAAAATAATTAAGATTTTGAAATTTAAAAATTAATTAAGATTCGTTTTAAGTTTGTTTAAGTTTAGGTTAATTTGAATTATATTTTCGTTGATTAAGTTAGGTTAAAGATTTATTTAACTAATTTTAAATCTAAATTCATCTCACCCTTTTCTAGATTGTCAATCTGGGAACCTTACCTGTTTTGTGAGATGGTTAATTTTATCTTCAATTTAGATTCAAAAGCTAAGGATTGATTTACATATGAGTTAGACTAAGGTTTAATAGCTAGTCAATTAAACATTCATTTCAATAATTGATTTTCAAGTTGTGGCGAGACACTAGGTCTTCTTGGATATTATAACAACAACTACTTCTAGACAAAGCCTTTTAAATAAATTAAATATTTAATTTTGTTTCTGAAAATTCTTGGTTTAACTAAACAAGTGTCAATCAAGTCTGAGTCCTTATTTATCCTAATCTAAACATGTGTAAGGAAAGAAGTAAATCAAATATCAAACAAGTTTACTCACTAACGAAAATGGTCTTTTTATTGGCTCCTTCTGGATCATAGCCTCGATAAGGTCTATCAAGATAATGAATTTAATCCTTAGGGATCCAATATTGATTAAGTTCAACTTGTTACTCAGGTTAAACTTGGAGACTCATATTTGAACTAATTAAGTTTTTATTTGATCAATTTACTAAAGATAGGTATGATCTGAATCTTTGTTTGGCCTTATATCTGAGTTCGGATCGATTGTATATGACCCTTTGTTTTCCAAGAATTAAATCAAGGTTCTTGGAACTCAAAGTGAATCATTCCAATGAGTCCTTGAGTTCTTTGGCTTGAGTTTTTAAATTAGAATTTTCTTTCTCAAGTTGTTGGACTTGAATTGAAGTTCTATCTTGAACTTGTTCAGTCAAAGAGCTCAGGTTAGTCTCCTCTTTAAGGGTTGTTATCTCCTTTTGGAGTGACTTGACCCGAATATTGGATTTGGCCAAATTCCTTAATAAATATGAAATTAAATTATGTAGATCATCTACTTGAGCACTAGCAACCAGAGAACTTACATTATTATTTGGCCCTTCAAAAACGGATACAGATTTATGGCTTCTTTTGAACTCAGTTTCTGATTCAGCTCCAGTTTCATACTCGGATTCAGTTTCGGCAACGTAAGCTTGTACCAGTAGAGTAAGGAAGCTCACTTTCTCGTGTTCTTCGTCGGAGTCTTCCGATGATTCGAACCATGTGGCTTTTAAGACCTTCCTTCTTTTTTTGCTTCTGGTTTGTACATTCAGACTTGATATGTCCCTTCTTGTTGCAGTTGTAGCAAGTGACTTTGAACTTGTCCTTCATGTTCAATTGAGTCACATTCTTTTTTTTTGTATATTTTTCGTACCAGTTTCACTAGCTCAGCGGTAATTTCGTCGTCGTCTTCTGAGTCTGATTCATCTTCGGACTCAGGTTCGATTCGGCACTTAATTTTTGGTTTCCGCGTTCTGCTTATACTTGTGACCAAAGTAATACCTTTCTCAACCGGCAATGTTTTAGTCTGTTCATGAAGTTCAAATTCTGAAAATAGCTCATCTAATTTAATTAATGAATGATCCTTAGATACTTTGTAAGCGTCTACCATTGATGCCCACGAAGTATTCCTTGAAAAAGCATTAAGTGTGTAACTAATAATGTCACGATTCTCTACCTTTTCACCGATTGTGTGTAGTCCATTAAGCAGATCTTGGATTCGAGCATGGAGTTGACTTGATGACACACTGTCCTGCATTTTAATATTGTATAACTTATTTAAAATCAAGTCGTGTTTACTTACCTTAGTGTCGGAGGTGCCCTCGTGCAACTCGATTAGTTTTTCCAACAATTCTTTGGCATTGTTGAAGGAGCCGACCCCGTTAGTTCTTCTTTGGTTAAGCCACATTGAAGAGTCTGGGTTACCTTTGCATCAGCTTCAATCTTATTACTGTTAGATCGAAAAGAATTTAGATATCTCCACAATGACATGATATTATCCACTTTGGGTCTAAACCCTCATGATTTTGCTCTTGGGCTCTTCCCAAAAGGCCTCATGCCAATGGAGATATCTTTTCTCTTATAAACCCATGATCTTTTCCATGTGTTTTCAATGTGAGACTATGTTTGCAACCTTGCAACCCCAACAATCCCCCCCTCAAATAAAGGACCACAAGCTTCCCACGTCTGATCATCGACCCACCAGGTCTTCATGCCCCTCGGTCCACCCGACCTACTAGTGTTAGATCGAAAAGAATTTAGATATATCCACAATGGCATGATATTGTCCACTTTGGGCCTAAACCCTCATGGTTTTACTCTTGGGCTCTCCCCAAAAGGTCTCATGCCAATGGAGATATCTTTTCTCTTATAAACCCATGATCTTTTCCATGTGTTTTCAATGTGGGACTATTTTTGTAACCTTGCAACCCCAACGACTAGGACTTCCTTACCTAGTCGCAACTAGGACTTCCTGCTTGGTGTCTTGTCCTCTTGATCCGAACATAGGAGCCCCCCTTTTTTTGTTCGAGGTCAATATTGTACCCACATGACTCAATCAGATCATAGCTCTTGTGCACAGTCGGTGATTAAACCTTCTGGCAGTCCAGGCTCGATACCAATTGTAAGATCGAAAAGAATTTAGATATCTCCATTGGCAATAAGCCTTTTGGGTAGATCCCAAGAGAAAAATCATGAGGGCTTAAGCCCAAAGTGGACAATATCATGGCATTGTGGAGATATCTAAATTCTTTTCGATCCAACAATTACAGGTTGGTGCGTCTCATTTGTCGCAAGGAACAAGAGCTCCATCTTCGATGGGGTATGTGAATCTCGTCTAAATAATTATTCACATTTCCACCTGTGTTTTGAGGTGGTACTCCATTCGGCTCTTCTAGTAACCAAAATCCTCGCCGGAGAGGAGAGGTGGGTGAGCGATGATGTAGCCTTCTTGGTGGATTATTTAGAAAAATATTGCACAAAAAAATTGACAAATATCCCAAGACTTGGTTTTGGATTAGTAGTGCTGGAGAAAAATAAAATAAGAGTATTTCACTAATTTTAAGAAAAATAATAAAATAATAATAATAAATATTATGATAAATTTTGTTAAATGCGATATTTCACCAACTCTAACTAATGATGAAAAAATGAAAATGATTTTTTCAAAAAAAAAATTGGAGGGAAAAAGATAAAAGGCGTACAATTCAGAAAAATAAAAATGATATACAATTTTCTTTTTCAAAAAGGAACCCCCTGCTCGATTGGTGGTTTCACCAATTTAGAGTAACCGGACTTTGATACTAATTGTAGGATCAAGACGTGCTAAAAAGGGGGAAGGTGAATATCACTTGTGGCTATTTTTCGTTCATTTAAAAATTTCGAAGTAAAATGCAGTGGAATAAATAGAAGAAAGCAAAAGCAACGCTAACAAGGTAGAGTTTTACTTGGTTCAGAGCCTTTAACGACTCTTACTCTAAGGCCCACGATCGTTGATCGCTTTCGTTGAGCAATCACTAATAATTCAAATAATGATTACAAACTTAAAGTACAATAGTAATAAAAACAAGTTACCAACAATAATAGAATTAACAATCGTTCATCAATTGTCGAAGTAGCGTTTGGGCATTGTCGAATCGTTCCGGAGCAGCGCGCAAGAGCTAAAGTAGTTCTGAATGATGTCTGTATGTCTTTCTCCGAAGCTGCTAGTTGAACCCCATTTTATAGCCGAGCTAGACTTGATTCAGATCCACTGATTTTGGGATCAGTCTTTGACTCGATGCTGATCGGTCGACTGATCCTTCCTGATCGACTGACCGAACCTTCTGTATCTACCCAACTTCCCGTCCAGATGTTATCGCTTCGGATAAAGCCATCATTCGATTGACTGATCCCGCCATTCGGTCGACCAATCCCGCTATCTTAGCTGGCTTATATGATCCAATTAACTCGGTATGATCAAGTCATTGCTTATCCATTTTTCAATCGACTAAACCTGAGGTTCGGTTGATCGATCCCTTGGTCAAATCCGATCAAGCCGCTGCTTATCTGATTTTTTTTTGCTTGAGGGTTTGGTTGACTGATCCGGATGTTTGATTGACCGAACAGGGCAAAATCTGAACCTGTAAAATTATTAGTTTCCTATAAAATATATTTAGAATAAAAGTGATCAGATACATGTAAAGATAAGTTTTGATAGCCTTCGGACTATCCAATCATGACTTTGAGTTTCACTGAAACTCTAGGTCGGACCGACGTCTACTGTTCCCTATTTGGGAACGCGTCCTCACCTACTCCTCTTAGGAGAGTTTACATTTCGCCAGACCGGTCCTACAGACCATCTGGACTTTTTCTCAGCATTCGAGACTTCAAGACTTTTCCACTAGATGTCTGATTCCCGACCCGTCCAGTCGTTCACCTGGTGTCAATGACCCCCAGAATTTTCACCTAGAGTCCTCGATTTGCTAAGACTTTACTAATCCCCCGGACTAGGACTTCGTTGTCTAGCTGCAGTTAAGACTTTTCATAACCTAGGATTACTAGCCCCTAGAACCTAGGATTACCTCTCCCTAGGATTTTCCACCTGCCTAGAATATGTTGGAGCAATCCCAATGGTCCGTGTGACCATGTGTTTTGGTGTTTGGGAAAAGGGTTTAAGTTAGGCTTACCCTTGTTATTTGATATGTGTATGTGAGTGTGCAAGTTTGCATGATACACATATGACTCAGCTTGATGGCTTTGGGTCTGGTGAAGGATGGAGCATCCGAGGGACCGTGGACAAGGCAGCAAGGACAAGGGCCGAGGGAAGTGACTTCAAGGCATACGCGAAGAATGATATTGGGGACGAGCCGCGGGCTTGGATGCATCCGAGAGACGAGAGCCAAAAGAAGTAGACTTGAAGGCTAGAAGTCAAGGCTGCAAAAAAGAGTCAAGTGAGTCATGAAGGTACGAGTGCATGCAAGATTGTACGCAGGAAAAAATCCGGGGGGGGGCAGCCAACCGGGTATTGTAGCAGACAACAGTACTATAGCAGCCAACGGAACTGTAGCAGTTACTGTAGTCGTCGACTGATGCACTGCAGCCGTCGACTGATGCATTGTAGCAGTCGATTGGCGCACTGTAGCAGTCGACTGGTAGAGAATCGTTGGGTTGACACCAGTCGACTGGTGCAAGGAACAGTCGACTGATAACGGTAAAACAACAGGGTTGTTTTCTTCCAAGCTCTATAAGAAGGACCTTGGGATGACCGGTCAAGGTGACGAAATTAGGCTTGGTTAAAGCCTAATTAGTAGTCACTAAGTGCTCAAGGTTTCCCTTGTGTCCAAGTGTTCTTGGTGAGTGTTGTGGTGAGGTTTCTCCACCCACAAGGAAGTTTGAGCTAGCCGGAGTTTCCGAGAACTAATCCACCGATGAATTGAGGGATCATCCACCTTACGGATAGTCATGAAGTAGAAGCAAGTTATCTCCAAACCACGTTACATCGACGTGTATTGGTTTGCATTTCCTTTCTTTGTCTTTAGCTTTCTATTCGTATTTGTATTGTATTATTCCGCTTGCGCACTAACGAATACGTAGGAAGCGAGTAATTGGGGACGTCGTCTATTCAACCCCCCTTCTAGCCGGCTGCACGATCCTCCCCAATAGAATCCACTAGGACTTCTGCCTAAAAACACTTAGGACTTTCCTGCAAACTCAAACACACTGGTTAGATCACAAGACATCTTAACTTTTAAACCTTTCACCATAATCAAAACTCA
This sequence comes from Zingiber officinale, assembly GCF_018446385.1. NCBI lineage: Eukaryota > Viridiplantae > Streptophyta > Magnoliopsida > Zingiberales > Zingiberaceae > Zingiber > Zingiber officinale. The sequence goes on from NC_056003.1 coordinate 47,720,163, forward strand.
GATTCGATCGTCTGGTGCTCTTTACACCAATAGTATATCCTATATATATAACCAATTCGAGTATGAAAACAACAAAACTGCATAGATATTAATATCGACAAATAAATAAGGACAAGCAAGAAAGATCAAATGCAATAACAATATATAGTGGATATAAGGTAAGTAAGTAGTTGTTGCCTAATCATGTACATGTAATAATAATAAATAATCGTGCACTAAGATCAAAGAGACTATAGAGTTCAAAGCAAGAACTACCCACCTCAATATAGATGGTTCTAATTGTCTTCAAATCAGAGGGTCTGCTTCGATCACAGATCTACCTATAAATACATGAAGAACATCTAAAAATCTATAACCAATGAATCAACCCATTTAATGAATCTGTAAATAATTGAATCTAATCTAACCATTAATCAACTTTAATCTAATTAACTCTTTCATTAATTAAAACATGGAGACTCTAATTAAATTAACTCTATCATTAATTATTACATGCAACTTCAATTCACTCGACCCCAATTTTAATCAACTTATTGTAAATCAACTATTCAATAAACAATCTAGTAATTAAATCAATTTATCAATTATTTAAATTCATTGATCAAACCTAATTATTTATTAACCAACCCTTAACGAACCTATCAATTAATCAAACATGATTTTAAGAGTTCATTAACTAGCTAATCACAAATTAATTGCCCAATTTAATCCAATTTCATTCATCTGCATGTAAATATGAATTAATCCATACATGAGATCATTAACACGCCTAATCATTAATTAATCAAAGCATGAGGACAATCCTAATCTAACATATTATTAATTAATTAATCAAATGTAATTAATCAACAATTAACCTGATTAACTAATCCCTTAATTGGAAATCCACAATTTAATTAATCCACATATTAATATATTACTAACTATTATTAATCAAGGTTTAAATCAACCAAAATTAACCTTAACCAAACTCTTACCCTATCGGCGGTGGCATTCCTTCTCCAGAAGCAACCCACAACGGTTGGCAAGGTCGGCCAGCTTCGGGTGGCCGGTGGTGGTATGGTGGCATAAAGAAATGCCGACGTCAAGGGTCAAAGGCAATGCCACCAATCGAAAAGGGATTGCCATGCTATTGGTCGCTTGTGACTGGACCTCGGAAGGCAGTAGCGATTATCTTCACTACCCATGGTGGTTGAGGTGAAGGCCATGGGTAGTCAATGCAGCAACACCGAGGCGCTCTTATTCACGTGGGCAGAGAGTTGCGCCGGCGGGCGGGCACACAACAACTAATGTTGATAGGATGACGGTCGACGACAGTCGAAGAAGGCGTCAAGGCAGGAGTCGAGCGCGACTCCAGGCGTCGTCTATTGCATGGATGGCGACGACCTATGGCCACTACCACTCGCTGGGTCGCATGGACCGAGCAACGACCGACGATGGCATTGGGGCAGGAGACAGGCACATTTACAAGCGTCTCCTATTGCGTGAACGGAGATGGTGTCGACAATCCGAAGTGGACGCCGTGGTTGTAGGCGCACGGGGTAGAGAGAGAGAGAGCGACCATGATTAAAAAACTTAGGTTTCATAATATAAAGTTAGGTTAATTGATATTATCAACTCCTAACTTAAATTAGATATTTTAAACATCCTATAAAATATAAAAAGGCTCATTTAAAATCTAAAAAAAATAGTAATTTCTATAAATTCATATAAACATATTTCTCTCTTAATTTCTCACCAATATAAATTTATTTTCCCAAATAAATTTAATTATGTCTAATTTTAATCATTTTAATCCTTCTATATATTTTTGATATATTATATTCTCCTCCACTAATAAAAAATTTGGTCCCAAATTTACTACTCAAATTATAATATTAAGGTATCATTATCTAAGGGTAACAACTAAACAGTACACCCCTATACTAGTTCATTCTAGTATCTCGAAACCTCTATAATGGTCTAGGATCCCTGATATATTACCTGATATACTTCTAAAATATGTCATCTTTGTTCTGTGGGTTATGAACCCATCATGCTTCCACTACTCCCATATTGTTGTCTAGCTAACTGTTGTGGGTAAAATCCACTATGTATAAATAATCTTCTAGCTGCCACCAAAGTCTTTTGCGCATGTTCATAGTGAATCCTCCAGTTTGTGAATGGTGTGCTCCATCCATCTGCATGTCTAAAATATTATACCAAAATGAAGTTCTGTACACATGACTCATTGGGACTCCACCAAGTGATCCAAAGGGTCAGTCTAGTAGGTTAGTAGAAAATGGATGAACTTGGTTAATCAATCAACGACTAGTCGAATTGAATCGTGCACCCTCCAAAGTCCATTGTACTATGTTCCCTTTTCTACTCAGGTACAAAAATTCTTCGAAAGTAAGTCTTTTGGTCTTTGACGCTCTCTATGGGTTATAGGCTCACAACGCTTCCGTTGTATCACTCTGATGCTCTGTCATCACTTCTTGACACACCAATCATCGAGCTGCAAAATCTGCAATATCCTTCTTTCTACCATTCTACTAGTAGGAACACTTTAGGTCTTGATACATACGAGTATCTATCAAATGACCCATGAATCATGATCGATGTGTTTCTCGGTGTAGGTCTTCTTTAATTGGGTGTTTCTCAGAAACACACAATCTTCCTCAAAAATCGCGAAGTCTCATTTACGTTTCTAAAATCGACTTTTAGTCCTAGGGCACTGGTGTAATGGTTAGACCCTCTAACGGATAACTAAGGGATCTAAGGTTCAAATCTCATTCACTATTTCAGAATTTGAGGTGTTGATTACCAACTGGTGCTTCCTTGATACGTGTGACCAAAAAGGTGACTAAGTAAACCACAAACACCCGTAAGTGCTCTAACTTCCTAGTTTGTTACAACTTCTTTTTAAGGATCCATGAAAATGCCTTTTGCAATAAACCTCCTATCCGAGAAATCTGATAACCAAAATGTGTTGATCCTATCGGGAATCTGGGAAGACGGGGATGCCGGAATGACGTGTCTGGAATGTTGATCGCATCTCTCTGACCCAGGTGGTGAGCTGTCTTCTACGTTGACCAAGTCATCCGAAGCCCTCCGGTCAACGCTACTTGCAGCCAGCGACCGAGTCTCCCCGGTCTCTGGTACCCCAATGCTCGAGGCGGATCCCACGGATATATGAGTGGTCGAATAATAGTAGAACAACTAACAAAATGCAAGATAAGTACAGTGACGTACCCTGGCCCCCGGAGGGCGGGGGCGCCCTCGAATGGGTCAGTGAGCTGGTCGCGATGCGGCTCGAGTCGTCTCGGCCCTGAAGAGTGGACGAATGTGAGGCAGCTGAAGAGCCGGCTCTGGGGGTGATGACATGGACTCCGGTGCAGCATGGATCCGATAGAAATATAGCAACGGCTCCTAAGCCGGGATACCACGGCGACTCGCAGGCCGGGACGCGACACGCAGGCCGGGACGCGACACGCAGGCTGGATAATGCTAGTAATATACAATCATAATAACAATATAAAATACAGCGGCTCGGTGGTCGAAACACAACACACAGGGTCGAACACAAGTCATAGAGATAGTGCAATGGCAGTAGCCCGAAGGCCGGATCCATGATGGGTCAAGGGCTAGCTCCTCGCCCGAAAGCGGCCGGGGGATGGATGGTGGCTGTCGCTGGATGTGACATCGAGGGGCAACATTGGCCGGTGGACCCGACGGCGGCCGCTGGACTCAGCGGTAGCTACTGTAAGCGGCGGCGACGACCATGAGAGGAGGCAGCGACAGCTGCTGGCGGTGACGCCCACTGGAGGCAGCGGTGATCTTCCTCAGTGACTTCAGCGCCGGCGAGAGGAGGAGGTGGCGGAGAGGGAAAGCCGAGGAGAATCCTTAGGAAGGTGACGACGGAGAGGGCAAGCTCGGCGAGAGCTAGCTGGAGATCGTAGCCGATGAAGTCGAGGTAGAGGTCAGCGGCGATAAGGCAGGTGACTAGGTCGCGCGCGCTGACCAGCGCTGGTACGACCGGCGTCATGCCCGGCGATCCTCGAAGAGTTGGGCAAAATGGCCAGCAGTGGCATGACAGGCCAGAAGAAGAGTGGCGGCGAGAAAGGGGAGCAGAAGAGAGGAGGAGGGGAGCACCGGCGGCTTCGTCGACGCCGGCGGAGAGTGTGAGAGGGAGAAAACCTTTGGCGGCGGAAACAAGCACGAACCAGCCCCCCCCTCCCCCGCGTGCTCGGTAGCGGCGGAGAACCCAAGCACCCACTATGCTCGGCGGCGACTTCTCCTCCTGTTGCCGGCGCTGAGGTGCATGCCGGAGGAAAGGAGGGAGAAGAGAGGAGTGGCCGGCGATCGACATCGATGCCGACGAGTAAAGAGGAAGCAGGTTCTTTAGCGGCGGCGGACCAAACCCAGAAACGGACCTCTTTCACTGGTGAATAGTGCTTCCTCTTAAAGCCCTAATTAACCTGCCCAATGATAAGAATGCCCTCTTCCATCTCCTTAATTCCACCTAAGTCCCCCAATACATCCGCATCACAAGCCTCCCCTTCAAGTCTAGTCGAAGGAGGCGCGAGTCCGACTGACTGGACAGTCTATCGCAAAACTGAATCACTCCCAATAATCGAGTCAAATCAATGAACACATCGTATAATGATACTCGAGTGGTTGCTGTAGTAACAGTATAGTGTGAAATGGTAATGGCACCGAGCGGACGAGCGAACGAGTAATACCGAGCGACACGTGGGATAACAAGTAGGCGAGCGATGTTGAGCGTGCGACCGCAAAGATGCAAACCGGACGATCGGAAGGACGAACCCCCAAAAAATGTCGGTCGGATGGCTGTGAAGTGTGATCAGGAAATGTCGGACATGATGACCATAAAATGCCGACCTGACGACCGAGCGGGCGATGCCGTACTGGTGACCGAGAAAATATCGACTAGTCGACCACAAGATGCTGACCAAACCATCGAGAGAATGTCGAGCGTTCAACCGAGTAGTCTAAGTGTATGGACGAACGGATGGCTGAGCGATATCGGTCGAACGACTACGAGAGCGCTAAACCAGCAGCCAGGAGAGTGCCAACAGGACGATCGTAAAATGCCGATCGGATTGTCGTAAAATGCGACCGGGCAACCAAAGTGTCGACCGCGAGATGAAAAATAAGGTCGAGCGACTACTAAGCAAACTATCGGGCGAACGCCGAGTGAGCGCCTGAACAAATACCGAGCGAGAGGCGAAGCAGCGCTGGGCAGGAGTAGAGCTCGAAAACTGAGCGGAAACATAGCCCGTGAAATCGAGTGCGTAGAGATGAAAGTTGTGAGCCGAACGGGCGCATCACACATGAATTGAACTAGAGTGTAGCCCATGAGTCGAAGGCGCATGGGTGCGAAAGTCGTGAGGAGAGCGGACGCATTGCACACAAAATCGAATGCACACAAAAACGAAAGTCGTGAGTCGAACGGGCGTAGAGCCTATGATCCATTCTGGTCCGAAACCAGTGGAGATTATAAAGCCCGCCCCTCTACTACTACTAAAGAAGGGACGGGGTTACTTACTTAAAACATACATACATGTATATGCATATGAAATCATGGCAGCGGAAGTGGGTTGTCTAAAATTTAATTTGATCATATGCATATGGACTAAACATGACATGTGAACCATATAATCATATAACATAGAAACATGTTTGACATGCTAATCTTTTCAATCATAACATGTGAATGTACTAGCATTCATGCATATAACTTGATTTATCATCAACTACTTAAAACACGATTCATGATATCATAAGCATACGAACATGAAACAAAAGAACATAAGTGCATAAGCTAACCATGCTGGTTCAAGTAGTTAGCAAAGCATCTAGCTAAACATAGTTCACATGAAAGGTCAAGACATATATATATAAGTTCTGAAATACAAAGAGATCTATTCCACCATGCCACTTCCACACACATTCTTGCCCTTCCTGCTGCTCCTCTTAGTTTAGCCACTCTTTTCCTTTTTCTACAGTACAAGGAAACATAAAACTATAAGCACATAGGCTTAGTAAGTTCCTTTCCTACTCACAAAAATCATAAATCATACATAACATAAAGTATTAACATGTTTACTTGGCAAGTCATAACCTAGCATGTGAGAGCATAAACATAGAGTCATATCATAACATGTGAGAACATAAACATAAAGTCGTAACATAGTATGTGAGAACATAAACATAAAGTCGTAACATAGCATGTGAGAGCATAAACATAAAATCATAACATAGCATGTGAGAGCATAAACATAAAGTAGTAACATGATCATATAAATATCATACACATATTTTCAAGAGCATCTTAAATAAGCATAAAGGAAACCATATAACATGAACTTGTAGATGCAAGATGTTCTTTGAAAACATGTATCATGAAATGAATATATGCAAGATGTCCTTTTGAAAACATATATCATATACATACTTAAACATAATCTCAACATGAGGGCCCGGCTTGTACCACATACATACATAAATGCGCATCCTAAATAGATCCAAGGTAGCTAATCTTGAACCTACTAGGAACTAGGCTCGTTTCATAGACCATCGACCTAGGGGCAACTTAGGAGTTCATCCCTTTTACTAGACTCGTTTCATAGACCATCGACCTAGGGGCGCTTATGGAGCCCACCCTTGGTACAAGTCATACAAAAGTAAAATAGCATATCATGTTTCTTATCATATCATAGCATATCATGTTTCTTGTCATATCATGGCATATCATATTCTTGTCATATTATGAAGAGAGCTCTTAATCTCAACTTAAGGGAAGCATCTCTTTGTCATATCATGAAGAGTGCTCTTGATCCCAACTTAAGAGAAGCATCTCTTAGACTTTTCATCTTACATAAACCTTTCATAAACATATCATGATAGCATGAGGTGCACATAACATAAAGCATATCATAAGGAATCATAACATGATGACATAAGTGCATATAACATAAAACATATCATAAGGAATCATAACATGATGACATAAGTGCACATAACATAAAGCATATCATAAGGAATCATAACACGATGACATAAGTGCACATAACATAAAGCATATCATAAGGAATCATAACATGATGGCATGAAGTGCACATAACATAAACCCTATCTTTCTTAGTTTGGCCGAAACTTACAAGTCATGGTTCTAAGTTTTTTTCTCAACAACATCTAAGCATGAACTTTAAACTTAGATCACAACCTAACAAGTGAGACTCTTAGTAAGTATAAATGAGTTCTTAACCCTAATTCTCAAACCTTGGCCGAAACATACAATCATGGTTTTTAGGTTTTTCAAGCAACATTTAAGCATGAAGACCTTAACTAACATTATATAATGGATTACACATCATGGGAAATCACAAGCTAGCATAGTTTAGGTCTTAAAATTTTCCCTAATCCCTTTATCTCTTCTAGGCCGAAACCCTAAGAGTTTGGTGCTAGTTTCTAAGCAATATAAGGTATGAAACTTTAAACTAACAACATATAATGGGTTATACATCATAAGGAAACATAAGCAAACATAGTTAGGTTTCTAAATTCCCCTTAATCCTCTTATTCTTTCACGACCGAAACTTTAAGGGAGCATGATCTAGATTTTTAAGCCACATAAAACATGAAAACTTCATACTAACATCATATAGTGATTTACACATCAAAAGAAATCATAAGCATGCATAGTTAAGTTTCTAAACTTCCTGTAACCCCTTTATCTCTTCTTGGCCGAAACCTGACAAGCATAAATCTAAGTTTCTAAGCAATAGATAGCATGAAAAACTTTAAACTAAGAACATATAATAGGTTACACATCATAAGGAATCATAAGCAAACATAATTAGGTTTCTAACTTTCCCTTAATCCTTTTATTCTTTCATGGCCGAAAGTTTACAAGCATGAATCTAAATTCCTAAGCAATAAATAGCATGAAAAACTTTTAAACAAACAACATATAATGGGTTACACATCATAAGGGATCATAAGCAAGCATAGTTAGGTTTCTAACTTTCCCTTAATCCTTTTATTCTTTCATGGCCGAAACTTCAAGAGAGCATGATCTAGATTTTTAAGCCACATAAAACATGAAAACTTCTAGAAATCATAGATGGCCTCTTAACCTTATTTCCTTATCTTGGCCAAAATCTACAAGGTAAGATCCTAGGTTTAAAAATATCTATATAACGTGGAAGCTACTTGTACTGCAGGTGAGGGTAATACTTACTTCCTCTCGCTTGATTCTCTAAGAAAATGACCTTGCCTTGTGAAAATTTTCTTTAGAGAGGACTCTTGGCTTGAATTCGGCACAAAGGAAGGAGGGAGCTTAGGGTTCGGTGGAGAGAGGAAGGAGGAGGAAGAGGAGGGAAGAAGAGAAAATGAATTTTTCCATTCCCTTTTTCCTTTTATTCCAAATGAAAGGAAGAAGGAAAAATGAACTTTTCCTTCCCTTTTTTTTTTACTCATCCTAATTGAAGGGAGAAAGCAAAACCCTCTTTTCATTGGAAGAAGAAGAAGAAAACTTGAACTTCTCCTTCTTAGTGAAGAGAGTCTTCACTTTCCTTACCTTTAACTATCTTGTCCCTTTCCTTCCTAACAGCACACCTCTGCTGGGGCTACTGGTTATGACATTCATGCATCTAACAAGAGGTCCAAGGTTCAAACTTTGATCATGCCTCTTTTTTGTTCTATTTTTCTTTATTATATTTTTTTGAAAATCCACATAAGGCCCATTTTGATCATGCATAATCTATATGAATTATTAGAGATCCTATGGGTGTTACAATCACCCATACCTCATAAAAGTTCGCCCTCGAACTTAAAAAGAACTCCGGGTACTTTTGTTTCATACTGTCCCATAACTAGGGTGGCTCAGGACTTCCTGCTGAGTGCATCGGCCACTTTGTTCGCCTTTCCCGGATGGTAGAAAATCTCGCAGTCATAGTCCTTGACTAGCTCGAGCCATCTGCGTTGTCTCGTGTTTAGGTCCTTCTGTATGAAGAAATATTTCAGACTCTGGTGATCTGTATAAATCCTACACTGAGCTCCATATAGATAATGCCTCCATATTTTGAGAGCAAAGACCACAGCTGCTAGCTCCAGATCGTGAGTGGGATAATTTCTTTCATGTTCCTTGAGTTGCCTAGAGGCATAGGCAATGACCTTGCCGTTCTATATGAGTACAGCTCCGAGTCCTAATCTGGAAGCGTCACTGTACATATCGAACCCTTCGTTACCTTCCGGAAGAGTGAGAATTGGAGCACTGGTCAGTCTCCTTTTCAATTCTGTGAAACTCTTCTCGCAATCGTCTGTCCATTCGTACTTCTTGTTCTTCCTGGTGAGAGCTGTCATAGGGGCTGCAATTCTGGAGAAACCCTCTACGAACTTTCGGTAATAGCCTGCTAGCCCGAGAAAACTTCTGATCTCACTGGCATTCTTTGGCCTGTTCCAGTTACTCACAGCTTCAATCTTGATTGGGTCTACCATCACTTCGTCTTTGGAGATAACATGACCCAAAAATGATACTCGATCAAGCTAGAACTCGCATTTAGAAAATTTCGCATACAGCTGCTTCTCCTGAAGAATCCGCAAAACTATGTTCAGGTGTTCGGCATGCTCTGCTTGGGTTCTCAAATAGATGAGGATATCGTCGATGAAGACGATCACAAATTTGTCGAGAAATGCTGAGAATACCTGATTCATCAGGTCCATAAACAAAGCAGGAGCATTCGTCACTCCGAAAGGCATTACTATGAACTCAAAATGTCCGTATCTTGTTCGGAAAGCCGTCTTCGGTATATCATCCTGTTTCATTTTTACTTGATGATAGCCAGACCTCAGGTCAATCTTAGAGAAGACGGTGACACCCTTTAACTGGTCAAACAGGTCGTCAATCAGTGGTAGAGGGTACCAGTTCTTGATCATCACTTTATTTAATGCTCGGTAGTCTATGCACATTCGCATAGACCCATCTTTCTTTATCACAAACAGTACTGGAGCTCCCCATGGAGAGTGACTAGGGCGGATAAGTCCCTTGTCGAGTAACTCCCGTAGCTGTTCATGAAGTTCCTTCAATTCAGCTGGCGTCATACGGTATGGTGCTTTAGAGATCGGTTTAGTACTAGGAATCACTTCGATCTCAAATTCAATTTCTCTATCGGGGGCCAACCCTGGTAGTTCATCGGGGAATACTTCCAAGTAGTTGCATACAATTCTGACATCTTCCAGCTTCTGGTCCTCCGCTTGGCTTGTATCAACCACATGTGCCAGAAACCCAGTGCATCCGCTGTCTAACATCTTCTGTGCTTTTAAGGCTGATAAGAATTTCTTAGTTTCTTTCCTTGGCTCTCCGATAAATTCAAATATCGGCTCTGCTTCTGGCCGGAAAATCACTTTTCTATTACGGCACTCAATCGAAGCACCGTACTTGCTCAGGAAATCCATGCCCAATATAATATCATAATCCTGCATGTCGAGCACTATCAAGTCGCAATAGAGTTCTCTGTCTACGATTCTGATAGGTGCGGCTCGCAGCTCGCAGCATATGAATAGATGACATCACTTCTCCCGAAGGTAGGGTTGTTAAGAACTTGCGATCTAAGGCTTGTGGGGGCATGTCTATCTTCCTTGTGAAAGGTGTAGAGACGAACGAGTGTGTTGCCCCAGTATCAAATAATAAAGTAGCATACTGACTAAAAATAAATATCTGACCTGTGACAATGGTAGAAGCATTCGCCACATCTTCCTTGGTGAGGGAGAAGATCCTGGCATTCGTCGTAACTGGCGGAGCTTCTAATCTCCCTTGGCTTATCAAAGTCCCTTCTATAGCAGTCTGCATCTGGTGTAGCTGTGGGGGAACACCTCTGTTCTGGACATACTGTTGCGAAGGTGTCTGCATCTGGGTAGGACAGTTTCTGGTCATATGTCCTTCCAATACACAGTTGTAGCACCTATTTGTGCCTATACAACATATTCCCGGATGCTTCTTCCCAGATGTGGTACACTGAGGGAACGTAAGTTGCTTGCTTGCTGGACCGTCCTTAGAGTCGTTCCATTGCTTTCTCTTGCCACTGTGGTTTCCTTTCTAGCCGGTTCTGGTGCTTTGAGATTTCTGCCCTCCTGACTGGGTGTGGCTCTTGCCCTCATTCAGTGCCTTCAGATAGTGTTCGGTGATCAGAGCACTGGTGATTAGCTCTTCGGCAGTCTGTGGTCTATTAACTCTGCCGGTCACATTCAGAGCTATCTCGGGTCTGAGCATCTTCAGCATAAGTCTGACCCTTTCTCTTTCTGTGCTGACCAACTCTGGGCATAGGCGCGCTAGACGGTTGAATCTCTTCACAGCTTCATTAACTGGTAGGTCACCTTGTCGGAACTCGGTGAACTCATCGTAGTGCTTGTTTGTCACACGCATGTGGAAGAATTCTTCGAAGAATTCAGTCTCGAAGTCCGTCCATCTCATTTGATTTACTTTTCTCTTCTCTTTAACTCTGTCCCACCACATTCTGGCATCGCCCGTAAGGCAGAACGATGCACACTTGACTTTCTCGTGTTAAGGTCAGCCCAATAGCTCTACTATGCTCTCCACAGTCTTGAACCAGGCTTGGGCGTCCCATGGATCACAGTTACCAGAGAAAACTTCCGGCTTCAGCCTCTGCCACTGAATCAGGTACGCCTCCTGTCGAACCAGTGGGGCTGGGCCTACCAGTGGTACAAGTGCTGGTGGTACTGGTACAGCTGTAGGTATAACTGGCATCACGTTCTGGTTCCCTGGTGGGGTGGCAGGATTCCCCTGCTGATTCATCAGGGTATTTATCACTTGCTGTTGTTCTGTGACCTGACGCTGAAATTCAGTGACTACATACATCAGATCAGGTGGAGTTACTGTCTCATCAGCTCTGGTATTGCGTCTTCTAGCCATGCTTACCTTCATAAATAACAACAAGGCTAGCATAAGTTATCATTATTCCTAATCAGGCTAGCATAAGGTTATCATCATTCCTACCCTACCATCATGCATACTCAGACTAAAACTGTGACTTATCATAATTAAAAATAGAGTAGACATGCATACTTAAATCAAAGCATTCCTTATCATACATAAAAAGAAATAGAGTAGGCATATAAATTCTTACTTGGAGCGGTAGGATGTAGGCTTGATGTGTGTGTAGTGGAAAGACAGACATGCTCTGATACCAAACTGTAATGTCCGCCCCTCCACTACTACTAAAGAAGGGACGGGGTAACTTACTTAAAACATACATACATGTATATGTATATGAAATCATGGCAGCGGAAGTGGGTTGTCTAAAATTTAATTTGATCATATGCATATGGGCTAAACATGACATGTGAACCATATAATCATATAACATAGAAACATGCTTGACATGCTAATCTTTTCAATCATAACATGTGAATGTACTAGCATTCATGCATATAACTTGATTTATCATCAACTACTTAAAACACAATTCATGATATCATAAGCATACCAACATGAAACAAAAGAACATAAGTGCATAAGCTAACCATGCGGGTTCAAGCAGTTAGCAAAGCATCTAGCTAAACATAGTTCACATGAAAGGTCAAGACATATATATATAAGTTCTGAAACACAAAGGGATCTATTCCACCATACCATTTCCACACACATTCTTGCCCTTCCTGCTACTCCTCTTAGTTTAGCCACTCTTTTCCTTTTTCTGCAGTACAAGGAAACATAAAACTATAAGCACATAGGCTTAGTAAGTTCCTTTCCTACTCACAAAAACCGTAAATCATACATAACATAAAGTATTAACATGTTCACTTGGCAAGTCATAACCTAGCATGTGAGAGCATAAACATAGAGTCATATCATAGCATGTGAGAACATAAACATAAAGTCGTAACATAGCATGTGAGAGCATAAACATAAAATCATAACATAGCATGTGAGAGCATAAACATAAAATCATAACATAGCATGTGAGAGCAAAAACATATAGTAGTAACATGATCATATAAATATCATAGACATATTTTCAAGAGCATCTTAAATAAGCATAAAGGAAACCATATAACATGAACTTGTAGATACAAGATGTTCTTTGAAAACATGTATCACAAAATGAATATATGCAAGATGTCCTTTTGAAAACATATATCATATATATACTTAAACATAATCTCAACACGAGGGCCCGACTTATACCACATACATACATAAATGTGCGCATCCTAAATAGATTCAATGTAGCTAATCTTGAACCTACTAGGAACTAGGCCCATTTCATAAACCATCGACCTAGGGGCAACTTAGGAGTCCATCCTTTTTACTAGGCCCGTTTCATAAACCATCGACCTAGGGGCACTTATGGAGCCTACCCTTGGTACAAGCCATACAAAAGTAAAATAGCATATCATGTTTCTTCTCATATCATAACATATCATGTTTCTTGTCATATCATGGCATATCATATTCTTGTCATATCATGAAGAGAACTCTTAATCTCAACTTAAGGGAAGCATCTCTTTGTCATATCATGAAGAGTGCTCTTGATCCCAACTTAAGGTAAGCATCTCTTAGGCTTTTCATCTTACATAAGTCTTTCATAAACATATCATGATAGCATGAGGTGCACATAACATAAAGCATATCATAAGAAATCATAACACGATGGCATAAGTGCACATAACATAAAGCATATCATAAGGAATCATAACATGATGGCATGAAGTGCACATAACATAAACCCTATCTTTCTTAGTTTGGCCGAAACTTACAAGTCATGGTTCTAGGTTTTTTTCTCAACAACATCTAAGCATGAACTTTAAACTTAGATCACAACCTAACAAGTGAGACTCTTAGTCAGTATAAATGAGCTTCTAACCCTAATTCTCAAACCTTGGCCGAAACATTCAATCATGGTTTTTAGGTTTTTCAAGCAACATTTAAGCATGAAGACCTTAACTAACATTATATAATGGATTACACATCATAAAAAATCACAAGCTAGCATAGTTTAGGTCTTAAAATTTTCCCTAATCCCTTTATCTCTTCTAGGCCGAAACCCTAAGAGTTTGGTGCTAGTTTCTAAGCAATATAAGGCATGAAACTTTAAACTAACAACATATAATGGGTTATACATCATAAGGAAACATAAGCAAACATAGTTAGGTTTCTAAATTCCCCTTAATCCTCTTATTCTTTCACGACCGAAACTTTAAGGGAGCGTGATCTAGATTTTTAAGCCACATAAAACATGAAAACTTCATACTAACATCATATAGTGATTTACACATCAAAAGAAATCATAAGCATGCATAGTTAAGTTTCTAAACTTCCTGTAACCCCTTTATCTCTTCTTGGCCGAAACCTGACAAGCATAAATATAAGTTTCTAAGCAATAGATAGCATGAAAAACTTTAAACTAAGAACATATAATAGGTTACACATCATAAGGAATCATAAGCAAGCATAGTTAGGTTTCTAACTTTCCCTTAATCCTTTTATTCTTTCATGGCCGAAAGTTTACAAGCATGAATCTAAATTCCTAAGCAATAAATAGCATGAAAAACTTTTAAACAAACAACATATAATGGGTTACACATCATAAGGGATCATAAGCAAGCATAGTTAGGTTTCTAACTTTCCCTTAATCCTTTTATTCTTTCATGGCCGAAACTTCAAGAGAGCATGATCTAGATTTTAAGCCACATAAAACATGAAAACTTCTAGAAATCATAGATGGCCTCTTAACCTTATTTCCTTATCTTGGCCAAAATCTACAAGGTAAGATCCTAGGTTTAAAAATATCTATATAACGTGGAAGCTACTTGTATTGCAGGTGAGGGTAATACTTACTTCCTCTCGCTTGATTCTCTAAGAAAATGACCTTGCCTTGTGAAATTTTTCTTTAGAGAGGACTCTTGGCTTGAATTCGGCACAAAGGAAGGAGGGAGCTTAGGGTTCGGTGGAGAGAGGAAGGAGGAGGAAGAGGAGGGAAGAAGAGAAAATGAATTTTTCCATTCCCTTTTTCCTTTTATTCCAAATGAAAGGAAAAAGGAAAAATAAACTTTTCCTTCCCTTTTTTTTTTACTCATCCTAAATGAAGGGAGAAAGCAAAACGCTCTTTTCATTAGAAGAAGAAGAAGAAAACTTGAACTTCTCCTTCTTAGTGAAGAGAACCTTCACTTTCCTTACCTTTAACTATCTTGTCCCTTTCCTTCCTAACAGCACACCCCTGCTGGGGCTACTGGTTATGACATTCATGCATCTAACAAGCGGCCCAAGGTTCAAACCTTGGCCATGCCTCTTTTTGGTTCTATTTTTCTTTATTATATTTTTTTGAAAATCCACATAAGATCCATTTTGATCATGCATAATCTATATGAATTATTAGAGATCCTATGAGTGTTACAGAGATACTCTTGTCTGTGGCCCTCGGAGATAGCTCAACCCCGAACGGGGGAGATAAATGCTCGGGAAGACTGCTCGACCTCGAATGAGGGAGATAAAATACCCGAAGCTGGCCCGAGACCGGTGACGATCACCCAACCCCGAACGGGGAAGATGTAACATCTGATGCTCTAATAAGTTGGTCGGTGAAGACACGGGTTTAAGGTCGCCGTTCGACTGTCGATGACGCGAGGATTTAAGGTCGCCGCTCGACCGCCGATGACGCCAGGGTTTAAGGTCGCCGCTTGACCGCCGATGACGCCAGGGTTTAAGGTCGCCGCTCGACCGCCGATGACGCCAGGGTTTAAGGTCGCCGCTCTACCGTCTTCTAGCATAACTCAAACCCAGCCGATCAGCATGGGGTCTTCGACATCGAGCTCGTGGCTCGGATAATATACGCCTGACCGATTAGCTCGGGGTCTTCGACATCGAGCCCATGGCTCGGATAATATACGCTCAGCCGATCGGCTCGGGGTCTTCGACATCGAGCCCATGGCTCGGATAATATACGCCCGGCCGATCGACACGGGGTCTTCGACATCGAGCCCGTGGCTCGGATAATATACGCTCGGTCGATCGACACGAGGTCTTCAATCGAGGAACTAGGGCAGATCATATAACTGAAAGAGAAAAGATAACGCAAAAACTGACCGAGGTCACGGGGATGGTAGAATTTTCGGGCATCGTTCATCTTCACGTTCCAAATCAGGTCACAGGGATGGTAGAATATATATCAAGATATCATCTATGAACGATGAAAAGTCAATCAAAATACACTAAGAACACCGGGTTTGTCAAATCCACGAACGTGGCTGGAGCATTGGTATACCCACACAGTATCACCAAGGACTTGCAATGTTCGTACCGTATGAAAAACGTCATCTTCTATACGTCTGCAACCTTTATTCTAAGCTAATTACCATCAAATCTTAATGCGATCTTAGGGATACATATGTGTCCTTGAGTTCATCAAACAAATCCTCTATCCATGGCCAAGGATATTTATTTTTGATGATCTATGTATTAAGTTGTTTGAACTTGCTAGACAATCTCAACAATTCATCTCTCTTCTTAACAAAGAAGATGGAAACTCCCCAAAGAGACATTGGGAAGAATAAATCCTTTATCAAACAACTCTTACAACTTTCATTCATCTAGTTCCTTTGCGGTCATGCGTCACGAGGTCATAGATATTGGAGCCAACCCAAAAGTATCTTAATCACAAACTCAACTTACATTGCAGGTGGTAAGTTAAGGAGTTCATCTAGAAACATCTAGATATTCTTGTACTATACAAATGTTCGAGCAAAGTGATGTACTATCCTTGTTAAATCTTATCAATGGTAGCAGATGTAAGATCAATGAACAGGTGAGAGGAGAAGGTGAATCACGTGTATTAAAATAAAACTTGTTCTTCTATCAATTTTATAAACAAAGTGCACAGCAAAATTAAAACTAAATAAAAAAATAGAACATAGTCGGTTACTTAGTTCGGAACCTTCGGCGACATTTACTCTAAGACTCAGGTCTCTTGACCTATTGATAGGCAATCCACTAAAATCCTCTACTGGTAAACTCCCAGTAGAGTAATCGAGTACAAAGAATAATAATAGGACAGTATATCACCCTACACTTCCTTTAAAATAGTAAAGTAAATGACTTGTAATTAAATGTTACCCAACACGATGATGTTGAAGTTGAAGCACTTGTGTGTTGGTGTCGATCTATCGACAACGGTTAGAAGTCATCATAGCACGGCAGCAGCGCGAAGTTGTAGCAGTAAAATAGTCGTAAGAGCTTGTGCGTCAGTTATGTCCAAGCTGCTGGTCGAACAGGGCCTTTAAAGAGTGTTAAAGGTACCTTCAACCTCATCTGAGGAGCCTCCAACCTCAAATTCGATCTCGAAATCCTCTACCTATATCATCTTCGAAACCCTCGGTCTTTATTCTTGTGAGGGTGCCTCTAAGCACCCTCCGAGGCACGTCCAATACACTCCAAAACACCTACAACGTGCTCTAGGGCACATTCACGCAGAAAACTTCTATTCTCGAAGTTTATCTACACGCAGGCGCCTCCGCTAGGTCCAAGGCACCTCCATTGGGTCCAAGGCACCTCCGCTAGGTCCAAGGCGCTTCTGCGCAGCTCTGAGGAGCATCCTCGCACCTCCGAGATACTCCAGGCACTGTTCATCCGAGGATTTTTTATGCATTTTACCCCTGCAAAATACATTATTCCAAAAATAAAGTATAACCTACAAAATAGAGTTAGTACAATATAACATAACATTATTAATTAGATCCTGTCGTACTAAGACTAGGATCTAGTCATGGTCTTAACTTAGACTTCCAAAATTACTCTAAGCTGGACCAACACCTATAGTCTCACTAGGAGTCATCCTCACTAGATCAGTCTTTTCTAGTTACTTACCTTCACTTACCATTTACAGTCACTTGACTTGCCTCTTGATCCACCAGGTATTCTGCCAGTTGTCAGATTCGTAGATCCAACTAGACTTCAGCCAAATGTCAAGTCCCTCAGACCCAGCTAAACTTCCTGCTAGATATCAGGTCACACCTTGACATATCTAGACTTTGTGTCAGTTATCAAGTCCTTAGACCTAACTAGGCTTCAGCCTGATATCATGTCCTCTTGACCCATCAATTCCTTCACACTTGGTAAAAGTATCAGATCACATAGAATCTAACTTTAACCATTTGTCATTCATCAAAATCAAAGTTCAATTATTAGTGTCAACTACACTAATAAGCAAATACCTCTGACATCCATGATATAGCAATTGCTTGGCTTATAGTACTGAAACAAAATATTCCTTCATCGTTAGTTTCGACAAATTGCTAAGATGGTTGGTCCGACAACTGCAAGGTTACTATCCTTGCTCGACAATTGACTATAGCACAATAGGTGACTAAGTAGTTCATGTCAATAAGGATGTCAAATTCTAACATTTCAAATACTTATATATCTATAGTGAGAGTATGACTACCAAGATCTAAGGGGTAACCCTTAACTTCTTGGTTATATGTCCATACCTATTATGAGGGCATCATTACAACTCTCATAATCTTGCACATAAATATTTTATGATAAGTGTTGACAAAGGATCAATCATTTTGATCTAAATATAGACTCTAAGACCTTAAGTGAATGAACATTTTGGACCTTGTGGTTGTTTTGATGAATCTTCATCCCCCGAATCTGAAGTCGAAGTCTTCTCGGGATTAGCACTGATGGCCAACCATCAAATAGAAGAAGATGTGACCAGCTCAGAAATGGGCATAGATGAAGGGGAAGGATCATCAGAAGAAGAAAGTTGCGATGAAGGAAGAGCATAAGAAATTGAGATAAGTAAGGTACGTGCTCTAACTCCCAAGCAGTCCTTCCAGTTCATTAAAGTGCTTACTAAAGATTTAGTTAAATTAGAAAAGGAAAATGATGAGTTAAAGTTAAACTTAGTAAAAGCATGCCCTCTAGAAATATACGATAATCTATAATTAGAAAATGAAAAATTAAAAATTAAAATTAAAAAATTGAAAAATAATCATGCATGCTTAAATAAATTTCAAAAATTAAAACTTAGAATTTATGATAAATTAAATTGGTATATTAAACATTACCAAGGACAACTTAGAAAAGTTCTCAGAAATTATGTACCCCCTAAATTTTTGATTAACCCGGTAGGAAGAAATCTATACTGGGTTCCAAAATCTTTACTAGATTAAATTTTTGTAAGTTAGCACTTTCAGCAAGAAAAATTAAACAGTTAATTTCTTTATGAGGCTTTGTCTAAGAAAGTGATTGTTGTTCCAATAACCAAGAAGGTCTAGTGTCTCGCCACTGTCTGAAAGTCAAAATATTAAAATAAAATATTTAATTAACTTACTGATAAAGCATGAAAATAAGAATTAAATAATGCTTTAACAAGTTTTTTTAAACATTTATTGAAAATTTCTCAAAAAATACTTTGTTTAAATTTGCCTAAAAGTTAGAGTTCTTTGTTAACTTAGAATTTATTTTGAAAAATTCCTACCCCATTTTTTGCTGTGATTAAAGGGGGAGAGATAGGAACAAGTTTAGGGGGAGTTAATATTTTTAAAAAATTAGTACTTAAATTTTTTTTGGAACAAGATAATATTAAAAAAAATTATTAGGAACAAGATAATATTTTTTTGTTTACTTAGTGTTGCAAATTCTATTATTGCAATCCTTATGCTTAAAATGTTAGTTTAGTAATTTCTTTAAATTACTACTTATCTGTTTTTTTTCTCTAACTTGAACTTGGATTGATGCACATCAAAAAGGGGGAGATTGTTGGACCCCGTGGTTGTTTTGATGTGATCAACCAAGTTAGGTTATGTCTTGTGTGGCTGAATAACACCCCAGATAGTAACATCTTGTTGAGCGTAAACGAATAAATAACTGTTACACCTTATAGCAGCTTCGTCATTTCAAGTTAGTTGCTACAAGGTGTAGCAGTTATTTGTCGAAGTAGCTACTACAATGTGTAGCAGCAAAGCAAAGGCGCTGCAGCAGCATAAATAATTTTAAATAATTTTTTAGCAAGTATGTTTAGGATTAATATATGCTAGAAAATATAGCTAGTAAAAAAATGACTTACCAAGCGACTGCTATAAGTTGTAGCAATTACATGGAGAGTTAGCTGCTACAAGGTGTAGCAGTTACCTGTCGAAGTAGTTGCTACATATTGTAGCAGCTACTTGGGCAGTTAACTGCTACAAGGGGGGTAGCAGTTAACTATCGAAATAGCTGCTATAACTTATAGCAGCAAAGAAAAGTCCAAGTGGCTGCAGGCATTTATAGCAGGCATCGATCTTGCACGTCGTAGAATAAATCCTTCCTTCCTTCTACGACCGTCATTCCAAGTTAGTTGCTACAAGTTGTACCAGCTATAAGTTGTAGTAGCTATGAAGTAGTTGCTGCAACGTTTAGAAACGAAGCAAAGGCGCTGCATCAATAAAAAAATAATTTCCAATAATTTTTTACCAAGTTGATATACATGAACCTACAAATATTTGTAGGGGTAATATCTGCTAGTAAATGTAGCTACCAAAAAAATGACTTACCAAGTGGCTACTTCACATTTGTAGCTGCTATAACGTGTAGCAGCTAACGCGCAGACGTGGTTGTAGCCTGCAAGCGTTTGTAGCCGGCATCATCCTTGAACGTTATAGCATTAATCCTTCTAATATATGTATGTCATAACGGTGGGGAATAATAACTTAAAATGAAACGAATTACTATTGGGAATGGAGAGAGGTGGTAAGCTCTTACAACAGCTGTGAAATTGAAGACGCCGGTGAAAATTTCCTGATGGGAGCGCAAGATCCAACGGACGACGGAGACGATGGAAGCAAGAGAGAGAGAGCGGCAAGGAAGATTTTAATTTGAAAAATTTCCCACGCAGAAGTTTTGAGTAGAACGCGGAAGGGGAGAGAGAATAAATGACATTTTTTTTTGTAGCGAAATTGAGCTGGCAACGCCATATCTACACGTCGCTCACAGTCGCGCACAAAGCGTCGTTCAACATATCAAATCTGTGTGTGTATATATATATATATATAGAGAGAGAGAGAGATGATATCATGCACATTTTATCCTACACACCTCGTGAACACCTAAATTTTTTTTCGATTTAAACAATTTTATGTTTAATACTATATTCTAACTCCTAAATTCTAAAAGCAAAATCTTATCAGCATAACCGGGAGCTTAAAAAAAATATCGTTTTGCACGCTCTGAGGCACCCTCATGATAGCCTGCTCACTTGAAAAAATATGTTAGGGTCCGGAGTTTATGCATAAGATTAAGCAAAAAAAAAAAAAAATTTAATCGAAAAAATATATTGGATGTGCACGATGTATGCAGGATAAGGAGTATGGATAACAAAACTATATATATACATTGTGCACACAAGCTACGTTTTTATTTATTTTTATTTTTTTTTTAATTTTGGATTAAAAAATATTATGCACCCTAAATATTATACCCTAAATCCTAAATTTTAAATCTTAAACCCTAAAAAAATTGCACACCCTAAATACTATACCCTAAACACTAAACCCTAAATTCTAAACCCTAAACTTTTTTTAAAAAAATACACACCCTAAATACTATATATTATAGGATGTCAAAAATGAACCCGACCTGACGACCCAACCCAAGTCGACATGAAAAAAATCAGGTTCGGGTTGGACATTTTTGAGTTTGGGTTGGAGGGTTAAAAAATTTCGAGTTTGGTCAAATTCGGGTTGACCCAGGTTGACCTAAATATAGGGTTTAGTGGATTTTTTTTTTAGTTAAATCAAATTTTATTTTGAAAATTATGATGATTTTATGTATATTAATATCATATTTGTAGGATAATAATGGAGTATTGAGTATTGAGATAAAAGTGAAAAATTATAGGAAAATAGTAAAAAAAATCATTTTGAATCATATTTTCGGATTATCCGAGTCGGGTTTGGATTCGGATTTACAGGTTTTGAGTTGAACTCGGGTTCAAATCGGGCTCGGATTGGGTTAAAAAAAAATTAACTCGACCCACTCGAATTGACACCCTTAGTATATTGTACCCCGTAAGTATTTACTTTTTTTTTGCTTGAACATTATAATCTAATTCCCAAACCCAAAAGATAAAATCTAATTGATTTAACTCCAATTTAGAATTTGATATGCTGCGCCACTTACCTAGCACATTTTGTATATTTTTATTTATATTTAATATTATAACTTAATCTCTAAACTCAAAGACAAAATTTGATTTTAAAATAAATGGAAAATAAATTAATGCTATATATATATATACCCGTGTTAGGGCACCTCAATCGAATGATCTTTCGAGATCGTTGTGACCCCTGTTACAGCACCTCAAATGGACAATATGAACTGTGGCCGCACCAACTCCCCCTCTCATTGGAATACCATATGGAAAGAATGGAATCAATCATAAACACAAGAATGCATCAAAACCACAGTCGGTCTGGTTGCAAATTGATCATGATGTCCAAAATCAATATATAATTTATTTAAGAAACGGCGATACTATCTATGATCCATGATGCTATCTCTGTGGCATCCCTTAAGTTGCTAGAACAAGAGCATAATCTCACATCATGGCCTTCCACAATATACATATACATATATATTGGTCTCCCAAGAATCGAATGGGTAGGTCAGTGCCTTTAAAAGGTAGAAATGGAGTCAAAATGTGACATAAAGATGCCCAAAGTTTGTTGTTCTGGTGTTCCAAAGAGAGCAGGAAAGAAGTGAAAGTCGTGGGCATGTGTCGACCACAGCAGCGAGAAATATATCCTTCCCCTCTCTATGATCCTTTCAGCGGTCGCCCCGTGGGCAAGAACATGTTATGGAAAAACAAAGACAGAGAAATCTTGGCAGTGATCGCAAGCCAAAGTAATCACAAAGATACGTTTGCCCTCCATCCAAGCAATGGATAGAGATTTTTGAAAATTTGAAATTACACAATCATTTCTCCTGAAGGCCAGGAATTGGATGAGTGGCATAAATCTCTACAAATCAGACATGGATGGAGATAGTTTGACAATAAGAGAAAAGCAGATATCTGTGGTTGTAGATGGGTTTTTTTTTCCTCGACTCTCATCCAGAAACTAATAAAATGGAATTTATGAGGACCACGAGTCGAAGCATACGAGACAAAATGATGCATTGAGAGAAAGTGTAAGATACCATCAGCTGAATGCCTAATAATGCAAATGGTGATGAACACACGCACAGTGGAGTTTCTGTTCAACTACTTGTTCAACCTCTAACTTTCCAGCAAGAGGAGCATCGTTAAATGGCGGAGTAAGAAAATTAATATAAGGCTCTTGCTCAGTTTTTGCAAAGAAGTTGAAACAGATACTAGTGTTTCTTCTCTTCTAGCGGCATCTTAGGCTACTAATCAGCTGCAAAACAAAATCAGACAAACCGTCTGAGCTTTTGCAGATGGAATTTATTCTATACAAAGACCTCTGTTGCAAGAATTATTGGCTGACCCTCAAAGCAATTTGACAATTATAAAATCAATGGCATTTCAAAGGCATGCATTTTAATGGGGATCATTGTCAGATGCTAAAGTAAAAGAAGACTGGCAAAGTCACTAGGTAATGTATTTAACCCACCAACACACCAACATATGAAAAAACTTATAATTTAATTTCTTCTTACCATTCCATGAACTTACTTGCCAAACCTGCACATATTTGTCCGATGACGAAAGAGGTTACTCTTATTGTAGCACCATTTCCAGAAGGGAGAAGATTTGATCCTGCATGTAATGCTGTCAAATCAGTTTGAATAATATGAAATTCAATTTCAAAAAAAAAAAAAATACTACCATGAATCCAAACTTATCCAAAGTGAGTATGATGACAAACAAAAGTCCTATTATAAATCAGGCAGTCAACAGATTCAAGATGCAAGGTAATGACACTTGACATGCTCTGAAACAATCTATACTTATATCCAGCAGTCATCAGATTCAGGGTGTGAGGATAAGTCACAGAAAAATTTTAATTGACACCAGAAACAATCTAATATGTAAAACTTGGCAGTGATCCCAAGGATAAAAAATATCATGGTGATGTCATGAGTTATCCCACATGATTAACAAGTGATAGTCCTAATATAAGTTAGGTGGATTCCACAGGTTCAGATTTTCGAACAATCAGTCGCCGGGAATTTTAGAACTGATGCCACTAGAAATTATTTTGTATTTTTTTTAGTGTATAGGTAATTACACAATGATTACCTGCGCAAATAAATTGAACCGATGGATAAGAAAGATGATCTGAACAGAAGAAAGTAGGTATACTAGAAAATTATGATACATGAATCTCAACAACAATATATACAAATAAAAAATCAATAATGAAAGGATTTGTGCTTTACAAGTATGCAGATGCAAATATAAAAACCATTGGGTTGCACTTCGAAGTTTGAATATTAGATGTTAAAAAATATCGATAACCTTGTCGAGCATATAAAATTAAAAAAAGATAAGAAAAGAAAAGAAAAATGCAGCGCCATTAGGAGAAACTCCTTTATGTAGTTTTAAATGGCTCAATATTTATTTAAGAGACTAGACACTTGTTGCATAATTGTTCGCTCTCTTCAAATTGATGGGGTCCATAATGGTGCATTTGTCACTATTTATTGTTCCTTCACTTTGTAGAAAGAGACTTCCGTTGCATCATCATGCAAATAAAATCATTCTCACTTGATAAAATAACCTAGCACATCTTTAAATTTCAATCTACCTCCTCTTCGATTGTGTACCCTCTAATGCATAAGCTTCTGACATGCCTGTAAGAGGAATTCTATTTCCTAATACTAATCACTATTAATCTCAGATGTGATCCTTATCTCCCTCTATGGCCAGGACACAAGTTGCATGTATTAGAACTGCCATGATCCATCATTCATAATTCATAAATAAACTAAAAAAGCCATGACGCCAATATCCTGGTACTCCCACTGCCTAGCCAAATGCCTGTCACTGTTAGCCAATAAGAAATTACCTTAATGGTAACAGCACCATGAGGTTGTGATGTTTATGATGGTCCAGAATTTGACATCACTGTTTGATGACCATCAGACAGTTTATAATGGTGACCCCATACATAAAAGAAAACGTAAATCCATTAGCTGAATATCTATCAGGTTGGAGAGTAATCACACTGATGTACGTACGTATGTTTTTTCACTCATTAGTAAGGTGTGAAAGTGTTCTAGATAGAACCCCCCCCTTCTCTACCCAGTGCATTATAAATAAAGCCACCAACCATTGCAAACTTCTGTCCCCTTCCTTAAACATCCCAACATCTTCATCTTCATCTTCCTTACCCTCCTTCATTTCTGCCTATTCTAAGCAAAATACCATAATCATGCATTCCGGAGAAGTTGCCAGCGTTAGCTACCTTTCACCTTCAAATTCACCTTTCAGAGCCCACTACAATATGCATCAAGACAGTATTACCTCCTCCAACTTTAGCTGTCTGTTTGGACCTCATTTTACTGAACACTTACACACCATGCCAGAGATGCATGGCATGAGCGTTCCCATTTCTTATCTTGGAATCGGCAGAATTTCAGATGAGCCAGGTGGTGCTGACAAACTAGTCCAAGCTGAAGAAAGGAAAAAGAGGAGGATGATATCGAACAGAGAATCAGCTCGCCGATCACGGATGAGAAAACAAAAGCATCTCGGTGAATTGTACTCACAAGTCATCCGTCTCCGATCAGTAAACCACCAGCTTCTCAATGAGTTAAACAACGTGGTGAGAGAGCGCAATCAGATTATCCAAGAGAATAGGCGCCTCAAAAATGAAGAAACTACGCTCCAAATGAAACTCAAGAGTCTCCCAGCAAAATTTGATTGTTCTCAAGAAGAAGCAGAGATATCTTGATTGCAAGAGATCAGCTACAAAATCTCTTGAACGTTGGACATGTCGTTTTCATGTTGCCGTTTTCACAATTTTTCTCATTTTCACTTTGTGCGGCATCAACATTAGTCTGTTTTACTGAATTGCATCTAATTTAAATCCCCATCCAGTTATCTATGCAATGATATCAAATGTGTCTAACAAACGTCAGTATTGATCCACCACATTGACAGATCAAGATGGTAAGAACTTGGTTTAACCAAAACAATACAATTCATTTACACAAGCAAGGCGGATGAGTTATTCATTCCAACATATTGATAAACAAATCGAGAGAATATTAAATAACTATGGTTATTTTTTATCACTGGACTACAATAACAACCGATGAATGGTAGCATCCTGATCTCCACAACCCAAAACCTGACACAATGAAGAGAGAATGCAATTTTGATCCATGAACAAAGAGATCTGTGGTTAACAACATCCTTCCATCAACGAAACTCACTCTTGCATGATGAAGTGAATCGTTATGAAGCCGAGAGTAGTGATGGAAAATGGTCTGATTGCATTATTGAACCAGGTGTACGAGAACAGACGAAAATTTGTCGGATGAAGTGGGTTGCTTTCGGGTCAGATCCTAGATCAATACCATAAAAGTAAAATGTGTTCGTACGATGTTGAGATCTCTTGCAGGTGTAAATTATTAATATAAAGCTTCCCATAACAAGCAAGCACATGAAAGTCTCACCAGAAGCGGCCAAACCGAATTGAATGCTTGGCCTACTTCAAGCTTATTTTGACAGGTTTGTTTGTCTGTTTCAGGTATCATCTTGAATTTTTTTTACAGGCATGACAACCATGTCAATTGCAAATGCTCTTTCATGTCCTAACCTGGAGATTTGAAATATTCCCAGAATTGTTGACCCTTCTAAGTTCAAATTGTTGGATCTCTATCCACAATATACCAGAGGGACATTGTTAGACCATTTGTCGAAGATTTTAAAAAATTAATTGAATTACAATTACACAAAATCAATTCTAACTTATCTGTCGAGGCAACCTAAGTGGATAATCTCAGCCTGCCAACGGGACTGGCTCTGCAAAGCTTCCGGTAGTCCAAGTCGCGGAGTTGATACGGTGTGTAGTAGATTCAAGAGTCGATCATCGAGTTGGGAAGGGAATTCACTGAGTAAGATGTCGAGATTTGCGCTCAACGCGGTTTCCTTGAAACAGATTCACCCCACCTCCGGTTGTGCTTCGAGGTTCTCTCGGGTCGTCTATTTTCCAGAATACAATGTCAGAACCACGTACACAATCAACCACTGGTTGTTCGTGACGAATTAAGAATGCACCTGAGTGATATCACGAGTAGTTCAGTCGAACGGATGCACAACTGAGAGAGTTTTATGGGAGAATATGGGTGGACAAAGGTTCGCTTCCTACTCTTCCTCTCGCTCTATATTTTCTGCTCAAGATCTGAGCTCCTTATATAGGGGTTGAGCCTTTAGCCGTAATAAATGACCGATTAATGGTCATTTATTATCATTAATTATCGGTAGTTTCAATTGAATGAATTAATGACCATTATTATCATTAATTGCCGATAGTTTGAATTAATGATCATTTATTAGCATTAATTGTGAATTAATTGAAATTAATTCATCTGTTTCATCTGAACAGTAAAAAAAACTTGATAAAATATTGGTTTATTCACTTGGACAAATCTTGCATCGACCAGTCCAGCATTCGACGTGGCAGGTCGTGCTCGCACACGAATCAACCTTGATTCAGTGCAATCTAGGCCCTTGGATTTGCACCCGCCCTTGGATTTGCACCCACCCCTGTGCATAAGAGTCTCTCCCTATGCATATATTTATAACATCAATGCATGTGTCATAATTTAAACCAACAATAAAGCCAAAAGACTTCAAATATGGGACTAAAAACTCATGTACAATAGAATCTCTTCGTCTCCACCTCTTTATTTCATTCACATTTCTAATAATCCCCCACATGAATAAAAAACAGGGTATATGATAGCATTCAACAGTTAAGTCTAGTATAGAATAGGTAGGTTTTACCCTTTGAACCTTCCCTTGTAAAGATCTATTTGCATACTGGCTAACACATGATGTCCTTGAACCGTTCTACCATCTGTGTAAGCATTGACAAATCTCACCCAAGACTCTCATTGATACAACTCAGCTCTCACGAATGTGTTCGTTCTTAACCATAAACACACTTGGTTCTGTGAGAAGCTCTAAGAATTGTGCCTTCAATTCTCTTCGAAGCGGCCCCACTTCTTTCTCACATAGGTGATCCCTCGAGAGTAATCATCTACTCTTCTTGATCATTAAAAGTTCATCGGCTTACTCTGGTCCGGTCACTGTTTTATTAGGTTATCCCCCACAGTGTGTCTAGTCAGTGCAAATTAGTTGTCCCTTTAAACCTAGTTCTTGAGATCTCCAGTCAACATAGATTAGGTGTCATCTGCACTGATCACTGACAACGACATCAAACTCATTCCTTGTGATGAGCTTGCAACTAACTCTTTATTTAATCCTTTGGTTAGCGGATCCGCTAGGTTATCCTTTAACTTCATATAATCAACAGTGATAACTCTGTGAGGAGTAATTGTCTAATGGTATTATATCTACAACGTATATATCTAAACTTACAATTATACAAATAGTTCTGTGCCCGACCAATTAGTGATTGACTATCACAATGTATGCAGATTACCGACACCAATTTTAGCCATCTTGGAACATCTTCTAAAAATTGTCATAGTCATTCAGCCTCTTCATCAAATTTGTCAAGAGGTATAAATTTAGATTCCATTGTGGATCTGGTTATTACGATTTGCTTAGAAGATATCTATGAAATGACTGCACCTTCCAAAGTAAATACATATCCACTCATAAACTTAGAGTCTTTTATATCAAATATCCAACTCGCATCGTTGTATCCTTCGATCATAGCAAGATATATCGTATAGTGCAGTTCATATTCACGAGTACACCTCAAGTACCCAGTACTCTTGTTATCCTTTTCAGTGCTCAACACTGGGATTACTCGTGTATTTACTCAGTTTACTAACTGCGTAGGCTAAGTCTAGTCATGTACAACTTATCAGGTACATCAGACTTCCAATCACTCAAGAATACTCTATCTGAGAGATATTTTCTCCTCGATTCTTCGATAGATGTTGACTCGTATCTATCGGCGTTCGTACTAATATAGTATCACCCTTCAAGAGTCTTGTCCACGCAGTGAGACTAACTAAGAACAAGTCCTTCTACTATTCTAATAATTTTGATTCCTAGAATCACATTAGTTAGACCCATGTCTTTCATGTCAAATCTTGAGTTCAACATATCTTTAGTAAATTTGATTATCTTATCATTACACCTAATGATAAGTATGTCATCTACATATAGGCACAAGATAACATAGTCATTTTGGCTTTCATGTAGACATATTTATCACATTCATTGATTTTGAATCTGCATTCCTTCATGACATTGTCAAATTTCTCATATCACTACTTTAATGCTTGTTTCAAGTCATATAATGATTTCATCAATCTACAAACCTTATTTTTATGTCCTGGCACAGAAAACCCTTCATGTTCCTCAACGTAGATTCCCTCTTCTAAATTTCTATTTAGAAAGACTGGCTTTATATCCATCTGATGTATTTCTAAGTTCCATAGAGCTACAATAGCCAACAATACTCTAATGGAAGTTATTCTCGACATCAGAGAATACGTATCAAAATAATTAAAGTCTTCTTATTGTCGGTATCCTTTGATTACCAATTTGGCTTTGTACTTATCAATTGTGTCATATGACTTCATTTTCTTCTTGAAAATCCACTTAAAACCTAGTGGTTTATTTCCTGAAGGAAGATCCACAAGTTCTCAAGTATGATTTTGCAAGATAGATTCAATCTCAAACGCAATTGCCTCTCTCTAGTGAGATCCATCAAAAGAGCTTACTGTTTCTGAATAACTATGGGGCTCACTTTCTAATATGAAAGTGATAAAATTCATTCCATAGGATTTTTTCACTCGAGGTCTTTTACTCCATCTAAGCTTAACCTCGACTGGTTCCTCATAATCTTCTTCTTCATGTGTTTCATATGCCCAGGAGCTAGCATCCTTTCGAGTCATATACGGAAACACATGCTCAAAGAATAAGGTATTCCTCGATTCTATTATCAAATTCTTATGTATATCCGTTATTTGTGACTCATACACAAAAAATTGATACGCACTACTGTTATGTGCATATTCAATAAATATGCAATCAACAATCTTTGGTCATATCTTAATCCATTTAGATCAAGTACCAAAACTTTGCCAAGACACCCCATATTCGTAAATATTTATAGAACAGTTGTCTTCTATTCCATAACTCATAAGGGCTCTTATCTATTTTCTTCCGGGACACCTTATTTAAAAGGTAATTAGATGTTAACACAGCTTCCCCCCACATGAACTCTGGCAGTTTAGAGCTTAATAGAAGAGCATTCATCATCTTATTTAAAGTGGGGTTCTTCCGTTTCGAGTTTTGACCATGCTCGACCACATTGGCTTTCACATTAGCATAAGAGAACAATTTTCTCTCCAAACTCTTGTTGTCCTCTTCAATTCGAAGTCTAACCACGAGTTCTTCCACGTTCATCTCCTTCTGCTTGTGCTTCAGGTAGTTCTTGAAGTCCTTCCAACCAGAAGGCAACTTCTCAATGATAGCAACCACCTGGAAAGTTTCACTCAGAACCATCCCTTCTAAGTGGATCTTGTACAAGATCACCTGAAGCTCCTGGGCTTGGCTGATCGTTGTCTAGGAGTCAACCATCTTGTAGTCCAGGAATCGACCCATAATGAATTTCTTAGCCCCCACATCCTCTATCTTGTACTTCTTGTCCAAAGACTCTCATAGTTCCTTAGTCGTTCTCTTCGTACCATACACAACGTACAGCAAGTCAACAAGACAGTTGAGGATGTAAGTTCGACAAACGAACTCAGAATAAGTCCATGCCTCCACTATACTGATGGTATGAGCATCAGCATCTTCAACATGCTTGGGAGGATTTTCAGTCAAGAACCAAGCCAGATTGAGTGTGGTCAAGTAGAAGAGCATCTTTTGTTGCCTCCTCTTGAAGTTTAATCCATTGAACTTCTCTGACCTTTCCCTGGTTGATTGGCACAGTTTCAATCGGGGCGGAGGGGGCCTTCATGTGTTGAGTCTATTACATCTCAATACTTTGTTCAGTGTCCATCTCGACAGAACCAAATCTATTTCAAGATTGTTGGACAATCTGTCGGAGATTTTGGGGAATTAACTAAATTAAAATTACACAAATTCAATTCTAACTTATCTGTCAAGATGACCTCAGCGGATAATCTCATGTTGCAAACGAGGCTGGTTCTGCCAAGCTTCCGGTGGTCCGAGTCGCGAAGTCGATACGGTGCATAGCAAAATCGGGAATCGATTGCCGAGTCGGGAAGGGAATTCATCAAGTAAGATGCTGAGGCTTGCGATCAGCATTTCCTTGAAACAAATTCCCCCCACCTCCGGTTGTGCGTCGAGGTTCTCTCGGTTGTCTATTTCCCAGAATATAACGGCAGAACCACGCACACAATCAAGCACTTGTTGTTCGTGGCGAACTGAGAATGCACCTGAGTGCTATCACAAGTAATTAAGTAAAACAAATGCACGACTGAGAGAGTTTTGTGGAAGAACATGGGTGGATAGAGATTCACTTCTTACTCTTCCTCTCGGTCTATATTTTCTGCTTAAGATCTGAACTTCTTATATAGGGGCTCAACATTTGGCCGTAATAAATGACTGATTAATGGTCATGGATTGCCATTAATTGTCAGAAATTTCAAATGGATCGATTAATAGTTATTTATTGTCATTAATTATCGACAGTTTCAATTGAATGAATTAATGAATATTTATTGTCATTAATTGTCGACAGTTTCAATTGGATTGAATTAATTGAAATTAATTCATCTGTTTCACCTTAGCAGCAAAAACAAATGTGGCAAAATATTTATTTATTCGCTTAAGCAAATCTTGCCTCTATCGGTCCAACATTCAACATGTGCAGGTCGTGGTCGCACACGAGTCAACCTTAGTTCAATGCAATCTGAGCCATGGATTTGCACCCACCCCTGCGCACCTACGCGTCAGAGAGTCTCTCCCTATGCATATATTTACAACATCAATACGTGTGTCATAATTTAAACCAACAATAAAGTCAAGAGACTTCTAATATTGAATTAAAAATTCATGCACAATAGAGTCTCTTCATCTCCACCTCTTTATTTAATTCACATTTCCAACACTTATTTGGCAAGATGGATTGAGCTGATAATCTCAAGTAGTGGATCTGGTTGAATAGGTTGATCGCCAATGTCGTCTGGAGCTGTCCAAGTTCGAGTCGGAGAGGGAATTTGTCGAGACGCTGGTTCGCCTAATTGTCAAGTCGGCAAGTGCTCCGAGTGCCAAATGAAGTTGATGTTGAAGGCTCGAGATGGACGCTGAACAAACCCGGAGCCTGAGTCCAAGTTACGTGAGAAGTATCGCCCGATAAACAAAGATCACAAATCCTGCAGCGAGGCAGTCTCCTTAAACCAGATTCACCCCCTCTGGCGGTGCTAAGAGATCGCGTTTAGACGTCTATTTCCTAGGATAAAATGGTGAAACCACGGACACAACCTAGCACATATTGACATGGCAAACTGAGCATATATCTGAATGCTATCACAGATATCTGCCAAATGAAAAATTACATGGCAAAATGAAGGAGGACAAATGAGGGGATTAATAGAGAAGAGACTCTCTCTCTGTTTGGCAATTGCTCTTCTGTACGAAGAAAAATTTGCTCACTTTGTTATGTGGCAGACTTGCTTCTACCTCTCCTTCATGCTTGCTTATGCTCCCTTATAAAGGAGTGCCTTCTCCTGGGCCGATTCACATGCAAATGCATGTCATCAACCATCACATGTGGGCTTCAACTTACAAGACATGTGTCATGCTTGGTGGCAAGCATGCAAAGCCATGGAACGGCAAGTGGCAATTGGTGTGCATGCACAACCACACGTGGTATACTCATGCAATGTCATATGGTATACACTTGCAATGACACGCGAACATACAAGAGAAAAACTTGTGGCAAATTTGGACTGATTTATGGGCACATTATATATGCCTCCGCCGCGGTCCACTATATACAATAACGTTCACATAAGAATCCTTGGGTACAATCCATACCCTAGATTCACACCCACTCTGCAAAATCAATCAGTTGTAATGTCACTCAATCGATGTGACACTAATAACTCACAAGTCGTGTTTTCATTCACATTTTTCTAACAATCCCCACATGAATGGAAACAAAGTATGTAATAGCCTTCGGCAGTTGAGTCGTGTATAGGATAGATAGGTGTTACCCTTTGAAAATCTATTTGCTCATTGGCTAATCAGTAGATGCGATATTTTTGAAATGTTCTGTCGTTTGTGTAATTATGGACAAATCTCACTCAAGACTCTCCCTAATATAGCTCAGATCTCATGAGTGTATTTTTTCTTGGTCATGAACACGCCTGATTTTATAAGAAGTACTAAGAATTATACCTCCAATTCTTTTCGAAACAACCCCACTTCTTTCTCACATAGGTGATCTTTTGAGAGTATTTCCTATTATTCCACTGCGATCATTAAAAGCAAGAATGCTTACCCTTCATCTAATCACTAATTCATCGGGTCATTCCCAGTGATTGCCTTTCAGTGCAGTTAGAACCTAGGTGTTGGGATCTCTAGTCAGTATAGATTGGGTTTCCTTTGCACCTATAGTTGGCATCGACACTTACATTAAGCTCATTCCTCACGATAAGCTAGCAACAAACTCTCTATTTAATCCTTTAATTAGCAAATCTGCTAGGTTATCAATAGTGATAATTCCCGTCGAGAATAGTTGTCTAATGGTATTATGTCTAAGGCGTATATATCGAGACTTACCATTATATAAATGCTCTATACCCGACCAATTGCAAATTAAATATCACAATGTATGCAAATTGTCGACACAGGTTTCGATTATCTGGAACATCTTCTAAGAACACCATATTTGTCCAGAGTTACAAATTCAAATTTCATTATATATCTAGTTATTATGGTTTGCTTAGAAGATTTTCAAGCAATTGTTGCACTTCCTAAAGTGAATATATATCCACTTGTGAACTTAGAATCTTTTATGTTTGATATCCAATTTACGTTATTGTATTCTTCAATCACAACAGAATAACTCGTGTATTGCAGTCTATAATCACGAGCACACCACAAGTACCTTAGTACTCTTATTATCCCTTTCCAGTGCTCAACACTAGATTACTCATATATCTACTCATCTTACTTACTACGTAAGCTAAGTCTAGTTGTGTACAATTCATTAATACATCAGACTTCTAATCACCTTGGAGTACTCAATCTGTGAGATACTCTCATCTTGATTTTTAGATAGATGTTAACTCATATCTATCGGAGTCCATGCCAATGTAGTATAACTCTAGTTGAATTTCTCAAGAATCTTAACCAAATAATGGGACTGACTAAGAAAAGTCTTTCTGTTGTTCTAAGAATTTTAATTCCTAGAATCACATCGGCTAGGCTCATTTTTTTCATATCAAATCTTAAATTCAACATAACTTTAGTGAATTTGATTATCTTATCATTACTCCTAATGATAAAGATGTCATCTACATATAGACATAACTTGAAATAGTCATATACTTTTCATGTAGACGTATTTATCATATTTATTGATCTGAAATCCACTTTCCTTCATGGCAATATCAAACGTTTCATATCATTATTTCGTAGTTTGTTTCAAGTCATATAGTGACTTTACTTAGTTATAAACTTTCAGGTTGCTCCATGTAGATTTCCTTTTCTAAATCTTCTTTAAGAAAAGCGGCATTTACATCTATTTGATGTATGTCCAAATTCCATAGAGTGGCAATAGCTAACAAGACTCTAATGGAAGCTATTCTTGAAACCAAAGAATACGTATCAAAGTAACCAGGGTCTTCTGATTGTCGGTAACTTTTAATTACCAATCTAGCCTTGTACTTATCAATCGTGTCATCTTATTTCCTTTTCTTTTAAAAAATCCACTTGCAACCTAGTAGTTTATTTCCGGGAGGAAGAGACACAAGTTTTCAGGTGTGGTTTTGTAAAATAGAGTCAATTTTAGATGCAACTGCCTCATTTCATTGAGGTCTCTCAGAACAGCTTACTGCTTCTAAATAACTTTAGAGATCACTTTCTAACGTGAAAGTGATAAAATCCATTCTGAATGATTTTTCCACCCGAGCTCATTTACTCCATCTGAGTTCAACCTCAACTGGTTCATCTTCTTTTTCTTCTTCTTGTGTGTCATGTATATTTTAAGGAGTTAGCTTCCTCTTAAGTCTTATATGGAAACACATATTCGAACAATGAGGTATTTCTCGATTCAATAATTGAGTTCTTATGTATCTCCGATATTTGAGATTTAAACACAAGGAACCTATAAGTACTGTTGTTATGTGTATATCCAAAAAATATGCAATCAACAGTCTTTGGCTCTATCTTAATCCTCTTCGGATCAAAACCAACACTTTGACAAAACACCCCCATATTTGCAAGTATGTCTATGATGGTTGTCTTCTAGTCCACAACTCATTCGAGCTCTTTTCTATTTTCTTTCTGAGCACCTTATTTAAAAGGTAATTAGCAATGAGCACATCTTCCCCCATATTTGCTCTATCAGTCCAGAACTCAATAGAAGAGCATTTATTATCTCTTTCAGAGTATGATTCTTTCACTCAATAATACCATTTTGATGAGGAGAATAGGGAGCTGTTGTTTTGTGTCTAATTCCTTGTTCAGCACACAACTCAGTGAACGGTGATACATATTCACTGCTTCGGTAACTTCGAGCCAACTTAATTTTCCTATTAAGTTGGTTTTCAACCTTACTCTTAAAGAGAATAAATTTCTCTGAAACTTCATCCTTACTTTAGAGAAGATATACATATACCGTATTTTGTGTGATCATATATAAAAGTAATGAAGTGTTTATTCCCATCATGTGTCAGTGAACCTTTAAAATTGCACACGTCGGTGTGAATTAGACTGAGTGGTTCAGTGCTTCTTTTAACGTGTTAAAAGGAAGACCTTATCATTTTTGCTTCAACACAAGTTTCACACTTGTATTCCGAGTTAAAGTGGAATGTAGATATGCTTTGCATGTTACTTAATCTACGTAATACATCGTAGTTAATATGTCTTAGTCTACTATGGCACAAACTGGAAGACTCAAACATATACACAAAAGAGCTTTCAATTTTATTTATCTTAGGCCGAATGGTCATTACAGTGTGCCTAAAGAGTCCATCATTTACATACTCTCTTCCTATAAACATTCCATGTTTGGATAGCACAACCCTGTCTAACTCAAACACAATGTGGAACTCATGCTTGCAGATAAGCGATCCGGATATTAGATTCTTTCGAATCTCTAGAACATACAACACCTTGTTCAGAGTTAGCTCCTTGTCAGAGGTAATCTTTAGCACTACTTTCCCTTGACCCTTTATATCCGAGATTGCTAAATTGTCCATGAACAGCTTATCCCCATCTTTAACTTCTTCAAAGTTATGGAGTAGCTCCTTGTTGCAGCAAACATGTCTGATGGCACCGATATCGATCCACTATTGTTGTGGATTGGAACCTATCAGGTTTACTCCAGAGACCATGACACAGAGGTCTATGTCTGGTTCCTAATTTAGGTTGGGCTCCTGCTTATTCTTTAATTTTTTACACTCCGAAATTTTGTGACCAACTCAATTACAGTTGTAGCATTTTCCAGAGAATTGTTTTTTGAAACTGTCTCCTCTTGGTGTCATATTGGAAGATTTAGGTTCTTCTGTTTCAAGCCTTGACCGTACACAACCACGTTGACTTTTAAAATAGCATAAAAGAACCATTTCCTCAATGAACTCTTGTTGTCTT
The DNA here is from genome assembly GCF_018446385.1 of Zingiber officinale. Lineage (NCBI taxonomy): Eukaryota > Viridiplantae > Streptophyta > Magnoliopsida > Zingiberales > Zingiberaceae > Zingiber > Zingiber officinale. The sequence goes on from NC_056003.1 coordinate 47,757,137, forward strand.
CCTCAATTCGAATTCTTTCAATGAGTTCTTCTACAGTCATCTCCTTCCGCTTATGTTTTAGGTAATTCTTAAAGTCCTTACAACCATAAGACAGCTTTTCAATGGTTGTTGCCACGTGAAAGGTTTCATTCGGCATCATGCCTTCTGAGTGAATCTCCTGTAAGATCATCTGAAGCTCCTATACTTAGTTGATTACCGACTTGGAGGCAACCATTTTGTAGTCCAAGAAATGACCAATAATGAACTTTTTGGCATCAGCATCCTTCGATTTGTATTTCTTGTCCATAGACTCCCACAATTTCTTTATCATTTTATTCTCACAGTTCACAATGTACAGCGAATTGGCAAGACTGTTGAGGATGTAGTTTCGACATAGGATTCCATTTGTCGACTTTAGTGATGTTTTTCACAACATTTACACCCTTAGTATATTTGGGAGGCTCCTCAGTCAAGATCTGTGTCAAGTTCAATGTGGTCAGGTAGAAAAATATCTTTTGTTGCCACCGCTTGAAGTTTAACCTAGTGAACTTCTCTGACTTTTCCCATGATTGATTGGAACATTTCCAATTGGGACGAAGGAGGTCGACAAAAGTTGAGTTTGTTGCATCTCAACATCTTTTGCCGCCATCTAAACAGAACGAATATATTTTAAGATTATTGGATACAATCTACCGGAGGAACAATACTTACTTATCTATCAAGATAGCTTGAGTTGATAATCTCAAACTGTCGGTTTGGCTAAGTAGGTTGATCGCTAATATTGTCTAGAGTTATCCAAGTCCGAGTCGGAGAGGGAATTTATCGAGACGCTGGTTCACCTAGTTGTCAAGTCGACAAGTACTTCGAGTACCGAATGAAGCTGATGTCGAAGGTTCGAGACAGACGCTGAACAAACTTAGAGCCTGAGTCCGAGTTACGTGAGGAGCGTCGTCCGAGGAATAAAAACGTTGAGTCTTGTAGCTAGACAGTCTCTTTAAAATAAATTCGTCATGCTTAGACATCTATTTTCTAAGATAAAACAACGAGATCACGAACACAATCTAGCAAAGATTGACGTGACGAATTGAACATATCTCTAAACACTATCACATATATCTATGAAATAAAAAATTATAAGATAAACTAAAAGAGGACAAATGAGAGGATTACAGAGAAGAGACTCTCTTCTCTGTTTCACAATTGCTCTCTTCCTTCTTCTGTATGAAGAAAAATTTGCTCGCTTTGTTCCGTGGCTCACAGACTTGCTTCTGCCTCTCTTTCATGCTTGCTTATGTCCCCTTATAAAGGAATGCCCTCTTCTGGAGTCCTGGTCCGATTCACATGCAAATGCACGTGTCATCAACAATCACATATGGACTTTAACTTGCAAGACATGGGTCATACTTGGTGGCAAGCATGCAAAGCCATGGAACTGCAGTGGCAATTGGTGTGCACGTACAATCACACGTGGTATGTTCATACAATGCCATATGACATACAGGTGTAATAACATGTGAGCATTAAAGAGAAAGATTTTTGGTAAATTTGGACTGATTTATGGGCACATTATATATGCCACGGCCATGATCCATTGCATGCATAACATTCACACCAGAATCCTTGGATTGGTGTAACCCGGATTTTAAATTCACACCTCCTCTGTAAAATTAAACTAATAACCCACAAATCGTGTTTTTATTCACATTTTTCCAACCCAAATAGTTGAGATTAACTAAGTTTTCAGCCAATCCTATTTTCTAGAAGACAACTTCTTAGTCCTCTCCTACATCCAAAAAAAACTAGTTTGCACTAAATCTGATTTGTACATTTCAACGCTTCCATTCTTCCTGAACAAAGTTCACAATTTTTCACAATGCAAGATAATAGAACTCGATGAATGCAAAAAAAAAAAAAAAAAAAGCAAGGAGATTCAATGCAGCGACACTTGCACTACATTAGCACCCCAAAAACCCTAGAAATTCTGAGCCGCAAAAAGTAAGCGACACATGCAACAGAAAGGGGCGATTGCTTGATAGACGGCAAAGTTGCAGACCATGAACGGACCAAAAACTCTACCTGAGAGCAAGCGATTGCGGATGTGTTCCGAGGAAAGAAAGCTTCTTGCGAATCCTTCGCTACTCGTCTTTGGTTCGTGGTGAGAACCGAGCACGGGCTGCCTCGTTAACGATGCTCCGGCACGAGAGAAGGCGGTGCATTACCATCTAAACCATTTTTAAGGTATTATTTCCGCTGAATACAATTATCTTAAAGAATTTTTTTATAAAATAATAAAAAATACATTAAAAAAATCTAGGATAACACTCACCTCATGCTCTAATGAGATTAATTAAATTTATTATTTTTAATATTACTTCAGAGAATATTTTGCCCAGTAAAAAAAATATTATTAATAATAAAATAGGATAAGGTAAAGAATTATGGATAAAAATAGAAAGTTAATTTTTATTAGGACTCTTTTTCATTTATTATGAAGAGGTTTTATCCAACTACAATACATTAGTAAAAATTAAAAGGATGTCATTTTTTTATTGAAATCGTTAAAAGGGGCATTCGATTTTGTCACTATATATTTTATTCTTTTACTATGTCTTTATTTTTAATGTTTTTTTAGCTGCTACAAACTCATAACACTTATCTTTGATCAACATATGCATCATATATTATGTTATAGCAATATAGATACTTTGACTATAAGCAATCCTAATAATATTTTGTTGTAGCACCTAAAATTCAAAACTCTTATGGTATAGACATTTCATTTACTATCAATATTGGTCAACATTGATTAATATAAGTTAACATCATATCATAACAACTATAAATTATACCTATTACAATATAAATAATTTATTATTATGTTATAATAACTATGAGATCATAATTCTTTCAATTGTATAATTATAATTACATAACAATTTTAATAGTAAAAAAAAGATAAAATTTATCATCAGCGATCCCACATAGTCGATCCCAAGCCTATATAAAGAGAATATTTTTTTTTTCTGAAATTACATAACAATTATGATCTACATCAAAATTAACAACAATTTAAAAAAGTCAAAAATATAATAACAAAATGAAACACTTTTTCATAACAAATAAATAAATGTAAAGATGTCCTTTTAATTTTTACCCTACAAATATCCTCATAATTAATGGAATAAAAGGTTGATCTTAATTATGATATTTTCAACATAAAATTATTTTATTATGTAGTAAATAATACAGTAATTTGTGAATATTTTTTAAAAAATTGATTAATATTTCTAATTTTTTAAATTAAATTTTTTTATTCAATTAAATTATTATTATTGTTGAATATGTTAGGTTAAAAAAGAAAATAAAAAGACATTAATATCTGTCCAGGTCGCATCCCACGTGGCCGCTTCGACTCAGCTGGACTCCCTCCATCAAGCTCCGTGCTTCTCCAGCGGCGAGTGAGAGGAAGCAGAAGGAGGAGGAAACAAGGAAATGGCGATCGTTCTCCGTCTGCTGCTCCTGGCGATGGATCTGACGGTCGCCTGCATCTCCCTCGCGTTTGCTCTCGTGATCTTCTCCTTCGTCGCCGCCATTCTCTGCTCCGCCGCCTTCATCTACAACGCCATGGCGCTCTCCTTTTAGACCCGATGCCGCCTGCCTCGTCCTCAGTCCGTTTCCTTTCAGTGCCTCCGTCTTATTCGAGCGATAGGTAGCTCCGGTTCCCCCTTTCGATTGATTCGTAGCTGCTTCTTGTGGGTTGAAATTTCTTGATCTTTGGCGGGATTTCTTCTTTGGATCTAGATAGAAATCAGGACAAATTTTTCGCGTTTCATGATTGGTTTTACTTTGGATCATCTGTTTTAGTAGTAAACTCAGGATCGTATCATTTGATGCCGGTATTTGACTCGGTCTGGATAACCCAGGCAGAAAAGGGTTGCAGGAACTGTTCTTTCGTCATTCCATTGTGTGCAATTTGCTGTAAAATGGAATTTGGTACTCGAACGATCTTATTCTAGAGGTGAATTTAACCTGATGGCTGATTCTTATCTATGCCAAGTTGTTGCTCCTCTTGCTGATTCATAGGAATGGGAGGTTTTGGTATGTACTATAACTCAAGGAGCTTGGTTCTTTTGAGAAGTTTGGCATAGTCTAAGCAATAGTGTAAAATATTTTGAATGAACGAACTCTTGTTGAAACTTTCAGAGTATTCCTTCTGTTCCACACACTCCAAACCCACATCATTGCTAGCTCTAAGATTGGTGCAGTGTCTTTGTGGTTGAACCAATCCTCCCTACATTGGTTGCAAATGATATGTCTTGGGGATATGTGTTTAATCTGTGCAACTCAAACCACCCCCTTGAGGGTGGAGGAGCGTGCACCAACAAGATGATTACCATCTTCTCAGCTGTGTTACAAAAGGTGCATTGTATATCCAATTGGTCTGAATTCCCCTTGTAGAAGGGAACATATGTGCTGGGAGTTGAGATATGGAAAGAAACCAAAATAAGAGTTTTATCTTCCAAATTGCCTAAGATTTCCAAAGTTGAGTGGTTCAAGGGTCTCTATCTCCGCTATGTCTGTTAGCTAGGATGCTGCTACAAGAAGCCTGGGTCTACAGTGGGTGCAGAAGCACTGTGGGTTACCTCACCCCCTTACATGTGCTACTGTTGCTCGGCGAAGCCCTCCATGATTTACCTGCCTGTATCTAGTCATGAGGCCAGTGATATTGGGCCACCTAGGGTAAGCGTTATCACTTTTTTGCCATAGATAAGATACTGCTACAGGATCTTTACCACCCAATAGAACCCCGTCACCAAATAATTTCATCGTGTGGAGCCGGTATATCTCCCGTATAAGCTGTTGATACTCCTGCACGGAACCATGCATGCAAATCTGATACTCCAGCTCACCTATTCATTGATGCAGATCTACAATCTCAATTGAACCCCTCAGTAGCAATCATTTCCAAAATAGTGATCCTACATTCCACTACATGGCAGTGGTTGCCCGTCAAGGTTCACCAGAAACTGGCATTGACACTGCTGCCAACAACATATTGAAGTCTTAGAATGAAGAATGATATGGCTCTGTTCTAGTCTTACCAAATCAGGAACCACCTCCCTGTACTCTGATCCTTATGACAATTTTTCCTACTCCAGTAGATCGGCTCACTTGGACTTGGACCTCATGACCATCTAACAAGTCATAATGTTGTCTAGTTGTATGTGAGTTTCAGTTTGTCAGCTAGCACCAAAACTTCATCTTTTATGAAAAGCTTGATATCTACTTCGACTCACTCCTAGTGTCTCATTGGAATCGATTAGGTTGGGTTTAGCTCAAAACCTTGTGATCAAATTTTATATCATATTAAATTGCATCAACCCTTGTAGCAGGCACTTAAGCTATTGTGAAAGAGTTACCATAATTTTAGTATCGTTAACAAACTCCAAATTTTGCATGCATCCTACTCCCTTTAAGTTCAACCCTATGCTTAAATGTGACTTATTTTAGGCGATTTTACATTTTTGTTAAACCTGAATTTTAAACTTTATTCTAATGTCAAAGTGGTTAACATTCTTACTCATATAGGAGTAGATTCAGAGAGCCTTATTTTGAAAGAACAAGAGATTATAAACTAGGAGCTAGATGAATGATGCAAGTTTTTCTTTTCTTTTGTTTAGGTGAATATTTCTTCATTATTCACTTGTTGGACTATTCTCTACTTTGCAATAATAAGCCATGAGTTCCGGCTCTCTCTTCTGGCCATGCTAAAGTCAATCTCGGCCAGTATGTCTAAATACTTATTTCTGTTCATCTTGCAGATCATGGAGCAGAGTTGATCAATACACTCGGAAATCCGATGCTTGAGCAATAATAAACTCCAAGCTCCTGTACGTAGCTGTACCTGTATTCAGTTCTACGAACAAAAAAACATTACAATTAGCACTTGTAACATGGAGCTCATCCACATTTAGTCTTCAATAGTACATGAAATCACTGACAGTATAATAAAACCCAATTGAGCTTCTAAGGCTGATGCTTGCCTCCTTGTTTGGTTCAAAACTTTTGAGATTAATTAACATTCCAATATTCAAGATAATCCAAATAAAATATCCATGGCACGTTGGTTAGGTTTAATATATAGGACAGAGGCTTCAAGTTGTTGGTCTCATTATTACTTCATCCATGTCTTCATCTATCATAATATGATAACAACCTTCTGTTGTGAGATTTGGACAGACGGGGGGAGACAGGAACAGACCAATGGACCCAATCTGATGAGGTGGCTGAGCCATGGCCCCCTCGATCTTCCCAAGCCATGCCAAGTGGCAGAGGTCCTACCTTCCTCTTGTCAACCCAACCAACTTAACACCTGATGATTGACAAAGAACAGGAACTTTAAGTATGGCGTCAAGTCTACAATTATTGTTATTTGTTCCTTCGCATTTAATGCCCAAGTTGGGCTAAAGCTTTTACGCCAATTCTCTAAAGAGTGCATCTAAAATTGTCGAATTTTCAAAAGGGCACCTAACTTTCATCATTCCTAAAAGGCACCTCTAATTCCCATTTTATCCATCCCGTTGACAAAATTGGTTCACAGCTAATCCATTAACATTTGAGCCCCAATTCAAAAAAAATATATATATATTTTTGGTACAAGGCATGTTGTTCATATCTGAAAACACTAATGGTCAGTTTGTTGATGATTGTATAATGATGTTGATTGTAATCATCTATCTGAGAATACTGATGGTCAGTTTGTTGGTGATTGTATAATAATGTTGACTGTAATCACCTATCTGAGAATACTGATGGGTGAATCATTGATGAGTAGGCGTCGGTGTAGACTTGACTGTCAATCGCCAGGTTATACAAAGACCATAAAGAGATCTGTCGAGGCCTGTGTAGGAGAAATCGAAGGATGAGAGGTTAGAGGGACAACCAGGGAATTCCCTAGCGATGTCACGCTGATACTCAAGTTAGGATTTCGATGAAGTAAAGAAGATGAAGATGAACAATATTAAGAGTTTGTGAGAATGATGTGTGCATACCTCTTCGTACGACCGTGACCACATTCTCGGAAATAAATGATCATTACAGCCTATTTATTTCAGAGTAAATAACTGCATTTTCTGACGTTATCACGATAATGGTTGTGTTATCCACGTCCCCCATGAATAATGGTTCATTGCTTTAACTCTTAATAGTTGAGGTCATTTCGATTTAGCCAAAGGGAGTCCAAAAACCGAATTCGATGTCAGGAGCCGGGAGTCAGTAGTTGGGAGCTAGAAGTCGAGAGTCGAGAGTCAGGAGTCGAGGGCTAAGAGTTGAGAGCATGCACAACTTCCTTAACTTTTGCTTGCCATCCTGGTAAGATTGTTGACTTTTTTAGCTGTGTGGCGTTCGTTGATTACCCCTGTATCACTAATATCCCCTTAAGTCTAGTCAAAAGAGACAAAAGTCTGACTGACTCGACTAGTATAATGTGGTAAGACATCTTTCTTTTATTCCTGATTCTTCTGACATGTTACAAAGAGCAAATCTAGGGTGCATCCTTTATTAAGATCTATGCTTTAATTGCAGCCACACCCATTAAATGTAGGGCATGCTTTATCATCTTCGACTCCTGAGCCTAGAGGATGTCATTATCTCCGAGGTTATATCATATTAATGTAAGGTGACCTTTAGCAGGGAAGACTGACTATCTATCTCAGTATAATGATTATTAGAAATTGTTGGAATCTATGTTTGATCGAGTAGTAGGTGATCTTCTCTTGCTTTCAAGATGGTCTGGATCCAAGGGTCCTAATCAGACACCCAACTATAAAAATAAGATTGCGAGGGTTGTTGTCACTTTGTGAAACCCTTGTTTGTGTATATGTAGATCTTCTTCGTCTTCACTTCAAGTTCTTTGTGTTTCTATCCTCGAGTAAGTCCCTCGTCTTCCTGCTATTGAATGTTTACCAGCCTATATTTGGTCTCACCTTTCCTTGCCAGTTCCTGTACCTTAGTATTGGTCTTGTGATGGTTGCGGATCTTTGTCTACTCCTTGGTACCAGTTTGGAGAATCTAGTTTTAGTAATGTTTCGTTAGTTCAAATAAGTGTCACCTTTGGGATTCCGACCGACCATGTCATAATACTCCCTAATGGTAACAACCATCCTGATCGTCCCCCTTTAGGATGTGTAACCTTCTTCCGAAGTCATCTGATAAGTGGGTTACGCTATCCTATTCCTATTTTCTTCACCGAGGTGTTTCAATATTTTTGCATTTCTTCGTCCTAGTTGAGGCTCAACTCATTCCGTATCTTAACCTAAATAGTTATTTTATTCTGCCTGTATCGAATTCTCATGACTAATCACCTTTTCCACTATTTCTTTTATCCTAAAAAAAATGGAGGGCAGAGTATTCTTTGTCTCCTCCTGGGTAGGTCATTGTTTGATTAAGGGTCTCTCATCATCCATAAGGGGTGGAAACCTTAATTTTTCTTCGTTCAACCTCCGGGTCCAGTGTCTTGGCCAACTCAATGGCAACATGACTTGCTGGCACCCCCTTTGTAAAAAATAATCACCTAGTACAAGGCTACTTTTGTGCATCCGAGCAACTATAGGACTTGAAGTTTGACAACACTTCTTTACTAGAGGAGGAGCTACTTCATATGTTTAGATTGAGCCCCCTTCCAACTCTCCTTCAATTTTCTTTTGGTAAACCCTTTTCTCTTCTTCGAACTTTGCTTTCTAACTAAAAATACATCCTTTTTTACAACCTTCACCATATTGAAAGTTGCTTTGGATAAGGCAATTAGGCTGACTAATGCCAAGTTGGAGGCTTTAGCACCGAAATTGTTGACTTGACGAGAGTGGAAATCCATGAAGAAACTGCACCTACCTCAATGCCAGTTTTGGTAGAGGCAACTCCTCAAGTCCCAATAGATGTTGAACTGGCACCTTTAGAAGAAGTTATACCCGCATTAAAGCAAGTTTTGATAGAGGTGACTCAAGTCCAATAGACATTGAATTGACACTTCCAAGGAAATCCGAGACCCCTTTGCAAATAACCTGGAAAAGGCGTCGCTCACTAAGAGCTGATCATAAGTCCTCTCCATCCCCTGCTCGAGATTCCCTCTCTCCTCTTCATTCATAGACTTCTTGAGTGAGAATTGGATTCCCCTAGCAACCCTTCTCCATTACTCCTTCAACTGTCGATGCCCTTTGTTGAGACCAGAGATCTAGTGGGGGCAGCCTGTCACATCCAATGGGTTCTGTCCTTATTGAGGCAATAATCCCAACTTTCTCCCGTTAGCCCAGAGATCCAAGACTAGTTCATCACGCCTTCCCTTAGACCATCTCCCCTGATTCACCCCGATAATACACTTATTAGGCGCTCTCTTCCCACCATGAGTGAAGGCATCACCCCGGCTGGCGTAAGAACCTCCCAAGGACAAGAAACCCCTAGAAGACCTTCAATTAGAGTTGACTTTTACTAGCCCTGTGGCTAAGCAGTGGGTGAATGATGAAGCGACGGCAGCGGGCCTCTCCTTCAAAAATCTAGCCGACGATCTCCTATTGACCAGGGTTCACCACATGCCCCAGGTGGTTATTTTTAGTCAGTGGCTCCTTGAAATGTGGTAAGGTCACTGAAAGATGCATACTCGTGTGGCGGAGCTAGAGGATCAACTAGATGCATCTAGAATAAAAGATTCCTTATCGCAAGGGAGGCTCATCTAACTAAAGGAATTGGAGGAGGACTCAGCCTCAGCTTTATATAAAATCCATCAACTAAGAGAAGTCATAGCTAGTGGGAAGGCGGATAACATTCAGGCCAAGTACAAGGTGAGTTAGTTGCAAGTGCAAGTTGACTCTCTTGAATCTCAAGTCAAGGAGTTAGAGTCAAGGAGGAAAAGAAATTGGAATGAGATAAAGAACCTAAAAACCATGGCGGCAAAAGAAGAGGCCAAACTAGGGGAGGACACAGTGAAGGTTAAAGCCACCAAGGATGAATTAGAAGCCTACCAAAAGAGAATTAACTTTTAGGAGGTAGAGTTAAAGGTCACTCAGGAGGAGGCTAAGTGCAGCAAAGTGTAAGGACCTCAGGTTGGTTTTGATGTGATCAATCGAGTTAAGTTAGGCTCTGCGATTTTAAGCATTTTTATCTAGGTGTGTAGGGACTTAGGAACAGAAGAAGTTGAGTGGAAGATAGAGCTAGTAAGAAGGATGACACGAGAAACAAGTCAACGGGCTCTGTGCATCCAAGGAACTAGGAGTTGTAGAAGTGTCAATTTATAAGAGGCTACTCTACCTTCACGAAAGAGTTCTTTTAGTGCGCTTTACAATACCTTGGATTAACAACCTTCCTGATTGTCAACCAAGTAAAATCTTTTGTCTCTTCTCTATCTTATTCATGTTTTTATTTGTTTAAAATTAATGAGTGTTCCTTGCTAAATTTGGTAGTAAGAAATTTGAATTTCTAACTTGCAGGCTATTCAACCCCCCTTCTAGCCAACTTATCGGGTGGGACCTACATCAAGTTCTGGCCAAGGGTCGGCTGCGTGAGTTGGAATCCGCTCACCATAAGATGGGGGATACTCTGGCAAGAGTCGAGAATGAGCTTTAGGTAGCATTGAAGCCTATGCATCAAGAGATGAGATCTGGCCAAGTATTAGCTGAAGCCCAACTTTGTGAGCTTAAGACTACCCGCTCTAAAGTTGAGACCAACTATATAGAGATTAAAGCACTAAAAGTTTCCAAGGTTGAACTACAAGCAACCCTCGAGGTCTAGAGGGATCGGTTGAAGGGCTTGACGGCCGCTCTAAGAGTATCATGTTGGAGAAGACGAGCGTTGGTCCATTAAAAAAAGAATTCCTCAAATTTGAGGAATTTATGATATGGTCAGTGATAACTAGTATTTTGACACATTATTTTAGCTCATATACTTGATGTTTTTACCCTATTATATGCTTAATTTCATGTTTATGAGTAAGAATCTATTTCGGCCTTTATTGTAATTTTTCTACATTTTTGGTATTAATTCTCATAATTTAAATATGGTTATGTAGGGAATTGAAAATGAACCATGGATTAAGGCTTTAATCAAACAAAATGAACCCAATGCTAGGGTTGAGGAAAGTTTGTCCAAGAATTGAGATGGTTCACATCAATAGAGAGGCAACTTTAAGTCGACTCACTTCCTTTATCTTAGATTTGGTTTAGGTTCAATTGACACTTGGTTCAATGATTAAGAGGAGAGGGTCCATTTGAAGGAATTGATCGGCTCAACTCTAAGCCTATACCGGTTCAAGAATTGAGGCGATCTTTAGGATTCTACATCTTCACATAGCTTGTTCTCACGTGACATCGCCCGTCGACACCAACACCTCACGCCACCTTCTTCCTCCTTCCACCTCCTCGTCTCACAGTCGACGGTCCACCTCTTCACAACTGCCGGTCGGAGCTCTCCCTCACCTCCTCATCCTCTCCATCTCACCATCTTCTTATCCACACCCCTTCTCACAGGAGTCCGACAATTCTAACGGATATTAGTCAGACGCCACCCTGAAGCTCCTCTTCTCCTCCCTTAACCTCATGGCCAACTCCAAGCTCCATCCTCCTCTTCGAGTTAGAAGATGAGTAAGCCGCTTCCTCTCCACATCTGGCAGTCCACTCTCCTCTTTAAATTAGAAGAGGAGAGCTCTCTAGTGAATCCACTCTCCTCTTCAGGTTAGAAGAGGAGAGAGCAGCCCCCTTGCATCATCAGCCCCCTTCCTCCTCGGGTTAGAAGAGGAAGGTCAAATCTCCATCCCAACCACAGTCCATTCGTAAGAGAAGTTGATGGGTTGGGTTTTCCTAGGATGTTTTGTGTTTATGGTGTTTGTTAAGGCTACGTTTGGTTAGGTGTAGTGTAATCAAGCTTGTAATGTGATAAAATTTATAATGTAATGTTATGTAATTAATATTACATTATTACATTGGTGAAAGAGTGGTATAGTATAAATATAATCTTTGATTACAAAAGTGGTTACATTCTTTTATTTGGTGTTCATTATTTTTTATATGGAATGCAATTCATATTATTATAAAATGATAAAAATATCATGTGACTTCTCTTGACGATGGTCGACCGCAGCGGCGGGCAGCCAGCGGTTGGCAGTGGCGACGACCAATTGGTGTAGGAAATGGACTAAGAGTATATTTAGCATATTAAATCTGAGGTTGGAATGTAATCCAGATTACATGCTATTAGCTTTATAATCCATATTATAAAAGTTTATTATCTTTTGTAATCCAGATTACATTACATTACAGGTTTAAAATTATACCAAATAAAGTAATCAATCTTATAATATAATCTTGATTACATTACAAGCTGATTATCCCTCACCAAATGCAACCTAACTGTGATTGAAAACTTGTATTGAACTTGATTCTCCATGTTTGTTGCACGTACTATGCTTAAATACTTTCATGCACACAACATCTTCGATGAATTGTTTAAACCATTAGTTAAGCTTAATTTGATACACTTTAGTTTGTTTAATTCTTTCTTTGTCTTGTTCTTCCAATTTCTTTAAGTTCTAGTTTTCATTTGGATGCAATTAGGTTAGGATAGATTAGGTTTAGCTCCATATTAGTTTCATGCTTACTTTAAATTGTTTTCAATTCCTTGCAATCGTAGTTAAGTTAGATTAGATTTTTATTAATTGCATTGTCTTTCATTTATTAAGGTTAGATTTCATTATATGCATTGTTTTTTCATTTCTTAGTCTTAGAATCCAAACTCCAAAGCCCCCATGTTCATATAAAAAATCATATGCAATATCATATGATCTTAAGTTTATCACTTACAGTTACATTCTTTGGGAGACAACCTGAGTTATCTCTATACTACTTTAGTATAGAAGGATTTGACAACTTTAATTATAATTTGATATACTCATTGTACAACACTTGAGCTCTTATCAGTCGGCACATGTTTTGCCTAAATGGTATGATATGGTATGGACAATGCCCTGAAACAATTACTGGAGTATGACTATCTGCCCACCGACAAGCCTCTTCCGACCATTAAACTATTAAAGATCTCAGACAGGATCTTTGAAGATGTGGCAAATTTTACCTGAATTTTTCCTTTTCCTCCCCTAGACTGATCTACTATTGTAATTAGCCATCAATGAAGCATTTTGGTTTCTTGATTCATCTTCTTGACTAGCATTATAAAATTTTAAGGATTAGCTATATCTTAGAAAAGGACAGGCAATATGATGTAGACTCCCCTTGTACCAAGGAAGTTGATATCACATTCAGAAAGATCTCGACCCCGATTATGTTTGAGTTAAGGGAGTTTGAGCCCTAAAAAGGACACGAGCGATACGATATATGCTCGACCTTTTTGCAGGGGGAGGTTGATATTGCAACCAGAATGATCTTGACCCCAACTATGCCCAAGTTAGGGGAGTTTGAGTCTTGAAAATGACACGGATGATACGATATATGCTCGACCCTTTTACAAGGGGAGGTTGATATCATAGCTAGAAGGATCTCAACCTCGATTATGTTTGAGTCAGGGAAGTTTGAGCTCTAAAAAAGACACAAGCGATACGATATATGCTCGACCCTTTTACATAGGTGGTTGATATCGCAACTGGAAAGATCTTGATCCTGACTATATCTGAGTTAAGAAAGTTTGGGTCCTAAAAAGAACATGGATGATACGATATATGCTTGACCCCTTTGTAGCGGGAGGTTAATATCGCAGGCAGAAAAATCTCAACCCTGATTATATATGAGTCGAAAAATTTTGAGCTTTGAAAAGAACATGAGCAATGTGATATATACTTGACCCCTTTGTAGGGGGAGATTGATATGGTAATCAGAAGAATCTCGACCCCGACTATGTCCAAGTTAGTAGAGTTTGGGCATAGTAGTCGAAAGGATTTCAAGCCTAACTATGTACAAGTCAAGGGAGTTTAGGCCCTAAAAAGGATACGTGTGATATAATATATACTTGACTCTTTTACAGGGGAGGTTGATATCACAGCCGAAAGAATCTCGACCTTGACTATATGCGAGTCTGGGAGTTTGGGAAGAACTCATCTGAGAAAAGATACTTTCATTTTTGTTATAAAGTGGATATAATAAAGCTCTTAGGAATGATAAGGTTTTAAATGATTGGCACTCCATGGTCAATCCAGCCTCTAGTCGCTTGAATTTGCAAGGTAGTATGTTCCTGAATCAAGCTTTTTGATTACCCAAAATGGACACTCCCATTGGGGTTCTAGTTTGCCCACATCCCCTATTAGCTTTACTTTCTTCCAGACTAGGTCTCCGACATAGAAAGAACAAGGGATAACCCGTTTATTTTATTGTAGTTAAAGCACATCCGTTGGTGATATGTGATGAGTCATGTGACGACTTTCTCCCTAGTTTTCGTAATCATGTCCAAGTCAAAAAGACATATTTCATCATTGTCTTGCCCATGAATATTTCTTTTGACAAATTCATCTCCAATCTCTGTTGGAATGACTGCCTCCCATACTATAGACGAAATAGAATGGAGTCATTCTAGTACTTTCTCGAGGGGTCATTCGATAAGCCCAGAGGATATTGGATAATTTATCTATCCAACTTCCTTCGGCATGATCTAATTTAATTTTTAGTCCCTTACTATCTCCCTATTGACCATCTCGACTTACCATTGCTCGAAAGATATGTCATTGATGTGAAAGCTTGTTAAATGTCAAAGGCTTCACACCACTCTTTTCGTAGGCGATCCTGGAATTGTTTACCATTGTCTAAAATAAGTTTGTAAGGCAAATTGAATCGACAAATGATATTTTGCCACAAGAACCTAATGATCTCCTATTGAATTATCTAGACTAATAGTATAGCTTTCATCCATTTGGATAAATTGTCTACTGCTACCGGAAGGAACTTTTTTTTGCTGTTGCTCGATGGAAAATATCCTCACAATTTTCATGCCCCATTGATCAAAGGGATAGACCATGATAGAAGCTTTTAAGAATTCGGTTAGACGATGAGAGAGGTTCTGGTGTTTCTAATTAAAGATAAGCAATGACGAATCGAGTCGTGTCCACTCATAAAGTCGGCCAGAAGTACCCGGCTAGTAGCACTTGCTGAGCTAATGTTCTTCCACCCGTATGATCTCTACAAATGCTCTTGCGAATTTCTCGCGTAATATAGTCATCATCATCCTGGTCAAGGCATTTGAGGAGAGGTTGGGAAAATGACCTCTGATATAATACATCCCCAATCATAGTGAATCGGGGAGCTCTCCTTTTAAGCAATTGGGCTTGTTCGGAGTCAACGTGTAGAGTTCCTTGCTCTAGATAGGCGATGATAGGTACCCTCTAGTCGGCTGGTGTACTTTGGTTCGTCATTTGGTTAATTTATGAGATTAATAGAACATGGGGCACACAATCTTCGGTTCTTTAATTTGATAGTGTGTTGGCTAGTTTGATCAATTCATCTGCTTTCTAATTCTCTACCCAAGGAGTTTTTGAAGACTAATCTCTTGAAAGTGGGTCTGGAGTCTTTCAAAAGCATTAGCACTCCAAAAGCATTAGCATAACACTATAGCCGTTCATTTTTTTATCTTGAAAATTTTTACTATTTCTTGAGCTACTAACTAGGAGTCTAAGTGGATTATGACATGAGAGGCTCCTGTCGATGTAATTTACACTAATGGTCTAACTCAGATTTTAAAAAATGATAAGTGAGTTAAGTTAGGTATTATCATGATTTAATGCATTTATTGAGTGTGCAAGGTTGACTAACTTGATGGATTAAGAGGATCTGACACCAGGTAAGAATTTCAGTCGGGATGTGTGATTCCTGATTGGCAAAATCCAGATGTATAATCCTGGAAGGAGATTGGGATGTTCGATTCTCGATGGAAGGAAGTCCGGATGTACGATTTTGGCAGGAAGACCTGGTGGGTCAGATTGAATGTCGGAGAGGAAACTCACCACTCGATAAGTGAAGATAAGTTACTAGAGGAGAGTGACTAAATTAGGACACATCTCAGTTGAGGGGACAGTAAGCGTCGATCCAATTTAGGTCTATTTCAAAAATCTAAATTGAGACTCTAACTAGATCCTAGTTTGGAGGACATGGTTTAAGTTATAAATTAATCATATCAATAATTGTGCTAACCTTATTTTGTAGGTTAAATATTTTTATGTTGGACAAACATATTTTGTAGGGCAAAGGGAGCACAAAAGTCTTCAGAAGGCGCCTTAAGTACTGTTCATGGAAGGCGTCTTCGATGCTATGGAAGACCCCTTCCAATGGATAAAAATATACTTCGTCGATGATAAGGAGTGAGCTGTTTGAGATTAGATTTTGCACATTGGAGGGGCCTTCAAGGCTATAGAAGGCGCCTTTCACACCTTATGAAAGTGTTGCTCGACCAAGCATTCTTCATCAATTCTTCTACGAGCTTCTATGCGTCTGTTTGAAGTTCTAACTGCCCTGACTTCCTGCTATTGCTCCACTATGGCGTTGTTGCGTCTGACTACTGATGAGGAACCATCCAACACCGAGCATAAACCGATCATCTTTGAAAATGTTGGGTAACAAAATTAAATTCTGTATTTATTTTTTATAAAAGGAAAAGTGTATCGTGTTACACTTATTCCTATTTTCTTTATACTCGATCCCCACTTCCGGCGATTCCAAAGGATATATTTATTGGCTTACTTATCGATAGGTCTATGAGACTCAAGTCTTGGAGTAAGAGTCGTCGAAGGCTTCAAACCAAATAAAACCACTTGCATTCTTATCCTTTTTTTGTTTCTATTCTTATTTCCGCTACACTTACTTACTTTGATTTTAAAAGAAAGAAAATAAAAGTTTTTGAAAACCATGTAATTCACCCCCTCTCACATGCGTCTCGATCCAACAACTCCCACCTATCTGGCTGCCTGAAGTCCTGCCAACAAGGCTTTAGACTCTGCTTCATTATTGGATGCTTGAAAATCAAGCTAAATGGAAAGAGGGAGTATATCCTCTAGGGGGGATATTAGTAGAATCCCGACTCCGCTACCTTGCCAAGTGGAATAGTCATACACATAAACCTTCTTCGTTCCCTTAGCCATCTGCTCAAGTATCTCTGTAAGGAAATGGGCCAAGGCTTGAGCTTTGAAAGTAGTTCTCGATTGATACTTAATGTTGTATTTGCTTAATTCGGTAGTCTATTTGATCAGCCTCCCAAAGGCCTCTAGGTTGGTCAACACCCGACCCAAATTACTATCGGTGAGGATGGTGACTAGGTGAGCAAGGAAATATGACTTTAATCGACGAGCAACCAAAATCAATCCAAATACTAGCTTTTCTATATTGGTGTACTTGTTGTTAGCATCTTTTAGCAAATAACAAAAAAAAGTATATAGGGTGTCATACCTTATATTTCGTCAATGAAATGTGCATATCCTTTACGGGCAAGCCGATGGGGTATAAGTTTTGCTTTCTTCTCTTCTTTTGTTCATCACTTACTTTCTAATTAATTGAACATTCTTCATATATATCTGATTTCAAGCTAAAATAGTGGCTTGTTATCAACTTAATTGAAAATAGAAAATTAAAAATCTGACCTTGAAGTCGTCAAACATGCGACTTATTATAAACACACTCCAATCATCTCGTATAATACCTTAACCACTTGGTGGTTCTTTCAACTTCTCCGGTTTAGTAAGCTTACTAAAAATAAACTTCTGAGTGAGAAGAGCTTTATATTGCCACCACTTATTATTTGTCGAATTCAAACATCCTTTTTTCCAGCTTAGGCCAATATTATTATTCAACTGTAAAAAATGATTAACCTATAACATTAAATAGAGAATAAACATACAAAAAGGTAATTAAAATTATCAAAACATTCTAACTTACATTAATCGATTCTCATATTAAATCCTTAACACCACTTGGAACTTGCTTCCATGTCTTGTAACTTATCCTAACCTTTTCTTGAGTTAGAATGTCAATATAACTTTGCATTTCACCAGCAAAGTTTCCTATTGGTTGTCTAAATTTATTGAATTTTACTTCTTTTCTAATTCCATGGGCCCTTTGCCTAACTAGCTTATCCAAATGAGTACGACCTCTTGAAGTTCTTGTTGTTTCGATCTCTAGAGATTCCATTACTGTACCAGAATTTCTAAAATTTACATAATTTATAGAATATACAGTATTCACTTCTTTAGACTTGGCAATCGTTGACATTCTTGTACTCTATTTTCCATGAGATGTCATAGTTTCCACAAAACACTAAGGAGATACAATTCTAGAATCTTGTTAAGTTCTCTAATGACAGAATTCCTATATGCATTGACAACTTGTTAGCCATTTATAAAATTACACTATGCAATGCATTGGTAAATAAATTATCCCAATACAAATACAATCTCATGTTAAAATAAGGAATAAAATATCATGTTCCCATTCAGAAAAAAAAGGAATATGTCTCATGTTCAAATAAAATTTATCCCAATACAACTGAACTTTATTCACAACTAATGAACAATAGTCAAAAGACTAAAAACCTATTGGTTCATGCCATGTAGGATTGCACTTATTTATTGTCAACCCAAGTCTCATCACAATCTTCACAAATACATTGTGGTTCATTTTCATCTATTCCGTCAACATCCATTGATAGAAACCCTCTTGTAAAACATTGATAGTGGGTTACATTATTTTCCAACTCATCACCATTTATATATTCGATGTACTCCCTTGTAGGTGTTGCAAGTACAACATGCCATATAGGATCTTGAGGATCTTCAATGTAAAATACCTGCTTTGCTTGACTAGACAATATAAAAGAGTTAGATTTGAATCCAATTCTCTTGAGGTTTACCAGCATGAAACCAAGATCATCGAATTTAATACCATTATTATTCTCAATCCAACTACATTTAAACATTGGAACTTGAAATTTTTTATAATCAAGTTCCTATATTTCTTGAATGACTCCATAAAATATCATGTCTGACACAACTGGATTTTTGTCCTTTGAACTAGCAACTTGTATTGTCTTTGTGACTAAGCTTACTCTGGAGTTTTGAACAACTCGTATATCATTGCGTTCTTTTGTATGATAAGTAACCCCATCAATCAAATAACTAGAATACTTTAACACTTGATTGCTAGGTCCACGCGCTATCCACTTCAATCTTTCTAATATTTGACTAATGGAATGACCAACTGCACTTGCAACCTATATTTCACAATGTGATAAAATTTGAACTTAGCTTTGAAAAAACCTATATTTCAATAGTTATGAAACTTACACGATTGCGTAACCAGTTAATAAATGTTCGGTTATGTTCATCTTGTAACCACCTTTTGGACTTAGCCTTATGAGGAAATTTTGCATTCAAAAATGTCATGTGCTTCCTGATGCAATGATTAGGGATAAGTTAACCAATTAAATGTAAGAAAAGTGCAAGAAAATATTAATAAGTTAGAGAAATTACTCGATATAAGGATCAACATCATCATCATTTTCTAATACATAATGATGTGCTTGATGCAACTCATCATGGCTAGCAGAGTGAATTACTGAACCAGATAGAGGCTTTATGAGTTGTACTCTTCAATGCCTTGATGGGATCCCAATTTTATGCACACTAGACAAGTAGTATGAGCAAAATTCCATAGCCTCTTCAACAATATAACTTTCGGCTATACACCCTTTAGGTCGATTATGATTTCACACATAGACTTTCAAAATCTCCATGAATTTTTCAAATGGGTACATATACCTATACCATACCGGTCCACACAATTTCACCTCCCATACAAGATGAACAATTAAATGAATCATTATATCAAAAAAAGATGAGGAGAAATATTTTTCAAGTAAGCACAATAGCATCACAATCTCTCTTTGCAAATCATCCAACTTTGAGACATCTATCACTTTATTATATAGCACATTGAAGAAGTCACACAACTGAGTGATAGTATCTCTAACATGTTTAGGTAAGACACCACAGATGACCACTAGAAGTAATTGTTGCATCAAAGTGTAATAGTCATGTGACTTAAGGCTAACAAGTTTCAAGTCCTTCATCAATACAAGGTTTTTAACATTGGATGAGTAACCTGTTGGGACCTTTCTTCCTAACAAAGAATTATAAAATTTTCCTTTCTCAACCTTACTTAGTGTAAAACACGCTGCTGGCAAATACATTCTATTCTCCCACATCTTTGGTGTCAAATCAATCCTCACATTCATCTCTATAAGATCTAGTCTTGCTACTACTCCATCCCTTATTTTTCCTGAAATGTCAAGTAACATGCCAATGAGACTTTCACAAACATTTTTTTCAATGTGCATCACATCAAAAATATGTCGAACATGTAGATGTTTCCAATACTCAAGTTCAAAGAATATGGATTTCTTTTTCCAGCATGACTTTTCATCAACATCCTTTAACTAAAGTTTCTCACTCATTTTTCCTAAATGATAATTAATACTTTCAACTCTTTTTAATACTCCATGGCCAGTTAATGGTTTTAGTGTGAGGTTAAACTCTTGATTCCTGTTAAATACTTTCTTTTGCCTTCGATAAGGATGACTTCTAGGAAGAAATCTTCTATGGCCAGTATATGACATTTTTCTACTATGCTTCTTGAATATGTTTCTTCACTAGATATTGGACATGCATGATATCTTTTCACAATATAACTTGACATGTTTCCATATATAGAAAATCATTGAATGTCCATAGTAAAACTGTTTTAAGCAAGAAATTTTCTTCTCGATATGCATCATATGTATCAACACCTATATCCCATAAGCATTTAAGTCATCAATTAGAGGTGTTAACTAGACATCAATATCATTCCCCGGTTGTTTGGGACTAGAAATTATCAAAGTGATCATCATAGATTTTTTCTTCATACATAACCTTGGAGGAAGGTTGTAAGTGATCATTACAATTGACCAACAACTATATGCAGAACTCATTGAACTATGAGGATTAATCTCATCTGCTGATATGGCCAATTTTATATTTCTTGGCTCGGAAGCAAAATTTGACCAATTGTAATCCACCACTTTCCAAGAGGGTGAATCAGCCGGATGACGCAAGCATCCATCACGAATTTTTTTTATCAACATGCCAAGTTAACTCCTTAGATATCACCTTATTCTTAAACCATCTTTGAAATCTTGGAATAGGTAAGAAGTGCCAAAGGGCCTTTACAGGAACTCCATTTATCATAGATTTTTTACCCAACTTCCACCTTAACATCCCGCAAATAGGGCAATTGGTAAATCGTCATACTCCTTCTGGTATAAGATACAATCATTAGGGCAAACATGAATTTTCATATAATTCATCTCTAATAGACATAAGCTTTTCTTTGCATCATACAAACATAAAGGCAATTCATTATTATCTGGAAGTATTTCCCTGATCAAACTAAGTAAGTCAGTGAAACTTTTATCACTCCAACTATATTTTTCCTTCAAGTTGTATAATTTGACAAATGAAGATAACTTTGTAAATTTAGTACATCCTAGGTATTAAGGTTTCTCAACATCTTCAAGTAGCTTATGGAATTGGTTTGGATTCTCAGCATAACTATCATATGCAGTATGTACCATATCTATAGGTTCCTCGGCAAAAGATTTGTGTTCATCTTGGCCTACTCGATCATTCATTAAGTTCCCGATCTTAGATCTTTCCCCATGCTAAATCCATGTATGATATGTTAAATCTATACCATTACAACACAAATGTGCCCTTATAGTGTCAACATCTTTCTTCTTTAGATTATCACATCTTACACATGGACAAGGTATTGCATTCGGATCTATAGCATTTTGTGTTGCAAAGTGCAAGAAAGACTCTACCCCAATCTCATATTCATGTGATAACCTATTCGTTGACTTCCAATCTTTGTTTATCACTCGTACAACTAAGCAGCCAACAATGAGTTAAATCCTTCAAAATAATTATAAAAATACGACACATTAAATTAGCAGTGATATGAACAATATAAAATTATACTGGTGAATTATGCTAGAATATATCTATTAATTTTATTTAATTATTATAGTAAAAGTAGCTAAATTAATATTAATTATGACAACTACGAAGCAATATTAGCCATAAAGTTATAAAAGCAAAGCTTCAAGTAGAAACCATCCAAGAAATGGCCAATATAATATATCAAAGTTCTCAAAGTTATGATAGTAAAATGCAATCTGAAATTTGTATATTACTCAAACACAAAACTTTTTATAGTTTATTTGTAATAACCATATATCAGATGGTAAAATTCTATTTATCCTCTAAGATGTGCATCTTTTGATGCAACAGCACAATTGCCCATAGGCCTTAAGAGTCAGAATGTTAGGGATATCCCAAAACCTATTAATTAAACCACAAATCCAAGACTCTCCCATAGCAAACCAAAATCAATAACCACCATCAAATCCTTTTGGGACTTTCCTAAGACACTTAATAAAACATAGAAGTCAACATGTTCTAAATAACTCAGTCTCAGCTTGTTCTGGATGCAATACATCTAGAGATATTAGCTTAGTGTGTTCCTTACTCGTGCATGAAACCGTGATAGGATATCAATTACGCCTAGCTGCTCGTTGATTAAATAAATCACACAGGGCACAATAAAAGAAGAAAAAAAGAAGCTCCAATCAAGCAACAAAAAGAGAAAATCTAAGTTACAAGCTCCTCTTCAACTTTATGGATAAGGAGAAAGACAACCACAAAGATCTAAACTCTGAATCAAAGCAAGCCACGAAACACCCAAATCCGGCCACAACATGCAACAGCTCTTTCCATCCATATCAACCGAGAACACCGAGGTATAGGATCTAGAGAGCATTGAGCTCAGTGGTCAAGGAGGATATAGAAGCGACAGTAGAATAAGGATAATTCAAATTCAAGGGACTTACCGAGAAGTGCTTGCGGAATCCCAATCTTTATTAGTGGAGCAATTTGTCGAGGGTTTCTTAGGCCATCGACAACGACTTCGGAGTGGTGACTAAGTATGAGGAAACAACTATCACTTTAGGGAGAGGAGTTTTGAGGAGAGGGGTTCGTCAAGAGAGGTGGAAGGCACAAACATGTGAGGAGAGGAGAAGATCGTGTGAGGAGGTCGTGAAGAGGAGATTGTGTGAGGAGAGGAAACGTGAAGAGATCGTGTGAGGAGAGGAGAAAGACACAAAAGGCTAGGGTTCAAGAAGACTAAAGGGGGGAAAACACGCATCCAAAATTTTCGGAGAGCGAAAGTAAAACACGACATTTGAAGGGAAAAAAAGTGAAAGAATTAAGTCAAAGACAACAGTTTTAATAAATCGTTGTCTTTGACTATATAAAATAATATAAAAAATACAACAGTTTACAAAACTATTGTCGTAACCCTAAAAAAGTGCTTAAAAATAACAATTTTAGAAAATCATTGTAAAATACGTTACTGATTTTAAAAAAATCATTCAACGACAATGATTTTTACAAAACTATTATCTTTTTTTTTTTTGGAAGCTCAAAGACGAAGATTTTGTCAAAAATTATTGTCTTTTACCAAATTAACAATAGTTCCTTCTAAAATCATTGTCTTTATAGTATTATCTTTTAACAATTTTGTTGTAGTGCCTCCTGCCATAACAAGACCACGACAACTGCCCTATTGGATGCTGACAAGTATACCCACAGCATTTCTCCTACCAGTGGTTTAGAGAAGAGCGTGAGTCAAGATAAATATTTCTTCAACTCCACAAAGGCTTGATTACATTTCTCATCCCATTATAATTTATGAGCTTTCCTTAATATCTTAAAAAAAGGTAGACTCTTCAATGGGAGATGAATTGATACAACACTGTAATGCAGCCGACTAGTCATGCCTCTTTAAGATTGCGAGGTGGTAACATATTTTAGAGAGCTTGAACTTTTGTGAGATTAGTTTCAATTCCTCCCTTAATAATGATGTATCCAAAAAATTTCTCACTTTTGACCCCGAAGAGACATTTGTGGGGGTTCAACTTAAGCCCGTATTGTCTTAGGGTGCAGTAGTTTTCCTCAATGCCTGATATAAGTGTTCTGACTCGTACCGACTTGATTAAGATATCATCCACATATACCTCCATATTTTTTTCAATCTAATACTTAAAAACCCGATCTATAAGTCGTTGGTAGGTCATACCTATATTCTTTAGACCGAATGACATAATAATTTAGCAAAAGGTTCCGTTGGAAGTGATAAAACTAACATTTTCCAGATCCTCCAAAGCTAAGTGAATTTGGTGATAACCTTGATAAGCATTCAACATGTATACGAGCTCACAACCAAAAGTCGAGTCCACCACTTGGTTGATACATGGAAGCGGATAGCAATCCTTCGAGTATGCTTTGTTGAGCTCCTGGAAGTCGATGTAGACCCGTCACTTGCTTTCGAGTTTAGATACTAATACTACGTTAGATAACCAAGTCGGGAGCTGAACTTCCAATATATGTCCGGCTTCATACAATTTTTCCATCTCTGCTTGAATCACCTGGTTTTGCTCAGGTCAAAATTTTCACTTTCTCTGCCAAACAAGTTAAGCCCCTAGAAGCATGTTCAGTCAATGAATCATCACCAAGGGAGATGTCTGTAACTTCTCTAGCCGACCAGGCAAAGACATCGTGATTGCGTGAAAGACAAGCAATTAGTTCTCCTATGAGTTTTGACTCGATATCTGTGCTGACTTGAATGACCCCTCCTAGTTAGGTAGGATGAATTTGCGCATCTTGGTGACCGTCCTTAAATCGAGTTATTGGTATCTTCTTAGTAACTTGGAAGAAAGTGTTGTGGGTTTAGCGAGCTTTTTGAGAATCAACCTGAATCACATCAATATAACACTTTCTCGTTGCCAGCTAACTTCCCTTTACTTCCTTAATTTGATTATCCATCGGGTGGAAAGTAGAAACAACAGCCTGAAAAGTGTTTAATGCTAGTCTCCCCAATCTAGCATTATAAGCCAACTCTATATTTATGACTAGGAAAAGTGTGTGTCTGGTTCTCCTTGGATCTTCAACTAGGTGAACAAAAAGATGGATTTGATCCATAGGCTGCAGCTGATGTCATATAAATCTGAACAAAGATGTGTTCATAGGGTGCAGTTCCTCCCCGTCTAGTTGTAATTGATCAAAGGCTTCTTTGAAGATGATGTTAACAGAATTGCCTATGTCTATGAATGCCCATTTAACTATATAGTTGGCTATAAGAACCCGAATTACTAAACATCTTCATAAGAAATTTCCACCCCTCAAAATCACTAGGCCCAAAGCTGATTACAGGACCCTTAGTCATACCCTGAGCCAAGATAAGCTAGTAGCTTTCCAATCGGCGGTTGTGGGCCTTTCGAGCCCGAGTGGAAGCACCATCTGTTAGATCTCCAAAAATCATATTAATCATCCTAGAGGATCAATTTTACCTTTTCCCTTTTTATTGTCGCCCTTCTCTCGACCTGATTCCTACTGTAGTCAGGAGCTGACACAAGGTTGATCAGGAGAATGAGATCACTGGCTAGGGTCATGCTAACTGTCTACCTTTTGTCCAATGTTTTGCCAGCAATGGTAATGTTGGTTGCTACTCAGAAAACGCAATGACTCCACTGTACAAAAATTTTGAACGTGATCTGAACCTTTCCTAGCTACCATGTGTTCTTTTAAGTTAAACTTGTATCTCCTGCGGAACTTACACACGTTTGATTCCAAGTTTAACTTATATGTTCTTTTAGGTTTAGATTTAGATCTCCTGCGGAACTTAACACGTTTGATCCAAATCACCTAGGTTATAAATTCAATTAAATATTAGTTTCCAAAATTGGCTTCCAGTACTGCATGGCGAGGCACTTGGCCTTCTTGGATATGAGAGCAACCACCACCGACTAGACAAAGTCTTTTAAGGAAAGTTAATATTTAATTTCCTTATATAACTCTAGGTTAACCAAAAGGAACAATCAAATCACAAGGAAAAAATAAAAAGAACACAACATCTAAATTAAATTCGAAAAACAAGAATCGAATGCCTCTTGTATTTGGTATTTATACAAAGAAAAATTAACTAGTATGATGTGAAAATTAAATACTAGTTATACCTCTTCCTTGTATGCTAAAAACCTCGAGATCTTCTGCCGTATCCCTCGCCTCCTCTTGGACGTCGTGTGGGCGACGATCCTCCAAGACGAACACCACCCGGAGAGCTTCTCCTCCTTCTCTAGAATTCGGCCACCACCACCACAAAGGAGCAAAAGAGAGCAAAGGGAAGAGAGGGAGAGGGGCCGGCCACTTGATGATCTCCAACAACACAATATCAATTGTTATGTTTTTTTTCAAGGCCTCCCCTTCCCCCCTTTTTATATTAGTTTCCCAATGGAAAATTATGGAAAGAGTTTTATAAAAAATTAGACTCATTCCTATTTCCTTTTAATTTTTAATTTTTCTTTCCTTTTAATTAATCAATCCTAGATTGATTTATTAATTAATCAACTATTTGTTGATGTTTAATTATTTGGCCGGCCCCTTGCTTGGGCACCAAGCAAGGTGGCCGGCCACTTATTAAAAGGGAAAGAAAGAAAAAAATTTTTTATAAAATTTTAAAAGAAGAAAACTTCTAATAAAATTTTACAAACTCTTTTTTTTTCTAATGTGGATATTAAAAGGAAAGTTTTAAAATTTAAAACCAAGTTTTAAAATTTAAAACATCTCTAATAATATTTCTTTTTAAAAGAAAATTTTATAAATTTTACAACTCTCTTTTAAAACCTTGTGACCTAATTTAAATTAGGAAAATTTTATAAATTTTTAAAATCTCTCTTTTTACAAATTGTAAATATCTGAGGAAATTTAAAAATTCAAAAACAACCTTCTTAATTTAAATATTGCGGTCGGTCCCCTTGCCCAAGGCAAGGGCCGGCCACTTCTAGAGAATATGTGGCCGGCCATTGCTTGGTCACCAAGCAATGAACCGACTCCTTCTTGGACACCAAGATATGCTTTTCTTTGGATGGACTTGAGGCTTTATTGAGGCTACAACAGGGACCTAGAGGAGAAATTGGTTTTGGCCTTCCGATGAGCTTGAGTATCCCGTGCTCGCCCCGAACACACAACTCAAGTTCATCGATAATAACTCATTCCACTAGAGAGTTATTACCGCACTACCGCACCAATCCCAAATTACATTATGGGCTCCTTCTTATCATGAGTGTGTTAGTCTCCCTGTGTTTAAGATTACGAATGCCCACTAATTAAGTGAGTTACTGACAACTCATTTAATTAATATCTAGCTCCAAGAGTAGTACCACTCAACTTTATTGTCATGTTGGACTAGGTCCACCTGCAGGGTTTAACATGACAATCCTTATGAGCTCCTCTTGGGGGCATTCTCAACCTAGATAATTAGGACACAGATTCCTTCTATAATCAACAACACATACTATAAGTAATATCATTTCTCAACTTATCGGGTATATTGATTTATCGAGCTAAACCTCATCCTTTGATAAGTCAAAGAAATAAATATTAAATATACATGCTTGTTATTATATTAGGATTAAGAGCACACACTTCCATAATAACTAAGGTCTAGTTCTTTTACTAAGTCAGTACAAAAAGAACTTACCTAAATGATCCTACTCAATACACTTAAAGTGTATCAGTGTAATTTATTAGTCAAGATAAACTAATACTTAATTACACTACGTCTATTCTGATGGTTTGTTCCTTTCCATCTTAGTCGTGAGTAACTATTTATAATTTATAGAGAACCGACAACATGATCTTCTAAGTGTGACTCCACACTCCATGTTATCTACTATATAAATTAATTGAACAATTACATTTAACAAATAAATGTAAACATTTGACCAATGTGATTCTTTATAAATGTGTACAAAAGCTAAACTTTTAAGTATACACTCCAACAATCTCCCACTTATACTAAAAGTCTAAGCTGCCATATCTGTTGCCATACATCTGATTCTCATCCCCTCCACATGCCGATCAAAAGCTTTCGCCGGAAGGGCCTTAGTGAAAGGATCTGCCAGGTTATCTGCTGATGCTATCTTGGCGACGACAACTTCTCCTCGCTTGACGATGTCTCGTATCAGGTGGTACTTGTACTCTATATGTTTACTTGCCTTATGAGCTCGTGGTTCCTTCTAGTTTGCAACTGCTCCACTATTATCACAATAAATTGTGACGATCTTGGGCAAACCAGGAATCACATCTAAGTCCATTAGAAAGTTCCTGAGCCATACAGCTTCTTTGGCTGCCACATACTCAGCTTCCATGGTTGAGTCTGAGACGCATTTCTGCTTAACACTCCTCCATGCAATGGCTCCACCTCCTAAAGTAAACACATAGCCTGATATAGACTTACTGTTGTCCCTATTTGATTGGAAGTCCGAATCCGTGTAACCCACAGGGAGTAAATCGTCTGCTTGGTAAACTAGCATATAATCTCTAGTCCTTCTCAGGTACTTTAATATATGCTTTACTGCAGTCCAATGTCCTTGTCCAGGGTTACTTTGATATCTGCTAACCATGCCCACGACAAAACAGATATAAGGTCTCGTACACAACATTGCATACATAAGGCTTCCTACAGCCTAAGCATAAGGAACTGCCTTCATGTCCTCAATATCCTTTGATGTTTTTGGAGACATCTCTTTAGATAAGGCTACTCCATGCCTAAAAGGTAAGAAACCTTTCTTGGAATTTTGCATGCTAAAACGAGCAAGGATTGTATCTATATATAAAGCTTGGGATGGACACAATATTCTTTTCTTGCGATCTCTTATAACTTTGATCCCAAGAATGTGTGCACATTCTCCTAAGTCCTTCATATCAAATTGTTTGGACAACCATACCCTTACGTCCGATAATACCTTGACATTGTTGCCAATTAACAAAATATCATCTACGTATAGTACAAGAAATACCACCATGTTTTCGTTACACTTTTTGTATACACAAGACTCATCCGGACACTGAATAAATCTATATGACTGGATTACTTCATTAAACCGGATGTTCCAAGATCTTGAATCTTGCTTCAGTCCATAAATGGACCGATTAAGCTTGCACACTAGATGCTCTTTGCCCTTTTCAATGAACCCTTCTGGTTGCTTCATATGGATGTTTTCCTCAAGACTTCCATTAAGGAAAGCTGTCTTGACATCCATTTGTCAAATCTCATAATCCATATGAGCGGCAATGGATAAGAGTATCCAGATATACTTAAGCATAGCTACCGGCGAAAAGGTCTCCTCATAATCGATTCCCTCTTTCTGAGTGTACCCCTTCGCAACAAGCCTTGCTTGAAGGTTTCTACCTTCCCATCTGTCCCTCTTTTCCATTTATAGATCCACTTGCATCCAATGGCTTTTACACCATCAGGTGGTTCTACAAGCTCCCAGACCTTATTAGAATACATAGATTCTATTTTGGAATTCATTGTCTTTTGCCAAGATACTTCATCTATATCTTGGAGTGCTTCATCATATGTCTGGGGATCTGGTTCATGTTTGCCTGGGATCAAGCCCGAAGACTCACCCAAAAACATGAATCTCTCGGGCTGCCTTACAACCCTCCCACTACGACGAGGCACCGTCTGTGGTTGTGTATCATGTGTGACACATGTTGCAGTCTCTTGTGGTACTTCATCTTGTACTGTTGGTATTGAAGTAGACGTGTCCTCTCTAAGTTCTTCTAGAACAATTTTACTACTGGACTTGTGATCCATTATATAGTCTTCTTCTAAAAACTGGGCATTGGTGCTAACAATGATCTTCTGGTCTTTAGGACTATAAAATAAACCGCCTTTCATTCCTCTGGGATACCCCACAAACATACGAACTTTTGTACGAGATTCTAACTTATCAGCATCTTGTTTCAGCACATGTGCTGGACTACCCCAAATCCGAATATGTCTTAGACTGGGCTTCCGCCCATTCCATAATTCTGTGGGAGTAGAAGATACTGATTTAGAAGGTACTAAGTTCAGAATGTGCGCTGCTGTTTCCAGAGCGTATCCCCAAAATAAATTTGGTAATTCTGAATAACTCATCATCGATCTAACAATCTCCATAAGAGTCCTATTCCTTCGTTCTGCCACACCATTCTGTTGGGATTGAATCGACCTCTGATAAGTAATTCCTAAACTCTCCTAAGAGGTATTCACCACCACGATCAGACCGTAGTGTCTTGATACTTTTACCTAGACGTTTCTCCACATCAGCCTTGTACTCTTTGAACTTATCAAAGCACTCAGACTTGCGGCGTATTAGGTAAATGTATCCATATCTTGAATAATCGTCTATAAAAGAGACAAAATATTCAAAGTCACCTCTAGCCTGAATAGACATAGGACCACACAAATCAGAATGAACCAATTCTAACGCTTCTTTGGCTCTATACCCCTTGGCCTTAAAAGGTCTCTTGGTCATCTTACCTTCCAAGCAAGATTCACACGTTGGAAAGTTTTTCAACTCTAATGGACCCAAGAGTCCATCGGCTACAAGCCTTTGAATCCTATTTAAGTTAATATGACTAAGCCTTATATGCCAAAGATGTGTTTGGTTCATTTCCGAAGGTTCTTTTCTCTTATTAGAGTTAGAAGATGTGTTATTAATTTCCATATTTTGCTTTGTGGGAGAAATTAGATTTAAAGTATATAAATTGCCAATCAATGCACCAGAACAGATAATCACTTTATTTCTCTTTATAATCACATTATTACTAAAGGAAACTGAATATCCATCCAAATACGGTTTAGAAACTGAAATTAAATTCTTTCTAAAATTGGGTACATAAAGACAATTCCTTAAAACCAATTTCCTATTCCTATCAAATGATAAGTAGACGTCTCCCACTGCAACAGCCGCCACCTTAGTAGCAT
Organism: Zingiber officinale; assembly: GCF_018446385.1. Classification (NCBI taxonomy): domain Eukaryota; kingdom Viridiplantae; phylum Streptophyta; class Magnoliopsida; order Zingiberales; family Zingiberaceae; genus Zingiber; species Zingiber officinale. The sequence goes on from NC_056003.1 coordinate 47,788,051, forward strand.
TGCCCATGTAGACAGTTATCTCTCTATCAAATAGTCACCGGGTTTCCTGGAACCCTTGCAAAGAATTACAGACATGATCAGTGGCTCCCGTATCTACACACCAGGTGCTGGTAGATAACACTGCTAAACATGTTTCAACTACTAGAGTATGAGATATACCTTTATTGTTCTGTTTCCTACGAGGGCAGTCCGCCTTCCAATGTCCAGTCTGCTTGCAAATAAAGCACTTGCCCTTCGACTTCTTTATTCCAACTTTTTGTCATGCACCTTGAGGTTTATTCACCTTCTTTGCTGAGTCATTTTGTTTCTTCTTCTTATTGCCTTTCGGCTTAGAAGTAGAACCATTTTCAGCATAGTGAATTTGAGAATGTTGACGAAACAACCCTTCGGCTGCCTGAAGTTCCGCCAATGAATACATCATTTTATTCATATTATAGTTCAGGCGAAAATGCTCAAAACTTCTGGGCAGCATTTGGAGGATGATGTCGACCTGGGTTTCCCCATCAATTTCTCCTCCAAGAACTTGTATTTCGTTTAAGTAAGCCATCATCTTGAGAATATGATCCCTCACGGGAGTCCCCTCAGTCATGGTGGTTGTCATCAGTTTTCTCATTGCCTCTTGCCTAGCAGCCCGATTCTGATGTCCGAAGAGTTCCTTGAGATTATCCATTATATCATAGGTTGTTGGTAAGTCCTGATGCTGATGTTGCAATACATTTGACATCAAAGCCAAGATGTAACACTGCGCCATCTCATCAGCTTTTACCCATTTACTATGATACTGAATCTCCTCTGGGGTAGAATCATTGCTAGGTGTTTCTGGGCATTCCTCTGACAGTACAAAATTATAGCCCTCAGCAGTTAAAATAATGTCCAGGTTTCTTTTCCAATCTATATAGTTGGGACCAGTAAGTCTGTTTTCTTTTAGAATAATGGCCAGTGGGTTGAAAGTCATCCTAAGAATCACAAAATAAATTTTGGTCAGAACTCTAAATTTAGAATAATATTGATTCCTCAAACAATATTATTTTAAATTAACCAACACTTTAAAACACCGTGAATTTTGTATGCCACGATAGTGTGGACGTATACAAATTCAACATTTGTAAAAGGAGGGTATATCCCATTAATTTTATTATCTTGTCAACCTAACTTTTTGACAAATAAAATTAATAGTTGGTTTCCTTCGGTCACACAAATAATAGCAGTGACTCCGATGGGGAGGATACTATTAGACGTGCCTGAGTGTATACCATTACTTGACACTAAGTCCATTAATAAGATTGTGCCCCTTCCGATGGGGAAGATCACACGCTCTTAATTAATTTCCTATAGTCATCCGAAATGGAAGTTTGGTCTAGTGATCCGCAAACAAACTCATCCGATATGGAGGAAGGCACTCAGAGCCAACGCGCAAGTTTGTTTGCATCACTTACAAACCAGTAATGGAGACCATGAGATTTATTTAAAATCCCTCTCCCACTTAGTTATTTAAAGTGAGGAATTTTGATGATACTAGCCTACTAAACATATACGCTAACATTCACACACAGCACAATATAAAAGCAATAAATAGAAAAACTAATTTTCAACTATTATGACTTTTATCTATTGTTGTCCTCCGTGTGTCGTCATCCCTAGCTGCTGCCATCTTTGGCCATTGCCACCGGGTCTAGTTGTCGCATCCATCTTGCTCCTTGTTCCACTGCGTCTCTGGTCCTCAAAAGGTTCCACGCCTTGCAAGATTCGATCCGCGACATAAATAGAATTTTATATTTTTCGATCCTATATTCCTCGAAGGAATGTACATGTAAACTAGATCGAACATAAAATAAAATTTACATCCATCGATCCTATATTTCATAAAAGGAATGTACATGTATCTAGATCAAAAAATAAAATCCTAATAAAACTAAATACAACTCCTGCTGTATTTTATAATACAATCATGCACACATAATAAATGCCCTTGACATGTTCAAAGGTCCAATCACACACATAATAACTATAAGCCATAATAGTTGGATCCTACATCCACAAAGTTAGCACATCCTACTATTAACCTGCCTAAATTATGTATGACATGTGCATAATTAAACTAATACCAAATACACAGAGGCAAAACCCTAGCTCTGATACCAATTGTTGGTTGCCACTCGGAAAACCCAATGGCTCCACTGTACAAAAATTTTGTACGTGATCTGAACCTTTCCTAGCTACCATGTGTTCTTTTAAGTTAAACTTGTATCTCCTGCGGAACTTAACACGTTTGATTCCAAGTTTAACTTATATGTTCTTTTAGGTTTAGATTTAGATCTCCAGCGGAACTTAACATGTTTGATCCAAATCACCTAAGTTATAAATTCAATTAAATATTAGTTTTCAAAATTGGCTTTCAGTACTGCATGGCGAGGCACTTGGCATTCTTGGATATGGGAGCAACCACCATCGACTAGACAAAGCCTTTTAAGGAAAGTTAATATTTAATTTCCTTATATAACTCTAGGTTAACCAAAAGGAACAATCAAATCACAAGGAAAAAAGAAAAAGAACACAACATCGAAATTAAATTCGAAAAACAAGAATCGAATGCCTCTTGTATTTGGTATTTATACAAAGAAAAATTAACTAGTATGATGCAGAAATTAAATACTAGTTATACCTCTTCCTTGTATGCTAAAAACCTCGAGATCTTCTGCCATATCCCTCGCCTCCTCTTGGACGTCGTGTGGGCGACGATCCTCCAAGACGAACACCACCCGGAGAGCTTCTCCTCCTTCTCTAGAATTCGGCCACCACCACCACAAAGGAGCAAAAGAGAGCAAAGGGAAGAGAGGAAGAGGGGTCGGCCACTTGATGATCTCCAACAACACAATATCAATTGTTATGTTTTTTTTCAAGGCCTCTCCTTCCCCCCTTTTTATATTAGTTTCCCAATGGAAAATTATGGAAAGAGTTTTATAAAAAATTAGACTCATTCCTATTTCCTTTTAATTTTTAATTTTTCTTTCCTTTTAATTAATCAATCCTAGATTGATTTATTAATTAATCAACTATTTGTTGATGTTTAATTATTTGACCGGCCCCTTGCTTGGTCACCAAGCAAGGTGGCCGATCACTTATTAATAGGGAAAGAAAGAAAAAAAAAATTTTATAATATTTTAAAAGAAGAAAACTTCTAATAAAATTTTACAAACTCTTTTTTTTTCTAATGTGGATATTAAAAGAAAAGTTTTAAAATTTAAAACCAAGTTTTAAAATTTAAAACATCTCTAATAATATTTCTTTTTAAAAGAAAGTTTTATAAATTTTACAACTCTCTTTTAAAACCTTGTGGCCTAATTTAAATTAGGAAAATTTTATAAATTTTTAAAATCTCTCTTTTTACAAATTGTAAATATTTGAGAAAATTTAAAAATTCAAAAACAACCTTCTTAATTTAAATATTGTGGCCGGCCCCCTTGCCCACTAGAGAATATGTGGCCGGCCATTGCTTGGTCACCAAGCAATGAACCGGCTCCTTCTTGGACACCAAGATAGACTTTTCTTTGGATGGACTTGAGGCTTTATTGAGGCTACAACAGGGACCTAGAGGAGAAATTGGTTTTGGCCTTCCGATGATCTTGAGTATTCCGTGCTCGCCCCGAACACACAACTCAAGTTCATCGATAATAACTCATTCCACTAGAGAGTTATTACCGCACTTCCGCACCAATCCCAAATTACATTATGGGCTCCTTCTTATCATGAGTGTGTTAGTCTCCCTGTGTTTAAGATTACGAATGTCCACTAATTAAGTGAGTTACTGACAACTCATTTAATTAATATCTAGCTCCAAGAGTAGTACCACTCAACTTTATTGTCATGTTGGACTAGGTCCACCTGCAGGGTTTAACATGACAATCCTTATGAGCTCCTCTTGGGGGCATTCTCAACCTATATAATTAGGACACAGATTCCTTCTATAATCAACAACACATACTATAAGTAATATCATTTCTCAACTTATCGGGTATATTGATTTATCGAGCTAAACCTCATCCTTTGATAAGTCAAAGAAATAAATATTAAATATACATGCTTGTTATTATATTAGGATTAAGAGCACACACTTCCATAATAACTAAGGTCTAGTTCTTTTACTAAGCCAGTACAAAAAGAACTTACATTAATGATCCTACTCAATACACTTAAAGTGTATCAGTGTAATTTATTAGTCAAGATAAACTAATACTTAATTACACTACGTCTATTCTGATGGTTTGTTCCTTTCCATCTTAGTCGTGAGTAACTGTTTATAATTTATAGAGAACCGACAACATGATCTTCTAAGTGTGACTCCACACTCCATGTTATCTACTACATAAATTAATTGAACAATTACATTTAACAAATAAATGTAAACATTTGACCAATGTGATTCTTTATAAATGTGTACAAAAGCTAAACTTTTAAGTATACACTCCAACAGGTAAGACTCAGAAAATCTCATGGTCAATTAACTATAACCAACTTTTCTTTGATCAACTTCTAGTATAATACTCTAGCATACTGTTGGCATTCTCGAGTGGACTGATGAAACTCACAATAGGGTTCTGCCATAAATTCCCAACTTGACTCTGAATTAGGGGTCGGGGCGCTTCCATTGTTTGCATCGCTTTTTCCCCTCTATAATTTGTGAAATCTCGATTCCGCAAAGGGGGAAGGGGAACCCTCCGATCCAATTGAACAAACACAAAGGCAGGGGTTGGCACTTCTTTCTTTTTTGCCAACTGGGCTTCTTCCACTTGGACATATTCAATACTTGAGCTTGTAACCTATTGAAGTCAGCTAGGGGCTTTTTCACTAGGGATCGAAAGAAATCTCTATCGATTAAGCACTGTGAGAATACACTGACTTGCACTTCAGCAGTAACAAAGGTGCATCAATAGCTACCTAATTGAACCTCTACATGTACTCTTTTAAAGACTTTTTAGATTTTTGCTTGAGGGCAAACAAATCGTGCGGAATCTTTTGATATCCCTGACTAGTGGAAAAACACCACATGAATATAGCTTTAAAGTATTCGAAAGACTGGATGGAAGATGTTGGAAGGCGATTAAACTATCTTTGCGCCAAGCTTGATAGAGTTGCCAGGAAACCTAACATTTAAACCCATCTGTATATTGATGCGGTAGAGAGGCGTTTTCAAATTTACAGTTGAGATCCTTAGGGTATGTCATGCCATTATACTCTCCAATTTGCAATGCTTGAAAAAGTCTTGGTAGTTCATCTTGAAGGATATTCTACAAGAAAGGAAAACCCCTATTGTCATGTACTTTGCCCGATAAGCACACCCTTTCCTCTGGGGGACTTCAATGGGGAGTTTTCCCTTAAGACCCCAAAAATTCTTCTCTCATAGTGAAAATACTGGCCTCGGTAGGGAATGCCTCTTTAGGCATTTCTACAAGCCAAGTTGATTTTTGTTGTAGTGTTGGTGATGTTTCAACGAGTTGGAGCGATAGCTCATTCAAGGGGTTGGGCACAGGCGGTGTGGACTACTGGGATTGTCCTCGCAACACAACTTGTATTGTAGCCGCAACTAGTTTATGAAGTCTTTCATAGTCATGGTGATGGCGCTTGATCTTTCAATATCCTCAGCGTTGGATCTTCTAATGTTGTCCATCTTACAATGTCTCAGTTCAATTCTTAACTTAGAGTTCCTAAAAATGACATCAATTTGATTCTGCCTAAGAATGCTGATGGTCGACTCATTGGTAATTATTCGCTGAGGTCGGTTGTGATCACCTCCCTGAGAACACCAATGGGTGAGTCATCAATGAGTAGGTGTCAGTGTAGACTTGACTATCAATCGCTAAGCTACACAAAGACCGTAAGGAGATCAGCCGAGGCCTGTGTAGTAGAGAAAACGAAGGACGAGAGATTAGAGGGACAACCAAGGAATTCCCTAGCGATGCCACTCCGATACTCAAGTTAGGATTTGGTGGAGTGAAGAAGAAAATGAACAGTTTTAGGGGGTTTGTGAGAATGATGTGCACATACCACTTTGCATAAAGGTCGACTACCTTTTATAAGGTGGAATTGTTTGTCACGTTCTTCTCGTTTTTCGCAACCATTACCATGTTCCCAAAAATAAACGGTCATTACAATATATTTATTTTGGAGTAAATATTTATCTTTTTCATCGTTCTTATGATAATGGTTGAGCTGTCCACGTCCCTCATGAATAATAGTTCATTGTTTTTAACTCTTGATAGTTGAGGTCATTTCTGTTTAGCCAAAGAGAGTTCGAAAATCAAATCGGGGGTCGAGAGCTAGGAGTGGGTAGTTGAGAGCCAAAAGTCAAACGTCAGGAGTCGAGAATACAACTTTCTTAACTATTGTCTGTCACCCTGATAAGACTGACCTTTTTAATCATATGACATTCGTTGATTACCCCTTATCACATGTAAACATCTGTCCTCTTTTAATTAATTAAATTGAACTAAACACCTAAATGTAACATAGTGGTGTTGGTGTATTTTTTTTTACTTTTTATTGATCTTTTTTATATATTTTTTAATTTCTTTATTAAAGTTTTAAAATTAACATTAAAAATAGATAAATTTAGAGGATTATGCCGTGTTTAGCGATGATTTTTTTTTTAAAATAGTTTAGTTCAATTTAATTAAATGAGAGAAGAAAAAAGTTACATGCATCTGAATACATTTTTTTTTAAAATTGTGATTTCGATTCTTTGGAAAAAAAAAAGGTAATAAGTTAGCTGTGATTCCGCCGTTGACGGAAAGAGTAAAATACGAAATAAGTGCGCCCTAATTAAGTAATTAGATACGTCTTTTTTTTTTTGGGAATTCAACAACTTTAAATGCGCTCTCTAGGAAATTACTGAAGCTTTTATGTTCCATGCAACCACTAAGATTGATTTGAATATCGTGTCAACCTTCTTTCAGGAATCAAAGAAATAAGATTTAGTATTTTATTAGCCGCATAGCATGACCTCATGATATTGGTTATCTAGGCCACCTAACCAATCAAATTCTAGGCTTTTAGGCTTTTCCAGTTCCTACCAACCCTTATAATTAGTTGATCCTCTTTTTACTCATGTTCAAGCAGATCACCTTCCAGGACCGTCCATGCAACATATAAAACCATGCAAACTTAGCATTCATTCTCACCCCAACTAGCAAGGCAAACATGGCTCGTTTTGATTTACTCACTTGTTGCCTCCAGGCCTTGTTAGCTCTAGCACTGATTGCAGCTGGGACCTTCCTCCCCTCACAAGCACAAGACCCTTCTCGGTTGAGCTTAAGCTACTACTCGAAGACGTGCCCGACAGTGCAAGACATCGTGCGATCCGAGATGGACTGCGCGGTGAAAGCCAACCCTCGAAACGCCGCGTTTATCATCCGCCTCCATTTCCATGATTGTTTTGTTCAGGTCAGTATGCTAAGATATGTTTCATACGTCAAGCAATTGTAGATAAGAAAAGGCTTAGAGGAATATCTAAATCTTATGCATCCACCAATTATTATAATGTTTAACAAAAATGCTTATGCAAAAATTATCAAAAAGACGCTATATCTCTTTTTTTTTTGTTTTCTCTGTCTCAAAAATATCAAAAGTAGTTTATAGGTAGCAATTTTGATTAAGTTGGCAGCTAATTAACGTGTGTAAGTAATGTTCCAGGGGTGTGATGGATCAGTATTGCTCGATGACACTGCGATCTTGATAGGAGAGAAGCATGCCGATCAAAGCGCCAACTCCCTTCAAGGCTTCGAGTTGGTGGACAAGATCAAGGAGAAGGTAGAAGCCGAGTGCCCTGGCGTCGTCTCCTGCGCCGATCTCCTTGCTATAGCAGCAAGAGACGCAACCCTTCTGGTACATTTTATTCCCACCTCATGATCATTATAATACTGTTCAATAGTAAAATTATTGTCATGTGATGGAAGGTTCATGTACCAATTTTTATTAGCCTCCTCGGGGTGGTGCGATGGTTAAAACATGGGGTGTTGTCACATGAGATTTTGGGGTCAAAATTTGACGTAACCGAGCATAACCTCCTCCATGTCTTGGTCATTTGCACTAATGGTTAGTAGCCACCCGTGATTTACCTCCTTCGTGTTGGCCTAGGGACGGGTTGACAGGGGACGCTGGAGACGAGCAAATCACCTTTTTACTACATGTACCATTTTTTATTATTATTATTTGTACTATTCATGTTGGGAGGTGCTGCAGGTTGGAGGACCTTATTGGGATGTGCCAGTGGGGAGGTTGGATTCTAAGACTGCCAGTGTGGATTTAGCGAACTCAGATATCCCAACTCCTCAGCAAAATCTCGCCACCTTGATCGCCAAGTTCTTGGAGAAAGGGCTGTCTGTCACTGACATGGTTGCCCTCGTGGGCTCGCACACGGTGGGCATGTCCCGGTGCGTCAACTTCCGGGACCGCATCTACGGCGGCGACTTCCTGCTCACCTCCAAGAACGAACCGGCGTCGCAGTTGCACCTCGCCAAGCTCAAGGAAGTGTGCCCGGCCGACGGCGGCGATGACAACGTCGCCGGCTTGGACTACTACTCCCCCTCCGTGTTTGACAACGCCTTCTTTGAGAGCCTGCTGCAGGGCTCCGGCGTCCTGAACTCCGACCAGGAGATGTACTCCAGCTTCCTCAGCTTCCAGACCTCGCACATCGTCGACAAGTATTGGGCCGACCCCGAAGCCTTCTTCAAGGACTTCGCCGACGGCATGGTCAAGATGGGCAACATCACTAATCCTGAAGGAGGCGAAGTGAGGAAGAACTGCAGATTCATCAACACTTAATTAATCGTGGTAATTATATATATGTGAGCTAAGTATAAATATATATAATTTAAATATGAGGTTCTAGAAAATAATGTTGAGAGATTAAATATATAATTGCACCCTAAATACTTCATAGTATATGTGTGTTATAGTCAATAATTAATATCCTGTTAATTTGTTCCTTTTTTTTTTTTACTTTTAAGCATATCACTATTTGTGTTTTAATGATATGATTAATATAATATTATTTTGCTTATGTTTCAAACATGCCACTCTTCATTGATATTGATGTACCTCCTATGCAATTTCGAATGGGCCGGCGAGGATGCTGTTGATGAGGATGTTGGTAGAGAGGAAGAGAATAAGGAAAACTCAACAACAATTATTTTTAATCTTCTTGATTCATCCAAATGAGCGAATGACAGATATATGGACATATTTAACCTAAAAAAAATTCTTTAAGAAATATATATAAAAAAGATATTTTAAGAGACACTTCTTGCATGACTAAATGCTAAGAAATTTAGATTTAGATTAAAATTAATGAATAATATTCTATATATATATATATATATATATATATATATATATATATATATATATATATATATATATATATATATATATATATAATCCGATGATAAGGATAGGGGATCCATTCAGGTAGGGGTCAACGACATGTAGAGGCCAAAGTTAAGAGGGTCAATCTTAGTACCTTGCCAATCGGGGAGGTCGCCTGGCCGACCGGCCGGGGTAGTTTTCAGGTTGGCGCGAAGGCCAAAGTTAAGAGGGCCAACCTTAGGACCTTGCCGATCGGGGAGGTCGCTAGGTCGACCGGCCGGGGTAGCGCCTCGATCGGTGCGAAAATAGCTCGCCCGCTGGTCGGGTTTCCGACGTTCCTGAGTTGGCATACGATGGCTGATATGTCGAGCGTCCGGCTCGCTCAGCTGGACCGTCGAGCAACGAAGGTCACATTCGTCCGAGTATATGGCCGAGCGGCTCACCCGCCCAACACGGTAACAGACAAAAGGTATAGAAGGAGACAAAGGGGACAACTGAAGATATCCTTCTCGAGACATGTGTCGCTGACAGACAGCATGGTCGGCGGCCGGACCAGACAGAGAATCGTACGGTGGAAGTTTCCACTGTCACGTCAGAGATATGCTCGGACGGTTGCGGCATGGTGTCAGGCACGCTTTTCTGACACATCCAGTTTGAGGTACGCTTTAGGAATCATGCATGCCTCGAGAAGCGTGCACGCGCCTCCTAGGGGTCCTATATAAGGACCCCCAAACTTCAACGGAGGTATGCATCACTCATCTAATGTAGCCACAATTTCGTTACTCTGTTTCTACTTCTCCTCGTTGCCTGACTTGAGCGTTGGAGGGTCGTCGCCAGGAACCCCTTCCCGGCTCGGCTTTGTTGTAGGTTCACCGGAGGTCCACGTCATCACGAAGACCACACGAAGGCAACAGAGAGCGCCACCTCCCCGGCATCCGTCGACTTAGCTTTCAGACATGATCAAATTGGCGCCGTCTGTGGGAAACACACCTGAATCCGAACCCGAGACGATAGAAGAAGCCGGATGCCAGCACACCGTGGCGCTCTCCCAAGAAGAGCTCGACGCGCTCATCCAGGCGCAAGCAGCGAAGATGGTGGAGCAGCAACAAAAGGCGCACGCCGAGCAGCTAGCACAGCAGGCCACCTCAGCGTCAGGTGGCCGAGTGACACTAGAAGATCGGTCGGAGCAATTCTCTACGTGGGCGCAGAATAGAGGGCAGACCGGCATGCCAGGAGAGGCACTTGCTGCCCCTATCCCGTTCCATCGGGCCCTGTTCCAGACTCCATCTGAGCTGGCCCAAGCTAACCAGGGATCATCCGATGAAGCGCCCGTGTGGGATGCCAGGAAGGGAAAGGCGCCTCGGATTGAGTCATCTCCCGAGCGGATCAATTGCCAGTTCTCTAAGGCAATTCTACAAGACCCGATCCCAAAGCATTACGCTTCGCTAGTGATCGGAGAGTATAATGGGACAACCGACCCGGACGACCACCTCGGTAAGTTCGGCAACGCCGCCACACTTCATCAATACACCGACGGAGTAAAATGCAGGGTCTTCCTCACCACCCTGTCCGGCTCCTCACAACGTTGGTTCCGGAGGCTACCGGAAGGATCGATTCAGAGTTTCAAGAATTTCCGAACGGTTTTCCTCCACCACTTTGCGAGCAGTAGGCGCTACCAAAAGACCAGCGTCAGTCTGTTCTCCATGAAGCAAGGGGCTAGAGAGACTCTCCGAGCATACATCCAGTGATTCAACCAGGCCACTCTGGACATTCCCGCAATCTCATCCGAGACCATGATGCACGCCTTCACCCAGGGGCTGATGGATGGCGACTTCTTTCGCTCGCTCATCAAAAAGCCGCCACGTGATTATGACTATATGTTGAAAAAGGCGAGCGAAAACATCAACGTGGAGGAGGCGTAAGCGGCCCGTTAAAAGGAAACATCGACAGAGTTAGCAGCACCGGCCGAGCGGAGGCCTCAAGACATTCATCAACCACCCAAAGGACCCCGGGTCGAGGGGATGAGGCCGCATCAGGAATCAAGGCCGCACGCTGTCTAACACGTGGAGGTCGAACGGCCTAAGCCGAGAGGAAAGGTATGGACTCCTATGTTTTGTTCACTTCATCAATCAGCAACCCACAACACCTGCGACTGTCGGAGTCTCGCCCCGGTCACTAAGCCAATGAACTATCGCTGTCGATCACCTTCGCATGATCGGCATTATAATCATCAAAACGTCGGACGGTGAACAGCCAGATAGTCACCCGAGCAGCGACATCAGCACCAACCAAGAAGCAACCCCTGAACCTCCCAAGAGCGAGCCAGACCGTCTGCTCGGGAGGAAGAAAATAGAAGCAACACCACTCGGGGGGAAATCAACATCATCTCTGGAGGGCCAACCAGCGGAGACTCCAACCGAGCCCGCAAGTCGTACGCCCGACGGTTGGAGATCCATGATATAGGATGCAGCCGAGAGAAGGCGAACGAGCCCGAGATCAGCTTCAGCCCTAGCGACCTCGACGGAGTTGAAATGCCTCACGACGACATCCTCATTATCCGAGCGGTAATAGCAAACTACACTATTCATCGCATCTTTATTGACAAAGGGAGCTCAGTCAACATCATCTTCAAGAGGACGTTCGACCAGCTTCAGATCGACAGGGCTGAGCTGCTGCCTATGATAACGCCCCTGTTCGAATTCACTGGTAACGAGATTCAGTCGGTCGGCCAGATGAAATTGGCCATTTCGCTCGGTGAAGAGCCTCTCAGAAGGACGCGGACCACTAACTTCATCGTAGTGGACGCACCCTCGGCGTACAACGTCATTTTGGGCCGTCCAACCCTCAGTGAATTCTGGGCTGTCATCTCAACATTCTATCAGAAGATCAAGTTCCCTGTCGAGGACCAAGTGGGAGAGGTCAGAGGCGATCAGTTGGCAGCGCGGCGCTGCTATGTGGAAATGGTCCGAGCTGAGTCAAGGTCCTCTCGGAAGGCCCCCAGATCAAGGTAAATGTTATAACTGAAAGGCCTCCCACCTTAGTTTATGAAGAAAAAGAAGAAGTGCAGATCCGGGATGACCGACCGGAGGCCACCACCTTCGTTGCATCCGACCTGGAAGCGGGCCCGAAGGAGGAGCTGATCAGGTGCCTATAGCGCAACAATGGTGTTTTCGCGTGGTCAACACACGAGCTACCAGGCATCTCGCTGAGCGTCTCACAACACAAGTTTCATGTCTGACCAGACGCTCGACCCGTAAAGCAGAGGAAGAGGGATTTCAGCGCGGAGCAGAATGTCATCATCCGAGCGGAAGTCGAAAAGCTTCTAGAAGTCGGTCATATACGGGAAGTGCAATTCCCGAGCTGGCTCGCGAATGTGGTGCTGGTCTCCAAGCTGGGTAACAAGTGGAGAGTCTGCATCGACTTCCGGGATCTGAACAAGGCATGCCCGAAGGATTTTTACCCTTTGCCCCGGATTGATCAAATGGTGGATTCGACGGCTGGGTGCGAGCTGATATGCATGCTGGATGCATATCAGGGGTACCATCAAGTGTCGCTCGCCCATGATGATCAGGGGAAAGTAAGCTTCATAACTACGGACGACACTTACTGCTACAACGTGATGCCGTTCGGATTGAAGAACGCAGGTGCTATATATCAGCGGCTCATGAACAAAGTGTTCCGGAAGCAGATCGGGCGAAACCTGGAGGTATACGTTGATGACATACTTATTAAATCAATCCGAGCGGTCAACCTTTATGCAGATATAGAGGAAACCTTCGGGACGCTGAGGGCATACAGAGTCAAACTAAATCCCCAGAAGTGTCTGTTCGGAGCAAAAAGTGGGCGCTTCTTGGGGTACATCGTGACTGAGCGGGGCATAGAGGCAAATCCTAGTAAAGTGAAAGCGCTGCAAGACATGCCGCCTCCCAGAATTCTGAAGGAAGCTCAACGCCTTACGGGACAAATAACTACGCTGTCCAGATTCATCTCGAAGACCGCCGACCGGAGCTTGCCCTTTTTTAAGATTCTGCGCCGAGCCACTAAGTTCCAATGGGACGCAGAGTGCGACAAAGCCTTCGAAGAGCTCAAAGTATACCTCAATTCCTTACCTGTGCTAGCCAAGCCGGTTGCCGGGGAAGCCCTTAGAGTTTACTTATCCTCGACTAAATAGGTTGTCGGGTCGGCTCTTGTGAGGTCGGACGGTGAAGAATAGCCTGTGTACTTCTTAAGCCACATACTAAAGGATGCTGAGTCCTGCTACACTGGTTTCGAGAAGTTAGCCTTTGCGTTGGTACTCGCCGCTCGAAGGCTCCGCCCTTATTTTCTGGCGCACCCGATCATTGTGATGACGAACAACCCCCTGGGGAGGGTCCTTCTCAATCCAGAGGCGTCCGGTTGGCTAATCAAATGGACCACAGAACTTAGCGAGTTTGACATATGGTATCAGCCCCGGACAACCATCAAGGCACAGTCGCTAGCAGACTTTGTCACTGAGGTACAAGATCCCAAGGCCGAAGCCACCTGGCAGGTGTACGTGGACGGATCACCCAGTCGGCAAGGAAGTGGGATCGGTGTGCTGTTGATCTCTCCCCACGGTGAACGGATGCATTTGTCCGTACGGCTGGATTATCGAGTGACCAATAATGAAGCAGAGTATGAGGCGTTGATAGCGGGCCTGCAGGCCGCTCGGCATGTGGGAGCCAGTAAGGTCTTGATTTATTCAGATTCGCAGTTGGCTGCTCAGCAACTTTCGGGAGCTTTCGAGATAACCAGCGTTAGACTCAAGCTCTATGCGGAGGCCTTCGAAAAACTGAAGGCCAGTTTTCGAGAGGTGCTCATCCAGAAGATCCCCCGAGCGGAGAATCAGGTTGCGGATGAGTTGGCTAAGCTAGCCAGCTTGATATCACCGATCGCCATCCAGCAGCCAATCAAGCAGGTATCTCTGGTCGCCCACATCGACTGGATGGAGGGGCTCACATTTCCAAATGACTGGCGGATGACTATAACAGAAGCGCATCGACTGGATGGAGGGGCAACACCTTCCGATCGGTTGGAAGCGCATCTGCTTAGAAGGAGAGCTGGTCGGTTCGTCCTCATTGGCGATCAGCTCTACAAAAGAGCGTTCTCCAGGCCTCTGCTTAAATGTGTTGGCCCGGAGGATGTGGACTATATTCTGCAAGAGGTACACCAAGGCTCATGCGGCGGGCATCCGGGCGGCCGCTCGTTGGCGAGAAAGATTCTTTTGGCCGGCTACTTTTGGCCAACTTTACAGGAGGACACCGCCCGGACAGTCATCACGTGCTTATCTTTCCAAAAGTACCACAATTTCTCACATCGTCCTGCGGAGTAATTAAATACATCCACAGTGTCCTGCCCGTTTGATCAATGGGGCGTGGACATTGTGGGATCATTTGCAATGGCGATCGGACAGTGGAAGTTCTTACTAGTAGCGGTCAACTATTTCTCTAAGTGGATCAAGGCCGAACCAATGGCTAAAATAACCGAGCAGATAGTCAAGAAATTTATCTGGCAGCATATCATTTGTCGGTTTGGCATCCCGTGGTGGCTCATCTCTAACAACGGAAGGCAGTTCTCAGGTCAACAACTCAAGGAGTGGTGCAAGGGGTACGACATCCAGCAGGCTTTCACCTTTGTCACGTATCCCCAAAGCAATGGGCAAGCTGAAGTTGTCAATCGGGAGATCCTGTGAGTTCTTCGGGCTCGGCTCGACCACGACAGCGGGAGTTGGGTAAACGAGCTGCCCGGTATATTATGGGCACTCCGAACAATGCCCAAAGAAGGAACGGGCATGACCCCATTCCACTTGGTGTATGGTGGAGAGGCCATCGTCCCAATGGAGGTCGGGATAGAATCCGATCGGACCGAACACTACGACGAGAACAATGCCGAGCGGAGGCGCTTGGAGCTAGACCTGGTGGACGAGATGTGAGCCAAGGCCGCTGTCCGGCTAATGGTGTACCGACAAAGAATGAAGCAAAACTACAACAGGCGGGTAATTCCTAGATTTTTTCAGGTCGGCGACTTCGTCTGGAAGAAAGTCAAGCCGGTTGGCGATGTCACTAAGCTGGGAGCTCCTTGGGCCGGGCCCTTCAAGATTGTAGAAAAGCTCCGGTCGGGCGCCTATTACCTCGAGGACGAAGACGGGCGGAGGCTAGAGCAACCGTGGAATGCAAGCCACCTCCAGCCGTACTGAGCTACATGAAAGGTGCACCAATGTAATATGTGATATACTTGTTATCCTCTTTTGTTTCCTTCGACCGCAGGAAGTGAAATCAAAAAGGTTTTGCAAAATTATGGCCGAGCGGCTGAGCGGCCGAGCTAGGGTCAAAGCGGCGACCATAAATACCCCGCTCGGAAGACCGTCGAGCGGCGACGTTAAACTCTAGGGTCGAAGCGGCGATCATAAATACCCCGCTCGGAAGACCTTCGAGTGGCAACGTTAAACTCTAGGGTCGAAGCGGCGACCATAAATACCCCGCTCGGAAGACCATCGAGCGGCGACGTTAAACTCTAGAGTCGGACCGGCGACTATAAACCTCCCGGCCGGAACACCATCGAGCGGCGATGTTAAACTCTAGAGTCGGACCGGCGACTATAAACCCCCCGGCCGGAAGACCGTCTAGCGGCGACGTTAAACTCTAGAGTCGGATCGGCGACTATAAACCCCCGGCCGGAAGACCATCGAGCGGTGACGTTAAACTCTAGAGTCGGACCGACGACTATAAACCCTCCGGTCAGAAGACCGTCGAGCGGTGATGTTAAACTCTAAAGTCGGACCGGCGACTGTAAACCCCTTGGCCTGAAGACTGTCGAGCGGTGACGCTAAACTCTAGAGTAGGACTGGCGACTGTAAACCCCCCGGCCTGAAGACCGTCGAGCGGCGACGTTAAACTCTAGAGTCGGACCGGTAACTATAAACTCCCCGGCTAGAAGACCGTCAAGCGGCGACGTTAGACTCTAGAGTCGCACTATAAGCCTCCAGCCTGGAGATCGTCACTCGGCTATGCTAGGGCCCGACTTCTAAGGATGGGTGTGCAGCGACCCTAAATCCCAAGGATAGGCGAAAAACGGTGGCCTTCTGGCACGGCACTCGCTCGGGCCACACGGTTATTTACGCCAACCAAGGAAAACTAGCTAACAAAGCAAAATGTAAAGTTCCATTCAAAATAAGGTTTCCCGACCAAGCGACAGAGTTACAAAAGATACTTTACTCAAGGTAGTTAAAAACATGTTTCGGGATGGTGGTGAGAAGCGTAGCGTGTTCCCGGATAGGAATGATAAAAGACTCCGGAAGGTGACCCTTGGCCTTCAGATGATCCACCGTGGCAGTGATGGCCAGCTCGAAAGCGATGACGAGCCGATTGCAGACCTTCTGAACGAACTCATCCGAGTGGATGTAGCTCTGCCTCATTATTGCGAATCGGCTCGGCTCGACCTCTTGGTACTCCTTGAGGGCAGCGTGTGAAGCCTCGAGAGCCTCTTGAAGGGCCTTCATTTCATCCTTGAGAGCCATCACCTCCGCCGAGCGACCCTTTTTCTCGCCGTCCAGCAGCTCAGCCAATTCCTGCACCCACTGCGCCAAGGCCCGAGCCTCAACATTCTTCGCGTCTAGATCGGCGATAGAGCGATTCTTCCGAGTGGTTGCCAGTTCTATCTTTTGGTCATAGGTTTTGACCTGCTTTTTGAGCTGGCCTAACATGTACGCCTGATCGGCAGATTTCTTCTGCTCGGCCTCAAGCAGCTCTTTAGTCTTCTCCAGCTCCTTCTGCAGCTCGGCGTATGAGGGTGCCTGAGAGGAGGATGGCCCGCCGAAAATTTTGAGCTTCTTCAGCTCTTCCTCTAACATCGCCAGGCGATTGGCGATGGCTACGCTTTCCACCCAGTTCTGACAAACAAGGAGCGGTTAAGCGCTGAACGAAAAAGCCATGCGAATAAGTTTCAGGAAACTCACCCAGGTGGCGTGCTGCATGTGGCTGTCGCCAGCTGACCGGGGGGCATCGCAGCGACACGAGCACGCGCGTCTTCCCATGCCTTGGCTAGTGGCCCGCGGATGGTGATGACGTGTTCAGGAGCCGTCGGCCGAGCGGATTTGGCCACATAGTCCTAAGTTGGAAGGTGCAGGACGACCTTTATGGTGCGACGTCCGCCTGGCGTCGTATGAGCGGACACCGAGGGACCAGATGGCTGGTCGGACGGTGCGGAAAGGATGCCCGAACGACGAATCCTTCGAGGCATGGGGGGCAGAGAGCTCACCGACAACGCCTCGATAGGTGCTGTCAGCAAGTCCAGCTGAGAAGGTGTCCGGTCGGATGAGAGGGCCTCAACTGATGGAGCCTTACCTCCGGGAGAAAGAGTCCCCGTCCGCTTGGGCACTTGTACTGCGGAAGTGGCCGAACGTAGAGGTGTCTCCGTCGTGCGTCTCTTCCGATTAAGGGGGAGATCGTCCTCCGGCTCGGAGTCCTCCTCCCAAGTGGTAGGCTCCTTGCTGGAGGTTGCTCCGCCCATTAACTCCACGGGGGAGGTCTGAGCAGCCGACTCCCCAACGCCCGCCTCACTCTCACCCTCGTGAGAGCCGAACGGAGCGATGTCTAGTCACTCCATTTCTTGGGCCGCTGCAGCCTCGATCGCTTCGACCTTCTTCTTCAGGATGCCGAACAACACGGATTCCATCACAATGTTAGCTGCGAAAGAAGAGGAAGAAAATCAGTTAGACACAAAGCAAAGACACAAGTAAATTCCTTACCAAAGCTGCTCGGAAGTTTGGTTCGGCTCGGGCTCAGACCAAAAATGTACATGACACCCTCCGGTAGTAGCTTGTTGATATCGAGCTTCAGGCCGGCCAGCATATTCGCTGCTTGAAGATAATCCGACCGGGTCTTGTACCTCTTCAGCTTGGGAGAAGTAGGGGGCCCGACCTGCCACTTCGTTCAGAAAGGAAGCCGCCCGGGGAGACGCAAGAAAAAGAAGTACTCCTTCCAATGTTTGTTGGAGGAGGACATCTTATCAAAAAAGACTAAGTCGATCCGAGACTAGAATAGATAAGTGCCCAGCTCGGATTGCTTGGGATAATAGAAATAGTAAAAAATCTCCGGACGGAGGGGAATGTTGTGGATCTTGAATAACACCACAACTCCACATAAAAGGCGGAAGGAATTAGGTACGAGCTGGGCGAGCGGAATGCAAAAGAAATTACAGAGTTCGACGATAAAGGGGTGGAGAGGAAATCGCAGCCCGGCTACAAACTGATCGCGGAAAAAACAAATTGCGCCGCGCGGCGGTTGGTGTGGCCGGTCGGAGGGCGAAGCCAAAATAAGTTCAAAATCGGAAGGAAGGTCGAAGGCATTTACCAAGCTCTCCGCGTCGCGTGCGGTGAATCGTGACTCCATGGTCGTGTACCACGGGCCAGGAGCAAGTTCAGAAGGTTGAGAGAACTGGCCATTACCTGAACAGAAGAGCAAAATCCGAAGAAAAACAGAAGGGGCGATGGAGAAGGTGATCGGAACAGTGTCAAAGGAACGCAAGCACCGCTAGAAGGCAGAGAAAAGCGTGAGAGAGCAAAAAGAGATTGGCAGAGAGTCCTTACAGAGAAAAGGAGGATCGGAGGAGAAGGCGAATGACCAGAACGCAGAGGAGCGACTCGCCGGAGCACTGAACGCAGACAAGAGGCTTTGAAAACACGAGCAGCAGAATGCGGCGGAGGAGGAGGAGGAAGGTTTTATACAGGTTGGGCTTGATCCCTCCAAGCCGTCGGATCCAGGTCGCCTAGTTCGAGGATCATATCTCACCGTCAAAATTCGAAAAAGCCTGAGGTCACATCAATCGTACGGGCGGATCGTGCGGTTGAGGCGGCGCCACCACGCGTCGTCCGCTCATAGGAGCGTATTTAATGAGCCTCATTACGTTGCCGTGGTCGCGTGCTCGGCCTTAATGGCGAGGATTTGCACGAATCCCGAGGAGATCCTGAGGACGTCAGCATTGACCGCCGTTGGGTCGGACAAACAAATCACCGGTGAGCAAACTTTTTCTAAGTTCTAGCAGGCAGGTCGCCGAGCGGCTGCATGCTACCAGTATAAGTGCTTGGGCAGAGAAGCCCCTACGTCCGCGGCAGAGCGGTGGTGGGGCCACCAAACCCATAGTCCAGTTAGTCTGACTTATCGCCTCCTTCGACTAGACTTGAAGGGAAGGCACGTGATCTGGTGGTAAGGATAGGGGGCCCACTCAGGTAGGGGTCAATGACACACAGAGGTCAAAGTCAAGAGGGTCAACCTTAGTACCTTGCCGATTAGGGAGGTCGCCTGGCCGACCGACCGGGGTAGTTTCCAGGTTGGCGCGAAGGCCAAAGTCAAGAGAGCCAACCTTAGGACCTTGTCGATCGGGGAGGTCGCTTGGTCGACCGGCCGTGGTAGCGCCCCGATCGGCGTAGAAATAGCTCGCCCACGGGTTGGGTTTTCGACGTTCCTGAGTTGGCATACGATGGCTGATATGCCGAGCTCCGGCTCGCTCGACTGGACCGTCGAGCAATGAAGGTCACATTCGTCCGAGTATTTGGCCGAGCGGCTCACCCGCCCGGCATTGTAACAAACAAAAGGTATAGAAGGAGACAAAGGGGACAACTAAAGATATCCTTCTCGAGACATGTGTCACCGACAGACAGCATGGTCGGCGACCGGACCAGACAGAGAATCGTACGGTGGAAGTTTCCACTGTCACGTCAGAGATATGCTTGGACGGTTGCGGCATGGTGTCAGACACACTTTTCTAACACATTCATTTTGAGGTACGCTTTAGGAATCGTGCATGCCTCGAGAAGCGTGCACGCGCCTCCCAGGGGTCCTATATAAGGACCCCCAAACTTTAACGGAGGTATGCATCACTCATCTACTGTAGCCACCGTTTCGTTACTCTGTTTATGCTTCTCCTCGTTGCCTGACTTGAGCTTTGGAGGGTCGTCACCGGGAACCCCTTCCCGGCTCGGCTTTGTTGTAGGTTCACCGGAGGTCCACGTCATCATGAAGACCACACGAAGGCAACAGAGAGCGCCACCTCCCCGACATCCGTCGACTTAGCTCTCGGACAGGATCAAAAAATATATATATATATGATTAAGTTTTTTTTTCAACAGATGCCCCCAATGAACCCACGGGTTAGCATAGTTAGTACATACATGATGATTACTTCAATAGATCTCAGAGTTAATTTCTAATGGATGTAAAATATTTCGTTGGATATCTGACCTTCCCTATATAAAGGGTTGTTACTCTAGGAAAAATGTTTCCTATGATTTACCCTCTTTTAGCGATTGTGAAACTGCTTTAGATGAGCCGCTAAGGTGACGACTTCAGCTCAAAGAGAATGCCCTTCTATGAGTTTGCTCGATGGCTTTCTCTCCTTGTCATATGCACAACAGCTACGATATGTGAAAGGATTTAATGTGGGTTTGATAGAATAAACTTATGAAGGTCATAACTTTTGACTCGGGTATTAGAACGAGTTGCTCTTTAGTTTGAATTGAAATTCATTCAGAGACCTAGATTTGTTACCAAGTGTAGCTTGTAATCGACCAACTTTCAAATCCAAAAAACATCATTTAAGGCCTTTACGAAGGCTCTGAATATCTTTTTTTTTTTACTATTTTTAATAATTTTTATAATTTTTGCATTTAGGGTATTTTTGGTATTTTCGTCTTATAATTAGTATTTTAGGTCTATATAAGCATCCTATTTAGTTGTTTTGAAATCATTTTAATTATTACTATTTCTAATCGTTGTTTCCTTCTTAGGAATGTTGAGTTTTTTCTCTTGATATTCCTATTTGAATCAACATGTTATAGAAAATTACTTCAGATATTCATGAGCAAATCAAAAGATTCAATAATTTTGTAACGACCACCCTTCTTACTACTACTACTACTCTCTAAGGATGACCGTTACTTAACTACTAACTCTACTTAACCAGTATGATTAAATCCAAATGGAAACCCTACCGAAAAAAATTTCGGCAGAGTCTCCCCTGTACCGGTGACCTTAAACTGATATACATATAAAGTATACATCAGCCACAGGCGGCTGGAACATATATCAACAACTCACGCAGTAAATAATCCAAAACAAAAGAGAACTATATTACTCAAGATCCCAAATCATCTACTATGTCCTAATAACATCAAAATAACATATATCATCCCAATTACTAAAATGCGGAAGCTTAATAATGAAATACAACTTCTTACTTCCTAATTTTCTTATCATCCTAAATAAAGAATTAATCTAGACAAATCCTTAACTAAGTCTCAAGGCTTCCATAGTCCTGGCATCACACATCCTTCGAACACCTCCTTGTCGCCTTCCTTTCTATATCTTTTCCTTTCCTGTATCTGCGGTAAGAGGAAAATGCATCTATAAGTAAAATGCTTAGTAAGCACTATCCTACTCACAAAAACTCGATATGCATGTGAATATACTGAAAACTAAAACTGAATGCTCAAAAGGAAAACTACTCATACTCATCTACTAGTAAAAGAAACAAACATACTGAAATGCTAAACATGTAAAGCTACCCATGCTCTTCTACTATCAAAGAACAGTAAGCTAATCTAAATAACATGCTGGCATAAAAGAAAACTCAACTTGCTGATTTTAAAACAAAGTGAAACTTAATTCATTTGTTCTAAACTTATTCTTTTATCTCGCTTGTTTAAAACTTATCCTTTAATACTTTTACCCTTATGTGAAACTTATTTTACTTGTTCAAAAACTTAATACTTATAATACTTCAAAATAATAATCAACTTTCTTCTTGGGCCCAGGCGTAGTACCATCTTATGTGCGTTCCCTAATAGGTTGGGGTAGCGAGCCACCAATCCTAAGAGAGCAGACCTTGGTCTACCAGGGCCAAGACCTCGGAATTAGACACCTGGATTTGTTTAACGACAACCTCGGAAGTCGGGTACTAGCCTCTTCTTAAAAATAAAATACTTATAATCTTAATTACTTCTTCTTTAAATGCCTTGGCATTTTAATAGGCACCTTGTGTGCCAAAATCCCTAAAGTCTTGACTTTGGGATCTACTTAAGGCCTTGGCCTTTTCTTTCTTTTCTTTATCTTTCTTATACTTGTTAATACTTCTAATAAAAGAATGCTTCTTTACAAACTGAAATGTTTAAACAACTTCTAACATTGAAATGCTTAAACAAAAATCTGCATATAAGCTTAATCAAAATCTGCATTCAAGCTTATTAAAAATCTACATTATAATCTTAATAAAATATGCACTTGTAAGCTTAATAAAAAAATCTGCATCTTAAGCTTAACTAAAATCTGCATCTTAAGCTTAACTAAAATCTGCATATTAATACTTTATAAAATCTACATTGATCAACATGTAAATCTCTTTTCTCATCTTCTAAACTAAACTTCTATTCTGAACTTATTACTTGCATAACTAAATCACTCACATACTTCTCACCTTTAGACTAAACTAACCTCAATAATCGGTACAAAAATTATCTTCCTAAATATAGAACCCAAACTTACATCAAACCAATTTCATCCAATCTGACCGGCAATTAGAAAACAATGGGAAGAATAAAACGTGATTCATCAAAGTTTACCCATCAACATTGGTGCGAAACCTTCGAAACACCAGGAGAAAGTAATTCACATCCAAACTAGCTAAACCCACAGACATTTAAATAAATGGTCACCAAATGGAATTCTCACAAAACCATAGCTATCAACCGAAAGGGAGTACAACAACCTGATTTCACCCAAATTCGTAGCCATCTGAAGAAACAAATCAACCTTGCATTGATACCCTCATCATCCCAGGTTATGCAATTAGGCAGTACACCCTCTAATTAAATCCATAGAGAACCCACAACCAATCAGGGAAATAGGACATCATCAAATCGGACCTACACATTCCAAATCTGTTTAATCTTACCGAAGCAATAAGTCCACTAGAACATCTTCGATCAAGGTCTCTAATTAGTTCAACGTTTCAGAAATAATAGTTTAAGAAGAATATCATCGATCAAAGTCTAAATCTGATCAGCGTTTCGAAAGCAACATGTCTACTGAAACGTCAACGATCAAAGCTTAAGACTCCACAATATGAACTTCCTGAAACTCAACCAGTGAGAAGAAACACGGCACATAAAACTCAACCAAAAGCCCTAAATCTGTGATTGTAAACCAAACCCTATCTCAACCTCCTATAAAAACTCACGGCAGCAACCCTAGCAGCAAACTTCAAACAACTTCACAGCATGCTTCAAAATCAAGGGAAAACAAGGAAAAGACTCAAATCGAATTCGGAACTACTCTTACCACAGGTGAGTAGCAACTTACCGGGGTTCTTGGATTCACAGCCGAAGGAAGACAACTAGGGCTTCGGGGGACCTCGAACTTCCAATCCCCCTTCGTGTCCTCAAGCTCTCCTCGATGAACACCTTATGCCGATGCCGGAGATGAAGAAAGAAACCCTAACCTAGGCTTTGGTTTCGCTCGAGTAGAAGCCTCCGACGCCGCGCACGCGAGAGGAAGAAAGGGAAAAAACTAGGTCACGGGGAAATAATCAAACCCTAAGTTCTCCTCTTATAACCTTAATATTCTGTTAACCGCTTTAAATAAATTTCCTACCTTTTCTAAGCAAAACCGATGGCTGGAGCACTTGGTCAGCCGCGGCTTAGCTCAAGGTTGGAGTCGCGGGTTCGAATCCCGGCTGCAACCATTTTTCTCCCTATTATTTCTTGTTATTAACTTCTACTACTTAAATAAAATTCTCCCTTTATTTGATTATGTAACAACTGCTAGCCCAGTTGGTTAGTCGGGTTTTGCTCGGGTCAGGGGTTGCCGGTTCAAGCCTCAGCTTGGACATTTTTTTGTCAAAACTTATTTCGTTTAGTAAAAATACCAAACGACCTCCAAAAATTGCATAAAAATATTCTATAAATTCCTAAAAATCTCTAGAATTTTTATAAAGCATTTCTAGATTTTAATAAGGTCTTTTAGGACTCCAAATCATGAAATTTGGGGTGTTACAAGTTTGTGTTGTGTCAAGATCCATGTCGAGTGGGTCTCCTTCAACCTCAACCTCCAACAATTCTTCATAGGCACAGCATTGACTCTAGCGAAGTAGCCTACGCAAAAGGTGACACCCAGTTAGCAACCGGGCCATGTCAGATGTATGACTGAATCATTGTCGCCATGGCGCCCTACCTTCTTCCGTGCGGCTAGTCGGCTGACGACTCTTTACTCGTGTGGTATTATGTGTGGCTCACCTAGCTATTTGTAGGACTCGTGTGATAGTCCATGTTAGTACCCCAAAGGTAGTTTTGATGTGATCAACCAAGGCAGGTTAGGTCTTGTTGGTTTTTAACCCCTATATCTAAGTGTGCAGGAACTTATGAGCACAGGAAGTTGAGCGAAAGACACAGCTAACGAGAAGGACGACATGAGAGAGAGTCAACGAGCTCGGTTCATCCGAGGGACGAGGTGTTGTAGAAGAGTATGTGAGGGAACGAGAAGGAGGCGCGCGATATTTTCGAGGGACGAGAAGTCGGAACGGAAGACTGCTCGAAGGTCGGAAAATGTGTTTGGGTGAGCCTTATTTCGGATGGCCGAAATCACCCAAACAAGCGGAGCCAAAGCCGGAGTGGAAGACCCAAACCTAAGCGAGCGGAGCCAGAGCAATAACCCAGACTTGGTCCGGGCGCCTGAACCATGAATTTTATCCAGATCGCGTTTGATGCGATCCGTTGCGACGAGA
The DNA here is from genome assembly GCF_018446385.1 of Zingiber officinale. Taxonomy (NCBI): domain Eukaryota; kingdom Viridiplantae; phylum Streptophyta; class Magnoliopsida; order Zingiberales; family Zingiberaceae; genus Zingiber; species Zingiber officinale. The sequence goes on from NC_056003.1 coordinate 47,813,200, forward strand.
ATAAAGTTGTATCCCCCTAGAGGTGCCTGAAACCCTTCCAGATACAGCCCTGGTCCCAATGGTTCAAAACAACACTTATAAACACTTCTAGTTTGTTCTACTATTTGTTTGTGAGTCATCAACGCTGTAAGAGGCTTCTCAGTCAAAAGGAGACTATTTACTAAGCTTTCAACTTCCTTGGATTAACAACTTCCTCGGTTGCAACCAAGTAATCTCTTCATGCCTCTACTCTTAGTCTACTTCTTAAACTTATTTATGCAAGTGTTAGTTTAATAAAGCTATAAAGTTCGAGGAAGATTCATTTTTCTTTGCAGGGCTATTCCCCCCCCCCCCCCCCCTCTAGTCGGCCGCCAAGGATCCTACAATTGGTATCAAAGCGAGGTCGTTTCATAAGGACTAACCACCGACTGAAGCACAAGAAATGGTCGGTGCAAGCATCTACCCACCAGTGTTCAAGGGAGAGTTTACGTTTTAGAGACATCGAATGAAGGTATATTTTAAAACTGATTTTAATATTTTACTAATGATAAAGTATGGTTTTGATATGCCCAAAAGCGAAGAAGGAAAAGACCTTGAGGAGCATCGATGGACTAAAAAGCAGCGCGACAATTTCATGGCAAATGATAAGGCTGAGTTCCACCTTCTGAGCATTCTGCCTGCCAAGGATCTTAACAAAATCGATAAATATAAGAGTGCAAAAGAATTTTGGGAAAAGTTCTTGAAGCTCTATGAAGAAACAGAAGAAGCTGAATCCAACTCCTCGATAAACACCAAGTCATCGTCAGAAGAATCCGAGACCAAGGAAAGTATCGGAACAACTCTCATAGACGAATATCTACCTAGAGACGAAGTAACTTCATCCGAAATGAGCATCGAGAGCATCGATGAAGGGGGAGCGACATTGGAAGAAAGCAGCACTTCAGGGGAGCTTCAGATTGCGAGATCGACAAGTCAAGTACGGTCTCTTCCTCCTGACAAGTCATTTCAGTTTATAAAACACTTATCGAAAATTTACTATAAATTAGAAAAAGAAAATAAAGAGTTAAAATCAACCTTAGCTATATCTTGTCAATTAGAAGATCTCGACAAGATTAAAACTGAAAATGAAAATTTGAAAATTGAGAATGCAAATTTAAATGATCAAATAGAAAACTTAAAAAATTTTGCATGTTTAAATTTGTCTGCTTCAACTTTCAGGAATTATAAAGGATTAAATTAGAAATTTAGATATTACAAAGGGAAAATTAGAAAATTAATTAGAAAATATATTCCTAAAAATTTTTTAATTAACCCAGTAGTAATGAACCTTTATTGAGTTCTAAAATCATATTTAGATTGACTATTTTTTTTTACTTAGGACTTTTAGAAAGAAAGTTAAATATTTAATTTCTTTAAAAGGCTTTGTCTAGAAAGTGGTTGTTGTTTCAATAACCAAGAATGCCTAGTGTCTCGCCACAGCCTAGAAGTTAATTATTAAAATAAATATTTAATTGACTTACTATAAAGCACTTAACTAATATTTTAAATTGTTTTTCAAAATTTCTATTAGAAAAATTCTGATCGTTAAAATTTATTTAATAAAAATCACATTTGTTAGAGTTATTTTAGCAAATTTATTTTTCTCTGAAATTTTACCTAAATAATTTTTTGAAATTTTTTTCTGTTAGAATTTTTTTTTATAAATTAGTTATCAAAGTGCAAATTTTTAATTTTACTTCAACTTCTTGTAGAAATATTTTTTTCCTATTCAACCCCTATTAAATTTATCAACAATTAAAGGAGTTTTTCCAATTTTTATTAATAAAACCAAAGTTTTTGAAGCTTAACCTTTCAAATTTTTTTTTTTATTTTTCCTTAGACTTTAAGTTTAGATTTTCCAAAGTCAATTCAAAGTACCCTATTTAATGTGATCAAAGGGGGAGAAGGGAAGATTAAGTCTAGGGGAAGGGTAATTTAATTTTTTTTGCACGTTATTGAGCTATAAATTTATTACCTTATTATTATTTCTTTATGTTTGTTTACCCTAACTTAACTTAGGTTATTTATATCAAAAAGGGGGAGATTGTCAGAACTTTAAGGTAGTTTTGATGTGATCAACCAAGTCAGGTTAGGTCCTGTTGGTTTTTAACCCCTGTATCTAAGTGTGCAGGAACTTAGGAGCACAGGAAGTAGAGCAAAAGATGCAGCTAGTGAGAAGAACAACACGGGAGAGAGTTGACGGGCTCGATACGTCCGAGGGACGAGGTGCTGCGGAAGAGTACGCGGGCAAATGAGAAGGCAGCGCACGACGTTTCTGAGGGACGAGATATCGAAGCGGAAGACTGCTCGAAGATTGGAAAATGAGTTCGGGTGAGCCCTATTCCGGATGGCCAAAATCACCCAAGTAAGCGGAGCTAGAGCCGAAGCGGAAGACCCGAACCCAAGCGAGCTGAGCTGGAGTAAGAACCTGGACCAAACAGTTAACATTATGTTAACTTAGGTCCGAGCGCTTGGACTGAGTCCAGGCACCCGGATCATGAATTTTATCTATATCACGTTTGACACTATCCGCTACGACTGGGATAAAGTTTTATCCCCCTAGAGGCACCTGGAACCCTTTCAGACGCCCCGACTAGGGATATAAATATAATCATGGTCCCAATGGTTCAAAACAACACTTGTAAACGCTTCTAGTTTATTCTACTATTTGTTTGTGAGCCATCAACGCTGTAAGAGACTTCTCCGCTTGAAGGAGACTATTTACTGAGCTTTCAACTTCCTTGGATTAACAACCTCCCCGGTTGTAACCAAGTAATCTCTTCGCGCCTCTACTTTTAGTTTACTTTCTTAAACTTATTTTATGCAAGTGTTAGTTTAATAAAGCTATAAAGTTTGAGGAAAGTTTATTTTTCTTTGTAGGGCTATTTACCTCCTCTAGTCGGCCGCCAAGGGTCCTATAGTCCATGTGGCCACCCTATTAGAAATAATAAACCATGCTTATTTCTAAATAAACATGATAACTGAATACGGAAAAATAAATCAATTGTTACCTCTGGCCATTGATATTTGAAGAATGCTTGACACCCTTTTTGATACTTAATGCTTTAGAGCCTTCTAAACACTCCAAACCTCTTCTATAGATGATGTTGTTATTCTTGAAAGGTGTATAGGTTTAGGAACCCTAAAGGCCACTATTTATATGGACTCATTACCATCATTGAGTCAATCCTTAATATTGTGACAAATCATGATGAAATAATCATACCATATTAAAAGATATGATATTCATATTAAGGTAAGATTTCAATTAATTATGCACATTTAAATCTTATAATATATGATCTCTTTATTAAGATAATAGATTGTGCATAAATAAAATCTTAACAAATATGTGTCACTTAATAAGGAAATTAAGATTCGTAATTAAAAATATTTCCAATAGTCTCCCACTTGACACATATATATTTCATCATTTACTAAATGAGTGTACACGATACATGAATCATGGTGATAGGTCCTCTAAACGCGAGTATTATCTTCCATGTATTGCATTATATCATGTTTCTCAACCAATATATCTTAATGAATAAACCTTATGTTTATTCAAAGTCCAACTTTAGTGATATTTCTCAAATTAATTAATGTGCACACAAATATGAGAAAATATCATAATTGAGTTTCATTTATAACCAAATTGTTCTAACAATAAAAATTACATAAGGGAACTAAGTCTCATTCTCTTGACTTGATCTCTAAATTTCAACGATGGCATGCTTTTAGTCAAAGGATTAGCAATAATCAATTCAGTGCTAATGTACTTAATAACCACTGCCTTATCTCTAACATGTTCTTTTATGGCTAGATATTTAATGTAGATATGCTTAGTTCAACTCCCACTTTTATCATTCTTAGCCATAAAGATAGCAGTTGAATTGTCACAATATATCCTCAATGACTTAGAAATAGAATCCACAATTCTAAACCCTGAAATGAAACTCTTCATCCAAACATCATGCGAGGTCGCCTCAAAACAAGATATGAACTCAGCTTCCATAGTAGAAGTGACTCAACGTCTGTTTTGCACTTCTCCAAGACACAGCTCCACCGACTAACATAAAAATATATCCAAAAGCTAATTTTCATGAATTAATACAGTCGACGTAGTCTGAATTAGAGTAGCTAATCACTTCTAAATTCTTAGTTCGTCTAAATACGCATGTAGTCTTTAGTCCCTTGAAGGTATCTCATCACCTTCTTTACAACTTTCTAGTGGTCTATACTCGGATTACTTTGATATCTTCCCAATATACTAAAAATAAATGTAATGTCAGGTCTAGTGCAGACCTGAGCATACATCAAATTTCTGACAGCAGAAGCATGAGGAATGTTTTTTATTTGTTCTCTTTTGAAGCCATTTTTTTAGACATTGATTCATATTGAATTTTTCACCTCTCAAAATGGGAGCTATATTTAGTGAATAATTTTTCATCCAAAATCTCTCTAAAACTTTGTTGATATAGGTTTCTTGAGATAGGCCTAAGATTTATTAAAATTTCTCTGTATATCTTAATGTCAATGACATAAGAAGCATCACCCATATCTTTTATATCAAAGTTCTTAGAGAAAAATGATTTTACCTCATATAGTAAACCCTTATCATTGGTTGCAAGTAAAATATCATCCACATAGGAGAATAAGGAAACAAATCTTACTCCCACTGACCTTCTAGTATATACATTGATCCGTGATATTCTCTAAAAAACCAAATGAAGAGATGACATCATGAAATTTTAAATATCATTGACAGGAAGTTTGTTTCAATCCATATATGGATTTCTTAAGCTTGCACACCAAGTGCTCACCATTGTTAAAGAAAAAAATATTCTAGTTGTTTCATATAAACCTCTTCCTCTAGATTTCCATTAAGAAACACAATTATCACATCCATTTGTTGCAATTCCAAGTCAAAATGTACAACCAATACCATAATAATGCGAAAGGAATCTTTCTTAGAGATAGGAGAAAATGCCTCTTCGTAGTCAATTCCTTCTCTTTGAGTAAATACTTTAGCCACGAGTCTTGCTTTACATCTCTCAATGTTGCTCAATGAGTCCTTTGTTTTAAAAACACATTTACATCCTATGATTTTTTGCATTATCGGGCAACTCAACAAGATCTCATGCACTATTAGATGTAATAGAATTCAATTATTCTTTCATAACATCATACCAAAACTTGGATTCACTACAACTCATATCTTGTGAAAATGTTTTAGGGTCATTTTTTAGCTCCAACATTAAAATTTTATCCTTGTAGATACACAACATAATCATTAGGTATTGCTGATTTTCTTATTCTAGTAGATCTTTTTAAGTTATCCTCTTGAGGAACTTGTTGTTCAATCAGTTGAGCAATTCCTTGTTGTTCTTCATTAACAATTTGATCAACTAGATTTCCATCAATATTTTATGAATATCCTCAATTGGTTGTCTAACATCCATTTGTGTTTACGGGGTGTGAATGATAGCTCATCTATAACTTGAACAAGGTGATTGATCATTTATGTGATCTTTCTCAAAAACTGTGTTGAAAATGATCACTCCCACTAGTCAATTCATTCTCAAGAAATTTTGCATTTCTTGATTCCACACTTCTAGTGCTATAAGATGGATAATAAAATCTATATCCCTTAGACTTTTCGACATATCCAATGAAATACCCACTTATAGTCCTGGGGGAAAGTTTCTTTTCTTGTGGGTTATAAACTCTTACTTCAAACAGACATCCCCAAATATGTATATGTAGCAAACTCGGTTTCTAATATTTCCATAACTCAAACGGCGTCTTTGAAATAGTCTTAGTTGGAACTCGGCTTAATATATACACTGTCATTTTAAGAGCTTCAGTTCACAAGGATTTAGGAAGTTTGGAGTTGTTGCGTACACTCCTAGCCATGTCTATTAAAGTTTGATTTCTTCTTTCAGACACACCATTCTGGTTTGGTGAACTAGGCATGTTGTATTGGGAAACAATCCTATTTTCTTGAAAAAACTTTGCAAATGGACCAAGTGTTTATCCATTCTCAATATATCTACCATAGTATTCTCCACCTCTATTTGTTCTCACAATCTTAATTTGTTTTTCACATTATTTTTCTTTCTCCGCCTTAAATATCTTAAAGGTCCTTCATGCTTCATTCTTATTATGAAGCATGTGTGTGTGTGTGTATCGTGAGTAATCATCAATGAAAGAGATGGCGTATTTCAGATTATGCATACCCATATCTGGACAACATATATTTAAATGTATGATCTCTAATATTTTGGTACTCCTCTTGACACTCCTTTTGAATCTGTTGGCCTATTTTCCCTTAATGCAGTTCATACAAGTCTCAAAATTAGCAAAATCTAAAGTACCAAGCACTCCTTCATTTACTAATCTTTTAATACTCTCTATGGAGATATGTCCCAATCTCTGGTACCATAAAGGAGAAGAATCCTCATTTGTAACATATCTTTTAATACCCACTCGAATATGTTTAATGGTATTGCTATTAATTTGCAAAGATATAGAATAAAGGTTATCAATTATTGTACCATTTCCAACAAGATTGGATTTATAAAATAAACTCACAGAGTTATTTAAAAATTTAAAAGAGTATCTATAAGGTACAATCTTTGAAATAGAAATTAAATTTCTTGAAAAGCAAGAACATAAAATATTTTTCTAACTTTAAAATAAAACCACTATCTAAAATTAAAACGCATATTCCAATTGCCTCCACATGTTAACACATCTTGTTTCCAGAATAGATGCTCCGCTCACTTCTTACTAGCTTCCTTAGGCTTTGCATACCCTGCAATGTATTTATTACATGGATTATAGAACCAGAATCAATCCACCAAGTGTTATAAATTGTGCTAACCATATTAGATTCATAACAGACAAATGAGTTTGAAATACCTTTCTTTTCAAACCAATTCTTAAATTTGGTACAATTCTTGTTCATATGCCCCTTCTTTTTATAGAAGAAACACTTGGATTCCTTCTTGATATCAGGTTAGGATGGAATCTTCCCTTTCCCTTTTCCCTTGATTGTGACTTATTTTTGTGGCTTCCCTTGTGTAGTCATACGAGCATTATCACTTATTTCCATCAACAACCATATTTCTGTTGGATCATAAAGTCACTAGAGGGGGTGAATAGCAATCATCGCTTTTTCAGAAATCAAGAATATGCAGCGGAAAGGAAATATGAAAATTTAAACGCTAACACAAGAAAATTTTTACTTAGTTCGGAGCCTTCGACGACTCTTACTTCAAGGTTCACACTCGTCAAGTGTTTTCATTGGGAAATCACTATCAGTTCAAAAATAGGCTACAAAAGATACAAATGTTTTCAACAAATAGAAAGGAAATTTAAACTTTGGAGTAGTCTTTCAGTGTCGTCGGAACCTTTTCAGAGTAGTGCGCAAGAATGAAACTTGTAGCAATTATTGATTTGAAGTTGTTGGTCAAAGGCCCTTATATAAGCCCATTCTGGGTGCCTGGAACCCCTTTGGGAACCTAGACCATGCTGACATGGTGAGCTCTCGTCAAAACTTCATCCGTGAAGTTTTATCCACCTCCGGGCGCCTGGGTCGTTGACGTGGGCAGGGCCAATTGACGCGCTCCAATTCTGCCCCTAGATAACTTTTTTGGTTCAGGTTCCTAGACCAACTCTGGGTGCCCGAACTGCCTTGGTGCCTGGCGCCCGCCCAGGTGAGGTTGGTATGGGCGCCTGGACCAGCTCTGGACTCCCTTTTTCTAGCATCTTCTTCCCTGTAAAAAAGGGTTAGTCCAGTCAATAAAAATATATTTATCCTGTAAAATAAAGTTAGCACAATATAATAAGATAGAAGTAGTAATTAGATCATGTCTCTCCTAGATCAGGATCTAGTCAAGGTCTCAGCTTAGAGTTTCTAAATAGACCTAAGTTGGACCGATGCCTACAATTCCCTCAATCGGGAATACGTCCTCATTAGAACTCTCCTTCAGTTGCTTACCTCCGCTTACCAACTATAGTCACTTGACTTTATTTTTGACCCATCAAGTCTTTCCGCCAGTTGTCAGGTCCACAGACCCAACTGGACTTCGTTCGGTTGTCAAGTCCCGAGGACCCAATCGAATTTTCTGCCAGATATCGAGTCCCACGAACCTATCTAGACTTCGCACTAGCTATCGATGTTAGAATATATACTAAAAGTCTAGCTTTTGTATAAAACATTTATTTTGAAATAAGAATCACATTGGTCAAATATCTACATTTATATGCTAAATGTAATTGTTCATTTAATTTATATTGTAGATAACATGGTGTGTGGTGTCACACAGAAGATCATTTTATCAGTTCCTTATAAATTATAAATAGTAACTCACAACTAAGATGGAATGGGACAAACCATTGGAATGGTTGTAGTGTAATTTGGTATTAGTTTATCTTGACTATAAAATTACACTAGTACACTCTGAGTGTATTGAGCAGGACCATTTGAGGTTGTTCTTTTTATACTGACTGTAAAAAAGAATAGGACCTCTGTTATTATGGAAGTGTGTCCTCTTAATCATGATATAATAACAAGCACATATACTTAATATTTATTTCTTTAATTTATCAAAGGGTGAGACTTATTTCGTTAAATCAATAGGCCCGATAAGTTGAGAAATGATATTATTTATATGGTGTGTTGTTGATTATAGAATGAAACTGTATCCTAGTAATCTAGGTTGGTGATGTCCCCTTGAGGAGCTCATAAGGATTGTCATGTAAACCTTGCAGGTGGACTTAGTCCGACATGACAATAAGGTTGAGTGATACTACTCTTGGAGCTAGATATTAATTAAGTGAGTTGTCAGTAACTCATTTAATTAATGAGCATTCGATATCTTAAACACAGAGAGATTAGTGCGCTCATGATAAGAAGGAGCGCATATTGTAATATGAAATTGGTGCGGTAGTGCAATAATAACTCTTTAGTTGTATGAATTATTATTGATGAACTTGAGTTGGTGTTCGGGGCGAACATGGGAAGCTTAAGCTCATCGGGAGACCAAAATCAATTTCTCCTCTCAGTCCCTGTTGTAGCCTCTTATTTATAAAGCCTTATATCTACCCAAACCCCAACTTCTTAACCAAGCTTAGGGGCCGACCACATCCTTGCTTGGAGCCCAAGCAAAGGGCTGGCCAAGCCCAGCTTGGAGCTCAAGCTAGGGTCGACCATATTAAAAGAGAAAAGGAAAATTTTATTTAAAATAAAATTTTGATGCTATCCACATGGTTTTTAAAAGAGAGTTTTAAATTTTTAAAATTTTTCCTTTTATAGCTTACTACAAAGGTTTAAAAGAGAGATTTGAAATCTTTCCTTATTTGTAGTTATCTATAATGTTTAAAAGAAAGATTTTAATTTTTGATAAAACTTTCATTTTTTTGTAACCATGATTTAAAAGGAGTTTTATTTTAAAACTTTTCTTTTATAGATATCCACAAAAGGATTTTAAATAAAAGATTTTAATTTTATAAAACATGCCTTTTATAGCTATCCACAAAAGGGATTTTAAAAGAGAGATTTTAATTTTTGTTTAAAATCTTTCCTTGTTTGGACATGATGTGGCCGACCATGTAAAGGAATAAAGCGAAGTTTTAATTATTTTTTTTAAAACTTTCCTTTTTTACATTCACCAAGGATTATAAAAGAGAGGTAGAGGGTGCCTTCATGGTAGAATAACATCTTTTGTTCCTCTTCCTTTTTTCCTTGGTGGTCAACCCTCTTCCTTCTCTCTTCTCCTTTTGTTTTCTTTCTTGGAGGCCAGTGGCATCAAGCTTGGTTTTCTTTTAGTGGCCGATTGCTTGAAGGAGAAGAAGAAGAGAAGGAAGCTCTCTTATCTAGCATCTCTTGGAGGTTAGTTGGTGGCCGAAACTTGGAAGTAAAGAAAGAAGCTTGGGTGAATTTCATCTTGGTAGATCGTCACCCACACGACGTCCAAGAGGAGGAAAGGAATACAACAGAAGATCAAGAGGTATATAAGCTACTAAGAAATGTATAACTAGTTATTTGTTTCCGCATCATAACTAGTTCATCTTCTTTGTATAGATCCTGAAAAACTAAACACAAGAGGCTATCGATTTTAGACTATCGTTTTTGTTATCGATTTTGTGTTTCAATTTCATGTTTCGATATTGTGCTTCTATTGAGGTCTCTGTAGTTAAACCTAGTTTACTGTAAGAAGTTTAAATATCCGATTTCTTTGAAAGACTTTGTCTAGGAAGTGGTGGATGATCTCATACCCAAGAAGGCCTAGTGCCTCGCCATGTTTAACCTGGAAGCCGATCTTTGAAATAGATATTTAATCAACTTCTGTAATATGGTTTAACTTATGAAGAACACATCGGTTAAACTTGGAGTAAGAATGTTAAGTTTTGTTTCCAATCCAAGTTTAACTTCTGAAGGATAACTTGGATTAATAATTTTAAGCATCGTTTGCAATCCAAGTTTGACTTCAGTAGAGCACATGGGTAGCTAGGAAAAGTTCTGTGCTTGTACAGAATTTTTGTACAGGGGAACAGAACGGTATTCCGAGTAGCAACCAAAAATCGGGACCCATGGACCTAGCTGAATTTTAGCCTAGTGTCAGGTCCTTCAGACCCGTCAACTCTTGCACACTTGGTAAAGTAATTAGACCACAAAATACTCTAACTTTAAATCACTTGTCATTCATCAAAATTTAAGTTAGATCATTAGTGCAAATTACACCAATACTTTTCTCTTGTACATACATGGTCATTAACTAATTGATTGACCATTTATCCTTATGTGTATTGTAGGAGATTTTGAAAGGACCATATTGATGAGGAAGAGTGCATAAGATGTAGTGTATAAGGAAAGTTTCAAATATTTCCACCACGAGTGTCTTTAATCGAGCTGCTATATCCCTTATCTTCATGATGTGCTCTCACACACCTTTCATGCTGGTGAGCCTTAATGATGAGAATTCCATTATTAGAGTGCTAGCAAGGTCCTTGTCTAAAGTTACAAATTGTTCATCAATTGCCTTAAGTAGGTCCTTGACATTTCTATGCTCCTTAATCAAACCATGAATACTAGTAGAGATTTTGATCTTTATGAACATTACGCAAAGACGATTAGATCGCTCCCATTTTTCATAAAGGTCAATCTCATCAGGAATGCTAAAATCATTAATAGCAAGTGGTTCGTCTTTCCTTATAGCATAGTCAATGTCCAACCACCCCAAATGAAAGAGAACTCTTTCCTTCCAGATTTTTTAATTATCTGGGGATATCACAATACATATTAGAGAAATTTGAATATTGTGTTGCATAAATTAAATACATGCTTATTAAAAAAAATTGAGGAAAATTTCATGTTTACCAATGTAAATCATGTTTAGAGAAAAAAAAAACCTAGTGACATAAAACTTGCTTGTGAGCTAACGTTTAATTCAATTAGATTTTACTATAACTTTATAATAAAACTATCTAATTATATTTTCTTTGACTCCTATGGATAAATTAAGAAAATATAATTTGATAAAAATATAATTTGATATTTTTTTCTAGTTAATCATATAAATATAACAAAGATCCCTTTGGGTAAAATTTGTTATATTTATATAATTAATTATAATTTATGTTTGTTATGTGATCCTAATCAACTTAATGTATAATTTTAAATAATTAAGGATGTTATAGCTAAACCTCAATTATTTAAAATTATACAGTTCACTGATCCTTTTTTTTAATCTTTATGTAGTAATTATTTAGTAACACAATCAACATTTTCCAAGAGTGCTCCCAAGAAAGATTGTTAGGGCAAAGCCTTTTTAAAAATCAACCTCCTTAGATAAAGCAACGTTACCAAGCAGACTAATGGCCTAGACGTTTGCCTAAGGCGAGAGCATCAACCAGACTAATCTATGAATAACTCTCTTGGATCATGTCTTCTTATACCACCTTATAATTTCTATTTAAACTCTATTATTCAAATAATGAATATTCATTAGTCAGAATTTTCTACTTAATTTACATGTAAAATTTTCAAGTGTAACATCAAATCACATGTATAACAAAAAAATATATCACTTGTAAATTTATACTAAGAAAATCAATATTCATAATTTTAGAAGGATATTTTTTCTAAATTTTAAATTTCATATATGCAAATAATTCACAATCATTGATATATTACATGTAAATTTATTCTGGGAAAATCAATATTCATACTTTTGAAAGGATATATATATATATATATAATCTAAATTAATATTTCATAATTCTAAATTATGATTTTTTAATCTGAATTCGTACATACAAAATTTTCAAATTCTAAATTCTATTTTTTTTTTGTTTTTTAAATAGATATTAAAAAATTACATAAAAGAATTTACTTAATTGATAATTATATCAAGATGAAATTAAAAAAAAATTATACTAATTGTTAAAAATAATACATCATACTTGTTTCTAAATAAACATAATAATTAAATATAGAAAAATAAATCGATTGTTACCTCCAGCCATTGATATTTGAAGAACGCTAGACCATTATTTATATGTACTTATTACCATTATTAAGTTATCCCCGGGGCATGATGTCACGGTAGGACATCCAGGTTGTCACCCAAGTACCCGCGGTTCAATCCCTAGCTACACCGTATTTGCAGGAATGGCTAATGAGAAATTTCCGTGGGTCGGACCGGTACCCTCAGAGATCCTCAATGAAGCTAATTGAGATTATCATTTTTATTACCATTATTGAGTCAATTGTTAATATCATACCACATTAAAAGCTAACTGGGATTATCATACTCTTCTCCTTCTAGCTACTTGCTTTTCATCTTGCTCATGCATCCCGTGAGCCTCATTTTTTCAGCTTTGAGCTGACTTGATCATTAAATGAGTGAAGCTAATTGAGATTATCATTTTTATTACCATTATTGAGTCAATTGTTAATATCATACCACATTAAAAGCTAATTGGGATTATCATACTCTTCTCCTTCTAGCTACTTGCTTTTCATCTTGCTCATGCATCCCGTGAGCCTCATTTTTTCAGCTTTGAGCTGACTTGATCGTTAAAGGAGTGACGCGGGTCACGCATCAAGACTCATCTCCGAGGAGAAGGAGAAGAGAGGTCCGAGCACACAGAAGGAATGCCATAAGATATTTAGACTCAGATATTTAGACTCTTTTAGCGAAGATTTGAATTAGAAATTTATTTATTTATTTATGACATATGATGTGCCATTTAAAATGCCCAACTCGTAATCAGTAAATTTACATATTTAAGTTTTGCTTTTGGATGCACACTAATAAGAACGTTTAATATTTGCGTGTGTTCGATTTATCATGTTAAAATGTAATTTATTCTTATTTCATCTTTTAGTTAGTTATGTTTCTTTTGATCTAATTAAATTATGTTTATGCTTTTCTCTTCTTTAATAACATATTATATGCAAATTGATCTTAATTTATCGACATATAATCAACTTGTTCTTCCGAGTTTTTTTATTGTCCCTATATTTTCTTTCCCTCCTATTCAAAGGGACGAATAAAAGGAGAACGGGAGGTCGGAATTGTGACATTAGTTCTTAGTGTCCCCTTCTCTGTTTTCTCCTAGTGCCCTATCGCCTTGGTTTTGTTTCTAAGAATCCATTAACATGGTGAGATTTAGCAATGTCCTTGTCGCGATCGTAAACTTGATTGCTCTTATTATCTCCTTTCCGATCATCGGCATAGCGCTATGGTTTCGACTACAACCCTTGTCCGAGTGTGAGCGTTTCCTCCAATTTCCCCTCTTCGCGTTGGGTGCCTTCCTCTTCCTCGTCTCCGTCTTAGGCTTCATTGGCTCATGCTTTCGCATTTCCATTTTCTTGTGGGTTTATCTTTTCCTTATCTTCTTATTGATTCTTGCCACCATCATCTTCTCTGTATTCGCTGTTGTCATCACGAACAAAGGTGTCGGTGAAGTGGTATCGGGGAGGGGGTACGAGGAATATCGGCTCGGGGACTACTCGAATTGGCTACAAAAGAATGTGGGAGACGAAAAGACTTGGAAGGTGATCGAAGGGTGCGTCAAAGATGCCAAGGTTTGCGGTAAGTTTGACAGAGAAGTTGGCAAGAAGGCCACTGAATTCTACAACATGAATCTATCACCAATGCAGGTAGTTAATATATATGTTTCTTCCCAAATTGTTTAGCACGAGATATTATTTGTGTTCTTTTTGTTCGATGTAGTTGGGGTGTTGTAAGCCTCCTTCCTTTTGTGGATTCACTTATGTGAATTCTACCAATTGGGCAGTTCCTAAGAGTGGCTTTGCATCATCGGATATCGATTGCAAGTCATGGAGCAATGAACAAGAACGACTTTGCTACAAATGCAGCTCATGCAAGGCGGGGTTCATTGCCACTCTCAAGGAAGGATGGAAGAAGATCGCCATCTTCAACATTATACTTATTGTTTTCCTTATCCTAATGTATTCACTCGGTTGTTGTGCTTTTAGGAATAATAAATCTCATCGTCCTCCGAAACATTACTATCGAGGGGCATACCCCTAATTGTAATTACAAAGAAATCAATGATTTTAAAGTGATTCCATAGTTCTATCTTGATATTTTTTTAAGGCATTCTTTAGTTATTTTCTATATAGAAAATTGAAAAAAATCAAAAGGGCCTCTTAAATTATGTAAATCATAAAACAAGATATCTTTTTTAAAAAAAAAATTAAAAGAATGTCCGTAAGAAAATTTATTCTCATAATACCCCTTATTTAATAGTGTTATAATAACTACCGATAATTGTTACAATATGTAAAAGTTATTAAGTAGCTGCTATAATTATTTTCAAGTGACTTTAGGATTTATAATTTATGATTTAAATACAATTATTTAAAAATAATTTTTAATTATTTTAAAGTTTTTTTATGAAATTTAAATAATTTTGACTAAGTAAATAAAATATAATAGTGATTTGTGTGCAGTAATTTTGATTAAAGTGAATAGTTGATTTTTTTTATATTGTACCAACTACCGAGTAACTTTTATATGTTATAAAGCAACTAGTTGTCTACATTATTGTAGCTAAACTATAAACTTTAAAATATTAATCCTTAAATTCTAAATTGTTATATCAAAATACGTTTTATCTGTTGATCAAAATGCATAAAATATATAGAAATATTTATAAAACTCACAGTGATCTCCAGTAGTAGATCTTGATCTTCGCTTATTATCAGAAGAACAATCACGAATTAATCGGAAAGCTTTTCAAGATTCCATGAGCTAAATCCCTCTCTATTGGATATTCTCTTTGCCGATTACTTACCACTTTATTGTCTTTCGATTCCTTGGACGCCTCATATATAAAGACGAGGAAGATGAAGGATCACTCATAAAGGAGGAAGGTGAAGGGGAAGAGACACCCTTTCATCTTCGTAACTCCTATATCTCCTACTCGTCTAAGACAATCCATAAAGGTCATCTAGTCACAAAGACCATGTAAGTCACATAGTATATTATAATCAACTAACAAAAACTAGAGTAAAGTACTAATTAGTCACGGAGACTAAATAAGAACATCCAATCCATACTTTAAGGAAAATAATTTATGCGATAGTAAGCACACTGAGCAGTTATTACTAAGAAGATTGTTACACTTTACATAACTGCTTTATAGAACGAATTAGAGACATCAATAACTTGCATTTATCCCAGATTAATCATTTACATCATTATGAACATCTCTAATCCCTCATAACGATAATTGTATCGAGAACATGTTCTATATTCAATATTCACAATCATTTATATACATAACATAAATGGGTCGACCAGTGAATAACATCAAAGATGTAAATCTATCTTAATCTTCCTTTTTAGCTTGAATATTTTCATTCTAATCAGTCATTTTCCTAATTATGCTTCATAGACCGAATCATCCATAGCCAATAGGAAACATGCTAAAGTATCATACACTAATAAGAATTTCAAGTAGATAGCTAAATAGTCACTTAAGGTAAGATGGAAATTAACTTATAATCTTAAAGGTCTCACATAGTAGAGAATGAGGGATCCATTCTCCTACTACCCTTATTGTCTCCATAGCACATATGGTATAAATCACATGTTATGATCCTTTTCTTTTTCCTAAAAAAAAGAGCATATTTTTCTTAAAACTTAATATTGTACAGATTTTGATCTAGACATACCTAATATCTAATCCTGAATTCAAATTCCAATCTAGCCTTAAGCAGATTCAGTAAATGGTGGATTCGTTTACTCTAATAATTACATAAATGATCTTATCTTGACACAATTATCAAGGCGACCTTAACTTATGGATATGTATCTATTCATAGGTACATAAACTTTCATATAAGTAACGGTATTACCTCTACTTATACTTAACAAATAGAGATGATTGTCCATGTGAGTGGATCAATCTCAATCTGCCAACATGCTCATCGAGACTTTAATCCAAAATGGAACAACATATACATTGAATAGATCATGACATTTTACAACGTGTTATATTTTACGAAGTTACAAAGACTTCCCATATCCTTGAAATAACTCTTTAGTCAATGACTTAGTAAAAGGATCTACAAGCATATTATATGTAGGGATGTACTCAATAACTATAATTTTCTTGTCAACAATATCCCTTACAAAATTATACTTAGTTTCTATATGCTTGCCTTTACTGTGATATTTGGGATCTTTGGAAAAAGCTATAGCAGCTTGATTGTCACAATACACTATAACAGGACTTCCATTGTCCTCAGCAATCTTTAGATGCTTCAGGAACTTTCTCAACTAGATAGCTTCTTGTACATCCACTATGTAAGTCACACAGCTTCCATTGTCGACAAGGCTACACAAGCCCAACCATATAACTTCTATTGTCGATAAGGCTACATAAGCCAAGGCACACAACTTTCATTATTGACAAGGCTACATAAGCCTACTTCTTGCTATTCTATGAGATGTCATCACCTTTCAGCAAGAAGACATAGCTAGATATGGATTTTCTGTTATTAAGTTCTCCTACCCAATCTACATCTATGTACCTCTTCAGCCTCATCTTAGATCCTTGGAAATAGATATAATAATATGTTATCCTTTTGAGGTATTTTAATATCCTCTTCATTGTTTTCTAGTGTCTAGATCTTGATTTTAACTGGAAACACCTAACCAAGCCAACAACATAGCTTATATTAGGACGAGTACACAACATACTGTTGGTGCAAGTTGTATTAGAATCAAACCTAAGTTTTGATGTTGTCAAAGGTTCAAGTTAAGTCTTGTTGTGATCTAACAAGTTAACTAAGTGGAAAGACAAAGTGGGTCGAGAGGACCCGACACTTGGCAGTGAGATTGAGAGGTCTGGAGGACCGAAGATTGAGAGAAAGTCCTGGCGAGCCGATCAAGGCTAAGTGAAAAGTCCAAATAGATTTGGAGGATCAAAGTTTAACAGATAGATTGAGGTAAACAACTGGAGGAGCAACAGTGAGATCGTGTTCCTGAAGGGAACAACCTAAGGTAATTGATCCAACTGAAGAAATTGGGAAGGTTTCCAAATTGAAATCAAGACAGTTGAACTGTCTATTATATTATTACTTATACATTTTATATATTATTGTGTTAATCTCTATTTTGCATAAATATATTGTTTAACTCTGTGTTGCAGGTTCGGCCTGATCGGTCGACCAAACTTAGGGATTGATCGACTGAACTAGCTTGACTCAGATCAGAGATCAGTTTAGACCAAAGTAGAGCACATTCCGATCTAAGCTTGATCGGTCGACCGAACCAGAGGATTGGTCGATCGAATCCTGATGACTCAGCATCAGCATAGTTCAGATAGAGCAGAAGCAAAGAAGGAAGAGCGACTGATCGATCGACCGAACCAGGGATCGGTCGACCGAACCATCATCACTTAATGGCGCATTAATTCCAGATCTTGGCGAACAGGGAAGGATCTCTATTCGATCGACTGAACAAGGGTATTGGTCGACTGAACACTTTAATGTCATTAAATTCTGAAGATCGAATTAGCATCAGATCTCAGCGAAAATAGAAGGGATCTAGTCCGGCCGACCGAACCTAGGGATCGGTCGATCGAACGTCAACGACTCTTATAAAAACGAGCTCGAGGTCCAAGGCTGAAAAAAGAAATCAGATCTGTTCAAAGTTCATCTTTGTGCAAACTGTCGTTCGTGCTACTACTCTTCTATGCATCCATCAAGCAAGTTGTTGTACCATCCAAGAAGTATCGATTGAGCTGCATCTTCTATCTAAGTAATCGGTATATTTAATTAGCTTGTTTTGTACTTAATCTAAAGTAAGATAGTAGGTTGCTTCTCTCCGAGGTTTTCAGAGAAAAGAGTTTTAGTGGATTGCCCAACGATGCGATCAAGGATCGCGGGCCCTAGAGTAGGAGTCGACCTAGGTTTCGAACCAAGTAACCAAACCTGTTCTTTATTTTTCGCTGTACGACTTTGATTTAAATGATTAAAAGATGTTGGTTGCTACTCGGAACACCGTTCTGTTTCTCCTATAGAAAAATTTGTACAAGCATAGAACTTAACCTAGCTACCCATGTGCTCTATTGAAGTTAGACTTGGATTGCAAACGATGCTTAACATTATTAATCCAAGTTTCTCTTCAGAAGTTAAACTTGGATTGGAAACGATACTTAACATTTTTACTCCAAGTTTAACCGATGTGATCTTCCTAAGTTAAACCATATTACAGAAGTTGATTAAATATCTATTTCAAAGATTGGCTTCCAGGTTAAACATGGTGAGGCACTAGGTCTTCTTGGTTATGGGATCATCCACCACTTCCTAGACAAAGCCTTTCAAAGAAATTGGATATTTAACTTCTTACAGTAACCCTAGGTTTAACTATAGAGAACATAATAGAAACACAAGATCAAAACGCAAATCAAAATACAAAATCGATAGCACGAAATCGAAACATAAAATTGCTAACCTCTTGTGTTGGTGTTTCAGAATCCATGCAAAGAAAACTAACTAATTAATTCGAAGCGAAAATCATTAATTAGTTATACCTTTCTTTGTAGCTAATGATCTCTTGATCTTCTGTTGTATTCCTCTCCTTCTCTTGGACGTCGTGTGGGCGACGATCTACCAAGATGAAATCCACCCAAGCTTTCTTCTCCTCCAAAACTCTCAAACCACCAAGGGATGCCAAAATAGGAAACTTCCTTTCTCTTCTTCTTCTCTTCCAAGTAGCCGGCCACCAAGGAAAAGGAACTTCTTGATGTGTCACCGGCCTTGAGAGAAAGAAAACAAGGAGCAAGGGAAGAAGCAAGTGTCGACCACACAAGGATCAAGAGAGGAGACTAAGGTTATGTCTACATGAAGGCTCCCTCTCCCTCTCTTTTATAATCCTTGCTCAAGGCAAAAAAGGAAAGTTTTAAAACAAAAAATTAAAACATCCTCTTAAACAATACATGGCCGGCCACACAAAAGCAAAAAAAAGGAAAGATTTAAAACAATTAAAATCTCTCTCTTTTAAATTTCCTATTGTACATGACAATAAAGGACAGTTTTAAAATTAATCTCTCTCTTTTAAAACATGTAGACAACTACAAAAAAGGAAAGATTAATTAAAACTTCTTTTTTTAAATAATGGTTATAAAAAAAAGAAAGTTTTATCAAAAATTAAAATATCTCTTTTAAACATTATAGATAACTACAAATAAGGAAAGATTTTAACAAAATTAAAATCTCTCTTTAATCTTTTGTAGATAGCTATAAAAGGAAATATTTTAAAATTTTAAAACTCTCTTTTAAAACCATGAGGACGACTATAAAAGGAAATTTTAAAATTAAAATTTCTCTTTTAAATCCCTTCATGAATGGCTACAAAAAGAAAGATTTTAACAAAATAAAATCTCCCTTTAATCTTAGTGGTGTGGTCGGCCCCATGCTTGGACACCAAGCATGGTTTGGCCGGCCACCTGTTGGACTCCAAGTTGATGCTTGGCTGACCCCCTTGCTCCAAGCAAGGATGTGTCCGACCCATTACTTGGGTAAGAAATGGACTTGGTGGATATAAGATTTTATAGAGGCTACAACAGGGACAGAGAGGAGAAATTGGTTTTGGTCTTCGATGAGCTTGAGCTTCCTGTGTTCGCCCCGAACACCCAACTCAAGTTCATCAATAATAACTCATACCAGTAAAGAGTTATTATTGAACTACCACACCAATCTCATATTACATTATGGGCTCCTTCTTATTATGAGTGTGTTAATCTCCCTGTGTTCAAGATATCGAATGTCCATTAATCAAATAAGTTATTGACACTCACTTAATTAACATCTAGCTCCAAGAGTAGTACCACTCAACTTTATTGTCATGTCGGACTAGGTCCACCTGCAAGGTTTACATGACAATCCTTATGAGTTCCTCAAGGGGACATAATCAATCTAGATTACTAGGACACAGTTTCCTTCTATAATCAACAACACACCATATAAATAATATTATTTTTCAACTTATCGAGCCTATTGATCTAACTGAATAAATCTCACTCATTGATAAATTAAAGAAATAAATACTAAGTATATGTGCTTGTTATTATATCGGGATTAAGAGCACACACTTCCATAATAACAGAGGTCCTGTTCTTTTATGCAGTAGTATAAAAGAACAACCTCAAATGGTCCTGCTCAATACACTCATAGTGTACTAGTGTAATTTTATAATCAAGATAAACTAATACCAAATTACAATACAACCATTCCAATGGTTTGTCCCAATCCATCTTGGTTGTGAGCTACTATTTATAATTTATAAGGAACTGATAACATGATCTTCTGTGTGACACCACACACCATGTTATCTACAATATAAATTAAATGGACAACTACATTTAACATAAATGTAGATATTTGATCAATGTGATTCTTATTTAAAATAAATATTCATACCGATTAAGTTGCATCTTCTATCTAAGTAATCGGTATATTTAATTAGCTTGTTTTGTACTTAATCTAAAGTAAGATAGTAGGTTGCTTCTCTCCGAGGTTTTCAGAGAAAAGAGTTTTAGTGGATTTCCCAACGATGCGATCAGGATCGCGGGCCTTGGAGTAGGAGTCGACCTAGGTTCTGAACCAAGTAACCAAATCTGTTCTTTATTTTTCGCTGCACGACTTTGATTTAAACGATTAAAAGAAACATTTTTTAAAAGCGCGATATTCACCCCCCCCCCTATCGCACTCATTCGATCCTACAATTGGTATCAGAGCCTTGTAGCTCTGAAAGTACTTAATCGTTTTTCGAGCACTTTTAAAAAATAAAAATTTTCCCTTATTCTTTTTCTTAATTCTTTTTCCAGCACTACTAATCTCAAGACGGAGTCTTGGAAATTTTCTTGTCGTATTTTTTGATACAAGGATGTCAAACTCTTACCAAGAAGGGTTCAGCACATTCCAACCTCCACTATTTGAAGGGGAGAACTTCAGTTATTGGTAAAGCAGAATGGAGTGTTATCTTATGTCCGACATCGAGCTTTGGTTCACAATACTGAAAGGCTACACACCTCTAACAAAAGATGGAACGTCATTAGAACCAGAAGATTGGACTCCCTAATGATCAAGAAGGCACAACTAAACTACAAGGTGATCAACACTATTCAGTGCGGGGCTCATAATGGAGGAGTTGAACCGAGTCGGCCCCTACGAGAACGCTAAAGAAATGCGGGACTGCCTGGTAAAACTACACGAAGGGACCGATGAGTCTAAGGTAAATAAAAGAGACCTACTTCTAAATAATTTATTTAATATTAAAATGCTCCTCGGAGAGACGGCTTCACAACTACACGCTCGATTAAAGGACATCCTCAACGACCTCTATCTGATCGGACACAACCTGGAGAACTATGACACAATAAGGTACGCACTAAATGTTTTTCCGCAGAATGCTTTGTGGGCATCAATAGTAGATGCTTACAAAGTTTCTAAGGATCTTTCAATTCTTAAACTAGATGGGTTATTTTGCGAATTAGAAATACACAAACAATCTAACTTGAGCCAAGTCGAGAAAGGAGTCACTTTGTATGCAGGTCCAAGAAAGGAAACCAAATCAAAAACAAAGTTAAATCAAAAAGTGAGTCAGACTCTGATTCAACAAATGAAGAAGAATTGATCAATATGGTACAGAGATTGCTAATAAAGAAGAAATTCAAAAGAAGCTCCAAAAGGACACCAATAAACCAAACATAAAACAAATTAGAAATGATTTGTTACGGATGCAACAAGAAGGGGCATTTCAAAAATGAATGCCCAAATCGGAAGGAAGAGAGGCCCAAGTTGACAAGAAAGAAGAAAGCCCTCCAAGCGACATGGGAAGAGACATCTTTCGACGAATCCGACACCGAAAAACCAAAGTACCCGAGCCATCTTGCATTTATGGCAAGAAACGAAGACTCTGAACCCTACGAAGAATACGAGTTTGAAACCAACATGAATCCGAGATCGACATCGAGTCTGAGAGAAGCTCCGGATCCACATCCATCTTCAAAGGTTCAAATATGGTAATGATTTATTCAAAGTCAAATTTACTTAAAGTAGTTACATGTTTATTTTTAAAATTATCAAAATTTGAAAAACAAAATAACTTGCTACTTAAGGAAATATACCACCTTAAGAAGCAAGTTAACTTGAGTGACTCGACTAACCAAGTTCAAGTCGGAACTTCAACTCAAGTTGCAAAACTTGAGGAAGAAAACTCCAACTTGAAAGGTCAAGTCAAGCGACTCAAGAAAACGTTGAAAAAGTTCGAACTGGGATCCAAGTGTCTAAACAAGGTACTTGGATCGCAATGAGCCATGTACAACAAATCAGGACTTGGCTATAAACCAAATAAAACAAACAAATCATATTTGTCCTTAATTAGTCAAAATGTTAAAAGTCAAGTCCAAACATGGGTTCCAATAAAATGTTTAACCAAACCAATCAAACTAAACCTATACTTGATTCCTAAGAGTTAAATTCATTACTTAGATAGACCATATCTAAGCTATGACTCAGGGGGAGCAATTAGAAAAATGATTCAACCAACTTGATCAATCTACTATGCATGATTAGGAGTAGGTTTAGTTTTTTCTACCTAGTTTAGAACGGTTAGTTAAAAAGGTTTACCAAACCCTATAACATAGCACCGGAATGGATTGAGATGATAGTACGTCAAGGAAGTTTTGTCAAAGGCATGTCTAGGCTGAATCTTATGTACTCTACCTGGTGCACTAGACTTAGTGGATCTGATCGAAGCTACCCCAGTCAAACATGAGCTAGTTAGACCAAAACCTAGTATTATATTTTTTGGGCAGGACTATTTTGGAAAGTATTCAGCAAGTGGTCCACCGTTGATACACAAGAAGGTCATATGCCTCGTCACTGAACTGAAAACTTATCCTTAGGAAGCATGCTTGATTAACCCAAAGCTAAGTTTGAATCTAACATGGGTTCAACAACCTTTTTAAATTCAATTAAGAACTCAATTAAAAATATTTTAAAAACTTAATTAAAAATATTTTTAAAACTTAATTAAAAATATTTTTAAAAAAACTTAAATATTTTAAAAACTTAAATATTTTTTAAACATAATTATTTTAAAAACTTAACTATTTTAAAAACTTAATTAAAATTATTTTTAAACTTATTTTAAAACTTAATTAAAATTATTTTAAAAACTTAACTATTTTAAAATTTAATTAAAATTATTTTAAAACTTAATTAAAATTATTTTAGAAACATAATTATTTTAAAAACTTAACTATTTTAAAAACTTAATTATTTTAAAAACTTAATTAAAAATATTTAAAAACTTAATTAAAATTATTTCAAAAACTTAATTATTTTAAAAACTTAACTATTTTAAAAACTTAATTAAAATTATTTTAAAACTTAATTAAAATTATTTTAAAAACTTAATTATTTTAAGAACTTAACTATATTGACTCAAAATCTAACCTAGCCGACTTATTTACCAAACCTTTACCTGAAGCTGAATTTAGTAACTTAAGAAGACAATTAGGAATGTGTCTTATAGAATATGTTTCTTTTTCACTTAACACATTTTTGAAATTATTACTTAGTAGTTTTTCAAAATTATTTTCAAAATTTCCCCTTTCAAAATTGTTTTAAAATTGATTTTAAAATATTTTATCTTTTTGGAGTAGTATAGGTCTTTCCCATAGAATTGCATGATCCTATAGTTTTAGCAATCAACATCTCACAAGTATAGTAGGATCCCTTGCTTGTACAACTTAGAATGGGTGAGATGCTTAGTGTTGGGTGCTACTCGGAATTCCGTTTTATTTCTCATGTATAAAAATTTGTACAATCATAGAACTTTTCCTAGCAACCCATGTGTTCTTAAACTTGGATTGGAAACAAAACTTAACATTTTTACTCCAAGTTCAAACCGTGTGTTCTTTATAAGTTAAACTTGAATTGGAAACGAAACTTAACATTTTTACTCCAAGTTCAACTCATGTGTTCTTCAGAAATTAAACCATATCACAGAAGTTATTTAAATATCTATTTCAAGGATTGGCTTCCAGGTCGTTGGCGAGGCACTCGACCTTCTAGATTTTGGGATCATCCACCACTTTCTAGACAAAGCCTTTCAAAGAAATTGAATATTTAAACTCCCCACAGTAAACCCTAGGTTTAACTAAAGAGACCTCAATCGAAGCACAAGATCGAAACACAAAATCGAAACACAAAATTGCTAGCCTCTTGTGTTGGTATTTCAGGATCCATACAAAGAAAAACTAAACTAGTTCACAGCAGAATAAAGAACTAGTTGTACCTTTCCTTACAGCTAAAGACCTCTTGATCTTCTATTGTATTCCTCTCCTCTTCTTGGATGTTGTGTGGGCGACAATCTACCAAGACGAAGACACCCGACCTTCTCCTTCTTTTCCAAGCTTTCGGCCACCAAAGAATACAAAGTGAAGAGGCCTCCTTCTTCTTCTTCTTCTTCTTCTTCTCCTCCAAGCAATCGACCACCAAGGTAGAGTCTTCTCTAAAGGGGCGCCGACCCTAATGAAGAAAAAGGGATGGATGTCATCGGCCTTTAGGGAAAGAAGACAATAGAAGAAGATAAAAGAAGGGCAGTGTTGGTTAGTCCTAGGAAAACGTACCGGTTCCACTGTACAAAAAAATTTTGTACAAGTGTCGAACCTTTCCTTAAATAACCTATTGTGTTCTTTAGAAGTTAAATTAGGAATCGCAGACGGAACTTAACATCATTGATTCCAAATTTAACTTATCTGTTCTTAATGGTTTAGATTTGAATCGCAAGCGGAACTTAACACTATTGATTCAAATCCACCTATGTTATTAATTCCATTAAATATTAATTTCCAAAATTGGCTTCCAGGACTGCATGACGAGGTACATGGCCTTCTTGGATATGGGAGCAATCACCACCGCCTAGTCAAAGCCTTTTAAGGAAAGCTAATATTTAATTTCCTTAAATAACTCTAGGTTAACCAAAAAGAACAATCGAATCACAAATTCGAAAAAGAAGAAAGCACAAACTTGAAAAATAAATTCGAAAAAATAGATCTAATTGCCTCTTGTATTTAGAATTCTTACAATAGTATGATGCGGAAGAAAATTACTAGTTATACCTTCTCTTTGTAAGCTAATGACCTCGAGATCTTCTGTCGTATTCCTCGCCTCGCCTTGGACGTCGTGTGGGCGACGATCCTCCAAGATGAACACCACCCAAAAGAGCTTCTCCTCCTTGCAATATTCGGCCACCACCACCACAATAGAAAAGAGAGCAAAAGGGAGAAGAGAGGGAGAGAGGGGTCGGCCACCAAGAGAGTCTCCAAGCCAAAGAATAAGAGTTGTGTCTCATGAAGCCCCCTCACCCCTTCTTTTATATTACTTGCCCAAGGCAAATAAGGAAAAACTTTTTACAAAAAATAAAATCATCCAAGAGTTTTTCCTTTTTCTTTTTTATTTTTCCTTTTCTTTCCTCTTGATTGAATCAATCACCAATTTTTAATTGTGATGATTTTAATTAATTTTAATATGGTCGGCCACTTGCTTGGACACCAAGCAAGGTGGCCGGCTACCTCATCAAGAGAAAAGGAAATATATTTTTTTTTATAAAATTTTACAAGAAAAATTCTTATAAAATTTTACAAGCTCTCTTTCCTAAAGTAGGAATTAAAAAAGGAAAGTTCTAAAAATTAAAACCATGTTTTAAAATTTAAAACTTCTCTTATAAAATTTCCCTTTTTAACATGATAATAAAAAATTTTAATTTTAAAACTTATCTTCCTTTTTTTTCTTAAACCATGAGGATGGTTAAAAAAGGAAAGTTTTAAAACTTTTAAAACTCTCTATTAAAACATGTGGCCTAATCCAAATAAGGAAAGTTTTAAAAAATTAAAATCTCTCTTTTAAAACTTATAGTTTTCTACAAAGAGAAAATTTTAAAAATTCAAAACAACCCTCCTATTTGAATTAATCTTGGTCGGCCCCTACAAGCTTGGTCACCAAGCAATAGGGCCGGCCCTTATAAGAGGATGTGGCCGACCATTGCTTGGTCACCAAGAAATAGTCCGACCCCCTTCTTGGATACCAAGAAGAGCCTTACATTTGGATGGACTTGAGGCTATAATGAGGCTACGACAGGGACCTAGAGGAGAAATTGGTTTTGGCCTTCCGATGAGCTTGAGTATCCCGTGCTCGCCCCGAACACACAACTCAAGTTCATCGATAATAACTCATTCCACTAGAGAGTTATTATCGCACTACCGCACCAATCCCAAATTACATTATGGGCTCCTTCTTATCATGAGTGTGTTAGTCTCCCTGTGTTTAAGATTACAAATGTCCACTAATTAAGTAAGTTACTGACAACTCACTTAATTAATATCTAGCTCCAAGAATAGTACCACTCAACTTCATTGTCATGTCGGACTAAGTCCACCTGCAGAGTTTAACATGACAATCCTTATGAGCTCCTCTTGCGAACATTCTCAACCTAGAAAACTAGGACACAGATTCCTTCTATAATCAACAACACACACTATAAGTAATATCATTTCCCAACTTATCGGGCATATTGACTTATCGAGCTAAACCTCACCCTTTGATAAGTCAAAGAAATAAATATTAAATATATGTGCTTGTTATTATATTAGGATTAAGAGCACACACTTCCATAATAACTAAGGTGTAGTTCTTTTACTAAGTCAGTACAAAAAGAACTTACCTAAATGGTCCTACTCAATACACTTAGAGTGTACCAGTGTAATTAATTAATCAAGATAAACTAATACTTAATTACACTACGACTATTCCGATGGTTTGTTCCTTTCCATCTTAGTCGTGAGCAACTGTTTATAATTTATAAAGAACCGATAATCATGATCTTCTGAGTGTGACACCACACTCCATGTTATCTACTTATATAAATTAATTGAACAATTACATTTAACAAATAAATATAGATATTGACCAATGTGATTCTTTTATTTCAAAATTAAATGTTTACAAAAGCTAGGCTTTTAGTATACACTCCAACAGGCCAGCCACACAAGAGAATAAAAGAGGAGCCTTAGGTTGTATTAGTTTTTGGGCACCTCCCTCCTCCTTTTTTATAATCTTTGCTAGCGGCTAATAAGGAAAGTTTTTAATAAAATTTCCTTTTATTTGCTATTGTAGATGGTTACAAAAATGGAAAGATTTTAACAAAATTAAAATCTCTCTTTTAAACCATTGTAAATAGCTATAAAAGAAAAGATTATAGCAACATTTTGTTTTAAACAAAATCTTCCTTTTATTCCTATAATGGTTGGTTACAAAAAAGGAAAGATTTTAATAAAATTAAAATTTCTCTTTTAACCATTGTAGATAACTACAAAAAAGGAAAGATTTTAACAAAATTAAAATCTCTCTTTTAATCCATTGTAGAAAGCTATAAAAGGAAAGATTTTAACAAAATTTTGTTTCCAACAAAACTTCCTTTTCTCTTCTTGTATGGTCGGCCCCATGCTAGGCCACCAAGCATGGCTTGGCCGACCCACATCTTGGGCACCAAGAGGGCTTGGCCGGCCCCTTGCTTGGGCACCAAGCAAGGATATGGCCGACCCCTCATTTGGGTAAGAAGGAAAATCAAAATGGGTGAACGCAAGGCTTTATAGAGGCTACAACAGGGACCGAGAGGAGGAATTGGTTTTGGCCTCCTGATGAGCTTGAGCTTCCTGTATTCAATCCGAACACCCAACTTAAGTTCATCAATAATAACTCATACCACTAAAGAATTATTATTGAACTACTGCACCAATCCCATATTACATTATTGGCTCCTTCTTATCATGAGTGCATTAATCTCCCTGTGTTTAAGATATCGAATGTCCATTAATTAAATGAGTTACTGACAATTCACTTAATTAACATCTAGCTCCAAGAGTAGTACCACTCAACTTTATTGTCATGCCGGACTAGGTCCACCTGCAAGGTTTACATGACAATCCTTATGAGCTCCTCAAGGGGGCATCATCAACCTAGATTACTAGGACACTGTTTCCTTCTATAATCAACAACACACCATATAAATAATATTATTTCTCAACTTATCGGGTCTATTGATTTAATGAATAAATCTCACCCATTGATAAATTAAAGAAATAAATACTAAGTATATGTGCTTGTTATTATATCAGGATTAAGAGTATGCACATCCATAATAACAGAGGTTATATTCTTTTATGCAGTCAGTATAAAAGGAACAACCTCAAATGATCCTGCTGAATATACACACAGTGTACTAGTATAATTTTATAGTCAAGATAAACTAGTACCAAATTACACTGCAATCATTCCAATGGTTTGTCCCAATCCATCTTGGTTGTGAGCTACTATTTATAATTTATAAGGAACTAATAACATGATCTTCTGTGTAACACCACACACCATGTTATTTACAATATAAATTAAATGGGCAGCTGTATTTTACCAAATGCAGATATTTGACCAATGTGATTCTCATTTCAAAATAAATGTTTATGCAAAAAAGCTAGGCTTTTAGTATACATCCTAACAATCTCCCACTTATACTAAAAGACTATGCTGCCATATATGCTGCCATACATCTGATTCTCATCCCCTCAACATGCCCATCAAAAGCTCTCGCCTGAAGGGCCTAAGTGAAAGGATCCAGGTTATCTGCTGATGTAATCTTGGCGACAACAACTTCTCCTCATTTTACGATGTCTCGTATTAGGTGGTACTTGCACTCAATGGGTTTACTTGCCTTATGGGCTCGTGGTTCCTTCAAGTTTGATACTGCACCACTATTATCACAATATATTATGATAATTTTGGGCAAACCAGGAATCACATCTAAGTCCATCAAGAAATTTCTGAGCCATACAGCTTCTTTGGCTGCCTCAGAGGCTGCTACATACTCAGCTTTTATGGTAGAGTCTGAAACGCATTTATGCTTAACACTCCTCCATGCTATGGCTCCACCTCCCAAAGTAAACACATACCCCGAGGTTGACTTACTATTGTCCCTATCTGATTGGAAGTCAGAATCCGTGTAACCCACAGGGAGTAAATCATCTGCTTGGTAAACCAACATATAATCTCTAGTCATTCTCAGGTACTTTAATATATATGCTTTACGGCAGCACAATGTCCCCGTCCTGGATTACTTTGATATATGTTAATCATGCCCATGGCAAAACAGATATTCGGTCTCGTACATAGCATTGCATACATTATGCTTCCTACAGTCGAAGCATAAGGAACTGCCTTCATGTCCTCTATCTCCTTTGATGTTTTAGGACACATCTCTTTAGATAAAGGTACCCCATGCCGAAAAGGTAGAAAACCTTTCTTGGAGTTTTGCATGCTAAAATGAGCTAGGATAGTATCGATGTATGAAGCTTGGGATAAGCACAATATTCTTTTCTTGCGATCCCTTATTACTTTGATCCCAAGAATATGTCTACATTCTCCCAAATCCTTCATATCAAACTGCTTGGACAATCATACCCTTACGTCTAACAACACTTTGACATTGTTGCCAATGAGCGAAATGTCATCTACGTATAGTACAAGAAATACCACCACGTTTCCTTCACTCTTTTTGTATACACAAGACTCATCCAGACACTGAATAAATCCATAAGATTAAATCGGATGCTCCAAGTTCTCGAAACTTGCTTCAGTCCATAGATAGACCGATGCTGCATCTTTATCTTGGAGTGCTTCATCATATGTCTAGGGATCAAGTTCATGTTCACTAGGAATCAAGTCTAAAGATTCTCCCAAAAACATGAATCTATCAGGTTGTCTAACAACCCTCCCACTACGACGAGGCACTACTTGTAATTGTGCATCATTTATGACACGTGTTGTAGTTTCTTGTAGTATCTCATCTTGTACCGTTGGTACTAAAGTAGACATGTCTTTTCTTATTTCCTCAAGAACAATTTTACTCATGAGCTTGTGGTTCATTACATAGTCCTCTTCTAAAAATCGGGCATTGGTGCTAACAATGACCTTTTGATCTTTAGGACTATAAAATAAATCACCTTTCGTTCCTTTAGGATAACCTACAAACAAGCGAACTTCTGTACGTGATTCCAACTTATTAGCGTCTCCCTTCAGCACATGTGCTGGAATACCCCAAATCCGAATATGTTTCAGACTAGGCTTACGCTCATTCCATAATTCTGTGGGAGTAGAGGTTACTGACTTAGAAGGTACCAAGTTCAGAATGTACACTACCGTTTCAAGAGCATATCCCCAAAATGAATTTGGTAATTCTAAATAACTCATCATTGATCTAACCATTTCCATAAGAGTCCTATTCCTTTGTTTTGTCACACCATTCAGTTGGGATGTACCAGGTGTAGACAGTTGGGATTGAATCCAGGCTTCTGATAAGTAACTCCTAAACTCTCCTAAGAGGTACTCGTCACCACGATCAGACCATAGCGTCTTGATACCTTTACCATGACATTTCTCCACATCAGCCTTGTATTCTTTAAACTTATCAAAGCACTCAGACTTGTGGCGCATCAAGTAAATGTACCCGTGTCTCGAATAGTCATATATAAAAGAGATAAAATATTCGAAACCACCTCTTGCCTGGATAGTCATAGGTCCACACAAATCAGAATGAACCAATTCCAACACTTCTTTGGCTCTATACCCCTTGGCCTTAAAATGTCTCTTGGTCATTTTTCCTTCCAAGCAAGATTCGCAGGTTGGAAAATTTTCCACCACCAATGAGCCCAAAGGTCCATCGGCTATTAACCTTTGAATCCTACTAAAGTTAATATGACCAAGCCTTAGATGCCAAAGATATGTTTGGTTCATTTTTGAAGGCTACTTTCTCTTATTTGAATTAGAAGATGTGTTATTAATTTCTATTTGTTGCATCGTGGAAGTTATTGGATTAAGAGTGTACAAATTGTCAACCAACGTACCTGTAACACCCCAAATTTCATGATTTAGAGTTCTAAAAGACCTTATTAAAATCTAGAAATGTTTTAGAAAAATTCTAGAGATTTTTAGAAATTTTTAGAGTATTTTTATGGAATTTTTGGAGTTCGTTTGGTATTTTTACCAAGAGGAAGAAGTTTAAAAAAATAATAAAAATTATATATGTTGAAGCCGGGTTTTGAACCCAAGACCTCGGACCCGAACCAGGTTTTAACCGGACGCAACCGACCAGCCGCGCTACGCTCATTTTGTTAATCATATATGGAGCGATATATATTTAAGTAATAGTTAGAAACAGTAAAATAATAGGAAATGAAATGGTTGCAGCTGGGATTCGAACCCACGAGTTGGACTTTAAGCAGAACGCAGCCCACCAACAGACCAGCCGAACTTTTCTTAACTAAATCTATATCGAAATATATTTAAGTAGTACTAGTTAACAGAAACCTTAGAGTATTAAAAGGAAGAACTTAGGGATTAATTACAAAACCTAAATTCTTTCCTCACCCTTCCTCTCCCGACGCGAGCGGCGACACTTCTCCTCTCTCGCGACGAAAACGAAGAAGAAACCAGGTTTGGTCTCCGGCGTCGGCGAGCTTTCTCCTCCACGGATCCTTCACCAAGCCGAACTTCTCTCGGCAAGGTCAGCGCGGGCACAAGAAGAAGCCGCAAGTGTTCAAGCTTTGAAACCCTAGACCTTCCTCTCCTTCGGTTGTAAGTCCAAGAATCGCCGGTAAGTCGCTACTCACCTGCAGTAGGATAGTTCCGGATTTCGATTCATTTTGATGTTTTGGTTGATCGATGTTTTGTTCTCTTCTAAGTTTTATGGAAGTTACGGACAGAATATTGATGGCTTTGTTTACCTATCGTTGGTGAAAGGCTGGATTGATTATGAAGATAGGAGTTCGATCGATGTAGTTCGGTTTATTGAATCTCCATGGGTTGGTATGAATTCCATTCATTGTGATTCTGTTTCAATGAATTGAAGCAGACTTGTGTGGATTTTGGGAGTTAATCCGATGGATTATGGAAATTGTAAATGGTGCATGTTTGCAATTATATTAATGATCTTAATTAGCTTCTACAATCTGGTGAAGGTTGGAAATTTTATAGCTTAGAAGGTTGGCTTGTTTCTTGGTCATGATATCATGTTTAAGATAAATAAATTGTGCATGTTCTAAACTAATTTATATAATATTCAGTTCATATAATAATGTTTAGGAATGGCAAACCTAACCATGTTTAAGAGATAAATTAGTATGTTATGTTAGTTTTGGTTTTATGCTTTTGCATGCTACAAATTCAATGCATGTTTTATTGGTAACGATTATGCATTTTTCTTCTTGTTCATGCGAGAATATGACTAACAGAATTTTAGTCCCCTTTTAGCATCTAGTTCCTTTGCTATTTAGATTTAGTAAATAATATGAACCTGTGCAGATTTAGATTTCTAGTTCCTTTGCTATTGGAATAACATGAGCAGATTTTTAGTTTCTTATGTTATTAGATGTGCATGAGTAGCCTTCCTTCTAAAACAATCAGTTTCTAGTTTCTTTAGAGCTTAATATGCAGAATTGTGTCAGCTCAATATGTAGCATTTTAGTGTGCAGATTTTTATTAAGTATTAGTGTGCAGAATTCATTTACCCTTAGCTGAACATGTGCAGATTTTTATAAGCATAGCATGCAGATTTTTATAAGTATAGTATGCAGATTTTAATATGCAGAATTTTATTAGCATAGTAGGCAGATTTTTGGGTTAAGCATTTCAAAGTTAGATTTTGCTTAAACATTTCAGTTTCTTTTAAAGAAGTATTCTTTTAGAAGTATTAACAAGTATAAGAAAGATAAAGAAAAGAAAGAAAAAGGCCAAGGCCTTAAGTAGATCCCAAAGTCAAGACTTTAGGGATTTTGGCACACAAGGTGCTAAAGAAAATGCCAAGGCATTATATATTAGAAGTATTAAGAGATAACAAGTATTTTACTTTTATCAGTGACACTGTACTGGACTCTCTGTCCTTGGGCTGGGCTCGTCGACGGTCGACGGTCGACGACCATAGGGTCGCCAAATGGGTCGGGTCGTTACAAAAGTAAAAGCACAGTTGCCGGGCCCAAGAGAAGTTGATTATTATTTTGAAGTATTATAAGTATAAGTTTTTGAACAAGTAAAATGAGTTTTACATAAGTATAAAGTATTAAAGAATAAGTCTTTAAATAAGTGGAATAAGATTCAGAAGGTGTTTAGAATTCAGTAAGTTTAGTTTTTTTATTCTACCATGTTTATCTAGTGGATGAGTAGTTTTCATGTTTACCTATTAGATGAGTAGCATGATTAGCGATTAGAATTACATGAGTAGATTTCTTAGTTTTTCTTTGCTATTAGTTTGACATGAGCAGTTATGTTTATGCTTTATTTCTTTTTAGAGCATATAGTTTTTAGTTCTTTTCGTATACATGCACATTCGTGATTTTGTGAGTTAGATAGCACTTACTAAGCAAATTTTACTTATAGACTACACTTCCTCTTACTGCAGATAAAGGAAAAGAAAAGATTTAGCAAGGAAGGCGACAAGGTGGCGCGGATGGTGTGTGATGCCAGGACTATGGAAGCCTTGGGACTTAGTTTAAGAATTTATTAAGATTATCATTTATTAAGAATGTATTAGATGAGTCATTTAGTCTTCCGCTGTTAGTTAATTGTATGTTTATTTTGTTTTCGCTATTCATTACTTGCATGATTTGATTTCATTAAACTGCGTGGTGATGTTATTCCTTTTGTGTGTTTGACACGTGTTCCAGCCGCATGTGGCTGTGTATATTATGTTATGTATGTCAGTTTAAGGTCACCGGTACAGGGGAGATTCTGTCGAAATTTTTCGGTAGGGTTTCCATGTGATTTTTTATCATACCGGTTAAGTAGAGTTAGTAGTTAAGTAACGGTCATCCTTAGAGAGTAGTAGTAGTAAGAAGGGTGGTTGTTACAGTACCAGAATAGATAACCATCCTATTTTTCTTGACAACTACTTTGTCATCAAAAGAAATAGAATATCCATCCTTAAATAATTTAGAAACTGAAATCAAGTTCTTTCTAAAACATGGTACGTAAAGATAATTTCTCAAAATCAATGTTTTATTTCTATCAAAAGATAAATAAACATCTTCCACTGTAACAGCCGCCACTTTTGTAGCATTACCCATGTTGACGGTAATCTCCCCTTCATGTAGTCGTCGGGTTTCCTAGAATCCCTGCAATGAATTACAGACATGATCAGTGGCTCTCATATCTACACACCAGGTACTGGTAGATAACACCGCTAAACATGTTTCAACAACTAATGAATAAGATACACCTTCATTGTTCTCGTTTCTGCTAGGACAGTCCGTTAAATAAACCATCATCTTGAGGATATGATCCCTTACGGGTGTCCCCTCAGGCATGGTGGTTGCCATTAAGTTTCTCATGGCCTCCTGCCTGGCATCCTGATTCTGGTGTCTGAAGAGTTCCTTGAGATTGAGCATCATGTCATAGGTAGTGGGTAGGGTCTGATGTTGATGTTGCAGCACATTTGACATAGAAGCCAAAATGTAACACCGTGTCATCTCATCTGCCTTAACCCATTTCCTATGCCTGTCAATCTCCTCTTCACTAGAATCACTATTAGGCACGCTAGGACAGACCTCAAGAAGTGCGAACTTGTAACCTTCAGCAGTTAAGACAATGTTCAAGTTTTATTTCCAATCATTGTAATTGGGACCAGTAAATTTATTTTCTTTCAATATCACAGTAAGAGGATTGAAAGTCATTTGAAATCCTAAGAATCACAAAATATTTGGTCAAAACTTTAGAATTTAAAATAATATTGATTCCTCAAACAATATTATTTAAATTCACCAATACCTCAAAACACCGTGAATTTTGTATGCCACGATAGTGTGAACGTATATAAATTCAAATATTTATATGAGGGGGGTTTACCCATTAATTTTATTATTTTGTCAATCTAACTTTATGATAAATAAAATTAATAGTTGGTTTTTCTTCGGTCACACAATTAATAGCAGTGACTCCGATGGGGAGGATACTATTAAATGCACCTAAGTGTATACCATTACTTGATACTTAGTCCATTAAATAGGATTGTGCCCCTTCAGATGGAGAAGATCACAAAAACCTAAATAATTTCCTATAATCATCCATAAAGGAAGTTTGATCTAGTCATCCGCAAACAAACTCATCCGATGTGGAGGAAGGCACTCAAAGCCAACGCGCAAGTTTGAATACATCACTTACAAACCAGTAATGGAGACCGTGGAATTTAAATAATTCCTCTCCCACTTAGTTATTTAAAATGAGGAATTTTAACATGCACACACACACAGCACATATAAACAGCATAAAAGGCAATAAATATGAAAAATAATTTTCCAACTATTATGGCATCATCCATAGCTGTCCTCTGTGTGCCACCAACCCTTGCCGCCGCCAACGGGTCATGTCGTCACGTCTATCTTGCTTCCTTTTCCGCTGCGCCTCTGGTCCTCAAATAGCACCACGCCTCGCAAGGATACGATTGTAGGTGCAGCGGAGGCCGGCAAGAGGGGGTGAATTGCTGAAATCAAAAAATAAAAACTATACCCTCCTCGGATTTCAACTCAAAAATAAATCAGCAATAAAATAACAACTAAATTAAGGAGACAGAAAAAGAAATAGAAACAAAATTTAACCTGGTTACTATTGGTGCAACCTTAGGTCAAGGTTGACCTGGGTGACCCGACTCGAGTTGACCTGACTCGAGGTATATTTTGATGTTTGACAAGAATAGAGAATGTTCAAGGAAAAACATTGGAGAACTATTGGAAAACCTAAGTTAGGTTATCGGGTTAACCTAACTTGATTATGGTTTTTGTCAAACATCAAAAAGGGGGAGATTGTTGGTGCAACCTTAGGTCAAGGTTGACCTGGGTGACCCGACTCGGGTTGACCTGACTCGAGTTATATTTTGATGTTTGACAAGAATAGAGAAGTTGTATTTTGATGTTTATGAGATTGTGGGTGCAACCTTTGGTCAAGGTTGACCTGGTTGACCCGACTTGAGTTGACCTGATTCGGGAAAAGTCCAAGTATGGAGACTTGGCACGGAAAAGTCCAAGCAGGGAGCTTGGCACGGGAAAAGTCCAAGCAGGGAGCTTGGCACGGGGAAAAGTCCAAGTATGGAAGCTTGGCATGGGAGGTCGGAGAGGGCTCGGTAGCTCGTTCTCTGGACTGGATGGAGTCGGAGAGGGCTCGGTAGCTCGTTCTCCGGACTAGGTCAGAGAGGGCTCGGTAGCTCGTTCTCCGGACTAGGTCAGAGAGGGCTCGGTAGCTCGTTCTCTGGACTGGATGGAGTCGGAGAGGGCTCGGTAGCTCGTTCTCCGGACTAGGTCAGAGAGGGCTCGGTAGCTCGTTCGGCGGACTAGGTCATCGGTCGCTCGTCCTCCGGAGTAGGTCGGAGAGGGGGCGGTGGCAGGTTCTCTGGGGCGGAGGGGGAAGTCGGAGAGGGCTCGGTAGCTCGTTCTCCGGACTAGGTCAGAGAGGGCTCGGTAGCTCGTTCTCTAGATCAGGAAGGCTTTAGGGTTTAAGGCTGGGAAATTGGATCGGTCTGCGGACCGATCCGTGATCTATGGGTATACGGATCGGTTCTTGGCCGATCCGGTGATATGATTCTCATCTGTGGGTCTTCGATCGGTGCGGTGACCGATCGGAACCAAACAGATTGGGAGAAGGAATAGGAGGATCGGTGCGTGGACCGATCCACCTATTTGATCGGTCCTGACCGATCGGGGCTCTGATCGGCCCTGACCGATCGAGCTCGCAACCAACTCTCGAGGTTGGGATCGGTCTGGGACCGGTCGGCCCGATCGGTCCACGGCCGATCAGATCCGTCTGGATCGATCGGGGTGGAGCTGATCGGTCCAGTCTAGCCGAGTCATAACGGCTAGATTTCTGTGTCTGTGTCTTCTTCTTCGCAGGTTCATATAAATCAAGAGGTGGAGGGCCTCTACAGTGCGGCGGACTTCTTCTTGTTCCTGCGATCTGAGCTTTGCTGAGCTCTCCACTGCTGAAGCCTCGTGTGAGCTTCCCTCGGTTGTTGGCATCCGTGAAGTGGTTGCTTCATCACCAGTCGACGAGAAGGCAAGCAAACTAGTGTTTTTACATTCATATTGTTCTTGGCTTCTTGCTTTATCTTTGTACTCCGATCTTGCTGTTGTAAGAGAGATTGTGGCGAGGTTTCTCCACCCAGAAGGAGTTTTTATTAGCCGGTTTTCCGGGGTCTCATCCACCGACGGATTGATAGGATTCGTCCACCTTACGGGCACGCCGAGGAGTAGGAGTATCATCTCCGAACCTCGTTATATCGTCGCGTTTGAGGTTTGATATTCTCCTGTTTCGTTTCTATCTTTTATTTCCGCTGCGCTAACTAAAATTATAGGAAGAAACGTGAATTTGGGGTCGGCTATTCACACCCCCCCTCTCTAGCCGCGTCCGAAGGTCCTAACAAGTGGTATCAAAGCGAGGTCGCTCTTCGTCGGATTAACACCCGGGGGAGCACGAGCTAGAGAATGGATCAACTTGGAGAAGACGTCACAATTCCACCCTTCTATGATCGCGATGACTTCGTGTATTGGAAGGTAAGAATGAAGTATTTTCTTATGACTAACCTAGTAAATTGGAATTGTGTACAAGTAGGTTTTATTCCTCCGGTGGATAAAGAAGGAGAACCTCTCGAGAAGAAGAAGTGGACGAAGGAACAAATCCACCAATCCATAATCAACGACGAGGTAACGAAAATCTTTGAATTTTCATTACCTAATGATATCTTGTGTAAGATAGGTGGATACAACAATGCCAAGGAGTTGTGGAACAACTTGGCTAAGTTCCATGAGGAGAGCTCCAATTCAAGTCATGAAGAGGAGTCAAGTGAGCCAAGTAGCTCACATCATGGAGGTATGGAATTAGAAGTTGAGGGCTACTCAACATCTAAGGAAGAAGAGGAGGAGAGTTCTTCTTCAAGACTGGAGCAAGAAGAAGAAGCCTCTACCTCCGGAAGGGATAAAGGAGAGAGCTTATATCCATCCTTAACCCTAGGTAACTCAAGCAACTTAATTTCAAGTAAATTACATATAATGTGCTTTGAGTGTAGGGAATATGGGCATTACAAAAGTAAATGTCCAAAGAGGATTAGGAAGACTCCACCGGCATCAAAAGTCAAGGAAGTCGGAGTCCCGATACGCAAGGGCAAGGAGAACGTGGTGTGCTTCCAATGCAAGCAAAGGGGACATTATAGGAGTCAATGTCCAAGGGGGAGGCAACCTCACAAGGACAAGAGACCAAGCACATCTATGGGGGGAGCTAAAGCAAACCCTAAGGTATCCTTTAAGGCACATTCTTGCAATTCTAATAAGACACATGCTAGCAGTTTATTGCAATTGTCAATAATGATAAGCATGATAACCATAGAAATCGATACATGTGCTTAGGTGCCAAATATGTTAGCCTAGATAAGGACAATGCTAGAAATGCCAACCCTAGAGTTAACTCATCTAAGGTTAAGGAAAACCTAGATAGGAATCCTAAAACAACTAGACATATGCCTAGGAATACCTCAAAAAAAAATGGAAAATTAAAGCTTGAGGTATTAAAGAAGGAAAATCAAGTCTTGAGGTCAAGACTTGACACTTTAGAAAATGCTCTTAAGAATTTGGAGAAGTCAACTCTAGGGTCTAAGGGTTAAAAATCAAAGCCCAAGGACATGAGAGGTTTGGGTCACAAACCTAAGTCTCAAGTGGTCAAGCCCGCTTATCATAATGTTCCATTCGATTATGGAACAAGACCTAGGGCTAGGAAGACCATCACCAAGGTCACAAGGGGAGTCACCCCTAGAGTTGATCTTGATGAGTCCCAAATGACCAAGGCTTTAAAGCCTAGGAGGGTCATTAGGAGGGTTGCTAGGGAAGTCATCCCTAGTGAATATTTAGTGAACCCAATGATCTCAAATAGGTATTGGGTTCCTAGGAGCGTGATTCCTTCACGCTAGATGATTTAGGGTGTGTCAACCTTAATTGGATAGGTAGTTAACATACTCATGACAAAAGGTGGCATTTTAGGAATTTTCAAGGTGTAATCAAGCCTTGAAAATGAAATTTAAAATTATTCCTAAGGTGATTAGGATGTGCCAACCACATTTGAGGAGTTTTCTAGGGTCAATCTAATTGGCACATAGTGATCTAAAAATCTTTAGTATATGATTTTAGGTCTATTACACTTAGGAATATAGAATTTATGGTAAAATGATCAAAATTATCAAAAATGACAACTAAGGCTAGAATTAGGTATTTTCTATACCTTTATATGTTATTTGCCATACATTGGTTGTCATATGTCATGTCATGACATCATATTTATCTAATTATCATTTGAAATGTCATGATAATGCTTAGGTTAGTTATATGTCATGCCTTATTTAAGTTTCATACTTGATGACATGACATCATGACATTGGCACATGTTTCCACTTATGATATTATTTTATGTCATGTCATCATCTCTTACATTTATGATCAATTAATTTGATTTAAGGATAGAAACACAATTTGATATGGAGATCAAATTGTTGTTTAGAAAATGTATGAGAACTTAGCTTAAGATGACCTAAACCCATATCTCACATCAAAATTGACTTGGATGTGTTTAATACACCTTAGATGTGTGTGAGATATTAGGATTATGAGTTAGGATCAAGGTGCATAGTTCTTGTACCTAGATGAGCCTAATTCGAATTTGAGGATCATAGGGAAAACTTATGTACAAGTCATGTACATTTAGCCCTACGATTGTGGTCCTAAATTGAATGGTTTAAGATAATTTCAAAATTGATTTGAAAAACCATGATAAAGCTTTTCTAGTGATAGCATTCATCATTGAGCAAG
Organism: Zingiber officinale; assembly: GCF_018446385.1. Lineage (NCBI taxonomy): Eukaryota > Viridiplantae > Streptophyta > Magnoliopsida > Zingiberales > Zingiberaceae > Zingiber > Zingiber officinale. The sequence continues at coordinate 47,853,718 of NC_056003.1, forward strand.
TTGATACAAAGATGGATTAACCTTGAGCTATTTCAAAGTCTTTCGAACTTTGTATCAAGATTAAAAAATGGGAGTTATTTTCATAGAAAACTATTTTTCCATGATAATATATGTTATGAGGAATGTATCCTCAAAATTTTACAATTTTTGGAATTTTCTGTAATTTTTTAGGGGTTTCTGAATTTCGGGAGAAAAATCAGAAATCCTTATCAGAGAGTTGTGGACCGATCGGTCCAGGGAAGTCTGGATCGGTCACTGGACCGATCCAGGGCAGTGTGGATCGGTCTGGTGACCGATCCAGTGGAGTCCTGATCGGTCTGGTGACCGATCAGAGCGTGCCAAAATGCTGATTTTCGACTGTTGTCTGAAATTTCAGCTATGGAAGTTGGTGCTTTAGATTTCTAAAGGGTTGAAACTCTCCAAGACATTGTTGGTGCAATGGTCAAGGAGGAGTTGACCTTTAGGGGGAGTTTTACCGAATGGTCAAGGGGGAGTTGACTTTTAGGGGGAATTTTTGCTCGTCAAGTTTTTTTTATATAAGTGATTATCACTAAGTTGATTGTTGATTTTAGTATCAAGGGGGAAATTAAGGGTTTCAATGAAAGGTATGAGACTTTCATTAGGAAGAAACTCTTGACCTTGATTCACTCTTTTTGATGTGTGTCAAAAAGGGGGAGAATGTCCAGAGAATGTTCAAGGAAGAACATTGGAGTTTGGGGAGAATGTTCAGAGAATGTTCAAGGAAGAACATTGGAGAACTATTGGAAAACCTAAGTTAGGTTATCGGGTTAACCTAACTTGATTATGGTTTTTGTCAAACATCAAAAAGGGGGAGATTGTTTGTAATATACCAAGAATATAAATAAAGATGCAAATGTTTGGAATTTGACAATATTGAATTATTATAAGGAAATAAATATATTAGTCAGATAATTTATCCGGAAATAAGTTTGTGTGAATTTTAGAAAATTTATAAAAATTTTGTAGATTTTAACTGAGACGTTTTAGATTTTATAGGGATCAACGGATGGGATTTAAAGCCTGTTTTAAAATACCCTATTTAAAAGAGGAGTTGATTGAGATAAAGTTAGGTTTTGATTATTAAAAACCTAAGTTCGTGAGGTGAAGCTTGCGTTTTCTTCCTCGTGATCGCCGCGATGCGACATCGCTGTGCTCCCAATCGGCGACGCCACTGCTCGCGGACGGCCGATGCCGCCCCTCCACCTCTTCCTCCTCCTCCTCCTCTACTTCCGGTAACCTCGAGCACGACGACAAAATTCGTCTGAGGAGCTTGTCGCGCTACTCGCGAGCTTCTGCCACCCGCCTCCGATGAGGAGCTTCGCCAGATGATGATCGAGGCCGACTCCGACGAGGGGACAGGTTCATCCTGGAGGAGTTCAACCGACAAGGACCTTCGCGTCTCTCCTTCACCAGGCGCATGACGGCACTATTCCGCAGCGGGGATGACCGACGCCGCCGCTGGCGATGCACTGCAGCCGTCATGCGCAAGCAGGCCGAAACCTCATCTTCGGCGCCTGGCGGCTGGCCGGCTCCCTCCTTCCCTCTTCGATGGGGCAGTTCACCGTGCGATATGAGCCGATGTCGTACCTCTTCCTTGTGCGGCAGTGCCGCGTTCCGAATGCAGCCGATCCAAGGCCGCCGCCGCAGAGCTTCACCTCCAGCGCCACCTTACCATCTCCAGTCGCCGTCGTCTTCTCGGCATGACCGGATCTGAATCCTAGCCGACTGCCAGCGGCTGCCACGCTGTTGAGGAAGAAGGAGAAGAAGCCAAGCGTGTTTTGGGTAACGGTTAATTAAACGAAATTTTTGGTTTTGACTAACCTAGATTATTCAATAATTGATGATTAATTATGTTAATTAGATTTGGATTAACTAATCACTAAATCGATTAATAATCTTGATTATAGATTTAAGTAAATTAAATCAATGGTTAAAGTTGATTAATTGAGATTAATAGATGCATGAGATGATTAATAAGTAATTAGATGAGTAACTGATGGGGGCACTTGATTAAGTTATAATTCAATTAACGGAGAGATTAATATATTAACAAGGGAATTAATTAATAAGTTGGATTAACTTGGAGGTTAATAATTTGATTAATTAATCAATAGGGTTTGATTATTGATTAATAAACTTTTAGGGTTTTTTTTTCGTATCCTTTAATTGTAGATGTCGGCTCGAGATAGACCTTTGACTGGAAGATTGACAGCATATTCTACATTTAAGGCGGGTACTTCTTACTTTATCTCTTTAGTTCTTTGAACTTGGTGCATGAGCTATTTTTGTATAATTAAGGCTGCTTTACCTTGACTCCACTCTTATTTTCTTGCGCTTGATACTTCCACGCAATCTTTGAGAAATTCGTTTCCATATCTATACAGTCTCTTTTGTTGTCCATGATCGGTAGCAGATACTAGATACCATGTTTGTATGCTTTGACTGTTGCTTATTTATGTACGATATTGAGCATGCTGGCTTCGTGTGGCATACCCGTTTCTGCTTATGTATATATGATGACCGTTGCATTGTTCGCATCATGTCATTACATGTATGCCGCATCCTCGGCCACTCGAGAGAGTGGTAGCTGGAGTTGATGCCGCTTGTCCTGTCGTGTCGCACTCGGCCACTCGTGTGAGTGGTAGCTGGAGTACGAGCAGCAGGGACCCCCTTCACTGTGTAGCTAGTTAGCTACTCAGCACCTGTCCATCCGGTCACTCGCGGGAGTGGCGGCCTTTGGGTGGTACAGTTGTCATTGATCCGGCCTCTCGACCATACAGGGGTCATGGTGCTGAGAGGTGGGCGGGGTGACCATCCGTGCATACGCTGTTATTATGCCTTCTTTGGCTGCTGCTGTTTACTTATGTTGTTATTGTTTACTTATGCTGCTGTGATATATTTATGTTGTCGTTGCTTCTTGCTGTTGTTCACTTATGCTGACATGCTGTCTTATGTTAAGATATGCTCACGTTGTAGGTGGTTAAACCTTGGTGTAGAAATTGGAAATGTTTATATACCTTACCCATTACCTCTGTAGTTATGAGCAGTACTGTAGCAGATTAGTACCATTTCTGACTGTCTATATCTAGCCTAGGATATCATTCCAGGTATGAACCGTTATCATGGTTTTATCTTTTCGTATCTGCTATTCTCTTATGAGACTGTATTCCTTTTGGGTATTCTTTATTGGTTGATTATGTTCATGCACTATCTCTTTCATTACCCGCTGAGTTCCAATACTCACCACCCCATAAAATGGTTTTCTTTCGCCAGGTAACAGATAGATGAGTCATGGATGCTTGGATAGATGCCGGCTACCAGTCCTGGGTCCCGCGTCATATTCAAAAATTGATTTTTGGTTCTGTTTCTCTTTACATGCATTTCGTATTCGTTGGATTGTGAGAACTATGTTTTGATACTTGTTGTGTGGACTTGGTATTAGTGATGTTTTGATAACTTTGCAATTTGTGGGTTTTCTCTTCGTTTTCTTTCCATTGTGCTTATTTTATCTTTTGTTCAGCCGAGTAGGCTGAGTATATTAAACTGCGTGGTTGTGTTGTTTCCATTTTCTATGGTATATATATTCCAGCCGAGTGTGGTTGATGTATATTTTGTATGTAGTAATGCTTCAGATTGTCACTCGTACAGGGGAGATGCTGCCGAAATTTCTTCTGGCAAGGACTCCTCTGGGGGCGTGACATTGTTGGTGCAACCTTAGGTCAAGGTTAACCTGGGTGACCCGACTCGAGTTGACCTGACTCGAGGTATATTTTGATGTTTGACAAGAATAGAGAATGTTCAAGGAAGAACATTGGAGAACTATTGGAAAACCTAAGTTAGGTTATCGGGTTAATCTAACTTGATTATGATTTTTGTCAAACATCAAAAAGGGGGAGATTGTTGGTGCAACCTTAGGTCAAGGTTGACCTGGGTGACCCGACTCGAGTTGACCTGACTCGAGCTATATTTTGATGTTTGACAAGAATAGAGAAGTTGTATTTTGATGTTTATGAGATTGTGGGTGCAACCTTTGGTCAAGGTTGACCTGGTTGACCCGACTTGAGTTGACCTGATTCGGGAAAAGTCCAAGTATGGAGACTTGGCACGAAAAAGTCCAAGCAGGGAGCTTGGCACGGGAAAAGTTCAAGCAGGGAGCTTGGCACGGGGAAAAGTCCAAGTATGGAAACTTGGCATGGGAGGTCGGAGAGGGCTCGGTAGCTCGTTCTCTGGACTGGATGGAGTCGGAGAGGGCTCAGTAGCTCGTTCTCCGGACTAGGTCAGAGAGGGCTCGGTAGCTCGTTCTCCGGACTAGGTCAAAGAGGGCTCGGTAGCTCGTTCTCTGGACTGGATGGAGTCAGAGAGGGCTCGGTAGCTCGTTCTCCGGACTAGGTCAGAGAGGGCTCGGTAGCTCGTTCTGCCGGGACCGAAGTCGGAGAGGATCGGTGGCTCGTTCTCGGGACTGGTCAGGAGGGCTCGTAGCTCGATCTGGACCGGACGTGGAAGTCGGAGAGGGCTCGGTGGCTCGTTCTCCGGACTAGATCGAGAGGGCTCGGTAGCTCGTTCTCTAGATCGGGAAGGCTTTAGGTTTAAGGTTGTGGATCGGTCTGTGGACCGATCCGGTGATCTATGGGTATCGGATCGGTTTCTTGGCCGATCGGTGATACATCGATTCTCCTGGGTCTTGATGCGTGGCGTCGAGAACCAAACAGTTGGGAGAAGGAATAGGAGGATGGATGCGTGGGACCGATCCACTGCTCTTTGATCGGTCCGCAGGCCGTCGAGGCTCTACTGATCGGTCCACAGCCGATCGAGCTCGCAACCAACTCTGAGAGTTGGGATCGTCTGAGGGACCGTCGGATCCGTCTGGATCGATCAGGGTGGAGCCTGATCGGTCCAGGTCTAGCCGTTGAGTCACAACGGCTAGATTTCTGTGTCTGTGTCTTCTTCTTCGCAGGTTCATATAAATCAAGAGGTGGAGGGCCTCTACAGTGCGGCGGACTTCTTCTTGTTCCTGCGATCTGAGCTTTGCTGAGCTCTCCATTGCTGAAGCCTCGTGTGAGCTTCCCTCGGCTGGACTCCAACTGATCAGTTGCTGCTGTTGTTGGCATCCGTGAAGTGGTTGCTTCATCACCAGTCGACGAGAAGGCAAGCAAACTAGTGTTTTTACATTCATATTGTTCTTGGCTTCTTGCTTTATCTTTGTACTCCGATCTTGCTGTTGCAAGAGAGATTGTGGCGAGGTTTCTCCACCCAGAAGAAGTTTTTATTAGCCGATTTTCCGGGGTCTCATTGTAACGACCCACCTTTCTACACTACTACTATTCTCTAAAGGTGGACGCTACTTGACTACTAACTCTACTTAACCGGTATGATAAAAAAAATCACATGGAAACCCTACCGAAAAATTTCGACAGAGTCTCCCCTGTACCGGTGACCATATCCGTAAGTACATACAGAGTATACTCAACCACAGGCGGCTGGAACATATATTTTCACAACCACGCAGTTTAATAAATCAAAACATGCAGGTAATGAAAAGCGGAAACATAACTTCTTACTACAAAATTTTCTTATCAACTTAATAAGAAATTAAACTAAACAAATTCTTAAACTAAGTGAGTTCTTTAGCTAAGTCCAAAGGATCTCCATAGTCCACACATCACACACCGTCACAGCATCTCCTTGTCGCCTTCTTCCTTATACTTTAGCTTTTCCTTTATCTGCAGTAGGAGGAAAATAGTATCTATAAGCTAAAAGCTTAGTGAGCGCTATCCTACTCACAAAAACTCGATATGCATGTATATAAATAAAAACATGCTAAAACTGAATGCTAACATGTAAAGCTACTCATGCTCATAAATAGCAAAGAAATCAACTAACTGAAAAGTTAACATGTATAGCTACTCATGCTCATAAATAGTAAAGGAATCATGCTAACTGAAATACTAAACATGTATAGCTAATCATGCTCATAAATAGGAAAGAAGCTAACTGAAAAGCTAACATGTAAAGCTAATCATAGAACTATCATGTGTATCGATAAGAAACCGAATTGATACATAAGCTGAACTAATTAATGCTAAACTGAGTCTAACTTGTATTCACATAACTAATTTGTGAAGTTTTGAAAACTATTTACATAATAGATTAAAATAATAATCATGCTGCTGATGGGCCCGGCAACTGTACTTGCTATGCGCGGATCCCTAACTAGACCCGGGGTTGCAAGACCCGAATTTAGTAGGGTTTACTAGGTTATCTAAACCTAGGGACGATTGTGGGAGCCCAACCCAATGGATATCTAATCCAGTACAGTGCCACTGCTAAAATAAAATACTGACATAGCTAATTTTCTTACCTTGCTTTAACTAGGTTATCTGAACCTAGAACTAGGTTATCTGAACCTAGAGGCGACTGTGGGAGCCCACCCATTGGACCGTAGTCCCATATAAGCTAGACTAACTGATTTACTAATTTTGATGCTTCTAGATTGCATTCAACTGTGCTAATAAAAATGCCTAAGTCGCATTTTTCTAAGCTAGTTATTTAATCGAACACCTAGTGTGCTTTAACTCCCCTCTCTATTAGGGAGATTACCTTTAGGCACCCGACAGCATCTAAACCTCCAACTGAAGGAGAAAAGACGTGTCCGGCCCATCCAAAGGTACTCACTAAATCCCTAAACCTGCGAGGAGGGTTAAATACACCCTACGTGTCGAAAAACTACGCATATAACTAAACTGATGCACAGAAAATCAAACGATAGCTATTATACTGCAGGTGAGGGGTTTCTTACTGCATTAACTGAGCTATTAAAATGTCTACTGTAGCATTATATTGAGCTAAGCATTTTATCAAGCACTTGGTGTGCACTAGAACACACCCTACGTACTGAAAATCTGTATACAAGCTTAACATAAATCCGCATGCAAAGCTTAACAAAATTCTGCATATTATGCTAATCAAAAATTCTGTACTATAAGCTTAATAAAAATCTATTCTAAAACTGAAATTCTGCATGCAATACTTAACAAAAATCTGCATATTAAGCCTATCAAAATCTGCATACTTTACTTATCTAAAATCTGCGTGCTATAAAAATAGGACTACTCATGTTATTCCAATAGCAAATAGGAAACTAGAACAACTTAAGCATGCTATGATAGTAAAACAAATTCAACTACTAGGCATGCAATAGAATCTAGAAAATAAAGGAATCGTTGCTGCATGGAATTAACAGAATATCATGCTTACTAACTCAACACAAAAAGAATCTAAACTGCTATGAATTGGTGGCTGTTCTTGCCCATGAATATGCACAACAGAACTTAACAGTAAGCTTCAAAAGGAATCATTCTCAGCCCCAGATGGCTGTTCATGCCTGCTGCAGATACCAAAGGGATACCAACGTACTGTTAATAGGATGAATTGCTATCAACTGATCAGCAAGAAGGCAAACAAAATTTCCTTAATGAAACTAAAACACATGTTAATCAAACATGCTACAGCGAAGAACTAAAATACCCAAGAACTAATACTCTAGAACAATAAAGAATGTGAAGTACAGTGCTTCTCGTTATAGAACAAAAATACCAGAACATATCCTCTGGAAGCATAGGCATGTATGCTTCTAACTACCAGATCTACACAACCCTTTTTAACCTCACGGCAGAACCCAAAAACAACAAGAGAAAACTCTAAACCAAATCCACAAGGAGGATTGTTCATGCTCGGCAAGGAAATGAAGAAGGCAAAATCACGGAACTACTCCTACTGCAGGTGAGAAGCAACTCACCGCGTGTTCTTGGATTCAAACCGAGGAAAAGGGGTTCTAGGGTTCGGAGACGGTGAAGATCTCGGCGGCTTCTTGGTGTTTCCGAGCTCCCCTCGTCGAGGTGGTCATGCACGGGTGGAGACCGGCCGGAAAAACCCTTCGCCGGCACCGGAGATCGAGCCCTACCGCATGTTTCTTCGTTTCCGCCGCGAGAGAAAAACGCCGTCGCGAGAGGAGGAGAGGAGAAGATTTTCTCACGGGGAAAACCTAAGTTCTCTTCTTATAACTTTAATATTCTGTTAACTAACTATTGCTTAAATACAACTTGATTCGGGTTTTATTAACAAACCCGCGGCTGGTCTGTTGGTGGGCTGCGTTCTGCTTAAAGCCCAACACGAGGGATCGAATCCCAGCTGCAACCATTTTATTTCCTATCATTTTACTGTTCCTAACTATTACTTAAATATATATCGCTCCATATATAATTAACAAAATGAGAGAGCTCAGCTGGTTGGGCCGGATTCTGCTTGGGCCGAGGAGCTGGGTTCGAACCCCAGCTTCTACAAACTTAATTTTTTTTTCTTTATTTTAGTTTATTTTTAAAACTTATTCTCCTTGGTAAAAATACCAAATGAACTCCAAAAATTGCATAAAAATACTCTAAAAATTTCTAAAAATCTCTAGAATATTTCTATGACATTTCTAAATATTTTTAAGGGCTTTTAGAACTTGAAATAGGGAAAATTGGGTTGTTACACTCATCCACCGACGGATTGATAGGATTCGTCCACCTTACGGGCACGCCGAGGAGTAGGAGTATCATCTCCGAACCTCATTATATCGTCGCGTTTGAGGTTTGATATTCTCCTGTTTCGTTTCTATCTTTTATTTCCGCTGCGCTAACTAAAATTGTAGGAAGAAACGTGAATTTGGGGTCGGCTATTCACACCCCCCCTCTCTAGCTGCGTCCGAAGGTCTTAACAGTTACAACCAAGGAGGTTGTTAATCTAGGGCGATGAAAAGCTCTACTAGCAGAATCTCCTTTACTGTAGGCGGAGAAGCCTTTTTACACTTAGAACGTCACTTAGTTGCTAGGAATTGATTACAAGTTGGATGCTTGAGTTGTTGTTTCATTCCTTGCTCCAGGGGCCTTTATATAGCTCCTGGAAAGTCTATCCCGAGGGTCCAAGGCGCCTCCAACAAGGTTCAAGGCGCCTCCAGCTCGGTCAGCGGATAAAACTTTATCCGCGGCATAAACGGTCAAATTTGACCAGTTGAAGGCGCCTTCATGATGGAGGCGCCTCCAAGCCTGCTGGAGGCGCCTCCAAGCTGGCAGCTCCATTTTTCAGCTTGATTTCTTCAGCTTCCGATGCTCCGTTCTTTTGGGTGATTGCGGCCAACCGGAATAGGGCTCATCCGCCCTTCCGCAGCTCTCTCGTCCTTCGGACGCACCGAGCCCGTCGGCTCCCTTCCCGTGCCGTCGTTCTCGCTAGCTGCGTCTTTTGCTCAACTTCCTGTGTTCCTAAGCTCCTGCACACTCAGACACAGGGATCAAACACAGCAGGACCTAACCAACTTGGTTGATCACATCAAAACTACCACGGGGTCCAACAACGATCTGCGACAAAAATAAAATTTTACATTTATCGATCCTATATTCCACAAGGGAATGTATATATAATCTAGATCGAACAGAATGTAAAATCCTAAAACTAATACAGCTCCTGCTTTATTTAATAACTACAATCATGCACACACATAAAATGCCCGAGGGTCCAATCACACACAAACATAATAGGGCTATAATAGTTGGAACTAGGATGCCTGCAACCACAGAGTTAATCTATTTGCACATCCTACTATTATCCTACCTAAATTTATGTATGAAAGAAGACAATAGAAGAAGATAGAAGAAGAGCCGGTCACACAAGAGAATAAAAGAGGAGCCTTAGGTTGTATTAGTTTTTGAGCACCTCCCTCCTCCTCTTTTATAATCTTTGCTAGCGGCTAATAAAGAAAGTTTTTAATAAAATTTCCTTTTATTTGCTATTGTAGATGGTTATAAAAATGGAAAGATTTTAACAAAATTAAAATCTCTCTTTTAAACCATTGTAAATAGCTATAAAAGAAAAGATTATAGCAACATTTTGTTTTAACCAAAATCTTCCTTTTATTCCTATAATAGTTGATTACAAAAAAGGAAAGATTTTAACAAAATTAAAATATTTCTTTTAACCATTGTAGATAACTACAAAAAAGGAAAGATTTTAACAAAATTAAAATCTCTCTTTTAATCCTTTGTAGAAAGCTATAAAAGGAAAGATTTTAACGAAATTTCGTTTCCAACAAAATTTCCTTTTCTCTTCTTGTATGGTCGGCCCATGCTTGGTCACCAAGCATGGCTTGGCCGACCCACATCTTGGGCACCAAGAGGGCTTGGCCGGCCCCTTGCTTGGACACCTAGCAAGGATGTGGCCGGCCCCTCATTTGGGTAAGAAGGAAAATCAAAACTGGTGAACGCGAGGCTTTATAGAGGCTACAGTAGGGACCGAGAGGAGTAATTGGTTTTGGCCTCCCGATGAGCTTAAGCTTCCTGTGTTTGGCCCGAACACCCAACTCAAGTTCATCAATAATAACTTATACCACTAAAGAGTTATTATTGAACTACCGCACCAATCCCATATTACATTATGGGTTCCTTCTTATCATGAGTGCATTAATCTCCCTATGTTTAAGATATCGAATGTCCATTAATTAAATAAGTTACTGACAACTCACTTAATTAATATATAGCTCCAAAAGTAGTACCACTCAACTTTATTGTCATGTCGGACTAAGTCCACCTGTAGGGTTTACATGACAATCCTTATGAGCTCCTCAAGGGGACATCATCAACCTAGATAACTAGGACACAGTTTCCTTCTATAATCAACAATACACCATATAAATAATATTATTTCTCAACTTATCGGGCTTATTGATTTAACGAATAAATCTCACCCATTGATAAATTAAAGAAATAAATACTATGTATATGTGTTTGTTATTATATCGGGATTACAAGTACGCACATCCATAATAACAGAGGTTATATTCTTTTATGCGGTCAGTATAAAAGGAACAACCTCAAATGGTCCTGCTCAATACACACATAGTATACTAATGTAATTTTATAGTTAAGATAAACTAGTATCAAATTACACAACAACCATTCTAATGGTTTCTCCCAATCCATCTTGGTTGTGAGCTACTATTTATAATTTATAAGGAACTGATAACATGATCTTCTGTGTGACACCTGTTTGGTTTTCGGGCCACGAAAACCGCTTTTTCGCGTCGCGGAAACCCTGAAAGCCCTGTCACCGGATCTGTGTGAAGTAAAAACAAAATAAAATTCGAGTACGAGTTTACTAAAGCCTAGATCTACATTAGGAGAAGATCTTTACCCTTGGTGCGAAGCCCTTCGCGTATCCCGCTCTTCCAAGTGATGTCGGATCTTGAGGTTGTCAAGTGTACAACCCTCTAGAAGTATCCACACGAACAAATAGGTGGAGAAACCTAACACAAAGGTGTGCTAGCACCTTGGTAAGGTTCGGCCAAGAGAGGAGAGGGAGAAAGGTTGAGAGCTTGAGGAAGAAGATGAGTTGAATGAGCCTTGAATGAAAAATGAATTCCATTCACTAACAAAAGCGGTCGGCCACTTGAATGGAATTGTAACCTCCATTCATATTTAATGTGGCCATTAAAGAGGGGATTTGTAACCTCCATTAGGTGGCACACACATGTGCTAACTATGATGATGTGGCACATCATCATTAGCCACTTAATGCCAACTCACAAATGATGTGGCATAAAGTCAAGTCAAACTTGACTTTTCCTCTTCCTCTCAAGTCAAGTCAAACTTGACATTATAACTCCCATAGTTGATCTAATCCAACCATTTGATTCAAGCCAATTTAATATAATAAATCTAATTCATTTAATTAAATTGATTCAATGAGTCATAATCTAAATTAGACTCATTAAACACATGAATCAACTTGAGTCCAACTCAATTAGCCCAATTAGGATTACTCTTAATCCAATTTGATTCATCACATGAATCTAATCCTCTTGGTTCATCATATGAACCTAATCTCCATCTAATTATCCTTAGTGTGTGACCCTATAGGTTCTTGTAACATTGGCAATGCCCCTAAACCCATTTAGGAGCACAAGTAATGAGCAGTATCTAGCAACACATCATTACTACCCAAGTTACAAGAATGTTGAGATCCAACATCACCTTGTGACTACTAATTGTGACTCCTCACAAGATATGACAAGTGTCCTTCTATCCTAGACATCTAGATTGATCAATATGAGGCATAGACCGTGTCATCCTCTGACCAATCTAAATCTTGAACTCCAAGTAGACTCACTAAATCAAATGAGCTCAGTATCTCATATTGACTCATTTGGGTATGGTCATGCACTTCGTGGTCTCACTCTATCAAGAATATCAATGTCACTCCTGTCATATAGGAGGGATAGATCTCATCTACATCACTCACATCCCTCCGCATAATTTGTTACATACCCAGTAATCGCCTTTATAGTCCACCCAGTTATGGGTGACGTTTGACGAAACCAAAGTACATAACTCCTTATGTAGGGATCCATGGTGACTTCAGGTCTAAGGACTAGTAGTCATACTAATAGCCACATGAGAAAGTATATGATACTCATATAACGATCTATGATACTTTCTCATGGCGGGTTATTCAGTATACATTCTCCAATGCATACCCATGTGTCAACTTGATATCTCTATATCCATGACTTGTGAGATCAAGTCATCGAGTTGACCTACATGCTAGTCTTATTGCATTAACATTGTCCCTGAATGTTAATACTCGACTAGGAATGATTAAGAGTAGTGTTCCCTATATCATCTCACTATCGATTCAACCAATCGATTGATATAGGTAAGAACCTTCTACTCAAGGACGCTATTATACTTAGTTTATTTGGCACCAATACAAGTAAGTATAATAACCAAAACAAATGTCTTTATTTATATAAGAATATGATACAACAAGTCCATAATGCAATCATCAAATGATTGGCTCTAGGGCTCTAACTAACAACACCACACACCATGTTATCTACAATATAAATTAAATGGGCAGCTGCATTTTACCAAATGCAGACATTTGACCAATATGATTCTCATTTCAAAATAAATGTTTATACAAAAAAACCAGGCTTTTAGTATACATCCTAACACTTAGGACTTAGCCTAAGATTTGAGTTGCTTATGTTAGTGTATCGCTATAAATCTGGGTTTTAAATATTATACATTGATCAATTTGAGTTTACTAGCTAGTAACAACCTAGTTAGTCCCAAATGCTCAAATTGACCAACCCGAGTCAATAGCTACTATCTTGTAGTAGTTAACTTTGTACAAAGGTTGGACATTTCATCATAAGGATATTTTTTTAGTTTTTAAATCATGTTTAGACTTTTAGGAAATTATTGATTTTAGGGGGAGCTTCGAACTAAACTTTCAAAACCCTTTCTTTTTCTTTCTTTTAACACAATATTTTGAAAATTAGTTACTTTTGAAATCTTTTAAAATTTTATCTATAGTTTTCAAATTATTTTCTTTACAGTTTTTCAAAATTGTTCCTTAGTAAATTTTCAATATAATTTTTCAAATTTTTACCTATATTATAATTTTTCAAAATTTATCCCTAATAACTTATCAATATTTTACCTTTCCTAACCTTTTCAATATTATTTACTTTACAATTTTGAAACTTTTTCGAAATTTTAACCTTGCTAAAATTTTACTTCAAATTTTAACTTTGCTAAATTTTTCAAAATTTACACTTTACTAAACCTTTCAAAATTTTTAAATATTTTTTTAGAATTTTCCTTTATGATTTTTTTTCAAGTTTTAAATTTACTAAATCTTTTCAAATACTCAACATTTTTTCTTCTTTTGAAAATTTTACTTTACATTTTTTTTAATTGTTTTATACTTCACTATATTTTTTAAAAAATTCTCTTATTTGAATATTTTATCTTTATAAATTTTCAAAATCAAAATTCACTTAATTGTGATTGTTTCCTCTATTTTTGATGTGTGTTAAAGGGGGAGAGATAGTGAATTCAGGGGAGATGTTTAACTCAGGGGGAGAGTTAAAATTAAAAATGCTTGTTTATTTATTTTTATATATTTTAACTTAACTTTGAACCTTAGTTGTCAAACATCAAAAAGGGGGAGATTGTTGGTGCAAGTTGCACTAGAATCAAACCTAAATTTTGATGTTGTCAAATGTTTAAGTTAAGTCTTGTTGTGATCTAACAAGTTAACTAAGTGTGCAGGCTATTTACTCAATCAGGAAAGACCTAGTAGGAGGCTAGGCAAGAGAAGTCTTAGCAGATCGTGGAACCCAGGTGGAAAAATCATGTGGGTCGAGAGGACCCGACACTTAGCAGTGAGATCGAGAGGTCTGGAGGACCGAAGATCGAGAGAAAGTCCTGATGAGCCGATCAAGGCTAAGTGAAAAGTCCAAACAGATCTGGAAGATCAAAGTTTAGCAGGTAGGTTGAGGTAAACAACTGGAGGAGAAATAGTGAGGTCGTGTTCTTGAAGGGAACAACCTAAGGTCGCTGATCCAACTGAAGAAACGGGGAAGGTTTCTAAGTTGAGATCAAGATAGTTGAACTGTCTATTATTATTATTCATGCATTTTATTTATTACTGTACTAATCTCTGTTTTTGTAGGAATATACTGTTTAACTTTATGTTGCAGGTTCGGCCTGATCAGTCAACCGAACGTAGGGATCAGTCGACTAAACCAGCTTGACTTAGATCAGAGATCAATTCAGACAAAAGCAGAGCACGTTCCGATCTAAACTTGATCGGTCGAATAAACCAGAAGATTGGTCAACCGAACCAGAGGATCGATCGACCGAACCCTGATGACTCAACACAGTTCAGATTGAGCAGAAGCAAAGAAAGAAGAGCGACTGATCGGTCGACCGAACCAGGGGATCGGTCGACCGAACCATCATCACTTAATGGCGCATTAATTCCAGATCTCGACGAACAGGGAAGGATCTCTGTTCGGTCGACCAAACAAGGGGATCGATCGACCAAACACTTTAATGTCATTAAATGTTGAAGATCGAATTAGCATCAAATCTCAGCGAAGATGGAAGGTAGCTGGTTCGGTCGACCGAACGTCGATGACTCTTATAAAAGTGAGCTCGAGATCCGAGATTGAAAAAAAGAAATCAGATATGTTCAAAGTTCATCTCTGTGCAAGCTGCTATTCGTGCTACTACTCTTCTACGCATCCATCAAGCAAGCTGTTGTACCATCCAAGAAGTATCGATCGAGCTACATCTTCTATCTAAATAATCAGTATATTTAATTAGCTTATTTTGTACTTAATCTAAAGTAAGATAGTAGGCTGTTACTATCTTATTCATTTCATTGTATGATCTAATTCTCTCCAAGGTTTTCAGAGAAAAGAGTTTTAGTGGATTGTCCAACGCTGCGATCAAGGATCAAGGGCCTTGGAGTAGGAGTCGACCTAGGCTCCGAAGCAAGTAACCAAACCTGTTCTTTATTTTCCGCTGTACGACTTTGATTTAAATGATTAAAATAAAAGTTTTTTAAAAGCATGATATTCAACTCCCCTCTATCGCACTCATTCGATCCTACACATAGTGTATATAAACTACTAATAGCATTGACATATGAATTTTTTTTCTTCATTTCAACTATTTCTTCAAGAGTCTTGGGATACAATGTTCTAATTTGACATATTAAAGTATTATAGCATCTTAGTGATATAAGCCTCTTGAGACAAACTCAAAAGTCTTTTTGATAAATCTTTCATGATCTTCACTTCTAAGATGTACTCAACTTCTCTTCAAAAATAATACCCTCTATTTGGGTATATCCTTTTGCAACTAGTTAAGCTTTGTATCGATTAATCGATCCATCCTCTTTCCTCTTAATTTTGAGAATCCACTTATCCTAATAGTCCTTCAACTCAGAGGAAGATTGACTAAATCTCAAACTTGATTCTTTCTCATTGACTTCATTTCCTCATCCATTGTAACTTTTCATTTTTTTCTCTAACTGAGCATCTTAATGCTTGCTCAACCATTCAAGGTTCATCGTCATCAACTGAGAGTGTTATCAATACCTCATTCTTAATATCAAACCATTTCTAAGGTTTAATCTTACAAACACTTTTGAGTAAGTTAGGTTGTTGAGAAGTCAACTTATGACTTGGCAAATTACTCCCAATAGATTGACTAGATTCAAACATCTCTTGTGATTCCTGATTTGTTGATAAAGGAATATTATTCTCTTCCTCTATTTCAAATAAAGAAATTGTCTTATCAACTCCACCACTTGTTGGGAACTCAGTTTCAAGAAAAGTAACATATCTTGACTCTATTTCAGAGATGGTTCCATCTTGTTGCTCACCAATGAAGACATTGTTTGTGCAATTTGTATTAACAGTCCAACTCAGGTTTTGATGAATGACAAGTGAGTTAAATTAGGTATTTATGTGATCTAATTGCTTTACCAAGTGTGTAGGAGTTGACGGATCTGAAAGATCTGACATCAAGCTAAAATCCAGCTAGGTCTAAGGACTTGATAGTTGGTACGAAACCCAGATAGATCAAAGGGCTGACTTGATATCTGGCAGAAAGTCCGATTGGGTCTACGGGACCTGACGACCGGTAAAAGTCTTGATGGGTTTGCGAACCTAACAACTGACATGAAGACTTGGTTGGTCAAGAGGCTAGCCGACAGATTAAAAGTTGGTAAGTTAGGTAAGTCACTAGAGGAGAGTGACTCGGTGAGGATGCATTCCGGTTGAGGGACAGTAGGTGTCGGTTCAGTTTAGGTCCATTTTGAAGCCCTAAACTGAGACCTTGACTAGTTCCTGGATCAGGGAGGATAAGACCTAATTATTATTACTTATTATTATTATGCTAACACTTATCTTGCGGGTTATTATTTGATTTATTTGACTAACACATTTTACAGGGTAAAAAGGGCACAAAAGCCTCAGGTGAACAGTACCCAAGGTGCCTTCAAGCATTGGAAGGCGCCTTGGCATTGTTCATGGAAGGTGTCTTCGGTGCATGGAAGGCGCCTTTCGCAGGATAAAATTCTGACCTCTTCAGTGATAAGGAACAACTTTTTTCGAGATCGAGTTTTACATGCTGGAGGCACCTTTAACCCTATGGAAGGCGCCTTCCATAATCTTTATAAGAGCATCTCGACCAAGCTTCAAATAACAACTCATACACAAGCTTCTACGCTTCCGATTGATGTTCTGACTACTCCAGCTTCTTGTTGTGACTCTGCTATGCCTGTCTACCGCTGAGAAGCCGACCAAACACCGAGCTCGAGCTGACCGACTCTGAAAAAAGTGTTTGGTAACTTTAAATTCTGTACTTAATTATTGCAAAAAGGACTAGTGTAGTGTGTTGCACTTGTTCTGACTTTCTCTTGTACTCAATTTCCTCTTCCGACGGTTCTGGAATAGGTATTTTAGTGGATTACTCATTGATAGGTCTGCAGGACCTAGGTCTTGGAGTAGGAGTCATCGAAGGGTCTGAACCAAGTAAAACTGACTGTGTCTATCTCTGTCTTCTTACTTCTTTCTTTTAACTTCTGTGTTATTCCGCTGCGTACTTTGTTTTCAAAATCGAAAAGAATAAGTTTTTCAAAATCACGTGATTCACCCCCCTTCTCACGTGCGACTCTATCCAGCAAGTGGTATCAAAGTCAAGTTCTACTCTGAATTGGTGCAATCACCAATCAAGCCAGGGGGAATTATTTTATTTTTTAGATTTCAGTTTTTCATATTCTATTTGAATTGGTAAAAGTTTACCTCTTCAAATAATTCTTTCTCGTTCTATTTTTACTCGAAGTTGGTGCAACACTACTTGAGTTCCTCGATATTCTTTTTATTTACTTAAACCCTGCTAATCCAAGACCAAGTCTTGGTACCTCCCTCTAGTTCTCTATTTTAGTGATAAATGACCCAAAATGAAAGATACAACTGTAGGACCGTGATCGTTCGATAGAGGGGGGGTGAATATCGATTCGAAAAATAACGAGTATAAGCGCAGCGGAAAAGTAAATGAACACAGTTGTTTTTACTTCGTTCGAGCCTGTGACGACTCCTACTCGAAGGCCCGTGGTCCTTGACCACTTTCGTTGGGCAATCACTAGCAATTCGAATATAGTTACAAGATGAATACAGGAAATGCTAATGAAACAAAGTAATACCGACAAAGAAATAAACTGAAAACCGAAGAGCACTTTGTCGGCGTCGCAGGAACGTAGAGCAGCAGGACCAGCAGTAGAAGAGTTCTCAGAATGATGATTGATACTGAAGCTCCTGCCTGAGGCTTCTTTTATATGTTGCTCCGGGCGCCTGGATTCCTTCCGGGCGCCTGGAATGTGACGTAGCTACTCAAACCGAGACCGGGCGCCCGGATCCCTTCCGGGCGCCCGGACCACCTTTTTCCAGAAAACTCCATTTTCCTGCAAAACAAAGTTAGTCCGAGGCAATATATATCCTGCAAAATAAATTGTTAGCACATTTTATAATAGTATGAATTAGCACAAATAGTATGACTTAGATTCCGTCTTTCCGAGACCGGAATCTAGTCACGATCTCGACTTAGATATCCAAAATGGATCTAAGCCGGATCGACGCCTAATGTTCCCTTCCCGGGAACGCGTCCTCGCAGTCACTCCCCTCCAGTGACTTACCTCACTTACCTGCCAGACGTCCGGTCAGCCCATCGACCCGTCTGGACTTCTCGCCAAGCATCCGGTCAGCCCGTCGACCCGCTTGGACTTCTCGACAGCTATCCGGTCAGCCCGTCGACCTAGCTGGACTTCTCGCCAAGCGTCCGGTTAGCCCGTCGACCCGCTTGGACTTCTCGCCAGCTATCCGGTCAGCCCGTCGACCTAGCTGGACTTCGTGCCAAACATCCGGTCAGCCCGTCGACCTGTCTGGACTTCTCCTGCACACTTGATCAAAGTGTCAGACAACAACAAAACTAACTTAACCTGATTTGTCATTCATCAAAACCTGGGTTAAATCGTTAGTGCTAACCGCACCAACAACAACAATGTTCGTCTGCCACTATTCAACGGGGATAATTTCCCATACTAGAAGAAGCAGATGGAAGTGTACCTGAAGACCGACTTCAGCCAGTAATTCAGCGTCACCAAAGGATACAAGGTGTCAATCGACCACAACACTAGAATTCTAATGGACCTGAAAAGTTAGAATCTGAAGATGAAAAAAAGGTCCAGATTGACTTCAAGACTCTCAACACAATCCAGTGCGGACTAACGAAGGAGGAACTAAACCACGTCGGCCCATATGAAAATACAAAGAAACTATGGGACAAGCTCATAGAACTACATGAGAGAACCAATAATGCAAAGGTAACAAAAAGGGACTTATTATTAAATAAATTATTTAACATCAAAATACAGGAAAGAGAATCCGCCAGTTAGTTGCACGCGAGGATAAAAGGCATCCTCAACAGGCTTTACACAATTGGTCATTAGATGGAGAACCGAGATCTGATAAGGTATACTCTAAACACATTCTCTCGAAATGTATTATGGGAATCCATCGCGGATACCTACAAGATCTTAAGGAATCTATCCAAATTAAAATTAGATGAACTTTTTTATGAATTAGAGCTGCACAAACAGACTAACGTCAAATTTGATAAAGGTATTGGTCTTGTTGCAGGAATGTCAGAAGAAAAATCTAGATCTAAACCAGAACCTGAAGATGGGTCTAACCCAGACTCGGACTATGAAGAATACCTAATGAACCTAGTAAAAAAGATGTTTACTAGGAGAAAGAAGAACTTCCCCAAAAAGGACCTGTAGAAGATCAAGTCAACTTCCAATTCCAACAACAACAAGACAAATGTCACGTGCTTTGGATGTAATAAGAAGGGACATTACAAGACCAGTTGCCCAAATCTCAAGAAGAAGAAAGCCCCCAAGGCAACTTGGGATAAATCATGCATAGAGAAATCAGACAACGACGAACCAAAGCACACCAATTATTTTGCGTTGATGGCATACAAACCAGAATTGGAAGATGAGTTCGAACCCGAATCGAGTCACAAGTCTGCACTCATTTTTGAAGGTTCTGATGAGGAACAATATATTTTTAGCAAAATGTTTTTTTAAAAATAATTGCATGTTTACATAGGAAATTAACTATATCTAAAAATCAAATAAACAAAGTAAAGAAAATAAAACACTTAATGAACAACTAAAATCAAATTCAACAACTGAGCCGATTCAAGCTGAAATCCCAACTCAAGTTGTAAAACTTGAAGAGGACAATTCCAGATTGAAAAGTGAAGTACTTGAACTAAATCAACTATTAGAAAAATTCACAACTAGATCTAAGTATCTCGATATAATACTTGGATCACAAAGATCTATGTATAATAAGTCCGGACTCGGATACAAGTCCAGCTCAACTAACAAAATATCTTTAGTCAATCAACATAAAAATCAAACCAAAGTCTGGGTTCCGAAAGCGTGCCTAACCCCACAGGTAGCAATCAATCAATACTACATACCTAAAAATAAAATACACTATCTAAAACCAAATAAATCAATCTTAATTTCAAAAATTAAACCCTCTAAGCTAAATTCAGTAAAGTCAACCAAAGCAATAACTAAACCTAAATTAAATAAAAAAAAACTAATCTAAACTCAAAATATAACCAAACCTATTATAACTATAAAATAAATCAACACAAACCCAAAACCTAAAACCCAAGTCCAATAATTCAGGAGGAGGCTCCAAACTAGTTGACACCTCCAAAATCAATAACTTACCCAGGTGGGTAATTAGGACTAGTTTAAAAAAGGACAAAAGTTTAACTTGATAAACTATATTGGTGAAATTTTGGATGCTAGTAAGTTAAGGAAACTCTGTCTCTGCATATATATAAAGATATGACTTCGACTTGGTGCATTTGGCTTAGTGGAACTAACTGAAACTATCTCTTACGAATCCTAACTGGTTATACCAAAGTTTATATTAAGTTCAGTGGATAGAACTATTTGAAAAATTTTAAAGACGCAGTTATTCTAATAATGTCCATGTGACTCACCACAACTTAGAAGTTTATCCAAAGAATGCATGTTTATTGAACCCAAAGCTAAATTTGAATCTAACATAAAGTTAAAGCAAATCCTGAAATCCAACTTAACTCATCTCACAAAAATTAGAGGATTCTCTGATTGAAAATGTAGATCAGGTGAGATGATTAAGCATCCAAAATTAAATTAAGAAACCAAAATTTAAATTTAAATTCAAAATTCAAATTCAAAATCAAAACGGAAATTCTAATTTAAAATTAAAAATTAACATTTTAAATTTAAAATTCAAACTCAAAATTTAAATTCAAATCAAAATTAAATTAACCTCCTAAATTATCTTCTAACTTAACTAATTATTAACTTAAATTAATTTGGAACTTAAACTTTATCTTAAATTAATTTCTTAACCTAATAAAACTTTAACTTAAATTAATTTTTAACTCAAATTAATTCTTAAATAACTCAATCAATTTTTTCAGTCTAGTTAATTTGTGTTGGAAATTAAGTGGATATTGGATGGTGGTTGCTCTAGACACATGACTAGGGATCACACTAAGTTCACTCAACTAACATACAAAAGCCTAGGAATGGTTATCTTTGGAAACAACGATAAACTTAAGATAATTGAGATAGGTGACATCGAACTCAAAATTGACTTTATTATTAAAAAAGATTACTTATTGATAATTTTAAATACAATCTACTTGGCATTAGTCAGTTATGTGATTCTGGATATAAGGTCAGATTTTTATCCTCTAAATGCTTAATCAAACACATAGATAACTCTAACATAAACTTAAAAGGTTTAGCAAGGACAATATCTATGCAATTAACCTAACAATCTCTTCACTTAAGTGTCACTTGACACAGAAAGAAGAAACTTGGTTATGACATAGAAGAATATCCCATACAAACTTTAGAAACCTAACAAAGTTAAATAGTTTAGTTAGAGGCTTACCAAAATTATCTAACTTAGATTCAACAATCTATAATACTCGTCAACAAGGAAAGCAAACCAAATCAATTCATAAATCAACAAATCAAACTCAAACAAATTCTATGCTAGAATTGTTGCACCTAGACCTATTTGATTCCCATGGAATAAAATCAATAAATCAAAGTCTTTATTGTCTAGTAATAATAAATGATTACTCAAAATTCACTTGGGTAAAATTTTTAAAAATAAAGATGAAATATTTGAAGTCTTCAGCAATTTCTACAAACAAAATGAAAATGAAAAAGAAAAAGATAAAAAAAATAAACGAATTAGAAGTGATAACGAAGGTGAATTTAGGAACCATAATTTCAATATATTTTACTTAAAAAATGGCTATCATCATGAATTTTAGTGCCTTAAAACACCCCAACAAAGTAGAATAGTTAAAAGAAAGAATAGAACCCTACTTGAAGCCTCCAGGATAATGTTAAATGAATATCAACTTCCTAAATACTTTTGGATAGAAGTTGTTAGTACAGCCTGCTATATACAAAACATAACTACAATAAATAAAAATTATAACAAGACTTCATTTGAACTCTATTATAATAAAACACCCAATATCAAATACTTTAAAGTGTTTAGGTGCCCAATTTACATACTAAATATAAGAGAATACTTAGAAAATTTTACCTCAAAAGTAGAAAAGGAAATTTTTGTAGGTTACTCATTAAATAGTAGAGGTTACAGAGTATATAATAAAAATACACTAAGGATCAAAGAAACCATAAATGTAAAATTTGAAGAATTTAACCATAACCTAGAACAAACTCAAATTCAACCAATTGATTTTATTAGAGGTAGCACCAGTCAAGGGGGAGCAAGTGTAAACTTAAGTCAAGAACATGAAGAAGAACATCAACTATAAGAAAACAAACAAACTAGAACCACAAGGGTTAAACCAAATCATCCACTTGAATAAATAATTGGTGACATAGACCTAAGAGTCCAAACTAGATCAGTTTTTAGAAATCTAAGCCAAATAGCATTAATCTCTAACATCGAATTCAAAATAATAGAAGAATCATTAAATGACCCAAATTGGATCTTAG
Organism: Zingiber officinale; assembly: GCF_018446385.1. Lineage (NCBI taxonomy): Eukaryota > Viridiplantae > Streptophyta > Magnoliopsida > Zingiberales > Zingiberaceae > Zingiber > Zingiber officinale. Next base: position 47,876,758 of record NC_056003.1, read on the forward strand.
TCATGCAAGAGGAACTGATCCAATTTGAAAGAAATGAAGTATGAGATCTAGCTCCATTACCAGAACATAAAAAATTAATAAAAATAAAATGGGTCTTTAGAAACAAACTAAATGAAAAAGGAAAAGTTGTTAGAAACAAAGTCAGATTAGTAATCAAAGGATTTAGTCAGGTCAAGGGACTCGACTATGATGAAACATATGCCCCTATCGCTAGACTCCAATCAATTAGAATGTTGTTGAGTTACGCAACCCATAAGGGTTTCAAATTATATCAAATGGATGTGAAATCGGTCTTTCTCAATGAATTAATTAAAGAAGTGGTATATGTAGATCAACCCCCAGGGTTTGAGAACTTAGAACACCCTAATCATGTAATTAAATCAAAGAAAGCCCTCTATGGTCTAAAACAGGTTTATGGAGCTTGGTATGATAGGCTGATCACATACTTAATCTCAAAAAGCTTCAAACAAGGTCAAATAGACCCAACTCTATTCATCAAAATAATTAATCAAGATTTCTTTATAGCCCAAATTTATGTAGATGATATAATATTTGGGTTAATTAATTCAAAACTCCTATAAAATTTTTTAACATTGATAGAACAAGAATTTGAAATGAGTCTAGTAGGATAACTAACATTCTTCCTAGGGCTTCAAATCAAAGAATCAAATGAAGGAACTTGCGTTTATCGACAAAAATATACACTTGAATTACTTAAGAAATTTGGTATGAAAAATTCCAAGAAAATTAAAACTCCAATGGCCATCAATGTGACCCTAGACAATGATCCAAGTGGAAAATCCATAGACCTTAAATATTACAAAAGCACCATAGAAAATCTACTATACCTGACTGTCAATCAACCTAGCATTTTATTTGCAGTCAGTATGTGTGCTAGGTACTAAACATGCGCCAAGGAGTCACACTTGGCTAATGTTAAAAGAATTTTTAAATACTTAAAAGGAACATCAAATGTAGGAATGTGGTACCCTAGAATACCCAATTTTGAACTTATAGGTTTCTCTAACTCAGATTATGCTGACTGTAAACTAGATAGAAAAAGTACAAGTGGTGGTTGTCAACTACTTGGATCATCACTTATTAGCTGGTTTAGTAGAAAGCAACACAGTGTTGTTTTATTTACTACTGAGGTAGAATATATAGTAATAGAAGAACGTGTTGCAGAACTATTACGAATGATGCATACCTTAAAAGACTTTAATCTAAACTTTAAAAATATAAAAGTACTAATTGATAATATTAGCTCAATCAACTTAACAAAAAAACCAGTGCATCATTCAAGAACTAGACACATCAAAATCAAACACAACTTTATTAAGGGTACTAAATGAGACATTGAACTCAACTACATTGATTCCAAGTAAACTTAGCTGACATATTTACCAAACATCTCTCTGAAAGTAAATTTAGTAATTCACATTGATAATTAGGAATGTGTGTCATAGACTTGGACTACTACTTTCAAAATAAATTTTCAAAATGATTTGTAAATTCTAGGAAAAGTCTTTTCTTTGATTTCTTTTAAAACTCCCACTTTCTTAATCTTTCAAAATTGACTTTAGCCTTAGTCTAGATCAAATCTATAGAAAACATGTTCTTATAAATCTAAGACTTGAGCATCTCACAAATACACTAGGCCTACCTTGATCATGTATTCAAAAACCTAGAATGACATGAGATGCGTGAGCAAATTGTCTGGACTTAAGATGCTTATATCAGTGCATCATCACAAGAGTTTGAGCGAGAAATATCAAATTACAGTGATCAGGTTAAGTAATTCATCTTAGTCAAATACTAACTAGATACATGTACTTAAGCTGACTAACTAAGTGAACACTGCTATCTTCTGATAGTCAGTTAGTAACTATCGGTTAGACATTTAAGGGTAATTTCTATATGACTATTTTTCTTAAATAATATCAGGCTCAGGGGGATAACATTTTCAAAAAAAAAAAAATTAACTTACACTATTGAAAATGAAAATTATGTTTTGTTTTGATTTTTTTTACTCAAAATAACTTAAAAGCATTTTTTTGAAGGATCTTTTAAAGACATTTTTTTGTTTAAGGATCTTTTGCAAAAGTCTTTTGAATTCTTAAAAATTTCCTATAACAAAAGCCTATTTTGAAAATTATTTTAAAATACTTGGTAACCCACTCTTAAAATTATCTAAAAATATTTACTAACTTGGAAACTTTTTGAAGACATTTACTAAAGTTTTTATGGAAAGTTTTAACTAAAACTTTTGAAAGTATTTTTTAAGCATTTCTCTTAAAAATTTCTCTCTCTCTCTCTCTCTCTCTCTCTCTCTATATATATATATATATATATATAATTTCTTGGACAATTCTTGAAACATTTCCTTCATAGAAAAGTTTTTTGGAAATTATTTAAAAATTCTTAAGGAAATTTTTTCTGACTTTGAACATTTTTCAAACTTACTTTTACTCAAAAAATATTGGAGAAATATTTTTTTTAAATCTTCCTTATTTCAAAATTGCTGTCAAATTTTGTATATATTTTTCAAATTCTTGAAAACAATTACTCAGAAATCCTTAACAAAAGATTTCTAATGTTACTTAGAAATTCTTCTTGAGCTTACTCAAAAATGTACTTACAAATTTTTGACTTAGAATTTTTTATTCAAGCCTCTCTCTAAGTTTGAGATATACAAAGTATTAACTACATTTTTGGCTTAAAACTTTCAGTTAGTTTATGTATTCCTCGTCAAAATTTTATTACCTCCTATGCTTAATCTACATTATTTTTCCTCTGCGCATTTTTTGATGAATGCCAAAGGGGAGGGTAAGGGTTAAGTAAGAAAAAGATAATCTAAATAATCTTAACTCTAAAACCAATTAAGATAAATAATCAAACAATTGATCTTAGTTAAGCATCTTTTCTCTTGAATAATGTTATTACTATTTCATTTTATGCATATATTTTTCTAACTTTAACTTAGGTTGTCATTACATCAAAAAGAGAGAGATTGTTGGTACAATTTGCATTAACGGTCCAACTCAGATTTTAATGAATGACAAGTGAGTTAAGTTAGGTCTTTATGTGATCTAATTGCTTTACCAAGTATGCAAGAGTTGACAGGTCTGAAGGATCTGACACCAGGCTAAAATCCAGCTGAGTCTGAGGACCTAATAAATAGTGTGAAGCCCAGATAGGTCAAAGAGCCGACCTGATATCTGGCAGGAAGTTCAGTTGGGTCTGCAAGACTTGACAACCGATAGAAGTCTAGTTGGGTCTGCAGACTTGACAACTGACATGAAGACCTGGTAGGTCAAGAGGCTAGTCTAAAGACTACTAGTTGGTAAGGCAGGTAAGTTATTGAAGGAGAGTGACTCGGTGAAGACAAGTTCCAGTTGAGAAATAGTAGACGTCGATCCAGTTTAGATCCATTTTAGAGCGCTAAACTGAGACATTTACTAGTTCCTAGATCAGGGAGGATAGGACCTAATTATTATTACTTATTATTATTATGCTAACACTTATCTTGCAGGTTATTATTTGATTTATTTGACTAACACATTTTGCAGGCTAAGAAGGGCACAAAAGCCTTAGGTGAACAGTACCCAAGGTGTCTTCAAGCATTGGAAGGCTCCTTGGCACTGTTCATAGAAGGCACTTCGATGCATGGAAGGCGCCTTCCGTAGGATAAAATTCTGATCTCTTCAGCGATAAGGAACAACTTTTTTCAGGATCAAGTTTTACACACTGGAGGCACCTTCAATTTTATGAAAGGCGCCTTCCACAGTCTTTATAAGAGCGTCTTGACCAAGCTTCAAACAACAACTCATACACAAGCTTCTATGCTTCCGATTGAGGTTCTGACTACTCCAGCTTCTTGCTGTGACTCTGCTACAATGTGCTACACCCATCTACTGCTGAGAAGCTGACCAAACACTGAGCTCGAGCCGACCGACTCTGAAAAATGTGTTTGGTAACTTCAAATTCTGTACTTAATTATTGCAAAAAGGACAAGTGTAGTGTATTGCACTTGTTCTGACTTTCTCTTATACTTGATTCCCTCTTCCGGCGGTTCCAAAAGAGGTATTTTAGTGGATTACCCATCGATAGATTTGGAGGACCTGAGTCTTGGAGTGAGGGTCGCCAAAGGTTATGAACCAAGTAAAATCGACCATGTCTGTCTCTGTCTTCTTACTTGTTTCTTTTAACTTCTATGTTATTCCACAGCGTACTTTGTTTTCAAAATTGAAAGGGACAAGTTTTTCAAAATCACATGATTCACCCCTCCTCTCACGTGCGACTCGATCCAACATGTATAACCCTTAGAAGTCTTAGAATAGCTTATAAAGATACACTTTTTACTTCTAGGTCCTAATTTTCTATATTTGTGAGTCTTATCATGAATGTAGGTAACTGACCCCCAAGGTCTCAGATTACTCAAATTTGGTTTTTTGTCTGCCCAACGTTCATATGGAGTAGATAGAACAGATTTAGAAGACACTCAGTTAAATATATATTTGTAGTTAATAACAAATCTCCCCAATAGGAAATTGACAAATTAGCTTGAGCCATCATAGACCTAACTATATCTTAAAGAGTTCGATTTCTTCTTTTAGTAACCCCATTTTAGTGTGTAGTTTCAGGGTCAGTGAGCTATCTAATAATCCATTTTATCATTATATATTATCGTGAACTCTATCAGATAAATATTCACTTCTACAATCAGTGCATAAGATTTTTAACCTTATGTTCCAATTGATTCTCAATCTTGTTCAAATAACGATTGAAACAATTTAATACTTCAGACTCATGAGAGATCAAATACACATGACCAAAATGTGTGAAGTTATCAATAAATGTAATGAGTTAAGAACTTCCATTTTTAGCCTTCACATTTATTGAACCACAAATATTCGAATGAATTAATTATAATGGTAATTCAGCTCTAATAGTCTTATCAAATAGTTTTCTTAGTTGCTTTTCTAACAAGATAATGCTCACATATAGATAAGTTAATTTTAGCATGAGTGTCGAGCAGACCCTCTTTAGCTAATCTATTCATTCGTTCTTATCCTATATGTCTTAGTCTAACATACTAAACTTTATCATTAATATCAACATCAGTAGTAAGAGCAATATTTAAAAAATAACCATCATTGTCGTAATTAATACCCAATTCTACATCAAAAACCATCAAACCATTCGATACATAACCATATCTTATTAACACAGAGTTAATTCTTAGTTCTACATAATGACTGTGAAAGTTTATACAATAACCCAAATCAAGAAGACTAGTAACTGAAACCAGATTTCATCAAATTTCAGGAGCATACAGAACATCATGTAGAAATAAGGTACGTCAACCACATAGATTGAGTTTGCAAGTGCCAACTCTTTTAACTTCAATTCTTACATTATTTGCCATATATATCCATTTATTGCTAGTTGATACCCGATGGTACTCCACGTATATAACTCGATCATGAGGTACATGGTTTGTTGCTTCTGAATCTATAATCTATAAAGGATAAGAATCATCTAACAATACTATACTAGCAACACAATGCTCGTGAAACTTCTTGATTGGGTCTTGCCCAGTAGCACCACCATCTTCTTTTCACTTTTCCTTTCCTTTCTTAAACTATCTTTTCTTATTCTTAGATTAGAACCTTCAGCTACAAAAGCTTGACCAGATATCCTTGCGATTCTATTGTCTCCGTCTCTAGTTCAACATGGCATGAGACATCAGTGAAAGTCTGGATACTTTCACTGTGTGTAAAGTTCTGATTTGTTGGATCGAGTCACATGTGAGAGGGGGGAGGTGAATTATGTGATTTTGAAAACTTATTCTTTTTGAAATTTAAAAGATAAGTACGCAACAAAAAACTAAGAAGAAAGAGATCACGATCAATTTTACTTGGTTTGGAGCCTTCGACGACTCCTACTCCAAGACCCGGGTCCCGCGGACCTATCGATGGGTAATCCACTAAAATACCTTTTCTGGTACCTCCAGAAGAGGGAATCGAGCACAAAGAATTTAGGCCAAGTGTAACACGCTACACTTCTCTTTTTCAGTAATTAAGTACAGAATAACTTTATTACCAACACGTAGGGATCGATGTGAGAGCACTCTTATGTTAGTGTCGATTTGTCGGCTGCGATTGGATGAAGTTTGCAGCAGTCGTCGGAGCAGTCGTCGGGTGCAACATCTTTGCAGCAGAGTCATAGTAGGAAGTCAAAGCAGTAGGAACCTCGAATTGACGTATAGTAGCTCGTATAGTAGTTCTTGAATGAAGTTTGGCCAAAACTGCCTTATATAGGGCATTAAAGACGCCTTCCATAGGCGTTAAAGGCGCCTCCAATGGGTCAAATTTGATCTCAACTTCATTGCACCTTATCTATGATGGGCTCCAAAATTTATGTACGACGGGCTCCAAAATTTATCCCTTGGAAGGCGCCTTCAAGCTAGTGAAGGCGCCTTCCATGAACAGTACGAAGACGCCTTCCGGTACTGTTCATCCAAAAGCTTTTTGCTCATTTTGCTCTGCAAGTTGTGTTAGTCCAAAACTAAAACATCTAACCTATAAAACAAAGTTAGCATAGTGAAAAATAAGTAGTAATTAACTCCTGTCCTCCGATGACCAAGAACTAGTCAAGGTCTCAGATTAGGGATCCAAAATTGACCTGACCTGGACCGACGCCTACTGTCCATCAACCGGGACGCGTCCTCACTTAGTCACTCTTCTCAAGTGACTTACCTTTACTTACCAATTTGCTGTTGGTTGACTAGCCTCTTGACCCACCAGGTCTTCATGCCAATTGTGAGGTTCGTAGACCCACTTGGACTTCTGCTAGTTGTCCGGTCCTACAGACCCAACCGGTCTTCCTACCATATATCCGATCGGCCCATTGACCTATCTAGACTTCGCACCAGTTATCCGGTCTCACGGACCTAGCTGAATTTCAGGCTGGTATCTGGTCCTTCGGACTTGTCAATTCCTGCACACTCAGTAAAGTAATTAGATCACAAAACACCTAACTTAACTTCCTTGTCATTCATCAAAATCTGAGTTAGACCGTCAGTGCAATCTACACCAACATGATTTAGCGTCTCCCAAGAATTAGGAAGGGAATGAATTACTATTTGAACCTGTTGTTCATCAGTCAACTCATGACTAGCAGTCTTAAGCTCTCGAATTATATTTACCATTTCCCTCATATACTGGGTCATGATAACATTCGAACATTTTTTGTAGCTGTCAAACTTGATTGTCAACTGACGAAACTTGCTTAAACTTACTCCACTATACTTCTCTTTAAGGGTAACCTAGACTGCATGAGCAGATGATAATAACTCATATTCAAATACCAGGTCGTCTACCATTGAACTAATCAATATTCCCTTAGCAGTGGGCATTAAGGTCACGTTCATGTTGTACTGTAGAACCATCAACAGGTTCTTTCATGAATTGATTTAAAGCCTCTAGAATTTCTTTTTCCTCAAGAACATACTGTATCTTAAGGTGCCAGATTTTATCGTTATCCCTATATAATTTCTCTCTATTATTGAGTTTAGCTATGGTATTTTTATTTACCATGATCTAACATAAATAAACACATTATTTAGTAATTTAGTGTATTTTACATGTATATAATTTATGATTGACTCAATGTTAATTTAAGTTGGTTTACAAAATCAAGTGACGACTACATTTCTACTCATCATTTGTATAATCCAATCTAACCAACAATGATCAATACTATTATACACATCCCATCAAATGAACTAATCATCAAGTGAGTAAATCCATGAAATGAATTCATCATTTAAATAAACTAATCGATCTTTTAAAATTGTTAACACATAACATTCCTTTTCTTGTTTGTTAACGCATAACATAACATTTCATAAAATAGTACTGTTTGTACATAACAACAATTTTTATTATATGGTTTTATTAAACTTAATTGGCTAATGTTGTCCGTACATAATGACAGTAACAACAACAACACTCTACTAAGCTAGATAAGCTAACATCACTACTACTAGGACAAACACTAATATAGTGGCCATTATTATCCTTTTCATCTTGGACTCAATTAGGGAAATCTCAGGTAGACCAATTTTAGGATTCTTTATTGGATCTACATTCGGATCTTCTTATGGATCCTCCTCAAACTCTTTAAAATTCTCTTGATCCACATGGTGAAATATCTTCACACAAAACTGTACATATGAAATTCACCATTCGAAGAGCCCCCATAAATGGTGTGCTACTTCATTGAGGTGTATCGGTAGCAATTAGATCAAAACCCAGATCCTATAATTATCCAGGTTTGGAAACTCTTCTTGTTTGAGTTTCCAGAATAATTGATCGAGCCATCCAATATGTTCGCTAACCCCGTAAACTGGATCATACTATATAAAATAATAATATCAATATTAAACCGACAAATTAAACTAGTAAAACTGATTTATTTTAACTCTCTTTTTCTCTCTCTCTCTCTCTCTCTCTCTCTCTCTCTCACACACACACACACACACACACACACACACATATATATATATATATATATATATATCGGTCTATCTACTCAATCCATAAGTAAATAAGAAAAATAAATTTTCTATATCTGAGGAGCTCCAGTTGATTAACATACTAGATCGGTCTATTAGAAAACTATATCTTAAGCATTAACTTATTCCCTTGTCCTCATTAGAACTAATCTAATTGGGATGTTCAATTGTTATTATTTAACCTAAGTCCATTTAAGTCTAACTCTGACTTATTGATCAAATCAAGATTTATTTAATCAATCCTAGTTCATCAGATAATTTGACCCACTTTTGATTAAATTTGACTTATTAGAACAAATCTGGCCCACTTGATCAAATTTGGAAAAGGTTCCGTCTAATTAGATTCAATGTTGTCTAATTAAATCAAATTGATTTAATTAAACCAACTAATGATTTAAACCATATTAAAGTCTAAAAGGACTAACCTGATTTAGTTAAACCAACTAATGATTTAAATTAAACCTTAGTTTAACTGGACCAAACTAGTCTAGTTAAACCAATTAATAATTGAAAATGGTTCAATTTAAATTGGTTTCAACTAAACCAGTTAAATAAGAGAAACAAACTTATTTAAAAAAAAACTTTTTTTCCCGCATGAGAAAAACTTCTCATGCTTTCTCAGTTTTTATTTTCTTTTTTTTTTTTAAATCAAACTTTTCTCAAACAGTGATTTTGACGAACGAAGTTACTGTTCTCCTTTCTTCACTTTTCATGATTTCACTATCATGACTTCTTTGTCGCAACGAACGCGGTTGCAGTGACTATCTATCGTCAACCTCCAGTGACTATCTATCGTCAACCTTCCAACGTGGTCATCGACGCTCTTCGACCATGGAAACCGATCACCAGCCACCTGAGGTGGTCGTCGAAGCCCAAAATGAGTGCATCTGCGAGACATAGCTGTGACCTTCTCTACCGCGACGAACGTGGGTTCCGATCTTTGGCTTAGTAGCAGGCCCATGATGTGATCGCCAGTGCGCAACTGTGAATATGGAAATTACAACACTGTTGTGATTTCTCAGTGTTAGGAAGATTTGCTGCTTGGGTAGAAATCACAACAACCATCATGATTTCTCAGTTTTATTCCTCCGATTTCATACTTTCAGAACTACACAGCTCTGATACCATTGTTGATCTAAATACATAAAATATATAGAAATACGAAATCTGTAAAACTTACAGTGATCTCTTGTAGTAGATCTAATTTTCGCTTGTTGTCGGAAGAACGATCATGAACGAATCGGAAAGCTATTCAAGATTCCATGAGTCAAATCCCTCTCTACTGGATTTTCTCCTTGCTGATTACTTGCTCATCACTTTATTACCTTTCAATTCCCTGGATGCCTCATATATAAAGCCAAGGAAGATGAAATGTCGCTCATAAAGGTGGAAGGTGAAGCGGAAGAGACACCCTTTCATCATCGTAGCTCCTATATTATCAAAAAAATTGTTTAAATTTTATTAAAATTATTTTAAATTAATCAAAAATATTTTAAATCAATTGTTTCATTATTCAAATAATTTCTACATGTTATAGCAATTAGGACTAGTTGCTATCCTCGGGGCTATGGTACCATGATAAGATATTCAAGTTGTCATCTAAGTACCCATGGTTTAATTTCTAAACTATAACGTATTTGATAACTACTTAGTAGCATCTATATATTATAGTAGTCACCGATAATGATTACAATAGTATTAGATAAAGAGTATTCTTGAAATTTTCATGGGCACTATTTTGATCGATTGATTGATTTATTAAAAAAAAAGTTCTTTCATTATTTACATAATATAGGATATGCTTTTTTTAATTTTTGTCTTAAAAATTTAAAATTTTAAAATTAGATAAAGAATTTTTTATGTATATACATATGCGTATATTAACAAGTAACAGCTAACTCACCGAAAATCAATAGAAAACCGAAATAAACCGTGCACCGGTCTGACTCGATTGTCTCCTACAATTTGATAAGGGTTCACTGCAAAACCCTACCCCTCCCTCCCTCCCTCTCTCTTTCTCTCTCTCTCTCATGGCGAGACCGCGCGGCGGGATCTCTGCGAGAAAGCCGGCGGATGGCGAAGTGGAATTCCACGCTGATGAGGCCGAGATGAAGGCGATGGTAGGCGTCAGCTCGAAGGCGGAGCTGAAACGGCGTATGAAGGAGAGCAAGAAGGCCAAGTCTGGCGGCTTCGAGTCGCTGGGGCTCTGCCTCGAGGTCTACCGTGGCGTTAAGAGAAAGGGATACCGCGTGCCGACCCCGATCCAGAGAAAAACGATGCCGCTCATCCTATCCGGCGCCGATGTGGTCGCGATGGCCCGAACGGGGTCCGGGAAGACCGCCGCTTTTCTCGTTCCCATGCTTCAGAAGCTCCGGCAGCATGTGCCGCAGGCCGGCGTACGTGCGCTTATCCTATCGCCCACTAGGGACCTCGCCATGCAGACGCTTAAGTTCACCAAGGAGCTCGGCAGGTTCACTGGTTAGAATTCCTTCGCTCTTCTATCTCTTCCCTTGATTTGGTTCTCTATAAGCTACTGACTACCGATGTGCATAGCGCTTTATATTGAGGAAAAAAATTGAGTAACGAGAGTACAAATATCGTCAATATAAAATTGATAACAAAATTTTTAACTTTTGATAAAAATTTTTTAACTTTTATTTCATAGGCACAATTGTTCAATTGTTGCACATTTAAGCTTTTTTAGGTGAAGGTGAAAGAGTTGTTCTGTTGCTTTGTATTGGTACTTCTGCTTCAGTATTTGTTGAAACTAGTGTAATTTTCCGAAGAGGTTAGAGGAAGGGAAGAAAGGAGACATAAGAAAATGGACATAAACTATCACCTTTTTTTTAGATTGTAATTACTTTTATAATTATAGGAAAAAAATTCAGTCATTTTGACCATATATTTTATGGTCCATCATTCCCCTCCCAACCACACTTTGATGATTTTGTGAAGTGTTTTATTTTTCGTTATGTTTTGTAATCTTCTGAGACATCATTTTCAGCTAAACTAATTAATCTTTAGTAAATTTTTGCCACTAATTCTTCTTGCTAAGGCTTGTATCTTACAAGTACGAAGACAACTCAATATCATCACATCCTTTTTCTTGATTTTATTGGCATTCAACTGAGCAGTACTGTTTTCAGTGCTTGTTCTCACATGTATATGCATTTCACTTTTTTGCAAAGTCATTTTTATCTACTGAAGTTGTACATCTTTAGTTAAATGAACTATAATCTTCTGCAGATCTTCGCACCAGTCTATTGGTTGGTGGTGATAGCATGGAAAATCAATTTGAAGAGCTAGCACAGAATCCTGATATTATAATTGCTACTCCTGGCCGACTTATGCATCATTTGTCAGAGGTTGAGGGTATGTCACTGCGTACTGTGGAATATGTTGTATTTGATGAAGCCGACAGTCTCTTTGGAATGGGTTTTGCCGAGCAGTTGCACAAAATTCTTTTACAGCTTAGTGAGACACGTCAAACTTTACTTTTTAGTGCTACCATGCCAAGTCTACTCGCTGAGTTTGCAAAGGCTGGTCTTCGCGATCCAGAGCTTGTGCGACTTGATCTAGACACTAAGATTAGCCCAGATCTTAAGATGGTATTCTTCACAATGCGTCATGAAGAGAAACTTGCTGCTTTGTTGTACTTAGTCAGGGAACAAATTAGTTCTGATCAACAGACATTGATATTTGTTAGTACCAAGCATCATGTGGAATTCCTAAATATTCTTTTTAGGGAAGAGGGTATTGAACCTTCTGTCTCGTATGGTGACATGGATCAGGATGCTCGCAAGATTCATATTTCAAGGTTCAGAGCACGAAAGACTATGATTCTTATTGTGACTGACGTTGCTGCAAGGGGCCTTGATATTCCCTTGCTTGATAATGTTTTGAACTGGGACTTCCCTGCAAAACCTAAGCTTTTCGTACATAGAGTTGGTCGAGTGGGTCGGGCTGGTCGAACAGGTACTGCTTATTCCTTTGTTACATCAGAGGATATGCCTAACCTATTAGACTTGCATCTTTTCCTTTCTAAACCACTTAGACCTGCCCCTACTGAGGAGGAAGTTCTCGATGACATGGAGAGAGCATACACAAAGATTGATGAAGCAATTGCAAATGGAGAGACGATATATGGTCGTTTTCCTCAACCAATTTTAGATCTTACTTCTGAAAGACTTCGGGAGGTGATTGAAGCAAATGCAGAGCTAGTTTCATTGCAGAAGGTGTCTACTAATGCATTTCGCTTATATTCTAAGGGGAAGCCTTTACCTTCAAGTGAATCCATTAGAAGAATGAAGGATTTACCTCGTGAGGGGCTGCACCCAATCTTCCGAACTTTACTTGGACCAAATGAACTTGCAGCACTAGCTTTTTCTGAACGATTAAAGGCGTTTAGGTAATGATCATTTTATGTGTTTGTTTATTCAGTTGATTTAATAAGAACTAAATGAATCAGTGAATGAGTAAGATGACAAATCAATTTCATTGTACTCTGTTTATATTTTTCTGGCTTGACCTGCTAGGCCAAAGCAGACTATATTAGAGGCTGAAGGGGAAGCTGCAAAGGCAAAAAATGCACAAGTAAGATGACAAATCAATTTCTTTGATTTTTCCTGAGAATTGAGATAGTCCTATAGCCATTTGGTGTTACGAAAGGCAGATATCTTGCTTGTTATATACATGAGTTCATTTTTCATAGTTGCTTTCATTTGGATTCTCCTATTATATTCATTTTTCCTTAGAATATTACCATAAATCAGGCAACAATGTATCATTTTTCCCCCCATGTTACTTCCTACACAGGCAGGTTAAAGACTTCCAAAGTAGTTTATATATTCACCAGATTATTGTTAAGAACTCCATTTTTTTAATATAAAAAACATTTTTGATGACATGTAGGGTTCAAATCAATGGCTTGAAGTGATGAAGAAGAAAAGAGAAGTTCATGAAGAGATAATTAAATCGGCACACCACAAGCGTTGTATGGATCAGGCAATGAAGGTAAACAGTCATTCATCTTAGTGTCGAGGCAGGTTTAATGAGATATAGTGATACCTCTACTAGAATTGAGCACATTTTCCAAAGTTTGCTGATTATTGTCTGCAGTATGTGTGTATTCTTTTTAAACTTCATGCCTTCATGACTTTCACCTCTGTTGTCATTGGCTACTAGGAACAGAGAGCACTCTGATTTGGAAAAATCAATAATATCTGATTTTTAAGTTATCAATTGACCAAATTTGATCCAGATTGTTTGATCTTGATGGGAATTGGGTGCTAGAAGATCCAAGATTTATTTATTTCATAGAGAACCTACTCAACTATATTAGCACACCATTGGACTGACTGGCATATTTTTGAATGTTCTGCAGGGTTGTCAAGAACTATCATAGAGGTGACCACTGAAAATTTTGTAGGAAAGTCCACCAAAAGTAGTGTTTAATTACATGGGAATGTTGTTGGAGTTGACTAATTAGAGAATGGAAATCCTACTCTGGAGTTCAGATACCTAGAATATGCCTCATTACTCTATCTTCGATTCATGATTTGTACTGCTGGTGGAAATTTCATTTGTGTGCATGATTAGTTACCTTTTTTTAATGCTTCTCTATTGGTCATGATCATATTTGTAAAAACTTGCATCTTCAATTATACAATTTTGTCAAGTTTAATGACTTGGTCCTTTTTTTTGCTGCTAGAATGTGGTAAAAATCACATACTGACATCCTTATGTGGATTAAATACAATTAAACAATCTTCCATAATGTATGAGGCACCATCACTTTTTGGAAGAAATTAGTAAGATATGGACCAATAGTGATAGAAGATGTCACTTGCAGATTTTGTTTTACTCAATCTCACATGCATTTCTTACTTGAATATATATCTTATTTCTATTGTTTAATATCTACCGTGTATTGTTAGTTGTTATGTCCAGTATCGTTATTTATAGAAATTATGTCCTTTATCCACATTCAGTATCTGAAGGGGAGCCTTGGCGCAACGGTAAAGTTGTTGCTATGTGACCAAAAGGTCATGGGTTCGAATCCTGGAAACAGTCTCTTGCAAAAAAGTAGGGTAAGGCTGCGTACAATGGATCCTTCCCCGGGACCCCGCATGGCGGGAGCTTCGTGCACCGGGTTGCCTTTTTTTTTTTTTTTTTATCCACATTCAGTATCTCTGTGCTGCATTTGTAGTTAGTATTTCTCTTTTCTGGATGCAGGATACAGAGATGACAAGTGCTCCACTAGTTGAGTTGGAGAAAAAAGGTTTTCAGTTCTTGATTTCACTATGTTTCTTATGACCTATCATTTTTATAATCACCTTTTGACTTGTTGCAGCCTAGCTTGGCTGCTATAAACAATTTGAGAATTTGACATGACTAATCAGGATATGACAACAGTAGAATCTGAATCTTTGATTGAAGGCCATAGTTTACAATTGTCAATGGCAAACACTGTCATTGTCAGTTTGACTTAATTAGACTAGGTTTGACTTGGTATTTTGAGGGATGTACTTTCCTTTTGAACATCGCAAGATGGTGGACAATCACTAGGGCAGTAACTTCAAGGGAGAAGGGAAATGTCTATTCTAATCACTGCATTATATATAAGATCTCTTTATGATCTACTTGTGTACAATACTTCCCTTTATGTCTCACCTTTTTCTGTTAAATATATGTATTGCTTCTCTAGCTGCTAATGACATTCTCTTGCCCTTCAAAATGACAGTGGTAAACAAGTTTTGTATTTTCCATAATTTGTATTAGTTGGATTGTTTGTATGTCATTCTGATCACCAGATTATCCATTTTCTTACCTTTTGTAATGTATTTCTGTTAATTATATTTTCTTGGTATAGATTGTTGATGGTTTATGCTGCATAATTCATAGACCTATAGTTCATCTTTGACTTGTTATCTTTGGTGTTTTATTTCATTAGAAGTACGCAGTGCTAAAAGAAAGGTTGTCAACTTTAAGGATGATGAATTTTATATAAGTGCAATTCCAACAAATCAGGTATACTGCTCGGTCATTGTTAATGCTCTTTTTATTAACTGTGTATCCAGAACCTACTTCAAACTGATTCTGAATTTGATTCTTTCTATCACAGCATCTGGAAGCTGGGCTCTCAGTCAAGAATGATGAAGGATTTGGAACAAACAGGTAGCACTATCTTATGCACAATTGTTCTCAGTAGGAAGTTATTGTTAAGATCCTTTGTATCTGGACGGTTCATTTTATGTGGCAATCATAACTGTGATTCCAAAATGAGTTAATTAAAGGATTCATGAATGCAATTTATCCATGACTTCGAATTCTTATTCTGACATTATTCTGAGCACCATTGCAAAATGTCATGAAAAATTGCCATTCTGCCGCTTGGAAGTGTGTAGTGTACCTATTTACCGTCCTCTATTTTGTGCATATCTTGTGCATGGATTGGCTTGTTTCTTGCCGGCATCATTTTTGCACACTATGTCAATGCATGTTTACTTGCAATGATATTTGATCAGGTATATCTACAGTAAATATCTAGGAATATTTGTTATGGCAATCTGGCACTCCATGTTGCTTAGGATCATTTTATGCTATTTGTTTTGTTTGTTAAGCCCCCGGGACTATGGTGCAGCGCCAGAGCATCCAGGTTGTTACTCAGGCACTTGAGGTTCGATCCCCAGCTTTGGTGAATTTGCAAGAATTTTTCCTCCAAATGGGGCGTGCAACCAAAGGATGCTAGGCTTCTTGGCCACTCGCCGCGAGCGCTTCCTGATTTACCTTAATGGCCAGTGGGAAAATTCCGTGGGGACCCAGGACTAGTCAATGGTTTATCAATTTTATGCTATTTGTTCAACTTGTCTTTGTTGGAAAATTCTTAACATACATTTTGTGAACTGTGATACTTAGATTCTTCATTTAGCCTTTCATTATTTGCAATCGATACTGACACTAAGCCAACAGCCAACATCCTTTATTAAAAAGGTTTTAGAAATTGTCATGTCAAACACGTAGATCCACACCCCTCTATGGTTACTTGACCTTGTCTCCAAATAGCTTATGTCATGACACTAACTTTCAATGTTATTGCCTTCAATCCTATAACTTTTAATCACAAGGGAGAAATAATGTGGCTTTGATAAGCAGATTGGATGCTGCTGTTCTCGATCTAGCTGCTGATGATAGGAGTGGGTTACAGAAGCAAAAATCTCAATTTCATTGGGATAAGGTACTATTTTGATGACAAAAGGAGGTGCCTCATGCTACTTTTGTTATCTTTTATGGAAACTGTTTATTTTGTTTTCCTTCTTTTTGGTTGTAGAGAAGCAAAAAATACATAAAGTTGAACAATGGAGATCGAGTCACAGCTTCAGGCAAGGTAAGTGGTCCTTATTCTGCCAACTTCAGATGAGGCATTCTATTTATCCCTCTTCCAAATTTTTGATCATATATTGTGGATTGACAAATGAAGTTCATTAATTTATTGAGACAAATAAACATAAGCCTGAGTGAGATTAAGGTTTGCTGTGTGAAACTTGAGTCCAGGTCCTGATCTTCATTATCAACAGTGTTGGTCCCAACTATTTGGGGTCTGCGGTATCGCTAGTAGTATATAAATCAATCAAATTGTTTTGCATTTTATCGATAAATGTTTTCTTTGGTCCCCTAGTATTCCTTGCACCAATCTATTGATTCATCTGCATCAGACATGTTCAATTCACGATCTTGAAGCTTCATTGCTAATTATGAGAACATTTTTATGTGACTTGTTGCAACGTAATGAACAGGAGTTCAAATTGATTCTACTAGAACTTATTTCTGATCTGGAAAAGCCCTCTTGAATCAAATATTTCCTTTTTCTATTGTTCATGTTGCAACCTATGAAAGGGAAACCAACTTTTTATTACTTGATACATGTACATTCTAACATTGTCTCTCCTTGGAATATCTGGTTGAATATCTAGTTTGTTAGTTCATTGTGTATCTGAAACACATTTAATCCTCTTATACAATGCAAAATATAGATCTTATTCTAGGTCAGAGCAGTTGATCCATTTACAAAATGTAAAAACTATTTGATTTCCTTTTTCTTTATTGTTCATGATGCAACCCATGAAATGGAAACCAACTTTTTCAGAGGAAAGTCAATCTGTCTACATTTATTACTTGATACATGCATATTCTAACATTGTCTCTCCTTGGAATATCTAGTTTGTTAGTTCATTGTGTATCTAAAACACATTAAATCCAAGTATACAATACCAAATATAGATCTTATTCTAGGTCAGAGCAGGCGAAAACTATTTGCCATTTCATCAGGTTTTACCTTGTTTCACACTTTCAGCTAATTATTCTCCGACACTACATTAGTATCCAAGACAAAATTGTTCTTAGTCGTATCCTAGGAAATCAAATCAACCAGTGCATATTTTGAACGAAATCAATGATTACATGTCTTATTCATTCCTTGTTCTTCGATATTACTGAAATGTGTTCAAGCAGTCTATACTCTTCCACTTATGCATCTTCAGTTCTTCACCTGTTTTTTTATTTATTTATTTTACTTTTGAGTATGTCTCCAATTTCATTTTGTTTCCCAAGTTTAACCATATACCAAACTGCCTACCAATTTATTTTTGATTTTTTGTTCGCTAGATCAAGAACGAAAGTGGTTCCAAAATCAAGTCTGATAAAACAGGATTGTACAAAAAATGGAAGGAACGTTCCCATCGAAAAATATCTCTTGGAGGAACAGATACAGATGAAGCCACTGGGTCAACAGGTAATGAAATACCATGAATTTGGTTATACGTTCTTCAGTTTTTGTAGTTGATATATTTATTAACTTATTGTCGAAATTTGGTGGATGAACTTGTTATGCGTCTATATTGGCTGAATATCGATAAATAACACTAGTGGTTCTATCCCTGCATTGCTTGTGGAATTTTTCCACTTCTCTTTCCAAAAGTCAATTTACAATTTGTGTTTCCTAGAGAGGGGAAATAAGCTTCTACAACAGCAGCATTTCAAGGGCGGAAGGAAACGGTGGTCCCTCCCCAATGCCAATGTACCATCCGAGCTGAAAGACCCTGAGCACGTACGGAAGATCAGACAGAAGAAGGCCACCAAAATCATGCGTTTGAAGAGCAAACCCTCTAAAGGCATCAAGGGGAAAGGGAAAGGGAAAGGGAAAGGGAAAGCGAATGGAAAGGGGAAGAAATTTGGGAAACATAAAGGCAGGTAAGCGAGAAAGCCAATGAACTATGAAGGTACTCGATACAATTCATCAGACAAGTTTTTCCAGTAAACTATAACTACCATAGTCAATCTTTGAACTGCACAAACCTGTTTCTAATCCATGTTCGACAAAAACTTGGCACGGATGTGGAAAATATAGTAACTAAACTTGTAATTCAATTTTGACTGATCATTTATCTTTGTAAGCTACAGCGTCTATGATTTACAGTTTTTTCTGTTGAAGAAGTTCATGAATAATGTATTTTTAGTGTTTCATCGTTGTCGGAGAGACCAGCATCATTATACAAATATGTCAGTTGCTAAAGGACTTGCTAGAGCAATTACTCAAATAGGCCATTTTGATTCGTATCACAGAAATATTTGAGTAGCCCCAGGGGCCATAGTAAGGTGCGTTTTTAGTCTTTTTAAGTGTTTAACATTGAGTTTTAGTTATAATAAATTCACGGATGAATTTTTTTAATAGCGAGTATTTTTTGATTTACTTTAATGGTCTGAAAATTTTTATGGGATTGGGT
Source organism: Zingiber officinale (assembly GCF_018446385.1). Lineage (NCBI taxonomy): Eukaryota > Viridiplantae > Streptophyta > Magnoliopsida > Zingiberales > Zingiberaceae > Zingiber > Zingiber officinale. The sequence goes on from NC_056003.1 coordinate 47,896,120, forward strand.
AGATGATTTTTATGATTAATCAATATAAATTAAATATTTGGTTTTAACTAAACATAAGTCTATACGTATTTTTTTTTTAGTTGTATAAGTATTTTTTTAATTGTTGACAATAACAAGTACAGAAGTGATTTTGATTTTTGGCTAAAACAACAATAAAAAATGGCAATTCCATTGAACTAGCGATAACATTTTTGGGGAAAAAAATCAAAAGGTTTTTCAGTTTTATTATCATTTAAAAAAAAAAAGTTAAAATGGCATTCTAATATATTTATAATATAATGTTATTATAGTTATAGTATCAATTTTTTAGGGGCTCTTTCATAGCACAATCTATATATTAAAAAAAAAAAAAAAGAAAAAAAGTAAATTATGGAAAATATTTATAGTAGCACAATGATCCTTTGCATAGTGAGATCGGATATTTAGCTAGACATTTTAGTATTAGTTGGAAATTAATTCTAAAATGTATTGCATTAAATACTCATGTAAGTATAAACTAAAATCATTATTGTAATTGTTATATTTGACAAAAGGTTATACGTTGACCCTAGATTTTACGATCATTTATAGAGAGATAAATTAAGAAATTGAACAGATCACTCGTGAGAAAGTATTTTTCTCAGCTTCATCATAAATCGACCTTACTTGATTTGACAAGTCTACTATATGATGACTAACTTTGTCAAACCCGAGGTATTATTATAGTTATATGATTTAGAATTTAGGGTTAAAATCATTTTAATTTGATCAAAATAATTTCAAACATATATATACCAATATAGCAATTTAAAATAATTTTAATTGAGTTGAATAAAATGTACTTTAATATAATAATATATATATATTCTGAACAATTTAAATTGATTTATTTAATATGATATAACAGTTCTGTCACACCATTTTAACATATTAAAATAGAGATATTTTTAGTACGACAAACACATTGAAATGTTATTTAAATTTTAAAAAATAACTAGCGATGGTTTTTCCCCTAACATTTTTCTAAATAAATAATTTCGTGCCATCACGCAATCGAACAATGACGTGGCGAGCGACTAATGATGTATACGTGGCATCACCATCCAAGAATGGCGGCAAAAGTCGCACTCATCACGCTTACCAACAAAACAAATGGCCAACAATTAAAAGACTTCTCCGTTCTCCCCAGCCAATCGAATCCGTCTGTCCATTAAATTGCGTCCAAAACAAACCTTCCCGTCCCATCATTTTCTATTAGACGCCAAATGTCTTTCTTTTCCCATTCATTAATCATTAATTCCTCTTCCTATATTTCGTTTACACTCATTAATTTTAGAGATAAATAATTTAAATTTTCATCGACTACAATAAATCAAAAATACTCATCAGTCCAGCATTTTTAATCAATTGTTGATTAAAAAAATCATATCCATTAATTCGTCATAATAAAACTCAACTATTAGATAGCTAAAAAATTAAAAAGTATTTGGTACCATTGTCCGAGGTAATTTTTCTATGGCGCCAACTCATAATTAATTAACTCCACGTCTAAATCCACTATTCTCTGGCGCCAACTCATCTACTCGACTTCTGACTTCTGACTTGACTCGTGTTTCACTAAAATATATGACGTCAACTGTAAATTTGACATTCTATTTATTAAAAAAAAATTTTAGGTTTATTTAACATAAATAAAATTAATTAAATAAATAAATTTAAATAAACTAATGAATAAAATTTTGAACATATATAAGTATAACTGAAGAGATCGAGAAACATAGTTAGCCTTAGGGGGTGTAATTGAACTAAACTGAACTGAACAATAAGAAGTTTAAACTCGAGCTCGGTTTATTTTATCAAAACACGAGCTTGGCTCGAGTTCGATTAGAACTTTAACTTTTAAGCTCGAGCTCTTCTCGTAATGAAATTAAATAATCCGCTAATGACTCAAGCTTCGAAAATGCTCATTTAAAAGTTAAACGAGCTTAGTTTAAACTCGATTTGAAAATGACTACTTTAAAAGTTAAACGAGTTTGGCTCTCCTTTATATATATATATATATATATATATATATATATATATATATATGCTAAAGATCTTTCGCTGCGGACCTGTGCACACCATCGACTTGGGACCCCCCAAGTTGGGGGTGTGCATAAGTCCGCAGTGTAAAATACATATATTTATATACACACACAAGCCTCTTAACTAACATATCCTCGAGGCTCTTAACGAATATATTCACAAACCTCTTAATGAACATGTTTGTGAGCTTACAAACTCAATATTGTTGGTACAATATTCCCTAGGTCAAGGTTGACCTGGTTGACTGAGCTTGAATTGGGTCAAACTCGAGTCTTGATGTTTGGCTTTCAATGTTTGACAATACATGAAGATTGCAGGTGCAATTGTTCATGTGTGAAGGAGAGTCAAGTAGGTCATGATTGACTGGATACTTGACGGGAAAATCTTGGTGAGTGAAGTCAGGTGAAAGTCCTAACTGGGAAGTTACGTAATGGGAAATCCTAGTGAGTGAAGCTAGGTGAAAGTCTTGGTGAGTGAAGCCAGGCAGATGGAAAGACCTAGTGAGTGAAGCTAAGCAGAAGGAAATCCTGGTGAGTGAAGCCAGGTGAAAGACCTAGTGAGTGAAGCTAGGCAGAAGGAAATCCTGGTGAGTGAAGCCGGGCGAAAGACCTAGTGAGTGAAGCTAGGCAGAAGGAAATCCTGGTGAGTGATGCCAGGTGAAAGACCTAGTGAGTGAAGCTAGGTAGAAGGAAGTCCTGGTGAGAGAAACCAGGCACGAGGAAATACAGATGGATCAAGGCTGATCGGACATCTGGTGTTGGAAAGTCCAAGTAGCTCAAAGGGATTGACCGGATACTTGGCATGAGGAGGAAAGTCCAAGTAGGTCAAAGGGATTGACCGGATACTTGACACAAGGAGAAAAGTCCAAGTGGGTCAAAGGGATTGACCGGACACTTGGTGAGCGAGTTCTAGCAGGTCAAGGGTGACCGGATGCTAGGCATGATGTACCAACAGGTCATAGTTGACCGGATGTTGGTTTAGGGGACTTTGGACTTGTTTTTGGGCAAAAACAAGGAGCCGGATCGATCAATCGATCGGCCGATCGATTGGGTGAGTCCTCGCGACAAGCCTTCTCCCAATCGATCAGTGGATCGATTGGGGAGAAGCATCGCGCGAACAGAACAGCTCTGGATAGATCAGCCGATCGATCCAGAGCCCCCAATCGATCAGACGATCGATTGGGAAGCTGTGATTTCACGCGATGGGGTCTGGATCGATCGGCTGATTGATCCAGGTGTTTTCCCGAGAGCATAGAGGCACTCTGGATCGATCGACCAATCGATCCAAAGCCTCCCCGATCGATTGGGAGCAATCCAATTGATCGGGATCCGACCGTTGGCATCATATTTAGCTGCAGGCGTTCGATTCCTTCGGTAGAACTTCCAGATTTCATTTCAGATCTTCACAGCAACTCCACAGCTTCTCCACAAAGTTCAGATCGCCAGTTCTTGAAGGTTCTTGGAGGTTTTTCCAAGTCAAGAGGCGGATCTACAGCTGAAGAAGAAAGTTAGGGTTAGGTTTCCTTGTGCAAACTTGTAAGCTCTTGCTTGTATTTTGTACCCTGTTATTTCTTCTTGTAGTGTGAACTTGTAGGGCTTCTCCGCCTTCGGTAGTTACCGAAAATGAGTGTTTTATTAGTGGAGGGTGTGTGAGTGTGTGGATCCTTAGACTAGTCACCTCTTCAAGAGGTGGATACCAAGTAAATCCCTAGTGTTAGCGTTGTGTATTTGTTTCTTTTGTATTTCCGCTGCATATCATTGAAGAAACAAGCAACGAAGAGCACGACGAGCGCACCGAGTTATTCACCCCCCCTCTAGCTCCACATTCGGTCCCAACAAATATTGTTAAGCTCAACACTATAAAAAAAATCAGAATTATCGACGGAATATTCCGTTGTACTTTTGTCGGTAAACGACTTCATCGACGGAATTACGAATGAAAATAGTTTGTGGGGAGTTGATTTGTATAAATGATTTTACTGACGGAATTTATGGTAAAGAGTTTCCGTTGGTGATTTCATTTGATATTACCGACGGAAATACTATTTCTGTAGGTAAATATCAACATTTTACCAATGAAAATTTTGTTTCTGTCGTTAAAAAGTTTCAATATTTAACAACGGAATACTGATTTCGTCAGTATTCCTTCAGTAATTAAAAAAATCCTAGAAACATTTATATTCAAGATATATCTGGTTTACAATTTTGATATATACAAGAAACAATCACAAAATATATCATTACATACATTTACATCTATATATTTATATTTCACACAATCCACATATAAAAACAAATTTTATACATTATAACAATCCATACATACATTTCTTATCATCTATATTATCACAAACACAAATAAACTAACATTTATACAAATAAACATACTAGAAAGTATCTAAATATCCAACAATCACAAGCATATTAAATAAACAAAATCTAAATAAATCACAATAATAGAAAAAAACTAAAGTATCCAAATATACATATCTAAATACATACCATGAATACATCCATATATAAAATAATAATATAAAATCTTATAGAAAGTAAAATAGGAATATTTATATCAGATTTATGTATAATTAAAATTTTTACATATATGTATAACTAATTTTGATATCTGCATAGAAATGAGTAGATGATGATGATCATCATTACAAGAAATTTTGCATTTTGCGACGCATTTTAGCATCACCATATGTACGTAAAACGTATCGCAAACGTAGAACATTTTGCGACGCAAACACGCATCGCTAGCATGCGTCACAACTGGTTCATATGTAAATGTCAATATGATATTTGGCGATGCATTAAGGTATGCGTCATCAAAGGTTACAACATTTCGCTACGCAAGTATTGGCGACACCTTCTTTTATGCGTCGCCAAATGGTGTCACCAAAGGTGTTGTCATTTCGCAACACTAATATTGGTGACGACTTCTTTTACACGTCGCCAAAAAGTTGTAACATGTCGCGAAGCACGAAATACGCAGCGAAATGTATTTTTGCTACGTTTTTTTCTTTAATTATTTGGCAGCACATTCTATACATTACAAAATATATTACTCATTTAGTGACAAGTTATAATGCGTGTTTAATGCATCACAAAAGTGTAATTTACTATTAATTAGTCAAATATTTTTAAACTATGAACACAAGTAGTCAAATATTGTCTAAAAGAACATAAGTAGTGAAATACACATCACATAGTGTTGCAAAACAAAAAAAAACACTACATAGTCGATGATGGAGGTGGTCGGGGGAGGTGGTGGAGGATATCGAATTGAAGAACATGTTGGTGGAGGCTAGAATGAGAAGCCATGAATGACCTGTTGAAGCTGGTGCAATAATGCTTCAAAATTTTGATGCTGCTCATATATAGTTTGATTCTGTTCATTAATCATTTTTTGCATAGTTGCAAATTTTCCACAATCATCATGATGCTTTGAACTGATGTCTATAGCTCTAGAACCACCCACTACAAATAGTTTAGGTAATGGACCTAAACCCTTCATGTAACGAGATCGTGAGCCTAAGACATGCGTCATGATATCGACATCCTTTGGTTGATACACATTATCAATAGTAGAGGTGAACACTTCACTTTCTAGCGGAGTCAATCGAAAATCTACCATTTCAGCTTTAGAAAAATATTAGTATTCAAACTATTCCAACCCGTAATATGAGGAGATATTGTGTCTCGAACTATTTGAGCTATCAAGTTATTAAACCATTTTCCATTTTCTCCAAGACTACCTCCGTTATTCTCTTCAAATTCAACATTCAATTTATCTTTTTTTTTAAAAAAAAAACTTTTTTAATGCCTTCTTAAGAACTCTACTATAAGATTGTTGTCTCCATGTCATTTGTCTACTTCTTCCATCACCTCCTGATCCACCCTCATTAGTACTGGAACTACTAGCATCCAAACTAGATATCCTGTTAACAAAATAAGAAAAATTAATAACACGAATAAATGAATGCAATCATAAATCATGAATATATGGACTATACAACATGAATAGAATAAAAAAATATTAATTCATATATATTTCTTACTTCTTTTGTAGTCGTGCCATTAGTTTCAATGCCAATACTATCATCATTGTCAATTTCAATAGTACTGTCATCTTCTTCATCATATTCTTCTAACATGTCATCTTTAAAATTGTCATCATCAACTACACAATCACCTATATTTTATTGCAAATGATCGATATTGATAACCTCGGTTGGTTCGATATCATCACGATAGAAGCTGACATTCTTTAACTCTGGCAATTCTACCATTAATTGCAATGATTGTGAATTAAGTTCTTGCACTACATGAGCATCAGTAGTAGTGCTGTCAACATCATTTTTACCTTAAATATTTGGATAGTCCCACACATTATGTGGGGCATAAGCTTGCACAAATTTTCACATTGGCTCATTTTTTATACCATTCAAGCAATACACTGATTACACCTGCAATGCAAGTATAAATCGATTATTCTTGTACCATTCTACCTAGTATAGATGCTCATGAATTTGTTGTCTTCTTGACTTCTTCTCCTAGGATCGGTGTTAAACCATTTGCACTTGAATATCAATACTATACAACCTTTTAAATAACACAACTCTATAACGCCTTGAAGAATGCCATAATAGTTCTGCCCTCCTACGTCGAGTACAAAAATACAGCTATTTTGTGTGGTTTGTCTAACATCTCATTGTTCCACAAGAAACTTAACACCATTGATAATAACACAAAAGTATGAACACACATTAAAATTGGATCTATTAGCTAATGCATACACAATTTATCTGTGGCGCCAGATGATCCAACTGCTCGCATTTCATTAATCTAAAGATTTTTTGAAGAAGTATTACATAGAAATTTTATTTGATTTCTAAGATTATTTAGAATTGAACCATTTATCATACTTATGTAAATATATCTTTTTTACTTGCCTTATCCTTAAACCACAATGGAAATTCAACTTCTTATTGTTGCTCCAAATTACTCACTCCCCTTGCTAGTAAACCATTTCGATGCTCTCTACATGATATTTAAAATAATATTATCAACTAAAAATATGCATTTAGGTAAAGGCAATAATTGAAAGAGTTACATATGACTTTACTCAAGGTATTTTTCAACTTCTTGGCAATTATTTAGCATATACCACTCAGCCTTAATCCGTAACAAAAAAAAAAATCAAGAACTATGACCTCTTTCTTGTCCAAAGGCCGACCAACATGCTTGAATATAGAAAATAACTCAAGACAGACAAGTGTTCACCCTATCATCATTTCTTTCAGGGCGATTATATCAGATTTTGATATATCGAAATACATCTAGCAAAAGGTTAAAGCCTCATTAACAATGTAAGCTTCAACAATTGACCCCTCTGGACATACTCGATTGTTAACATATTGTTTGTAGATACCCATAGATCATTCAATGGAGTACATCCATCTAAAATACATAGGACCACCCATCATTGTCTCTTGTGGTAAATGAAGAATCAGGTGAACCATAATACTAAAATATGCCGGAGGGACTAGTCTTTCCAACTTGCACAAAATAAGAACAACATTTGTCTCCAACAATTTAAGATCACTAATGTTCAATGTCTTGACACATATTTGTTGAAAGAAATTACACAATTCAATAATAGTTTCACGAACTTCTTTGTTCAAGTATGACCTAATACTAAAATATGTCGGGGGGACTAGTCTTTCCAACTTGCACAAAATCATAACAACATTTGCCTCCAACAATTTAAGATCACTGATGTTCAATGTCTTGGCACATATTTGTTGAAGGAAATTACACAATTCAATAATAGTTTCACGAACTTCTTTGTTCAAGTATGACCTGATTCCCGCTGACAATAAATGTTGGAGCAAAACATGACAGTCATGAGACTTAAGTCCCAAAATTTTACCAGTGACCTCATTAACATTTTTTGTTAAGTTGGCGGTAAAACCATCCTGAAAATTCACTGATTTGATAAATTGACAAAATAATCTTCTCTCTTGTGAACTTAATGTATATGTTGCTAGTGACTTCTTCCATTTATTTCCATCTTTGTAGAGATATAACTCTTTCCTGATCCCCATGTCTTGAAGATCTAGTCTCGTGTTTTTTGTCCTTTGATTTTCCTTCTATATTCAACAACGAACTGAGAACATTATCACTTACATTCTTCTTGATGTGCATTGCATCTAAGTTATGTCAAAGTGGTAAGTGTTGCCAATATTCAAGCTGGAAAAATATGCTCTTTTTCGACCAATTAAGCTCAATGGGAGAACGCTTGCACTTTATACCTCCATATTCCTTATGTTTTCTAGGAATACCGACATGCACATGTTCTAATTAACTAAGCTAGTATTTCTTCTATAGTTATTTCTCTAGGAGGAGATCTCCTTTCCGTCTGACCATCAAATTGTTTGCTTCACCTCATTGGATCATTTAGAGGAAGAAAACGTGTATGTCCAATATAAGCTATATTACTCCTTATGTCTTTTGAAGGAGTTTCTTCATTACAAGTTCGACATGCTTTATACCCTTTTCTACTCCATCCAGACACTAAAGCATGTGCAGGGAAATCATTAATGGTCCATAAAACTATTGCATGCATTAAGAAAGTATCACTAGTCACTGCATCTCGAATATTCACACATTCCCATAATTTTTTTAACTCCTCTATAAGTGGCCAAAGGAACATATCCATGTCTTTTCAACATCATATTTTCAAACTTCATACACTTCTAAGGTGGCATGTTATACGAAACAACTATAACATGCCATATACTCTAAGCAGTGTTCATGCTGCCTGATGTGCGTAGATATTATAATCGTTTATGCATGTTTTAACACACATTCACTTGCTTAATTTGCATATATTCTTTACACGATCATCTCTCCTATTGTTTATTTTGCATTAATTACTCTTTTGTCGGAGATCTGCTCTTTGTTTGATTTTGTGTTGACAGGGATAACTTTGGAGCGAAAACAGTGATTATCGAAGCATCGGAACAAAGCAGGGAGCCACTTGACACCGACCGTGCAACCCTGCACAATTGTGTGGTCATTCCCGATAGAGAGCAGCACACGACCGTGCAACCTCTCACAGTCGTGCCTCGAGACCAATAGCCAAGAAGCACACGGCCGTGGGAACCTCACACGACCGTGCAATGCAGACCCGAGTTGAAGGAAGACACGGCCGTGCGGATCTCGCACGGCAGTGCCACTCAACTCGAAGGGAAGAGGAAGTTGGCCGTGTGGATCTCGCACGGCCGTGCCACTCTACCCAAAGAGAGGGAGGAGCTGGCCGTGCGGATCTCGCACGGCCGTGGCACGGGTCATGTGGTGCCGTGCGAATCTCGCACGGCCGTGGCACGGGTCGTGTGGTGCCCGTGCCCTAGCCTATAAAAAGGGCCTTTAACCCTTTTCCAAAGAGAGGCGAGCCGTCAGAGAGAGATATATCTTGGTGCCGTTCCACACCGTCTTGGACCTCCGTTTGACGATCCGAGATCACCTCCATCACCGCATCAACTCCAAAAGCAAAGGATTGGATCCGAAGATCACTAGACGACATTGAATAATCATCTCTTTTCCCTCTCTCTTCTTGTTTGGGATTATATGTCTAATTATACTATGTCTTCGAGTTTTTCTCCCACGTCTATGGAGTAGATTCTTTGTTCTAGGATCAGGGAGTAGTTGTGGATAGGTATTGATGTAAGACTCATGTTTATGCCTTTTTCTCATTGAATGATTTCACTTGTCTTGTTTCTATTTGATATGCATGAAACTTGCAGATTATCATGTCGTATTAATTGATTGTGTAGGAATTGCTAATTTCATAAAGATAGGATTTTAGATCGTATACCCGAGGGGCCCTAATGACAGGGGTAATCCGTTCACGGACATCTAGAATACTCCCTTGAAAGGAGAGGTAATTCCTCACAATGAAGTAAGAAACCAAACCAAACCCCTATCTCTATCCTTAATGATACCGATCAGATTCACATTCTTGTGATCTACCGAGACGCCCTAGTGACAGGGGTTAACCGTAATAGGATTTCACAAGAATCTTCTCTGTTTAGTGCTTAAGGGTAGTAACTTGAACTTTCGACGAGTACGTGTTGATTGACAATGAGGAAAGGATAGAATATGATACATCAACTACCATCACAACGAAACCGAACTCCTAGAGCTCTTCCTGTAACGACCCGCCTTCTACTGACTAAGCTGTAAGGCCGGACCGTCACATTATGTTGTGCTAACTATTCCATGACCATCATTAAATCTAAGTGCGGAAGCTGTACTAATTAAAATTTTGCTAAACTATTATCATTTCTTGGTTCTACATGTGCTAAGGGGGGTAATCTAAACTATTCATGACATATATTACATCCCCCAATGGTCAAGGAACTTAACTAAGAGTTTCTTGCTGATATCAGGTCTCCCAATCGATCCACGGATCGATTGGAATGGCCGGATCGATCCATTGATCGATCCAGGTGGCTACTGTATGGGGGCTTAGGTTGGATCGATCCAGTGATCGATCCAGCACGCTACTGTGTTCGGGCAATATTCTGGATCGATCGGCTGATTGGTCCAGACTGGCCAATTGATCCAGTGATCGATCCCAGAGCCTTCTGTTCGCGACAGAATTTGCTGGATCGATCTGTTGATCGATCCAGAGGCCTACTGTTCGCGGTACGAACTTCTCAATCGATCGGCTGATCGATTGAGAAGCCTCCAATCGATCAGCCGATCGATTGGGGTTTCTGATTTATTACCAGAAGTCTGATTTCAGCACTGTTTCGTGCCTCAATCACACATACAAGTTCTAAAATGACTGGAAAACATTCTAACATCACATAACTAATGTTCTAAGCATGGTAGAGTGCATAATTTACTAGTTCATGGCATTTAAACATACTAAAGTGCGAAACATGGTAAAATGCTAAAAAGTTCCAATGATTTAAATAAAACTTGCTAGATCCCTAAGATCTTTATTCCAAGTTCCATCCACACACATCTTTGCAGCATTGTCCTCCAGCCTCCGTTAGTCCATCTTCCCTTTACCTTTATCTGCAGTATAAGGAAAATAGTATCTGTAAGCTTGAGAGCTTAGTAAGAAACCATCTACCTCACCAAAACATGCATTCGATGTAATATTATGTTTTTAAAACATGCTACTTGAAATATATACTGAATATGCTAAGCATGGAATGGCATACAACACATAGAAACAAAGCTGATCATAACAATAGAGCTAATCATAAACTATCATGTTGTATCAACAGAAAGCTACACCGATATAAAACTGAGCTAAGCTAATACTAATCTGATGCTGAAGCTGTACTGAGTTCACATAACTATTTTGTGATGTTTGAAATCTATATTCATAATAGATTAAAATACATAATCATGTTGTTGTTTGGGCCCGGCAACTGTACTTGCTGTGCGCGCATCCCTAACTAAACCCGGGGTTGCAAATTCCGAATCTAGTAGGGTTACTAGGTTAGCTGAACCTAGGGACGACTATGGGAGCCCAACCCAATGGATATCTAATCCAATACAGTGCCACTGAGAAAATAAAATACTGAACATAGCTAATTATTACTTGTCTTGCTCTTTCTAGGTTATCTGAACCTAGAGCTAGGTTGTCTGAACCTAGAGGCGACTGTGGGAGCCCACCCATTGGACATCTAGTCCTATAAGAGCTATAGCAAGACTAAATAAGCTGTGAAAATGCTTCTATTGCATTTATCTAAGCTAATAAAATGCCTAAGTTGCATTTTAACTATGCTAACAATTTATTCGAACACTTGGTATGCGCTAGTTCACATCCTTTGTGCCGAAAGTCTACATATTACTAAACTGAAGCTTACAATTCATACGAAAGCTACTTATACTGCAGGTGAGGGGTTTCTTACCTCCTGTGCTAATTGTCTTACGATTCTAATAGCTAGTTTCCCGGTGGAGAAGATCCCTTCGACGATCTCCTTGCGTCTACGTGTTCCTCTTGCGGAGGGAAACGTTCTCATGCTGGAGTCGTCGCCGGAAGGTGCTCCTATGGTCCCTTGGAACGAAACCCCAGCTTCCTTGTGGTTGGCGCCGAGAGAAGAAGAAAAGGGAGAGGTGGCGTCGGTGAGGGTTTGAGGAGAAGAATTCCCGATCCAAAAATAAAACCCCACTTAATAATTTCCTATTTATATTAAGTGGTAATTCCGGCCCAACTTGAATCTAAATTTAATTGTTTCCCTTTCCTTTCAGCACGGCCCTGCTGGGTTCACTGGGTTACTAGAGTCCGCTATAAGTCGTAGGACCCAATAGGTCTCGGGTTCAATTCTCGCGTAGGCTATTTTCGTTTTCTATTTATTTTTGCTACTTCCGCTACTCTAAATATTCTGTAAAAATATTCTAAAATTCCAGAAAAATACTAGGATATTTCTAATAATTATTTTGAGAATTTTTGGGTGTTACACTTCCCAAGCCGAGTAAAACTCTCTCTTTATCTTTCACTAGTTCTCACATCTACTTCCCAAGTTCTTTTGTTCTTAAGAAATAGTTCACCTACAACCATCGGTAGTTTAGCTAATTCTACATGAACAATCGCTAGTGCTTATTACCAGTCCTCATGGGATCGATAATCTTTTATTACTGACGACGTATTCGTGCATTTGCGAAAGCGTAACACTGCCACATGGATTAAAATCATCTATTGCCAAACCAAGACGCACATTTCTAGAATCCATGCCAAATATTAAAATTTATCATCAAACATCTTCCAAGCAGAATGATCAGCTGGGTGTATTAAAACACCATTCTCTTTTGGTCGCTCAATATCATGTCATCTCATATCTTTTATGGTATGCCTAGAACTAAACAAGCGCTTTAATCTTATAGGTAGGGGAAAGTATCGCATCACCTTTTTTTTTGTACCTTTTTCCCTTTTGTATTTTTGTCAACCCATCTACTTGAGCCATATATAGGACAATTCTCAAACCCAACATTTTCTTTCCAGAAAAGAGCACAATCATGTTCACAAATATCGATTGACTCATACCCTAGTCTCAATTCACGGAGCTTTCTCTTTGCCTCATAGTGTGAGTCTGGTAATATTGCTTGAGGAAATGCCTGCTTCATTAACTTAAGTAACATATCGAAAGACTTGTTACTCCACTTGTTAAGTACTCTCACATGCATTAATTTTACCAAGAAATTAAGCATCGAGAAATTTACACATCCCGGATACAATTCTTTCTCAATTTTCTCTAACATATCATTAAAATTCTTGGTCTGGAAACCTTCTTGTTGAATAAGCTCACTAGATTCTCTAATATCTATTGGTCCAGTCAAATCAACTAGAACATTTGTCATTTCATCTGGGGCATCAGCATTAGACAAACCTTCATGTTCTATTGGTAGATGTTCATATTGCTCACCATGGTAATCCCACACTTTATATGACTGTTGTATGCTATATCGTACTAGGTGTATCTCTACTAAGCTCGGTGGCTATAGCCAATGATTCAAACAATTATTACATGGACATCTTATTTTTCCATCTTCATTGGTATACTCGATAGCACGTGCTACAAACATTCAAACACTATTTTTATATTCACGAGGGATTCGATTTGTCAAACTTATCCAACTTTTGTCAATCGTCATTTTGTGAAACTAGAGCCAATTCAAAATATATAGAACAATTGGAAAATGTTAATATGCAGGGATCATCTGATCTATACACAAGTGGAAGAGCATTCAATAGAAATTTTAGTAGAAAAATCAATATGCGAGATTAAGCAAGTCTGATAATTGTAGAGAACACTATAAATATCATCCAACTTAAAACGTAAATAGCCAAGTGAAAAGAGAGAGTGACACAATTTCAGTATGATGACATGAAAGATTTAGTTAACTAATTTTAAACTACTGTCTTAGTTGTTTCTTAAATGTCTACTTAAGTATATCACTAATTTGTCAAAGATTGATCAAATGATAAATCATGATTGATGTTACACAAACAATCACACTGCATAAAATGCATTCATATTTCCATTTTTGTGGATTAATTTAGTAGAAAAAATCAATATGCAAGATTAAGCGAGACTGGTAATTATAGAAACCACCATATATATCGGCGAGGTTGGAAAACTAATCGTTGCAGTGGCTGTGGCCAAGGAGGCGGTAGCAGGTCACTGCAATTTGGTCCCGCATCACCAAAGAGGCCACTGGTCACACACATATGTGGCCAAGGAGGCAGCGGCAGGTCGTTGCAATTTGATCATGCACCGCCAAAAAGGCCACTGGTCGCGCACGTTTGCGGCTGACAATAAGGATAAACAACATGATAGTATAAAGAAAAAGAATAAACCAAGGATTTCTTATTGATAGAGAGCAGAAGATCCTCGACGAGCAAGATGCACTGGAGAGAAGAACTAGGCGACATTGAGAATACACGAACGACCAAATTAAAACAAGGTTTCAAGATAATAGGGTTTTAATTTATTAAAATAAAATAAAATAAAATAAGAATTATTTAAGAAATTTCTTTCTAATTTGTTTTCAAATGGTATTCATTTTGATTTATACTTTTTTTTTTAAATGAGAATACATGAACGGTGAATAGGATTTAATTTATTAAAATAAAATAAAATAAGAATTATTTAAGAAATTTATTTCTAATTTGTTTTCAAATGGTATTTATTTTGATTTTTAATTTTTATAAAAAGAGAATACACGAATGGTGAATAGGGTTTAATTTATTAAAATGAAATAATAATTATTTAATAAATTTCTTTCTAATTTGTTTTCAAATGGTATTTATTTTAATTTATAATTTTTTTTAAAAGAGAATACACTAACACTTTCACCTAGAGAATAGGGTTTTAATTTATAAAATAAGAATTATTTAATCAATGTCTTTCTAATTTTAATTTAGTATAAGATTTATTTTCAAATGGTATTTATTTTGATTTATATTTTTTTAAAAATAAATTATCTCATTTTAAATAAATTCATTTATGATTTCTTAAAATTTAAAATAAATTTTAATTATGTTTTAAAAAAATCGGTCTTTGAAATCTTTATTTCTACAACGAGCTCTCTGGACAAGGTCCAACCTCGTCATGAGTGAGTTTTGACCTCGCGACCTCACCATAACAAGTTGGGCGAGGGACTTTCACATATGAGGTTGGAGCGAGGTCTTTTCTCATATCGGGAAAATTTTTATTCTCAGATTTTATTTTAGCGATGCTTAACGTCTCTACGTTGCCAAATGATCACAATTTCAGGTGGGAAAATTTCCACCTGACGTTAAGTGCAGAAAGCATGGCCAATGTGTCACATTTGGCGATGTGTTTTCTGTGTTGTGTCGCCAAATAATACGAATTGGGGGGGGGGGGGGGGGTTTGTGCTTCCTTTTAGCGACGTGAAGTGATGAGTGCATCGTCGAAGGCCTTCTTTTGGCGACACATATTGTTTAACGTCTCCTTAAGCTTTTCTTTATCCTTTGTTGCTACTTGATCCTTTTTCTTGACCAATTTGGGGCATTTGCTCTTGTAGTATCCATGCTCCCTACACTCAAAGCAAATGATATGATTTTTATCTTTAATAATTGAAATCTTTATACCTTTGCTTGTAGGGTTGATGCTTGATCCTCCATTTGATTTTTCTTGCAATGTAGAGATGACATCATCTTCTATTTCTTCCTCTTCACTTGAGGATGTGGACTCTTCCACTTCTTTATCTCTTGAGGATGTGGAAGATCTCTCCTCTTCCACTTCTTCCTTCTCTTTCTCTTCCTCCTCTTCCTTTTTCTCCTTGAATGTTGACCTCTCGTCAACATCGGATTGCATCTATTCTTCCTCCTCTTCTTCGGATGTTGACCTCGTGTCAACATCGGATTGATCCTTCTCTTCTTGGACCAATGATCCCTTCTCCTTGGGCTCTTTCACTCCTTGGACTTGTGTATGATCTTCATGATAGGCAATGATCTTTTTCCAAAGATCACTTGCATTTATGGTTTCACCTACACTCAACAAAATATTAGAAGGTAGTAAATTATGTAAAATTCTCGTTACCTCCTTGTCCGCCTCTGATTGTTGTCGTTGCTCTTCAGTCCAATGCCAAGGTCGGAGGCGTTTACCCTTCTTGTCCGTAGGAACTTCAAATGGGTCACTCAAGACAACCCATTGGTTCCAATCCATTTGGAACCATGTCTCCAGCCGATTCCTCTAAAAGGCGAAGTCTTCCTTGTCGTATGGCGGAAGAATCCGGATATCCCATCCAAGTGGACCTCCCAAGTCCATCTTCTTCTTCCTCTAGCTTCTTGCTCTCTTGGCGGTTAGTCCGTAGAAGAGCGACCTCGCTCTGATACCAATTGTTATGACCTTTGTGCCCGCTAGAGGGGGGGGTGAATAGCGGTTCGTTGCGCTTGCGTTGGTTTGCTTCTTCTTGATGATGTGCAGCGGAAAATACAAGAACCAAACACAAACAACGCTAACTCTAGGGATTTACTTGGTATCCACTTCAAACAGAGGTGACTAGTCCAAGGATCCACACACTCACGCACCCTCCACTATGAAGCAACTCCTTTACGGTAACTACTGAAGGCGGAGAAGCCTTACAAGCTCACAATACAACAAGAATATAAAGAGAAACAAATACAAGGAAAATCTTACAAGATTTGTACATTAAACCCTAACCCTAGCTTCTTCTTCTTCTTGTAACTCGCCTCTTGACTTGGATGTGCCTCTAAGAACCTTCAAGAACTGGCGATACAAGCTTGGGAGAAGTTGCTGTGAAGTCGCTGAAGAATCGCAGGAAAGAACGCAAAGTTCTGACGAAGAAAACGCTTCACCCAGGCTATATTCAGTGCTCCCAATCGATTGAGATCAACCCCAATCGATTGGCACGTCACATCCGCACAATCCTAGCCGTCCATCACCTGCATCCTGTGCAATGGTCGAATCTCAATCGATCGGCCAATCGATTGAGACCGTCTAAATCGATCGGTGGATCGATTCAGACGCTTTCTGTGTTCTCGCGATCGCGCGAGAACTTCCCTGCCCAATCGTTCGGCAGCTCCCAATCGATTGCCCGATCGATTGGGAAGACCTCTGTGCTCGCAAATTATGGTCCCAATCGATCGACCAATCGGTTGGGCCATTCCTTCCTTCGCTGCACACTCCAATCGATCGGTTGATCGATTGGACCCTGGTTCAATCGATCGCCCGATCGATTGACCAGTCTGAACTTGACTCAAACTCAAGTCCAAATTCCCAAACCCAACTCCCGATTAATCATGACCTGTTGGGTCTCCATGCATAGCATTTGGCCACACCCGACCAACCTCGAACTAGCCTTCTAGCCTCCTCCATCAGCCTTGCGTCTCTCGGATATCTCCCATCCTTCACGCCTTGCCTTCAGGAGCTTCCTTCGACCTCATCCTAGTTGTCGGATTATACCATGACACTCGTCCAACCTCGAACTAGCCTTCTAGCCTCCTCCATCAGCCTTGCGTCCCTCGAATATCTCCCCATCCTTCACGCCTTGCCTTCAAGAGCTTCCTTCGGCCTCATCCTAGTTATCGAGTTCTCATTGCCAAGTCACACTAGGATTTATCTTGCCAAGACCACATGCTGGGGCTTACAACCTTTGCCAAGATCACACTTGGACTTTCCAATTTGCCTAACCTCCAGTTAGGACTTTCACCACTGCCTAAACTCCAGGTAGGACTTCCATACGCCTAACCTCTAGTTAGGACTTCCAACACTGCCTAAACTCCAGTTAGGACTTCCATACGCCTAACCTCCAGTTAGGACTTCCACCACTGCCTGAACTCTAGTTAGGACTTCCATATGCCTAACCTCCAGTTAGGACTTTTACAGTCAAGTTTCCTATCAACCTTGACCTACTTGACTTGTATTCTCATCAACCTGGTCAACCCTTTGACCATCTCCATAACTAAACGATTATTTCAGCAATCTCCTTATATTGTCAATCTCCTTATATTGCCAAACATCAAAACTCAAATCCCGACTCAAGATTAGTCAAACTGGTCAAACTTGACCTAGGGAAATTGCCCCAACAATCTCCCCCTTTTTGATGTTTGACAAAATCTTTAAGTTAGGCTAAATCCCATAGCCTTAACCTCTTCTTTATACCAAGACTAAATCTCATAGCCTTAACCTCTTCATTATCCCAAGGCTAAATCTCATAGCCTTAACTTCTTCATAATCACAAGGCTAAATCCCATAGCCTTAACCTCTTCATAATCATAAGGCTAAATCTCATAGCCTTAACCTCTTTCATGACAAGACATGAATGAAGGTTTCCTTCATTCTCTCCCTTTCCTATAGGGTAAACTCCCCCTGCTTGGGATGAATGTCTAACTTAACCTTCCATTCTTCCCCTTTGTCACACATCAAATCAGAAAACAAACTCTTCTCCATAAGAGTTAACTCTTCGTTGTTTACAACCTCACATGTTGTTAACAACCCCACAATGAAGATCTCATAGTCTTTATTGCCGCTAAAGCTCCCCCTTGAGCTATACTTCACTTCACAATGCTCATCCTAGAGCATGCATCAACTTCCCAATGAAACTCCCATTCATTGTATTCAATGCTCTCCCTTGAGCAGTAATCTTCTTCTCAATGCTCATCCAAGAACATTTCTCACTTTACCAATGAAGGTTCGATCCCCTTCATTAACCCAATGCTCCCCCTTGAGCAGTAATATACTTCTCAATGCTCATCCGAGAGCATATATCATCCTAGCAATGAAGATAACTAATCTTCCATTGCTCCCCAATACTCGACCCTGAGTATTAACTCATCACAAAGGTTTAACCTCCTTCCAAGGTCTTTGAAAAGATTTTTTTATTTTCAAAGAGTAACTCCCCCTAAAAACATTGTCAAACTTCTATCATTGCACCAACAATGACTTGGGGTTCCTAAATAATAAGAAAAACCAAAACTCGAAGTTTTGAGGTTCAAAATTCAATAATGAGACTAAACCCAACCTAAACTTCACCTAAGTCTACATTAACCAAACCATGTTTGTTTTCATCATGAAAACTCCCCCTAAATGTATACAAATACATTCCAAAGGGTTAGAAATGGTTAATGACCCTTGAAAATCAAAACTTGAATTTTTTTTTTTAAGGTTCCAAAATTCAGAGTTGAGACTAAACCTTATCCTAAACTTCACTTTGGTTTCTCTTAACCAATCTATACTTGTTTTCATCAAGAAAACTCTCTCTAAATATATACAAATGTATTTCAAGAGGTTTGGAGTGGTTAACGAGACTCGAAATGACTTGAAGTGCTGAAATCAGGCTTTTCAGGCCAAAATCAGGCTTCCCAATCGATTGAAATTGGGACTCAATCGATAGAAATCACTTCGATCGATCTATTGATCGATTCCACAAGCTACTGCTCGCAGAAATACCCTATGAATCGATCCACTGATCGATCCAGCCTGGGTCAATTGATCGGCTGATCGATTCACTACCCTTCTGTTCACGGGAAATGACTTCCCAATCGATCGACTGATCGATCGAATCCATCCCAATCGATCAACTAATTGATTGGGTTTCTGATTTCCTGAAATTCAATTTCAGCGAAATTCAGAAACTCTCCAAAAATTCTACAAAATTCTAAAAAACATGAAAATTCATGTAGGCATTATTTAGGGTACACATTATCAAGGAAAAATAGTTTTCTATGAAAATACTTCTTATTTTCAAATATTGACACAAATTTAAAAACTTGTAAAAACTTTAGTATTTTCTTCAAGTTTGTGTCTAACTATTCAATGATGATCACTATCAAAAGATAGTCTTCACCAAGGTTTTCCAAAAGTATTTTAAAATCATTTTCAAAACCAATATCCAACCATGTTCTTTGGGCTCAATGCATATGACTTGTACATTAGCTTTCCCAATGATTGGAAGTCACATGACTATGTACTTTGATGAACTTAAAACTCAACAAGATGCACTAGATCAACATCTTGAGTTTTGTTCACCATCCTAACATCTCACTTGTATCTAATATGTACTAAAACACATACAAGTCACCTTATGATTCTTTGTGAGATGTATATTTGGTTTTTCCCTAACTAAAGGATCATGCATATCTATCTAGGCATTATAAGACTTATGATCATCCACCTAGAATGTCATTTGGTATAATCCCACTAATTTGGATATTTACCATTCATGATAAATACCTTTTGTCCTTAATTATAAGGAAATTAACATAATGCATGATGTTACATGACATACATCAAAATAAGCAATTTTCAAAAGAAAATTTTCTATAGCTACATGATGTATGTATGACATGACATGATATTTTTGTATTTTTCATAATAATAATGAATGCAACACATGATGTCATGACATATGATAGGCAAACAAACATAACATTTTAGCATAAATAAAATGTACCTAGATAATATATCTAAGCATCCTTAATTCTTAACTAAATCTTAAAATTAAATCCTAGATTGCCTATTTCTATCAAGAAAGTGTCAAACCCAATTTTGACATTTCTTTTTCCCTTTCTAAATTTGTGTCATTTTAAATTAAACAAATTCTTCAAAGTATGACACATTTTACTCTTTCAAAGAGTAAATGCAATCAAATTAAGGCTTAGATTCGCCTTTAACCTTTTAAGAAAATGTCAAAACCCCAACTTGGCATTTCTTATCCTTTTCTAAATGTGTCAATTTAAATTAAGTTCAAAACCTTAAAGTTTGACACATTTTACTCTTCTAAGGAGTAAACATCTTAGATTTAAAACTTAGATTTGCTCTTAACTCTTAAAAAAGTTATCTAAGTCATAACTTGACATTTTTTTTACTTTCCCAAGTGTGCCAATTTAACCTAATTTCAAATCCTCACACTTGGCACCTTTTTGCCCTTCAAGGCTTAATCACATTTGATTAAAGCATGAGTTTTCTCTTAATTCCTTAAGAAAGTATCAAAATTCTAACTCAATTTTTCTTATACTTTTCTTAAGTATGCCAATTTAGATTGAGTTCAACTCCTCAAATTTTGGCACATATATCACTCTTTCAAAGAGTAACCCAATAAATCTTTTCATTTTCAAAGGTTAACAATAACCTTGAAAATGCTCTCAAGTGTCAACTTTACCAAGGTTGGATTAACTACCTTTCCAATTGGAGTTGACACTCTCTAAACCCATATAGGGTGTAGAGAATATGCTCCTAGGAACCCAAAATCTATTGGTGCTCCTTGGATGCTCTAGGTACTCACTAGGGATAACTTCCCTAGATACCTTCCTAAGGACTTTCTATGCTTCTTAGAAGCCTTGGTCACTTCCACTAGGTCACTTCTAGAGCTAATTCCCCTTGTAACCTTATTTGTGACTTTATTTGCCCTTTTTGGGGCCTTAGTCACCTTTACTAAGTCAACTCTAGGGATGACCTCTCTTGTGACATTATTAGACTTCTTAGAAGTCTTAGTCACATTGGTCTTTGCAAAAGTACTCTTAGGAACAACTTCCCTTGTACTTTTAGCTTGACCGCTAGTCCTAGGTTTGGTTCCATAACTATATGGAACCCTATGAAAGGAAGTCACATCCTTCTTGACTTTAGGTTTGTATCTCAAACCTCTATAGCCATTGGATGACTCTTGTCTAGCTTTTCCTAGATTATGCTCATTTTAACCCCTAAGCATGTTTCCATTCTTGCTAAGGTCCTTTCTAAACTATCAAGTCTTGTCCTCAAGACTTGGTTTTCACTCCATAAATCCCTAGATTTTGGTTTTTTATTGAATCCTTGAGTATTTCTATATTTAGGCATATATCTAAAGTCCTTAGAGTTATTGCCTAAGTAGTTATCTACCTTCCTAACCTTAGGTATGGTAGTTCTAGCATGAGGAGAAATATATTTTCCCTTAACGCTATCATGCTTCCTATTTTCATGATAATTTGCATTAAAATGGTAAGTGTTATTTCTAACATGCATTTTATCATGACTAAGAGGAATTGCACTATTAAAGGTTACCTAGGTTTTGCTCTTAGAAGCTCCCCCTTGACTTGTGCTTCCTCTAATCACCTTGGTTGGCTTCTTCCCTTTAGGACATTGACTTCGGTAATGTTCTCTCTAATTGCAAGAGAAGCACACAATGTGCTCCTTGCTTCTCTTTATTATGGAGTTGGTCTCCTTGAGCTTTTCTTTGCCCTTTGTTACTACTTGGCCCTTCTTCTTGGTCAATTTGGGGCATTTGCTCTTGTAGTGCCCATGCTCCCTACACTCAAAGCAAATAATATGATTTTTATCTTTAATAATTGAAATATGTATACCTTTGCTTGTAGGGTTGATGCTTGATCCTCCATTTGATTTTTCTTGCAATGTAGAGATGACATCATCTTCTATTTCTTCCTCTTCACTTGAGGATGTGGACTCTTCCACTTCTTCATCTCTTGAGGATATGGAATATCTCTCCTCTTCCACTTCTTCCTTCTCTTTCTCTTCCTCCTCTTCCTTTTCCTCCTCGAATGTTGACCTCTCATCAACATCGGATTGCATCTATTCTTCCTCCCCTTCTTCGGATGTTGACCTCGTGCCAACATCGGATTGATCCTTTTCTTCTTGGACCAATGATCCCTTCTCCTTGGGCTCTTTCACTCCTTGGACTTGTGTAGGATCTTCATGATAGGCAATGATCTTTTTCCAAAGATCACTTGCATTTGTGGTTTCACCTACACTCAACAAAATATTAGAAGGTAGTAAATTATGAAAATTCTCGTTACCTCCTTGTCCGCCTCCGATTGCTCTCGTTGCTCTTCGGTCCAATGCCGAGATCGGAGGCGTTTACCCTTCTTGTCCGTAGGAACTTCACATGGGTCACTCAAGACAACCCATTGGTTCCAATCCATTTGGAACCATGTCTCCAGCCGATTCCTCCAAAAGGCGAAGTCTTCCTTGTCGTATGGCGGAAGAATCCGGATATCCCATCCAAGTGGACCTCCCAAGTCCATCTTCTTCTTCCTCTAGCTTCTTGCTCTCTTGGCGGTTAGTCCGTAGAAGAGCGACCTCGCTCTGATACCAATTGTTAGGACCTTTGTGCCCGCTAGAGGGGGGGTGAATAGCGGTTCGTTGCGCTTGCGTTGGTTTGCTTCTTCTTGATGATGTGCAGTGGAAAATACAAGAACCAAACACAAACAACGCTAACTCTAGGGATTTACTTGGTATCCACCTCAAGCAGAGGTGACTAGTCCAAGGATCCACACACTCACGCACCCTCCACTATGAAGCAACTCCTTTACGGTAACTACTGAAGGTGGAGAAGCCTTACAAGCTCACAATACAACAAGAATATAAAGAGAAACAAATACAAGGAAAATCTTACAAGATTTGTACAATAAACCCTAACCCCTAGCTTCTTCTTCTTGTTGTAACTCGCCTCTTAACTTAGACGTGCCTCTAAGAATCTTCAAGAACTGGCGATACAAGCTTGGGAGAAGTTGCTGTGAAGTCACTGAAGAATCGCAGGAAAGAACGCAAAGTTCTGACGAAGAAAACGCTTCACCCAGGCTATATACAGTGCTCCCAATCGATTGAGATCAACCCCAATCGATTGACACGTCACATCCGCACAATCCTAGCCGTCCATCACCTGCATCCTGTGCAACGGTTGAATCCCAATCGATCGACCAATCGATTGGGACAGTCTGAATCGATCGGTGGATCGATTCAGACGCTTTCTGTGTTCTTGCGATCATGCGAGAACTTCCCTGCCCAATCGATCGGCTGATCGATTGGTAGCTCCCAATCGATCGCCCAATCGATTGGGAAGACCTCCGTGCTCGTAAATTATGGTCCCAATCGATCGACCAATCGATTGGGCCATTCCTTCCTTCGCTGCACACTCCAATTGATCGACTGATCGATTGGACCCTGGTTCAATCGATCGCCCGATCGATTGACCAGCCTGAACTTGGCTCAAACTCAAGTCCAAATTCCCAAACCCAACTCCCGATTAATCATGACCTGTTGGGTCTCCATGCATAGCATTTGGCCACACCCGACCAACCTCGAACTAGCCTTCTAGCCTCCTCCATCAGCCTTGCGTCTCTCGGATATCTCCCATCCTTCACGCCTTGCCTTCAGGAGCTTCCTTCGGCCTCATCCTAGTTGTCGGATTATACCATGACACTCGTCCAACCTCGAACTAGCCTTCTAGCCTCCTCCATCAGCCTTGCGTCCCTCGAATATCTCCCCATCCTTCACGCCTTGCCTTCAAGAGCTTCCTTCGGCCTCATCCTAGTTATCGAGTTCTGATTGCCAAGTCACACTAGGATTTACCTTGCCAAGACCACATGCTGGGGCTTACAACCTTTGCCAAGATCACACTTGGACTTTCCATTGCCTGGCTCCTCACCAGGACTTTCTCCTTTGCCAAGATCACACTTGGACTTTCCAATTTGCCTAACCTCCAGTTAGGACTTTCACCACTGCCTAAACTCCAGTTAGGACTTCCATACGCCTAACCTCTAGTTAGGACTTCCAACACTGCCTAAACTCCAGTTAGGACTTCCATACGCCTAACCTCCAGTTAGGACTTCCACCACTGCCTGAACACCAGTTAGGACTTCCATACGTCTAACCTCCAGTTAGGACTTTCCCAGTCAAGTCTCCTATCAACCTTGACCTACTTGACTTGCATTCTCATCAACCTGGTCAACCCTTTGACCATCTCCATAACTAAACGATTGTTTTAGCAATCTCCTTATATTGTCAATCTCCTTATATTGTCAAACATCAAAACTCAAATCCCGACTCAAGCTTAGTCAAACTGGTCAAACTTAACCTAGGGAAATTGCCCCAACAATCTCCCCCTTTTTGATGTTTGACAATACATTTAAGTTAGGCTAAATCTCATAGTCTTAACCTCTTCTTTATACCAAGACTAAATCTCATAGCCTTAACCTCTTCATTATCCCAAGGCTAAATCTCATAGCCTTAACTTCTTCATAATCACAAGGCTAAATCCCATAGCCTTAACCTCTTCATAATCATAAGGCTAAATCCCATAGCCTTAACCTCTTTCATGACAAGGCATGAATGAAGGTTTCCTTCATTCTCTCCCTTTCCTATAGGGTAAACTCTCCTTGCTTGGGATAAAGGCTTAACTTAACCTTCCATTCTCCCCCTTTGTCACACATCAAATCAGAAAACAAACTCTTCTCCATAAGAGTTAATTCTTCGTTGTTTACAACCTCACATGTTGTTAACAACCCCACAATGAAGATCTCATAGTCTTCATTGCCGCCAAAGCTCCCCCTTGAGCTCTACTTCACTTCACAATGCTCATCCTAGAGCATGCATCAACTTCCCAATGAAACTCCCATTCATTGTATTCAATGCTCCCCCTTGAGCAGTAATCTTCTTCACAATGATCATCCGAGAGCATTTACCATCCTAGCAATGAAGATAGTCAATCTTCCATTGTTCCCCAATACTTGACCCTGAGTATTATCCATCATGAAGGTTTAACCTCCTTCCAAGGTCCTTGAAAGTAAATTTTCATGCATTCAAGGAGTAACTCCCTTAAAAACATGGTCAAACTTCTGTCATTGCACCAACAATGACTTGGAGTTTCTAAACAGTTAGGAAAACCATAACTTGAAGTTTTGAGGTTCAAAATTCAATAATAAAACTAAACTCCAACCTAAACTTCACCTAAGTCTACGTTAATCAATCCATAATTGCTTTCATCATGAACACTCCCCTTGAATGTATATAAATGTATTCCAAGAGATTTGGAATGGTTATTGGAAGTTGAAGTGGCTTAAAGTGTTGAAATCAGGCTTTTCAAGCCAAAATCAAACTTCCCAATCGATTGAAGTTGGGACTCAATCGATTGAAGCTACTTCAATCGATCCATTGATCGATTCCGCAAGCTACTGCTCGCAGAAATTCCCTCTGTAACCTACAAAAATTAAATTATCTGCCTTATAAACTATTACAAGAAATTCCACCATGCTTCCATCACACTACTTGTATACACAAGACTCATCTGAACACTGAATAAATCCATAGGTCTGGATTACTTCATTAAACAAGATGAACCAAGACCTTGAAGCTTTTCTTCAGTCCATAGACTGATTGAGCTTGCACACAAGATGCTCTTTGCCCTTTGCGATGAACCCTTCTGGTTGCTTTATATGGATATTTTCTTCAAGATTTCCATTAAGGAAAGCTGTCTTGACATCCACTTACCAAATCTCATAGTCCTTATAGATAAAAGAATCCGGATAGACTTAAGCATGGCTACCGGTGAAAAAATTTCCTTTTTCAACAAGCCTTGCTTTGAAAGTTTCCACCTTCCTGTTTATCCATCTTTTCCTATTGTAGACCTATTTATACCCAATGGATTTTACACCATTTGGTGGTTCTACAAGCTCCTAGACTTTATTAGAATATATATATTCTAATTCTATATTCATTGCTCTTTACAAAGATGCTGCATCTTTATCTTGGAGCGCTTTGTCATAGGTCCGGGAATTAGGTTCATGTTCACCAGGGATCAAGTTCAAAACACTCTCCCAAAACATGAATATTTTAGGTTGCCTAACAACCCTCCCACTACGACGAGACACTTTCTACAATTGTGTATCATCTGTGATATGTGTTACAGTTTCTTGTGATATTTCATCTTGTACAGTTGGTACTAGATTAGACGTGTCCTTTATTATTTCCTTAAGAACCAATTTACTTATGGGCTTATGGTTTATTACATAGTCCTCTTCTAAAAATCGTGCATTGGTGCTAACAATGACCTTCTGATTTGTAGGACTATAAACCTCCTTTCGTTTCTCTAGGATAACCTACAAACAAGTGAACTCCTGTCCAACTTATCAGTGTCTCTCATGTGCTAGACCACCCAAATCTGAATATGCTTCAGACTAGGCTTACGCCCAATCTGTAATTCTATGGGAGTAGAGAGTTCTGACTTAGAAGGTACTATGTTCACTTTCGTTTCCAGTGTATATCCTCAAAACAAATTTTGGTAATTCTGAATAACTCATCATTGATCTAACTATTTCCATAAGAGTTCTATTCCTTCGTTCTACTACACCATTCTGTTGGGGTGTACCAGGTGCAGTCAGTTGGGATTGAATCCCAACTTCTGATAAGCGACTCCTAAACTCTCCTAAGAGGTGCTCGTCACTACGATCTAACCGTAGTGTCTTGATACTATTACTTTGACGTTTCTCTGCATCAGCCTCATACTCTTTGAACTAATCAAAGCACTTAGACTTGCGACGCATCAAGTAAATGTATCTGTATCTCGAATAATTGTCTATAAAATAGACGAAATATTCGAAACTACCTCTTGTCTGGATAGTCATAGGATCACACAAATCAGAATGAACCAATTTCAACATATCTTTGGCTCCATACCCCTTAGACTTAAAAGCTTCTTGGTTATTTTTCCTTCCAAGTAAGATTCGCAGGTTGGAAAAGATTTCCACTACCAATGAACCTAAGAGTTCATTGGTTATAATCCTTTGAATCCTACTCAAGTTAATATAACCTAGCCTTAAATGCCAAAAATATGATTGGTTCAGTTTCGAAGGTTGCTTTCTCTTAAAGTTAGAAGATGCGTTATTAATTTTCATTTATTGCATCGTGGGAGTTATTGGATTATAAATTGTCAACCAACATACCAAAACAGATAACTTCTCTATTTTTCTTGATAACAAGTTTGTTATCAAAATAGACAGAATATCTATTCTTTGATAGTTTAGAAATCGAAATCAAGTTCTTTCTAAACTTGGTATGTAAAGACAATTTTCTCAAAATCCACTTTTTATTCCTATCAGAGGATAAACATCTCCCACTGCAACAGCTGCTACTTTTGCAGTAGTACTCATGTAGACGGTGATTTCCCCTTCATATAGTTGTCGGGTTTCCTGGAACTCCTACAATAAATTACAGACATGATCAGTCGTTCCCGTATCTACACACCAAGTACCGGTAGATAACTTCACTAAACATGTAATAACTAATGAATAAAATACACCTTTATTGTTCTTAGTTCTAAGAAGACAGTCCACCTTAATGTCCAAGTCTTATTTCCAATCATTATAATTTGGGACCACTAAGTCTATCCTATAGTATAACAGCTAGGGGATTGACCAACATTTTAAATCCTAAGAATCACAAAAATATTTGGTCAAGACTAACATCTTAAAATCCCCATGAATTTTGTATGCCACGATAGTGTGGACGTATACAAAATCAAAGAGGAGATTTTATCCATTAATTTTATTATCTCGTCAACTTAACTTTATGACAAATAAAATTAATAATTGGTTTATCTCTGATTAAATATTTAGTCAAAACTTTGAATTTAAAATAATATTGATTCCTCAAAACAATATCATTTAAATTCACCAACAACTCAAACACCGTGAATTTTGCATGCCACGATAGTGTGGACGTATACAAAATTGAACATTTGTAAGAGGAGGGTTATAACCATTAATAACCTTGTCAACCTATCTTTATGACAAATAAAATTACCTCAAACATCGTGAATATTGTATGTCACGATAGTGTGGATGTATACAAATTCAAACATTTGTAAGAGGGGTTTTATCCATTAATTTTATTATATTGTCAACCTGACAAATAAAATTTCCTCAAACACCGTGAATTTTGTATGCCACGATAGTGTGGACATATATAAAATCTCAACATTTGAGAGAGGAGAGTTATAATTTTATTATCTTGTCAACCTATCTTTATGACAAATTAATAGTTGGTTTTCCTTCGGTCACACAAATAATAGCAGTGCCTCTGATGGGGAGGATACTATTAAATGAGCCTAAGTGTATATCATTACTTGATACTTAGTCCATTAAATAAGATTATGCCCCTTCCGATGGGGAAGATCACACACTCTTAATTAATTTCCTATAACCATCCAAAATGGAAGTTTGATCTAGTAATCCGCAAACAAACTCATATGATATGGAGGAAGGCACTCAGAGCCAACACGCAAGCTTGTTGCATCACTTACAAACCAGTAATAGAGACCATGAGATTCATATACTAATCCCTCTCCCACTTAGTTATTTATGGTGAGGAATTTTAACCTATGCTAGCATACATCACATGCACACACACATCACAGTAAATAAAAGCAATAAATATGGAAATTAATTTTCCAACTATTATGGCTTCTTCCATCACTGTCCATCGCGTGCTGCCAGCCCTCAGGTTCATACCGTCAGGTCTATCGAGCTTCTTTTTTCCGCTGCACCTCTGGTCCTCCGATAGCACCACGCCTCGCAAGGATACGATCTGCGACAAAAATAAAATTTTTACATATATCGATCCTATATTCCATAAAGGAATGTACATGTAATCTAGATTGAAACAAAAATGTAAAATTCTAATAACTAATACAGCTCCTACTGTATTTAATTTTACAATCATGCACACACAATAAAATTCCCTTGACATGTCCAAGGGTCCAATCACACACAATATCTATATGACATAATAGTTGGAGCTTGCAACCACAAAGTTAGCACATCCTACTATTATCCTGCCTAAATTATGTATGACATGTGCATAATCTATTTGAAAACCAAACACACAGAGGCAAACCCTAGCTCTGATACCAATTGTTGGTTGGTCCTAGGAAGATCGTACCGGTTCCACTGTACAAAAATTTTGTAAAAGTGTCGAACCTTTCCTAAACAACCTATTGTGTTATTTAGAAATTAAATTAGGAATCGCAAATGAAACTTAACATTATTGATTCCAAATTTAACTTATCTGTTCTTAATGGTTTAGAATTGGATCACAAGAGGAACTTAACACTATTGACCCAAATCAACCAATGTTACAAATTTAATTAAATATCTATTTCAGAAATTGGTTCCCAGGACAAACATGGCGAGGCACATGACCTTCTTGGGTATGGGAGCATCTACCACTGCCTCGACAAAACCTCTTAACGAAATTCAATATTTAATTTCCTAAAATAACATTAGGTTTAACCAAAAAGAACAATCGAATCACAAATTTGAAAAATAAAACAAAAGAAAAAAAATTCAAAACAAATCCAAAAAACTCTAGAATCATATGCCTCTTGTGTTTGGTATTTCCAAAAATAACTATACAAAGAAAACTATTACTAGTTATACCTTTCTTTGTAAGCAAATAACCTCTTGATCTTCTACCGTATTCTTCTTCTAATCTCAGACGTTGTGTGGGCAACGATCTTCCGAGATGAGAACCACCCAAGCCACCTTCTTCTCCAAGTAAGATTCGGCCACCACAATAACTCCATGAAAGGATGAGGTTCGACCACCACCAAGCTCCAAGGGATGCTTCCTTTCTCTCCTTCTACTCCAAGCTAGAATCCGGCCACCTTCAAACTCCATGAGATGATGAGGTTCGGCCAATGAAGAAGAAAGAAAAGGAAGAAGAGAAAACTTCTAGGGTCGGCCACACCAAGGAAGAGAGGGAGAGAAAAAAAATAGAGTTATTGTCATGAAGGCACCTCTACCCCCTCTTTTATAATCCTTGGTCTTGGCAAATAAGGAAATTTAAATAAAAACTTCCTTAATTCTTTTACCATGAAAAAGAAAATTTATTTAATTAAAAATAATTTCCTCTTCTCAATTGTAATGGCCGGCCACCTCTAATTTTCCATCAAGGAAAGTTTTTATTCACAAGAATTAAAACTTCCTAATTTGTTTCCAGAAATTTATAAAAAATTTCTCCATTAATTTTTCCCTTCATGATGGTTTGTAAAAAGAAAATTTTATAAATTAAAATATTTCTTTTAAACATGTGGATGATTTCTAAAAAGGAAAGTTATCTCTAAAAATTAAAATCTCCTTTCAATCTACAAATAAGGAAAGATATCAAATCTTTTCTTAATCTTTTGTAGAAACTTATAAAAGGGAATATTTAATTTTTTAAACTCTCTTTTAAATCATGAACATGGTTAAAAAAGAAAAGTTTTCTTAAAATTAAAATCCACCTTTCAATCTACAAATAAGGAAAGATTTCAAATCTTTCTTAATCTTTTGTAGAAAGCTATAAAAGGAAAGATTTGAATTTTAGACTCTCTCTTAAAACCATGATATCCACATTAAGAAAAAAATTTAAATAAAAATAAAATCCCTTTTAATATGGCCGACCAATCAAGCTTGGGCTCCAAGCCATGGCCAGCCAATTAACTTGGCTCAATCCTTTGATCTTGGTCGGCCCTAGCTTGAGTTTCAAGCTAGCTTGGCCGGTCCCATTAGGATGGGTAAGAAGGTGAGTATAGGTGGATATAATTCTCTATATACAAGAGGCTACGATAGGGACCGAGAGGAGGAATTGGTTTTGGTCTCCCGATGAAATTAAACTTCCCGTGTTCGCCCTGAACACACAACATAACTTTATCAATAATAATTCATACCACTAAAGAATTATTATTGAACTATCGCACCAATCCCAAATTATATTTTGGGCTCCTTCTTATTATGAGTGTGTTAGTCTCCCTGTGTTTAAGATGTCGGATGTCCACTAATTAATTGAGTTACTGATAACTCATTTTAATTAATATCTCAGTCCAAGAGTAGTACCACTCAACCTTATCGTCATGTCAGACTAAGTTCACCTGCAGGGTTTAACATGACAAACCTTATGAGCTCCTCTTGGGGACATTATCAACCTAGATTACTAGGACACAGTTTCCTTCTATAATCAACAACACACACTATAAGTAATATCATTTCCCAACTTATCGGGCTTATTGATTTATCAAGCTAAATCTCACCCTTTGATAAGTTAAAAAAATACATATTAATTATATGTGCTTGTTATTATATCAGGACTAAGAGCACACACTTCCATAATAACTAAGGACTTGTTCTTTTATTAAGTCAGTATAAAAAGAACCTTCCTTAAATGGTCATACTCAATACACTTAGAGTGTACTAGTGTAATTTATTAGTCAAGACAAACTAATACCTAATTACACTACGACTATTCCAATGGTTTGCTCCTTTCCATCTTAGTCGTGAGCTACTATTTATAATTTATAAAGAACTGATAACACGATCTCCTGTGTGTGACACCACACACCGTGTTATCTACAATATAAATTAATTGAACGACTACAATAAGTATATATAAATGTAGACACTTGACCAATGTGATTCTTATTTCTAAATAAATGTTTATACAAAAAACTAGGATTTTAGTATACACTCTAACACATCCTAGAGCATGCATCAACTTCCCAATGAAACTCCCATTCATTGTATTCAATGCTCCCCCTTGAGCAGTAATCTTCTTCACAATGTTCATCTGAGAGAATTTACCATCCTAGCAATGAAGATAGTCAATCTT
The DNA here is from genome assembly GCF_018446385.1 of Zingiber officinale. Taxonomy (NCBI): domain Eukaryota; kingdom Viridiplantae; phylum Streptophyta; class Magnoliopsida; order Zingiberales; family Zingiberaceae; genus Zingiber; species Zingiber officinale. The sequence goes on from NC_056003.1 coordinate 47,928,608, forward strand.
CCATTGTTCCCCAATACTCGACCATGATTATTATCCATCACGAAGGTTTAACCTCCTTCCAAGGTCCTTGAAAGTAAATTTTCATGCATTCAAGGAGTAACTCCCCTAAAAACATGGTCAAACTTCTGTCATTGCACCAACAATGACTTGGAGTTCCTAAACAATTAGGAAAACGAAAACTTGAAGTTTTGAGGTTCAAAATTCAATAATGAAACTAAACCCCAACCTAAACTTCACTTAAGTCTACCTTAACCAATCCATAATTGCTTTCATCATGAACACTCCCCTTGAATGTATATAAATGTATTCCAAGGGATTTGGAATGGTTATTGGAACTTGAAGTGACTTAAAGTGCTTAAATAAGGCTTTTCAGGCCAAAATCAGACTTCCCAATCGGTTGAAGTTGGGATTCAATTGATTGAAGCTACTTCAATTGATCCATTGATCGATTCCGCAAGCTACTGCTCGCAGAAATTCCCTCTGAATCGATCGGTTGATCGATCCAACCTGGGTCAATCGATCGGCTGATCGATCCACTGACCCTCTATTCATGGGAATTGACTTCCCAATCGATTGACTGATCGATTAAAACTATCCCAATCGATCGACTGATCGATTGGGTTTCTGATTTTCTGAAATTTAGTTTCAGCGAAATTCAGAAACTCCCCCAAAATTATACAAAATTACAAAAATTGTGAAAATTCATGTAGATACTCTTTAGGGTATACTCTATCATGGAAAAATAATTTTCTATGAAATACTTCCTATTTTCAAAGAGTAACATAAATTTGAAAACTTCAATGTTTTCTCCTAGTTTGTGTCTAACTTTTCAATGATGAATACTATCAAAAGATAGTCTTCACCAAGATTTTCAAAAGCATTTTAAAACCATTTTGAAAACCAATATCCAACCATGTTCTTTCGGCTCAATGCACATAACTTGTACATTAGCTTTCCCAATGATTGGAAAACACATAACTATGTGTTTTGATGAACCTAAAACTAAACAAAATGCACTAAATCAACATCTTGAGTTTTGTTCACCATCCTAACATCTCACTCGTATCTAATGTGTACTAAACATATACAAGTCACCTTATGATTCTTTGTGAGATGTAAATTTGGTTTTGCCCTAAACTAAGGAATCATGCATATCTATCTAGGCATTATGAGGCTTATGATCATCCACCTAGGATGTCATTTGGCATAATCACACTTGTTGAGATATTTACCATTCATGATAAATGCCTTTTGTCCTTAATTACAAGGAAATTAACATAATACATGATGTTTAATGGCATACATCAAAATAAGCAATTTTTAAAAGAAAAGCATGCTATTGCTACATGATGTATGTATGACATAACATGGTATTTTTGTATTTTTCATAATAAAGATGAATGCAAAAATAAATATGATGTCATGACATATGATGGGAAAACAAAGCATGACAAATTAGCATAAATAAAATACCTAGATTACCTATCTAAGTGTCCTTAAACCTTAGCTAATCTTAAAATTAAATCCTAGATTGCCCAATTTCATCAAGAAAGTGCCAAACCCCAACTTGGCATTTCTTTAATCTCTTGATTTATTTATGCCAATTAAAATTAAGCACATTCCTCAAATTTTGGCATATTTATCCTTCCAAAGGAGTAATCACCTTATATTTTAAGTCTGGATTTACCCTTGACTCCCTAAGAACATACCAAAATCTCAACTTGGTAGTTCATATGATTCTCCGAATTGTGCCAATTTAATTCAAACATAATTCCTTAAGATTTGGCACATGTTACGCTTTCCAAGAGTGACAATTTGGATTAAGGTTTACATTTCCCTTAATTCCATAAGAAAATGTCGAATTCCAAATTTGGCATTACTTTTGTTTCTCTCAAGTGTGTCAATTTAAATTAGATTCAACTCCTCAAATTTTGACACATTTTACTCTTTCAAAGAGTAACCCTAATAATCCTATTCATTTTCAAAGGTTAGTGAACCCTTGAAAATGCTCTCCAAGTACCAACTTCATCAAGGTTAGGTTCACTACCCTTCCAAATAGAGTTGACACTCTCTAGACCCATTAGGGTGTAGAGAATATGCCCCTAGGAACCCAAAACCTATTGATGCTCCTTGGATGCTTTAGGTACTCACTAGGGATAACTTCCCTAGTCACCTTCCTAAGGACCTTTCTAGGCTTCTTAAAAGCCTTGGTCACTTCTACTAGGTCAACTCTAGGGATAAATTCCCTTGTAACATTCTTTGTGACTTTATTAGACTTCTTAGAAGTCTTAGTCACATTGGTCTTGCCAAAAGAACCTTTAGGGATTCCTT